>NC_142699.1:18502094-20902094 GCF_029339155.1 Prunus mume
AGCATGCTCCAATGATCATAGTGTCCATCAAACCTTGGAATTGCAGGTTGCACAAAACTACTTTCAGTCGTCATGGCTTCGTTGAGGAACAATGAGACTAGCTTCACTCAGTGAAAGGGCTCTGATACCAGATGTTGGAAACCTAGGTTGGACACTCACAAAACACAAGTAGATACATGTTTACTAAACACTCAAATGCTGGGAGAATATATGTTATTGAATCAAAGAACAACTATGACAATAAATAGCCTTACAAAAGAGTAATTGAAAGTTGGAAATATGCAGCCCACGTTTTACAATCTAAAAACGTGGTACATGATTAAATGGAATCAAAACAAATAACTTGTTCCTAAAGAATAGGACTTATCAATAACAACTGAAACAGCCCCACAAACTAGGATAACTAACCCTTACGGCTAGGAAATCTTAATAACTTCAACAAGTATCTCCTAATTCCCACTTCCCCTCAACACTAGTTCAAAACCCAAATAAAGTTGGGTATATCTAAATCAGATTCCAAGTGAAAAATTATCATGTCTGCTAAGGCATCAAAAAAGACCCACACCCTAAATTGAATTTCCTATGTTTTATACAACTTCAACGGATTCAACATAGAGATATGCTGAAGCTTCTCTCTTCTTCATCATTCCTCCAGGTTTGAGTTGACGACATGCCACCTAACTTGGGACTCCAACCTGAGCCCTTTGAGCTCTCCTTTGTATTTCTCCGAGTTCTTGGCTCACTCATTGGGTTCTTGGCTCACGCACGAATTCAATTGCGAAATTGTTGAATCAAATTTCAAGTGGAAAAGGCATCCATGAATTTTAGATATAAATATGAATTTTTAGGATTTGAACTAATGTTGAGAAGTAAGGATTGCTAGGATATAAATTGGGAGAGAGGATCGAAGATAGGGGGAGGGGAGAGAGAGATAGAGATAAGAGAGGGAGGAGAGAGTGAGATAGAGATAACAACACACTAACGTTTGTTTAGAATAAACAAATATAAAAAATAAAACCAAATTTTATGCTATTGATGATATGTCATGTTTTAAACCATTGGATTATTATAATGGCCCAGATAAAGCGAAATGCAGAGAAATATAGAGACTTTAAGGGCATGTTTGGGAGGCCTCACTGGACTTGATTGGGTTAAATAGTACCAGAAACCCATGTTTGGTAAGTGAAGGAACTAACTTAAATGAGATTGTATAGTCCAATAGTACAAAAATTGCCTCACTCGCTCTTCCAATATAGCGAGCTTGAAACATAGTTTGCACAATAGCAAGCTCATTACACAGAACACGCGAGTCCAACATGATATCGGTTTCTTCTTCTTCCTCTTCTTCTTCTTCACCTAGACATGAGTCTGGGCAATGGATGCCAAGTCCTCCACTTTCGAGCCCAAGTTCATCGAAAAGGCTTGAACCCAGTAATCGCCTTGAGATCTTGCTGCTTTTAATGGTCGCCGAAGGCTAAGCTCTGGTCGTACATGTGGGTCAGGGACGACGAGGCTTGGGTCTTTGTTTGACTATCAGAATAGCGAACGGTGTCAACCCTGAGCTCAGAAGGCGACGACCATGGGCTCCAACTTTTGGGGGCCTCAAATAAAGCCATAATTCATTGAATTGATGCAAGAGTTGAAGCAGCCATGATAGATGCAGAAAGTAAAGAAGATGATGGTGAGCCGTGAGATTGAGTTGAATCATTCATCGTATGAACAAATTAAGTAATGAAAAGTGATTAGGAAGAAAATTAGAGAAAGAATTGATGAAATTTGTGAGAGAATCACAACTGAAGAGTTTTTGGCAGGGAAGAAAATTTGAGAAAAAAGCAAAAATGAGGGAAGGATCAAAAGTCATGAGAAAGAAGAAAATATGAAGAAAGAAAGGAAAAAAAAGGATGGGATGGGAAGGAAAGGAAGAAGAAAAGGAGAAAAAAAGAAGAGATAAGATAGTTTTAGCCATTAAAAAATATTAAATTTATTTGTTTTTATTATTATTTATTTTTAGGTCATAATCCTTAATTAAAAGTAAATATCAAATAATAAAATTAATATTAGAATTATATTTATTTATAATTAAAATTAATTATTAAAATAATTATTTTATAGTCTGACACAACACCAAACATAGGTCTTTACTATTTTTACAATCCAACTTCTTAGTCCGAGACAACACCAAACTTAAGTCAATACTTAATCCAGCTTATGTCAATACGAGCTAATCCAAGATAGTCCCAGGATTTAGTTCAGTCCATAACAGTCCCCTATACCAAACGACCCATAAATGTAAAGTCTCGTAATCCTCTATTTACACCTTAAAAGTGTCTTCGGACACCCAACCCCAATTTGTTGGCCTCAATGCTTCTCATCCAGCCCCCTATCATTTAAAAAAGAAAAAACCAACCCCTGCCCCCTGCATTCCACCATTGGTAATTACAAATTTATTTTAAAAAATTTATTCAAAAAATAAAATGTTTACAAAGAAGATGCACACCAGATCTTAGGCATTCTTCAACTCATGAAGGGCTAAACCCAAATTTTCCCCTACAAAAAAAGTAACTATTTGAGTTTTAGCCGGACTCAAATCGTTTTTCTCCCAATCATTCGGACTCAAATTTTAAGTCCGCATCTTTATTAAATTGTTTAAGAATGGTTTAAGTCTAATTTTTTTTTAATGGAAAACTTTTCTTCATTTAATCTTTTTAAATAACGTCATGATTTAATTTTTTTGAACAATTTGACCTAAAAAAATTGAAATTCCATAAATATAATTTTATTTCAAAAGAAAACACACAACATTAAATAAAAAAATAACACAAGATAATTGAAACACAAAAGGAGGATTGAAACAATTGTCGACTTCATTCACCATCTCCAAAGCTCCTCAAAATGTGATTTATCGAATCATGTCGGAGACTCTAATGCACATGTGGAGATCAAACTCTATTATGACAAATCATGTAATCAGAGAGAGTCTGCCTATCTTGGTAGTACTCGTATATAATGCTTGGCTCCAGCTCATATTGTCTTACTCTGGCCCTCCTGGATCGTTGTGGACACATATCCTCATCATCATATTCCTCTTCAACATATTCGCACTCATCCTCCATAATCATGTTGTGCAAAATTATACACATCATCATGGTTGAGTGGAGGTTATCCTTGCACCACATAAGTCAAGGTCCCCGAACAGTAGCCCATCGGGCCTGTAGTATTCCAAATGCTCTTTCAACATCCTTCCTGTAAGCTTCTTGCATTTGTGCAAAAAGACTCTTCTTTGGGTGATTAGGAGAATAGATGGCTTTCACCAAAGTAGCCCAACGGGGGTAGATTCCATTTGCCAAATAGTAGCCCAAATGGTATTGATTTCCATTGACAATATATTCAACATGAGGAGTCACTCCATATACCACATCATTGAAAAATGGAGAACGAGCTAAAATTGTAACGACCCAATCCTAAATAAATTTTTAATTATTAAGTTATTTAGATAAAAGACAATTTTGCCCCTGAAATATTTTATTAGGTTTAAAGTTTACTTTTTGACCGGGAAGGAATGTGGGAATTTCGACTGTACCATTACGTAGAGCACAGCGATATGAGTCCGTAGACACATAGTGAGCCTTCAATCGGAGCTGTAACAAAGAAGTTACGAGCAAAACATCACCAATGGCACAATCGTAATTATTACGAAAAGGGTTTGATAAAATCTTCTCTCTCTCTCTCTCTCTCTCTCTCTCTCTCTCTAAACTACGACCATCGACCATGGCAAAAGACGAGACCGGTGCCAAAAGGACGGCCCACCTCGTGTCAAGACTGCCCTTCCCGACATCGATCGCCACTCCAGCAGGAAAAGCCGAGAAACGGCGGTTGTTCCCTTGATTTTTGTCACTTCGCTCGCCGTTGTCCGGCCACCAATTTTGATGAGTGAGGTATTCTTTCTCACCTATTTCCCATGATCTAGCTGATGGTTGGGTAGGATTTTATCAATTTTGAGTCTAGATAGTTAGATTTTCGAATTAGATTTCAGTCAGTTTTGGGATCTCGATTCCGGCCACTTCCGGTCACTTTTTAGAGTAGGCCCAAGAACAAAAGCAACTCCAAATAGGCTGTTACACCTAGGATAGGAATCTTGAGCTGTGATTTTGAGATTTCCCGGCGAAGTGTTATCGCTTTGGACACTCATGTGCTACCAGCACGTGTGGGGGCCCGTGGGCACTGTAGAAAAAGGGCATTGTGTCCTTATGCGATCTCCTGGTCCTCACGAGCACGTAGGTGTGCTTGGATTTCAATTTGGATACCGTTTGAGTATCGAACTGATTTCACCTATTGTACGTCATCCAGGTTCGATAGGTTTGAACCGTTGGATCGTCTTGAATTTGAAGTATGTTAATCTAGGAATTCCTAGGATCGTGTAGGAATTCACGGATCGGGAATCGGAGCCCCGGATGTTCTGATTTAATAACTTGAAGTTTTTGTTTTACAATAACCGTTCGATCGTGCGATCGCGAGCAATCCGACTGTTCAATCAGAACCAAACTTGCAAGACGTGTGTCCTAAACCTTGTGGAACCTATAGGAACTTTCATATTGAAATCGGAGATCGTGGGCCCCGCTGGCCCGTTTGATCAAGTTTGGGTAGTTTGACCATTGGTTGACCGTGAGTCTTCCGAGGTAGTTTCACGTTTCGAGGAGTATTAAAATGACCTTATTGACAAGTCTTGACCGTTATGTGAGTTATGTTGATTACGTGGGATTATGAGATTAATTTATTGTCTTAAACTAGGGGGATTATCATATGTTATATTGTTATTTGAAGGTTTGAATTATTTGAGGATGAGTTATGTAAATGGTCAAGTTATTTGTGATTAAGTCTTGGATGGATTTTTGGGGGAAATCGGGAATTGGATATTACGGTTTATTGTGGAAAGTTATATTATTACATTATGTAAAAGTACATACTTCCCATACATGGGTTTGGAATTTCGGCGTATGGGAAGAATGTATAATTATTTAGTCTCACACGTGGCGTTGGAATTTCCAGGGTGTGAGACACTTCCAATATATGGCGTTGGAATTTCCGGCATATGGGAAGATTATGTGATTATGAGGTCTCACACGTGGCATTGGAATTTCCGGCGTGTGTGACACTTCCCATACGTGGCGTTGGAATTTATGGGAAGATTATGTGATTATTAGGTCTCACATGTGGCGTTGGAATATTCCAGCATGTGAGACCATGTGATTTGTTATGGATTATCACACGTGGTGTTGGAGAATTCCAGCGTGTGGTAAAAGAATAGGGAGAGGATAAAGGGATTATTTTACTATATTAGGGAAAGGTTTATGCTTAAAAAGAATAATGTCTAGTGTGTGTTGTGATTTTAATTAAAAGGGAAAGGAATAATTCTAGAATTTGTTATTTTGTATTGTTGTCATTGATTGTATGTTATTGAAACAGAGATTTTTGTAGAAAGAGCACGTGTGTCTTGATCCCTCAGTAAGGGTACATAGGCAACCTAGGGTAGTGCCTAGGTGTAGCCGAGTGCTAAATTTTACTTATGTTATTTTATTGAGTTTGGTGTTGACCTTGTCGTTGGTTCTGAAACTCGGATGAAACTGAGGTGTGATTCAATAGTTGATCATACCTCCGGTTGGCCAAGGGAGAGTCATACAGGTGAAAAACCGTTTGGATTGTTGTACGATTTAGGCTGAGGCCTTAAACTACTTGCTTTTGTGTTAGGAGGTTAAACCTCGCATGATTAAAATTTGGGAAGTTAATTTATGTTATTTGCAGTGGGCATTCATATATAAGTTTGAGTTTATTATATGCATTGTTTAGTGCATTATTTTGATTTAAGAACATTACTGGCGGTTCTATTTCCAATTATGTTAAGGCTGGAGACCGATTATGTGAATTGCATGAAATTATATTGTGCATGCTGCCTGTTGGGATATTCAGAGCGGGTCCTGTCAAAAATGTTGATATCATTGTTGGATCCAGCGGCTCCAAAAAAGGCATCCCATATCTATGTGTCATACGAGACCACGACTTCTAACACAACAATTTTTTTTCTTTTTTCTTTTTTGGTGAACGGTAAACTGGTTTGCCTAAGAAAATGGGCACTTCTTCCATTCCTAGTGCATGCAGTCAAGACTTCCTAACATGCATGGGAAGCCTCGACTGCTTGCCTTGTGCAATTAGCTTGCAAAGGTCAGCTAGATTTGAAGACCTGAGGTATCATTGGCCATACATGGCTTCAACAGCGTAACAAAACTTACGGAGTGATCCAAGAGTTGTGCTTTCACCCATTGTACAATACTCGTTGGTTGCGTCAGCCGAGCATCCCCATGCGAGCATACGAAAGACAGAATTTAACTTTTGCTAATGGGATAGCCCTTGTCGGCCGAGCCAGTCTTTATTCTAATGAAAGTATGACTCATGGTTGACAACATCATTCAAGATGCGGTAAAACAACTCTTTCCGCATTCGAAACTGCCTATGAAAGTTTGTAGTATTAAAATGTGGCCTTTCAAAGAAGTAGTCGGACATGAGATTGCGATGGTGATCTTCCCTCTCACGGTTCTTATACTCAAAACCGACTAACGACCCATCATGTTTAGTGGCTTCATTCTCCAATGAAGTATGAGGGACAATGGCTTGTATCACTCTCTGATGATGTTCCTCATCAAACATTAAGGAAAAGATGGCCTTGCCACAGTTATCCATTGAAAGCTTCAAATGATATGAAAAGTATGAGAATAAAGATGATGTGCTTGAAATGATATCAAAAGTATGAGAAGGAAAGGAGATTGATGAAATTGACCAAGTAAAAATAAATTGAGAAATAGAAAAAAATATTTTTGGTAGATTAATTGAGAAATAGGTGAGTATTTATAGAGTTTTGAGTGAGTTTTGAGGTTGGATTTGATTTGGATTAATTTAAAATATTATTTTGACGGTTGGATTTAAATTTCAGAGTTTGATTTTTTTTTTTACCGTTAAAATAGCTTAGATTTAATCTAGATTGTTGATTTAAAGTTACTATTATATTTTATTTTTATTTTCAACGAAATTTGAATTGCAACGACAACTTCAGTTGGAGCTGACACGTGGCACCTATTGCGCCATCTAGCAAATAAAGCTAGCAGCGCCCAATCTCTTTTTTAAAGTTACTATTAGAATTTTTTGAAAAAAAACAAAGATATTTGAATTGCAATGGAAACTTCTGCAGGAGCCAACACATGACATGTGCTGCATCAAGCCAGCAGACAAAGCCACCAACGCTGGCCCCAGTGTCTTTTCGATGCACATGGGCTGTGCCATCTTTGGTGGGCTCCACTGAATAGTTTTGGGTCCATGCAATACTTGGACTGGTATTTGGGTTCAAGTTTAGGTTTCCCAAATTTTAGCCCATTCATTTTCTTGGGTTGTGAGAGGTTTTGGGCAATAATTTGGGATATTTTGGGTTTAGCCTCTTGTGTTGGAGATGACCTTACTACTATCAAAAGTTTTGGAAAAAATATATTGTTGAGGCACAAAAAATCCAAGGGCCCAAATGTATTTCAAGCCCGATGCAATACTTCGTTGTAAAAAAAGCTTGAACATGATATGCAAAAATCTATCACATGGTTACAAAGTGCCTACACGAGCTTTGGTGTGTGTGCCACTCCAAGCAAATCCATAACCCGAGACGTGGGAAGTCACAACAAGCTCGTAAAGATGTACCGATTTTGTGAACTCGCTCTCATTGTCTCATCAAACATCACCTAGCCTAGCCATAGCCCATTGCAATACGACGAAGCCTAAGCACAAACACACAGATAACGAGCAGCGCCATGTAAAACCCCCTATTTTTGCCTTTACAAGCTCATGTAAGAAACGAGGAAAGAAAAGGAGATGAAGCGTTGCCAAGGATGGAAAGTCTTGCAGAGGCTAGCTGCAGGAAGACTTTGGAGCTCCAAAACACTTTGTCCTATTGTGCTTGAATTAAGCAAGTTTCGCTTAAAATGGTTGAATTGGAGAAAGTGAAAGGAAAATGGAGAAGAAGACTTGGCAAATTTGGGGAGAACCAGCTAGGATTTTTTGAAAATAAGGGGCTTCCAGCACCTATAAAAGAAGGCATATGCTATCCATCAACTCGACCTATTCTAGAGCGAGCAAGCAATCTCTCTAGCTACTGCAATACCCTTAAGCTTCCCCTTTCATATGGTTTTTCTACTTGAAATCCCCATTCCAAACACCACCAATCATTTCGCATTCCCTCTGAAATAGTCCAATCTCTCTCTCTCTCTTGCTATTCGTGGAGGCTCAGCTAACACACCACAAGCTACTCAGACCAAGCCCAAGATTGTGATTCTCCATAGTTATCAAATCCTCTTGGTGAGAGAGACTGAAGCACTCCTTAAGAACCCATAAACTTTTGAAGTGCATTGGGGTATGATTCTTGAACTCAGGCAAATGGGCAACATCACCCACTTTCTCTTCATAGCAGTCCATGCCCATCTGGAGCTACCGGGACGAAAAAGCTCCTACAAATACATATCAAAAGTAATTTAATAAAAAAAATATTCAAGAAAAAATTACTGAACATACACAAGTATTTGAGGAACAATGTCCTTTTTTGGCCAAAACCTTAGCTACCATATTAGTTTCACGAAACATATGTTGAATAGGAAGTGAAATCATGTAGAACATTGGCGATTACAATGGTGCAAGGATTAAAGAATGTAGCAGATTAGAAAATTTTGAAAATACTCAAACTTATGTCTTGGGTAAAATAAAAAAAATAAATTATGCATTTTTTCACCTTTCACAATAGAGAGAGAGAGAGAGAGAGAGAGAGAGAGAGAGACATCAAATCCCACACTAACTAAACATTTTTAAGCTTAAATAAGTAATCAAACACATATGATTCATGGTTTGACAATAGATATTATAACCCTTTTTTATTCCTTTCTTTCTAAGGAACTTTAGCTTGGGAAAAGGGTGTACCGCCCTGCCCTCTTCTCTTTCTTTTCTCCTCCTCAACATTAAAATTAGCATAAAAAGGTCACATGAAAGCCAGGAACACCCACATTTCAATTACTCTCTCCAACATACACACATATATATACATATATATACATATATATATATATATATCTCTCTCTCTAGTCCATTAAATTTGAGATCAAGCTGTCAAATAAACTTGGGAAATTTCTCTTTAGGGTTCCTTTCCTCCTCGTACATTTAGGTGCTCCATGCTTCCCCTTCTCCTCTATCTTCTCCTCCTCTTATTCCACCATGGCCTTGAGAATTCCTCATCACCTTCTACTTTTCACCATTCTCTTCTTCTCCCTCCTCTTCTTATTCTTGTTTCATGAATACTACAACTCCACCATCAATCTTCACAAACAAATCATCATCAGCAGCAGCAGCCACACCATAAACTCCTATTCTCATCATCATCATCATCATCATCATCACCGTCCCTCTAATTTCATCACAAGAAAAGTGTTAGCAAGCAAATTTGACTTCACCCCATTTGTACATCATCGCCAACAACACCAAAGATCAAAATCTTCACGGGGTGATCACCACCACATGCAACCACAATCGGAGCCCTCAGCCGATGGAAACGAGATTGATCCACGTTATGGTGTTGAAAAACGACGTGTCCCCACCGGTCCAAACCCACTGCACCATTGATCGTATATATCATCACCTTTAATTTCTCAGGTGAAGTGAAGAAATAGAGAAGAGTGAGAGAGAAGATATTAATGTTAGTGGAGCGTTTATTATGACGTATGATGTTTTATTTTTATTTTAAATTTCCTTCTCCAACTCTTTTATTTTCTTTTCAGAAAACTATAATGTGAGAGTATGAGGTTGTACATGTATGAAGGGCTGGTCGACAACACTATAATTGTTTTCATAATGAAAAGGAAGAATTAATTAACACTCCAGTTAGGTTTTCCAGTGCATGATTACCATGATATCTGTATAAACGCTTTTACGATTTTGGTGGATTTTAAAAGTGATCGCAAAGGAAGAAACAAGAGTAGCTGTGACGGCACGGCACATTTGAGAGGAGCATAATTTACCTGTATTATGTATAGCTACACCATCCATTACCATAACGATAAAGAGATTTATGAATATGAAAATAAATTAAAATTTCTTGTATCGGAAAGGAAGATGTTCCGTAAATTGTCAAATTTCTCGACTAACTTTATGATGAGTGATTACCACTCCATACAAATTCCGGAAACTAGTTTAAAATTCTAAACATGCTCAACCATTTGAATGATTAAAATTGACTCAAAATTGAAAACTCATACCATAAGCTTGAAAAACTATTATATGCTAGTACGACTTAGATGTTGTTATCGTTTATGAAATAACTTGCCTATATCTATTTGGTCATTAAATTGTATTTAATTCAACATGAAATTATTAATTGTGTGTATTCGAAACTTGATATTCCAATATATTTTGGAATCCCTAGATACATTCCAATTCGAATTCAATTTTTAACATAATTATCATGTATCGAAATTGATTTGGACTTGCAAAATTGAAAATTATCAAAATGAAATCGGTCGGAATCGAATTTTCCAATCCAACTTGTACCCCCTACATGGGAGACGCCACTTCATTGTCAATTTCTTTTGTTTGATAAGACACTCAATTGTCACTTGTAAAGGTAGGGCATGGTCACTCTCAAATTAATAGACAAATAAATAAAAAGAATAATAGGTCGGGTGGCAGCAGAATTTGTCTGGCATCATGTGTTCATACACCAAAATGGCAATTTGAAGGTTTTTCGTAAATATGTTAATTAGTGCACTGAGATGGTGAGACCATATAAGAAGGCTGCAGTGACGAATACTAAAGTCAGCTAGGCAATCAATTATAATCATCACTAATTAAAGAAACCAAATTTTCATCATCAATCTGTTTGAAGGAATCCACTTATGCGTTTTGGGGTAAAAGAATAATTAATCGCATGCCGGGTGATATCAGAAAACCTTCATCGATCTTTCTATTAGCTATTATCATTTTTTGGACAAATTAAGTTTTACACTTCATAGCAATCTTCCATGCGTTTTCTTATAACACAAAAGGAAAATACTTTCCTCCTTATCAGGTTATAAGTTTAGGAGTTACTACATTCCTGCTAATAGCAGTGTGACATGTGTGCATACATTTTTCTTTTTGTGTTTTTGATGAATTATTTTTACATATGTGTAATTCGCAGGAAAGAGGAGTATCTCCTTACATGTAAAGAGGCAAGCAATATCCAATATTTTTCTTTCTTTTGTACATTTAAAATCCAACTTCAAACAATAATTGAAACATACGTGCTTGGATGACATCTTCTACTTGTATGTGTTGCTAGGTTTGCATGATCTGTGGGATCTATAGAAATTATATAAATAATTTTACTTATTTATTTAATTCATTTTATTTTGGTAGGCTAGGTACAATATTACAGTTTGCGTTGGCTGAGGTTCCTATCCTAATATATCTTTGGATCCTCTCACCTGCAACTAAAAATGCGATGTGCCAACTTATGAATGTTTGTCTTCCATCAAACACCATGCATGCACTGTGCACATTGGCCTTCCACTCATCCCCCCTACCCACGGTTTGGGCGACAGCCAGTATATTTCAAAGGGTTTGCCGACTTTCCCTATTTGCTTCACCAATAATGCATTTTCTTTCCTTTATTTATTTATTTTCCACCCATTTTGTCAACTTAATTTTGTCAACTTCGCTCTGATTATATTACAAGACACATTTCAAGAATCTTTCGTGGCCAATAATGTGACCCAAGGTCTTGTCAAAACAATTATATTAATAATGTACATTAATTTCCCTGTAAAAACATGATTGATTAATTAAAAAAATAATTCATTTAAATTAATCACTCCCTTCCACCGGCCACAACTAATTCAAACAAAATAATTAAAATCGCTAAACTCCTCCTCCTATATATATGTTTAAAAACCAAGGTGGTTCAGTTTTAATTTCAGTCCAAATTAATTGCATGCCATACAATTTACAAAATGGTTCGTCTAATTCCAGAAGTTGCAGCCAATGACCACTTTGGCTCAATGCCGCTAGCAATGGCCTTGTTCATCTCTGTCACAGCCCTTGTGGCTCTATGTGCCAAAGCCAAACATGGACGCCGAGCCCCACAACAAATCAATGAAACCAATTGCAAGGAAATTACTGGTAGCTCCAAGAAACTCGTGGCCAGCATCAGCAACAAGGCAATTCCATTTCTGCACAAAAATAAAGGTGGCAGAGAAAATTGCAGCCAAGGGGATGAAGTTGAAGATGGGTTTGGAGAAGGAGGGGTTTGGCAGAGGTCAATTTTGATGGGGGACAAGTGTCAGCCACCTGAATTTTCAGGTGCGATTTATTATGATAGTTCTGGGAATCAGCTTTCTGAGCTGCCTCCAAGGTCACCTAGGGTAGCCAGTCCCTTGCCAATGCCTAGCTTTTTATCTCCCGTCGCTAGAGATGCAAATTAACTAGGCGAATTTAATTTCATATGAAGTTTTTTTTATGACGAGCAAAAGCAATCCATTTACTGTCTCATATCAATTTTTTCGTCTCTTGCTTTACACTTCAATGTCAATCTTAACGTCAATTTCGTTCATTTTTCACTTAAAATGAGATAGTATCATCAAGTAAGGTAAGGATGACACTCACCATGCGGACATGCTAGAACCTTCCAATCATATGTGGCCACATGTCCATCTTAAAAAGAAAAAAAGAAAAAAAGAATTTAGGATGGGACTCACCATCTGTTTCCGTTTGGTTATTGAGAAAATTGATCTCGTTATCAATTGTAAAAGTGGATGTTCTAGAATGTATCTTTTTTCCTTAATAATGAGTTGGGAGGTGTAATTAGTGGTGGTCTTTGTGTAATATGGTAGTTAATTACCTCACAACTTGCAAGCCACACAAGGCTTAGAAAGACAATTTCTTTTTTTGGCAAAAAAAAATAAAGACAATTCCCTTTTCACCAACAAATGCTACAAAAAAGATGGATGCACATTTGATGTGATCTGTAATTCAATTGGTAATTCCCTTTATATGACAATAAAATTGTGTCATCAAAAGAACAGGCAGGGTGGCATTTGTTTTTCACCCCAAAAAAAAGGTGTGAAAAAGTAGGTAGAATGGGGTAAATAAAAAAGAGTTGATGAACTTTTAACTGAAGGCACGTAAAAGATAAATCTTAGCTTTTCATCCCCTTCAAATAAAAATAAATAGTAACAAGAATCTCATAAACCCCCAAGCCCAACTCCACTCCTCTGCTGCTTTCACCTACTTCTGAGTTTTGACCCACCCAATGGCTTTACTTCTCCTTCCAAATACCATCTCTTTTTCCCTTCTTACAACACCGCCGAAGGTACCCAGAAGTAGAACAAGAACAAGATTTGCGAGACACCGCCGGTTTCTGGCCTTGGCGGCTTCTCCGGAGTCAAAGGATGACAAGACTGCGTCTTCTCAGAAATCAACAAAGTTGGTCACTTTTTTGGGGAAAGGTGGCTCCGGCAAGACCACCTCCGCCGTTTTCGCTGCCCAGGTATCTCTGTCTGTCTCTACATTGTATCCTAGCTCGGTCTATATATAATTTACTGCCTAGTATGAATGAATTTGGTTTCTAACTTGTGTCTGAGTTAAAACTAAGAAAATAGTAGATACCCAAGTCAGAAAGCTAGTGCCTTTGGTTGAAATTATGATTGTGGCAAGTGTTTAATTATACTAATATTTCCTTTTTATGATGATTGACGGGGTTTTCTACTTAACATATTATATTCGTTAAGGGATAAGCCTAGAAGAAGAGACTTGGCTCAAGCATTTCATTTTAGCTGATTATATATGCTTGTGGATATTGTATCTCAGAATTCTGACTTTCAAGGTTTAAGCATAGAATTACAACTTCAATTTGCACCTCTTCTTTTACTGTTACTTTTTGTTTAATGTTTTTCTCATGTTGGATTTTCAGCATTTTGCAATGGCAGGGTTTAGCACATGCTTGGTGATACACACTCAAGATCCCACTGCTGAGTTCTTTCTAAACTGCAAAATCGGAAGTTCTCCTACACTATGCAACAGCAACCTTTCGGCTCTTAGATTTGAAACCACCCAAGTGTGTTTTCCAAATTCCCTTTTCTGTTTTCCCTTTTTCATTCCATTCCAATAATGAATCTATGTGAAGAAGTTTGCTGCAAGTCACCTTAGACTCAAATTGAACCATTCTTGATCGTCTAGATGCTTCTAGGACCTCTGAAAGAGCTAAAGCAAGCGGATGCTCGTCTTAATACGACACAAGGAGTTCTTGAAGGGGTAGGTACGTAATATCATTTGAGGGGTTTAGTTGCATTTGAATGTTTTATCTGCAGGGGCCTTTATGATGTGTCTTTCTTTTCAATTGATCAGATAGTGGGAGAAGAGCTTGGGGTGCTTCCTGGGATGGATCCTATTTTTTCCGCATTAGCACTTGAGAGGCTTGTTGGATTTTTTAGGAATGCGGCCCAAAGAAACCACAACAAAGATAAATTTGATGTAATAGTATATGATGGTCTGAGCTCTGAGGAAATGCTACGAATGATTAGTGCAGCCAGTAAAGCAAGGTCCAGGGAGTTTCATCTCTCTCTCTCTCTCTCAAACATTCTTTCACATTCATATGTTCATATTGATAAATTGACATGGGCCACATGTCTATGCACCAGGTTGTACTTGAAATATCTGCGTAATGCAGCTGAGAAAACTGATATTGGGAGGTTGGCGGGTCCTTCAGTTTTGAGGCTTGTGGATGAAGCCATGAGTATTAGCAGCAGTACACCCCATCGCAATGGGAAAATGAGCGCAGAAATATGGGACATTCTGGAACAAATGTTGGAGGTATGAATAATCCATATTTCCTATGACCAGAGTTTTTATGTACATCCATTGACATCCTGCATTGTTTCTGTGGTGCAGAGAGGGTCGTCTGCTTTCTCAGAACCTCAGAAATTTGGCTGCTACCTAGTGATTGACCCAGACAACCCAGCATCTGTTGCTACTGCTTTACGTTATTGGGGTTGCTCAATCCAAGCTGGTGCACAGGTCTCCGGAGCCTTTGCGATTGCTTCACGACATGTGAATACAGAATCAGAGGAAAGACTCAAGAAAACCTTTTCACCCTTGCCTTTTGCTTTCATTCCACATCTCCCCTTTGGTTCCCCTCTAGATTGGAATGCGATCATACTAAACACTGTCAATGAAAATGCACGGAATCTTCTTTCTTTGCCTGCAAGTGGCAGCAGTAGTGTAACACCCTCAGTGAAGTTTGATGCAGCCAGAAAATCAGTAACCCTTTTCATGCCAGGTTTTGACAAGTCAGAGGTCAAGCTGTACCAAGTATGCTAAGATATATTTAATTATTTAGTTCTTACCTATCTTTTTCGTTTTTTTGTTTGACTTGCCTCTTTCTCTAAGCTTCCTATGGAGTAACTTTCTCTATCTATGGAGTAAATCAGTTAGTCTTAGAGATGTTCGAGATAATTTCTTAACCATATGCACCTGCAGCCAAGTGTTATAACCCTGTGAGCCTTGATGCATTGAGCATTAAGTAGCTTCAATTTGATAGAGAATACAAGTGTCGAATTGAATATGTTAGCAGTGGATCTGATGACAAATTGCTGATAAAGTTCTCCATTATGCTTTTTTTCTTTTCGTCCTGGTGGCAGATCATATTATTATTGTGATACTTATCTCTGCCATTTGTCGTGCACATTTTTTTTAGTGTGTGATATTGAGCATTTATTTATCTGCAAATGCAGTATAGGGGAGGATCTGAGTTGTTGGTGGAAGCTGGGGATCAAAGACGTGTAATTCAGCTGCCTTCTAAAATTCAAGGGAAAGTCGGAGGTGCCAAGTTCAACTTCATAGACAGAAGTCTTGTAATCACAATGCGATAGTGTAATCAGATGCTGATAATTTCATATATTTATAATCAATTGAGATGTATCATGTACCTCTTAGAGAAAAAGAGAGAGGGATTAGGAAAGCCGACATTTGTTTCTCTATAATCTCAATAAAGGTGGTTGGTTCTCACAATCAAGCCGACATTTATTTCACTATAATCTCAATACTATGATTATATTCTGTTGCGAAGCATATGAAATAAAGCTTGCACAACAACTCTTAGAAATTACTCTTCATGTGAATAATCTTTCTAACTTAATTTTCGTTTGGTTTGAATTGGACTTGTCCTCGTAATAAATGCTCAATAAACATGAAATTTACAACAGAAACAGGAGATTAAAAAGGAAAAAAAAAGTTCAATTAATTTACGGCTCCTGCTTATTGTCTTCTGTTTGTCCGCTGACGCGGCCCCTTAGCTCTTCGAATGCCTTCATGCTCTCTGCATCAAAGCCTCCAGCAAACTGCAAACAGTTCCAAGTTAGCATTTCATTTTTATATTATTTTTCTTTAAGATTTCAAAATTTTCACATTTGAAAACTGTGTAATGAGGGGATTCGATGGCCATCGTTGTCTATCAAAAGTTGTTTATCAAAAGCTAACACAATTTATTGCTGATTATGTTGAGCAATATTGACAACCTTAAGGTCCACTGAACGCAAATTTAATCAGCATTAACATGAGCGAAAATCAATTATACCTGATGAACACGGAAAGCAAATCGCACTCCTTGTAGTAGTATAAACTCTCTGTTCGGTTCCTTCTCAGGTCCACTCAATGCATCAAGTTCTGAAGCTACACGTTTCATATACTTTCTTGCCAATTGAACAGATGAGAGCTTGATCTACAACGGTAAACATATTAAATGAGCTTGATCTTGCCAAATGACATGCAACAAAATCATAAAAATTATAAGCAGCAACTAAGCACAATGGGATTTTTCTCAGTTTGTGCAGCATACCTTGCCAACAACGCCTGAATCCAATAACCAATCAACTGGAATTCCGAATTCCTTGCACCGTGAAATAGCCATGTCCCTTGTACGCAAGAGAGCATATACACTCTGTTCCACCCTGGAAACAAAATAACAGAACGCTTTAGAACAAAGAACAAAATCAAAGAAATGTTCTTGCAACCAGCACGTCAATGCATGAAAAGAAAGTTCGTACTTTTCCAGCAATGAGTACATCTTCTTTAATGCAGCTTCGCATGGGAGTTTGGGATCATCAACAAAAGAGGAGACCTGCTTCTCCAATTTCATCAGGTCTTGATATTCAAATGCTGCTTCTCTTAGTGCGTCCACTTTTCCTTCAGGCCAATCAAAGTGCTTGAGGACAGCCCTTTCGTCAACCTACCAAAGGCAGCAAGAGAGATAAATAATTAATGAATATGTCTACAATATGAAGCAGCATGCCAATGCAGATTACCCAGATAGGAGGGCTTGTAAGTATACATATCGAATCTGGAAGCCACGAACAAGTTCAAGGATATTTTGAATGTTACAATAATAAGAGGGGAGCCCATATTGGAAACAAGTGTTGTAAGGAGTTCAGAGTTCATAATTTGGCAATAGAAGTGTCCTCTAACCATCTGGTGAGTGAAATGTTATCCTTTTTTTTTTTGTCTAAATGAAAGGAACCTCTGAAAGCAATATTTTATCCAGAGGAAAAATAATGGCATACCAAGAAGGAGAGCTCTTCATCTAGCCAGTTCACAAAGGCTACCAGATCTTCTATGTTTGTGAAGGAAGCTGCTCGAACTTCAGCTGCCAACGACATGACAAAATCACCTTGAGCTTCTACATCAGCTTTCACCTGTATCCAGCCCATACATTTTTTAGTATTTGAAGCATTGAGTACTAAACACCACAGTTCATGCCTCAGATAAGAAGATAAATGAAATTTAATATAAAAAAACGTTCTACTCACAGCTAATAGGAATGATGATTTGTTCTCAATCTCCCCAATCATGTTGCTCCTCGCATCAGATACATTAGATGATGAAGATATTAAAGATGATGTATCCTTCTTTGCTTCACGTTTCATCAATGACTGATAGAATTCAACCAGCTCAGGAGCACGGTGCACTTTATCAGCACTGCCTGCCCCCCTTGGCAGGCTTCCTGGTGGAGGAGGTGGACGAGGTGGTCCACCAGGTGGTGGTGGCGGCGGTGGTGGGCCACCTGGTGGAGGAGGTGGTACTCCACTTGAGGGTTTGGGAGTTGTACCAGCAGGGGCACCTCCAGATGCTTTAGGAGGCGGCCGAGGTATCCTAGGAGGCCTCTTCTCAATTTGGGCAAGTTTCATCTTGGTTATTGCTTGAGAATCAACAGCGTTACCATCGTTAGTTTGGTTGCTTGAATCACCCAAAATAACTGCCTTCTCCTTTATATGGGCAAGTTTTGGTGGTAAAGCTACTGGTCTCTCAGCTTTGGCTCTAGGTTCATATGTCAAATTTACATTTGATTTGTCACCAAACTTCTCTGCTCTTGCTTGCTGAGCCCTTTCATTAATTTGTTTTTCCCTTTCTAAGGCCAACTTATGCCGGTCTTTGTAAGCAGGATATTTCTCATCCAGAACTCTTTCAACCGACTTCGACATCAACTGGAAAGATGCTGCAACAGAATTAGGTGAGTCGCTAGAAGACATCTGTGTTCTAATGTTTGGAAGACTGGGAGTTTGAGGGGAGTCTGGAAGTTCCTGATCCACTTTCCCAAATGTAGTGATGGCTACACCGTCACCAGCATTCCTTATCATCAAGGATTCCAACGGACCCCTTGGTCGAACACTCATACTTGCCCTGCTTGGAGAGCCTCCAGAGAGAGATCTACCTGGAGATGAAAGAGCACTAGAATCATCTTTGCTTTTACCCCATCTTTTCAGCTTTTGCATTATACTAGGTTTCTTGCTGAGACTACTATACCGACTTGTGGAACTATCAATAGAAACATTGTCAAAATCCTCACTTCCAGGGGAGGATGGATGAGAAAAGTTGCTTTCAATATCTGTATCCCCTTGCCCACGTTCTGATCCTGCATACTCCAACATCAGTTGTTTGGCCTTCTCCTGCGATTTGGGGCTCAGACTCTTGTTGAGATCACGAGCTGATACCTTTCCTTGAGGTGTCTGATAGTTCCGGAGCTCATACCTCAAGCATGCATTTACCCAACGAAGGTACACTAGCTCTTCAACTTCACTAAACCTGTTCATCTGAAGACCTTCCACTTGCTTTGACAGGTCCTCATTCGCATGCTTTAAATTATTGACCTCCTCTCTTACATTTGCAACCATATCACTCTGAAATAGCGAGGAAAAACACTGTAAGAATAAATTCAGACAAACATGTTTACATGCAGTGATTACAACTTGTTCCATACATAATACTGGTTAAACAGCCTATGAAATTTCAACCAGCTTGCTGAATCAATTTCAATAAATAAATAAATTATTTAATCTTCGCATCTCTAAGTTTTAGTCTCAATTTTCAACTCAGAATAGTCAGGGACCATGTCTTAAACCAAAAATAGCTAAAGATAAAAGAGAAACTACATGTCTGGCCGAAAAAACAAAATAGGAAGAAGAAAAAAAGAGGGGGGGAACTTACATGGCAATGTTTTAAATATTCTCCCTTCCTCCCATACACATTAAAAAAAATGACATAGACATAGTATGCAATGCAAGAAAGCACTGAGACTAACCTCAGTCATGTTGGAAAGGGCTGCTACTCTTGCTTCAGCAGCATTCAATTTAATAGTTAGTTCTCTCTTTTCGATTTGAAGTTCTTTGTTCTTTCTCTTGAGTTCCATGACTTCCACCTCTAACTCCTTTACAGCTTTCAGCTTCTTTTCAATTTCAGCATCTTTCTTGACTGCTTCTTCCTCTTTTGCCTGTAAACCAGAAACTTGTTGTTTGAGCAACAGTAGCTGGCCTTTTGTCTGGTTAGCATCAAGCTGAATCTGCCTCTGCAACTCCTTGAGTTTGTACCTTGCTGCCTCTAGCTCCTTCTTGGCTGAAACTCCCTGCGCAATCTCTTCTTGAAGCTTCTTCCTCTCAGTCTGCAGAGAGTTAATGGTAATATTGAGCATGCCAACCTCCACTGTCTTTATCTTGAGCTGCCTTTGTAATTCGGTGACGTCTGATTCCTGTTCCATCAATCCATAGTACTCAAGTAATTCACCTTCAAGCTTCACTTCTCTTTCCTCCAATTCCTTTACCAGATTACGCAACCGTTCCAGCTCACTTGCATTGTTTGCCATCTCAGTTTCATGTACATGTTTCTCTTTTGAATCCATCTTGTTAACAAGTAATGGGATTTCAATCTCCCCAGATAAAAGATCTTTAAATTCAGGTAAAATATCTTCATCTTCAATATCACCAGGTGAAATATCACGAGCACGGTCAAATATACTGCTAATTAATTTAACCTCTTCTTCTTCCTCCTCCTCTTCATCTTTCCCCTGCAGTTAAGTCAAAAAAATATAATCCTTTTTTATGAAAAGAAAAGGTAAAAAATTGCAAAACGTATAGGTAAAAGGAAGGGAACATAAGATTTGCTACCAATATTTTGATGTGGAAAAAGAGGAGAATTTGATAGAATTTTGTTATGTACTTACATCCTTTTCTCTGAGGCTATCATTAGAATATGTAAGTTGCTCCTTTGTCTTCCTTCTCACTTTGATGTTTATAGTTTGGTTCGCCATTTTCTAAGTTAACAGTATCACCAGAAGAACTATAAGAACTCAGAATGACTCGCAATGAATATAACTCATATCTGGAATAAGATTACTAAATATGGCTCAGTTTCAATAAATCAACTGATAAAAGGCCAGGAACTGTTTTGGGAAAATAATAAAGACGTAATAGATATGAAACTCGTTGAGATGAATACCTGAATGCCTGCTTGTTGAGGCTGAGTTTTTGACGTTGTGCTGCCTCGCTGCAAAGGCAGCAATAGAAGCAGCAACCAAGAGGCCTAACCTGACTATCATGAAGGTATTGCAAATAGGCAAAGCTCAAGTCCTCACTCATCTATAAAGATAACCCAATTCCAAAACACCCCGCCACCCCATAACTGATAATTCAAACCATTAACGCCTTAGAAATGCAGCAAGAGCAACCCAGAATCTGTAATTCCCATGAGAGCTTAAGAAGACAAGCCTTTTCCTATAACCATATCCAATCATGCACATCCCAGACGAGTTTAAAGAACTTGCATTTATAAGTATAATTAATATCCAAATCTAGCTATGAAGTATAAACATTCCCACACCATCAGCTATCATCTTCTTATCAGGTTTATAGACCTTTCACTCGAGAAGGCTTTGCTCTGTCGGAAGTTCTTGATAAGTAGAATTCTAGCACAGCTCTTAATGCTAAGAGCTACAGCAACCACCAATAACTAGTGGCCAATCTTCTCCAAAAGGTTTTACAATTCACATTTGGGTGGGTCCAAACATGTCACTGAAGATTTTAAGGATCATATATCGCTAAACAAGCCAAAAACCAAAACTGCAAAGTGAAAAGACACAAGTAACTTCAAAGTAAATTTGAACTCTTAGTTATGTTTATCTATGTTCGGCCGTTAAATGGGTGGGCATCTTTGTCTAAACTATGTCACTGGCCTGGCCCAAAGAATAAATATTTCTGTTTGGTTTGTGTTCACTTGATTGAATTAAGCTTTTAGATTGATCAGAGCTCAAAGACAATATGACCAATCATTGCCATCTGATCCATTTGGTAGGCTTGGTACAGTTATTATTGTATGGCAGAGGATCTACAAAAATAAACATTGATAAAAGCAATTTTAGAAAGTGGGTCCAGATTTCCCAAATCAAAGGACTCGTAAGTTAGAGGGATGCTTTGTTTGGCTTATCACAGAATGAAGATTGGAAATTAGAAAGTGGGTTGATGACTGAAGATGCGGCTGGAATTTAATTCTCAGCCGCTAGCTTGATGGACTGGAGCAATGGAAGCCGTGTAGCCAAACACAAAGCAAAATAAACCAAACTTTTGGGTGATTGACCTCAAACCCACTCGTATGCCTTTTTGGCATTTCATTAAAGCTTTGTTCTTTTGTGGTTGGTTTTGTGTGTATAAGCAGGTAAACAAGAATACATTATTTTCACTAACAATTCTGTTCAATCTTGTGATACCCAGTTAAAAAAACTAAAGACAAGTCTACTCTTTTACTCATCCCAGTGTAGCTTTGTGATACAGAAATTGATCCCGAAGTGTAAATTATGACGGAAATGAAAAAAAGGCATAAAACAGAAGGTCAGGAATTATAGATAAGATTGAAGATGGAGATGTGGTCGAAGTCTGGCCAGCAAGATGACCCATGACAACAGAATCAGAGGCTATGCCTCCCAACTTCATCCATTGAAGGAGTTGTTTGGCCGAGGAATTTTTTGTTGTGAACTTGTCAAGAATCAAGAGGATATTATTCAAAGAGAATGCAGATAAGTGTTGAGCAAAGCAGAAAGAGAACAAGAAAATCGTTTTCTGGGTTATGAATTCTGTGGGCTCCACGGCCACAGCAGAAGACAAACTCTATTATCTATAATAAAGTTGGATTTTTGGGGCTCTTGTTGCTCCATATGCCTCGTATTGGTAGGAAGCAAAGAGCTTGCAAGGCCTGAGAAGAGGAAACTACAACATACTCACCACTACAAATCAGAAAATGATGGGTTTTCTTTTCACCAAATGAAACAAACTGGTGTCACTTTCGTGATTTAATTTATCCAATTGAGAGTACAAAACCAGACATAAACATAAAAAAATACATGAGATTTGGAGCTGGGTAAAAGTAAAAGCATGCCATCCGGGCTTCACTTGAACTGATAGAGCAAGCAAACGAACAGTTGGGCTTGGTCTTGTTGGTCATGGCCAAAAGCTAGTATTTTCGCCAGAGAGAGAGAAACAGAGCAAGTCAAACAAGCGAAGGACTTGGGAAGAAAGAACTGAGCGAACGAGCGAGCGGGAATAACTTTTTGACCGCTTTGCGTTCATGTTTTTGTCTACAACATGCGAAATTACCATTTTACCCCATCTGGATGTGATTGTATATTTTCTAGCTACTCCATAATGGCAATATGAAAATTACGTGCTACCGTGGGGATTTCTTGTTATTTTTCTGCTTCGCATATCAAGTGCCCACAGTTGCTAGTTTATTATGACCTCCTTCTGTAGCCACTTCTTGCTCTTGCTACTCCATAATGCCAATATGAAAAATGAATATCGCATTATTTTCCAGAACTTAATAATTTTTCTTCAATACTTAACACTATACGTTATGCACAAATTTATTAAAATTCCTCATCCCAATCGCATCCCGCCTTCAAAAGTTGTACAAGGAAATCCTGGTACACAGCAAAACAATCAGAAATTCCTTGTGTATCCCTCCACTCATGATTTTACATAACTAGTCAATAGGGGCCAAGGATGATCACGCCTGGCTATCCCATTTCCACCTTCGTCCAACCTCCTCGAGTACCTTGGCACGGGCTTGGCTTTTTCTGGCTTCGTCCTCTACCCAAGATCTGCATCATTGCTTAAAATGATTAGAAGAAAAAAAAACATATTCATGCCATTTCACAATATGATTGAAAGTTTTCATGACAAGACATTTTCAAGCACGCTCTCTAGTAAATATATGCCTATGCATTATTATGAATAGTTGCAATCACGGTCGATACCTAAGAATCCGAATAGCTTCTATCTCAGCTTCGAGTATAGATTTCGCATCAAGCATACTTTCCTGCTTGGTCTCCAAATCACTGAGCATATCCTGCAAATCACACTTCTCGGCCACATAAGTAGACCTCTCGGATGCAAGCTTTTCTGATATCTCATTGACCTCTTCCTTGAGACTGAGAAGTAACTGCCTCTGACATTCCATAGCTGCCTTCTCCTTCAAAATCTCGGCAAAATTCTTTTCTTGTAAAATCTTCTCCTGCTCCAAATCACTAAGGGCAGCAAGATAAGCCTTCTCCATCTCAAGACCACGGGTTTTCTCTTCATTCAGTTTATCATTCCAAAACCTCTGTATGTCCTCTCTGTCAAGCAATTCGGACCTGATATCTTCCATCTCTGCCTTCCTTGCAGAATTTTCAGCTTTTATTCTCAACAATTCAGAAGCAATTGCTTCTGTGATCCTGCCACTTGCCAGTGCCACTGCTGCTTGTGCTTTTGTTGAAGGTTTGTTTGGTTGAAACCGCCTGCACTGTCCTGCAAGATAATTATGTCATGGGGTTCTTAGAACAAACCTCATACCATATAATGGGATAGAAAAAAACAAGTAAACATTTATGACCAGCCTACGCATCTGCTTATTAGTTTTCAACGTCTGTAACAATAAAGTATTGATCAAGTTTGTAACAAATCTTTATTTTCTTCTACTTTTAAAGGCTAAAACAACCCTTATTTTCCTACATTGTATCTTCAAATGATCTCTGGACATGGTACTGAGTTTGCACCCTGTGAATAGATATCAGTAACGAAAGCTCACCAAAACTTATAAAAAAGCAATTTAAACATATGTATAGATGTGTTTCTTTTATGTATGTATCTTTGTTTGTAGGTGATGTTTGCATGCTTGAAATTGTTGAATTAATTTATGGAAACAGAAAATTGGGAATACCAAAAACTTTTCTGAGTATGCTATTATCCTCTGCCAACATGTCAGTATATAGTCCTGCTGGAGCTTCTGAACTGATCTCTTTCACATCCATAAAACCTACTGTTGTTGTTGTTGATATCTGGACTGTAAATAAGTCAGATTTTAAAACCTATGATTGAAGAGGCATGATTTATACCAATTGATGACAATGACTGATATCCTCTTTACCTTCTCTATTACTCCTGGCAAAAAGTCATACTCCAAATGGGCTTTCCAGTCAATCAGATCTTGTCGAGAGATAAACCTGCAGCACCATTTATTTTTTGAGTATGGAAGGAAATTCAAGATATTAAACAAAAAGTCAAGCATACACTCCACCTCTCAGGGGAAAAATTGATGTTTCCATGGTCTTTTAGACCGTCATAATTGGAGCTCTTCTGTGATAACTTGCTGGGAATGACACCAGCCTCAGCCAGGGCTTAGGGACAAGAAAAGGAAGCACATATTCAAACTTCAATATTTGTAAAACAAAGACCTTTCAAATTGCAGGCAAAGGGATCAATTCTTACCTTGAATGGACCCAAAATCCGGGTCTTCGACACTCACGTCATTAAATGCAGTAATTGCAGACCCAGCAAGAGAAACTGATGGCACAAGCCGGTGCTTTGCATTCCTGTAGGGAAAATTAAAAAAATATCGAAGGAAGACCATCCTTAAGATCTCAAATTCTCAACAATAACAAACAGAAGATATTTCAAGGTGTATGTATTGTATTACAACCTCTCCAATGACGAGTTTATTCGAACTATCCATCTTGCATACTCCCTTCTAGTACACAATTCATCAGCCTTGACATCATCTTCAATGATCTGTATACCTTAATTACAGTTGAGATATTCATGCTTAGAACTGGACCCAAAGCTTCAGGCTAATTAGCACACAATTTCAACAAAATCCAAAGAAGAGAATCTCACAAGTCCAAAATTCAAGAATGTAAGACATGTCATTGATAGTAGAAAATTAAAATTCTACATTAGAAAAAATAGATTGAAAATTCCATGGTGACTCAAAAAATTTATCTAACCACTATGGTCCAACAATGTCGCTATTGATGAGCATACAACTCATATCTCAGAACCGCTCAAGTCTTTTTAAGTCTATGTTCCTTACATGCAAACTTCAGTTAAGAAAAAGAAACATCAGCATCTCACAAGTCCGACTTCAGAGTACGGAATTAATAAAGAAGAACAAGAAAGACGCAGTACAGGCATGACACCGCTCAATAAAGAAGCACACCTTCAATTTCTTCAAGACTTTTAGAGCTTCTTGTTGAGTAGAATCCACAGCAGCTGGGATTATAATACGTTCAAGCTTCTCCGTAGATGCTGAATTGGACAATAATACAAACAAGAAAATGTCCAGGGATCAATTAATATAAAGAAAATTTAGACAGTAACGATCTCAAAATGTGTTCAGCAAATAAACAGATGATATAGCTTAACGCATGTTCAACTTGATGTACCTGAAGTAGTATTTTGGCTAACAGAAGTAGGTACAGTCTCTGGGCTTGCCTCAGATATCATGGCATCCTCATCCAATGCTCCTTGGTTTGTTGGTTTGGTATCAGCAGGACTCCCATGAAAAGTGTGCAATGGACTCGTTATTTGAAACTTAAAACCTACAAAAATTGAACAATGTAGTATGCCCAACCACCTATTTAGCAAATGCCCAATTATACGAAACTACAAAGGCTATTACCCTCAATGCAATTGAACATCCCACTCACAAAAAAAGGAAAACGTAAAAGCATAAATCTTTCAATAAAGGTCCATTAGGTGGAAATGCACACCCTTTCTGGATAGCGAGAAGTAAGCAATTGCAGCGACTACAGCAGCCAGTGAAGCCCCAATACCCCCAATCACAAATGCAGGCAACCCTGCAAAACCACAAAGTACAATTGAATAAAAAGCTCAATTTTTGTTTTTCTGTAAAGATGTATTACATTTATGAAAAATTGAGGAGTTAAAGAACTCAAATTGAGAGAAAACCTGGATTTTTGTGTTGATGCGGAGACTCTACATGCGCCCAACCGCCATAGTCGTTGCTGGCAGTTTGGTCAGGAGGGAACCATGAAAGTTCGAGGTTTCTCTGGGCGAGTGAAGCAGAGAGGTGCAGTCTAGGCCTTGTGGCTTTGGGCTTCAAGAGAATTAGGGTTGGGGAGAAAGTACGACGTCGCAAAAGGAAGGAAGTGTAAGAGGGAAGGAAGAGAGAGGAATACGGGGGTGCACAAGATGAGCACATGATTACTTCTCAGTTGAGACAAGATTTGGGAATTAGGATTGCAATTTACGGTGGGAAGTGAGAAATGCTGAAGCTCCTGTAATTGCAGACAGAGAGAGAGTTTTAGTAGGGTGCGAGACTGAGAGGTGGCAGTGGCATCTGTTTGATGAAGGAACCAACTTTCCTTCAATTTATTACTAGTTTAACAAAACAAAAGAAAAAAGAAAATGCTTTCTAACTTTATATATATATAGAAATTCTCAATGTGGAAGTCAGGAACCTATTATCATGTATGTTCTCCTACGCCTTCTTCATTTCTCACTGTTTACAATGGCTTCTACACCCACGGACGGATGAGATAGTAACTTATATATAGTTGATTTTCCCACTCTTTTTTTGTCTGAGATAATAACTTATATATAGTTGATTTTCCCACTCTTTTTTTGTCTATTTATATTCTCCTTGTTTGAAATTGTATGTTCCCATTTTCATAAATGAGAAGAGGAAATTCATCACTAGCTAGTTGCTAGAAGAAAACCAACCTAATACTAGTTTCCTGTGTTTTTGTAACAGCTGCTACATAAATTATAATGGTGAGCTTGCCATTTCCATTTTCCTGCTTGTAAAGGTTTTTGTCAACCATGCCAGATTCGTTTTGTCCTCTCTCCCAACCCCAAAAAATGTTTTTTCGGGCTGAACTGTGATTGGTTATTTTTAAGCTCACCTTATATTTAAGGCTGAAAACGTAATTAGCATCAGCCAGCCTTGTCTATTTTCTTGTTAATTAACATAACATCACATTAACCCAGATTGTATTACTACAAAGATCACAAGAACAGTAAAAAAAACCAAAACAACAAACAAAATTTATTAGGGAGACAAGCATTTTTTGGTATGTGTTAAGTAAATGGGTTTAGTTTGAAGGGCTTCGTACTTGGGTGAAACTGCAGCCAATATTACAATGCCGCTGACCAATGCCAGCCCCAGACCTAAACTATTTACAACCATGGACTCTGTACTGTGTTTAGACACATTCCTCTGTGTTTGCAAGAATGTCAACTTCTCCAAAAGCCCTGTTTCTGCTGTGGCCACGGCCAAACCATAAGTGTAGAGTCCGAGGAATATGTGCCAAGGCAACAGCCTTAACCTCACTGTGCGCACTTCCCCTCGATGCCAAAAGCTCAGGAAACCCATCAACCACTGCAATTTAGAAATCTAATATTAGCTCAGTCACTGTTTCTTCATAAACATCATAAATTATTAGCTCATCTTGCCTCACAACACAACTTTCTTTTTTATTTTTCTTTTTGGGTTATTTTATTTATTAATTTGGGTTGGGTCGGGGGGGAGAAGGAAGGCAAAATCATTAGTACTGGGCCATTTGCCTTCCTTCTGGCCCGTTGGCTGAATTATTTTATGGACTCATTTGATGAATTATTTTGATTGATATACATATTGATGGCCTACTACTTGCTTACTAAGCATCTCTGCTTAATGATAATATTGAAATGACAGACTCTTGTCATTAACTTACTAAAGATGAAGGCACTTGCACCGAACTCCAAAAGTTGAACTTAAACCCAGTAATTAGTTGAACAAAAGAAAATATGAGTTAAGTATGAAGAACAGAACCTGAGCTCCAAACAAGAGGATGCAGATCAAACCCATCCAAGAATGCAGACTATAGAAATTAGCCACAACTCCATCTTTCCCTTGAAACCTTGTCCAAATCCCGAAGATCCCAGAAGCCAAGGCCACGCCTTGAAGACACAAATGCACTGATTTCTTCAAACTCCTTGAACCAGGCAACCACCTATGAACCAGAATCGCTGGGGAAAACAAAATAAAGGTAAATAAAACTAAAAACCCAAGTCATAAGAATACTTCCTTTTATCAATTAAAGGGTCTGCTTCAATTTTTAACTCCCTGCTAATTCTTACACTACCTTCTCCGCTAATGAGAATAAAGCCAATGACCATGAACAGAGGATGAAGAGCCTGTAAAAACAAGAACAACCCACCAAACTTAGCTTCCAGAAATCAGAATCTTTCTGGAGTTTTCATTCAGCGCAGAACAAATTAAGAAATGTGAAGAGAAAGAGCGGATTAGGTTCATACTGCATAGATGAGGCCCTGGTCTTCTTGGGAGGAAGAGTGACGAGGAAGGAAGCTGGACTTGAAGGACAAAGCCCAAAAAAGGACCAGCACTGCAACTAGAAGCCCAGAGATCCTGGCAAAGAACAGCAATGGGACTTGTGAAGAAGTGACTGTGGCCATGGGTTTGAGGCATGCGGAACCAAAACTCTGATGAGAGCTCAGTGTAAAGAGAAGCGGTACAAGTAGTTGCCTACCGACAGCTGAGCTCTAGATCTACCCTGCTACTAGCCATTTTGAGTAAAGTTCCTTCCTTTATTGAATTCTTTGTGTGGAAAAAAAGTAGTTTTTTTTCCTACAACTGTTTCATGAGAATTTATTTTTGGTGGGTACCCCAATAGATTTTTTTTGGTCAAGTACCCCAATAGATTTAGATAAGCTTATTTCTTACGAAGTCTTTGTTTAGCTTATAATCTATTTTCAAAATTAAATAGGTGTAATAAATCAAGATGCTTTGTCGAACTATACAAAACTTCATGGAATTGAGTGAGGCACTTAAATTGCTCGGCGTTGATTGGCTCTGCTCTGTTTTATCGGTCTCGTGCCTCGTGTCTAAGGAAGTCCAATTTTATTAGTGACATGCGCCACTTTTCTTAAAGAGTTATTTACACTAGTACTCTTTTTAGGTTTTTTATATTTTCAAGAAATCTTCTCAAGTCTCAAAAATTATATGAATACCTTATGAGATTTCAGTTTGTTTTCACAAAATTTATTTTTGTTGATTATTTGTCCAAAAATTGATGATTTCATTAAAATAAAATAAAATTAAAAAAAAACTTGTGCAAATGACAAACAATCTAATCTCAAAAGCCAACTTTGTCATTTGGAGAATTTTTTGGTATAAAATCATCAATCTTTGAATGAAAAATCAATAAAAATGAGTTTTGTGAAAATAATTTAAAACCTCAAGGGGTGTTTGTATAATTTCTAAAACTTCATGAAATTTTATGAAAAAGCCAAAAACCTCAAAGGATGTTAGTGTAAATAACAATTTCTAAAATATTATTGAGCTTTTGCCACTGCACACGTGATGCAGAATATTTCAATGGATTTTTATGCACAGGGATTTTGTCAATGTCAATAAAATAAAATTCCCTAATGTGGTCTGTTAATTAATTTATTTATATGCGTTAGCTAGATTGTCTAGTGTTGATATGCAGAAAATTAAACAGTTAGCTAGATTGTCTATTGTTGAAATCACTATTATGTTATGATACGGATGATAACACTTTCATGTAGCATAGCATTATTGACCGAAATAGCAAAACAATGTTATCCTGTTGCAACTAAGTTTTTCTCTACTTTATGGCCTATAAAATTGCCAAGTGGAGCATAGGCAGGGATGAAATGGCCGGCTTAAGTAGGTCACTTCTGGACAGAGACAGAGAGGCCTTGCAGACCTTTGAAGCTGAAAATAAAGAGAGGATTTGTCAACTTGCTCCTGTATGTCAGCAGGTTTGCTTATAGCTCAAAACGTTGTGGAAACAAAGCACAAGTTTTTAATCACTGCGTATATTTCAAGGCCTTCAACAAAGACAGAGAAGTTTGTCAATCTTTTTTCATATGTTGATAAATATGAAATGAACTAGCTGTTACACTATGCTAGCTGTTACACAAGAAATATCAACTAGTCCTTGTGCTTTTATAGGTCATTTTTTTGTTTAACCCTACCTTGGATTTGTAGTCACATACAAACCAGAACAACTCATTTTGGGTAATTATCTTCCTATCCTCCTAGGTGCCCCAATTAGTTCTTGTTTGTATCCCATCTGATGTTTTGAGGTAGCTGCCTTAGCAGTAACGCATTTAAAATTTAAAAAAAAAAAAACAGAAAGTCTTAAAATTGAAGTACCTCCCCAATCATAAACCGATAAATAATAATAATAATAAGACTCTGTCTTATTACAAGCATTCACGCAACAGGACATATAAAGAATCTAAAAATAGCCGGTGACAATTCCAACTCCATTGCTATATAATAAGTAGCTTGCAAACCACATAAACACAGAGAAGAAAAACACAGAGAGAGAGAGAGAGAGAGAGAGAGAGAAGATTATGGAATATTTGACGAAGGACTTCAAAGTGGGAAAGTGTGAAGGGCAAAAGGTGGTGGATGGAGAAACCATGCCACTGGTGCTGCAGCCTCCAGAACCCAACAGCAGCAATGATGTGGAGAGCCTTGTGTTGGCTCTGAAGAAGAACAAGGACTGGTTTGAGCAGATGCTGATCAAGAACAGCGCTGTGCTGCTTAGAGGTTTCAATGTGCAGAATGCAGAGGAGTTTAATGATATCATTGAAACATTCGGGTGGGATGATATTCGATACGTAGGGCCGGCACCAAGAACACATGTGCACAAGCGAGTATGGACTGCCAATGAAGGACCTCTTTCAGAATTCATATACTATCACCATGAGATGGTCTTGGTAAGTGCCTTAATAAGCTTCTCAATTTGGTCATGTTTTCTGCAACCTTTTTTTAAGCTAGTTTGTTTTATGAGATCATAGTTTGATGCCCAATTCTTGCACCAAAATATGTCCGTCTCCATTAGACTTTATAACTTCAATTCTAATCCAAAGAGTTAACCCAATATGATATTATTGGCATCTGCTAATACCCTCTTAATTACTTTAACCTTTACTTTACAAATTAATTAACCTGCAGATCAAGGAATATCCGAAAAAATTGATCCTATTCTGTGAGACACCACCACCAGAAGGCGGAGAAACACCCTTTGTTCCGAGCTTCCGGGTAACGGAAAGGATGCTGAAGGAGTTCCCAGAAACCGTAGAAGAAATGGACGCAAATGGGTTGAAGTACACTTTCACAGCTCTCAGTAAGAACAGTACAGGTTCCATGAGGGGTAGGGGCTGGGAGGATACTTTTGGCACATCAGACCGTGCAGAAGCTGAGAAAAGGTGATCTTTGCTTACTACTCTATATATCACAAGTCACAACATGATAAATTGGTTTCATAGTTACAAGATCATTTGGTTAAAGACATTATGATTTGGCAGGGCTAATGCTTTAGGCATGGACGTTGAGTGGCTACCAAATGGAGCAATCAAGACAATATTGGGGCCAAGGTCGCTGACGAAGGTGTTTGATGGAAGAAAAGAAAGGAGAATGTGGTTTAACACGGTGGTCGGCATGCATGGGAAGGAGCTCAGCTCTGCCCTCATGGCCGATGGAACCGAGATTCCGGCAAATGTGGTGAACAGATGTGAACAGATTATTGAAGAAGAAAGCATCCAATTTAAGTGGGAGAAGGGTGATGTTCTCTTCTTCGATAACTTGGCTTTGCTCCATGGAAGAAGGCCTTCTCTTCCTCCCAGGAGAGTCTTGGTAGCCACATGCAAGTAGCTTTTCAGCAAAGCAAAGTTTGTACGGCCAGTTATACTGGCTTCAAGTAACAACCTTTTTTATTTCAGAGAGAATAAAAACTGTTATAAACATAAAATAATCAGGGTATGAAAAGTACCGCTGAATATTGGGAGTAGAATTGTACTTTTGCTTTTGTGATGTTTACATTGGCAGAATTTCCTTTCAGATGAACTCACTTCTTTTGTTTCTCCCTTTTCCTTTCTTCTCTTCCTTTCTTTCCTCTCTTCTTCTTTGGTGTGTTTTGCTTGGTAATGGAAAGCCTATTTATAGACAAATTGGGTGGCTTACCCAACATCATCATTAAACTTTTGAATATTATTTCCTTCTTTTCTTTAATCCACCATTTTCTTTACAACAAAGACATCGTTATCTTTCAATACATGGTCAGATACATCAAAACTCATCATTGGATTTCCATCTTAAAGGAAGAGGCCTCAAAGTGCTTGGTGAGCGAAAAGTTTCTCGTAAGTTGGCAGAGCAACAATAGAACGAACCTAATCGCTGAATCTTAAATCTCCAAACCTTCAAATCGCAAATCAGCTTGCAATAGATGCCACATGAAATATGGAATATACATCCATCCGCATCGAGTCTAATATCACTTTACCAGTAATATCAGCTCGCTCACCCTATTTCTAAAATCAACATTTCCTGACGCATTCATGGCAAGCCAAAAGTCCAACTTCAGTCCAACCAATGCCAATAAGGTGAAGAGTTTGATATCAAAGAACAAAAAATTTAATAGGTAAGAGAAACTAAATTTGATTAGGTTCTGTCACTAAATTTGATGCTTCTTGATTTGGTCAATGAAAGGAGTCCCAAATCAGGGAAATAGATAAAGACAATTTGATACAGAAACAGCATTAACTTCTATTTATTTTCTGGACAGGCATAAATAAGGAAAACACAACATTAACATAGCCCTAAATCTGTTTGTTGCTCTGATGGGCTGCTGTTCGGGCTTTGGGTTTTACCCATATTAACTCTCAGGAGGCAAAGTGGCAACTATGGAGCACGAGTGGGCATGGCCCGGCCACGGCCCCTTCCAACATAGCCACCGCCATAACCCCCATAACCCCCGTAACCCCTTCCATAGTAACCACCACGACCACGGCCACCACGCCCAGGACCACGGCCACCTCGACCACCCCGATACCTTGAAAAAGTGCCAAAAGTCTGCACCAACAAACAAACAACCATATCCATGAAAATCCCCAAAACTAAGATGGGCAAAAAAATAAAAATAAAAAAAAGGTACATTACCTCAGTATCTATCTTTATTTGCTCAGAGTATCTAGTCCTTCCATTCTGTTCATGATTCATAGCATTGCAAGAGATGGTATCAAAGAAGTCATCCTTATTGTAGACGGGCTGTGGCACAGGGGCACAAAACTTAACAAAATGAGATGACAGAAGTACTAAAAAGATTATTTCTTAATCTAGAACCCATTTAGATTATGAATGAAAAACATGATAGCCAAAGCCACCTTGATCTCAACCTTCGACAACTCCACATCATCTTCATCCTCAATATAATCTTCATCACTGGCGTTTCCATCTCCATCTTTGTCCTTTGGGTGAGGTTTGTTACTCTTACCCAGATGACCCCAAACCTCATCCTTATTGAACTTCTCATTCATTGCCGTGAAATCAAAATCTTCAGTGAATTTTGTAATTGGACGGGAACTCTGCAACCAAATTGTTAATTATTTGGCACTGTCAGGTATCCCAAAAGGTATTACGACGACTAATTGGTAAGAGTAAATTGAATTTAATCGGGGGGAATCCTATCGGTAAATAATTTTGGATTTATCACATATATCTTACTATAGATTAAAAGCCATCAGAAGTGCTGAAAAACACTCCCCTGACAAAACATTTCCAATCAAGAAGTTCTCATTTTAACTCAAATTTAAATTGTCACTTAGATTCAAATTTACTCTACATCCAAAGATCCCTATTAATCATATGCTAAAAAGGTAAATAATACATTACCCCAGATCCTCGCCCTCTTTCGCGCCCCCTATAAGTATAACCGTGGCGATTTTGGAATTGATCTCCATTTGGCTGGTAATGCATTTATACATATATAGAAAAAGATAGGGACAATGTCAGAGACCTCGTTGGATCATAGAGTAGATAATAGAATTGAAATACACAAAAAGGAACTGAAGTCTTAAATTGTTATAACTTCATCCTTTTATTGCACAAGTTTGTATAAATTCCTCCTCCTCAGAGAGAGAGAGATACCATCTTTTTTTAATACCCAGAAATCCCCCAAGCCTGCGTTGCAGACTAGGCTTTGAAACTGGGGCCCACACCAAATCCTACAATCTTTGAGAGGCAGGGATAGGTAGCTTGAGATATTAAACCCCAGACCATGTGGGATCAGACCACAGGTCCACTGGCCTGACAACTCAACTAAATCCAGTTGGTGAGAAAAAGAGAAACCACAAATTCTAAGATCTAAACAATTCAGTCATTTAAAAACCTGAAACTAGTTCAAAGCTGGAAATTTCACATAAATCTAATTTGCAACCCCAGAGATGTAAATACATGTACAAAAAGAAACTCAAACAAAGAGGCTGGCTGATGAATGAAAATTTCATTGGGTATGGTAGTTAAACCCACCCATCTTACACTGAATGCTAGCAATTCAGTCTAATAGCCTGTTAAATAACAATCTAATACTCTACTGCACCCACCCACATATAAATAGATATCCAAGAGGAGGGGAAAACAAAGCAAGCAAGTCCAAGAGCATGAATGTGTGACAAAACAACACCTTTTGACCAGCCCGTACAGGTGGTGGTAATGGCAATATTGGGGGCTGAGATTCGGCCGAGATTGGCACCATGGGTTCTGATGAGGTTGACGATGAAACTTGGACCACCTCCACATCCTTGTGAGCGGTTTGAAAAGATTGAGTTGAAGAGACTGCACCAGATCCAGATTGCAACAGCTGGCCCGGGGTTACCAAAGAAGGCAGTAGTGTTTCCATGCGCAAAGAACTGGATGTCCCGACAACAGAGGAAGTAGCTTGAGATATGTTTTGATAAGGCAAGGTTGGGCCAGAAATTGCATGAGGCTTGTTAGAGATTGGTGGTACAACAGTATTTATATCTGGGCTTGTAGTAGTTAGAGAAGAAATAGGTGGCAAGTTTACACTAAGGGTGGCTACAGAAGGGGCAGAACTTGGTGCCTTGTTAGGCATTGAGCTTGGCAAGGTTTCAGAAGCTAGTGTTGTAGAAGGCACTGGAGGCAGAGTTGTTGGCAACGTTGACTGAGATAAGAAGTAGAACTAATACTAGCAGCTGGAAGCAAAGGTGACGGAACATCAGGCAAGTTTGAAGTTCCAGTAGGTAAGGAGGCATTAAAATTGGGGTACTGCAGTGGCTGCTGCATTGAAGAAGGCATTGATAGCCCAGGTGGTGGTCGAAGCAACGATTGCTGGTGTAAATGAGGAAGCCCATTTGGAGGGCCATAGTATCCTTGCCAGTACATTGGCATTGCAAGCCCACCACCATTTGCACTTGGAGGAGGAGGCGTAGCCCCCCATGACGCTAAATTGCCTCCAGGTTGATATAAAGGCAAACTACCTTGGAAATTTGGACCAGGGAGTCCCAACTGTGCAGTATGAGGATTAATATCCGTCAAAGATCCACTAGCAGGAGCAGGTAAGCTCGATGTTGAAGGAGCCGGGCGGGAGTAGTGAGACTGCAATAAGGTAAAAAGAGTTTGAGAGAGAAAGAGAGAATTACAAGAGGTTAACTAGATGCATCACAAAAGTGAGACGTCCTTCTCTTACTTGAATAATAGCTGGATCATTGTTTATAGGTGGTAGGGTAGGCTGAACAGGTGGAGAAGACTTAACCTGTAAATCCTGTAAACAAAAGCAATAATGAAAGACTTAGGGCTTCGATATTTACATGAAAATATAACCAGAAATGAATCCCGGCCTACAAAGTTCCAAAATTTGACATGATGACATTGCAGTGAGTTACATCCCACATCATGGATTATGACATTTGTGTTAATTTTTCTATCTTATATCATTATTATCATATAATTCAAGAGTCACCATATTTACACTCGAGTTTTCACACACCTTAGTAGTCAACAACAATTGCAAGTTTGCAACAGTACATGCTCTAATTTTATTTTTATTTTAAAATAAAAATAAAAGCAATGTCCTTGCCAAAGATTGAAGAAAATACCTTTATTGAATAACTTAAAATCATAAAACAAAGGAGATTCAAGGTTTTTTCGGTAAATTATCAATCCTCAATATAGAACGCTCATTGTGAATGTCTTGAAAAACAAAGTTTCATTACCAGACTCTGGTCCTAGGGTCTTAGGCATCTGTGTAAACCATACCTTGATGTCACTCCCGCGGAATAGTATATACTCATAAACTTTGTCACCCGGAGGGATTTGTGGTCCATCTTTTTTCCTTCCTTCTGTTCCAAAAGATCGTACTGCCATGTAGAAAGTAACAAATTACCACCAGCTCATCTACCCATATCTCAACAAAAGCACTTAACAAATATTATATGCATATTGTGATCCATGGCACATAAACTATTCATGAACATTTCATGCTTCAGGTAAAGGTAACGTGACACAAAACCATACACCAACTAACATATGCAACCCTTATTTCCATGCATGATTAATATATATTAACCATGCTGATACCCTCCACTTCTACCATTTGATAGCATTATGACAATGAACCATAAATTAATGGACGCAATTATACTGTTCTGAGATTAAACCATAAGTAAAAGAACAAATAACCATGCACCACAAGTGGCTGTTATAAATTCCACAACCCTGGGGACACACTGTTTTTGTAATAAAATAAAATTATAAATGATTTTTCGTTCTCAATATATCTTATTGATGCCAGCAGTGGTATCGAGGAAACTGAAATTACTAGGAAGCCAAATATGAATTGCTCAATCAAAACAAAATGAAACAATTTCAAGAACAAAAAATATAGTCCTTCCCAAAAATGGATAAGATAAACCAGTTACAATCACGTATATTGAAGAGACAAACCATTTACAATCAGAGAGTTGGACATTTTCACAGAAATTTACCCACATTAGTTCCTCGCCAAACCATACTTTCATACTGAGTTCAAAGCACACGTTAATGCCTAAATCACATACTTTGCATACACACACGTGACTTATGGCCAGTTTTTAAAAGAAATTTCATAATTAGCGAAAATTTCAAATATCTGAAATAAATAATAATTAAACAAAAAAAAAGGTCAATCTAGACGACTGTAACTAGTAAATAAACATTCTTTTCCAACAACAAAAAAACTAGTAAATGAACAATTTAATCAATTCGATTAAATTAAATTAGGCATAGAAAACAAGAATGAACGAAACGAAATCCTGAGAACAATAAATCAAATCAAGTGAGTAAGCAGTACCGTTTCTCAGCCCAATACTGGACTCTTCGGTGTTGATGTTGTAAAGCACGCCTTCGTATCTGATCTCACTCTTCGAAGTCAAACTTATCAAGCTCCCTATGTACGAATCGGCCGCTGAGCTCGATCTCGTAGCAGTCTCGGTAGCCATAGCCTCTGATTTCAAACCCTAACGCATGCAGATTTACAGAGGGAGGGAGATAGTAGGGTTTTGCTTTTGGGGGTGGCTTTGCGATTATCGGTTCTCTGTTTTGTGGAAAAGAGGGAGATCTGCCCATTTAATATATAATTTTGTTTTTGCGTTTTAGGTATTTTGACGATAATGACGAGCTAACCAATGCTAAACAGACACGTGGGTGGGTCTCGGACTTGTTGGTCTTTTTGTTGGAATTCGAGGAGAAGGCGGTCCAAAGTGTAGTGGGTCTAGTAAACGAGGAATGGCAGTGGGTTTCAAAAGGGTGACTTGCTAGGCTGCTGAGAATCGCCCCACTTGAAAATGACTTATCTATCCATGCAAGTTTGGCCGAATGAGTTTGAAATCTGTGACAATAACAGGGTAATTTCGTCTATTGGCTAAAAGAGAATAATTAATGGGTATGGATCAACACCTCACCTTTATCAATAGAATTCACGAATTTTTAGGCATTGGATTATGTATTGTAGAATATAACTAATAAACTTTTGATTTCGCATGTGTTGGTAAATATATGATAAATTGAGAGTAAAATAATTTTAATACTCATATGTTTATTAGAAGTCCTGCATCAAAATAATTTTAATAATTAGTTCCATGAAAGTAAACATGTCATTATAACTTTTAATTTGTTGGTTATACACACAAAATGCATGTACAAAGAATTCTTTTTCACTTATTTTATTTTTATATTGAGTATTTTATAAAGTAAACTATTCAACTTTTAAAGTTTCTTATTCTAAACCATAAAAATAGGTATAATTGTTTTTTTTTAACAATTGATTTTTTATGTAGATGCAACGTAAAAACTCATCTAAGATTTTGACATAAAAAACATAAAAACTCAATGTGGAAGATATTATCGTTGGTGATATCTTTCAAGTCAAAAACTCATCCACTGGTATGAAGTATCATTTGGCCCACGTCATGCGGGTTGAAGTGAATAGCCCGAGGTTTGATGGGCCAAAGTTAAACCTGATTTGATGGTTAGGCCCGTTCGCCTGGCCCGTTCTAAGTTTTGGTAGAATTTGGGCTTATGATTTGAAACTTCTGACCTGACCTGACTAGGCCCATTCATGGCCCAGCCCGCTCATTTGCCTTATATTGCGTTATTTCCATTCTAAACATTTAAGTAAATGTATTGTCTTTTAGTTTAATTTATTTTTATATTATTTCATTTACTTAAGTTTACAATATAAATAAGGAAGTATCCCTCATTTGGATTCAATTAAAAATACTAAAAAATCAAAGTCAAAAAACAAGACATTTACTTAAGGGGGGGTGTATTCAATTGAGATTTTAACATATTATAATTACATGATTTTCATGTAATGATTTTCAAACAAATTTGTAATTATATGATTTTACTTATGATTTTAATATATTACAATTACATAATTTTACTTATGATTTTATTTACTTATGATTTTACTTATGATTTTAATATATTACAATTACATGATTTAACTTTATATTTCTATGGGAGCTTTTTTGCTCATCACATTAACCAAAGGTGTATGCTCACCACCACCCTTAAAAGTTGTCTGCCTCATCTTTCTCAGAATCTCTTCTTTTGCAGCACACTAGTACTAGTAACCAACCAGACACACCAATCAAAAATCAAAGAGGCAAGCTTTGAGCTTTGAAATTGGGACTAAGACTAAGAGCAAGCAATTCCGTATTTTCTTTTGTCAAATTTTGATAGATTCATAATTTGGTGGTTTATTGGATTTGGAAGATTTTAGTTTTGGATTTAGGGGCTGCCAATCATATGAGGAAGATGAGATGGATTCATTGTTTGAAGGGATGGTGTTGTTTACCCCTAACAATACCAATAATAATCACTCCGCTGTATTAAAAAAAAGTGGTGGTTGGTTTTCTGGGGAAAAAAATGGTGGTTGTTTACTGTACACTGAGGGAGAGAAGAGAGGGTGGGAAAGAGGAGGAGAGAGAAGGAGAAAAGAAAAAAAAAAAGGAAGAGGGAGTGTGCTGTGATGTGGGCCCTTAACGTCTCTCTTATGATTTTATTATTATTTTTTAACGGTAAAATGCATGAAAAAATAGTGGGGGAAAAAAGTATGAGAGTTTATATAAGAATCAGGCATAGGAGGGTGTGATTTGTTATGTGATTTGGTATATATATTACACACTCAAAAGTCTCACATAATACACAATTTAATGAAATACATTAAAATCAATAAGTTTTTTTAATACCACAATATTTTTTCTTATCTTTTAAAAGTCCTAATTGACTACCACCGACTTGTATTGATTATTTAAAAATACTAATTGAATACCACCAGACTTTTATTGATATTCTAATTGAATACCGTTGTACTTTTAAGCTTCAAAACAATCCATTAAAATCTCAATTGAATACACTCTCCTAAATGTTTCGAATGGAAATAAGACAATGCAATATAAGGCGAAAAAAGAAAGGCAATGGATGGCCCTTGGGTGACCCAACCCAGCCCAGAAAGCCCACTTAGGCCAGACTCTATAAGCGGGCTAGAGCTAATCCCTTTCAAATTTCGACTTGAGATAAAAAATGTAAAAATCCGACAAGAATCGATCCGAGCCTGGCCCAAACCCAAAAATTTAGAGCTGAACATGACGAATCTTAGCCATCAACTAGTGGTACTTCTTTTTCCAATACTAAAAAAGATCTCAAGTTGGAAACTCTCAACTTAAACTCATATGTGTACAGAAATATGGGTTTTTAACTATAGAGGTTCTTGAACTTTACCTCGAGTTGCAATTGGGTCCCCAAACTTTTTTTAAAGCAATTAGGTCATCCAACTCTCTCATCTATTCCAATTGAGTCCTTATGTCAATTTGGGCGTTAAGTTGAAGGCTAAAACCGTCCATCTTAATTAAAACAATTTTAAAAATGAAAAAATAATAATTAAATAAATAAACTTACTTAAAAATAAAAAATCCAAATCCAAATCCCCATTTCTCTCCCTTTCTCTCTCTATCTAAGCTCTTCCTCTCCATTTCTCTTACAACCCATTCCCCTTCCTCCTTATCCCACCCCCTCAAAACGCAGATCCTAACCCTACAACCCACCCCTCATCTCTCAACCAGTGAACCTAAAACCCACCTGCAACCCCCATCCCCCCAAGATGCAAAGTGTTCGAATTTTTGTTCTCTTTTTCAATTTTTGAATTTGCACAGAGAGAGATAGAGATATAGAGGATTTAGATGGGTCTCAGGGGAGGCTGGGTTGGATCTCGAGTGCAGACGAGGGTGGTTGTATGGTGACGTTAGGCTTGGGGGTTTATGAGATTTGGGGTTTTGCCTCTGATAGCTTAATCCTTCCTAAAAGTCGAATTGTGGTTGCAGATCATTGAGTTTATTTGTTTTGTTGGCTTCAATTTCTCTACAATTCATCCCAGGCTTTTCTTGGTCTTTATCTATTTGAAGAGAATGATGAACTTGAGCTTGAACTTAGTCTTCAGGATTGAAAAACTTGGAGTTCATTAAAGTCATGCCTTGAATGGCTTTTGTATTTGAAAAACTCATTCTCATAACCAAGATTACAATTTTGTGGGCAATGAAGAAGGCTCTGAAGATGAAGGTGGGGTTGTTAGGGTATATAATGGATGAAGAACTCGAAAGGATGCTTTTACCCCCTCATTTTGAAGTACAAATTGACTGAGTTGGACGGTAGGACGAGGGGATCTGTTGTCCCCAATTTTCCATATCCCTTCATGTCCCCCTACTAATGTCTTGACAAGTGTCTACTTACTTAACTCAAACTTAACATTTTTAAGTTAATAAATTTAAAAAATCATAAAAACTAAAAATTAAAATAGAAAAAACAAACAAGCCACCAACAACCACAACCCACCCACACCTCCCCATCGGCCCTTCAGCCTCTTCACTTCACCACCATCGAAGCATCCTCTCTTATTTGTCTCTATATTTCTTCCCATATTTCTCTCTCACTGCCCCTCCCCTGAATTTAGTCATATTTTCCTCTTCTTTCTTGTTGTGGATACTGGGAATAGTGTTTCTTAGAATAAACTAGTCCAAATTCCATTCAATTCTAATTATGTTAGATCAGATCGGCAACATGATTACCAAAACAAAAAATATACTAAGAGCAGCTACTTTTCAGTACAATATGGGACCAAATTCAGAGAAGGGGCAGTGAAAGAGAATAGAGAAGAGAAAGAGACAATGTATTTAAATAGTATATTTTGAGTCATTTTCAATGAAATCAAAAGGTTGATTCGTATGGCTGGAATTGATTACTATAACAATTAATTTAATCGAGACAAGGATTGATTACTATGGCTCGGTTTGATTCCTATGACAGGGATTGGTTTTCTTACATGAAATTTCCTAACAGAGATTAGGAGGGAGGAGAACTAGGTTTTGTAAGCATTTGAGAGTGTTCACCCCGTTTTGCGTTTACTCCTGAGATGGAAGGGCAAAGTTCCCCACTACCTTGAAAACCATTGATTGGTCAACAAATCAGCTTTCTTTGGTGTATGAGCGTGCCACTGCTAGCAATGAAAATTCTAGCAGACTTCTTCTAGAGTAGATAACTTGCGCCCCAAGTTACTGATTTCTAAAAACAAACGATTGTGAATTTGGGTGAGGAATATCTCCAAGTAAGTTCTTTTCATGACTTAGACTAGTGAGGACTTTCATAATTTATCTCAGTATAAAAACGGTTGTTCTGGCCAGAATAGTTGATAGGAATTAAGTCGTTTTTAGGCGAACGCCCTTTACACAACTATAAACATACATATCAACGCTAGAAAGATTGAAAGAGGATTGGAACTTCATTTCTGCCTGGATAGAAGGCTCTGATCCGGGATGGACTGGATATGCAAGGATCAACAACTTCAACTGCTAAACTTCAGCTGTAAATCGATACCAAAGTTCAATTCTAGCAGAGCTTTAATTTACTTCAAGTTTTGTGAGGCTTTTGAGTGGGCAGAACTACGGCTTCTTTAGTCTGAAAGGGCAGAAGTGGCTATTCTTGAGGACTCAGTGTGTTAAGGACTGCACTATGAAATTTGTTGAGGTTTTCATATTTGGGAAAAACTCAAGCTCTGCCTGTCTTGGCATTTGCTGAACCAAATGTATAACGGAGAGATCTCATTTTAAATGACTTATTTTCTAAGTCTGAACTTCGGGATTTTTTTTATCTAAAGCTAGCTTCTCTTGGAGTTTGAGTGAGCTTTTTGGTTGATTTCTTGTTGTTTGTTTGATTGATGAATTGAGTGTTTGATTTTTTTGTGTCTTTGCCCTGTTCACTCCCTCTTATATTTATAAGAAATGCACAGGGGCATGGTTTCTTTCTTTAAAATAATGGGCAACAAGTCTTCTCAAAGATCTGCAAAGAGATACAAGAGAGGGAAGGATTCTAATTTAATTCTATCAGATAGGCTTTTATCAATCAATCTTTGAGATCACTTCCCTATTTTGTTTTTATAAAAGAAACCTAATTCCTTTTCCCAATTTAACTGCCCCTTGTGAGATTTCAACCGTGATGGTTAGTTTGATTTCTTTAGTTTGAACAAATCCCTGCTTTCCTGCTTATCTTCTTTCTGAAAACATAGCATGCGTATCCCTTGAAAAGATGGTGCCTCTTTGGAGTGGAAATAATATATTTGAATATATAAGAGGGATTTTGATCTTTGGATGGCAGAGTTTCAGAGATATCTCTTCCTAGTTTGCCAGCCACTGCTATTTTCTTTTTAAATTCCCAATCAACTCTGTGATAGTTGAAATTTTTGACTTTTCCCATTTCTGGTGGTCACGTGGGTTCTTGAAAAATAGGCTTTAATCAAATCTATGACATTTTAATTTGGTATGCACTAGTGATGGGCTCCTCTCTCTTTCAAAACAACTTGGGCCTCTTTTTTTCTTAATTTATGTCGGGCCCTTCTTCCAAACTAAATGCTAGATTTTTGAAACCCAAGTTTTCTTGCCACTTTGATCAGTCTTGGTTTGGCCATTTTGGTTTTTTTGGGTTCCTTGATGTTTGGGCTGGGTGTGCCAAATTAGGCTATGAGCTGATTCCTTTTTCCGAAGCCCAAGTCTTCATTCTTCGGGTAGATTCTAGACTGGGGCTTTTAATGCTTTGGGCTGAATGTGTATTTATGGCCCAATTTCAAAGAAGTGTTGGTGGTTGCCAAAAATCGAGATGGGCTTTTACTTCCTCATACTGGATGTGCCAATTTAGGCCCAAGCAGAGAGTTGATGGTGGAGAAGATGCATAAATTATGAGGGAGGAGAATGGGTATGGCTGGATTTTGCAAGGAAGGAATTGATGCTGCAATTGGACAAGAGGAGAAGACGCTCATGGAGAAGACGAAGACGCTTGCTGGGTCGCTCGAATATTTGGGCAGTTTTTAATTTTTTTTAATTTTTTAAAATTGTTAAATAAAAAAGTTAACAGAGTTAACTCCTTATTATATTAGTTGATACGTGTAAGTAAATTAGAGAGGGGACACCAATTTGGGGATAGCGGATTTGCTCTTAGGACCTAATTGAAATTATTTGTCGAGTTAACAGATATAATTGCCTTAAAAACAAAAGTTCGAAGACTCAATTGCAACTCGAGGCAAAATTCAAGAACAGCTAAAGTTAAAAACCCTAGAAACATAAGTTATTTTCCATATAGTGATAGGATTAATTTCAAATTAAAATCTTAATGACAGAAATACCCTTAAAATTTAAAACGGAGCGTCATCAGTTTTAGATCCAGACCGTTCATACAGGATCTGAAGCCGCATAAAAATAACGTCGTGTTTTCTTCCCGTTATCTCTCAAACACGCCTCTTTTCTTTCCTCTTCGTCTTCAACGAAGGGTTCTAACCAAATCCACAATTTTTAGTCTGCAATATTTTATCCTTTTATGAACCCAATTCTGCGAGTATTTTGGGAACGGAATTAGGGTTTTGTCGTGACAATAATGATGTTCACGCCCCAGAGGAAGGCGTTAAATGCCCAATCACTGACGCCGAGGAGCGGCGCCGTCGTTTCGAACCCTAGGACCGCTGGGAAGGGTAAAGCGGTGGCGTTTGTGGACGGTCCGCCGCCGCCATTGGGTTCGCTGAGCGAAAGTGGACCCAAAACGACTCCGGATTTTGACACGGGCGATATGGACGATTGGAGGAGGTTTAAGGAGGTTGGATTGCTAAACGAGGCGGCTATGGAGCGCAAGGACCGCCAAGCGCTCGCCGACAAGGTCTCTAAGCTGCAAAAAGAGGTTAGCGACAAGCTTTTGTTTGGTTAATTCGGTTATACTCACTGGGTTATTTTGATAATGTGTTTTTAAAATCCTTTGCAAGATTGTGGGCAGTATGCGTGCCTTTTTTATTACCAGTACAAAACAAGTCTTGCACTAAATTTTTATATTTTAGCAAATTTTTTAGCTTTCTAATATCTCACGAAGTATTTGTTGTTGGGCAGCTTTATGATTACCAGTATAACATGGGGCTTCTCCTGATTGAGAAGAAAGAGTGGGCTTTAAAGCATGAAGAATTGGGGGAAGCTTTGGCTGAAACTCAGGAGATTCTTAAAAGAGAACAGTCTGCACACTTAATTTCAATATCTGAAGTTGAGAAGCGAGAAGAGAATTTGAGGAAAGTATTGGTTGCTGAGAAGCAGTGTGTAGCCGAGGTATGTCAAGATGCATTGATACAATTTTATATCTTCAATTTACCGGACTTTTATGGTACTTGTGTGTCAAGATGCACTTTCTTGCCACTTCTTGTTAGTCAATTTGTATGCAATTTTTTGTTTGGGGTTAGAATAATTGATATGGATGTGTTCATTCACTGCAGCTGGAAAAAGCTTTGCGTGAAATGCATGAGGAGCACGCCCAAATAAAGCTCAAGTCTGAGGCAAAGTTGGCTGATGCAAATTCATTAGTTGTCGGAATTGAAGAAAAATCTTTGGAGACAGATGCAAAGTTTCTTGCGGCTGAAGCCAACATTGCTGAGGTCAACAGAAAGAGTACAGAGTTGGAGATGAGATTGCAAGAGGTGGAGGCACGTGAAAGTGTGCTTCGAAGGGAGCATCTTTCCTTAAGTGCAGAGTATGCATTATGCCCATCATACTTGCATTTTGGATATGAACGTTCCTAACATATATAGCTGTGCTTTATATGCCCACGATACTAGCATTTAGGATATGATGTTCCTAACATATATAGTTGCTCTGCCCTTTTGTTGAATGTGAGACATCTTGTCACTTATGAGTTAGTCAGTTTACACCGTCTCAATTAAATTTATTTCAGGCACTCATTTGACATATGTTAATACAGAGTGTGCACTATGCTTGCAATCATTATGGTCTATGTTTTTATTTTGTATTTTTGTATTTTTGAGAATCATTGTGTTACCAATCATGCTATTTAATTTCTTTTGGAGCTTTTCACTTTTAAAATTAAACCTGATTTGTTTTTTATCAGGAGAGAGGCACATAAGAAAACTTTTTACAAACAAAGGGAAGACTTGCAAGAATGGGAGAGGAAGCTACAAGAAGGGGAAGAGAGGCTATGCAAGCTTCGGAGAATTCTGAATGAGAAAGAGGAAAAAGAAAAAGAAAATGATTTAATAATGAAGCAAAAGGAGAAAGAGATTGATGAGGTGCAAAAGAAAATTGAACTTTCAAACACTATACTGAAAGAACAGAAAGCTGATGTGAATAAACGACTAGCTGACTTAGTATCAAAGGAAAAGGTGCGTCTTTTGTCTAGATGAGTTTTTTCTTTTTCTCAACAAGTACAATTGCAGTTTTGTTCATTACTCTCCTGTTATGTTTATCTGGTCGCAGGAAGCTGATTCTGTGGGAAAGATCTTGGAGTTGAAGGAGAAGGAATTACATGAATTGGAGGAAAAACTAAGTTCACGAGAAAATGTGAGTCCCAACTCCTTTGCTTTTAAGTCACAAAGGAAATGAACAGAAAAAGAAGTTGGAGTGCAAAAATTGATGTGGTGTAATTTTGTGGTTTAGAAGGGCTTGAGTGTTTATTTTTATACAATTTGTCTAGAAGTCTGACACCTTGTATATCTATGGTTTGTTACAGGCGGAGATTGAACAGGTGCTTGACAAGCAAAGGGCCCTTTTCAATACGAAAATGCAGGAGTTCGAGTTGGAAATGGAAGAAAGGAGGAAATCTCTTGATAAGGAACTGAGTGGCAAGGTAGAAGTGGTGGAACAGAAGGAATTGGAAATCAACCACAGGGAAGAAAAGTTGTTAAAGCAAGAGCAAGCATTGCATGAGAAATCAGAGAGGCTGAAGGAGAAAAATAAGGAACTTGAAACAAAGTCAAAATTTTTGAAGGAGAACGAGAAAACCCTCAAAGTTAATGAGGAAATGTTAGAGGTGGAAAGGCAACAAGTACTTGCTGATTTAGAGAGTTTTCAGAATCTTAAAGATGAAATTCAGAAGATAAAGGATGAAAATGTTCAACTGGAGCTGCAAATTCGTGAAGAGAGAGAGAAGCTGGTAATTACTCAGGAAGAGAGGTCAGAACACCTCCGTTTGCAGTCAGAACTGCAGCAGGAAATAAAGACATATAGACTTCAGAATGAGTTGCTTTCAAAGGAAGCTGAAGATTTGAAGCAGCTGAGGGAAAAGTTTGAGGAAGAGTGGGAAAATTTGGATGAGAGAAAAGCTGAAATTAGCAGAGAGCTAGAGAAAATTGTTGACGAGAAAGAAAAATTGGAAAAATTACAAGGCACAGAAGAAGAAAGGTTGAAAGAAGAGAAACATGCAATGCAAGATTACATAAAGAGGGAGCTGGACACTCTCAATCTAGAGAAAGAATCATTTGCGGCTAAGATGAGGAATGAGCAGTTTGCCATAGCTGAAAAGGCCCAATTTCAGCATAGTCAAATGGTGCAAGATTTTGAGTCTCGAAAAAGAGATCTTGAGATTGATATGCAGAATAGGCAGCAGGAAATGGAGAAACACCTGCAGGAAATGGAGAGAGCATTTGAGGAGGAGAAGGATAGAGAATATACTAATATCAATTACTTGAAGGAAGTTGCTGAAAAGAAAAGCGAAGAACTAAGATCTGAAAAGCATAGAATGGAAAAGGAAAGGGAAGAGCTTGCACTGAACAAGAAACAGGTGGAAGTAAACCAACTTGAAATGCGCAAAGACATTGATCAGCTTGCTATGCTTAGCAAGAAGATCAAGCACCAGAGGGAACAGCTTATTGAGGAAAGAGGTCGCTTCCTTGCTTTTGTTGAGAAGATTAAAAGTTGCAAGGACTGTGGAGAAATGACAAGGGAGTTTGTACTTTCTGATCTCCAAGTACCTGGAATGTACCATGTTGAGGCTGTTTCTCTGCCGAGGCTCAGTGATGAATTTTTAAAGAACTCTCAGGCTGATTTATCTGCTCCTGATTTGGACTACCCAGAATCAGGATGGGGAACATCTTTGCTCCGCAAATGCAAGTCAATGGTTTCTAAAGTATCTCCAATTAAAAAAATGGAGCATATTACCGATGCAGTGTCTACGGAACTGCCACCACTATCAACTATGCAGGTTAATGAGGGAGCAAGAGGGCACAGCAGTCATGAAGATGAGCCTGAGCCATCTTTTAGGATGCCTAATGACGCAATTTCTCAACCGCTACCATCTGATAACACTACTAAAGAAGTGGATGATGGGTATGCTCCATCAATTGACGATCATAGCTTCATTGACAGTAAGGTGAAAGATGTTCCAGATGATTCTGAGCAATCAGAGCTAAAGAGTTATCAGCGTAAACCAGGTCGGGGACGCAAGTCCAGACTGTCAAGAACACGCACAGTGAAGGCAACGGTTGAAGAGGCGAAGATTTTTCTACGAGATACTCTGGAAGAACCATCAAATACAAGATTGCTGCCGAATGATAGTAGTAACATTCATGAGGAAAGTCGGGGTGATTCCAGTTTTGCTGAGAAAGCAAATAGTAGCATTGGAAGGAAACGAAGGCGTGCTCAGAGCTCTAGGATTACAGAAAGTGAGCAGGATGATTGTGATAGCGAAGGATGTTCTGGTAGTGTCACAACAGCTGGTGGGCCCAGGAAGAGGCGACAATCTATTGCTTCCTCTGTGCAAGCACCTGGAGAGCAGCGATATAATCTCAGACATCGCAAGACGTAAGTTCCTTAATGTCTGTATGAAAGTGGCAGCTAATCTGGAAGTAAAATAGAAAATAGTGTTTGCAGTTTCTGTGGCATGATCATTATATTTGGACCAACTTGGGTTGAGGATGTGGTATCTCTACTGTGTATAATATACACTGTATATCTATATAGACACATCCCGGATTGGTTTATGTAGTCTGGTTGAACTCTTGGTAAATCCTTTTGCTTTCCGTATTATGTTTATATAAATGGTTGGACCCTTCTTTCTAATCAATTTTTAAGTTTTTGGATTATTGGTTTTACACCAAGTCCAGATTTGACGTGTCGAATTTGTGCTTAGTCCTATCATGGTAATCCATTTGTTTCTTTTTTCTTTTAGGGTTTACGAATATCTATATTTTGACCCGTATAAGGGGGCCTGTTTTTGTTATGGATTACCAACCACTTTATTTGTCTAGGTCTTCTTAGCTAATATATAAATAAATGTTCTTTAGATCCCAGAATAACTAATTGTACCAGCTATACACCATGTTGTCCAGGCCAAATTACATCTTGACCATATTCAGGTGGTCCTGGAATGACATGTTACTAACCGTCATTCTGAAATTATTGGTACTGGAGCGAAAAAAAAAATTCACTAGGTTTATTGTTAATAAATAAGTTTGTTTCTAAATTGTTAATGGTGTGGAAAATAAATTCGGTTTTTTCTGATAATTGGGGTCTTTTCGATCATAATTTGAGAAGATTTAAACATAGAAAGAATTAAATGAAGATGAAATGTTAAACATGGATAAAACTTTGATTGTCATTTATTAAACTACTGAAATATCTGCGGAAGACATGATTTGTACACTTTTACATGTGACCTGGTATGGCATAAACAGTCCAAACTAAGTAAAATTTGATCTTGCGTGATGTGTTTACATTTTATATGATGTAATGTACCATATGAGATAATGTTTGATTATTCTAAAGTTTTCTATGAACATTGATCAGTGCAGGCTCAGTCACAGCAGCACCGGCTGTGGCTGACCTGAAAAAGAGAAGGAAGGAAGAAGCTGGAGGTGGTGGTGCAGAACCAAATCCGGAATCTGTTTCATCATTGGGGATGGCTGGTGAGACTGGGCAAACTGCACAGTTGATGCAGGTCACAACTTCAAAAAGTGTGGAATTCTCACAGGAGCGAGTAGAGAGGGTAAGGCCCTCCTTACCTTTATGGTTTTTTCTTATTTGTAACGGTTTTATCAGAAATCATCTGAAGAAGGCCTTGTAACTTATGTTTGTTGTGCTACAGTTTAGCACACCAGAAGACATTGTTGATGGCAATGCTGCTGATGCAGCAAAAACAGTTGAAAATACAGAGTTGAGTGGGGAAGATAATGGTACACCAGAGTCTGGTAGTGGCAACAACACAGTTTGTGAGAGCGACAATGATTACGATGATGAGGAACGTCCTGGGGAGGCGTCAATAAGAAAGAAGATTTGGAATTTCCTTACAACATGATGAGCAAAAATACACTTGCAACATCATTTTAAAAACTCTGTCATGACTAGCTTCAGTTGGCAGGATTTCCTAGCATTTTTTGTTGTCACCTTATTTGCCCTGTAGTTCCGTGAAAATATGGCGATTCTTTTTCTTTTCTTTTTTCTCGGTTGTGGGACAGAAGATGTTTCTGTCCAGGACATGGCTGAAGATACCAGCTGTTGTACCTGCTAATTTGTATTATGTGGAAGTATAATTGATGGTGCGATTTTGATACAGTTTTCAATCTATTGCCCGTGTGTATGCTCTTTTATGTTCGTCCCACTTTAAGCCCGTTTGGTGCGCGTGAAACTGGATAAGATTTGGATAAGATTTGAATCAAGGACTTGCAAAGTGTTTTTTTGTTTACATTAGAGGAAAGAAACCTCATTGGTGTTCGATCTTGGGTGCCATAGGGGGGAGGGGGAATCTACCACCACTATGGTGGGAACCCATTGGCGAGAACTTATAAAGTTACCATGTTAGAAATTAGATTGATGTCCAATTTGATAAAGGTTTAGTGATAACGATTATAAATTCACCACAGAGCAATTCAATTGAAATAATTATGCTGGATTATAGTTATGCTGGATTGGTGATTTATAAGTTTACCGAATGACAACTCAAGTTATTTTTTTTTATTTTTATTTTTAATTTTAATTTTAAATCAAAGGGAAGAATTTCATTGAACTTGCATCAACACTTACAATATAATCAATTGGCGAAACGGAAATAAAAAAGCACCATTAAGTTTGCATCCTATCGCTCTCTAGTACCTGCTCTAGCCAAGGGGGGGCAATATCTTCCCAAAAAAACTGCAGACCTTTCTTCCAACCAAACTAGACCAGTGCATGTGCAGCCCCATTTCCATTGCGAGGTTGAAACACCACATCAACCACCCCACGATCCACCATTAATTGTCTAATATCCTTCACCACATTACCCAAATTACTCCGCCATTCCAAAGCTCCCTTGAGCATTGTCTCTGCTTCTTTGGAGTCAGTTGCAAGCAGAAACTGAGTATAGCCTTTAAACTCCATCATCAATAACCAAACCCACATATGAATCTCCCTGCATTATCTTTACAATAACCCCCCAAACCTCTCCTTTCTCCTTCACGGTCCAAAGCACCATCACAATTAAGAATAATGGTATGCAGAGCCGGTCGATCTCATTTGATTGGTCGAGACACCCCAGACAGCTGGGGCCGCACCAGACATGATTTGTAACTTCCATATAGCTCTATAGTTCTCTCCACTAAATCTTCTACGCGAGGAACTAATTTCTCATGCAACATATCATAACTTGTCTGCTAAAGCTTCCACACACAACAAACAAACCTCTCCAAGTCGACTTGTGAGCAAGCTCTAATAACGGTATCAAATAAATCTGCAAAAGAGCCTCCACTAATTTTAAAACGCCCAGCAAAACCCGTACACCTTTAGACTTGCTTGCTGAACTTACAACTCCACAAAGCATGACAGGCATTCTTATAATATTTGCTACATTTGAAGCAAACTTGGGACTGAACCATTTTCCTCTTATATAAATTAATCGCAATGGGCAACATGTCTAAACATGCCCTCCACACCAAATTCTTAATCCTACTTGGCACCTCAAGCTTCCAGAGTTGCTTCCAAAAAGATTGTCTTGCAGAGGAATTTGAGCCACCAATATCAAAGTTCTTGTCGCATTGGGATAAAGCCACCAGATATCCAGTTTTAGCGAGGACTTACAGTTTTGAAGTACGTATTGGTTGTCACCTAATTGTGCAACTGACCCTAGAGCTATGCTAGTTATTGCATTTTTATCCTCCCCACTGAAGTCGTTTGTTAGCAAAGCCAAATCCCATGCTCCAGAATCAGTGATTAAATCAGTCACCTTAGCATTCCAATCCAATCTTGCATTCCACAACGGTTTAAAAGTACACAGTTTAGGAATCCACTTGTCATGGAAAATCCTAATTGAATTCTCGTTCCCAACTCGCCAAGCCAGCCCTTCCTCAAAAACCTCTCATCCCCACAAAATAGATCGCCATATCAAAGACAAAGAATGACCTAGAGGGACCCCCATGAAGTCTCCATGTGGAAAATATCGAGCCCTTAGAATCTTTGGCACCAAAGAGTTGGGTTTCTCCAAAATACGCCACGCATGTTTTGCTACCAAAGCTTTATTGAAAGTTTCAAAATTCTTTAAGCCAAGTCCCCCCATACATTTAGGTTGACATAACTTTCGCCAGCCCATCCAATGTATGCCTTGTTGATTAGATTTCCCTCACTAAAACTGAGCTATCATAGCCGAGTTTTCTTTGCACAAGGTCTGCAACTTTCTTAACAAAAGAAGTTCACAAATTCCTTTAGTCATGCCTCTGAACTCGACTTCTATACTGGATAAAGCTACTACATTCTGTTTCTTACTCCTTCATGTCACCAAATTACCTCCCACAAATGTGAAGTAACCCAATGTTGATTTTCTATCTGTTACATTACCTGCCTAATCTGCATCTGAATAACCATCAATATTTAGATGATCATGCTTTGAGAACATAAGTCCTTTTTCAGGTGCAGACTTCAAATATCTAAGTATCCGAAGAACTGCATTCATGTGGTCTTCACTTGGAGAGTGCATAAATTGACTGAGAACGCTAACTGCATAAGCAATGTCTGGTCGAGTATGTGACAAATAGATCAATCTTCCTACTAACCTTTAGTATCTTTCTTTGTTAGTTGGAACTTGATCCGGATATTCTCCAAAATGATGATTTTGAATAATAGGAGTGTCCGCAGGTTTGCAATCTAGCATTCCCGTGTCTGTCAACAAGTCCAAGACATATTTCCTTTGAAAGAGAAATATGCTTTGCTGCGATCGAGCCACCTCAATTCCTAAGAAATACTTGAGTCCACCTAAATCCTTCATCTCAAACTCCATAGCCAAATAGTCTTGTAGCTGTGATATTTCCTGTTTATCATTCCCAGTAATAATCATATCATCAACATAGATTATTAATGATGTTACCTTCCATTTTCGATGTTTCAAGAACAAAGTATGATCTGAGTTGCACTGTTTGAAACCATTGTTCTTTATTGCCATGGTGAACCGTCCAAACCATGCACGTGGTGACTGTTTCAATCCATACAATACTTTTCGTAACACAAACTGTTCTCTGAGTAGTATTATATCCAAAAGGGATGTCCATGTACACCTCCTCCGTGAGTTCGCCATGTAAAACAACATTTTTTTACATCAAACTGGTGTAGTGGCTATACCATAGGTCTGTGTGTACCCTTTTGCCACAAGTCTTCCCTTGTATTGCTCAATAGATCCATCTGCATTGTGTTTTATAATAAACACTCATCTACATTCGATAGTCTTTTTTCCTCGTCGGTATAGTCTCCAATGTCCAAGTCTGATTTTTCTCAAGAGCTTTTATCTTCTCTTTTATAACTTGGACCTACTTAGGATCTTTTAATGCTTCAGATATTTTGGTTGGAATATGGATAACAGAAAACTGGTGCACAAAAGCCTTGAGTGGTTCTGACAGCTTCTCAATGGATACATGATTTGCAATTGGATACTTGGATGTCTTGCTAATATCAGGTGAATAACGGTTTGGTAGCTTCTCACGATTTTGCCTGAAAAGTAATTGATATACAATAGTTTTGTCCTCTAAATGCACAAGTCTAGTAGGAGTAATTACCTCAAGGATATTCTCAAGAGATTAGTCTGTTGGTACTGTTGAGTTAGAAAGGGGGTCTTCATCTTGTTGTTTTGTATTGTCTGTAGGTGTGAGACTCGGATCATAAATATCTTCATATGGATTAGGTGGGTCAGACAATTGATTGCTATGAATGAGCAATTGATCGCTTTTCTGCAGAGAGTAATCTCGTGCTCCAGACTCGGGACGATCGATCATTTTTGTACAGAGGAGAATTTCTTCGTTTTCCAGGTTGCTCCAATTCTACTATTCACTTCGTATCTCCATATGAAGCGTAGAATTGGATAATGAGGCATGGAAGAACAGCTCAGATTCTAGAAAGGTCACATCCAAAGTGACATAGGTACGTCGGGTAGGTGGGTGATAACAACTGTAACCTTTCTGATGAGTGGCATAACCCACAAAAACACAACGAAGTGCACAAGGATCAAGTTTGCTACGTTGATTTTTGTGGAGATGAATGAAAGCCACACATCCAAAGATTTGGGGCGTGAGTACCAAAACAGAGGGCAGAGGTCTATATTGCGCAAGCACCTGTAAGGGAGTTTTAAAGGTCAATACATCAGAAGGCATGCGGTTGATCAGGTGAACTGCGGTGACAATAGCATCATTCTAGTGATGGCAAGGAACATGAGCGCCAATCAGAAGTGCTCGGGCAGTTTCAAGAAGATGTCGATTCTTTCGTTCAACAACACCATTTTGTTGTGGTGTCTGAGGACAAGTCGTCTCATAGATAATTCCATGTTGTTGGAAGTAAGTCTGAAAGTCATGATTGACAAATTCTCCACCATTGTCTGAGCGAAGAATCTGGATTTGAGCATTAAACTGAGTTTTCATCTATTTGTGGAATGACTGAAACGGAAAACACTTCGTTTTTATTATTTAGCAAATAAAGCCAGTAATTCGTGTACAATCATCTATGAATGTGACAAACCATCGAACACCAGAAGGAGCAGTGATAGGGGAAGATCCCCAGACATAAGAGTGAATTAATGTAAATAGAGTAGTACACTTGTTCGTACTAAATGGGTAGGGCACACGGTGACTCTTGGCCAAAATACAATAACACATGTGAAGTCAGAGTCTTTGAAACCTGAGAATAAATCTGGTATAAAATACTTCATATAACTAAAAGACGGATGTCCCAATCGACGGTGCCACAACCATATTTGCTTTTGTTTGCTATCAAAGGGATGCGTCACACTGTTAGCCATGTCGGACTGAAGTCATCGACATAATATAACCCCCCTCTCTTAGTACCACGACCAAGAATCTGCTTAGTGTGAATATCCTGAAGCAAATAAAAACTCGGGTAAATGAGTACACAACAATTCAATTATTCAGTAACCTGACTAACTGACAACAATTTAGTGGATAAAGATGGAACAAGTAAAGTATTAGACGGTGAGAGTGGATGATAGTGCAATGCCAGCCCCCATCACGGGATAAGTAACGCCATTGGCATTTGCAATACAGAGTTCGTCGAGGTTGTGTAATATTCATAAAATCATCAGGATTAAACGACATATGATCAGTTGCACCGGAATCAATTATCTAGCTCCTGGAATCAATCTTATCGGAAGTATGGAATCCATAACCAGTACCATTTCTGGTCATATTGCATTGTCTTCGATCTTTAAGAGTAGTCCACCAATCGGGGTAGCCATGCAATTTAAAATAAGTCTCACGAGTGTGTCTCGAATCACCATAATATGCACAATCTGGTCCATGTGTCGGGGTAGTTAGTCGAGAAGTCATAATCTGCGACAAAAGATGAATAGGATACAGTTGAGTAGGAATGGATCGGGATCGAGCCATAGTCGGAGTTGAAATCGGGTCGAGTCGAATCATAGACAGATTCGTGGTCGATGTCGTCATCGGAGTGGGGTCGAGGTCGAGTCGAGGTCGTCAAAATAAGATCCCGATTCCAAATCGGGTTCGGTCATCAAAATAGGATCCCGATTCAGGATCATATTCGGGCCAAAGTCGCCGATCTGTAGGAGTGAGTCATCTGGGCACTCAACTCAGCTATAGTTGGTTGAGAATGAGAGAATGAGTCAGTGGTGCTACCTCTATCCATCAACCCCCATAGCGTCGTGGGTTTTGAAACTAGAGTCGCAATTCCAAGATCGCCTCTCGATACCCCGCTAAAATATGAAAACTATGAGAGAATATTTATTTGTGGGAATTTTCTGTGTATTATTCTCCTTGTAGGAGGTCATATTTATAATACAACGAAACCTGAATGGGCAAGTAAATAATAAATTCCTAAATTTATTTACAGTAGAAAATCAGGAATTAAAGTAAATCAATTACAATTATAATAGGAATTCTTGGTTTGTAAGGAATGTAAGTCAATATCACAAGTCACGATAACATCATAAGTAAAAAAGAGATGGGAAATAGTGGGGGCTCCACTAGCCACTGAGATTCCCTTGATTTGTTTCGTTTTGAGAGCAAAGGATAATAAGGTAGACAGTCCTTCTGCGCATATTAAGAACAGATAAGGCGAGATGGGGTCACCTTACCTAAGCCCTCTTGTCGGCACAATCATGCCTGTCACCGCCCCCCGAAACTGGATAGAATAGGTAACAGTGGACACACAGTCCATGATAAACTCCACCCATCGATCACTAAAGCCCAACCTCTGAAGCATAGCTTCAAGGAAACCCCACTCCACTCTATCATAGACAACTCAAGTTAAATGGCCAAGTCACTAAACGGGTCTATTAATGATAAATTGACATCAAATGACTGAGTAAATTAACTATGGAATCAAATTCAATGAGATTAATCAAAAGATGAGACGCAAGTATGAGTTAGATAAGTTGGTTAGGATAGTGAGTTTTCCCCCTTGCATAAGTTCGAATTCCTCTCCCCATAGATTTATATTAATCGATCACCTATATATTTAAAATAATAATAAAACACACAAACTATCTTTATACTGTTCTACAGTTTCTCTATCTCAAGCACACATACAATAACGTAACGGGGACCTCCATAGAAAGAAAAGCTTGTGAAGAAAATGACTTATCAGGCTATACTAGGTCTGCCAACAAGCCAAACAATTAAGTAGAGGGTGGGCTATGCCTTCTTAGCCTTCCATCTATCCCCTCCTCCCCCCACCACTACTGAGACACTGTGGTCCTTCCATCAAAAGCTCCAAAGTACCTGCAACCCAGAAGTAAATTAAAAAAAACGTGAAAAAATCTCCAGAGTGCCATTATTTATGTATTCACAGCTGCTTATTGACCTCTTTTTTGCTTTTTTCTCATCCAGTGGGTATAACTTTATAAGATATAGAGAAACAGAGGATTTTGCACTGGATTATTACTGTTGTCCAAATTCTATTGATATGTGAGTTGACTTTCCAAGCAGGGTTATAATTTAGTGTCTACAAATATACACTAATGAAAAGGAAGGATTTTGTTTTCTTTCTTTTGGTCATTAGGAAAGGAAAAAAGGTGGAACAATCGGTAAAACTATGGTTCCAATCCAAGATATGCCATAACAGCACAGTATATAACTTGAAGCCTGTTCGTAAAAGCCCATTTGGAGCCATACAGTTTGCCCCATCCTTTTTAAAGATTCAATGCTGTTTTGTCTCTTTCCTCCACTGTTTCAGAAGACACTCATTAACCCAAAAGCCAGAAACCTCAGCCCTAGAGAACAACCAAGCAGGGAGTGATAAAAACCCAACTTTTTGTCTTGCATGTATTTACATGCACCTCCTTTGTTTTGAATGAGCAAATGGTCCCCTATCCCCCTATCACAATCCCCACTGCAAACCCTAACAAAACCCTTATTCCCTTTTACCATAACTAATCTCACAATTTTGACAACCCCCCTTCCGACTAGCACACTCTTTATCTGTCTGCAAAGTAAACATCTTTTTTTTTTTTTTGGATGAAAACAAAGTAAACATATTTAATGAGCATAATGATGATAAAAGGAAATATCATTGAATTAAAAGTTGTTAATTAATGATTGATAAGACTATCACGGGATTGAAAGCAGAGCCTAATAAAACGTAATATCCAACCTTTCGCTTTCACTTTCAAGTTCCTACTTACTTCTCTTCTGATCTTAATTATTGTTCAATGCTATTATTACTTTGGCACTCTTCGAGAACTGCGCTTTAGATCCTCTGTCCTTGCTCTCTCTCTCTCTCTCTCTGCCCTTGTATATACTTTCTTAGCTTTTCCATAAACACAAGGGGTAGAGAGAGCTTAGCTTTCTTGCTTCTGCTTCTGCAATTTCCCTTCTCCCTTTTTCTTTCAAGTAGCTTTGGATCTTTCTTACATTCTGCTTGGGTCCCAAACACTTCTGATTTTCCATATATGTAAAGGGACCCATGTTGCCATTTCTCATGAATATCATATCACATCGATGATTGTCTAATTCATTCTCTTTTGGGTCGGTTCATCTTGTTGCATTTTTTTCCCTAAACTACATGGTTCAAACAAAAGAAAGAAAGTCTTCTGCTTTGTTTCATTTCATAGATAGAATGCATGGGATATAGTGACCGGAGTTTTTCCTTGAATTCAACTCAAGCTAGCTTTCTGACTTTGGTTTCTTCTTCTCTTCTGTCAAATTTCCTATTTTTCTTGAATTTTAATTAGCATCCATGAAGGGTTACACAGCCATCAGTCTTGTCATTTTGGTTAGCTGTATGTTCTTTTGGGCTGGTTCGTGCTCTGAAGAAGAAGATGATGATTTGGCTCCAATGGAGAAAACAGAGCAAGAAGCTCTGTACTCTGCTATACAAGGCTTTGTGGGCAAACAGTGGAATGGCTCAGACCTCTATCCTGATCCTTGTGGGTGGACTCCTATACAGGTACGCCTTTTTACCCTCACCACTATGTACTGTCTGGTTTATCACCAAATGCCAAAGTAACAAGCTTTATGTTCCTTTTTGGTTTTTACTCCTTGTACTTGACATAAGGTTAAAACAAGTCCCAGTTTTTATGTCATGATTGAAGGTTTATTAAGAATTCCTTATTAAAATTATCTGGAATTTTGCTATGGAAACATATATTTATAGTACTTCAAAAGACTAGAAATTAAGAAATTCAAGGACAAGCTTCAATAATTTGTATATGGCACATGTATTTTGCACAACTTTACATGTAATTCTTTACTGTTTCATGCTTTGGTTATTGCACATCAGTGCTATAGTTCATAGATAGCCACCAGTAAATATCAAATGAGCATAAGTATGTTAGTTGAAGTTTTGGGCTTCCTGAGTTTGATATGATTTTTCATTTTCTTCTGCAGGGGGTGTCTTGTGATCTCTTTGATGGTCTTTGGTATGTGACCTCCATAAATATTGGACCCATTCATGACAACTCACTTAATTGTTCCACAAGTGCAAAATTTAGGCCACAACTGTTTGATTTGAAGCACCTAAAATCTTTGTCCCTTTTCAATTGCTTCCTCTTATCCCACAAACATCCAGTTCCAATCCCCACAGACAACTGGTGGAAACTTGCTAGTAGCTTAGAATCACTAGAGTTCCGATCGAACCCCGGTCTCATTGGACAAATTCCCAGTAGCATTGGCAGCCTCAGAAAGCTCAAGTCATTAGTACTAGTGGAGAATGGATTAGCAGGTGAATTACCAACAAATATTGGTGACTTAATCCAATTGAAGCGGCTAGTTCTTGCTGGAAACTGGTTTACAGGTCCAATTCCTAATGGTTTTGGTGAATTGAATCGGCTGTTAATCCTTGATTTAAGTCGGAACTCATTCTCTGGGCCTTTGCCAATGACTCTGGGAAGTTTGACTTCACTCTTAAAGCTTGACTTGAGCAACAACCAATTGGAAGGGAAGCTGCCAGGAGAGCTTGCTAATCTAAAGCAACTGACCCTTTTGGACTTTAGGAACAACAATTTTTCAGGTGGGTTGAGCAAATCACTTCAAGAAATGCATTCCTTGGAAGAGATAGCCTTGTCCAACAACCCCATAGGTGGAGAGCTCAACAGGCTAGAGTGGCAAAACATACGGAACTTGGTCATTTTGGAGCTCTCTGGCACAGGCTTAACTGGTGAGATTCCAGAGTCGATATCAAAGTTAAAGAGATTGAGATTCTTGGGTCTAAGTGACAACAAGCTCACAGGCAACCTCTTACCAAAGCTTGCAACTTTGCCGTGTCTTAGTGCACTCTACCTACATGGCAACAACCTGACAGGGGTGATGAAATTTTCTGAGCGGTTTTATCATAAAATGGGGAGTCGTTTTGGTGCTTGGAACAACCCAAATCTCTGCTTTATGAGTGCATTGGTGCCTGCAGGCCATGTACCATTTGGGGTAAAGCCATGCCAGCAAGACCAAGAGGTCACATTGCTTGAACCCAATTCAAAAACAAAGTTGGTGAATGGTAGTTTAAATCAGAATTCCCATTTCACCACTTCGTTGGGATTCTCAAGCAGTGGCATTTATGGGATTTGGTGGCTTAGTGGGCTTCTCCAGTTAATTATAGTTGTATTATTGACTTGTTTCATATAGGTCCTTTTACTACTCTAGAATATAACCCCTCTCGAAGCACTTGTAACTTGTTTTTTATTGCTTGTTTGTAACTCTTGCTTTTGTCTCTTAACATGAACGCAATATATAAGCTTCACTTCTGGTCTCACAGACAGCCTAGTTCATATATTTCTATTTCATCAGAAATTGCTGATATGTTTAACTCTGGTTTGAGTGGAACTATTGTCAAATTTTGTGGGCCATAGCTCTGCCGTACATGTGACTTCGATAACAATTATACCATAGGAAACAAGAAGATATGATTGGCCCGGTTGCTAACCAATACACAGCCAGCTAGCAGAATTCACTTTGGTTTCTTGCTAAACAGAGCAACCCAACTAAACTTTAAATGCTGGGAATTTTTGCCAGCAGTGGGAAAAGACTTCAATGGAATATGGGTAAGTGTGATCCTTTCATTGTATTTTTAAAAAAAAATTTAAAGGAGGCAAAGATGCCAATAATGTTATGACTTAAATACATTGAAAGTGAACTATACAAATATTTAGAGTTGTAGCCTCTAGCAATATAGCCTCCTGCATGGCCTGTACTTTGGTGGCATGGCAGGGCTAGGCTTTGTAGCCTGTGCAGCACAGTTGTGCTTTTGTTTGGCAGACCCTGTGCTTTCAGAAGATGATTAGGTTGGTTCCATAAATACAAAAGACAATTAAATGTTAACCCTCAGCCCACCAATACGGAGGATCTCTTTGTTCTAGTTCTAGAACCTTAGGATCTTACATAATATCAAGTTTCAACATGTTCAAGATGTGACTGGAGGGTTCAAGTGAAATCTTCCAGTCTTGTCGGTGCATATGTATTAGGAGATATGTGAGGGAAAATGAAATATTAAGACTTTTTGTTATAAAAAAATTTGGTACTGGGTTTCTTAAAGCCAATTTCAATGTACATTTGATTCTTTATTATTATTTTAGAAATCCCCAAAAAAGACAGATTTCCATATTAGAAAGGATATTATTTGCCTCCTTATTGGTAATGATATATTTTTCCTTCTTACAAATCACAGTTTGACGGATATGCAAAAATAATTCATAAAAAACACAAAAAGAAAAACTTATGCACACATATCACACTGCTATTTATAGGAATGTAGGAACTTCTACTTACTTGGTAAGGAGGGAACTATTTTCCTATTGGAAATTATACTATTTGCCTCATTACTAGTAATGAGATACTCATCCTCCCTACGAATTACAGTTTGACACAATCAAATCAAAGGAAAGTCTCTCCATCAACCTAACATAAATGCAGGGACTAATGGCTTGAGTTTGTACAATAATTTTTTTTTTGGGGGGGGTAACTTGAGTTGTTTGGTGTAGTATAAAGTATAACTGTGGATTGTCATTGTCATCATAATATTGGTTCTTTTTTTTTGGGACGAAATACTGGTTTATATTTGGGGAAGGCAAACAGATTACCATGGTTTATTTATGATGGTGTTTGGCTAGGGCTGTTGTGGTTTGCCAATGAGCCCAACTTTGACAATGGGCTTTTCTTGGCTGGGGCTTGTTATGGTTTGTCAATGAGCCCAATTTTGACAATGGGCTTTTCTTGGTTGGGGCTTGTTGCCCAACTTTGCTAATAGATTTTTCTTGGCTTGGTTTTTGCCGAAGTTCCAGTCCAAGTTCGTGGCTGACGGGAATTTATTCAGCAAAAACTCAGCGTTTGAGGCTGTGTCACACTCTAAACAGCAATGCAAACCCAATATCTCCACCATATGCCATTTGGTTAGACCAGTAAAATACCAGAAACTCAGTGAAGTTTAAAGCTTTACTGAGATAGGAAATGGTTAAAACTTCCCAAGGTTACCAAATCACATTCTATTTTGAGCTGGGAATTGCAAATGGATTATGAGAAAATGCTCTTTTTTCTCTTTTTGGTGCAGCTTACATGCCGTTTATACTGAAGTTTTGATTGAAAGAACATCACATTCATCAAAATCCCAATGTCCTTTTCAAAGGGAAAAGAGGAAAGATAGAAATGAAAGCCAAAGTCCCTTCACAAACTCATCACGGCCATCACCACTGGTGGTGTTGCTCTCAGTTACCAAAATTTTGAAAACATGCGGATTTGAGGTCTGTAGCTATAATTGACTAGCAAAGTTAATACAATAAATGAATCAGAGTACCTACTTTTAGCTACTTGCTAGCATTCTACATATTGTTAGTCTGTTGCTATCCAAATGGAAAAGGAAAAAAAAGAGAGCAAGAAACCCCAAAAATATAATAGTGGGCAGCTGCCTTTTTCCATTATCCCAGAGAAAAATGAAACTTTTCTCAATTACCAAAAGCAGAACCCAATTTGCAATGAACCTTTTTGGTTTTTCTTTGTCCAGCATATATATATATATATATATATATATATCTCATCCAGATGTCCACACGTTATTATTGTGCGGACTCAATTGTAAACATAAAGTAAGGAGGGATAATAGAATATACATGACGTCCACACGATAATAATATCTGAGCATCTGCATATATACATATATATATATATATACATGCTAATTAATTAACAGCACAACAAGCACAACATAGTGGCTAAAATATACGACTCATTAGGGAGCAATGAGCCACATTGATGAGGGTTGGTTTTCTTATAATCTCCAGTCACTATGCGCACAACCAAGTCATGGTAATTGGTGTGACAGAATGTCACATAGGAAGAGCCATCAGCTTGCATCATGCAGAACTGGTCCCAAATAAAATCCAAGTCTTAAGCAAACCCGGCAGTCTGAATATGCCATGACTTGAGACTTGAGACTTAATTTGCACCAAATTTTACGCATGTTGATATTTGACCATTCTGATGATATATATTATTAGGGTTTTATTGTCAACAAACAACAAACCCAGCTGCCACAATCTCCGGTTTTGGCCTGCATTTGCGTGTAGCTGCCTCCTCTCCGGATGTCGGTCTCTAGAGGCAAGGTATATATCTATCTTACACTGTTTTCCATTTGTCTAAATTTTGCTTGGTTTTGGATTAATTAAAACTTAATCTAAAGTTAATCCAAATGCGGTGGCTAAACACTGGCTTAATTGTTAATGGCTGGCTTTAAGCTATGCAGCAACTTGAGCATCACATCGACGATTGAAATGGAATAATTTAATTTCATCTTAAATTGCTTACCAACCCAGCTGGCAATTTGCCACACGTTCAAGACCCAGACTCCTCCCTTCCAAGTCTTGATTTTGACCCGTTTACCTCTGACTCTCATCTCATACTCTTACTAGTCTACGTAGTCTTGTACTATTGCTTAAGAATACTTAACTCACCTCGCGTGGGAAGATAAGAGTTGTCTCGTATTGAAAAGTTAAGGGATTTACGAAATATGAACTTCTTTCGGTTATATTATTAATATTAATATTAATATTTTGGTCAATTAAGGTGTATTAGCTTGGTATTTAGAAATGACCATTTTGTTGGTATTATTTGATTGACTAGAACAGCATTGAAATTTGAGTGTAGTTTTAACATCCATGCGTGATTGATTGATTGAATAGATAGTGAAAAATAAGAACATAAAAAATTATATATAATTTTCTTCTTTTGTAACTGAGAGATGATCATATACCAGAAACAGGTGTGCATCAGTGTCAATTGAATGTGAATGTTAAAAAAAAGAAATCAGTGGACCCCCTTTGAAGCCTTGTTTTCTTAACAGACCTTCACACGCAAAAGATCATCAGCATCATCCCTCACCTCATGACTCATCCGTCTAAAAACAAAACAAAATTAAATGATGTTTAAATGATGGATTGTATATATGTATATATATATATATATATATAGGATACCCAAACACAAGGCACCTAATTTCAGAGATTTTCCGTGTGTCATCTCTGGATTTAGTACATCGTTGTTTCATTAATTCTTCATTAACCACTTTAATTAGTTGCTGTTGAAAATGTGATCAAGTGATTAATTACAGGACCACTTTAATCAGAGATGCCGACTTTGAAGTCCCACTGTTGCTGTGTGAGAGACGTACAAGATTATTGGCGAGTCCATCTTTAATTAGGATTATGGTTTCTTAGTTGAGATTTATTTTTTATTGTAATTTAGATTTATTTCCTATTTTAATTAAGATTGTACTTATTATAAATACCTCTATATTTGAGAAGAATAAAGATCTAAGCATAATTGAATATTTGTCTTACTTTGTATGACAAAGATTGCTTCCTGTCGCCAAAAAATTAGAAAAATGGCAAGGAATTCCATTATTCCAAGCATCCCAAAACTGCAATTATCTTGTTGAGAGCTGAGAAGTTGCAACACACAAACTGCCTGCCTTCCCCCGAAAATTCTTTCGACCCGTAGAGGTACATAGTTTCCTAGAAAAATCTCACACTCAATTTGACCTGAAATAAAGAATAATAAGTCTTAAGCCGGCACCAAATACATACTTTTGTACCAATATATATTTTCAAAACCGTTGACATTCAAAATTCCCATTAGTCATTGGCGTGCAGCTCACTTCTCCTTCTCTTTCCTTCCCTTTACAATGCCAAATGCCAAACTTCTTCCTGTTTCCCCATGCACATGTATATAAAAATAAAACCAACCCCCTTCTCTTTCCCTCAGTGAATTAATTTTTTCTTCTTAAAAATCCTCAAATTTCTCATTTCTTAAACCCTGCATATCTCACAAAACATTCCACACACTGCAGACTCTGCAATGGCTTCTCTCTCTCCCAAATCTAAACACTTTTCTTGTTCGTGCAAAACTACCATGTTTGTTGTTTCTCTCATTCTTCTTCTCACTGGGTCCTGCTCCGGTGCGAGGCTAGGGAAGACGGTGATTCTGGCGGACCCGAAGGTTTTGCTGAATCTGGAGCATACGAAGACGCTCAATCCGAGAACACACCAGACAGGGTTTCAATACAGAGGCCAGGTATTCAGCTTCTTCCCCAAAGGGACCCCTATCCCTCCTTCTGGCCCTTCCAAGAGGCACAACTCAGCGGTGGATTCTACACCTCATAATTAAGTCACACAGAGTGTTTCATCCTAGTTCTTCTACACTTCTTCTTCCTCTGTTTTGTAGTTTTTTCTTTTCTTTTCTTTCTTAGATTTGTATTCATTAAAGGGTTGCAAAGCTTTTTTGAATCGGATGTGAATCTGAATGGGATCAGATCAGTAGGACATATGATTTTTTTTTTTTTTTTTTTTTTCTTGGATTTGTGATAATTCCCAAATATACTGTATAGAAAACCTTTATTTGTTGAAATGTTCTATTCAATTCAATGTGAAAGAAGTGTAATACCTTTCAAATTAATGTCAGACTTTTGATGATCAATTTGTGGTTGTTTCAATATGATCTGTCTCTGTATTTACATTCTAGGTGGAACGAGTTTTGAGAGAGTAGGTTTAACCATTTGAATTGGACACTCTGGTTTTTGACTTTGCATGATGTGTCAGCATTTGGATATACTTACCAATTGCCGTGCTTTTGGTTGATTGAGAGAGAATAATGGCCTTCAAAACGGTTGCCCAAAATCCATTCATTCCAGTTGCCTTTTAGTCTAGGCTAGACTTTTGCTGGTTTTGGTCCACCACTTTTTTTTTTTTTTTTTAATAGCCTTCCACCATTGAACAGAGGACTTTGGTTTGGTTTGGTTGGTTTCTTCACATATTTTCTCTGGTGCCATTTTCTCAAGTTTTGATGAAGCTCTGAAACAGAAGAGAAGAGAGTGGCATAAACTTTAATTTGCATTAAAATTTGTTAGGTTTACTAAAAATACGTACCAACCCAATCTACTAACAAGCTCTCATCAAAGAAAAAGGAGCTTCAAAATGGGCAATACTAAAATAAAGCATTTAATTCACAATAATTGATAAGTTAATATTTTAAAGCAGCCCATATTTGTCACCTTGATCATGAGGTCCATCATGATCATGATCAAACACGCACACATATCATATGTATTAAACAATTGGAATTCGAGGGCTATCTTTGATCAAAAGGAAGATAAAAACCAATACTTGTACGGCATGTCATGACTTGTGTCCATTATTGCAGTGCAGAAAATTTTGATATTGGGGGGAAAAGTAACATACTTTTCACTCATTCTCATTAATTCATGCCTTGAAGGGTGTTACCAATGTGCCTAATTTGGATATGTCGAACACCAACCCGAGTAGGCTTTGATGAACTTAAACTGGGTATTTAAAGACCTTTTTTTAGATGTATCCAAACACTTTCCCTGCCCTGCCAAATATTAGTTATAGCCATTAATTGGGGAAATTTCAAATACGTGCGATCACTCGCAAGCTACTTGTATTTAAAACCCGAAACGTAGTCTCAGTTTTGGACACCATTAATTACAAAGAGTATAATTTTCCTTAACTTGTGATTGGCAAAATGAACTTGGAAAGGCGTGCAGTCTCGAATCTCAAGAACTACAAATCTGGAAACTACCATACCAAACAATTGTCATTGACGGTTTTCATGGTCTTCTTGGTTTCTTGATGGGCAATGCAATTGGGATTTGGCTCCTCCGGACTAAACTCCCCAGCTCACGTGGGGTTTGTTGTACGGTGTTCTTTTTCTTGTTAATTCTCAATCAAACCACGAGGTTATGGAGTTGACAATGAACAGGCCCTCAAATCCCTCGACATTCACACTCATAATAATCATGAAGATTGTGGAAAGAAATATAAGGACATGTTTCATGGACCGTAAAAAAAGGAATAGAGAACAAGTTTTTAAATTTGCCTTTTCGCGTATGATGAAACGACACGTTTTGACTTTTGAGGACATGGCCTTTCTTTCCATGAAAAAATAATTGTCATTCATGCATTGCACTGCACCGCAAAGGCTAAGCTCAACTTAATTAAAGCAATTATGTGACATTTAGAGGACAATTCTTTTATTTATAGAAACTGCAGCGTTTCTATGATCAATTATTTTATACAAACTGCATCTGCATGTGCCACGACTTTTGATATCTCAGATTCTGAATGCATACATCATTTCCATTTTTTATTATTTTATAAAGTCTATCATCATCTCGGGGGCACCATGTAAAGTCTACATATGGAACGACAGGAGATATGTCGACGTATCAACAATTATATAATATACTAGTCTTCTTTTATTGAAAGGATCTCTTAAATAATTTTAGTTGAAGGACACATTTTAGGGTTTCGTACGAATTGTTTTTCAATGATCCAAATTATCTATTTTTTAAGTCTATATTCATAAATTATCATTGTAAAAAATTAGATAAATTAGAAATCATTTCAACATCCAATTGTGTTTTATAAAATCAATGAACACAATACTTCAAGAAAGTACTAAAATTTCAATAATTCAATTGAGTGGTTAATGATATTGGATTTAAGTGATTTTTTTTGTAGAGATGATCTTTGAATGAATATTTACAAAATAGATAGTTTGAATTAGTAAAATATAATGCGAAGTGGGTCCTATAAGAGTGTCCCTGAAATAAACTTATTTGAAAGATCCATCAACGAAAGCTATATAATATTCTTACACTACATATTTGACACAAATAGTTGAATTACATGTGAATTGGATTTGAGCCAAAGAATAATATTCAACACGTACACCGTTAAAGTCCATGACCATATTTTTGTTTTTGTTTAAGATAGATTTAATTAATTATATATCGTTTACTTACAGATTATCAAAGTTTGAAATGTTTGCGCCAATCTTATTGTTTACTTATCATTTAAATACAAGCTGAATAGGTGGTCTTGGAGTCTTGACCCATTCTTTTGGAGTATATAGGAGAGAGCCAGCGTGCTAGTCTCATGAACGAGGGGAGAGCAAATGAGGAATGAGGTAGGTACAGAGTTGGTTATCATAAAAACAAAATTATATATTTAAATAAAAAGGGCAAAATGGCATGCAGCTGTTTCCATTTGCCAATTTCCAAAACTAAAGGCAAATGGTAAACATTTTTATTTTATTTTAATGAGCTGGTGGGATAGGGTTTTGCTTGTTGCCTGTGGCTAGAGTTGGTCATTGGATTGGATCATCCTCCTTGTAGAATTCTACATTGAGGGTCTTATCTAGGATGCTTCGATGAGACATCATATTTTAGATGTTGAATCAAACTAATTAATTTGATCTAATAATTAAAAGTTAGGGTCTCGTGTAAGGGCCTCATTGTAGAATAACTCCATCCTCATTTCATTATGGCTAGATTTGGTCATTGGATCGATCCTATAAGGTGTATCTGATTTATTTGACCCAATCCAAAATAGAAATGGGTTGGATTTCATGTATGTCATCTGTTTAACAAAGGGACAGCTCGGCTTGGTCCATTAATCTAAGCCCAAAACAAAACCAGTATAAATATAATGTTGGGTCAGTCCATGTTGTGAGGTGAATGGATTGAAATTTATTAGTAAGAGCGAAAAAGCCCACATAGGTTGGAGAGAGGTTTTTTATTGCTAAAATGGAACAAACCTAAGGTCTGTTTTGAACAACTCGAGTTCCGACATTTCCTTGTTGCTAATTAAAAGATTATAAATTTGGACAAGCCCATTAGAATTTAAAAAAAATAAAAGAATAAACAAGTGCATATGCCACGGGTAAGAACAAAAGCTACAAACCAAACAAGATTTGCTATATATGTTGTTTTGTTTATCTGGTTTGGCTTTGAGGAAGGAAGGAAGCAGCAACAGGGTATTGGAAACTGGGGTCTTGTTTTTTGGTCTCAAATGGAAAGCCTTTTCCAATGGGTAATGGATCAAAGGGTGAAACTTGAAATTCCTCTTCCATCAAACAGCTTGTAGATATGACAATGCATGAGTGAATGATCTGCTTCACAAGTTATGAACTCTCTGAGAGCTTTAGGCTGCTTCACAAGTCATGAGCTCAGTAGGCAGGCAGGAACAGGAACAGGATGGCAATAAAGTGGAAGACAGAAGTGACATTTTTCAGCGTGAGACAAACAATAGGCCAGAATCTTTTGAAAATAATTGAGTTTCAATCAACCAAACAACCCCTGTCCTATCGGGCTACCTAGCTTAGGGAATCCCAATGGATTTGTCTTCCCCTGCTGTAACCAACAACCTCCGGAAATACCTTTTTCCTTTTCTTCTAAATTCCCAATCAGATTAAGAGAGAGTGTGTGTGGAGAGAGACACAGAGACGGAGTTTGTTAACCTAATTAGTTACCTAATTAATAATCGATTAAAAAGGAATTAAACGTGACTATCTCCTTATCAATATGGACAAGGTTCATATTGTGGGTATGTCAGTATTTGCATTTCACAATCAAAGCTACCCAAATAGATAATAACAAGAGTCTGATTTAACTCTAAACCACTTCACAAATAATTACTGTTCAGTTTAAAGATTTCCTCAAGAATGTAACAGAGTCATCTTCCTAATATAATATGACTAGGAAGGAACCAAAGTGAAAAACTGATGTAGTGCTGCTAAGCTAAATCAAACATGCAGAATGGTATGCCGTCAAAAACGATCACAATGGCATTAAGACTTGAATACGAAATTCGATTTAGGGTTTTGGAGAAGGGAAAAATCAGAACTTTAAAATTGGCAAAACCATGACCTTCTTTCTCATAATAAGCATCTTGTTTCCAACATTCCAGCTGAAAAGAGGAAGAGAGAAGAGAACCTATAGATACATATAAAAAATACCCCACACTGCCTACCTCTGTGGTATGCTATTATCCCATAACCCCCCCACTGCCTAAAATTCTGAAGCATGATACGAGTGATCAACCCATATTCTTACTTGGCTCCAAATGAACAAAAAAGACAGGTACATGGAGAAAGAACTAAACCTCCAAATTTTTATGGCTCAATGAGCTTTCTAGACTCTAAGCAGATAAATACTAAGTTCAGGACCTCCAGAACCATCAGGGTTCATCATGTAGAAGGCCTCAGAGTCCTTAGACCCCACAACTCTCTCAAACTTAGCTCTCATGTACATGAGCTCACCCTCAGCTCCAACTCCATCTTCACTTCCTGGCAAAACACCAGCCCCCATTGAAATTGGCTCCAAAGCTTTCAAAACCTTCCACTCCCCAGGTCCACAGTCACGCTTCATAGCAAACCCACATTTCTTTCCATTGCAGTAAGTCCTCCAGAGTGGCTCCTCAAGCATTTTCAAACCTTTCTTCTCTGTTTTCTTCTCGCACTCCAAGGCAATCCGCACCAATCCAGAAGCCATTTCTCGAACCAAAACACTTGTAGGTGTTGCAAGCTCGATCAGGAAGGCAGGGCTCAACTTGGGTTCTTCTTGAAATGCCAGATGAACATGTCCACGACGATAGCCGAACAGAGTACCCATGACTCTGGTGCCAAGGCCAGAGCGAGAGCGGCTCTTACCAAACACTGTGAGAGCTGAGCGGAGCTTGGACACTGACATCAGAGAATGTTTCTTGCGTGGTATTATTGCGGGGATCAAAGCAGTGTCTGTTGGGACTGGGATTCTAAGCTCCTGTTCATCCTTCTCTGATTCCTCAGAGAAATGCGAGTATGATGAGTTGAAGTTTAAGATTTCGTGGTCATCTTCTTCATCATCCTCCACTTTCTTTTTCCAGTGGAAGTACCTCCTGGAGAAAGAGAAAGAAGAGTCATGAGGGGTCTTGGCCATAATTGTCCTCATCTGGGAAATTTAGGAAGAGAGAGAGAGAGAGCAAAGAAGGAGTGGAAGTCTACAGAGGTTAATTAATTGGTTGGTATGACTATGGGAATCAATGGAGAGGAGTAAAAAAGATGGAGAAAGATCTGATTGTGTTGCTTCTATTCTAGTGGTTATATGGGGGCGTTTGTTTGCTTGCAACACCTTTTGTCATACTTTAGAGACTGGCAAGAGAATCCTGACAAAAAGAAGGTGAGCAGCACCTACCTACCTGTAACAAGAAGAAATTGAGAGAGAAGGGGTTGGAGACAACAATAGGTGAAAAGTGACTTTGGAGAGGGGATAGAAATGGACAATAGATGAAAATAAAGATTGATAATTTGATGGTGGAAGAAACAGAGGAGACAAAGCCTTGTGTGATTTCTTTATCATGTGCAGTGCAGGAGGAGAGGGGGGGGCCTGTGCAGAAAATAAGGTGGGTGTGTGTGTGTGTGGGGTAGACAAAGAAAGAGAGGCTTGACTGACTAGTCTGACTTGCATTGGAAACAGTTAAGGACAGGTAAAGCCACACCAACTGTACTCACACCAGGTCCAGGTCCAGGACCACCTCCTCCGATAAACTACATTGCTGCCCTTTCAGTCCTTTCTTGCCCCTGCTACTAGCAACAATGCAACAATGCAACAAGCACATGAACCCAGTAGCCACCATTAGCCACCATAATGTTTGTTTTGTGTTCCAACTTGTTTTCTTCTGCTTCCCTTTGTTTTATTTGTTGTTTGTACCTCAAGCTCAACTTGTTTAATTTATCTTCTGATTGAGAGAATGATTGGACTGATAGTTGCAGCTATTGTGCACAAGCAGTAGTTTTTATTTGATACAGAAGGTGCTGGATTTCTGGCTCTCTTCAAAGTTTGGTTTGTCAAAAACTATTCTCCTACCTTCCTTTGATTCCCAAATCTGAAAAACAAAAAAATGAAAAAAAGAATCCAACTTTAAAAAAAAACTTAACATAAGTCCACATTTGAGTGCACTAGGCCAAACGATCCAATCATGAAGGCTAATAACATTGAGCCAATAACCTATTTTCTCATTATTATCCACTTATGTTTGAATAATTTTAATATGGTAGATCCCTAGGTAAGAGGCCAACTTAGAATTTTTGTCTCAAATCATGACCTGCTGCATATGCTCTGCATGTGAAGCAGACTCTTGGTTGAATTTTGAGGCAGCATGAGCATCCTAAGTCCACCAATCCACAAATGAAATATTATTAGGATTTCATCCTTTTCATGGACCGACCAAATATCATCACGGATCAACTACCTATGAATCGATGACCAGCACCAACAACTTGAAGTGAAATTATAACAGATATAGATGTAACCAATGATTCTATATACAATATCTAAAGGTTCGGTTTCATCATCTGTCTGTGAACATTAACTATATTTAAGCTGTACAATCTGGATATCCAAAACATTCTCTAACAGTGAGAAAGATGACACTAAAAAGCCTTGAAACAGGTCTGCACAAAAGTCATCTAGTTAACCAACCAAAACTAACTTCATCACAATCATCCAAACAGTTCGGCCTGCTGTTAGAAAATGTTGTTGATGCTCTTTTCATATCATCAAGGGTCTGGTGTTTAGAAAACTGACCTAATTAGGGAATAAACTAGCTACAGTACGAAAAGACTATCATAGCCCTGATATTATATCAGAATTACCGCGGTTCACCTCCTCAGATTCACATGAGCCCCCATAGCATTGAATGCAAAAATTTTAGATTTATTTATCCACATCCACGGCTTTATGATTTGATCAAAGAAAAGTTTTATGTCTAAAACCTGGCTTTAGAATCAAAGAATTGATGGGTCTAGTTGAATGGAAAAAAGTTTAGATTTGCATATCCAATGATTTTAGATTTGAACCACATAACACATTGAAAGTGTATGAGAAAGCAGTGGGGACAGCGGGATTCTAAATTAGAGTCGGCTGGGCCTGGTAGGTGGGCTGCGGATAGGAGAGTTGCAGTGGGCTAGAACTTGTGGGATACGGAATTTAATAAAGATTTTTCTTTTAATTTAATAAAGATTTTTCTTTTTACTTTTTTGATAAGCATTGGCATCTTCATTCAGGTAATAAATAAATTTTGTAGACATAGCATTTTCATTGGGAAAAGTTGTGAAAACGCATATGCATCATGCATGCAACACATGGAATTAATTAACTCATGCTCTTGCTCTTCGTGCATGAAAAGGATTAAATCCTGCCCACCGCATTGTGCAGAGGACGAAAGAGTGGTTTGGGGAGGTTGTCCAACTCATGCCAATCCCAACTATCACACAGTTCTGGCTCCACATTTTGGGGCTCTCCATCTCCATCTTCCATCACCGCTCTCATGCAAACGGACGCGTACTGGGATGGCTTGCCTCCCTCTAGGAGCAGCTTGTTTGTTGTGGCTGTCAGAAACTCCATCCTCTTCTTGTCAATGTCTAAACCAGTTTCTTCCTTCAAATCTCTTGCTGCACACTCCTCGAAGCTCTCACCTATATAAACACAAAACTAATATTATTTAGGGTCCGTTTGATGTGACCATTTCAGTTTTCAGTTTCCATCCCCTTCTTATCAATGTTCTCATCTCTTTCTTATAAAATGCATCTAAGGTCTCGACCTTTACAAATCTTTAGTGGAGTGGAGCATTTCACCAAGCATGTGTTGGGCTGAGAATGTTATGGTAGGCTGAAAAAGAAAACGTCATCTCGATGATAGCCCAGGTTAGCCATATGCATGGTCCATCCCTGCGCGTGTATTAAATATCTCTTTTACCAAACTTACTGTTTCATTGAAAAAAAAAAAGGACTTTTAAATTAAGAGTCAGAGGTGGCGTGTGTTCTCATTTTTTTTTCCCTACACAATGCATCTAAGGCTTAGACCTCTACAATCCTTTAGTGGAGAGGAGCATTTCACCAAGCATGTGGTGGGCTGGGGATATTATGTTAGGTTGAAAAAGAAAAGGTCACATGGGCTATAGCCTAGGTTAGCCATATGCACGCTTCGTCCATGGTTTGAACACATGAAAGAGGAGTCATAACAAACAATACAAGATATTTAATGTTTGAAGGTTTGTGAGCGACGACCAAACTCTGTAAGACCTAGAATAAAAGAGTTAATGAAAGTGCAAAATCATCATACTTAATAATGCGATGTTATATTCGTGAGGGACTTGTAATTTAAATGATTAAGTATATTGTCAATGGGGTCTAGCCCAGTAAAAAATGGTATTGACTTGCAAACCAGAAGTCTCATGTTCGAATTCTTACGACATCATAGTTGTGTGATTTTGTGAGAAATCTCCTTCTCCTGTAGTTTAGATTATAACTTGTACTTAAAAAAAATTGATTAAGTAAATTTAGTGGTCAATATGTTTATAAGGGTTTGTAATTTAAGTAGTTAAGAGCATTTCCTCCAATATCCAAAGTCATGTATTCCATTCCCCAATCTCCCTGATATCTTGTATAAAAGAATTTAGGGCTTATCTAATATAGATCTCTATATTTTCTATTTCCTATACATATATACCCATCATTCTATAAATCTATGTGTAAAACCCAATTTCAAATTTAAATGATCAGTATTATATAAGAGGTCGTAGTATTCTTATGTTTTTACATAATTGCCAACAGACTTCATATTTTGTTTATAATTTATTTCAAGCATTTCATTAACTGCCATAATTGTAATTAATACTCCCTATTAATAGTATATCAATCACCCCATTTCTTTTGGTTATCATTTCTTCTCACATATCGCCCCCTAAAATTGCAAACCAAAAAAAAAGAAAAAAAAAAGAAGTAAATTGCATATCCAATAATGTACCTGTGAAAAATATAAATATAAATATATACATATAAAAATAAAAATATAGGTATATTATTTACCAAAAAAATTTTAAAAAACTAAGTCAGTCACTTTGTAATTGAAATTTCCGTATATTTTTCATAAATTAAAAATAGGTACACAATAATTTATAGAACATATAGGTACATTATTTACCCATAGGTAAATTATTTTAAAATATACCTATAAATATGTATAGGTTCATTATTTGGAGAGGAAAAAAAGGTACATTGTTTTACTAGGTACATTAATAAAGAAAAAAAAAAAAGGAACATTATTTAGAGAAAAAAATATGTTCATTTAAAAAAAAATGTTTTTCATAAAACAAACAATAAATAGATTATCAAAATATTTTTCAACATAATTCGAATGTACACTATTATTCATAAAACTATAATAAAATAGATTACTAGTAGTATAATTCATTTTTAGGAAAACAACATAATTTTTTTATTAAATAAACGAAACGATAATCACATGTAGATTACTAATACATTAATGTTGAATTTAAAATTTAATTTCAAATACGTTTCTAAATTAATTCATACATTCATTACAACCATTTGAAGATCTTTCTAAATTCAACGTGTGTCATTAGTTACACCCCCACATAACATTTTAACTTGTAAACATGGGTAGTTTTGGAATTCAAAAAATAGAATAAATCAGATTTTAAGATCGATTAGGTAACTTGCTTACTTAGATCCTTGGGTTTTATTTGAAAAAATTGGGTATTTTAAATAGAAAAATAAAGGAAAGAGTTGTATGTGATTAAATATATATAAAGCAAAAGGCAGAGAATGGTGAAACATTCAAAGTACCAACAAATGCCATTGGTTAATTCAAACATTAAGAATTAAAATTATTAATTAAATGAGGATAATATGGTAAATTCACATTTTTCATATTAAAAAAATTAAATTAAAAACAAAATCAGATAATATGTCCTACTTTTATGGAACATAACTACTCATATTATCTTTTCTTAATTCTAAAAATAAAATAAAAAATAAAAAATAAAACCAATTGGCACATGCGTGAGCATGTGCCAAGGGGCTAGTAAGCTCAATTTACTAAAGAATTTATAAACTAGAAAAAAAAAAACATGTCTTGATCAAGTTCTAAATTAAATTCGATATGACTCGCTTTGCTAGGCAACTATACATGGCCATATCTTCGGCTCAGTGTGTCGTGTACGCAGCTCCTCTAAACAAAGCTAAGGGATGTTCTAGTATTTAATTATCTTGTGTCCAAACCTAAACAACACATTATTATTTGCAGGATTTCATGTCTGATGTCAGGTGCGAGAGCAATGGCATTATTATTGTTCCACGACTACCTTAAACTTCTGTTGAACCACGTGTTTAATGATTTCTAAATCCAATTCCAACTTTCTCGAAGCCTATATATATAGGCATATAATATATGGCAACTCCTGCTTGCCATGAGATGCTTTAATGATTTTCAATTTTTTTGATTTTTTTGCAAAGATGATCTATAAATGAAGACTTAAAAAATAGATACAATTTGGATTGTCGAAAACAAATTCGTAGAGCATTCTAAAGGGTGTATTTGAAGAATCTCTTAATAAAAATGAACTTTTTTTTATATATACATATATATATATATATATATATGAAAACAAATCAAGTTGAAGTCCTCACTCAACTTGTTCTTGTTGTTCTGTTTTTCTTCGTGTTGTTAAAATGACAAGGTTACGTACTGAACTTTAGGGTGTGAGAGGCTGGGCCTGGTAAGGATTAGGGTGGGCTAGCAACTTGTGGGCTACGTAAAATTATTATTATTCTTTATTTATTTATGATTTTTGTGAAATATTATGGGGTAATTGTGGGGAAATTAAGATACATAACAACAAAATGAGTGTTGCTATTGTCACCTCCTTTTTCTATTTTACCACTCACTTTATCTTTCCACCTACCATGTAAATTTGAAAAAAATACAATCTTATTTTTCCACCTACCATTATTCCTAAAATACCATTTAATTATTGTTTGGGCCAAAAAATTGACACACCCAGCCCAGCGAAAATTAGGCTCAGTAATAAAGCTGCAAAAAATCAAAGAAAGATGGAAGCCCAAAACTGTAAGAGACCAAGGCTCATCAGAGCAAACAAGGCTAATTTGGGCCTCACAGCCCAATATAATAGGAAGAGGAGCCCAGAAATAGGAACAATCCCACGTGACATATCTGGGATAAAGAAAAGTCAAGAATGGCAATGTCATAGAAGAAGTGATTGAAGGGTTCATGACATCAAGTTGATTCTGAAAAAACTGAAGATCAAATCCCTCTTACATATATATATGTATATTCAGAGATTTTTCTTCTGTCTTTTCAGAGAAGGTAATTCTCCCAAGGAGATAGGCAAGTTACAATCTCAAAGAGGGATAAGCAGGAAAGCGGGAGCTGTCCAGAAAAGGAGTCAAACTAACCATCACGGGTAAAATCTCACAAGGGGCAGTTGAAATTGGGAAAGAGATTAGGTTCCTTTTCAAGAAAATCAGGGAAGTGATTGCCTATTTGAGAGCCTATCTGCCAAAACTGAAGAAATCCTATTTTCTTTCCTTCCATTAAAAAAAGAAAAAGGGGGGAGATATCTTTGCCGCCCAATAAATAAACACAATCACCCTACTCCAGAAAAGAAACAGTTTTACTATAAATACAAGAAGGAGTGAACAGGGTAAATGACACATAAAAAAAATCATCACCCAATCAAACAAAGATCCTACACAAAGAAAACCGTCAAAAGACAAGTTCAAAATCAACCAACAAGCCCACTTGAATTTCAAGTGAAACCAGCTCCAGATCAGGATCCACAAAATCCAGATTTAAGAAACAAGTCATTCAAAACGAGATTTTTTCGTTACAAATTTGGTTCAGCAAACCAAGACAGGCAGGGTTTGAGTCTCCTCCAAGTATGGAAAACCTCAACAAAATTCACAGTGCAGTCTCTAGCCCACTGAAGCCCTCAAAAACCGTCACTCCTGCCCGTGCAGATTAAGAAGATTGCGTTCTGCCCACTCAAAAGCTTCACAAAAGCATGAGGTACATCAAAGCTCTGCCAGAATCAGCCTTTGGTATCGATTTACAAGTTGAAGCCTAGCAGCCAAGGTTGTCAACGGTCCAGTCCAGCCCAAGCGTCCCGATCCAACCCGGGTATCTCGATCCAGTCGGACTAGAACCTTCTATCTCGATGAAATAAAGCCCGGCTGTCCCTTCATCTTCCTCTAGTATAAGCATTCACTGTTATATATATTTTTTTGGTAAAAGGCAGTTCCGCCTAAAGAACAATTTAAATCCCATCAAACCATTCTGGCCAAAGGCAACCTCCTTATACTGAGATAAATTGTTAAAGTCCTCACCAGTCTGAGGCAGGAAAAGAACTTACTTGGGAGATATTCATCACCCAAATTCACAATCGTTTGTTTGCAGAAATCAGTAACTTGGGACTCAAGTTATCCATTCCAAACCAAGTCTGCTAGAAATTTTGCTAGCAGTGGCACGCTCGCACACCAAAGAAAGCTGACTTGTTGACCAGTTTATGGTTCTCAAGGCAGTGGGGAACTTTGCCCTTCCATCATAGGAGTAAACCAAGAACGGGCAAACAATTTGGCACGCCCAGTGGGACTTCTCAGTATACATTTTCTCATTGAGTTCTTTACCAGTCCATGAATACTGGAAGCTCTAGCCAGAACCCACACCACGACATGGAAATAAACCAAGTGGCCCTCAGGGAAGGACTGAATCGAAGAAAGTGATGCGGCATTCAAAGACATGGTAGCACAGGAGCGGGAGGTCCAGGGGCTCGAAGGATGAACTCGACAGGAATCGTATTACGACAAGAGGTCACAACACAAAGGAGCCAAGATACCCTAAATAATATGACAGCCATGATGCAATGACAGGTCAACAGCAATTCAGGAAGGATCGGGAGGCTGCCATGGCGTAATTCCCAATCCCGATGAGGTGGTCCAAAGAACTAGACCTTCCTATGGTCCCCACCGGATTGGCATGGCCATATCAAGAGAATCCTCTCGGTGCAGTGGCCGGGATACGAGCGGGAGAAATCCAGCCGACACAGAGAAATGGTTTTTCCTGTCCAAGAACGTCGGCCCGATGCGGCTGAAGCTCTGCGCCAGGACAAGTCCCGCAGAATCGGCCAGAGCCTCACTTGTTCCGCGCAAGCGGCCCCACAAGATCTCCCTATGGAAATTCTGCACGACCAACAATATTACCCTACAGGCCCGTAAGGATGGACCCAATCCATTCCCTCCACCGCAAGAGGAAGGAGAGGCAGAGGGGGAAACTATCCTTATGCTAATAACGCATGTAAACAGCGAGGGGCAAACTGGAGGAACCACCCGGGGTGGAAGAGCGGAGGAGCACGGGGAAGAAGTTCTGCCTAGACCATATAGGCGAGAACCACGATTTGCTCAGCAGGACAAAACCCCTCCCGTTAATGCTCTAAATGACGTGGGGCATTGCAGAGGATGATCAGAAATGATGGAGCTGAAGCGGGGGGGAAAGGTCCACCTATAGGAAGCCATATCCACCTTACATCGATCGATACCCTTGTCCCCAGGTTTTAAAGTACCAAACTTCACTTTATTCAACGGAGAGGATCCTCATGCTTCATCAGTTGAGCATGTAGGCAGATTTTCCACCCAATGCATAGCCATAGAGAATAACCCACTGTTAAAGCTAAGACTTTTTGGGAACTCTCTCTCTGGACAAGCTTTCACTTGGTACACTAACCTGCCAGCAAATTCTATTCAGACTTGGGAGCAAATGGAGAGTGTCTTCCATGACTACTATTACAGGATCCAGCCAGAAGTCACCATCAGTGACCTTGCCGCTCTCAAGCAGAGTGAAGATGAACCTGCCCAAGATTTTATAAACAGGTTCAGGAAGCTCAAAATGAAGTGCCGCATCCCCATCGAAGAAAGACACTTCATCCAAATGGCTCAGGCTGCCCTCAAAATTTCTTTGAGGAAAAGATTTGATGGGATGTTGTTTGGAGATCTGCAGAGCAGACAAAGCAGCCAAGTACGAGGAATTGCTCAGGGAGGAACAGCAGAAGAGAAATTCTTCCAAAGGCACGTATTACAAATCCCCTTCTTCCTCAATACATATGATTGAAGTGGAGTCAGAAGAAGATGCAGAGGAATCGGAGGAGAGAGAGGTTGCTGTTGCGGAAATGGCAAAATTAAAGCATCCCATCAGTTGTAAAACCCTTACAAAGCCTCCAAGGGATCAAAAGCCGCCACCATTCACAGGAGGGTTCGTTCCAAACAAACCCATGCAGAACAAAGTGTATTCTTTCGATCTGACCAAAGTAGATGCTTTGTTTGATGAAATGTTGCTACAGAAAGCAATAGAGATGCCTCACAGAATGCCCAAACCAGAAGAACTCAAGGGCAGCATATTGCAGATGACACAATTCTGGAATCATTCTACCAATAGTTGCGTTGTTTTCAGAGATGTTATACAGGAAGGAATAACAGCAGGAAGGCTGAAGCTAGCGAAAAGCCTCCATCCGTCACCACAGATCCTTTTCCCCGCCACAAATTAATATGGTCAACCTAAATTGGCCAGAACGAAAGAGGGACAGAACAGCTACAGAGGCTAACTCCAGTAGAAGCGAATAGTTTCAAAAGAGACTATGGAAAGACCAAAAGCAACCATTTCAGGTGGAATAGTGCTCTGCAAAGAAGTGTGAGGTGAGTGGAGGTAACCCCGAAAACAGGATCTGCCCACTCCAAGTGTTTTTGACCGGATTGGAACCACGCCCAGATAAGGCAGACAGAGAAACTACCCTAGGCATGTCCAATCCAGCAAAGAATGACTAAGCAGCCCAAGGAAGAAAAATCAATAAGAGTGCCCAGTGATAAACCTTTGGCGGCCATCATTGAAGGCGGTGGTATTCTGTCGGGAAAAGTGGCGGACCAACAATGGAGCCGACAAGAACCCAAAGGAGGAGGTTCAGAGACAAGATCGCACATTCCTCAATAACGAGAAAATGCACAGTGCTTCCAGAGGCCAATCCCGCCAAAAAGGGAAAGAGCGAAATATTTCCCTGCATGTAACAAGCAATCTCTCAACCACAGAAGTTGAAAAAGCAGAATCCTCAAAGAAACCTTCTATCCATTCTACCTCCGCCTCAGAAAATCTACTTAAAACTCCCCGACCAGAGGAAAAAACCGATCCTATTCCAGGAGAAGGGCAAGGAGACTGGGTTGAGGAATATGAAGAGGAGCAGCTGGATTATGAACCATCTACAGATGAAGAATGCGTTCCTCGGGCAGAAGAACTAGGAGAATGGACGGAGGAGTATGATGGAGAACAGATGGATTATGACGGAGAATTGGATGCGGAAACTGAGGCCTTTGGTGCAGAATGGAGGACTTGTTACGTGCTGACCTAGGCATCAATATGGTGTTCATTCTGCCAGAAAAGTTCTGGGCAGTAGAAGGACAGAAGAGCACTCTGGACGGAGACGTATTTTCCCAAGAAAGTTTTGAATGCAGGTTGGCGAAGCGGAAGAAATGCCAGAACAACAAATGACAGTCCCAGGATGTATGAACAACCCACAAGTTGGCTACAGATCAGCTTTGCTTCTCCAAACCAACCAAAGAAATGGCAAACCACCTCGACCCTTGTTTATAACAGCAAACTTTGGGGGTGTTCCTATTCCCAAAACTATGGTAGATGGAGGTGCAGCCATCAACCTTCTCGCCTCACACGAATCGAGCAAAATGGGCGAACAGAAAAGGATTTAATTCCAACCCACCTGACCGTCACCAATTTCGCAGGAGGCATCACCAAAACCCTTGGGATCTTAGATGTGGATGTTTTAGTAGGAAGCAAGAAGCTGAAGGTTGCATTCTTTGTGGTAGATACTACCTCTACCACTTACAATGCATTGATTGGCAGAGACTGGATTCACCAACAGTTAGCTTTATGGAATGAAGAAGGCTACATGGAGATAATAGAGGCCGATCCACGGCCATTTCTACCTTCTGCCATGTGTTGTGAGGCAAGGTATTATCATGATGACCTTGGTCCTTTCACCTTCTTTGGAGTCAACCAGAACAGCCGCCCCCATGGTGTCACGGCCCAGAGGCTCATTGAAGAAGGTCTAACCAATTCCTTGGAGGATTGGAACAGACCTTTTGTTCTAAATTTCCATAGCACTAATGTCTAGTCCCAATCAACAAGAAAAGGATCGAGCTGCAACAATCCGGTCCATTACAAAAGATTGTTGATATACTGAGGAAAGAAAGTTTTTTGCAGAATCCACCATCAATATGGCGAATTCACTTATGAAAGCACGGAAAGCCGGGAGGAAGAAGAACTACAGGAGGAAGTGCTAGATTTTGCACCACCTTTGGATGACTCTCTACGTATAGAAGATCCTTTGCAGGAAATAAACTTAGGAACAGGGGAGGATCCAAGGCCTACCTTTATCAGCGCACTATTGAAAGAGCCACTTAAGAATGAACTCGTTGCACTTCTACAAGAGTTCAAAGATTGTTTTGCTTGGCATTATCATGAGATGCCAGGATTAGATAGGGAATTGGTAGAACACAAGCTGCCAATCAAAGAGGGATACCTTCCGGTCAAGCAGGCCAGAAGAAGGATGTCCATGGACACAGAACTAAAAGTCAAAGAAGAAATAGAAAGGCTGCTCAAGGCAGGATTCATCAGGCCTGCCATCTATGCTGATTGGCTAGCTAATATTGTACCTTCTAAAAAGGAAAACTAGGGCAATCGAATCTGCGTGGATTACGAAACCTGAATGAAGCCTCTCCCAAGGATGAGTACCCTATGCCAATGGCAGACATGCTAGTAGATGGAGCTGCCCACAACCAGATGCTATCTTTTATGGATGGCAACGCAGGTTACAATCAGATCATGATGGCAGAAGAAGATATCCACAAGACAGCCTTCATGTGTCCAGGGCATATAGGTGCTTTTGAATACACTGTAATGCCTTTTGGCTTGAGAAATGCAGGGGCTACCTATCAAAGGGCAATGAATTCTGTTTTCCACGATATGATTGGACATTCCCTGGAAGTTTATATTGATGATGTTGTGATTAAATCACCAGAGTAGGGAAACCACATAACAAATCTAAAAAGAGCATTCCTAAGAATGAGGCAACATAAACTGAAAATGAACCCAAAGAAGTGCGTTTTTGGAGTTCAAGCGGGAAATTTCCTAGGATTCTTGGTCCACCAAAGAGGCATAGAGATCGACAAAAACAAAGTAAGATCCATCATAGAAGCTTTGCCACCTAGGAACAAGAAGGAATTGCAAAGTCTCTTAGGAAAAATTAATTTTTTAAGGAGATTTATATCCAATTCTGCAGGAAAGATCCAGCCTTTCTCTTCTTTGTTAAGATTAAAACAAGAACAAACCTTTAAGTGGGAAGAACAGCACCAACAAGCTTTTGAGGAAATCAAGCATTACCTCTCAAATCCACCAGTTCTGTCCCCACCAAAGAGAGGCAGACCACTCAAGCTCTATATATCTGCATCAGAAGTATCCATTGGAAGTTTATTGGTTCAGGATAACAAGAAAGGAAAGGAACAGTTTATTACCTAAGCAGAACTCTAACAGAAGTGGAAAGAAAATATTCTGCAATTGAAAGACTTTGCCTAGCCTTGTACTTCACTGCTGTAAAGCTCAGACATTACATGCTGCCATACACCATCTATATCATTGCCAAAACAGATCTGATCAAATACATGCTAACAAGACCAATGCTAAGAGGCAGAATTGGAAAATGGACCTTGGCCTTGACAGAATTTGCCTTCAGATATGTTCCTCAGAAAGCCGTCAAAGGACAAGCTGTGGCAGACTTCCTAGCAGATCATCCCGGAGAGGAGATTGAAAATATGGACTCTTTAGACATAGCAAATGCAGATCTATTAACCAGAGCTCACACCTGCCTCAACAATCCTATCTACTCAGTTCATCTTGCACCTTGGAAGTTATACTTTGATGGATCAAAAACTGATATAACTTCAGGGGCAGGAATTGTCTTGGAAGAACCACTTGGAATCAGACACTGCTACTCTTTCCAATTGGATTTCCAATGCACCAACAACAGGGCAGAATATGAGGCCTTAATCATTGGCTTAGAAATACTGGTAGAACTAGGAATCCAATCTGTGGAAATTCTGGGAGATTCCATGCTGGTTTTAAAACAAATTGCTGGGGAATACAAGTGCCTAAGCCCTTCTTTGGCTGTCTACTTGGTGGCAGCTAGGAATCTTCTGACAGAATTCAGAGAAGCCACTTGGGAACATATCCCAAGGGAAGAAAATTTTGCAGCCAATGAATTGGCCCAGGTGTGTGTACAAAGAATCATCAGGATAGGAAAGAAAAGCCTACCATCTGTTCTGGCCAGGGGGATGGAGATAGATGTCAACTCTGCCACAATCACTGAAGATGATTGGAGAAATCCTATCATGACCTATCTACGATATCCAACTTTGCCCTCCGAGAAGAGAGTCAGAATCATGGCTTTAAACTACCTTATGTGGAATGAAGATTTGGTCCGAAAGAGCAAGGATGAGGTGCTTTTAAGGTGCCTCGGAAAGAAAGAATACATGAAAGTTATGGGGGAAACCCATGAAGGAATCTGTGGAGCGCATCAAGGTGGGAGAAAAATGTGCTGGTTAATTAGGAGATATGGCTACTTCTGGCCAACCATGATGAAAGATTGCATTAACTATTCCAAGGGGTGTGAATCTTGTCAAAGACACGGCCCAGTCCAGCAGGCTCCATCAGCCCATGAATCCAGTGGTAAAACCATGGCCCTTTAGAGGATGGGCAATGGATCTCATTGGTAAGATCTATCCAGCCAAAGAGCCGAAGATCGCTTATCATTGTTGCCACAGACTATTTCACTAAGTGGGTGGAAGCCAAGGCTGTTAAATCTACTACATCTCAAGAGATCATCATTTTCATAGAAGAGCAGATTATACAAAGATTTGGCATCCCAGAATCAATCACAACTGATAGAGGATCCTCCTTCATATCCGGAGAAATGCTGGACATGGCAGAGGCATTCAAAATCAGACTGCTCCAATCCACTCCTTATTATGCCCAAGCCAATGGACAGGCGGAATCAAGCAACAAAGTGATCATCAACATTATCAGGAAAATGCTTGAGAAGAATCCGAAACAATGGCATGAGAAGCTCAGAAACTCAGGCATATAGAACTTCAAAAAGAAGCGATCGCATGACTCCCTATGCGTTAACCTACGGTCATGATGCAATTCTGCCTATGGAGATAGCTGTTCAGTCCCTCGAATTGCTCACCAACATGACTTAGTAGGAGAAAACTACTCCCGTGCCATGCTGCTGGAACTGGAGGGATTGGATGCAAGCACTGACACTCTCAACAAACTCTGGCAGGAAAACAGGTGTATCAAGGGCCTATAACAAGAGAGTCAGGAACAAGAGTTTTGAAGAAGGGAGATAGTCTGAAAGGCTTCGCCTCGGAACCCATGTGGCCGGCTATGGAAAATGGTCGCCTACATGGGAAGGCCCTTTCATAATCAATCAGATCCTTAGAATGGGGGCATACAGATTGCAGGATAAGGATGGAGAAATTCATACGGCCCCAATCAATGGCAAATGGTTAAAAAAGTTTTATCCAACCATGTGGGATTCGCAGGCTGTACAAACAGACCTTAGGATAGATACAAGATTATACTAAAAATCTTTTGATTCCTTTCAAAATTACCCTTGTTTTAGATTTACTTTGAGTTTGTCCCTTTGTTGTACTTCTACTTCTGTTTTCCGTTCGTTCCATCAATAGAAATAAAAAAAACTAGAAGTTACAACAAAAATAAACTTTATTTAAAAATAAATAAACCGTGGGGCCTTCCCCACGGCAAGCTGTTCAGAAAAAGCAAAAGATAATGAAATCAAAATCCTAGTTTTCTAAGCGTCTCTTGCAGGTTAGTCTTCTTGATAGAAAGTTCCTTTTGGAGCAAGACACCCTGATGAATTGAAGCTTCGCAATCTCCTGTCCTAGAAGCTGCAACCATGCTCTGTACAAGGAAGGTGGCTTTGGTCTTAGAACTCAATCCAGCCCCAAGTCTGTGTTGTACTTCCCGGCGTTCCGCTAGCTGCCTTTGAAGATCCGCAATCTGTTTCTCCAAATTATCTGCAGCAGCTTTGGCTTCTTTGTACCCCGCAACCATCCGTCCAGATTCGCATACGCTGCGAAATTAGCCAAGTTGGCTTCATGAGTGGTCTTGCGAACTCGAGGTTTTGAAGGTGGGCCTCAGATCTTCATAACGGTCGTGAAGGTTAAGCACATCCCTTGCCAAGCCAAGGCTCATCTCAAGTATGGGTTTTGGGGCCATGTTCTGTCTATGCAGCAGATCCAGATCCTTCATCAGCTGATCAAAGGCCTCTCTGTCCTCATCCAGCCCAATTCAGCAGATCGCGATCTTGTCTCTCCATTGCTTCTTCCACTGCCCTGGACTTTATCTTACCAACAGGAGAGCTGAGCTTTTCCAACTTATCCAGCTGGGCATCTAGGTCCATAGCTTCAAATTCGCCACCCGGATCAGCAAAAGAGGCCGTGGCGATGAACCTGCAAGGGAATGTATAGGCATCTGTAGAAGGAAGCATGAGTCAAAACAAGGCAGAAACGAAAAGAAGAAAACAAAAAGTACAAAAGCACTCACAAAGCAATAATCGGAGGCTGCGAGGATGGTCCTCACTGCCAAGATCCCAGCAGCGATGTTTCGCTATAAAGATTTGAGGGTCAAAAAGAGATAGAGGAACAGGACAGAACCACCTAAGGCAGGAAAAGACAGAGTAAGGGCAGAACTCACCATGAAGCCAGGAACGGCAGCAGCCACTTCTACTATGGTTTGATGGCAGAACCACTTCTTGATTGTTCCCGTGCTCGATCCGATTTGCTCGCTGATCCTCATGTTGGAGCGGCAAGGTGGAATGTTCTCGCCTCTGGATCATCAAAAGGGCCACCTCGAGTTGGTTAGCCCTGCCCTATATCTTCCTGCCGCTTCCGAGCCAAGGCAATGCTCTCCGCTATCACCTCGAGAATTTCCTCCTATGGATGCACAGAAGTTAGAACAGGGAAATAAGAGTGCAGAAACAAATACTGCCAAGTATATAAAACTCACATCTTCTTCCACTGTTTTGGCCTTCTCTTGAGGCTCATCTCCTACCTTTTCCAGCTCTTCCAGCTCCCTTTCTTGCTCCACACTCAAAGCCTCTCTCAGTCATCATCCGTGCTGTAAGTGGTGGTAGGAACTGCCTAGTTCCCTCAGGGGCCACATATTCTTCTACAATCTTCTTACTAAGTCTTTTTGACTTAGTAAGAGGAGGAGAATGACTTCCAACTGCAACAGACAAAAAATAAGTTTGACAGAACAAGATTATGAAGAATTCAAAGAGGAAACTGTCAAAGAATACCTGAGTCATAGATCAGTTTCTTTTCTCTTTCTTTTAACGGGAGAAGTGGCCTCAACAGAGTCTGTTCTACCTGATCTTCTTCTTCTTCTTCTTCTTCTTCCTTTCTCCATTCCCGAGGGCGCTCCAGATCCCCAGCAATAACAGAATTAACTATGCAGAGGACAAAAGTCAAAGGTCAAACCAGTAGAAGAGTAGTAGGAGAAACTGAATAAATATCACGAACTTACCAAACACCTCTCCACTTTGGGCTGGTTGGCTCCCTATATTCTTTGTCAAAGAGGGATCTGAGTACAGACAGAAAATATTAGCACCATCACTAAAAACAGAATGGGCAACAACAGACAGAACTGAGAGATTACCTTCTATAACTTGCATGTTGATGTCTTTGATGGTCTGCACCATGAATTTGTGAGTCTCTTCGTCTGAATGGACATTCCAATTGTCCCAGCCCTTAAAAAGGACTGAAGTGAGGTCTCGAAGCAGATCACGAATCGCTTTCCACCAAGCATCAAACTCCGCAGAACTGCAGGAGTTCAATTCCCATGAAGGATAAAGGGCATCTGCACTATTGTTGATTTTATTCACCGCACACTTGGCATCTTTGTGAACCTCCAAGTCATCCGCGTCCCTCCAAGAAGACCCCGATTACACTTCAGATGACTTGAGGGGTATGAGCCGAGGGCAGCCAAGTTGCCTTGCACGAAGTTGGGATGGTAGACTTCGCCTAAATGATAATTTGGAGGTTTTCCTCCTCCATGAGGCGATCTGGGTAAGGTCACACTCAGGAACTTCTTCCTAAAATCATGCAGATTCGTCTTGGCTCCTTCTCAAAGACGATGTCGAGTTGAAACCACGGATAGGTCCTCCCGATCACCACTTGCCATCGCTGCAGACCTTTGGTACAATGCACGAAGATCATCGTACTCATCGATTGATCGCTGGGATTTCGCGACAACAATGGTTGAGCCGTAACTGGTCCTCGAGCGTAACTATATCCGAAACCTTAACTCAGGAAAATAGACTCGCAGCCAGATCCAATCATCCGTAAGGCACCGAGCGTACATATTTAGCGGATACTCTAGGGTGGCGGTATGTGTTCTTGAATAGATGGGCGAGCTGTAGGCCCGAGTCCAACATCGATATGATTATGCGAGCTTCGCGGATGCCTATACTCAAGCGAATCGAGAAGAGCGATTAAGGTAACAAACCTGTCGCCAATACAGAGGAACAACATATGTGCGATCTTTGTCCTTCTCAAGACTAAATTTTCGAGATAATTGGAGAAGGAGCAATTACGTTGATCGGGAAATAGTGAATGGCTTGGCTAGCTTCTGGTCCTTCTTCTGTGATAATCACCAACATCAATGTCTTCCATGAGGCCTAAAGCCAAAAATCACCCATATCCGCGTCGAGCCATGGGGCCTATACGAAAATCGAAGGTGTTCGCGAATTCGAAACACAGAGCGCAAGGGTTCTCATCCTGTTGATAGATTGCTTGGATAGGAGTATGGCGTCATAAATTCCAGCCCGCTTCGGTGAGCCCCAAATCGAGGAAGAAGTCTGTCAATCCAATTAGCCCACTTGACTGGGCTATTTCTCACTTCACTGGATGGGAACGAACGACTCAAATTCTTGCTAACCCAAGAATGAGAAGCCAGAGCAGAAGAGCTCTCGAAACATAGAGGGCATCACATCCTTCTTCATCGCTCTGCCATCTCGGGAGGAACGGGGCCAAACCAGTGAGGCCCCAGCACCAAGGTATTTTCGAACAAATGGAGGACATTTTCATCTAGGTTTTTCTGGGCAAAAGGATGGAGCTTGCTCCTAACCTCTATCGCATGCTTATCAATCCCAGCCCCAGTAATGTAGTCTGGAAGAACTGGAGCAGAAGACTGAGCACGGGATTTGGGAAGACATTTCTTGGAGTTATTTTTTCTAAAAAGGGAGGTTCACAGGAAGGGCAAGGCAGGATCGAGCGAAAGGAAGTTATCGAAAGAAAGAAAGCTCAAGAGGAATCAAGTTTGAAAGAACTAGGTTTTTAGGTGAACAGAAACGGAGGGTTTTTAAATTTCTTTTAAAGAAGCCAGAAAACGTGGGAAAGAGAAGACATCGACATGGAGAAGACAAGGCGTCACCTGATATTGACTAGCTAATAAGGAGGTAGTAACTGAAAACTGATTCACACGGGCACTAGCTTAGTGGGAAGAGTGGCAGACGTGAGGTAACGGGGGAATTTACCACGCGCCAATTTAATGGCCATGTCATTTAAGTTTGAAACCGTTCCAAAACGATTCAGACTTAAGGGGGCATTGTTTGGGCCAAAAATTGACACACCCAGTAAAAATAGGCCCAAAATAAAGTCGCAAAAATCAAAGAAAGATGGAAGCCCAAAAAACTGTAAGAGACCAGCCCAAGGCTCATCAAAGCAAACAAGGCTAATTTGGGCCTCACAGGCCCAATATAATCGGAAGAGGGAGCCCAGAAATAGGAACAATCCCACGTGACATCTCTGGGATAAAGAAAAGTCAGCAATGGCAACTCATAGAAGAAGTGATTGAAGGGTTCATGACATCAAGTTGATTCTAAAAAACAAGATCAAATCCCTCTTACATATATATATGTATATTCAGAGATTTTTCTTCTGTCTTTTCAGAGAAGGTAATTCTCCCAAGGAGATAGGCAAGTTACAATCTCAAAGAGGGATAAGCAGAAAGCAGGAGTGTCCGAAAAGGAGTCAAACTAACCATCACGGGTAAAATCTCACAAGGGGCAGTTGAAATTGGGAAAGAGATTAGGTTCCTTTTCAAGAAAATCAGGGAAGTGATTGCCTATTTGAGAGCCTATCTGCCAAAACTGAAGAAATCTTATTTTCTTTCCTTCCATTAAAAAAAGAAAAAGGGGGGAGATATCTTTGCCGCCCAATAAATAAACACAATCACCCTACTCCAGAAAAGAAACAGTTTTACTATAAATACAAGAAGGAGTGAACAGGGTAAAGGACACACAAAAAATCATCACCCAATCAAACAAAGATCCTACACAAAGAAAACCGTCAAAAGACAAGTTCAAAATCAACCAACAAGCCCACTTGAATTTCAAGTGAAACCAGCTCCAGATCAGGATCCACAAAATCCAGATTTAAGAAACAAGTCATTCAAAACGAGATTTCTTTCGTTACAAATTTGGTTCAGAAACCAAGACAGGCAGGGTTTGAGTCTCCTCCAAGTATGGAAAACCTCAACAAAATTCACACAGTCTCTAGCCCATGAAGCCCTCTATCTCGACAAAATTCACGGTCCACCCAAATCCCTATTCTCCATTCACTGTAACCTTCTATCTCGATGAAATAAAGCCCCTGTCCCTTCATCTTCCTCTAGTATAAGCATTCACTGTTATATATATTTTTTTGTAAAAGGCAGTTCCGCCTAAAGAACAATTTAAATCCCATCAAACCATTCTGGCCAAGGCAACCTCCTTATACTGAGATAAATTGTTAAAGTCCTCACCAGTCTGAGGCAGGAAAAGAACTTACTTGGGAGATATTCCTCACCCAAATTCACAATCGTTTGTTTGCAGAAATCAGTAACTTGGGACGCAAGTTATCCATTCCAAACCAAGTCTGCTAGAAATTTTGCTAGCAGTGGCACGCTCGCACACCAAAGAAAGCTGACTTGTTGACCAGTTTATGGTTCTCAAGGCAGTGGGGAACTTTGCCCTTCCATCATAGGAGTAAACCAAGAACGGGCAAACAATTATTAAATCAACTAAAACCCAAAAAATCTCTGCACACAGTGTGACCTCAAATTCATCAACAATGGCAGTCACTAACGACTTTCTGCAACAAACCCATCATCAACCAAACCCTGCATTTCAATATCTCTTCCAAGCCATCGAATCCATCTCCCTCATTCTCTCCTAAACCCCAAAACCAGATCAAGAGCCAGTCGAGTCCCTCTGCTGCTCATCACAGAGAACTACACCATGGAGAGAGGACCCAAATACGAAGCCTCTACGTGGAGTTTAGAGAATCAAAGCTGCAAAGGAAGCATGGACGGACCGTGCATATGCCTAACCTGGGCTATAGCCCAGGTGACTTTCTTTTTCAGCCTAACATAACTTCCCTAGCCCACCACATGCTTGGTGAAATGTTCTACTCCACTAAAGGTTTGTAGAGGTCTAAGCCTTAGATGCATTGTGTAGGAAAAAAGATGAGACACACGCCACCTATTTGACTTTTAATTTAAAAGTTTTGTTTTTCAATAAAACAGTAGGTTTGGTAAGAGAGATATTTAATACACACGTAAGGACTGACCATGCATATGACTAACCTGGGCTATAGCTGAGAAGACTTTTTTTTTCTTCAGCCTAACATAACATTCCTAGCCCAACACATGTTTGGTAAAATGCTCCACTCCACTAAAGGTTTGTAGAGGTCTAGACCTTAGATGCATTTTATAGGAAAGAGATGAGAACACACTCCACCTATTTGATTTTTAATTTAAAAGTTTTGTTTTGTTTTTTTTCAATGAAACAGTCAGTTTAGTAAGAGGGATATTTAATACACACGGTGTCGTTTTGATTAAATTTATGAAACCCAACTCCAACCCTTTCGTTCTTATTAATTAATTTCCTTCTCACTACAAACCCAAGTTCCATAGAACAATAGCTGCAAACCTTTTCCAAGCTTCAAGCTTGTAATAAGCTCCCTATTCTACTGCATTTTCAGTTATAACTAAATTTTACTTTATTTTAACATCTCATTCTCTCTCTTTTGACTTTGATTATGGACTATTTTTTAAACGTAGCCACCATCATCACTGCACGAATTGAAAGAACAAAACTTGAATAGCAGCACTTCCGATTGAACAAACTGCTGGAAATTGGATACTATGGTGCTTCTCGCGGGAAGCTAGAAAACTGCCCAAAAAGGGACACATGGCATGCTGAAACCTGGTCCACTTGTCCAAGCATGGTTTATGAAAGAGATGAGCACATCTCTCATCTCAATTCTCTACCGTACATGTGGGAAAATGAGAAACACCCAAAACACATGATTTGGCCTTCAACAAGATCAATTTGATTATATTATAATGACTTTTTCTAGGTATGTTTGCTCACAACTTTAATTCAAGATGTATCTTCACTATCATTCTTAATAGTTGACACATGTCCATATATAACTATGGTTAACTTTTTACTTTGTATTATATAACCACGGTTATGTATATGGACATATTTCAAATGTTAGGAAAGATAGTCAAAAATACACATTGAATAAAAGTGGTGAGCAAAAATGCTCACTTTTAGATATATGTTATTATTCTCGATCTCACATCACCATGAGATGAGACTCATAATTAAACTAGTTTTGTAGCAGTAGATGTTGAATGAAACATTTAGATGCTCAATCACCCCTCTTTTTTTTTTTTTTTAACCATATATTTCTCAATTACCTTTGTTCACCCCAAAAAAAAAAAAAAAAAGCAAAGAATCGTGCACAAGGCCTTACCCAGTACGAAATCAGTATAGCATATTATATATATAAACCCTATTAGAGCACCTCCAGCGCTACTATACAGATGCACAAGTGTTAATTAGACATGCAAATATAATATATATATATATATATATATATATATTTTCTCCATCTCAATATATCCTTGACAATAGGGTTTGCATGCATGGGGTACTTCTCTCTCATCCCATTCTCTCTCTTTTGAATATGATCTGGAGTCTGGACTGGTTTTTCACCGCAGCCACCATCCATCTCCATCATCACTATCCGAACTGAAAGAACAAAACTTGAATAGCAGCACTTCCGATTGAACAAACTGCTGGGAATGGGACACTAGGGTGCTTCTCGGGGGAGCTAGAAAACTGCGGCAAAGGGGACACGTGGCATGCTGAAACCCGGTCCACCGGTCTAAGCATTGTTTATGAAAGAGATGAGCGCATCTCAATTTTCTAACCTCATCTCCTTCCTCAATCTTGCATAGACACACAGAACACTCCGCAGGACTCTCGTAGCTGGTCGACCCAGAAGGCTCGAGTTTGTACTGAACTGTGCCGAGCGATGGCTCTGTGGTTTGCTCTGAAGGGAAGCAATAGCAGTGATCATGAGAATGTTCGAAGAAGGAATGGTAAAGCAAGATGTTGAACAACGAGCTTAAGTGGCTGCAAATTACAACCATGTACTTCCACATAATCGATTATAATTTGTACAAGAAAAAGAAAAAAATTGAGTTGATTTATTGATTTGGAAATGGGTGCAGTTTTGGGTGAGTTTCTGAGGACCAAATCGAAAGGTATACTTATAGGCTCGGGAGGCATGGAGATTTAATGAAGGCAATAATGTCACTCGACATCGTCATCACAGTGAGACAATAATTCAACCAATAAAAAGACAGCGAATTAATGTGGCAAGTTTGTGTTGTGATTAACATGTCATTCTGGACATTTGGATGATCGTGTGGTTGTGGCACTGCGCACATGGTTCACATCTTTCTGTTACTGTTCGTAGACTCTACATGGTACAGTGCACGTGGTTCACAAAATAAAGGAAAAATGGAAGAATTTTATTTTGAAAAGTCATCATCTTATGGAAAGGAAGAATTCAAAAGCAAAACATTTTTGTACCGACCCAAAGGCTAATGAACCGACCGGGAGGGACCGATACTACAAATCGTTGTGCATGTCCCGCCCTGACCCCCTGGTCATTCAGAGTCAATTCTAGAATTCATTAAGAGCTCGTTTGGTACGTCGGATTGTATTGATTAATTTATGTTGGATAATATAAATTTGTTCCGGAGAGGACTGACTGTTTATTCATAAAATTATAAGGCTTTTAGTGTTGTTTTGGATAAATAGTCTGACTAAGTTATATTGTGTTTGGTGCTACGATAGACTTTTTTTTTTTTTTTTGACAAGATGTATAAGACAAGATTACATGAACTAACTCATTATCATAATTGTAGAACTTAGGATTATAAGTTACGTAGTATATAAGCGCACCTTTATTGATGGGAAAAAAAATCAGATCTTGATATAAAAAACTTCTTTTCTTGATATATATATATATATATATATATATCACATACAGGACATGAAGCATGTCGAACATCATCAATATTTTCTCGTGTTCTTATGTGGTTAAGTGTATGAGAGAACTCCCTAATTTAACTTGGTTGATGTGCATGAATCGATTTACTCATGGTCATTCTAGCTTTTGCCATCCTAGCTTACCATTGTAATTATAGTAATTTTTCCAATACATGAAAAATTGGAGGATCTTGCATCTGCACTGGAATTTTTTTTGATAAGCATTGGCATTTTCATTGTGAAAAGTTGTGAAAATGCATATGCATGCAACACATGGAATTAATTATAAATAATTCGGTATAAGTTCAATTGTTATGATAGAATTTGAGTGCAATCAACACACTTATTATTAGTAATCCAAGTCCTTTGACTTTTGTGCAACATAAGATTAGTTACCTTTTTTCAATTTCTGACATTTATATTTTATATTTTTAATTTTTTTATTTATGTTGTGGTTCCAAATTTGCCCTAAAATATAAATTAGGTAAGAAGTGTTTTCGTGATTTCATTTGGCCATTACAAGGCACATTTTTTGTACTGTTTAGCATGTTTATGTTCTCTTTGTCTGTTTACACATTCGCCTATGTGATAGGTACATTTTGTTTTAATGGGATTATTTTTGCCTATATGATAGTTACATTAGGGTTTAGTACCTCCCTTATAGGTAACCAATTGCTTGCCACCAGCAGGTCAATTTACCTGTAACAGAGACATAGGTATTTTGTTGAAAATGAAACACTTTGTTATCAACTTTATCTTTCTAATTTTCAATTGGCTTTGGTGTCTTTTTTGCCTTTTTGTTAATAAACAAATAAAACAAATATGTGGATGCTCTATTTACCTATAACTGCATATGATCTATATACCTATATCCCAGAAGCATGAATTACCAACGTGTTTTCTACCTGGAGGCTGGAATGATGGAAACATGAAAATATAGTTGGGGTCCTCTACCTATACCAATTTTACCAACTATATCTAAGAGCCCCAATTAATTATATAGTTGGAGTCCTTTTCGTCCTCTTGCTCTTTATGCACGAAAATGATTAAATCCTGCCCGCACCGCATTGTGCAGAGGACGAAAGAGTGGTTTGGGGAGGTTGTCCCACTCAACCAATCCCAACCATCACACAGTTCTGGCTCCACATTTTGGGGCTCTCCATCTCCATGTTCCATCACCGCTCTCATGCAAACGGAGGCGTACTGGCATGGCTTGCCTCCCTCTAGGAGCAGCTTGTTTGTTGTAGCTGTCAGAAACTCCATCCTCTTCTTGTCAATGTCTAAACCAGTTTCTTCCTTCAATTCTCTTGCTGCACACTCCTCGAAGCTCTCACCTACATAAACACAAAAGTAATATAATTTAGGGTCCATATGATGACCATTTCAGTTTTCACCTACGCAAACACCAATTAGTTAATGACTTGGGATTAGGAAGACGAGAATTAACCCCTGTATTTGTGTATATAATTACGTACCGAGCTCGAGGTGGCCACCAGGCAGGGAAAAGGTGGAGTAGCCAAGAGAGCAACGGCGTCGTCCCAACAACACCTTTTCCCCTTTCAACAGGCAAACCCCTACCGCCACTGTCGGCGCCGCTGCTGCCTCCGTTTGGTTTTCCATGCTCAATTAATTTCCTTTGAGTTTTTTGCTTTATTTCCTTCGTGTTTTTTGTGTACTGAATGTGGCTTGACTGCCTCGCCTTTTATAGATAGTCTTGGACTGGGTAGTCATTCCCGATCCTTGGGCCTTTTCTGGTCAAAGCTTTGTTCATCGATGCCGTTTTTATGCCATCTCATGACTGATTTTTTTTGCACTGCTGTCGCATATTTATTTCATATTTATTTGTCCCTATCCGTTGTATTTGTATTTTAACGTGTTTTTGGCGTGTGAAGTGGACTAGTTGCATATGATTAATGAGTCACGTTGGTTATATTTTTAGTGAACATATGGATATAGTATAAACAAAATGTACATGTGAAATGGGAACCCGCCAAAAGCGGAGTTTTCTATTAGATGTTGACAATGATAGTTACCTTAAAAAACCACTAATTTGTTTAAATGTAACATTATTCTATGACTTTTTAAGTTTTGAGTACTAATCCGGGCATCTCATCATATCGTTAGAGTCTAATTATTGGAGTTTAGTTGTGAGAAAGGGAATTAAATAAGATTAGCATGAATGAATGAGGAAACAATAATGGGAATCCCCGACTACAAGCTCTCCAGATATAAGTTCCAAGCCTTAGGATGACATCTGGCAACTCCAGCCCAGAGCCATATTAAAAAAAAACAAAAAAAACAAAAAACAAAAACAAATGTATACTTATATATATGTATAATTTTGAATAATGGAAAAAAAAAAAGAAGAAGTAACATTATTCTTTTTGGGGAATGATTCTCTCAGGATAGTTTTATTTTTTTGCTAGCTCATGTCATTCTGAAAAGTTTTGCTTATGTTCACCGTAATGCTATTGGGATTGCTCCCTTTACAGTTTTCTTCCTTTGTACTATTTTGTTCATTTTATTTATTAAACTTCTAAATCCTTCGAGGGCTAGAAGTGAGAAAAGTAAAAGGTTTGCACCAGGGACGGACCCAGGATTTTAAACTGAGGTGGGCTAAATTACCTTACGTACAAACCTACTAAAAATATAAGTGCGTGCAATGGCCGATCCATGAATATTTATTCGAAAATATTAGGCTAAATAAAGTATTTTATTAGCATATTAAAATAAAGTAATTTAGTTATAACTAAAAATACAATAGAATAGGGAGCTTATTACAAGTTAGAAGCTTGGAAAAGGTGTGTAGCTATTGATTTATGGAACTTGGGTCGGTCCTCAGCTTCACCGTGTGCTTTGAACCAATTTATTTATCATTAGCTTGACCTGTTATACTATAATATAAAAAAAATTTCAAACAATTTTTCAATATGAGTCTTTAATTAGACATGAGATCTGTGGAACAGGTTAGAGGATAAATCACTTATAATGGATATAGGCTAAATGAATTTGTGCCACAAAAGACATCTGCATATATTATCCAAAATGATGTTCATATGGGAGAATTGACAGTCAAAGAAACTCTAGACTTTTCGGCAAGGTACCAAGGGGTTGGGACGCGATATGGTTAGTAACTGCAGCCAAACAAAACAAATCATATCATAATCCATTATCAAAGTAACTCTCTTCATTTATATGTAACTTTGGAAATGAATTTGGTAGCATTTTAATGAAAGTTATGCATGGGCTATAGAACTTTGTGGGCTTGCTAGAAGAGAAAAGGAGGCTGGGATATTTTCAGAGCCAGAAGTAGACCTTTTCATGAAGGTATATATTTATGCGATTTCACTAAACCCCGCCTTCAATGCATTGATTTTTAAGCTTATATATCTGAATTTCTGGTTATTTTATTATTTTATTATTTTATTATTTTTTTAAGGGCTACTTCAATGGTAGGAGTTGAGAGCAGTCTCATTACTGACTATACTCTCAGAGTAAGTAAATCCCAACTCAAAATGAAATCACTCTTCTTTCTAATTTGTCACCAACTTTACTCACTGCTGGTTAGCCTCTTTTATTTCCTTGCACTTTGACCTGTGACAACCATTTCGTCTTTGAAAGTCTTTTTTATTCTTAGAAACCACTGAAATGCTTTAGTTTTTAAATGTGAGAAACGAAGAACCTTCCTATTAGTTTGCTTATGTAACATCTTTACAGGTTTACTTGAGACCTGACATTGGAGTTCTTATGTTTATAATCTTAGTTTAATCTCAGTGGAGTTTTTAGTTTTGTCTGAGTTGGAGTTTGCATGTTCTCAATGTGTTTCTGTTGGAATTCCCCAGAGGGCAAGATCTTCATGAATATCATAGTTATTGATAAAATTAAATGTTATTGGGGCATTTAGGAAGACTGCAAGTTGAGAGACTTAGGCCCCGTTTGGGATTGCTTTTTTTGGCCAAAAACCTGCTTAACTTTAGGACAAGATCTTCATGAATATCATAGTTATTGATAAAATTAAATGCTATTGGGGCATTTAGGAAGACTGCAAGTTGAGAGACTTATTAGTGGTGAAAAATGGTATGTGGTAATCAGTAATTTTACGATATGTTTCAGTTCAATATGAATCTAATAATTACTCTCAGGTTTTAGTCGCCTTGAGTTTGTATCTATTTTTTTGTTATTTCATTACTCTGTCATGTATTGTTTTCTTCCTTGATATATTTGATTTAACACATTGACTAAAAGTTTGTTTTGGTAACAAAACCAGCTCTGTTCTTGTTTTGGTAGGATTAACAATGTTATTGTTAATGGGAAGCAGCAACAGCACATCATTAGTGATGATTCCAAGGAAGCTATGAAGCATGCTTTCGAACTCTTTAATGTTTGATTGGAAGTAGGCTTTGGGACTAGTGATATAGGACATAGCTTAGGATTGTAATGAATATATGCAATTTATTACATTTGTCTTTTATTAATGATAATATATACTATTTTTCGAACAACAATTTCTCAATTGAAATGTTATTTATAGTTTTGGACCAAATTTTTGTACGTTTAATGCAAATAAATGTAGTTGGAAAAACATTTTCGACAAACTTCCATGTCGAGAAACCACAATTCCAATTAATTATATTAATCACAAATAGTAATTGAGGGTCAGAAATACTATTTTCAACAAATAGTCATTGGTCGAAAAAATAGCATGGCAAAAACAAAAAATCTCGATCAAAAATTATTTCTGACAAGTGCGCAAGTATTTTCGACCACATTTATGGTTGGAAGTGAATTTGTATGGCTGTTTAGAAAATTTATTTCCGATAGAAATATAAGCAATATTGACGAAATCTAGGTGTCGAAAATACATTCTTTCCGACGGAATGGTCGGAAAAGAAGTATTTACAACCAGCATTTAGCGAAGACTTTCGACGGAGTTTTGCCGTTGAAAAAGGGTATTTCTGACGGTAAAAGGCTTTTTGCTATGAACAAATTAGGTCCCGTTTGGTTCACGGAACGAATTTGAGTGGAAATCATTTCCTATGTCATTTCCCAAGGAATGGGAAATATAAGATTCATTTCCCATATTTGGTAATGTTATGAAAGTAACTGGGAGATATCACTTTATTTCCTTCCCGATGTTTGTTTTGAGTAGGAATGGAAAACAAAGTTTGTATAAATTTTCTATTATACTCATATTAAATCAAATAAAAAAAAGAATGCATTTATTGATATATTGTAATTCTAAATTGTTAATGGGGGACAAAATGGTCATGAAAAATATTTATTTAATATTGGCTCATTTTCCCAAACTTTTTCATGATGAGGGAAAACAAAACCCAAGTTGGGAGGATGACTTCACTTTCCCCTTTACTTTCCCATAGGCTAGGCAACGATTTCCCATGCATAGACTTATCAAACATGAGAAAACAATTGATTTCTCATCCCTAAGTCTTCTTTCCCATGAACCAAACGGGGCCTTTGTGGAATGGAGCATTTCACCAAGCATGTGGTGGGCTGGGAACATCTCTAATAAATAAAGAATGAACCCCAAAAGTTATGAAAAAATATGGAAAAAATAGAAACCTCATTCGCAGCAGTAGAAAACAAACCCTTCAATTCCTCTATACTCACATAACTCTTCCTTGCCATCAAAGCAACGCCATTGTTGTACCTCTTCTCCCTTGTGGTTGACAACTTACTCCCTTTCGAAGTCGACAAAACCGCATTCACTTTTGACCAACACTTCTCCAACGGGGTCATCTCAGCGTCGATGAAAGCTTTAATAATGGCTTGCGTTCTCCTTTCTCAACACAATGGAGAAAATCAGGCACGATCGAGCCTAGTGTCACGGATGAGCGAGCGGCGGCGCGGGCGGAAGCGAAACACAAATTTCGCCACTCAAAGCACACCCGTGCGGCCTAGGATCCTTCGATCCCAATCGGCCTTCTCCCACTTCATGATATACATGACTCTCACAACTCCGCGAGAGGTTCCCCTTCCAGTGTCGTCTTCCCCTAGACAACGAGTCACACTACCATGTGACAATACAATCACTCTGCATCCGGCAACGAACCCTCGACGCCCATACATCAAGCGTTGCATAAGACACGTCCAATCATCGACCACGTCGCATGCTTCACTCATGGCTCGCTCATGTCCAAGTCAAGACATAGCGATCCAACACACCATCGGTTTACCCACACTCGTCGGTCATTCCTTTAGCATCCACGATAGCCCACATCCTCAAGCTATACACGCAAGCTGTCATACTTGCATGTCGCCCAAGCCTTGGCGACATATGTATTCGAATGTCCCACATAACCCTCTATGCATTGCATGGGGTCGCACCCATGCGTACCGGCATCCGAATATCTTCCTTCCGTCTTGGACAAGGCCAACCCAAGCCAAGTCCATTGAGTATTGTCAAATGCCTCGCTAGCCAATGGCATAGCGAATGCCATACGTTGACCTCACTCTTTGCCACGATGCGCAATACTGAACGCCCAGAGTGTTACGATCGCCCTCGAATTCCTTTCTGGAGACACAGATTATCCTTCAATAATCGTATGTCCGCCCTTATGACTATCTCCAATGTCATAAGGATGCTCGCTTAGTACCACAAGGGTGTAAGCACCAGGGGTGGTGGAGAGTATGACACCATGTCACCCCCTATATAGCATTTTATGCATTTAGCCTTCTGCTAGGAAGGAATATCACCTATGCACGAGGAGTCATAATTGGGCATAACTCCCTCATACGAACTCCGAATGGCGAACCGTCATGATCCTGCGTCTCGACATCACGAACATTTCGGTATTCTTGGTTCCTTCAGGGTCCTCCCGTAACCTTCAGAAATACCCAAAATACCCTTCACAAGTGCAACCCGGCCAACACCAACCATTCTAGCTCTTAAGCTCTAGCCTTTTCCACACTTAGACTTCCTCTTAAGCGCATAGATGTTCCAACGGAGTCACGGTAGCACTTGTCTATGTGCGACCCGTGACATTCTCCCCCACTGATAATGTCGGCGCCTCGTCGACGCGTGCTCCCATCTGCCGACTTCGAATCACGATAGCACTCACTTATGTGCGATCCGTGACATTCTCCCCACTGATAATGCGACGTCCTCGTCGACATGCCCACTGCATTGTTGCATAACAACACCATATAGGAATATCCTCTTCTCTTCGCTCCAAGGACCACAAAGCACCACTGCCTTAACCCTTCTTAACTTATCTTTCAAAGTTGTATTCCTTTCCCTCTTCTTGGGCCGAGACCTCTGTCTCTTGTCGCACTCAACCATTGAACAACCACTTCGCTCGTTGGTCAAGTACTTCCACATTTTCCACATTAAAGAGGTGCACCCCACCCAGGCGTGACTCGAAAGCCAACCGTGTGTCCTCCACGGCACCTCCATTTGTTTGTGCTCCTACACTGCCATACTTCAAGGCATTCGAGGTTCTCCCCTTCCTATCTCGTTGGCACACCTTCACCTCAAGGTGCCTCCACAGCAAAGTTCCACCACACTTAGGCCATCACAATTCACCAAGGTTAGACATCATCCCTACTACGAGTAAAACTACCTGACTACCAACGCCCAAACTCGAACTCGGCAGAACCACTTTTATAGCATCCCACGGAACAAGTAAGTATCAACACCCAAGTTACTCCAACATTGTATCACATCAGTGATGACTCCATGTCATAGAAACCATGCCCACAAGTGAGACTTGGGATCTACCTTTTTGGAACACTCCCTCGTTCCGAAAATCAGTTAGTAACCTTGTGTCAACCATTGTGCCTCACCCACCTGTTCTCAACAATTGTAAGAGCAACCACTTAAGTGACTCATTCATTAAAGCCTAGCCCGTCAGCGACTTACTCCCCAATGGAGCCTAGCCGTCAGCGACTTACTCCCTTCAAAGACTGCACCATTTTGGTCTTGAGCTCCCCACAACCTTTCCCCGAACAAAGGTCTTGCACCATCCGTTCAACACTCATCACCAACCAACTTCAACACAACCGCTTATGGCATGCGATGGTTTGAGTATTGCCAATCTTCGGCACTCTCACCAAGTTCCGCTGCCATCATCCTCAATGAACTTCGTGGGTCTCCCCCACTTATCTCGTCGACGCACCCTCACGTCAACATACCTCCGAAGTAAAGCTCTGCAACACTTTAGGCCTTTGCAACTTACCAAGGTTCAATGTCATCCCTACTACGAGTAGAACCACCTAACCAACGCCCAAACTTGAACTTGGTAGAACATACTTCCGTAGCATCCCCAAGGGAACAAGTAAGACATTTTCCCTCAAGTTACTCCATCTTCGGCCTCCCACAAAGTGCAGACGTACTATGTCCTTAGGCACCATCCTCACAAGAAAGACTCTGGGATCCACCTTTGGAACACTCCCATTCCGAATATTAGCTCGCAACCATGTGTCAAACATTATGCATCACCCCTACGTTCTCCACAGTTGCAAGAGCAACCACTTGAGCGACTTCTTCTTTAAAGCTTAGTCCTTGACTTACTCCCTCAATGAAGCCTAGTTCACAAGAACTTACTTCCTTCAAGACAGCCCCTTTCGATCTTCCACCTCACAAATCTTCCTTGAACAAGGGTCTCGCACTGTCTGCTCAACACTTGTTGCCAACAAAGTTTACCACAACCATCAATGGTATGTCATGGTTCGAGTGCTAGTCTTTAACACTCTCGTCAAACTCGCGCTCCCATCCTCCCCACATCCTAAACTGAACAAGCAACATCACTTCGTCACAAGTTAGAACCCCTGCCTACCCAACTTTCGGGCGCTTGGTGCACGGATTAGAAAACTAGGCAACCGAGCAACAAAACCAACCATCATCCCACATCTTAGAGTCATCCTGCTTGATGTCTACTCAGAACTTCGAGGCAATCTTTTTGAATACCTTCACCCTTCCATAGGATCTAGCATCAAGACGGGTTTCCATTAACCGTCACACAACCTGATTCCAACAATCATCCACAGTGACGTTGGGTTCTTCATCCAACTTCGCAAGTCCACTACCCATCACAGGCAATGACCTGCTACCTTGCTATCAAAGTTTCTCCATCACCAATCTCTTCTAGGTACGAATCCCTCACACAGAAACCACCATCTGAATCGATCAACCCTAACACCATTTGTCCTGGGATCAGAGCTTCACTGTTTGTATCAAAGGTGCGAATCATTTGAGCAGAAGCCACCATCTGAATTGATCGGCTCTTTGACATCCTTCTTCGAATCATTAGAGCTTTCGCTCTGATACCACTTGTCACGACCCGACTCTAGCATGATATTGTCCGCTTTGGGCCCCCTCTCTGCCCTCACGGTTTTGTTTTTAGGAGCTCACGAGCAACTTCCCAGTGGGTCACCCATCCTGGGATTGCTCTAGCGCCCAACTCGCTTAACTTCGGGTTCCTAAGAACTCCGCTGAGCTCCCAAAAGGCCTCGTGCTAGGAAGAGAAGTGCCCATACATTTAAGCACTTCACCTTTCCCTCCCCGAGCGATGTGGGATTGCTCACCGTTCTTGTTTCCCCAAGACACGGGTCTTACAATCCACCCTTGGGGCCCAGCGTCCTCGCTGCACACTTCCGGCCCAAGAACACCCTTCACAAGTGCAACCCGGCCAACACCAACCATTCTAGCTCTTAAGCTCTACCCTTTTCCACACTTAGACTTCCTCTTAAGCGCATAGATGTTCCAACGGAGTCACGGTAGCACTTGTCTATGTGCGACCCGTGACATTCTCCCTCACTGATAGTGTCGACATCCTCGTCGACGTGCCCCACTGCACTGTCGACTTCAGAATCACGATAGCACTCACTTATGTGCGATCCGTGACACTAGGCAGAGAACCCTTTACGCGATTTGGTATTGGTGTGAAATTTGACTTGTTTCTTCAACGAGCTCAATATAAATTCAAGTTCTTCAGCCTCTTCTGGCCTCATATACTTTCTTTCAAGGACTTCAAAGTGGAGTGGTCTAAATTTACCACACGTACAAACGTACTAAAAATATTAGTGCATGCAATGGCCGATCCATGAATATTTGTTCAAAAATATTTGGCTAAATAAAGTTTTTTTTAGCATATTAAAATAAAGTAATTTAGTTAGAACTAAAAAATAGAGTAGAATAGGGAGCTTATTACAAGCTAGAAGCTTGGAAAAAGGTGTGTAGCTATTGCTTTATGGAACTTGGGTTTGTAGTGAGAAAGAGATTAATTAATAAGAACGAAAGGGTTGGCTGGGTTGAGTTTCATAAATTTAATCAAAACAACACCATGTGTATTAAACATCCCTATTAGCAAACTTACTGTTTCATTGAAAAAAAATAAAATAAACAAAACTTTTAAATTAAAAATCAAATAGGTGGCGTGTGTTCTCATCTCTTTCCTCTAAAATGCATCTAAGGTCTAAACCTCTACAAACCTTTAGTGGAGTGGAGCATTTTACCAAACATGTGTTGGGCTGGGAATGTTATGTTAGGCTGAAAAAGAAAAAGTCATCTCAGCTATAACCCTGGTTAGCCATATGCATGGTCCATCTCTGCGTGTGTATTAAATATCTCTCTTACCAAACCTACTGTTTTATTGAGAAAAATAAAACAAACAAAACTTTTAAATTAAGAGTCAAATAGGTGGCATGTGTTCTCATCTTTTCCTACACAATGCATCTAAGGTTTAGACCTCTACATACCTTTAGTGGAGTGGAGCATTTCACTAAGCATGTGGTGGGTTGGGAATGCTATGTTAGATTCAAAAAGAAAAAGTCACCTGGGCTATAGCCTAGGTGACCATATGCACGGTCCGTCCATGCTTCCTTTGCAGCTTTGATTCTCTAAGCTCTCCGTATGCCTTGTATTTGTGTCCTCTCTCCATGATGTAGTTCTCTGTGATGAGCAACAGAGGGACTCGACTGGCTCTTGATTTGGTTGAGACGGGTTCGATGGCTTAGAAGAGATATTGAAAAGTAGGGTTTGGCTGATGATGGGTTTGTTGCAGAGAGCCATTAGTGATTGCCATTGTTGATGAATTTGAGATCATGCTGTGTGCAAAGATTTTTTGAGTTTTGGTTGATTTAATAATTAAAGGGTATTTTAGGAATAATGGTAGGTGGAAAAATAAGATTGTATGTTTTTCAAATTTACATGATGGGTGGAAAGATAAAGTGAGTGAGAAAATAGAACAATGGGTGGAAATAACAACACTCATTTTGTTATTATGTATCCTAATTTCCCCACAATTAGCCCCAGCATATTTCACAAAAATTATAAATAAATAAAAGAATAATAATAATTTTACGTAGCCCACAAGTTGCAAGCCACCCTAATCCTTACCTGGCCCAGCCTCTCATACCCTAAAGTTCAATACGTAAGAGCATCCATAGTGGGGGGAAGGGGGGGTGTATTTTTGGGAGTGTAAAGCCACTTTTACATCCTCTTTAGAATGTTCTACGAATTTGTTTTCAACGATCCAAATTGTATCTATTTTTCAAGGCTTCATTCATAGATCATCTTTGCAAAAAAATCAAAAAAATTAAAAATCATTAAAGCATCTCACCGCAAGCAACAAAATATAAGTTGGAGTTGCCATATATTATATGCATATATATATATATATATATATAACAGTCCTCTTCTATTGAGTGATCCCTGAAATAATTTTATTTGAGGGAACCTTATGATTTTTTTTTCAACGATCCAAATCATCTATTTTTTTTAAGTCTATATTCATAGATCATCCTTGCAAAAATTAGACAAATCAGAAACTGTTTCAACATCCAATTGTGTCCTACAAAATCAATGAAAACGATGCTTCAAGAAAGTACTAAAATTTCTAGAACTCAATTAAGTGGTCAAATGATATTGGATTCAAGTATTTTTTGTAGAGATGGTCTTTGAATGATTATATGAAAAATAGACGGTTTGGATTAATAGAATACAATGTGGAGTGGGGCCCTATAAAGGTGTCCCCCAAATAATTATTTGAGGGATCCCTCAATGAAAGCTCCCTATATGTATATATATAAAGAGAGAGAGAGAGAGAGAGAGAGAGAGAGTTGGAGTTGGATTTAGAAACCATTAAACACATGTGGTTCAACAAAAGTTTATGCAATAATGCAAGGCAGTCGTGGAACAATAATAATGCCATTGCCTTCGCACCTGACGTCAGACATGAAATCCTGCAAATAATAAAAGCATCTCCAACAGATTCTCTATCCTCTCATCCCTAGTTACTTTGGCTAAAAAGAACGAAAATCCTCCTCCAGCAGACTCCCTTCTTGGCTCTTTATTTTGGAGAACCAACTTTTGGCTCTCTACGTCTAGCAAGAAGGACCGAGAATTTGGCTAGGAGGAGAGAGAGATAAAGGCATTTGGGAGGTTGGTGGGGTTGGGTTTCTATTATTATTTTTAAATATATTTGATTTGTAAGAGAAAGAATGAGAAAGAGAAAGAGAAAATAATAATAAAATACTTCATATTAGCCAAAATAGAGAACAGTGCTGGAGGAAACACCTTTAAAATGGTTTGCTATAATAGCTTTCTAGCTATTTTAGCTAGAATTTGGCTAAATTTTGGCTAAAATTTGGAGACTCTCCTGGAGATGCTCTAATATGTTGTTTAGGTGTGGACACAAGATAATTAAATACTAGAACATCCTTTAGCCTTGTTTAGAGGGGCTGCACACACGACGCACTGAGCTGAAGATACGGCCATGTGTAGTTGCCTAGCAAAGCAAGTTATATCGAATTTAATTTAGAACTTGATCAAGACATGTTTTTTTTTTTCTAGTTTATAAATTCTTTTATACAACATATCATGGAGATTGGGGAATGGAATACATGACTTTGGATATTGGAGGAAATGCTCTTAACTACTTGAATTATAAACTCTTATAAACATATTGACCACTAAATATACTTAATCAATTTTTTTTAAGTACAAGTGATAGTCTAAACTACAGGGGAGGGGGATTTCTCACACAATCACACAACTATGATGTCGTGGGGATTCGAACCTGAGACTTCTGATATGCAAGTCAATACCCCTTTTTACTGAGCTAGACTCCACATACAATATACTTAATTATTTAAATTACAAGCCCCTTACGTGTAATAACCCAAACCCAAAATTAATATTTAATTATTAATTTATTTGAGAAAAAGACTAAAATACCCATAGAATATTTTATTAGTTTAAAAGTTAACTTTTTGACCGAGAAAGAATTTGGGGATTTCAGTTGTACTGTTGCATAGAGCGCGACGAAACGAGTCCATAGACATGTAGTGGACTAAAATCGGAGTTAACGAAGAGTTACGATCAAAAGAAGTTCAGCGGCATAACCGTAAATATTTCAATCTTCGGTTTATATAAACCCAGATTTTCTGGTTTTCGGAGGACGACCAGCCGACTTTGGGAGCTGTTTTCTCTCGGCTCCGACCTCCGGTCAGGCAAGACCAGTGCCAACCGAACCACCAAACTTCCCTCTTCAAACATCAGCCCTTCGCCACCTCGATCCGTGCCATAGTCGCGGAAACAACCGCGCAGGTGGTGGGGCGATTTGACAAAACTTCCAAGCTTTCGTTCTCCGTCGTCCGGCCACCAAATCGGACGCGTGAGGTCTGGATTTCTAGCTATTTTTCATGCTCTAGCTGCTGGTTGGGTAGTATTTTAGAAATTTCCAGCGTAGATAGCTCGATTTAAGAGCTAGGTTTCAGCATGTTTTCGGATCACTGTTCCGGCCACTTCCGGCCAGTTTTTGGGGTAGGTCCAAGAACAAAAGTGGTTCCAAATAGGGTGTTTTACCTAGGATAGGAGTCTTGAGCCGAGATGTTGAGATTTTCCGGCGAGGCGTTATCATGTAGGCACCACGTGCTGCCAGAGCGTGTGGCGGTGCGTGGGCAGCAGGGTGGGACTGTCAGTCTTGAAATGATCTCCTAGTCCTCACGAGCGCGTAGGATTTCGCGGATCTTAATTCGGATATCGTTTGAACCCGAGCGGGTCTCGCCATCGTGCGATTCCGGGTTCAATACGTTTGAACCGTTAGATCGTAGTTAATTTCAAGTATGTTAATCTAAAATTTCCGGATCATATCGTAATTGTGGATCGTAAGAGTCGGATACTCCGAATGGTCAACCTAGAGCGGTTTCGTAAATGCGATTCGATTCTGTGTCGAGAGCAGAGAAAGAACTACGTGTGGCTTGATCCTCAAGTAAAGTGCGTAGGCAACCTACAGTTATCGGCGCAGCCACGAGTTAGAAATCGGGGTTTATGTTCTGTTTTGAGCATTTTGGTCGATTCGACCCATAGTTACTAGGTGTCGATTTTAAAGCAGATTCGGCCCGGATCTCAAAGTGGAATTTGTGTCGGGTCGTTTCATTACGAATATAACATCATATTATTAAGTATGATGATTTGGCACTTTCATTAACTCTTTTATTCTAGGTCTTACGGAGTTTGGTCGTCACTCACAAACCTTCAAACATTAAATATCTTGTATTGTTTGTTATGACTTCTCTTTCATGTGTTCAAACCATGGACGAACTGTGCAAATGGCTAACCTAGACTATAGCCCAAGTGACTTTTTCTTTTTCAGCCTAACATAACATTCCCAGCCCACCACATGCTTAGTGAAATGCTCCACTCCACTAGATGCATTGTGCAGGAAAAAGATGAGAACACATGCCACCTATTTGACTCTTAATTTAAAATTTTGGTTTTTTTTTTCAATAAAATAGTAGGTCTGGTAAGAGATATATTTAATACACACATAGAGACGGACCATGCATATGGCTAACCTAGGCTATAAACGAAATGACTTTTTCTTTTTCAGCGTAACATAACATTCCTAGCCCAACACATGTTTGGTAAAATGCTCCACTCCACTAAAGGTTTGTAGGGGTCTAAACCTTAGATACATTTTGTAGGAAAGAGATGAGAACACAAGCCACCTATTTGATTTTTAATTCAAATGTTTTTTTTTCAATGAAACAATAAGTTTAGTAAGAGGGATATTGTTTGGGCCTAAAAAGAATTCACACCAGCCCACTTCTCACAAAGGCTCACAAAACAGAAAAGGACGGAGGACTGGGCTTTGATCAAAAATAGAAAGCCGAAGACCAAATCAGAAGGCCCATGACTTTTACAAAAATGGAAAAGTTATAAAAACGTCAAGATTAAAATGTAATCAACCACTGAGGCATATCAATAAAGATTGAAAGAAAATTGGATGGGGCCCGACTTCTGGCTCACCACTGATCTCAAAACCCAGAGTGCAAAGTCAGCAAGATCTTTTTGAAAGCCTATTCTCAGAACCCACGTGACTACTTGACTTAGAAAAGTCAACAATTTCCACTATCACAAAAGAGTTGATTGGGAATTAAATGAAAGCAGGTCATTTGCAAACGACTTCTCTGAAACTCTGGGGCTAAAAGATTATAATCTTTTTATACAATTATGCGTCAGAACAGGTGATCCTTCCAAGAGATAAGCAAACTACAATCTCAAAGAGATAAGTGAGAAGCAGAGAGTTGTTCAAATAGTCAAATCAAAACTAACCATCACATATTTGAGCTCTTACAGAGGGCAGTTAAATTAGAAGAAGGGTTAGGTTTCTTTTCAAAATATACAGGGAAGTGATTGCCATTGGAACTAACTATTAAGAGCTTATATGCCAGAATTGATAAAATCCTTTTTTTCTTTGCATTAAAAAAATGGAAGTTCTTGCTTTTTAGAAAATCTGCCGCCCATTTTTAAAGGATTAGAATTATTCTAGCATTCCTATAAATGTAAGAGAATGTGAACAGAGCAGAGGACAACCAATCAAACAACCAAAAACAAAATCAACCAAAGACAAAAAAAACTCAAAATGATCACTTGATCTCTGAGAAACCTTCAAACAAACTGAAGTAACCAAAAAACTCATTCGAGCCCCAAAAGAAGCCAGCTTATAAATCAGAACTTCCAATCGGACTTAAGAGAAATAAGTCATTCAAAGCGAGATTTCTCTCGTTACAAATTTGGTTCAGCAAAAAACCAAAACAAACAGAGTTTGAGTTTTACAAATATGAAAACCTCAACAAATTTATGGAGATCCCTGATCAAGCGAACAAGTACCACAATGTAGTTCCAGCTCAGTAATCCAAGTCCACCATTACGCCCTTTTAGATTGAAGAAGCCGCAATTCTGCCCATTCAAAAAGCCTCCCAGAGGCTCGAAATAGATTAAAACTCGACTTTGGTATCAATTTACAGCTGGAGCTCAGCAGTTGAAGTTGGGAACAATCCAATCCAACACAGGCATACCCAATTCAGCTGGATCGAAGCTCATCGAGCAGAACGAAATTCAGCATTCTTTTTGTCTTTCTAGAGTTGATTTTTCTTGTAGAGTTTTGTAAAAGCCAGTTCCTGAAAACAGCTTCATTTTCCTACTATCTATTCTGGCCAGAACTATCAACATTGTATTGTGAAAAATTATGAAGTCTTCACCATTCTGAGACATGAAAAGAACTTACTTTGGAGATATTCCTCACCCAAATTCACAATCGCTTGTTTAGAAATCAGTAACTTGTGGCGCAAGTTATCTATGTTTAAGAAGTCTGTTAGGATTTTTATTGCTAGAAGTGGCACGCTCGCACGCTAAAGAAAGTTGACTTGCTGACCAGTCAATGGTCTACAAAGCAATGGGGAACTTTACCCTTCCAACACATGAGCAAACACAAAACGAGTGAACAGATATTTAATACACACAGTGTCGTTTTGATTAAATTTATGAACCCAACCCAGCCAACCCTTTCGTTCTTATTATTTAATTTCCTTCTCACTAAAAACCCAAATTCCATAAAGCAATAGCTACACACCTTTCGTTGGGTTGATGGCGAGGAAGAGTTATGTGAGTATGGAGGAATTGAAGGGTTTATTCTCTTCTACTTGATCCAGAAGGATCATATAATAAATATAGTATAATATAAATCAATTATATTATTTAATTATTTAAAATACACGAATAAGTGGTGGCTGAAAAGAATTAGTCTTAAGCCACCAACTTTGCATGGCTTAAGTATGCAAGAGCGTTAAGCCACATAGCTTTTATAGTTTAATTTCATTTGCTATTTTAGTTCAGTTATTTTTAGAAAGCGAAACTTGCATAAATACGTAAGTTTATTGAATGTAATACACAAGCTGTTTTGGTAAGCAAGTTTCTTCTATCATCTAGAAGTTTTGGATCACTACTGCTGCGAATGAGGTTTCTATTTTTTTCCTAACTTTTGAGTTCATTCTTTATTTAATAGAGATGTATTATGCTGCTCAATGGGGAGGTAGAAAGTGATGCTAATATAGAAGGGATTATTTTTACATTCGACAATTGGTTTCTCAGTTCAATCGGACAGTTGGTTTCTCAGCTCAATCGGACAGTTGGTTTCATTACTAGAGGTGTTTGTGTTTGCTCCGCATCGATGCAATATGGCAGCACATGCTGTTGCAAGTTTTGTATTCATTTTGAATGAAATTTTCCAGTGCTTTGACCAAAAAAAAGATAATAATAAGGAAAAAAAAAGAAAGAATAGGTGAGTTATGAGGTGAGGTTTTTCCTTAAGTCCTTAAAAGTTATTTTACAAATGGATAAATTTGTATTTAAAATTTTGAATATAAAATGAGTGAGAAAATAGGACAGTTGGATGAAAATAGCAGCACTCTAACAAAAGATAATTAATACTTGACTATTTGCGGGAGCAATAGCATTATTATTGCATTATGATTTGCTTCGCTCTCGTCACATGAATGGAGGCAGAACTAGTCAAAGCTAATATTATAGCATATATTGTCTTTTTGGGTACGTAAACCACGAGACATCCTTTCCATAATTGAGGAGCAAGTCAAACCTATATATCCAATCCAACTCCAATAATGTTTCTGCAATCAAACTGCATGCTTTCCTTAATTGGTAGAGAAACGTTAACGGTTTATTTCATTCATTTTTTATTCATACATACGTGCTATGTATATATTTTTTTTTTTCATGTATGAAAAGGATTAAATCCGGCCATAATCGCATTCTCCAGAGGCCAAAAGAGTGGTTTAGGGAGAGCGTCCCATTCGTACCAATCCCATCCGTCACAGAAGTTTGGCTCCACATTTTGGGGCACTTGATCATCATCTGCCAAAACTGCCCTCATGAAAATCCCCACGTACTGGCATGGCTTGGCCTCGTCTAGGAACACGTTGTTTCTTACCGTCATCAGCTCTATATTCTTAATCCCCAAACCAGTTTCCTCCTTCACTTCTCTTGCTGCACACTCCTCAAAGCCCTCACCTAAACCAACACAACAACACAAAATTAATTCACTAGGAATTTGAACAAAAAGGAAAAAGAAAAGAGAAGCAAAATCCCATGAAATTTTCTATATATAATTAAGTACCGAATTCGAGGTGGCCACCAGGGAGGGAAAAGGTGGAGTCGCCAAGGGAGGAACGGCGCCGTCCCAACAGCACCGTTTTCCCTTTGATCAGGCACACCACTACCGCCACTCTCGGCACGGGTGCCGCCTCCGTTTCCGTTTGGTTTCCCATGCTTTAATTGGAGTTTCTTGTATTAATATACGGGAGATATATGTATGTAGGCTTACTGCTCTCAGCCTTATATAGAAAATATTGGGTCTGCTTATACTCGCACCAGTCCCAATCCATAAATGGTGAAACGAGAGAGAGCGCGCGCATCCTTTGACTTTTTTGTTTGGTCAAAAGCACTGTTCCATATTGATTCTATGTCTTTCTGATTCGCTGTTGCGGTCCATATGATTGTATTATTCTTAATTAATTAGTTTTATTTTATAATCTTGTTTATCTGTCTCAACGACAACGTGTGTATTGAATAGTTCCCATGTTGTGACGCACAGCCTTGTTGTAATTGACGTAGGTTGCACATTGATCTAACTAGATAGTTCATTATTAATGTCCACAACGTAACTTGTAATAAGTTAATAACGTAATATGTTTCAGTTCTATTCTTATTGCCGTGTTTTTCAAGACATCGACCAAATAAATATTTAGCCAAGTTTCCTTCTACATTTTGTTTTTAAATAAATATTTCTTAATCTATTGATGATTTTCAACCAAAATCAAAATGAAAAAACACAACTAGCATGGTAGTTTTGTTCTCAAAATGATTGTGGTTTTAATGTTTTAGCTTTTGCTTTTAATTTCAATATAATTTTGAGATATTTAGTCATATATCCATTCTTAGTACTAAAACTATAAATAAACCCTACATCATTTAATTTCTATAAATAAAACAAACAAAAAAACCCAAAAAAATGATAGCTTGCCTTATTTAATTTAATTTTGATTATTAAATTACTTTGACGCCCTATTGAGTATTTTGGGCCTTTTTATGAGGTTTTGAGGTTTGGTTTATTTTAAGAAATCAATTACAGTTTTGTAATTCAAAAGAAGTTAAAAACTTTTTTGTTATGTTGTAAATGAGCAATGGGCTTTGAGTTTGTTTCTAAAGTCCATTTCATATAGGGTTTTTATTTATTTATAATTTAGGCTCCTATATTGGATATAATAGTGAATCTCCCAATAATTTTAAGCCTGTGATCTTCTTCTTTTTCTTTTGAATGAGACTAGATGAAAAATCTGGAAATTTTGTGGTTGAGATTGTGAGAAGTAGGAATCTAGATGCGAAGCGATGTAAAAGATATTGGAAATCCAGGCAAAGTTTTGCAGCATATACTTTTTCCAACTTAACTTGTAAGTTGGAACTCATACAGATAATTATTCACAATTGCAGCATTTACTTTTTCCAGCTTAACTTGTTTGGTATTCTCCAACAAGGACCCAAAAAAAAAAAACCTTCAAATCCTAGCTCTGTAAACCACACATCTCCTTCAATCCAACTCCATCTAGGGTTATTTACTCAAATAGTACTCAAACTTATACACGAGTTGCATGTTGGTCTCTTAACAAAATTATTCGTTCAAATGGTCCACAAACTCTTTATTATCCGACGAATTGGTCTTACCATTACACTCCATCAATATTGCCGTTTATTTGAGGATTAAAATCGTCAATTTATACTAAAATATTAATTAATTAAAACAGAGGTAGAGGAAGAACACAGAGGGGGTGGCTCTGCCTTCTTCTCTTCTCTCATCATGGAGAAAACAGAAATTTCTTTCTCTTAATGAAGAACATATAAAAAAAAAACAAGAAATATCTCCCTCATCTCATCCCGCATGTATTCCACAGAGCAACAAAAGATAAACTACTTTTTTTTCTTTCCATTTTTGCAACTCCAACGAGAGGAATCCAATAAAATAAATTGATCAAGGCACCCATGTGCCTTCTCCCCTCAATCCTCGGCTTCACCATTGAAACCTGTTGCAGAGAACTTAACCCGTGCGGCTGTCTAAACAACGCCAGCGCCGCTGTCATCTCTCCCTTGTCATTGGTTATGCAGATTGTGCTGCTATCATTTGGTTGTACAGGCAGTGGCAGATCCATGAATTTTTCAGGGGAGGGACAACATTTAAAAGACTAAATGCTCCAACAAAAAAAGTATTTATACAATCAAATATCCTTAATATTTAACCTTTTGAACCTGAATTATTTTAAAAAAGAATATTTATATAATGCCTATTAATAAATATATAAAATGCTCCAACAAACGGGGCCTTTGTGGAATGGAGCATTTCACCAAGCATGTGGTGGGCTGGGAACATCTCTAATAAATAAAGAATGAACCCAAAAGTTATGAAAAAATAAGGAAAAAATAGAAACCTCATTCGCAGCAGTAGAAAACAAACCCTTCAATTCCTCTATACTCATAGAACTCTTCCTTGCCATCAAAGCAACGCCATTGTTGTACCTCTTCTCCCTTGTGGTTGACAACTTACTCCCTTTCGAATTCGACAAAACCGCATTCGCTTTTGACCAACACTTCGCCAACGGGTCATCTCAAGCGTCGGCGAAGCCTTGATGATGGCTTGCAGGTTCTCCTTTCTCAACACAGTGGAGAAAATCAGGCACTGACTGAGCCTAGGCAGAGAACCCTTTACGCGATTTGGTATTGGTGTGAAATTTGACTTGTTTCTTCAACGAGCTCAATATAAACTCAAGTTCTTCAGCCTCTTCTGGCCTCATATACTTTCTTTCAAGGACTTCAAAGTGGAGTGGTCTAAATTTACCACACGTACAAACGTACTAAAAATATTAGTGCATGCAATGGCCGATCCATGAATATTTGTTCAAAAATATTTGGCTAAATAAAGTTTTTTTTAGCATATTAAAATAAAGTAATTTAGTTAGAACTAAAAAATACAGTAGAATAGGGAGTTTATTACAAGCTAGAAGCTTGGAAAAAGGTGTGTAGCTATTGCTTTATGGAACTTGGGTTTGTAGTGAGAAGGAGATTAATTAATAAGAACGAAAGGGTTGGCTGGGTTGAGTTTCATAAATTTAATCAAAGCAACACCATGTGTATTAAACATCCCTATTAGCAAACTTACTGTTTCATTGAAAAAAAATAAAATAAACAAAACTTTTAAATTAAAAATCAAATAGGTGGTGTGTGTTCTCATCTCTTTCCTCTAAAATGCATCTAAGGTCTAGACCTCTACAAACCTTTAGTGGAGTGGAGCATTTTACCAAACATGTGTTGGGCTGGGAATGTTATGTTAGGCTGAAAAAGAAAAAGTCATCTCAGCTATAACCCTGGTTAGCCATATGCATGGTCCATCTCTGCGTGTGTATTAAATATCTCTCTTACCAAACCTACTGTTTTATTGAGAAAAATAAAACAAACAAAACTTTTAAATTAAGAGTCAAATAGGTGGCATGTGTTCTCATCTTTTCCTACACAATGCATCTAAGGTTTAGACCTCTACATACCTTTAGTGGAGTGGAGCATTTCACTAAGCATGTGGTGGGTTGGGAATGCTATGTTAGATTCAAAAAGAAAAAGTCACCTGCACTACAAAAAAGAATGCCTTTAGCGAGGGTGATTTATGGTCGGAAAAGGTGTTTTGTAGTCGAAAATACCCTTTTTTGACGGCAAATTGTCGTCGGAAGTCGTCGAAAAAACGCTGGTTGCAAATAGTTTTTTTCCAACCACTCCGTCGGAAATAATGTATTTTCGACGCCCATATTTCATCGATATTGCTTAAATTTCTGTCGAAAATGCATTTTCAAAACAATGATACAAATTCATTTCCAACCATAACTCTGGTCACAAATAATTATGCAACTGTCGGAAATAATTATTTATCGAGATCTTTTGTTTTGCGACAATATATTTTCGACCAATGACTATTTGCCGTAAATAATATTTCCGACCCTAAATTATTATTTGTGATGAATATAATTTCTCGGAATTGTGCATTTCCAACATGGAAGTGCGTCGAAAAAAATGTTTTTCTGACGACATTTATAGCAATTATCAAGAGTAAAAAGTCGTCGGAATGTACAAATATTTTGTAAAAGAAATATATAAAAGATTTCCAATGAGAAATTGTTGCACGAAAAATAATATATATTATTATTAGTAAAAGACCAATGTAACAAATTCCAAAAACTCATTACAATCCTAAGATATATCCTATATCAATGGTCCTCGAAGCCCACTTCCAACCGAATAAGGTGTTTGAATGCAGCTTTCAGGTCTTCCTGTGACTTGTATGTAAATATGGCTTCCTAGAAATGCAAAACCTTATCCCATGATTCAAGCACACCTACATACAAATAGTTATGATCCTGAATTGAAAACATATAAATATTCTTTTGGATGAAAAAAAATATTATGAGGAATCAAAAAACATAACACATGCCTTAACTGAAATAAAGACACAAGTGATTGAACAAAATTTTACACATAACAGAAAGTGGCTTCTTATTTCAATGTTATTTCAAACTTAAACTCAAGATTTTAATCATGATAATCACAAATTGATCTTTATGAGGTTAAAAAAATGATTAAGAGTTTAATAACATACCTAAAACATGACAAAATGGATCAAATAAAGAACTGAGGCAACAAAACTAGTTAAATAATAATAAAAGAGTACACATAGAATAGAAGAACCGTTGAAGAAATAACATGGTAATCACAGAGTGCTCCTCATGTCACTAACCTGTATCGATCAACAAAACAACAATATTATAGCATTCCAGAAACACACTGTTAGTGTAAGAGAACATGTGCTAGTGTAAGAGAGACAAGTCTACAAAAGTCTTTTAAGTGCACTACTGTGTAAGATAAAAAGAAAAGAGAATAATATATATCCTCCCATATTGAGAGATCCTTGCAAACCTTTTGACAAAGAGAAAAAAGTTGTTTACTAGTCTAACCAGCATATCAACTAAGACTGCAAAACAGGGCTAAACATTATAATATAACATGACAGCAGCCAAAATGAAAACTAAAATACAGCAGCACTCAAATCATAAAACAAAGCCTATAAAGAGATATCCCAACTATCTCACGTGCTTCATTTGTCAGTCGTTCATACACCAATTTACCATTATCTACTAGAGTTCTACAGCTTCATCTTTCGTATTCAATTAAAGAAAACAATGGCATCGAAAAAAAGTTAGGACAACCAAAATTATTGACAATCCAACATTCTTTCACCAACACAATATTTATCAGTACCTGTTCTTGACATCTTTTGTGGCCTATAGCAATAGAAAGAGTCTCTCAAATGAAAAACAGAACAACACATTAAAAAAAAACCAATTAACAATTAACAAAATTAAAGCAAATGAAGCAGCGAACTGAATTACAAAATTTAATTTACCTTTTTCCAAGACTCAAACGGACGAATTTATACCAAAATCAAGGAAAAATCGAAACCTGAAACTCAGAAAAAACCAAATTCAGATATATATAGAAAGGAAAAAAAATCACTTCTCCAAGTCATGCTCATTGATAGACGAAAGATAGGGAGGGTGCATATACAACCTTGCTATTTTGGGGTTGGACTCAGATATTTGTGAGAGTTGGAGAGTTTGTAGATGAGAGAAAGGAAGTGAGGGTTTGGGTAAAAAGAGATAGAATCAAAGACAGAGAGACTAAGAGAGAGAGAGAGAGAGAGAGATGACGAGAGGGAGTGTTGAGATTGCTGGCTAATCTTCGGCGAAGAGGAAGAGAGGCCGAAAGAGATAGAACCAGAGACAGAGAGACATAGGGAGACAGTGCGAGAGAGAGGCGGATTGAGAGTGGGTGTGGGAATTTTAGGGTTTGGGTAACAGTAAAGCGCTAAATTAGAATTTTCGTGGAAAAAAAAAAGCGCCATAGGAAAACAAAATTGGGCAGAAATTGGCAACAAATAAAAAAGGAAGAAAAAGGATAGGTGGCGCCTGTGAGAAGCTGCCACGTGTCCATAAATTTGGTTTAATGTAAATTTTATATGATTTCACTCCTAAAAATCATAATAAATACATTAAAAATCCAAAAAATTCACCAAAAATTCCTACGAAGTTCTAGTGACATTCTCCTCATCCTAAAGCTTGGAAAATATTATTTTTACTTATAAAAATTCAAAATGACAACCAAAACTCAAATTAGATTGTAAGCAAACCAAACACTAGTTAATATTTGATAACCTAATGCTCTTGCTTCTTTGATCCAATTACTTTGAACTCAATTATGTGGAATCATAATTTTAGACTTCTAAAATTAAAGGATTTGTCATAAGGAGTGTGTATCTTTGTTCGTTGTATTTTTCAAATTTTTATTTAATCTGTTATGAATTTTTTAAGATAAACAACAAAAAAGTAAGAAAAATGACGTGTGGAGCTGTGGTATGATGACACACATCACCAACAGAAAAAGCACCTGTAAGAAGTTGCGACTTGTCACTCAATTCAGTTTAATATGGATTTTATATGATTTCACACCTATAAATCATAATAAATACATTAAAAATTTGAAAAATCCATTGAAAATTCATATGAACTCCTAGTGACATTCTTTTCGTCCTAAAGCTTTGAAAATATTACTTTTACTTATAAAATTTCAAAGTGACAACAAAAACTTTAATTAGTTTGTAAACACACCAAACGCTAATTAACGTTTGATAAGCTAACACGCTTGCTTCTTTGATCCCTCAATTATGTAGAATCATGATTTTAGACCTTTAAAATCGAAGGATTTGTTGTAAGGAATGCATAGCTTTTTTCGGTGTATTTTCTTATTTTTTATTTAATTTGTTATAAATTTTTTAAGATAATAATTTTCGACGGCTGCTAATTCCCCTTGTAAAATAGAAATATTATTACCGACAACCCTATGTTGCCCTCGAAAATAGTTATATTATTCCGACAAAAGCGAATATGCCCTCAGAAACAAGCACAACTATTACCGATGAGGATGTGTTTGGTCGTAAATATAACAGCATCACCGAGCGGACATATTTCTTCTTGAAATAGTCAAACAATGACGACGAGATGAGAATTCCCTCGAAAATAATCATCTTATTTCCGACAAACATAATTTTTGTCGTTAATAAAGTTGGCGCCAAGTTTTCCTGCCAAATAAATTACATTTCCGACGACCATAGAGACTTTTTTCGAGGGTCGTTCCTTTGTCGGAAATAAATTCAGTTCCATGACATATTTCCAACGGACAACATTTTTTCGTCGAAAAACACTTTTCTTGAGGAATTTGGGAGCCCTCGGAAAAATTTGGTCGATAATGAACCTTTTTTTTGTAGTGCTGGGCTATAGCCTAGGTGACCATATGCACGGTCCGTCCATGCTTCCTTTGCAGCTTTGATTCTCTAAGCTCTCCGTATGCCTTGTATTTGTGTCCTCTCTCCATGATGTAGTTCTCTGTGAGGAGCAACAGAGGGACTCGACTGGCTCTTGATTTGGTTGAGACGGGTTCGATGGCTTAGAATAGATATTGAAAAGTAGGGTTTGGTTGATGATGGGTTTGTTGCAGAGAGCCATTAGTGATTGCCATTGTTGATGAATTTGAGATCATGCTGTGTGCAAATATTTTTTGAGTTTTGGTTGATTTAATAATTAAAGGGTATTTTAGGAATAATGGTAGGTGGAAAAATAAGATTGTATGTTTTTCAAATTTACATGATGGGTGGAAAGATGAAGTGAGTGGGAAAATAGGACAATGGGTGGAAATAACAGCACTCATTTTGTTATTATGTATCCTAATTTCCCCACAATTAGCCCCAACATATTTCACAAAAATTATAAATAAATAAAAGAATAATAATAATTTTACGTAGCCCACAAGTTGCAAGCCACCCTAATCCTTACCTGGCCCAGCCTCTCATACCCTAAAGTTCAATACGTAAGAGCATCCACAGTGGGGGAAGGGGGGGTGTATTTTTGGTAGTGTAAAGCCACTTTTACATCCCCTTTAGAATGTTCTACGAATTTGTTTTCAACGATCCAAATTGTATCTATTTTTCAAGGCTTCATTCATAGATCATCTTTGCAAAAAAATCAAAAAAATTATAAATCATTAAAGCATCTCACCGCAAGCAACAAAATAAAAGTTGGAGTTGCCATATATTATATGCATATATATATATATATAACAGTCCTCTTCTATTGAGTGATCCCAGAAATAATTTTATTTGAGGGAACCTTATGAATTTTTTTCAACGATCCAAACCATCTATTTTTTTTAAGTCTATATTCATAGATCATCCTTGCAAAAATTAGACAAATCAGAAACTGTTTCAACATCCAATTGTGTCCTACAAAATCAATGAAAACGATGCTTCAAGAAAGTACTAAAATTTCTAGAACTCAATTAAGTGGTCAAATGATATTGGATTCAAGTATTTTTTGTAGAGATGGTCTTTGAATGATTATATGAAAAATAGACGGTTTGGATTAATAGAATACAATGTGGAGTGGGGCCCTATAAAGGTGTCCCCCAAATAATTATTTGAGGATCCCTCAATGAAAGCTCCCTATATGTATATATATAAAGAGAGAGAGAGAGAGAGAGAGAGAGAGAGTTGGAGTTGGATTTAGAAACCATTAAACACATGTGGTTCAACAAAAGTTTATGCAATAATGCAAGGCAGTCGTGGAACAATAATAATGCCATTGCCTTCGCACCTGACGTCAGACATGAAATCCTGCAAATAATAAAAGCATCTCCAACAGATTCTCTATCCTCTCATCCCTAGTTACTTTGGCTAAAAAGAACGAAAATCCTCCTCCAGCAGACTCCCTTCTTGGCTCTTTATTTTGGAGAACCAACTTTTGGCTCTCTACGTCTAGCAAGAAGGACCGAGAATTTGGCTAGGAGGAGAGAGAGATAAAGGCATTTGGGAGGTTGGTGGGGTTGGGTTTCTATTATTATTTTTAAATATATTTGATTTGTAAGAGAAAGAATGAGAAAGAGAAAGAGAAAATAATAATAAAATACTTCATATTAGCCAAAATAGAGAACAGTGCTGGAGGAAACACCTTTAAAATGGTTTGCTATAATAGCTTTCTAGCTATTTTAGCTAGAATTTGGCTAAATTTTGGCTAAAATTTGGAGACTCTCCTGGAGATGCTCTAATATGTTGTTTAGGTGTGGACACAAGATAATTAAATACTAGAACATCCTTTAGCCTTGTTTAGAGGGGCTGCACACACACGCCTTCGAGTGAAGATACGGCCATGTGTAGTTGCCTAGCAAAGCAAGTTATATCGAATTTAATTTAGAACTTGATCAAGACATGTTTTTTTTTTTCTAGTTTATAAATTCTTTTATACAACATATCATGGAGATTGGGGAATGGAATACATGACTTTGGATATTGGAGGAAATGCTCTTAACTACTTGAATTATAAACTCTTATAAACATATTGACCACTAAATATACTTAATCAATTTTTTTTAAGTACAAGTGATAGTCTAAACTACAGGGGAGGGGGATTTCTCACACAATCACACAACTATGATGTCGTGGGGATTCGAACCTGAGACTTCTGATATGCAAGTCAATACCCCTTTTTACTGAGCTAGACTCCACAGACAATATACTTAATTATTTAAATTACAAGCCCCTTACGTGTAATAACCCAAACCCAAAATTAATATTTAATTATTAATTTATTTGAGAAAAAGACTAAAATACCCATAGAATATTTTATTAGTTTAAAAGTTAACTTTTTGACCGAGAAAGAATTTGGGGATTTCAGTTGTACTGTTGCATAGAGCGCGACGAAACGAGTCCATAGACATGTAGTGGACTAAAATCGGAGTTGTAACGAAGGAGTTACGATCAAAAGAAGTTCAGCGGCATAACCGTAAATATTTCAATCTTCAGTTTATATAAACCCAGATTTTCTGGTTTTCGGAGGACGACCAGCCGACTTTGGGAGCTGTTTTCTCTCAGCTCCGACCTCCGATTCAGGCAAGACCAGTGCCAACCGAACCACCAAACTTCCCTCTTCAAACATCAGCCCTTCGCCACCTCGATCCGTGCCATAGTCGCCGGAAACAACCGCGAAACAGGTGGTGCTGGGACGAGTTTTTGACAAAACTTCCAAGCTTTCGTTCTCCGTCGTCCGGCCACCAAATCGGACGCGTGAGGTCTGGATTTCTAGCTATTTTTCATGCTCTAGCTGCTGGTTGGGTAGTATTTTAGAAATTTCCAGCGTAGATAGCTCGATTTAAGAGCTAGGTTTCAGCATGTTTTCGGATCACTGTTCCGGCCACTTCCGGCCAGTTTTTGGGGTAGGTCCAAGAACAAAAGTGGTTCCAAATAGGGTGTTTTACCTAGGATAGGAGTCTTGAGCCGAGATGTTGAGATTTTCCGGCGAGGCGTTATCGCTGTAGGCACCACGTGCTGCCAGGCGTGTGGCGGTGCGTGGGCAGCAGGGTGGGGACTACAGTCAGTCTTGAAATGATCTCCTAGTCCTCACGAGCGCGTAGGATTTCGCGGATCTTAATTCGGATATCGTTTGAACCCCGAACGGGTCTCGCCTACTGTGCGATTTCCGGGTTCAATACGTTTGAACCGTTAGATCGTAGTTAATTTCAAGTATGTTAATCTAAACTTTCCCAGGATCATATCGTAATTGACGGATCGTAAATAAGCAGTCGGATACTCGAATGGTCAACCTAGAGCGGTTTCATAAATGCAAACAGTTCGATTACAGTCGAGGAGGCAGAGAAAAGAACTACGTGTGGCTTGATCCTCGATAGTGCGTAGGCAACCTCATTATCGCGCAGCCACGAGTTAGGGTCGGGTTTATGTTACTGTTTTGAGGGCATTTTGGTCGATTCGACCCATAGTTACTAGGTGTCGTTTAAGCGGATTCGGCCCGGATCTCAAAGTGGAATTTGTGTCGGGTCGTTTCATTACGAATATAACATCATATTATTAAGTATGATGATTTGGCACTTTCATTAACTCTTTTATTCTAGGTCTTACGGAGTTTGGTCGTCACTCACAAACCTTCAAACATTAAATATCTTGTATTGTTTGTTATGACTTCTCTTTCATGTGTTCAAACCATGGACGAACTGTGCAAATGGCTAACCTAGACTATAGCCCAAGTGACTTTTTCTTTTTCAGCCTAACATAACATTCCCAGCCCACCACATGCTTAGTGAAATGCTCCACTCCACTAGATGCATTGTGCAGGAAAAAGATGAGAACACATGCCACCTATTTGACTCTTAATTTAAAATTTTGGTTTTTTTTTTCAATAAAATAGTAGGTCTGGTAAGAGATATATTTAATACACACATAGAGACGGACCATGCATATGGCTAACCTAGGCTATAAACGAAATGACTTTTTCTTTTCAGCGTAACATAACATTCCTAGCCCAACACATGTTTGGTAAAATGCTCCACTCCACTAAAGGTTTGTAGGGGTCTAAACCTTAGATACATTTTGTAGGAAAGAGATGAGAACACAAGCCACCTATTTGATTTTTAATTCAAATGTTTTTTTTTCAATGAAACAATAAGTTTAGTAAGAGGGATATTGTTTGGGCCTAAAAAGAATTCGCACACCAGCCCACTTCTCACAAAGGCTCACAAAACAGAAAAGGACGGAGGACTGGGCTTTGATCCAAAAATAGAGAAAGCCGAAGACCAAATCAGAAGGCCCATGACTTTTACAAAAATGGAAAAGTTATAAAAACGTCAAGATTAAAATGTAATCAACCACTGAGGCAGATCAATAAAAGATTGAAAGAAAATTGGATGGGGCCCAGCTTCTGGCTCACCACTGATCTCAAAACCCAGAGTGCAAAGTCAGCAAGATCTTTTTTGAAAGCCTATTCTCAGAACCCACGTGACTACTTGACTTAGAAAAGTCAACAATTTCCACTATCACAAAAGAGTTGATTGGGAATTAAATGAAAGCAGGTCATTTGCAAACGACTTCTCTGAAACTCTGGGGCTAAAAGATTATAATCTTTTTTTATACAATTATGCGTCAGAACAGGTGATCCTTCCAAGAGATAAGCAAACTACAATCTCAAAGAGATAAGTGAGAAGCAGAGAGTTGTTCAAATAGTCAAATCAAAACTAACCATCACATATTTGAGCTCTTACAGAGGGCAGTTAAATTAGAAGAAGGGTTAGGTTTCTTTTCAAAATATACAGGGAAGTGATTGCCATTGGAACTAACTATTGAGAGCTTATATGCCAGAATTGATAAAATCCTTTTTTTCTTTGCATTAAAAAAATGGAAGTTCTTGCTTTTTAGAAAATCTGCCGCCCATTTTTAAAGGATTAGGAATTATTCTAGCATTCCTATAAATGTAAGAGAATGTGAACAGAGCAGAGGACAACCAATCAAACAACCAAAAACAAAATCAACCAAAGACAAAAAAAACTCAAAATGATCACTTGATCTCTGAGAAACCTTCAAACAAACTGAAGTAACCAAAAAACTCATTCGAGCCCCAAAAGAAGCCAGCTATAAATCAGAACTTCCAATTCGGACTTAAGAGAAATAAGTCATTCAAAACGAGATTTCTCTCGTTACAAATTTGGTTCAGCAAAAAACCAAAACAAACAGAGTTTGAGTTTTTACAAATATGAAAACCTCAACAAATTTATGGAGATCCCTGATCAAGCAGAACAAGTACCACAATGTAGTTCCAGGCAGAATCCAAGTCCACCATACGCCCTTTTAGATTGAAGAAGCCGCACTGCCCATTCAAAAAGCCTCCCAGGGCTCGAAATAGATTAAAACTCGACTTTGGTATCAATTTACAGCTGGAGCTCAGCAGATTGAAGTTGGGAACAATCCAATCCAACACAGGCATACCCAATTCACTGGATCGAAGCTTCATCTGTGCAAGAACGAAATTCCAGCATTCTTTTTGTCTTTCTAGAGTTGATTTTTCTTGTAGAGTTTTGTAAAGCGATTCCTTTGAAAGCAGTTCATTTTCCTACTATCTATTCTGGCCAGAACTATCAACATTGTATTGTGAAAAATTATGAAGTCTTCACCATTCTGAGACATGAAAAGAACTTACTTTGGAGATATTCCTCACCCAAATTCACAATCGCTTGTTTAGAAATCAGTAACTTGTGGCGCAAGTTATCTATGTTTAAGAAGTCTTAGGATTTTTATTGCTAGAAGTGGCCGCTCACGCTAAAGAAAGTTGACTTGCTGACCAGTCAATGGTCTACAAAGCAATGGGGAACTTTACCCTTCCAACACATGAGCAAACACAAAACGAGTGAACAGATATTTAATACACACAGTGTCGTTTTGATTAAATTTATGAACCCAACCCAGCCAACCCTTTCGTTCTTATTATTTAATTTCCTTCTCACTAAAAACCCAAATTCCATAAAGCAATAGCTACACACCTTTCGTTGGGTTGATGGCGAGGAAGAGTTATGTGAGTATGGAGGAATTGAAGGGTTTATTCTCTTCTACTTGATCCAGAAGGATCATATAATAAATATAGTATAATATAAATCAATTATATTATTTAATTATTTAAAATACACGAATAAGTGGTGGCTGAAAAGAATTAGTCTTAAGCCACCAACTTTGCATGGCTTAAGTATGCAAGAGCGTTAAGCCACATAGCTTTTATAGTTTAATTTCATTTGCTATTTTAGTTCAGTTATTTTTAGAAAGCGAAACTTGCATAAATACGTAAGTTTATTGAATGTAATACACAAGCTGTTTTGGTAAGCAAGTTTCTTCTATCATCTAGAAGTTTTGGATCACTACTGCTGCGAATGAGGTTTCTATTTTTTTCCTAACTTTTGAGTTCATTCTTTATTTAATAGAGATGTATTATGCTGCTCAATGGGGAGGTAGAAAGTGATGCTAATATAGAAGGGATTATTTTTACATTCGACAATTGGTTTCTCAGTTCAATCGGACAGTTGGTTTCTCAGCTCAATCGGACAGTTGGTTTCATTACTAGAGGTGTTTGTGTTTGCTCCGCATCGATGCAATATGGCAGCACATGCTGTTGCAAGTTTTGTATTCATTTTGAATGAAATTTTCCAGTGCTTTGACCAAAAAAAAGATAATAATAAGGAAAAAAAAAGAAAGAATAGGTGAGTTATGAGGTGAGGTTTTTCCTTAAGTCCTTAAAAGTTATTTTACAAATGGATAAATTTGTATTTAAAATTTTGAATATAAAATGAGTGAGAAAATAGGACAGTTGGATGAAAATAGCAGCACTCTAACAAAAGATAATTAATACTTGACTATTTGCGGGAGCAATAGCATTATTATTGCATTATGATTTGCTTCGCTCTCGTCACATGAATGGAGGCAGAACTAGTCAAAGCTAATATTATAGCATATATTGTCTTTTTGGGTACGTAAACCACGAGACATCCTTTCCATAATTGAGGAGCAAGTCAAACCTATATATCCAATCCAACTCCAATAATTTTTCTGCAATCAAACTGCATGCTTTCCTTAATTGGTAGAGAAACGTTAACGGTTTATTTCATTCATTTTTTATTCATACATACGTGCTATGTATATATTTTTTTTTTTCATGTATGAAAAGGATTAAATCCGGCCATAATCGCATTCTCCAGAGGCCAAAAGAGTGGTTTAGGGAGAGCGTCCCATTCGTACCAATCCCATCCGTCACAGAAGTTTGGCTCCACATTTTGGGGCACTTGATCATCATCTGCCAAAACTGCCCTCATGAAAATCCCCACGTACTGGCATGGCTTGGCCTCGTCTAGGAACACGTTGTTTCTTACCGTCATCAGCTCTATATTCTTAATCCCCAAACCAGTTTCCTCCTTCACTTCTCTTGCTGCACACTCCTCAAAGCCCTCACCTAAACCAACACAACAACACAAAATTAATTCACTAGGAATTTGAACAAAAAGGAAAAAGAAAAGAGAAGCAAAATCCCATGAAATTTTCTATATATAATTAAGTACCGAATTCGAGGTGGCCACCAGGGAGGGAAAAGGTGGAGTCGCCAAGGGAGGAACGGCGCCGTCCCAACAGCACCGTTTTCCCTTTGATCAGGCACACCACTACCGCCACTCTCGGCACGGGTGCCGCCTCCGTTTCCGTTTGGTTTCCCATGCTTTAATTGGAGTTTCTTGTATTAATATACGGGAGATATATGTATGTAGGCTTACTGCTCTCAGCCTTATATAGAAAATATTGGGTCTGCTTATACTCGCACCAGTCCCAATCCATAAATGGTGAAACGAGAGAGAGCGCGCGCATCCTTTGACTTTTTTGTTTGGTCAAAAGCACTGTTCCATATTGATTCTATGTCTTTCTGATTCGCTGTTGCGGTCCATATGATTGTATTATTCTTAATTAATTAGTTTTATTTTATAATCTTGTTTATCTGTCTCAACGACAACGTGTGTATTGAATAGTTCCCATGTTGTGACGCACAGCCTTGTTGTAATTGACGTAGGTTGCACATTGATCTAACTAGATAGTTCATTATTAATGTCCACAACGTAACTTGTAATAAGTTAATAACGTAATATGTTTCAGTTCTATTCTTATTGCCGTGTTTTTCAAGACATCGACCAAATAAATATTTAGCCAAGTTTCCTTCTACATTTTGTTTTTAAATAAATATTTCTTAATCTATTGATGATTTTCAACCAAAATCAAAATGAAAAAACACAACTAGCATGGTAGTTTTGTTCTCAAAATGATTGTGGTTTTAATGTTTTAGCTTTTGCTTTTAATTTCAATATAATTTTGAGATATTTAGTCATATATCCATTCTTAGTACTAAAACTATAAATAAACCCTACATCATTTAATTTCTATAAATAAAACAAACAAAAAAACCCAAAAAAATGATAGCTTGCCTTATTTAATTTAATTTTGATTATTAAATTACTTTGACGCCCTATTGAGTATTTTGGGCCTTTTTATGAGGTTTTGAGGTTTGGTTTATTTTAAGAAATCAATTACAGTTTTGTAATTCAAAAGAAGTTAAAAACTTTTTTGTTATGTTGTAAATGAGCAATGGGCTTTGAGTTTGTTTCTAAAGTCCATTTCATATAGGGTTTTTATTTATTTATAATTTAGGCTCCTATATTGGATATAATAGTGAATCTCCCAATAATTTTAAGCCTGTGATCTTCTTCTTTTTCTTTTGAATGAGACTAGATGAAAAATCTGGAAATTTTGTGGTTGAGATTGTGAGAAGTAGGAATCTAGATGCGAAGCGATGTAAAAGATATTGGAAATCCAGGCAAAGTTTTGCAGCATATACTTTTTCCAACTTAACTTGTAAGTTGGAACTCATACAGTAATTATTCACAATTGCAGCATTTACTTTTTCCAGCTTAACTTGTTTGGTATTCTCCAACAAGGACCCAAAAAAAAAAAACCTTCAAATCCTAGCTCTGTAAACCACACATCTCCTTCAATCCAACTCCATCTGGGGTTATTTACTCAAATAGTACTCAAACTTATACACGAGTTGCATGTTGGTCTCTTAACAAAATTATTCGTTCAAATGGTCCACAAACTCTTTATTATCCGACGAATTGGTCTTACCATTACACTCCATCAATATTGCCGTTTATTTGAGGATTAAAATCGTCAATTTATACTAAAATATTAATTAATTAAAACAGAGGTAGAGGAAGAACACAGAGGGGGTGGCTCTGCCTTCTTCTCTTCTCTCATCATGGAGAAAACAGAAATTTCTTTCTCTTAATGAAGAACATATAAAAAAAAAACAAGAAATATCTCCCTCATCTCATCCCGCATGTATTCCACAGAGCAACAAAAGATAAACTACTTTTTTTTCTTTCCATTTTTGCAACTCCAACGAGAGGAATCCAATAAAATAAATTGATCAAGGCACCCATGTGCCTTCTCCCCTCAATCCTCGGCTTCACCATTGAAACCTGTTGCAGAGAACTTAACCCGTGCATGTCTAAACAACGCCAATATCATCTCTCCCTTGTCATTGGTTGTCCGAATTGTCTGCTATCATTTGGTTGTGTAGGGAGTGACAGATCCATGAATTTTTCAGGGGAGAGACAACATTTAAAAGACTAAATGCTCCAAAAAAAAGTATTTATACAATCAAATATCCTTAATATTTAACCTTTTGAACCTGAATTATTTTTAAAAAGAATATATATTAAAAAAATGCCTATTAATAAATATTAAATATGCTATTAGTTGGAGAAACTATAACCTATTCAATTAATAGTGAATTCCAGAGTTTTTTCTCACACCAAACAAAAACCTATTAATAAATATTAGATATGTTATTACGCATATTAAGTATTAAACACGCTTGCTTTTGGAGAGCTCAAACGTAAATGAAACGATGTGTTTCATTAAAAGAGATAAAAGACAGAGAACGGTGTCGTTCTAGAAAAATAAATTAGGTTTGGTCTTCTTCATTGCGAAAACCTGAGCCTTAGACTTCATAGCCGCTGGCTGGCTACGCCTTTTTGCCTCTTACACTCTAAGGAATTTTCCAGCGAGCCTTTGTGGGTCCGTCACTGTGTGCAGGGAAGGAAGAAGAAGAAGAAGAAGAAGAAGAAAAAGGGAAATGAAAACTACACTATGAAAAAGTCGCATTTACCTTTCCTATTCTTCTCACGTGCAGTTCACATGACTAAAACTCACAAAAAATGTAATGGTGGCCTAGTTCGCCAAATAATAAAGAGTTGGTGGACCATTTGAACGAATAATTTAGTTGAGGAACCAAAATACAACTCAGGTATAAATTTGAGAATCATTTGAGTAAATAACCATTTTAGTTACTTAATTAAAGTGCACATAATTATTTAGGACAAACTACATAAAACCCCAATTCTAGAGACATTTACGAGTGCATACTCAAACTCCCAGAAACTATACAATTTACCCCATTCGTTAGCCAAACCGTTAGTTAGTCTATTAAATGCTGATGTGGCATTTGTATGACCTATTTTTTAATGACATGGACTTCCATGTAGACAATAATAAAAAAATTCTTTATTTTTAAAAAATTAAAATCATTAAAATTTAAAAATCAAAAAGAAAAAAAAAATCTCTCCATCACTCTCCTCCCAACCCCTCCCTTAGCACAACTTAGCTAGCCAACCCAAGACCCCAAGCCACCCAAATCAGCACCCCAGCAGCCCAAGTAACCACCCTAGCCAATCGCCCCTCCTGATTGCCCATCACACCTCTCGAACCCCTCGAAATCTCTCTGCACACACACACACACATCTAGTTCGGTCCAGTTATGCTAACACTCATATCTCCACCACCAAGCCCCATACGCAGATATGCAAGTGGCTAGACTCCAGATTGTGAATTAAATGCAGCAACCTCCAAATTATTATTATTATTTTTTAAATGATCCAACCATTTGGACTAATATGGAGAATCAAAATCACACCATTGAAAAAATCGACCCGAAAAGGAGAAGGGCCGGTGGTGGGCATTTGGGAAAGTCGGGCTAATCGGGTGTCTTCATTCAAGCGATGATATAGATCGTCCAATTATTTATTAGCAGCTATCGAAGAAAGGATTTGACCAAAAACAGTCCAAGAAAGGAACGAATATCAATAATAACAGACTTTTTATTAATTAATAGCACAGCATTCTCACTAAAGACAAGTGTAGCTCGATTCATGGTGATGCATGAAAAGGATTAAATCCGGCCTCCACCGCATTCTGCAAAGGCCAAAACAGCGGTTGTGGGAGGCGGGCCCACTCATACCAATCCCAGCCGTCACACATGTTGGGCTCCACATTTTGGGGCTCCCGATGATCGCCATCTGTCAGCACTGCTCGCATGAAAATCCCCACGTAGTGGTATGCCTTCACTTCCTCTACGAACAAGTTGTTTGTGACCCTCAGCAACTCTATCTTCTCCTTGTCAATGTCCAAACCAGTTTCTTCCTTCACTTCTCTCGCTGCACACTCCTCAAAACTCTCACCTGATTTCACACAAAACACAAAATTAATCCCGTTAATTAATTAATTAGTAAAGATAAGTAATAAAACAAAAATCCATGTATTTGTATATAATTACCAAACTCGAGGTGGCCACCAGGGAGGGAAAAGGTAGAGTCGCCAAGAGAGGAACGACGCCGTCCTAACAGCACCGTCTTCCCCTTCAACAGGCACACCACTACAGCAACTCTCGGCGCCGCATTCTCCTCCCTTGTGTTTTCCATGTTTTTTCAACCTAATGTTGTGTTTCGGTCCTTTGTGGTTTATAATCTGCACGGGCTTACATATATAATGGAGACAAGATACAACTTCACCATTTGTTAGTTCAAACTTCGGAAGTTGGACCTTTTTTTTCTCTTGGTCTCAAAACGCTGTTCACAGATGTCGTTTCGTCTCGTTTTGCTTCTGTTTCTAGTTAGCTGCTAGCTGTTGCGTTTTTAATTTTGTTTATTGTTCAACACCGACCCCGACCACATTGTGTTTGTATAACTATAAGAGTTTCTCTTTGTGTGAGAATTGAATAAGAGTAGCCATGCTGTGACGAAGAGCCATGCTGTAACTGACGTACAGATGCTCCACTTACGACGTCGTTTATGAAAAACAAACATAAAGACAAATAATCGACGGCTTTATGATTGACAGTGATTGAAAAAGGCAAGACCACTTAGTCTGTTCACTAGCTATTAGTTAAGTGGTATTTCTCTTTCCGATACTAAAAAAATGTTTGAATAATCCTTCCTCTCATACTTTGTGTACATAATAACTCACATTACTTGGATAAAATTATTCTGAAGGGCAGTAATCTATAGTATTTTGTGGTTCATGGTCATAAGACATTTAATGTTGAACTTGTTCATGTTGGGAAGCCCCTCCAAAGACTGGGCCTGCTCCAAAAATATCGTCGGGTCCATTCTGGCGGCACTTAAGAATGAATATCCAAGAGCAAAAATCTAGAATGTTATAAGTCTTAAGACTTCGAGTTTGGGTTGACGTATCTCTATCTCATCGTATCATTATCTTCCATGATATGACAGGCTCTTTCCGTCCGTACGTAGTTTGAACTCAGGAAAAAAAAGTCGAAAGTATTGCAGCTTTAGCTTTGAACTTTCTCGAAGCTTTTTATTCAAATGATTCTTGGGACAAGTTGTTTGTGACTGTCAGGAACTCAATTTTCTCAATGTCCAAACCAACCAGTTTCTTCTCTCGCTGATCTTACACAACCCCTAGAAATTAATGAATTTGAAACAACAGTCCCACATCGACAGGAAGCAGTTAGAGTCCGCTAAAGCTATAAGCTATGTATAATAACACCAACAGTTACAGAAAGAAAGTCCATTGAGTAATAATTACCCAACTCGATCGAGGAGTCGATCGCCACGAGAGGAACGACTTCACAGACACCACCGCAGCAGCCACCCTAGGCCCGTTTCCGTTTTACCTTAGATTTTTGCACACGGGCTCACTCGATTTATCACAAAAAATTGAAGAGCGACGAGTGTCTGCGTTGGATTTTTAGTGGCCTACATTTCCTCCCTGCCTGCGCCCACCATATTTGTCAAGTCCATTTTGGAGGCACTAATAATGCTCTGGCATCACTAGACATTAGAAAAGAAAACGGTTGTCTTCCTGCCTGCCTGCCCATCGTATATTCGAGATTTTACGTATGTGTACGAATGAAGCCCCAATAATGTTGGAGCTTTGTGGTTTAAAAGTTACTAGCCCCTTGTGTGTCAATTATTGGTTTTATATTTTTATTTGGTAAAATTGGCAAGCACGAGGTCTTTGCCAAATGGCCTAACTCGTAGACGCTAATAAAACTACCAACACAATGGAGCTCACCTCTGTTAGACAGGTTTATGACTAGCATTTTTATAACATTATTGAGTGCATGTGACCTGCACCAAAATTATTGACGCCCCAAATAATGTTGGAGCTTGATTCAAGTAAGTAGACACTATAATAAAGCTGCCAAAATAATTGAAACAATTTGTTTTATTTATCTCATGTCATATGAAGAGGGAGATAATGAAAAGTTTCCTTCTATCATGTGTAGCAACATGTATAACATTAATCGTGATTCATTAACTAAACTACAGGACCTGCCCATGATATAATTTCAATTACATCATATTGATTAATGACGTCAGAAATATTTTATTTAATTAGATCCAGCCAAGACAAAATGACGTGAGATTTTGTTTCTTTTAAAACTTAAAAAAAAATGTGATTTTTGCACATTAATTTGAGATGATTTCTAATTTAGGTTTTCTTTTTTGGGTTGGTATGGATGATACCTAAAAGAGAGTTTAAAGACTAAACGCTACATCCCAGAAAAATAGAATGTGCTTATTTTTCTTAATCGCTAGCAACCTTCTCTCTAACCTTCTCTTTTGGACCTTCTCCATCCTCCTCATAATATGTGTCATTTTCTTTACACTTAAAACAATGACATTAATGCATTAGACAATATATCTTTTGTCCCCAAATTTACCTTTATTAAATGTATTAACTTTATATTTCCTTCAATTTACAACTTAACTTAAACAATTAAATTTAAAACATAAACATTAAAAGTTCAATTAAATAAATATTTGAAAATAAAAACAAAGTATACTTCCCTAAAAAAAACTTTTTTTGGTTTCAAAAATAAGTATTGCAATAAAACCGTTCAAAATTATGGAATTTAAAAAAATACAAAAAAATATTTTTTAAAATTAATGAACATTCTAATTGATTAAAAAAGTTAAAAGATAAAAAGAAACAGAAAAAAAAAAACCCTTCCCTCACCAAAAAAAATTAGTAAACAGAATTTTTTTTATTAATTTAAAAAAAACTGATATTAATTTTGTGAAAGATTTTAAAATTCTCTTTTAATTTTTTAACAGGGTGAAAATAAAAGTTAGTTTGTCCAATGCATTTAACAAGGGTAAATTAGGAAAACAAAACATACATTGTCTAATGTATTAATGACATTGTTTTAAGTGTAGAGAAAGTGACACGTGTCATGAAGAGAATGGAGAAGGTCCAAAAGAAAATGTTAAAGAGAATGTTGCTAGCATTCCTCTTTTCTTAAATAATATATGTATAAAAAGTCTATGTAATTATTACTGAACTCAAGGTGGCCGCGGAGAAAGGAAAAGGTGGAGTCACCAATGGAGGAGCGACCGCGTCCCATGAGCACCATGTTCCCTCTTATCAGGCACACCACCACCCCTACTTTCAGCAATGCGGGAACCATTTTAGTCCCGCTTTCCATTTTTCCTTTTGATTCTCTCTCACAACTTCAAAGTTCTTTCTTTTGCTTGTAACAAAAAAACTTTTGAAAGAACAATCAATCATGATCCTGGAGATTTATTGTTGTCGCATTTGCATCTCGTTTGAGTTCAGGCAAAAGTAAAAACTGTTGGGGCATTAACTTTTGTATCAATTTATCATAATTTTATAAGTGCGTGCGTACGTCAAGTTTTAAGAATTTATTTTCGCATCAGTTTTGAATCTTTGGTGCAATCAATCATGATCCTTTTGAATGTCTTTTAGTTTTTGAATCTTTGGAAAATTTAGCATTAGAAGAATCTCAGGAATCTCCAGAAAACGGAAAAAGAATCTGTATGGAAGAAAATTATTACCGGCGTATGTTACTAGCAATCAAGGCAACATCATGCAACGTGATGTTTTTGAAAAATAAACGAGGGAACACATCGGACCACAAGAAGGACAATGGACAGATAGAACTCTAGTGCTCTGGCCCTAAAGAAAGATGAATTGATTTATGAGCCCAAGTTGGGTTTCCCGTGAAGATATGAGCCCAAGTTAAATTATTTTCTGGGTCGGTTTGGAACCCAATTTTTAGACAGTCAATGAATTTCCTGGAAACAAAATATCTTATGCATCCTCAACATAAAAGGTTCAACATTTGCTACTTAAAAGAACCAATATGCAGAGCACAATAGGAAATGGATAACATAAGAGTCTTCACTTGCAAATAAGTGATTAGAAACTGAACTTCACGAAAATGGATAACATAAAGGTCTTGACTTACAAATAAGTGATCTTCGATTCGAACCCGAACTCCACGACACTTAAAAAAGGGTGCTTTCAGAGAAAGCCCTGACCTAACTTACACATACATTATACATACGTGCATATATAGAAAAATCAGAGCCCTGTACTATTATTCTTCTTCTAGTGGTGACTTGGGAAAAGGGTTAAAGCCACTCTTCACCATCTTCTCCAAAGGCCAAAAGAGGGGTGCGGGGAGGTTGGCCCAATCGTACCAATCCCAACCGTCACACTTGGTGGGCTCAAGATTTTGGGGCAATTGATCATCGCCATCTGCCAAAACTCCACGCATGAAAACCGTCACGTAATGAGACGGCTTAGGCTGCTCTGAGAACACATTGTTTGTGACCGTCAGCAACTCCATCCTCTTCTTGTCAATGTCCAGACCAGTTTCTTCCTTCAATTCTCTCACCGCACACTCCTCAAAGCTCTCTCCTACCCAAAACCAAAAAACCACCGAATCTAAAATTGTACTAATCTATAGATACCCATGACACAAAATTAATTAATTAACTAACTAATTGCGATTAGGAAAAAAAAAGAATTACCAAATTCGAGGTGGCCACCAGGGAGGGCAAAGGTGGAATCGCCCACAGAGGATCGCCGCCGTCCCAACAGCACCGCTTTCCCTCTCAACAGAAACACCACCACAGCCACTCTCGGCACCACGGCGATAGTCGTACCGTTTTCCATTTTCTTTCTGTTCTTTCTCGCGCGCACTTCACTTGACCCGACTGGCGGCCTCACCTTAAATCTTTTGAGGCGCACGCTAATTTACTGTGTAGTGTTGGACCTTCTGGTCAAAACGCGGTTCTGTTGATGTCGTTTCGACTGGATTCTACTTTTAGGGTTTTCCCGCCACGGCGAGTGGGTTAAGCGAAATTATTTTGAGATGGGGTTAAGGGAAGATTTTAATCGGCTGTTTCCTGTATGTTTGATAATTTAGCTTTCTGTAACCAAAGAGAGCGCACCACGTCAAGAAACACGGGACCCTCGGATTCTTTTATGCGCTCCTCTCACAGACTCACAGTGAGAGGGACCCATAAACATAAAACCCACTTCACTGTTAGGAGAGGTACCATAGGATCTGCTCCACAGAATACCTGCTCCTTGGATTAACTGGATGGTAATGCTTTGACACTTGCCAGGTCTTTATTAATATTAATATATTTAAATGAATTAGGTCAGATTGCTACTTGCGCAATGCTTTCCACTTCAATTAAATTAGTAGAGGAAATCAAACGTCCTACTTTTTTCAATATTGAAAGAAATACTACTAACTAAACTAATAGCTAATTTGTATTTTAATACATGTTTTCAAATATTACATGTTTAATATTTTATTACATAATTGTGATTAGTGAGAAGAAAATGGATGCCTTTTGAAACATTTGAAAGTACGTCGGCATCATGACAATTTTTTGTAAGGATTTTTTTTCATTGAGAGTGGTGATAATACACTAAATGAATGCTAATTGCTCTAAACTACTACACTAGTAGATCCGTTGTATAAAGCCATTGTTCATCCAAATAAATAACTTATTTTTAAGGTTTTAATTCAAGTTAAGAAGATATCAAATTCAATATTAATACTACTTGTCTCTATCCTGGTGATGAGATACTCATTCTTCCTGCAAATTACAGTTTGACATATGCAAATCACTTCCATTTTAAAGTCTTTTTTTGGTTTTGGGGTTAATGGGCTCTTTAAAGTTGGAGAAGACCCACTAGTAGGGCCATTGTTGATTGGTCTGCTTTATTTGTTGGGCCTCTAACCCCAATTTTCAACCCAAACTTGAGAAAAAGGGAGCGAAATGTGCTTAATCATCCTTGATCAAGACTAATAGATGTGGATAGATTTCGCCTCGTCATAGAGTGATGCAAAAGTAAAATATGTACGAAGTTGGTCACACTTTTGCTCTTTTTGGTTTGAACCACGAGGTGGTTCTGGATGGGTCCCAACTATGGATGGCACCTTTAAACAACCAGACCGATCCCCGCTCACACCGAATCGGCCAGTGGGGTAAAGTCTGGCCAAAGTGGTGACTCCATACGAGAGCAGGGATCGAACCTCTGATCTTCTCTTAAGGAATGAGAGTGCCGAACCACTCACACCAACCACTTTGGTTCACACTTTTGCTCTTTTGGTAGTTGAAAAGAGTAAAATTGAGCGAGGTCACTTTTAATCAAGATTTCACGAGGACAATCCTTTCACCTCTATTTTTTTTTTTTTTTTTCAACTAAATTTTGTCACACATAACCTTTCCATTGAATCAACCATTTTATCTTTTTATATAACATGATTACCTGTTCCTTTTTAGACTTTTCTTTTATACTGATATATAAGCTTTTACCTTTTCGACCTATACCATAGATCATGGATGCACAAGTTCACACATGTATTAAATTAATTTTGGGCATAAAATATAAAAGTGAAGCGTGGAAGAGATTGTGCTAGGAATATACCGGAAAAATATTACAGTTAAAGATTATAAAGTCCCACAATATTACAATGAAAAACAAAAATGAGTGATTTCACTATTAATAATATCGAGGCATTTTGTAAAAAATGCCACATTTATTAAATATGCAATGGTCAAGTTAGAGATAATATTGATATTGATAATAATGGGTCGTAAGTCTGTCCGTATGAAATCTTCACATAATATTAGAGTGAGTTGATTTACTAAGCCCGACTACCGCCACATAAATTATTTTCCTTTTTCTAAGTTCAAATGCATATAATGTGTATAGCAAACTCCATTATTTTTTAATAATAATTTATTAACTATATTTTTATTTTCGAAATTAATTTCACCTGGTCATAGAGGAGAGAGTGACAGAGCTTCTTTCAGGCCTTATAAGACTGCCCTTAAACTCAGGGGAGAGTGCCACTTGGGAGTAAATCCTTGGCATTCATACGGTAAAAGTAGGACCCACGTTTACCCTCCTGAATATCCGTACGTTGAGACTCTCTCGCTCCTTCCCTCTCTCTTCTTGCCACCACTACCACCACCACCATCACAAGCTTCATCTTCTCCTCTGCTTCTCTTGCTATCACTTTCTCTCTCTAAAACACACACACTCACATAAGGACACTTTGACTCTCTAAAACTCCCTCCCTCTCTGTTTCTCTCTCTGTATCTGTGCTTCTGTTGCAACAATGACGGACACGACGGATGACATAGCAGAGGAAATCTCGTTCCAGAGCTTCCAGGACGATTGTAGAATGCTGGGCAGCCTTCTTCAAGAAGTGTTGCAGCGAGAGGTCCGCAGCGAAATCATGGAGAAAGTTGAAAGGACCCGAATCCTCGCTCAGGTTTCACTCTCCCTTCCATCCCTCATTCCCTGCTTTATTTGCTCGCTTGCTTTCCTGAGGAGAAGAAAAAGAAAAAGTAGCTATGATTAGAGTGCGTTGATAATTTCCTAGATTTTCTCAGCAGCCAAACAGAGGGTCGAAGATGAATTTTAAATTAAGACATTTGATAGTGAATGGGGATTTTTTTCGTTTTGAATGTGTGCGTGTGTGTCTTCAGAGTGCTTGTAATATGAGGATAGCGGGGATAGTGGACATTGCGGACGTCCTGGAGAAGCAGCTGGCGTCAGAAATGTCGAAGATGGGCTTAGAAGAGGCTTTGGTCCTCGCTCGCACTTTCAGCCATTACCTCAATTTGATGGGCATTGCCGAAACCCATCACAGGTAATCTCATCATCAGCTTTTTCTGAATTTTATTAGCTTTCTGGTTAAAATTATGGATGGAAATTTGTTGCTTTGTGCAGGGTTCGCAAGCAACGAAATGACTCAAATGAGGCATCTCTTGCAAAATCTTGTGATGATATTTTTAATCAGCTCGTGCATGGTGGTTTTTCCCCAGATGATCTTTATAATAATGTTTGCAACCAGGTTTCTTCTCGGTTCTTTTGCTTCTAGTCTTTTATTTTTGTCTTCGTTTGTTTGTATGCATGGGTTGAGAAATAGGGAGGCCTAATCCTGTATTAATCTTCGTTGAGTGACCTCTCTTGTTATCCGTCTTTCTATTCTCAATCTCCAAATTTTCTTGCTGCAGAAGGTTGAAATTGTTCTTACGGCACATCCTACACAAATTAATCGCCGTACCTTGCAATACAAACATATAAGAATTGCTGTGAGTTGTTGGTGGCTTTTGCTTAATAATCTTAAACATGTTGAAGATTTCTTTTTATTTATAATTTGTATTTCCCTGTAGCATCTTTTAGATTACAAGGACCGACCTGAAATTACTAATGAAGACAAAGAAATGCTGATTGAAGATCTGGTATTGTTTTTCCAGCCTTGTTCTCTTCTTCTAAAAGCCTATAGCACATTCCTTGCCATTTTCTCTAATTTTCCCTTTGGTTATTGCTTTTGAAGGTGAGGGAGATAACTTCGATATGGCAGACAGATGAGCTTAGGCGCCATAAACCTACACCGGTTGATGAAGCAAGGGCAGGTAAAATACTTGAATATTGGATTGGAACCTAATGATACTCACAAGCTTTGGTTTGGTTCTTTGGAAACTTGTGTATCTCTTATTAACCAACAGAATTTTATACATCATTACCACAGGTTTGAACATTGTGGAGCAGTCCCTTTGGACAGCTGTACCTCATTATTTACGTCGAGTTAGCAATGCTTTAAAGAAGGTTCTCAGTTCTGTTATTACTAGTTTCTTTATATGCATATCCTATCTCCTGTGGTTCTGTATTTTTTCTCATAAGATTTTCTCTAATTTACTCAGCATACCGGAAAACCACTTCCATTAACTTGCACACCAATCACGTTTGGGTCTTGGATGGGGGGTGATAGAGATGGAAATCCTAATGTAACAGCAAAGGTAATTCTAGGTCCTAATGTTTTCTAATTTGTAAAACTTTCCTACTTGCATGATTGTCCTATTCTTTCAATAAAATATTTCCCAATCATGAAATAGTCTTTCATTTTGTTGTGAGATATATATATATATATATATATATATATATCAAGATTGAAGAGTAGAAGCTTTCTATGTTATTTTTCTGTTGCACGCTCAGCCATGGGGTTTTCTGTTTTCTTCAACTGATACCCGAGCTTTATTTCTCAGATTTGATGATTTGTGTGTCTCAGAGGTGGTGTGTGTTTGTGTCTTGTGTGGACAATTAATATTCTTGCACCTGAAACTGAACACCAATTGCTGGAACTATTTTCATCGTTTATTGCATAAATTTATTGTTTCTATGAAATTTTTTTAAGGTAGCTAAATTTATTTATTTATTCTTTTGTGTGGTGTTATGTTGTTTTTCATTTGTCTGTTGACTCTTTCTTTTGGTACAGGTCACAAAAGATGTCTCACTTTTATCTAGGTGGATGGCTATTGATCTCTACATCCGAGAAGTTGATCACCTCAAGTTTGAATTATCCATGAATCGGTGCAGTGATAGATTGTCAAGACTGGCAGATGAAATTTTAGAGCAAGGTTTGGCATGTTGCAGTTTTTTTGCATTGATATATTGAGTCAGTGGGGTGGGGGAGGGAAGGGGGGTGAGGGTAGTGTAACAGCTTTGGGTGGGATTGAGTTGGTTTAAGGTTCTGATCATATGAATTGGAAAATTGTGAATCTCTAGATAGTTCTGTAGGCAGTAGAAAGAATGTTGAATGACATTGTCATATGCCCATAAACGCTTACTTTAGTTTCTACCCTGCAGGGGATAGACCACTTGGTTACTTAAAAGTAATTAAATTGATGCCTCTGGTATTTTCTCTTTTTGTTTACATTCTTTTGTATGTTGCATGAATTTAAATTGAATTTTGTACTGCCCACTGGTAATCTCTCTTGAACTTCTTGAGGAGTTACCATCTTTTTTTAAATTTAATTATACATGTTCACAAAACTTGCGATTCATTTTAAAATTTTGAGGTAATTAAAATTTCTCTACAGAAACTTCATCTGAGGATCGGCAAGAGAGTTGGAATCAGTGTTATGGTAGACATCAGTTGAACTTGAAGCAACAGGGTGGGACCCTTCCAACTCAACTTCCAGCTAGAGCTGATCAACCCTCTTGCACTGGTGACATCTGATTATCCTCTCAAAACTGTAATTGTTTAGTTATACAGCATACAGTACATCAGGATTCCAAGGGATATTTTTAAAAATATTTATAAAAGTAATCTTATTTTATGGCATATGCTGCCATCCCTTGTTGCATAGATGAAAACTTGCTCTAGTCTGTTACCAGGAGAACCCACATCAATCCCCAAAGAAATACTTCTTCATTGCAATGCTTATGAGACGATCCCTCTGGAGTTTAATTCATTATCAAGTCTGGAGGAAATCAAAATTTAATTTGTCTGAGAAATATTATTTTATTGCCTGTAATAGAGCTTTAATTCTTTCCCTCACCTACAATTCATTCTAGTGATTCTTGCTTTTCAGTATTTTGTTTTGGTTTCCTTCCCTAAAGTATTTCTTTATGTGGCACCTAATGTATTTGATGAATGATTTTATTCATGGTTTCTGAATCCTTTTCGATGTACCTCTTCATGTAGAATGCATTCCCAGAATTGAACTTCCACGGACTGATTATATGCTGCCGAATCATCAGGTGAAACAAGTTCTAGGATGTTGACATTTGAGTCTAGCATCGATTTTGATTCTTACACGGTTTTGCATCCACAAATTTCATCATAGCGAGTAGTTACTTATGATGCAGTCTATTCTTGTTATATCTGTCATTTGCTAGGGTGGTCAGGACTCTCCAATCTCAGATCCTTCATCCCAGAATCCCCTTCACAATGGGCATATGATAAAAAATGGATCTCCAGGGTCTGCCTCTCGTAGTTCTAGTCAACTGCTTACTCAAAGGAAAATGTTTGCAGAATCCCAGGTTGGAAGGTCCAGTTTCCAAAAGCTTTTAGAGCCAATGCCCCCTCAGAGACCTGGAGTTCCTCCTTATAGAGTTGTTCTTGGTAATGTTAAAGACAAGGTAGTGTCTATCTACCCATGCTTTAATTATGTAAAGTATGTCATCATTGACTACATGGTGAAGTTTGTCTTTAATATTCTTGTGCTGTTGGTTTGAGACTTCTTTTCTGGAACATGCTTGTACTTGTCTGACAACATTTTGTTAGGATTTATTGAAAAGGAATGATTAGTGGGTCATTTCTTTTCCTTAACATTACTCATGCTTGTATATATATGTTCTATGGGTTCAGCTTATGAAGACACAAAGACGATTGGAGCTTCTTCTTGAAAATCTTCCTTGTGAGTACAATACATGGGATTGTTATGATACGACAGACCAACTTTTAGAACCGCTGCTCCTATGCTATGAATCTTTGGTAGTCTCTCTTTAACTCTCACTCCTCTCTGGCCCATTCTCTCACGTGCACCCGCACACTAACACACATGTTAGAACATCTGCATCTGTACAACTTCTAACTAATATTGACAACCATCATCTTTTGTAGCAATCATGTGGATCTGGAGTGCTAGCTGACGGTCGACTTGCTGATCTGATCCGAAGAGTTGCTACCTTTGGGATGGTATTAATGAAGCTCGACTTGCGTCAGGTGTGTTTATTTTGCCATGGAAGATGTTTCTTGCTCTGGTAACATATTTTAACTGAAGATTGCAATGGAGCAGGAATCTGGTAGACATGCTGAGACACTTGATGCAATTACCAAATATCTGGAGATGGGTACATACAGTGAGTGGGAAGAAGAAAAGAAACTGGAATTTCTTGCAAGAGAGCTCAAAGGGAAGAGGCCGCTAGTCCCACCAAGCATGGAGGTAAAGTGCTTAGTATCAGGATTACTACGCATAAACAATTTCAGAATTACTAGCGTAATTAATTGAATCCAGAAACTTTTTCCAAGGTTTTGAGAATAATTGGTTGCTATGTTAAAAGCTAAATGTCTCTTTATTACTAGAATTTATGGGACATTGTGGTAATCGTAATTTGAATTAAAGGGAAATAAAGTTTAAGAAGCACAAACTGCTTGACAATGAGTTGAGCTTAGTATAATATCAATATTTGCAAGATTTAACAGATATAAGAAAATTAACTTGATTTAACAATGTAAATTTTGTTCTAGTTAATATTTTCATCTTTTCTTATGACTTGGAACCCCAATCCAAATTTTATAGAGGGCTGGTTGTGGATATCAACTCCTAACTTGGCTATTAGGTTGTCAGGTGTTATTGTAAGGAATCAAACTAGGGGATTCCAATTGAAAGGTGTTGTCCCTGACCAATGATCATAAAACCTTTGTGTTATTAATATTATCATGAACGCTCTAATTTACTCTTTACCTCTCAATTTTCTGAATTCATACTGCACTTATGAGACTTATGCCTCTGCCCATGGGAATCTTTTCAGGTTTCTCCTGATATTAGAGAAGTGCTGGATACCTTTCGTGTAGCTGCTGAGCTAGGGAGTGAATCACTTGGAGCCTATGTGATTTCTATGGCGTCACGTGTATGGCATACCACTTCTATAACGGATTCATATTCAAGCTGTACACATTAATTTTAAGAGATTTTTTTCCCCAGTAGTAGTGTTTTTATAATGAGTTGAGTAATAAAATTGACAACAATGTTGCCATGCAATTCGTAATTGGCAGGCAAGTGATGTCCTTGCTGTGGAGCTTTTGCAGAAAGATGCGCGACTTTCTGTTAGTGGGGAGATTGGAAGGCCATGTCCAGGCGGAACGTAAGTTTGCACACCTATATGTTGATATTGCTAGATTACAGGTTGTTTGTTTTGTTCTAGATATAGTTGATTACCATATGTTTATATATGTCTTCGTATAGGCTGCGGGTGGTTCCTCTGTTTGAAACTGTGAAGGACTTGAGAGGAGCTGGCTCAGTGATCAGGAAATTATTATCCATTGATTGGTACCGGAAACACATAATCAAGAACCATAATGGGCTTCAAGAGGTATTTATATGAAAAAGCAGTTTTGAGTAAATTTTGGAAGGGTCCCATGAATCTCGTGGAGCTTACAAAGTTATATTCAACAGGTGATGGTTGGATATTCTGATTCTGGTAAAGATGCTGGACGATTTACTGCAGCATGGGAACTTTACAAAGCTCAAGAGGATGTTGTGGCTGCATGCAATGAATATGGTATTAAGGTTACTCTGTTCCATGGGCGAGGGGGAAGTATTGGTCGTGGAGGTGGCCCTACATATCTTGCCATTCAATCCCAGCCGCCTGGCTCTGTTATGGTAACCTTTTTTTTTTTTGGTCGTTTTTTCCATTCACCAGTCCTGCATTTTCTTGATTGTATTCTAGCTTTAAAATGTTTATAAATCTTAATGTAGTCAACAGTGTCTGTGTCTAAGTTGGATTGTGTAGTGTACATTCTTTCTGTGGTTCCTGAATTTGTGTAACTTATGCCTGATGAGGTAATTAAACACACAAACCTTTCGACCGAATGATCTGTAACCTCAGTGGCTTGTAAAATTGTCAGGGTAGCCTACGGTCAACTGAGCAAGGAGAGATGGTTCAGGCAAAATTTGGGCTGCCACAAACTGCTGTCCGGCAGCTAGAGATCTACACGACAGCTGTGCTGCTTGCAACCATGCGCCCTCCACTCTCACCTCGGGAAGAAAAGTGGCGTAACCTCATGGAGGAGATCTCAAAAATCAGTTGCCAGAACTATCAGAGCGTAGTCTACGAAAATCCAGAGTTCCTTGCCTACTTCCATGAGGCTACACCCCAGGCTGAGCTTGGCTTCCTCAACATAGGAAGCCGCCCCACAAGAAGAAAGAGCTCTACAGGAATTGGACATCTTCGTGCAATTCCATGGGTGTTTGCATGGACCCAAACCAGATTTGTTCTTCCTTCTTGGCTTGGAGTTGGAGCAGGTTTAAAAGGGGTTTGTGAAAAGGGACACACTGAAGACTTAAAAGCTATGTACAAAGAGTGGCCTTTCTTTCAGTGTACTCTTGACCTTATAGAGATGGTTTTAGGGAAGGCAGACACTCCTATAGCCAAACGCTACGATGAAGCCCTTGTCTCAGAAAGCAGGCAACACATTGGTTCTGAACTGAGAAAGGAGCTCTTAACGACAGAGAAGTATGTACTGGTGGTTAGCGGGCATGAGAAGCTATCTGGGAATAATCGGAGCTTGAGAAAGCTGATTGAGAGCAGGCTTCCCTTTCTCAATCCTCTGAACATGTTGCAGGTTGAGGTACTCAAGAGATTGAGAAGTGACGACGATAACAATAAACTCAGAGATGCATTGCTCATCACAATAAATGGGATCGCTGCAGGGATGAGAAATACAGGCTAAGTTGAAGAAATCTTTCAATCTCTTGGATTGGATGTACAACTTCTTTTACTGAACATTCCACATTTTTCTTTTTCCAGTCTTGCTTATTTTAAGGGTTGCTGTTATTGGGAATCTAAGTCTCTGAGGAATGTTGTATGCACTGATCAGTAGGTTTCATAAACAAATTATACAGATAATTCTACTGCAATGGTGAAATGTTGAATTTCTTTTAGTTTGCACTTGGTGCTTAGGTCTTGACAAGCCAGCCTACACGATTTTCCTTTTTTCATTTTTCTAATATGTATTATGCTATCAGTTCATGAAAAACTGAAAATATTGGATCTTTGAGGAGGCCTGAAAATGAAAATAATCCTATTTGGGTATTTCGAGAAAAAATGAGAGAGAGAGAGAGAGAAGACCTTCATCATTATCCATTAGAGTGCCCAAAAACAGAAGCCAGAGAAATGTTGTTTTTGTGCGTGTGTGTGGATTCTTGAGTTACAATTCTTGTGGAAAGTAGATTTTGTGCTGTCCACTAAAGATTAGAACCTGATTTCCAAAATCTACAAGATTGTCCTCTTCATCACAAACACTGTATTTAAATCCAACACTCAACACACAACACACAAGATGCCAAATGTTGTTTAAAGAAGATACCAATACCATGCCTGCAATTGTGGAAGTGAGTTGCAACCAAACATACCATGGTATGATTCATACTTCATAGTGGTGTACACTCAATTTGAATCTAAATTGATGATCTCATTCTCAAGCTCAACTCTAAAATAGTGGCATAATTATGGTGAGACTCTGAATCCAGCATTGCACCACCCAGTCTGTCTGTCTTGTATATGCAGTTTTGAGTGGGATGGCATCATCTCATTTCTTTCTTGGATTCTGACTTCCATGATACAATTCACCAACCAATACAAATATCATATCACTCAATATCTTTTTCTTTTTTGAAATTTTTTAGGTGTAAATGCATGATGCTTGAAGTTCATGTATTGTACATACAGCTGGTGAGGTGCTAGCCTGCCTAACTTATAATTTATTAAAGCTAGCTAGCTAGCAAGGTTCCATTTTGCAGAATTTTTATGTCATGCATCATACAATTTGAGGAATCTGTTCTGTTCAGGAGAATAAAATTCCCAGCTGGTTTGCTAACAGTAAGCTAGCTAGGTGTTATAAAATTCCCGGCTAGCTCTGAAAAAAAAAAACCAAAAAAACCAAAAAAATTTAGTGATGAGAAATATAACTCTTGACTTGACAGCTCTAGCCTTTTCCATGCCTCTGACTTGATTTTCCCTTATATAATCAAAAGGCCATCATGATCTAGGGGTGCACCGGCCGGCCCACTTAATCTAGCACAATTTGTAAAGACCCTCTCTCTCTCTCTCTCTCTGCCCTTATGCAATCATGCAATCATGCAATAATGCAGAGTTTGCTTTGCCAGTCCTGTTCAGGACTAGTGCATCCTCAGCTACCCTAGTAGTAGTAAAGTTTCAGACTTTCAGTCTCTTTCAAAATAGCATATAGAGAAACTTTCAATAATTCTAGAGCACCAGTTAAGCTAACTATTTAACAACAATCATATATGTTCATACTTAATTATTGCCAATATATTTGATTGAAGTCAAATAAGATGTTTCATCGAATGACTGACGTGTTTGAAAAATCTGCAAGTCTATCTTAAGAGGGCCATATGCTCTTAGATCTCTTTAAAAATTTCAACACAATATATGCTGCCGTAACGCAAGTTGTGCTTAGAAATGACATTGATGTGTTGTGTTTGGTCGTCTTAAAATTGTTGAGCAAGTGCCAAGTGAAGACATCCCTGTCAACCTGTCAACCTTGAATATCCACTTCCCCCTTAGTCAGTGTGTGTTTTTGTTTTAATCTTAGATTCCAGACAATGATATTTGTTTGGATGGCCACCACCAATTCCCTTCCATTATAATTCATTATGTGCGCGCCAAATTGAGTACGTGTTAGCTTGATTTGAAACACCTCCATATCTTCAGTAGGTACAGATCAGAGAGGATCAATTCAGCTAAGAAACCCACCTGAACTCAATATGCAACTGCTAATGGAATTCTAACATTAATTCTTAGTTTGAATAAATAATTAGCCAATATCCCACTGTGATGGCCATAATATTATCACCAGAGTCAAACCGGCCACCAAAAGTAGCGCAATTATTACTTGGAAAAAACATGAGGTTAATGGCTTTAATTATAATTAACTAATTAATTAAGCTCCAATTAACGCATATTGCATGATATATAAGGACAACACCTGTCACCGGCCACCTTATCTCGCCGCCGTGAAAATAAGACACTGCAGAATTCTACCAAAACCTCCATCTGTCACATAATTATGCAAATTCAATGAACACCATACACGTTCAGGCTGTTTGTTATTATTTCTTTTCTTTAATTATTGTTTCAAAGCAAAACGTAAACAGATAATATATAAATAAAAAACCATTAAGCATTGAAAAGCAACCCTTTTGCATTGTCAAATATTTGTTAAGCTGCTAAAGCTCTGGATATAAGAAACTGTGTAATATACAAAGATATAGACCATAACAGTGGGCTTCTTCCATTTGAGTGAGAACGTGGTATCTGGATGCGTCTGGCAACATTCCTTTGGTTGTGTTTGAAAAGCTGCAATATCAAATAATATCAAAGTGGACTAAAGGCCAGCCATACATTTCACCATTCTAAATCACATTATTAAAATGGTCAAACCCCAATATATGTAGTGCTAATTGTTAATTATTTTACTTGATCGAGTTAATGACATGTGATGTATTATATTGTCATATTTAACCCCGGATACAAACTAATCAAGTCCTTATGCACCTTGGCCTAATTATATACCTTTAATTCTTAACATTGAAATTTAAATCTTATTCGCAACAGGGTCTAACTCAATGGAAAAAGACATTGACTGACATACTAGTGGTCTCAAGGTCGAATTCTCATGGCACATTGACAATGTGAGAAAATCCCCCTCCCTCTTCCTAACTTCGGCCAAAAAAAAAAAAAAAAAATCCAATCAACAAAGTATTTAAAATGAGAAACTGAAGGATATTATATATAATTAGACCTAGCTCTCTGGTGTAATTAATTGATTAATTGCTCAAATTAACATAAGAAATTAATAATCAAGAAATGTACTGGACCCCAGAATTAACTGGTTCTACCTCCAATCTAATAAGTCAGAAAAGAAAAGTTGACGTGCGACAACCAACCTAATGGACAATCCATTAAACTTGCAGTGTGAAACAAAGAACCAATAGGGATTAATGAGGGTAACTTTCGTGTTCTTTGGTGCATGCATGTTGCAGACTACAACAACAAACAAGCCAAGAAGGAAGGCACTAAGATGTTTGTAGACTTCCTTCTCAACAAGATATAGTGGATGCTTCCCCTTAGTATAACACCAGTGACTAATAAGCTAACCATTTTAATTGAACTTGCATATGCATATGCATTTACTCATTTGATATTAATGGGGTTTCCAGTGGAGGCAAAAAGCACAACTAGATGCAATGAACAAGCAGTGCAGTGCAGGCTCTGCGTCCTTGTGCTTCTTATTAATGTACGCCCCCAAAGCAACTCGGACAAGACGATCGATTTGTTCTTATCTGATATGTACATGTGCCCATTGTTGATCAACCACTTCTATGCCTTTTCCTTTCAACAATTTAATTTGGTTCTATGCAGCTGACTTACAATCATGGATTCTATAAAAAAAAAAATATTTAGTTTCGTTATATATATGATTGTAGTGAAGTGGGATAACCTTCATGGATCTCGAATCTTTGTATTTAAGTCGACACATATAGAGTTTTGTCACATCATGATTCGTGCATATATGTAAATTAGTCACCTTGAGTCAACTCATGTTTATCACGTACATATGAACTATTCACTTTCCTCACTCTCTGTCCTTCCAACGGTTCCGATGATTATAGCATGCATGCTGCTACATGATTCCGTATACGTCAGTAATAATATCTAATTCTTGATGAACATTATCTCGGAGAAACTTCACCTCTTTTTTTTGAAAAAAGGTTAACCTTGTCGCTAATTTCCTTAACATGCTTGCTCACTAACCTTATCACGTACTTCCTTGACATACTTTTCCTTCTTCCATAAGAAAAGGGGATCGTCTCCAGACTTTATATATATATATAGCTCGTGAATTGACATATGTTTATAGAATGACATGCATTATGCATATATTTACATAAGTTGAGAGACGAAAGCTATATTGAGTTGAGCAAACATGCTAACGATGGACAATTATTACTCATGCATATGACCGATGGATATAATCTTAATCAGAAATAAAATAAACTAAAATTTTACTTGCAAGTTCTTTTTTCCTGAAGATAGTATTAGTCAATTCTGAATAGTACATAATGCTTTGCCTACGCAATTCGCTTTTTAGGTTTTAGCTGTTTGAAAGAAATTAAGATGATTATATAAGGTCATCATCATCAAACCCCACAGTGGGATATTTAGAGGAGAGCTAGGGATTTTCCAAAGTGCAGATGCCACGTCACCAAAACTTGAGTGCTGAAAATTATTGCCAATATAAAGCAATGGCCTTTTTTCATCCTTTAATCTTTTCTCTATGAAGATTAAATTAGAAAATTATCTTGACCATCTCCACTTGTTACGAGGGTGATGATGAACTCATTTCTTTTATATATGTATTTTTGGGTCTAGAAGTCAAAAATAAATCTCATTCTAATTGCGAGTAAAGTAAAGAATCTGATTACTCCCAATGAATGAATGTTAAATTAATTAGGCCACTCACATCAAATTTGGATAGCTATAAAAAGGAAAAAAGAAAGATCGTGGGGGAAAATAAAAGCACTAAACAAAGCCATACGTCGCAACTGTGTAAAAAAGTTGTGTCAATTGTCCTCCACTCTTTGATGGCAATGTGGAAAGGATGCGTCTTCCAAAGGGGCCTTCAAACAAGGAGTATTGCAACACCTGGCACTTAAAGAGACTCCTTTCGCAAGATAAGACTTATAAAGTACCTCCGAATCAAATTTACTGTATTATAACAGTAAAGGGTAAAAAAAAGTATACAAAAGAAGCTCCCTTTTTCTTTTTCTCGTGACAAACGAACAATATCGTATGCATAACATCTGTTGAATTCTTCTTCTTCTTTTTCAATCCAAGGAATGAGCATGTCATTACTAAACTGAGATTACGAAAGATCCAATACAAAGTCATGAAAAGAAAAACAAAGACTCAACAAAAAAAGAAAATATAGAAACCCTAAAATCGGATCCTATGAACCCACCCTAAACATCTATTGAATTCTTCTTCTTTTTTATAATTGATTCGGGGTTAATTTGGGAGTGTGGCTTGTGTTATTCTTGTGGCATTATATCTGAATGCCTTCCAACACAAAAAAATAAAATAAAATATATGAATGCCTGAATTAGAAGCAAATAATAGAGCTTTAAAACCCAATTATATGCATGTACCCGAATCTTGTCTTGAAAAGTAAAAGATGTCAACAGATTTTCATTTCGATTTTTCCTACCGAGCTTGTGTTTAATCAATCAATAACTTCTACATTATATATACTAAAGAATAATTCGATCGACCTTTAAATTATATATGCTTTGTCTGGGGTCCAAACAAATATGGATGCTACCTCTTTTTGCCTAAAACACGTATGTATATAATTAGTGAGAGTAATTCAACCAAATCCATCGCTACTTGGTGTGATTCCAATTCCAAGAAATTTTTAAGAAAAAGTATGGCAGACTTTCAATGACGGTGACACCATAGAGACCAAGCCTTTTATGGGAAAGACGACACAATTTCTCAGCCACTATCTCCCATAATGAATAGGTATTTGACACCTAGAAGGGGCACGAGGAACCAGCATACTCTCTCTATGTTCTCTTTCTTTCTTTCTTTCTTTCTTTTTTTCCCTTAAGGCACACCACAAAAGGAGATACCCTACAAAGAAAATAAAGCCAAGATTAAAAAAAAAAGAAAAAATGGGGTTGGTTGGAGTTCCTTTGTATTCAAATTCAACACCTAATTAGTGATACAATTAGTCTTAATTTAATTAATTTCTGTACTAATTCATACAAAGTCAGAGATTGATAATAATAATAATTACTAGTCTTTGGGTGTCCAGAACTCTGGCCCCCCCACCCCATAATAAGCATACTTGTTTGGTGGCCATGGCCTACTCTAAAATATCGGAAACAAGAATCCTCAAGGGAACATCTGCGACCAATCTAAATAATAATAGGACGAAGCTTATGGACCACAGTGGTTTTTGTATTCTCAATTTCGAATAAGCTTTAGCTAGCAGCTGCTGAGAAATAAAGCGCATGCATACTTTCTCTGTCTGGTGCTTCTAATTTTGGAAAAGAGATCGGTGTGACATATATAAATTATTGAATACATCTGAGCCTCATCAAGCACAAAGTCATCTAATGACTAAATGCAGAAACTACCCAGCTGATCAAGTATGGTTTTGATTGATGCCCATGTGTGGTACGAACGTAGCACACAATTTAAGCTTTGATATATACTTCAACATATTTTCGTTGACATCAAATCGTATTATGGGAATGTGAATTTAGTAGGGCCTCTTCTTTTTTTTTCTTTTCCCAAATAAACATACATTAACCTAATTTGATAGCCAAATCTTTGTCTAATTATCTTTTGAAATTAATGATATAAGGGGGAATGGGAATTGGGGGGAGAAAAATAAAGAAAACATGAGAGAATATGTCATTCGTCATAAATAGTGATGAGACTCTAAGGCATAGCATATAAATCTCTGTTGTACAAGATATATGAGATGGGGAGAAGAAGATAACGAATGCCCTGCAAACACGTACCCCCAACAAAGCCAAAGTAGGAAAGAAACACTATTTTAGTTGAATACGCGCGTCATCCTTACACCCAATCAAACTCGGTTGGTCTCTTTCTAGCCTAGCTGCTACAACTAAACAGTACCGTAGCTAGCTATAATCTTGGCTTGGCCACCGTAACCACACACCACAGACCGTCAGTCCTCCCTAAGAAATTCTCGTGCCTTCACCACTTTATAAAACTCATCACATGTCTTCTTCTCTTGCATGTGACCTTCCTTCCTTCCCCTATTAATTCCTCTCTTCCCCGCCCAAACCTCCTCTCTTCTTTTCATCCACTCATCTCCTCTCTCTCTCTCTCTCTCTCTCTCTCTCTTGCTGGTCGATCAGCTAGCTAGCACACAACCCATTTTCCTCTCTGTTTTATCTCATCTTATTGCAATATCCCTTGAAATTATGATACCTCCTGAGCAAGAAACCAGCATGACAAACACTCCAGCTAACATTTTACTCTCTAATCTGAACCGGCCCGACCAGAACGGTTCGGTTCATGCTGAACGGTCTGCTCCTCCAAGCAGTAATGTCAGCCCATGTTTGGGTGATGACATGCCAGCTGACCGACCCACCTCACATAGATCTTCCATTTTGCGCCGATCCTTGCGCCCTGTCACACTCAAGGCAATTACCAAACCAAATTTTTATGTTGCCAGATATTTGACATGTTATAATAATTCAGGTTTACATATTGCGTAACATAATATGTTAAATTATATGATAAAAAATTTATCGGACTTTCATAATAATGTAGATACATTAAGCTAACATTTGTATGTATGTATTTTGATGGTGCAGTTTGAAGATGTTACTTACAGTATTAAGCTGCAAACCACAAAGGGAGGTTGGGTAGCTTCACATGAGCCAAAGCAAACACGCACTATACTCAATGGAGTGAGTGGGATCGTTCGACCCGGTGAGCTACTCGCAATGTTGGGGCCATCGGGCAGTGGCAAGACCACCCTCTTGACCGCCCTCAGCGGCCGCTTGCCGGGTAAAATCTCAGGCAAGATAACCTACAATGGCCAGCATTTCTCAAGCTCCATGAAGCACAACACCGGCTTCGTCACACAAGACGACGTCTTGTACCCTCACCTCACTGTTCTCGAGACCCTCACCTACACTGCCTTGCTAAGGCTGCCCAAGCAGCTCACTAAGGAAGAGAAAATGGAGCAAGCTGAGATGGTGATCATGGAGCTCGGGTTGACCCGGTGCCGTGATAGTATAGTTGGTGGGCCTTTGTTACGTGGCGTTTCGGGTGGTGAGCGCAAACGGGTCAGTATCGGGCAAGAGATGCTGGTTAACCCGAGCCTTTTGTTGCTCGACGAGCCCACTTCTGGGCTCGACTCCACCACCGCGCAGCGTATCGTTGCTACACTGCGGCAGCTGGCCCGTGGTGGCCGGACGGTGATCACCACCATTCATCAGCCGTCCAGCAGGCTTTATCGGATGTTTGATAAGGTGGTGGTTTTATCGGACGGGTACCCGATCTATAGTGGGCATGCGGGTCGGGTCATGGAGTATTTTGGCTCCATTGGATATGAGGCCGGGTTCAACTTCATCAACCCTGCTGATTTCTTGCTTGATCTTGCCAACGGTATGAAATTTCTTCTCATTATTAGCTTTTTTTTTCCTTTAAATTTTAATAGCATTATTAATTTCATTACGTTTCACAATAATTACGAAAATGTGGCAAATAAATAGGCATATTTACTTATAATTATGAATTGTAATTTAATTTTCTAGTATAATGTTGACCAAATTTTTTATTTTCCTAGCATAATAGTATTATTAAATTGATATAGAGTAATTTTAAAGAGATTTTTTTTTCTCTTTTTTGGCTAAAAAACTTTATATATATATATATATATATGTTATCGGATAATATATTAGCTAAAGATGTTCCAAAGTTATTAGCTAAGGATAGGATGTCAACTTCACAATGTAATTAGATTGAGAAAATTTTAACAGTTAATTGCCTTAGGTAAGGTTTGATTTTCACAATAATTACGTAGTGCGTGTGTGAGTGGTCCAAAAAGGTTTGATCGCACCGACTGCCTTGTGAATAGAACAGAGCAGGCAAAGGCAACCACGTCCCTCTTATTAGTCGCCTTCGAAAGGAACACTTCACATGGCCAATATGGAGTATGGACTTGGTGCCAATCCAAAGCCCAAACTTTTTTCTTTTCTTAATTTAGCTATGAAATGGATAAAATCTAATTTTAATAAATTTGAGCTCATCCAACACTTAAAAATCACAAATTTAATACGTAAAGATTTGTAACTCAAGTAGTCGAGATCGTTTACTTTGCACCTAGGATGACTACTGCATGCCTCTCCACCCAGCTTGAATTAGGCTTTTCAATATATGGTGCAAGCCAATGCATTGAAAGACTCATACAATTTGATTTGACCCCTCCTAAAAAACTTTCTGCTTTGCATCCTTTTCATTCACTTCCGTCAAATTTTTGTAACCACCTGAAACTGATGGGATGCTGAATTCATTTCCATATGAGTATGGAGTGGTGGATCAAAAGAAAGGAAAAAAATCAAGATAGTGGGTCATACATGGTTTTCTGTTTTATTGGCCTTTATAGGGTGATTGTTTTTCAATAATTGTACTACGTTTCAAGGACCATCCAAATCATACAACTTTACCTTTAGTTTATCAATGAGTATGGTATTTTCTTTTATCAATGATCAATTTATTTTTTGTTAAATTTCTTGAAAATTGATTGACAAGCAGGAATAGGACCTGATGCTAAACAGGATGATCAACTAGAGTATAATGGCAGATTAGAGCACCAAGAAGATCAAAACACAACCAAGCAGTTCCTAATATCTTCCTATAAAAAGAACCTATACCCTGTCTTGAAGGCAGAGATTCAGCAAAGTCATAAAGACACATTTCTTGCTCCTTCAAGAACAACACCATCATCTAGAGGTAAGTAATTCCAACTAAGTCTCTCTGGGTCTTTCTGTTTGATTTGTGCGGTTGTGCATTGCGTTTTGATCATTTGTACATGGTACATCTGCAGGCAGTGGAAAGTACCAATGGACCACCAGCTGGTGGGAGCAATTTAAGGTTTTGCTGGAAAGGGGTTTAAAAGAGAGGAAGCATGAATCTTTCTCAGGCTTAAGGATTTTCCAAGTCTTGTCAGTTTCCCTTCTTTCAGGCCTTCTGTGGTGGCACTCTGACACTTCACATATACAAGATCAGGTATTGCAATTTCCACCCATCTATAATTTTCAGGCCTTAATAATATTGAGCAATATTTGATCAACTATAGCTATAAGCACTAAGCAAATTAATATTACACTTTGATCAGGTGGGACTTCTTTTCTTCTTCTCCATATTTTGGGGCTTCTTCCCTCTATTCAATGCCATATTTGCATTCCCCATGGAAAGGCCAATGCTAGTAAAAGAACGCTCTTCGGGCATGTACCGTCTCTCTTCCTACTACTTTGCGCGAACGGTTGGTGATTTGCCAATGGAGCTTGTGCTCCCAACAGTGTTTGTGACAGTAAGCTATTGGATGGGGGGTCTCAAGCCTTCATTTGTCACATTTGCACTAACCCTTTCCATTGTTCTTTATAATGTTCTAGTCTCCCAAGGCCTGGGGCTAGCACTTGGGGCCATTCTTATGGATGTGAAGCAGGGCACCACTCTGGCTTCTGTGACCATGCTGGTGTTTTTACTAGCAGGTGGATATTACATCCAGCACATCCCATCTTTCATTGCTTGGTTGAAGTACATTTCCTTCAGCCATTACTGTTACAAGCTTCTTGTGGGAGTTCAGTACTCAGCAAATGAAGTTTATGAGTGTGAGATGGGGATGCATTGTAGTGTCATGAACTTTCCTGCTATCAAGTATCTGGGACTTGATAGCATGTGGTCAGATGTAGCTGCTTTGGCTGTGATGTTGGTGGGATATAGGGTTTTGGCTTATGTGGCTCTAAGGATGGGGCAACCTCACTGACTTCTTGAATCTTGACGGTGATAGATCAGAAACTGACATGCACCCCTGCAGCTAGAGAATTTGATGACGTACTCTTCGATCTCCAATTTTATCAAAATAATCATATGGTTTCCAACTGATATTGTGAATCTGGATTTCATGATGGCTGGAGAAATCTCAATTGTACTCCTTTACATGGAAATTGATATGATATTATTAATTGTAGGTTTGTAAACAAAATTGCAATTCAATTTGCTGATGACAACTCTTATTCCATTATAACTTGAACAACAGAACTGTGAAATAAATAGAAAGAATTTCCTGAACCACTTGGGCTTGTGTAGATGAAGTAACCAAGCAATGATGTTTTAACAGTTTATCAAATTTCATAAGTTATCACTTTGATGCAGTAAAAAGTTCTGCACTACTGCAATATGGCGTTCCAACCAAAATTTTACTTATTTCATCCTGTATAAAGGTTCTGTGGTGCTTCATATTTTCCTTAAAACTACAAATGTATACACTTAACCTTCATACTCCTGAATTGCAAATTTTACAAAAATTTCAAACGAGGGAGATGCATGTTAGGCTGCAAAATGACATGAGGTCAGGTTTTAGGGAAATTTGAATGGAAAATCTGGAAAATAGTAAAATCTTAGTCCACAATGGATTGATATCTACATAATATCTTTAGTACAGAAAGTGCATGTACTTCTCTATAGGTTTATGCATTTAAATCAACTGTATACCAATGCGCACCCTAGAATACGCATCGAATGATGTCAATTTCGATATGTCTTGATTAAGCATCTGATTCAACGGCATCTCCCAACGGGCCACCAGACCATTTTATTCCATCTGCTCATGTGCAATCACATCTCTATTCACCATATATCTTCTGCAAGTAGGATTCTGATTCCGGGTCACAATTATGAACCTCAACTATAAAATGGCTGTATCATAGTAGAGCTAACAATCGAAGCCAGACAGGAAGCAAACAAACACTTTTGTGTGTGAGCTTAACAAACAGAAAATGGCATCACTCAAGGTTGAGAAACCTGTTGGCACTCAACCCTCTGCAGGGCAGGCCAAGAAAGAACCTGCTCCCAAAGCTAGTGGCACCACGCCCAAAGCTCCGGCCTCCAAACCAGCCCCTAAGAAGGCTGAGCCAAAGCCTAGGGAGCCTAAGAAGAAGGTAAGCAAGCAAGCCTACATACCCCATCATGCTATTGAATTATAAGCACTTATTCTCCATTTATTTCTTAAGTTTGTTCTTACATAGAATCTTCTAACACTCATGGGGCATTGATTATGTGCTTACAAGCTTTTTATTATGACTGTTTTCTTAGACAACGGGAAGCAAGCCTGCAACCAAGAATTAGATCAACGGCGCAAGGTGTGGAGTACATGAAGATGCTAAATCACCGCGGTCCTCCCTATGTTTTATAATAACATAACCGCACACTTGGTTGTGATATATGTACATGTCTCTCATTTTAGGCTTGGCGTAATGAATAAAAAGATACCTATATTTTAAAAGGAACTGGTCCTTGCTTGCCATTGGCTTAGAAAGTTCAAGTGCCTAACCAGATGAACTCGAAAAACTTGGTCATGACAGTTGCAAACTGCAAGGGGTTTGATTGATTACAAGTTAAAACAAGGATGACTAATTAATAAGAAAAATGTTCAGGATTGAAGTCATACTGAAAGTAAAGACTTGGGAAATTTTGATCTATTCGTTCTATTCTAATGTGGAAAAAGGCTAAGGAGAATCTGATAAAATAAAGTGAGATAAAAGGCAGGTTTATACTAAGGTGGGCTGTTGTCTAATTGGCTAAAGATCCTTCCCAGATACCTTTTGTCTGATAAAATCAAAGTAGAACCACGCTTTGTTGAACAAAGTTTAATTTGCTGTTTGTACATAGGCTTGGCAGAAATGAAGTTGAGAAATTCCTAGCTAGACTGACCAGTACTCAAGAGTGCTCAACTTTTCCAAACTCGTACGATACGGCAGACTAGTCCTAGGATCCTGATCCCCTGGTGCGCCTCTTTGTTTTCTAATCTAGACCATCTGTATTTAAAAATGGGAATTTTTAGGCCAAAAATATGCTATGAGACCCCCGAAGTTAAAAATTAATGCAGACTACAAAACTGGAAAGAAGAAGAACGTACGAGGACCTTCCTCTCCTTCATACACGGCCAGAAAGATGAAATTAACACAGTTTGAAAATGGAGATGCATCTTGCTCCGGCACTTAGAGAATATGGGAAACTGTTGCAACTTACAACAATGCCATTGCCCACATTTATTTCAACATATGCACACACACACACATATATATATATGCTTTCTATAGTAAGAATGATATTATCCATGCAAAATTCAGCTAAATCAGGAATTGTTTAGCCATCGGATTTTCCACATTTTCGTTTCAGTTTTATCCAACGAATTGCATTTTTTGCACATTTTAAATTACCAAACAAGTTTCAATCTGAATGATATTTAGTAAGAATAATCCTTGAAAGAAGACCCTCAAGTGGGTTTCTTTGACATTGTCCCAAAGATCAAAGTATAGATTCAAACCCCTTGTCTTCAACGAATTGCATCTTATAACGATACGTTCACTAGCTTAGAACCAAATTCGCATTAGATCTTTCAATATCGTGGATTTTTTTATTTTTTTTTTGGTGGGGTCATAAAAGATACTTCATGAACCCCACACAGGGGAGCCAAAAGGAGGATACAAGATAAGCAAAAGCTGGGAAAAGGAGCTAGACACAGCATATGCATAGTGCAGGAAACCTAACCCAGCAAAATAAAATATTAAATAACAGTGGGGCAAGGAAGCCCATCAGAGGTTAAAACACCCATAAGGGACGGTGGTAGCTGATCCAGCCAGGTAACCCTATGCACCGTTCCTATACCAAACGAAGCCGCAGCGTGAGCCGCTCGGTTCTTTTCAATGCTCTAGAAGACCCCCAAAGTCCAAGAACCATGCAATTATGTCCGAAAGGAATCATATAATTAATTATTTCCATGATCGCATAAATTGTTCCTTTAAAACGTCGCATATTCAGTTATTCACACCAATTACCAAATGCGAAGATTGATTTCTAACAATTTCAGATAACAGGGGTAAGCAATAAGTAAGAAAAAGCATCTGGTGCCAACAGCCTTCAAGTGCAGTGCAGCTCTGCCATTTTGCCAATACAAGTTACTCCATTCTCCTCAAACACTACGTACCATCCTTTTAGTTGTCACCTTTTATCTTAACTTGTTATTCTAATTATTTTTCCACAGTGAGGAATTGCTGTTATAATAGAAGGGTAGGCTCAGAAGGAGCAAGCAGTTGAGTTGAGGCCATCGAGTTAATACCTACGTTAGATTTTTCATATATCATTGTGAAAGAGTTTCTTAGAGAACTATACATGGCATCAATGAAGGCTGAAATAAAGCAAGTTGGCACTCAACAGTTTGGGCAGGCCAAGAAAGAACCCAAGGCCAGTGATGGTGGAGCCAAAGCTCCAGCATCTAAGGCAGCCCCAAAGAAGGCTGCACCAAAGCCTCAGGCACCCAAGAAAAAGGTACATGTATATCCACATTCGGGTCATCTTCTTGGCCTATCAGTTAAATGTATGATTTGGTTTGTCTTCATGCCTTATGTTAATTAATTTGGTTTCATTAGCAGATGTGGGGTAAGCCAGTTGGCCAAGGCAGTAAGCCCGCTCCATTCGCATCCAAGTTTGAATCCCCTTTAAATTAATTTTAACTATCGTTTGAATTAAAAAAAATTTGGTTTCATTAACAAACCAATATGATGATTGTACAGGGTTTAGGTGGCAAAGCGGCAGCCAAGAACTAACCAAATTTCTGATTACTGTTTATAAAAAAAAAATACAAGTGATAAGGGGAATGAGGTTTCTCGCACACACACTATCAATGTGTCTTAGGAGGTTCAAAATTGAGACCAATGATCTGCAAGTCAAGACCATTTTCTACTAGACCATACCTCATATAGTACAAGAGACAAAAACAAAAAGCATATAAAAAATAAAGATTTCATTTCTTATTGTCTCATAATGGAAAGTATGTGAAAAAAAAAAAAAAAAGGCAGGCAGAGGTTCTGTATATGTGGTATTTTCACCATCAAACCTCTACAGAACATCTTCCATTTCCTTTCTAATTTTAAGTGAACTTGAAAACTTGATCATGACGGAGCATGGTAACGAGGCTTGATTGAAGGACAGGAAAACATATCAAAACCTGAACTTTGTTGGGGCAAACTGCAAAGGGGTTTGATTGTTGTGTTACAAGTTATAACGAGGATGACTAATTAATAAGAAAGAAGCTCAGAATTGAATTCATATATATTGAAAATAAAAACTTGGGGAAGATTGATCTATTCGTTATATTCTAATGTGAAATAAGGCTCAAGAGAATCTGATTAAGTGAGATAGAAAGCAGATTTGCACTAAGGTGGGCTGTTGTCTAATTGGCTAAAGATCCTTCGCATATACCTCTTAGTCTGATAAAATAAAGTAGAACCACGCTTTGTTGAACCAACTTTAATTGTTGTTTTGTCATAGGCTTGGCAAAAATGAAATTGAGAAATTCTTAGCTAAGACTACCCAGTTCAAGTTCTCAAAACCCACCTCAGGTTTTTTTATTTTGCCAATGGATGTGATGTTTGAATTTGATCCACAAAGAGGAAGACCCTTCTCCATTGAAGTGGGTTTCTTTGACTTTGTCCTAAAGATCAAACAAAAGATTCAAACCCTAGTCTTCAAAATGTTGTTAAAATATTCACAGCTTAGTGTAGAAGCAAACGATCCCATTAATTTTTCCTGTTTAAAACCAAATTCGGATTTAGATGCTTTCGTGGATTTGGGCTCAGTTGCGTGGTGAAACCTGACTCTGATGCCAATTGTTAAGAACTCACGAGTAGATAGAACTTGCCCTTAAAAACCGGCTTGTAAGAAAAGGGTGCTTATGAGCTCTTGAACCACTCTAGGTTCCAATGTGGGATCTTGAGTCCTAACATTATTGATTTTCACTTCCATATCCACTTGCTATAATATAATGATGTTCTAGAAGACCCCAAAGTCCAAGAACCATGCAAATATGTCCGAAAGGAATCATATAATTATTTTCATGATCGCATATTGTTCCTTCAAAAGTCATATATTCAGTTATTCACACCAATGAGCAAATGCTGAGAGATTGATTTCTAACAATTTCAGTATAATATATATCGGTAAGTAGTAAGTATGCAAAAGCATCTGATGCCAACAGAGCTCTGCCATTTTGCCAATACCAGCCAGTTATATTCCATTCTCCTCAAACACCACCATCCCTTTAATCGTCACCTTTTTTCTTAACTTGTTATTCTAATTCCTTTTCGCAGTTGGGAACTGCTCTTATAAAAAGGGCAGGATCAGGCAGTTGAGTTGAGGCCATCAAGTTAAGATAAACGTACGTACGTTAAGTTTCATATCTTTGTGAAAGAGTTTCTTAGAGAACTACACATGGCATCATTGAAGGCTGAAAAGCAAGTTGGCACTCAACTATTTGGGCAGGCCAAGAAAGAACCTGTCATTTCCAAGGCCAGTGATGGTGGAGCCAAAGCTCCAGCATCGAAGGCAGCCCCAAAGAAGGCTGCATCAAAGCCTCAGGCACCCAAGAAGAAGGTATGATGTGGTTTTTTTTTTTTTTTTTTTTTTTTTTTCTAATTCGTATTAGTCAATTTGGTTTCACTAACAAACCGATGATGATTGTACAGGGTAAAGGTGGCAAAGCTGCAGCCAAGAACTGACCGAAGTGCTGATTAGCGCTTATAAGAAAGAAACGATTTCATTCCGTATTGTCTCCTAATATTGTGTTCTTGGATTTTGTAATCAATGAGTGCAAGCATGGCAACTTTGATCTCATCCATGTAAAGCCACGCCCTAATGAAATAAAAATGTCTTTAGCTACGGTCCTCAAATGTTACACTGCAAGATGGGTTCACCTTGTCACAGATTAGCCAAAAGTGCTTCGTTTTTCTAGTTCGCAATGTAAAATAATCTGGGTTTATGATTACAAATATCCCCTTAAGGTCGTCAATATCATTACATATCATCCTAAACGATTATACATGTTTTCAGAATCTTTCAGACATTATAGGGACAAGAGAAGAGGGTAAATCTGAAGGTTACCCAAAAAATAAGGGGTAAACACTTCAACTGTCATTAATGATATGTACAAAATAAATAGAGTAAATCACCAAGAAACTCAAGGGGCTGATAACTGATTGACAAACTGGCTAGAATGGGCTAACACGGTGAGCCAACTTCAACATGAACTCAGGTACAAGACGTTTTCTTGGCGGAGCCACTGCGTCTTTGGCAAGAGCCTCTGAATCACCTTCATGAATGATAGCTACTAAATCTTCAAACATATCATCTTTACCACCTCGCATTGGATCCTGAATAACACATCCACCAAATAGATTTAGTATAAGAAACTCTTTCTTTCTAGGGTGTTCTTTTCCGTCTTGGGGAAGGGGGGAATTTAAAAGGTAGGATCTTTTGATAGGCCATGTTAGTACTTCCAATATCCGAAAATGGAGAAGTAATCTCTTGATTAAAAAAGAAGTGAAAATATTTATAAATATCGAAGAGTGGCAAGTTTGCTTTGTAAGGTTCTTGCAGGAAAGAATAAATCCCAGACCAGTACTTGAAGATGCAAGAGAAACAAAGCATTGGAGCATTTCACCTTTTTAAAGAATGAAAATAAATGGTTGTGCCGTTGATGGAGATTCTAGATTTAAGAAACCAAAAAGGCAAATAAGAGCTAGTCTGCAGAAAATGTATAGTTGAGTGGAGCATTTTTCTTAACTATAACCATAAACTCCACAACCCCAATGTTAAAACAAAAAGGAACCATCTTTAGTGATCCCTTACCTGAAGAAACAAATCCGTGTGAGTCTTCCCTTCATAAAGAATCGATTTAGCTTTCACTCCAAGTCTCTGAAGAGTTTCTGCAAAATTCTTGCTGCACAAGGGAACATGTTAGTCAACACCTGTAGACTTGTAATCATAACCTATAAGATTTAAAGGAAAACCTTATGTCTGAATCTTATTTTGACTCTAACAGTTACATTAAGTAATGCAACAATGAAATACTCAGTTGTAAGATTTCTAAAGAAGAGGTTCACATTATTACAATTGAGAAAGAACTATAGGCGATCAAATAATTCATTTCAGAGGAAACTTATACCTGGCATCTGATGGTATGGAATAATCTGCTGTACCATGAAATAAAATAATTGGAGGTAGGAGAGAAGCAGCATGTCTAATGTTCAGGTCCTGAATCATGAGTTCTGGAGAAAAACGTTGCAATGATTGCTCCCCTTCCATTATGCTGAAAAAGGTTTTGAAGTCATAAAAATCAAATGCATTCTAACAAAAAATATGGCACTAGAAGAGTATATGTACAGTCAACTTTCTAGGAGACCAAGAAGGTCCTTACCCTAAAAAGATTGAACGGTATAAACCTCGACGGTGGAAGTGATCCACTAAGTTAAGCAAATTGTACCTGTTTGAGCATGTCAGAATGAGAACCTTTAGTGCAAAAAGAAAATTCATAACTTACAAAAGAAAAGCATGAAAAGAGCAGCAGGTGCAATCAGAAAGAATGGGATCGTGGATGAAGAAAAAAAACAAGTATGATTTATTAGACCATAGTTGTACTATCAAGTCTGGAGACTACACTGAAGCAAATACAATTATAGAATACAAGTATGCTTTTTATCAGTTCAGAAGCAAAAGGTGATCTAAGAATTTGGTCAGGAACATGTGTATGCTGTACAAGCACTACAACCTGCATTACCCACTAACATATTCAAATTAAAGACGTAACTATCTGGTTCGGCCTCCTACAGCCTTGGGTCAGTCACATTAGAATGCATTTGCCTGTTCACTGGTGGCATACTCTCATCTAATATGATTCACTATAACAGAGAAGAGGGCAACAGATTTCAGATGAATTTTGACATTTACCCTCCAGATAGACCAAAGTAAGCCCTTATCTGGGAAACACTCCAAGAAGTGCTCTCTCCTTCACCAGCCTCCTTGATTGCCTGGTCAATGAGTGCGCATGCACCAATATGTGCACCAGCTGATTGTCCCATTAGATAGATCCTGCACAAACATAGCAGGAAAAATGCCAACTTTAGTTACTAGGATTATCTCCACGACTAAACCAAATTATAGAAAAAAAAAACCCCTCCATGACTGAAATTTAGAACAAAAGATTCCATTACCTATTAGGATCACCTCCATAATCAGCAATATGATTGCACACAAATGAGATTCCTTGAGAAGCATCCTTTACCATATCACTGATAGTACCCTGAGGAAAATTTCTGCATGAAGAAATCATATCAAGATAATGTCTAAAATCGGGTAGCTAAGGATTAGATTATATTAATTCCCTTTCATAGATAACAGAGGTTGTGTATCAGAGAGACTCAAATCTCCATATATTCATAAAGTTCCTTCAGAAGAATAGAGTTTCATTTGGACATATGGCACCTATCATTTGTAGTATGTGCTTGCTTGAAGGTAAAAAAGCCACCTGTAATCTATGCATGCCACTATGATGTCTCTTTCTGATAACTGTTGTCCTAAAAGAGACCCCCATGCTTTGTAACTGCATCAACAGAAAACTAAAAACATATTAAGAATAAATAGGCAGGAAAATGTTGCAAGAAAAAGGCAACTGTGATCAAAATGAACAAACAAAGCAAACTATGACACACTGAATACAACTCAAGCATTAGGAATCATGGTACCAATAAAAGTGACCTCAGTCTCAGCTCCACTGCTTAAAATTTACATCCCGGAAACCAACAGTAATGTAAGCTACTGCTAGCTAGACCCTTCATAGAATTATTCAAAATAGGCTGCCACGGAGTAACATCACTCACCCAATAATCCAGGCTCCACCAGTTACAAATGCAATGACTGGCTTTGGCCCGTCGGTATTTTTGGGTAAATACAGATCTAGCCTGCAGAACAAAGTATCAGCTATTAATGCTGCAAAACCAATGAATATTAAAATATTTACTGCTCCTGAATACACAAAAAAATGAAGAAAGTTCATATCCTACCTATTTCTTGGTTGATCACCATAAACTATACCTCTGCGAACCTGACTGGAGAAGAAATAATAATAGCCAACTGCAAAAGACAGGTAGACTAGTCTAGTCATCCTCCCTTGGATGATAATTTGTGAATCCTATCTCACGGCCATGATAATGGTGTACAAAATTTAATATCCGAAGTGGACAAAAAAACTATAATGCGTAAAAGGTATGCAAGAGGTGAGGCATATATGCAAGATAATTTTAAGATGGCCCCATATGAATGTTACAAACCTTGAATAAATCCTGGCATGAGTAAAAATGAATAACAACCAAGGGCAAGAAATCTTGTAATCCATCTGTAGCCTACCCTGAACAAAAATATACAATCAGGAAGCATCTAATAATAGAGAAATGCTTGATAAAGATCTCAAAGATCATGAATCCATGTAACATAAATAATATAAAACATAAGAGTGCCCTCTAAAAACAAGTTTTCTCTCTTTCTAATGTGTAAACTTCAGGATGATGAATTTTAATAGATTACCTTCCATTTTAAGTAATTCCAAGTTTCCAACCGGTAGAAGCCGTTTCCATTTTGCTTATTTTAGGTTATGTATCTTCTTTTATCAATGTTCTTTCCAACAGTCATGTTCCACTTACAGAGCTCACAAGGCAATATCTTTTGTTTTTGTGTGATCCATAGATTATTTCACACATGTTCAAGCCGAAGGTCAGATTTTCCTCAATCTCACTTTCCAGAGATCTCATTAGACAGTTCTAACTCATTGTTCAATATTATTAGTCTCAAATGATAATCAAATAGCTCTCACTCTGAAAGTGAAGTCCTTGATTCCAATCCAAGCATACAACCATTGATAGACAGCACTATTTGCCATCCAGTTTTACTCAGTTTGCAAATAATCGAAATCACAAAATGGGTATCCCAAAACAGAGCAAGTGTCAAATCAAAATAAACAACCAACCAAGAATTTTTTTTATTAAAAAAAGAACAGAACTTTGCGTACCCAAGATATCTCAATAGCTTCAAACTTAACCGGGTCACCAAGAACGTCTCGGCGGCAGCGTGCTCCACCTCGCGGCCCAAGGAATTGTTGCGGCTATCATCGGAGAGCGAAGAGAGGGAGCTATCGCTGGCGGTCCGGCGCCGCCTCTGCTGGTGCTTGTTGGCACCATTCGTGGTGGTGGTAATGTAACTTGAGGCCCTAGGGAGAAGGGGCTTTATTATGGGGGTGCCCTTTTCTTCATCTTCTTCTTCAAAATGTGAAAAGAGGAGAAGCCTAGTTGTTGGGTCATCCTCTGCATCTTTGAGTAGCAGTTTTTCTGTGGGAGAAGATGAGCTTGAGAAGACTGAAGGTGGATGGTATGTTATGGGTAGAATTTGTTGGGATGGCATTTTGCTTTTTCAGGGGAGTTTTCTAGAGAGAGAAAATTGGCAGCAAATCTTGAACTCTCTATGTTTGCTGTGAATTGGGTAACTGTTAATAACTGCCTTTTGTGATGTTGGGTTTCTTTGGGTCTTGGAAAGATTGGAAATTTGGCAATTGGCTGATTTAGAGATCAAGAACAGGTGGAAGAAACCAAAGCCATTTTGTCAAAATCAGTGTGTACAATGTTAGGCATATGGTATGCAGATACCAACCACACACAGAGAGAGAGAGAGAGAGAGAGAGAGCAGCCCCAGTTGGCTTTTGCCACATGGTCTGTGATGATAGGTTACTTTGTTTTTGGAGAAGTTGGAATTGGTCGTATTCGAACTTCTTTGTGCTATGCATTTTATTATTTTGTCGCTACTTAATGGCTAACGGAACAAGGAGCTGTTTGGATTTTGCTTTGAAATTAGTTTTTTGTTTCACTTGCAGTCTTGCATGATGAAATCTGGAATGGGTTTGTGATTTGTGATTTTTCTTCGAAACGCAGAGAGGATGAACAACATTCCAAAATCTGCATTACCTGCTGCAAATGTCTTATTTTTTATTGTTTCAAAAAGATATTTTATTATAACATCATAAGAATATACAAAAGAGAAGATGAAAACATGAGAAACCTAACATGAAAGTTAAAAAGAAGAGCATAATCTTAAAAAGATGTGCGGCCTGAACCAATTACCAGAAAACAAAGAAAAGGCAAAAAAAAATTGCCCAAAACAATCACCTGCTGCAAATTTAGCAACCCAATTACCAGCAACGATATTATTCAGAAAAATGAAATAGAAAAGTTCACACAATTAACCAAACCAAACACGCCCCGCGTTTTATCACCCGTTTTGGTTACTGCTACAAAACGAAGCTGTCAATGACTCAGCTTTTGTTGGCCCGTTTCTCAATGCATAATGTCGATAGTGCCCTTTCTTTGACCCAGAGATATCATATAGCTGGTCTTTCCCTTTCATATTGGGCAACCCAGTTCGATTGGGCTTCGCAGGTCTTTTGGGTTATTGTTTAGACTAAACGGGATTGAATTAACCCAAACATCTAGGAATTTTGGGCTTTTCCAATGTACTTACTTGTCTTGGCCCATGGGCTTCGATGTACCACAAGTCTAGAATTGCACACCATGTGTTCGTTTGTAGACCTCAATGAGTTAAATGGCAAAAGGAGTGAGCTTTTTGCCTTTACCCAACACACTTTTAGTTCATCAAAGCATGTTTTCTTCAATGAAAAAGATTTAATATTAAGATCGCGAATGTCTCATCAAGGTGGGAGCCAGACTTCTTTTCATGTATCAAATTTGTCATTTTGATTTGCAAATTGCAGCCAGCATCGAGCCAACACAACTGACATTATTGCAGACAAATCCTAATTGGTTAGTTTCCTCATCATCAACAATGTGCATAAAACTGATCATGCGTCTACTGTGGATGCGTTGATAGCTAAGCCCATTCGTCAAACCCATCTTTTGCAAAAAAGGCATAAAAATATATGTCGCAAATTGCAGTGGTTCAATAATAAAGAGCATCTGGGGCGGGGGGGGCAGCAGCAGCAATGTTTTTCTTTTTTTTCCCGTAAGGAGATCCAAAATAAGTGATTAAGCAAAGCAAAAGCATATGGGGTCCTCACAAGGGTGGCTCTGAGGATGTACAAGTGGTATTACCACATAGGGTCTCTAATTTTTTAAGAGTTTCGAAATTATTTTTTTATGTATATATTATGTATATTAATATTATATGTATTATATATATGCTTAAGCGTGCAGGAACATAACACAAGTGTGTATTTGATTGAGTTGGAATTCATTTCCTTGAGTTTAATAGGTAAGTTTGATTTGAGTCCATATTGTGTGTATTTTTACATTTCTACTTTCTTTTATTCTTACCAAAAGGGGAAATAAAAACCCTGGGTCCTCATGAATGCTAGAAAGAATTATGTTAAATTCAACCGAGAGAGAGAGAGAGAGAGAGAGAGAGAGAGAGAGAGTAATTAATTATTGGTCAGCTGATGGGCTCTTTTGAATGGGTTCTCACTTTTCCAATAATGCATCTTCCATTTGCAGCACTAGATGTCACACTTCCTCTGGTGGTTCCACAGAATTACTAATTTAATTTATAGTCCATATGTTAGGAACAATGAGACTTAGGGGTGGGCATCTCATTCAAATTATTCGCGTATCCGACCGTACCGTATCGAACCGTTTGGTTAAATAATTATTTTGTAATTTTAATTATTCCGATCTAATCCGTACCGAGATATTTGGTTTGGTTAACAGAATAATATTTCTAACCCGACGGAAACCCGTACCGATCCAATAGTTATATTTATTCTATTATTTAAATACAAAATAAGAAACTAAAGATAAATACAATCAGCATTTTGTATCACTTCTTTATCACTATTGTATTACTGCTTTATCACCATTCTATCGCTTATTTATCACTCGGGTACTGAAGCACTTTTTGGTCAGAGATGAATTTATGAATTTTTATGTTTTTCAGTTTCGACCTTTGTCCTCCTTTTTTACTTGTAACTTTCCAACCGTTGATCCAAATTTTATTTTCTTTATATGGTTGGATTCAGCATGAAAAACTAAAGAACCTACGCGAAAAAAAGGTCAAAATCATTTACATAAATGTAGAGAATTCAATAAAAATAACACTCAAATGTTCAAACAACAAACACAAGTGGCTCTCATTACATCTTGAGTATATATTGAATGATATAGTGACTAAGTTATTTGATTTCATACTTGGATGAATTAGACTATTGGATTTTTATATTTTACAATGATAATTTGGTGTATTTGTTCAAGAACTTATGTTATGTGAAAGTATTATAAATTGTATTTTTATTAGTATGTTTTTATTACGGTATTACCGGCGTACCGAACCAATCCAAACCGAATATTAGGTTACTCAATCCGAAGTCTACCAAAGTCTTTGGTTTAGTTAACGGAAGAGCCTTCTACCGTCCCGAACCGATCCGTGCCCAGGCCTAGTGAGACCCATAGCAAGAAATCTCTAATGGAACAATGAAGCAATTTGGAACTCAAATGAAGTTGCATGCATTGTTGTTGCTTCCATGTCCAAGTGATCTCAGAAAGGTGTGTGTGTGGTTTCGCTGCTATGGGCAGTGACTATGTATGTAATGTTGATATAAGAATGATTGAGAGTTTGAATTCTTACAGGCTAAGATTATTTGCCTTCACTTTTTGGGAAGAGAAAGATATTGAATGTGATTCGATCAGTGGTGGTTTTGATTAAGACGTACATAGTTAGTCCAAAATTTGTTCCTTAACTTTAAAACGTTGAACATACTTTTGTAAGATAGTTGATGATAAAAGTTTAAAAGTAACAAAGATTTCCCAATCAAGGAGGAAGTGCTTGTTAGTATTTGGGTAACCCTCTGCTTTTTTTGATAAATACTGGGAACTAACGCGTCCTTTATACATATGAGTGTTGCGAGGTCCCTTGTAAATTAGGTTACTTAATTCTAGAGATTTTGTAATACTATTTTAATTTTGATCACATTGATTTTGCGATTTGATTATTAGGATAATCACACAGACGGTGTAACCTTTTTTTCTTTTTCATATATATATATGTAGTAAACCATACGAAAAGTGAACTCTAACCTAGCTATCCTACTTTGTTTTTTTTCACCTTTAGATTGTGTGGGGAAATGCATGCATGCAGTCCATTCGTAAGTTGCCTTTGTGAAAGATCTGAACTTTTCTTTCTTAAAGTTTGATAGTATGAAGAAACAAGTTGATTAATGTAAAGACTTGCTTGTCGTATATTCAAAATCATTTTAAAGGAATGTAGTTTTAGAAACTGAGTGAATGATATCAATCAATTATGGTGATCATGGAGATTGTTGGCTTTTTGAGTCCATATAAGCTTATAAGTGCTTAATTAACCACAACTTATGGTGATAGAGTTCTATTTCCATATGTTTTTCTACCTTTCATTTTCATGTCTTTTTAGTTGCCAAACTAGCGAAAATCAACATGTATACTTGTTATGCTCTGTGCAAAATTTAAACTGAGATCCTCACATAAACCAATACAAAAATACTAACAAAATAATTTTTATAACTTAATTTCATAAAATAATTTGTTTATAATAAAATTCATTGTCAACCATGGCAATCACAAATTTTGAATAGTCTTTATCAATTTAGGAATTTCGCTTTTTGGCGTTGAAATTCCTGAAATTAAAAGAAAAACAAAAATTGTGATGGAAACCAAGTCCACCAAACGCGCAATGGTATCAATGTACTGCGCGCTAGAAAATATATATAATATACAAGTAAAAAGATTTCAAGGACCCTAAAAAATGGGGGTGCTGCCGGGTGGCGTGACTTGTACTACCCGAGGGATGCCCCTGCATGCTCTAACCTTCACTCCAACGAATCTCATTATATATATATCTTTTGGAAAATGATTATATCTATTGTAATAGCACTTTTAGAACATATACTTTTAATTACATATATCTCTTAGAGAAGATGGATGTTTTTTTATATGAAGCACTGAAAGTGATTCTCTACAATCAAAAAAATATTATTGTTTTCAACTAAACATCATTTAAAAAAAGAATTAAATTATCTGAAAGCATTTTTTGGCATCTCAAACACAGTCTCGATTTTAAAATGGCAATCATCCTCATCTGTTCCTCGTGTTAAATACCAAGAGATAAGGGAATAGTAATTAAGATTAGGTTAACGCAAATTGATATAACAATGAATGTTTAGATTAGATGGATATATACTATTCTAATGGATGCTTAGTCTGTCTGTATAGCATTAAGTACTTAACCAATCTTGATCAGCCACACGTAAACATACAAGCCACTGCTTAAGTCAGCTGTGCCTGCGTAGTGGGATTCTTCTCTCCCACGACAAATATGCATACATATATAGAAACATATATAATCTAATGCATGCGGTCATAATCGTATCTCAAATTAGTAATTAGAATAAAGGCAGAAGAGATTAGACTTTGAGTAGCTGAAACAGTATGCAGTGCAGGTACTAATTATAATTAAGCTGCCAATTATGTCAAAGCAAGTTTATGTGTTGTGATTGTGGTGGAGATCGTTGTGTCTGATGAACCGTGCACGTACAAAACATTAAAAGGTTAACATCAATAACAACACGTTTGTCATCCTTTCATTTATGATGTTTAGTCAAAAGCCAGTTTTTTTTATTTTTGTCTTTGTTTTATGGAAGCTCCTCCTATAGGGATATGCAATGTTGCGCCTATCCATTTGGAGGCATAAATGGAAAATTACCAAACTAAAGTTTAGAAGCATGCATGGTTTTTCAGTTTTTAGGTTCATTGACTACTTCACTAAACTAATATATCAACCCACAGTTAGGCATGTTCGATACTCATTAAACTAAAAATTAAAATTGAAATGGTTATCAAACGGACCCTTAATTAATATTTTTTTAGTGATTTATATGAGTCACCCGATCATACAAAAATTGATAAGAAATTAGGCCCTCAAAATTCTTAACTTGCTTCAGTGCAGATAGCTTTGTTCATCTCAACTAATGGGGAGATTTTATTAAACAATAGTAGCTTCAAATCCTCCTTTTACCCAATTGAACTACGTACATTTGGAACTTGTTAAAATTAGGCAGCCGGAAGTTTCTAATTCCTTCTTGATCTCTCTTTTTTATTCGTATTGGATCTTGGGACCAGATTTAATAGTCAAATATATGCATCTTCTTGAAAAAGAAGCATATATAACCATATACATACATATTCCCTTAAGAAGCCGGCTCTTATCTAGTCGACAATCTATGCATGCAGTCACTTATAATATTGATGCTGGCATCGGATTATACTAGGTATAAAGTATAAACTGCTTCTGGCTGGAATTTAAATAAATATACTAATTAAGATGCATTTAGGTTTTCATGCATCCAGCTATACATGCATGATTAATTTCCTGTTTTCGTATTCATGAAGCTGTTTTAATGTGCTGCACTTGCAGTACCAGATCAAATTTAACTACTTCTGTTGATCAATATTAGCAAATTAATGTGCAAACTCTAGCAACCCAGAAACCTCCCCTGTTTCTAATTTTTACACTCTTTTTTTTTTTTTTTTTAAAGGCGATAGAATAATTTTTACCATTTAACTTCTCCCGATTGGCATGAAAAAATCGATCATAAAATTTAAACTTCTGCGAAGAAAAAAAAATTATTAATCTTCATACTCAATCTCAAAATCTTAAAAAAGTTATTCTGATTCTCAAAATCTTAGTACATGTACCAGTACTGATTAATTTTGTTCCTGTCTCTCTATTCCCCTAATATTTTACATATGAATTTCTTGTAGACAAGACACATACCATTGATACCAATGAAGATGGAGAAAGAAAAGAAAGAAAAAGAATAATAACTAGCTGCTTCCCAATATCTGTGTCTTAAAATGATAATAAAAAAGCTAGAAAACCAGTCACTGTACTTCCTACGTATCAGCATATGCCTTTTTTAAAATAAAATTTCCTAGGATAAACTTTAAATACAAGTATAATCCATAGATGTGCCAATTTAAAAACTTGGGAGACATAGGGTACTAATTCATTATCCTTCCTTTCCAACACTCTGGAAGATAATGATCCTGATCTCAAGATGAGAATATAATCCTAGTCAGTTTCCAAGCAACCAGTAACTACTAAGCTTACTTAACACTGGATTTATTTATGTTTAAGTGCATATTAATTATAATACATATAAATAAACAGGATTAATTTAGTATTAAAAAAAACCCCGGCATAGGGTACCGGCAGTCTCACTCATTCAGTTACATGATATCTCACATACATCCATATCAAACTTTCCATGATCCCCTGAAGACCAGAGAAAAATCAAATGGTTCTCAATTAGCACGTTTGGAGGAGAATCAAAATCTGTTACCTCCCATTTCAAAGCCAAGGGATGATAATGCATATGTAAAGATGCAAAGTAGAGAGCATATACTAAGCAAAAATCCATGGTGGGTATGTTTTAATGTAGCAATTATGGCCCTCTGCAAAGGATAGGACCACTATTGGTAGTCATTCAAGTATATGCTCTCACTGAATCATCAACCTCTGCCGCTTAAAGTGATAATGGATGGATGAGATGGGTTTTCAAGCAATAACAAATGAGAGGCACCATGGGAATTTTTTTATTACTAAATTGGGGATATTCTTATTTAACCTGGCTAATTTTTCAGGGCATTTGTTCAGAGTGCCGCATAACTAAGAATCGTATGCCTTAGAATCATCTTCACAAATTATACTTGAAAGTCATAATTTATTTGGTCTTTTGTTACATGACGTATTAGGACAAATTATACGTCTAAAGGTTTTGTATAATTGAAGAGAGGCATCTCATTCTCGAATATGGGAAGCATTTTTTTTATCTACGACATGGATTTGATGAGCTCAAAGCTTGTGCAAGCATTATTCAGAGACATGGAGCTAGTGAAATTCCCTAGAATGGCCAACTGATCTGTTTCTTAATACTCAAACACCACAGCATGATTGAAATACTATAACAATCTTGTAAGCAAAAATTCCAGAATACGCAGCAGAATAAATTCAAATAAAAATGCAAACAATTGCACAAGGGACACACGATATGTTGACGCAGTAAAAAACCTCAAGATGAGGAAAACAACTGCGGGCACTATGCCGGAGAACAAATCACTATGAGAAAGAATACAAAAAGATCTTACAAGTCTCAACTCACAAGACTAACGCTCACAAGGCAGACTTGCCTACTCGCCTTTGCTACTCAACCCAACCAACGATCTTGTCTTCCTTCGTCAACAAGAGATGGCACAACTCTGGTCTCGGCTGCTCACACCTCAAGGCACGGTTGTTGATCACCAACATGCATAATGCTCATGAACTCACACACATATGAAAAGAAGATTATTTAATCACTTATGGAGGCTAACAAGGAACAACCACATGAGTTTTCAATATAAACTCTCAAAAACCTCTCTGCAAATATTTTGTCCTTCTTTCTCTTTTCAACATTGCAGACCCACAAATCAAAACGGCTAAGTTCTTTCTTGTATTACATGCTTAAAACTAGGTCAGAGACCAAAAAAGGCTTTTTGCAAAAATTGGCTTTTTAACAAATAAATTATTTCTTTAAAACAAATAAAGCCACTTAATTAAAAACTCCGCTGTAAAGACAAAAGAACTATTTTGCTTAAATAAGCACCAAACTAAAGAATATAAAACCATCGTTAAAAACTCACTGATGTCTGGTGCTGGATTATGTAAGGCTGAAATCATATATCAGTCTTATAATCAGACAGTCGCTTTTGATGATCTTGCAAATATGAATGCATGGATGCAAGACATACCCTAGCATTGTCTCTAAGCCACACTGATCCAGGATAGCAAAATGTCACTTGAAAACTGTAAGTTACACTCAAAGACCTACTCTATGTTTTTGTAACAGAAAATTGCCAATATACCAAAAATTAGGTCCTAATAGCTAGTGTTGAAATATTACTTCATCCATCAAAGCCATCATATTTCACTCTGAATTGACATACGACGGATCTTCTAAAGATGTTGCCTTTTCGAGCAATGGTGAAAAACGCTTTGGTCCATGAGGATTTTAACAACACATGTCCGGAGGTTGAGTTAAGGTATAAAAGCAAATATCAGTATATAAATTACTCGTTAAATTTCGTAACGGACTTATAACTTCATTAATAGAGCACTTATTTAAACTTATCAATACTGATTAATATCTCGCAATTAGAACTCTTAATCAGGAGCCACAACTAGGGCCAAATTTTAAAACCACGAAGGTATAGCAGAACCAATAAATTTAAAAGTGACTAATACCCACGTTTAAGCTTTCTAGTATATTTTATAAAAAGAAAAAAAAAGAAAAAAAGAAAAAGAGTATAATGACAAATGGGCAAATGCTTTGCTTGATTAAAGAAAAATTAACAGCACTCTCATAAAAAGATAAAAAGTAAAAAATCCAAATTGCATTGACCATATTCATGATCCTTATGATTGATCATATAGGAATATGTGGGGTCAAAATTCTATTTTATTCTTTTTTTTTCTTCTTCTTCTGTTTTTCCTTTTTATCTTTTGGAAATTATAGCCACGCAGAGGAGAAAGATGATAATGTAATTAATGAAGGAAGGAAAGGAAATGGAGATGGGTTGGGTCGCTCTGCAAGGGAGCACCCAAATGTGCAATCCGAATCAGATCATCATTTCCATGGCCTGTCATTGGCTCTGTACTATATGCCCTAATAAACCCTTACATTTCATGGCTCTCCTTTTGTCCCTCTCCATCTCCCTTTAACTGAAATATATGTACCTAACCAATGTCTAGGTTCTAAAATAAAGCTGTTATACATAGGGTAATATTCTTTTGCGCAGTATAGCATATTATATTGTCAAATTTTCAATCTGAATTAGGCACATTTTTCTCTCTCTCTCTCTTTTTTTTTTTTTTTTTTTTTTGGGCTACGAAAGAATATTAATGTGTTCTTTCTTTATCATTTTTGAGATCAGCTGCAGTAGAAAAAAAAAAACAAAACATATATTGGTTTCTGCGTAAGACAAGAAAAAAAGGAAGTGTGACTGTGACTGTACGGATGTAAGGAAAAAAAAAATAAGAGGGGGTATCTTTTCTTAGTCACGCTGTCAATTTTCCACAATTATAATGTTGATGTTGTCCATTTCTTGGAAGAAAAATGACAAAACATAATAGCTAGCTAGGGCCCCAAAACACAGCAACGGCTGCGGATCTTTCTTTCTTTTCTTCTTCTTTATTATTATTTTTTTTTATAAAACAAAAATTTTATTTTTTATAATTTTTTGTTGTGTAGTTTTGGTGGGAAGGTCTGATCATGTTGACAAGTTGGGCAAAATGGAGTGGATTTAGAACAAAGGAATAGAACAACATATATCATATATGCAAGAACCTCTCACCATACGACCACCACGATTGCCCGACTAGCTAGGGCTACTAGAAATTAGCCTTATTTAAATAATATATATTATGTCACACTATTCTTTTTATATGGATCTGATGGAAATAATGATATCCAAAACACCTTTCTATGTGGAATATATAGTACAATAAGCATATATGCAGATGTAGGTTGGTTGATCTACATAATTGGTTTTTCGTGTGTTACAATTTTTTCACTTGAGAGTACAGCATGAAGTTTTTCTAAAATATTGAACTCGAAGGTTTTTTAAATCATAAAATGTCATGTTAGAATATGCTTATTTGTGAAAAACGAGAATATTTAAGAGGTAGCTAGTTTTTGCAAAGTTTTACTGTTGTATTAATGAACTAATTTTTATGATCCTGGTGATCTTGTATGAGCCTAATTAATGCAGCACCATCATATATTAATTTAATATGATCCATCTCTACTTTTCATACTGCAAACAAAAGTATAGATTGGCTAATGAAAGGTAGGAAAAATAATTGAAGCTTTTAATTATCTTCAATTAGTGGAAATCAGGCTGGTCTAATTGGAGGCGATCTTGGTGTGCTTGTAAATAATTTGGCCAATAAGCTTCAATCTCACAAATAAGCAGCTCTTGACTTTTACTTATGGGCACTGCCTCCAACTTCCAAGTGTCTAAAGTACCCTTTGATTACATGCATACTAGTTGTGGAACAAAGGGTTTGGTGGTAAACTAGGAGGCAAATATACTACATAATCTCTCACCAAGAAAAAGGAACAAACTTTGCTGATTTTCCTAAATGACAAATTATACCCTCCTAAGAGGCCATTCTTTTTCATATATTTTTGAATTGGATTTGGTCCCACCTCCTTACCACTTTAAATTCCCACCCTTTCAAAATCTTCATGAGCACAAATTGGCTGAGAGAGAGAGAGAGAGAGAGAGAGAGAGAGAGAGAATCCGGTGGTGGTTTTTGGTAACTTTCCGGCGAAGCTGGCCACTATACCTTTCCAAGTGGGGGAAGCATAGGATGATGGTACAAGTGCACAGGATATTTTAGAATGTGCTATTGTTGAGCATCAGTACGAAGCACATCAATCTAAGTTCCTTCCTTTTCCAACTCCATAAATAATGCCACCAAGGCCTTCCTTTGAACACTCACAAGGAGCAGCAGCAGCAGTACCTCTTCCTTTTCTCTCATCACAACTCAACAACACGCAAGGAGAGAAAATGGTGAAGTTCTCTAAGCAATTTGAAGGGCAGCTGGTCCCTGAATGGAAAGATGCATTTGTAGATTACTGCCAACTCAAGAAGGACCTCAAAAAAATCCATCTCCTTAACACTAACATCAACAACAACAACACAACAACTTCTAAGCACCAAAATACCTCTTTGTCCAATACCCTCTTCACATCTATAAGGAAGTTCTCTCCATTTGGCCATCAACATAGAGAACATGACCTCATTCATGTATGTTCATTTTTTATTTCTGTTAAATTTTAAATAAGTATTTCATTATTTGTTAATTAATGTGTGACTTGTATGTACCAGGTGCATAAGAAGCTTGCCTCATCAGCAAGTAAGGGAGACATGTATGAAACTGAGCTGCTAGAGCAGTTTGCTGACACTGATGCTGCAAAAGAGTTTTTTGCACGCTTGGACCTCCAGCTCAACAAGGTGAACCAGTTTTTCAGAACAAAGGAGAAAGAGTTCATGGAGAGAGGAGAGTCCTTGAGGAAGCAGATGGATATACTCATTCAGCTCAAAACTGCTTTCAAGCTGCAGCGTGGCAAAGGAGCGTCTGCAGTGGATTCCAAGGAGGATGCCTCTATATCATGCTCCTTCTCATCTGGTATATATTCAAATTTGTCTTAATTTTCAATCACAATGAGCAAGCTCTGCATATGCTTCCATAGTTGAGTTCATGCATGCATACTACATATGTTACTTGTACTTTTTGGCATATTTATTTTTTCTAGTTTGCTTTAATTCAGTACTAAAACAAAATGTCTGAGGCCAAGTACCAAAATCTTCACTTAGAGTAGCAGTAGAGTAATTTGTTGTTAGTTTTTTGGACCAAACTGATGGAACCAAAAATTGATGATCTGTTTCTCATTAAAAAAAACTTTAAAAAAAAAAAATCTTTTCTTGGATACAGAGGACGACTCTGTTAAGGACAAAACAGAGCATGAACAGGAGCTGCAAGACATCAGCATAGAGGACTTGGAGAAAAATGAAGTGCCACATTCAGAAGGGTCAATATCAGGTGAATTGGGAAAATCAATGAGAACGAAAAGTGAAGATATTGGGAAACTGAGAACCATGTCAAGTCGTTCTTTCAGTTGCCAAGGGAAGAACTTGAAGATAAACATTCCTCTCACAACCCCATCGCGTACCTTCTCAGCAATCAGTTACTTGGTCTGGGAAGATCTGGTTAATCAGTCCTCAAAGAAATGCAGTGCAGAAGGCAGTAAGCTGCAGATCAACAAAAAAAAGTTGCATCATGCAGATAAGATGATCAGAGGAGCTTTTGTTGAGCTCTATAAGGGTTTGGGATATCTCAAAACATACAGGTGTCAATCACCCTCAAAGCTTTTAGATGTATAACTTTTTTTGTTTCTTAACTTCAAAAGATAAACAATTTCGAAGTTATTACGTATTGGAATTTGATGAGGCAGAGAAGCTTACGTGTTGTCCACAACACTAATGATTTGCAGGAACTTGAACATGCTTGCTTTTATAAAGATTTTAAAGAAGTTCGACAAGGTAAGTAAAATGAGTGACTTTATAGCTTCTTTTAAACTTTGGATTTTTGTTTTGCGTATGTAATTAAAATGATTTTTCTTTTCTTTTTCAGGTCACTGGAAAACAAGTTCTTCCCATTTACCTAAAAGTGGTTGAGAGTTCCTATTTCAACAGCTCTGATAAGGTATTTGACTGATCCAAGTTTTAGACCCACCGATTAAAAAATCTAATTCCTATCATGCTCTAGCTATGTTAAGTAAAGAACAATTTTGCATGATGTTATGATTGGATCATGTTCAAATGTTGGCCACCAACTATCATTTCATCCAAATATTTGCCGACAATGTCAAGTGGCCATTGATTCTTATAGTTCATGACTGCACAATGGATGCCATTAGACTCATATTATCAAACTCAGATATGCTTGTCTGAGTCTGACACATGAACTAGAAATTAAAGTAACTTTAGCAGCCAATAGTATTATGCTTATAAGTTTCAAAAATGACAGGTGATGAATTTAGCAGATGAAGTTGAGGAACTATTTATCAAACACTTTGCTGAAGAAGACAGAAGAAAGGCCATGAAATACCTGAAACCGACCCAGTGTAAAGAATCGCACTCAGTAACATTCTTCATTGGTAAGTCCATGCCAGTTTACAACAAACTGGGAATGATGAACATTATTTTAATCATAAATTAAAGTACGCAAGTGGTTTTCCTTTACACAACTTTTGCTGGGGAGCTTAAAGTTTGTTCATTTTGGGGCCGTACAAGATTTAAGAAACCAAAGAAAGGACCCATTAGGCCACTAAGCTTTGAAACACAAGGCCGTGCCTAGTTCACCTTTCCTGGGTGGGCAATAAAGCACAGGTCCCATGCTATGTCACTGTTATCTTTGGGACAATTTTTTATTGTACAAAGGTAGAACCCTAAAAGGGCCATCAACTCCTAGAGGGCAGCAATATTTTGTTTCCTCAGTGCGGTGCCAAACTAGAAGAGCATGTACACTGCTAAGTACCCATGTTGGTCTAATTACTATGCCCTGCACACATCTATGAAGTAAATATCATATCATCAAGTGGTAAAATTGGTAGCGGGGTCTTTCATTCTCGCCTAGCAGAAAACAAGTGTGGAACTTAAAAGATATGTAGCATAAGGATTCTAACCCTTCTGCTCATACATGACATGTGAAGCTGATAAGGATGTTCCCTTTACCTTAATTGACTACACATTGAACCATGACACAGATTCTAATTTGAGCAATTTGCTGCATCTGATTTTAACTGCAACATATTGCATAACAAGTGATTTTATCTTCTTTGGTTATAATCATCAGGTTTATTTACCGGGTGTTTTATCGCGCTCTTTGCCGGATATGTCATTATGGCTCATATTATGGGGTTCTACAGACGGCAGCCAAAATCAGTCTACATGGAAACTGCCTACCCTGTACTTAGGCAAGTGTTGCAGCTATTCATTTCTTTAGCGCCATACCTGAACAAGTCTTAAAGACGCAAGATGTAAACAAGTAGGCTAAAAAAACAAACATTTTTTCTTTTTTGCAGCATGTTCAGCCTTCTGTTTCTACACTTCTTCCTATATGGTTGCAACATTTTTGCATGGAGAAAGGCTCGTATAAATTATAGTTTCATCTTTGAACTGTCCCCAACAAAGGAGCTAAAGTACAGAGATGTGTTCTTGATCTGCACCACCTCATTGACTGTTGTAGTGGGGGTCATGTTTGTTCATTTGTCATTGCTAACAAAAGGCTATTCACACAACCAAGTTCAAGCAATCCCTGGTCTGCTTTTATTGGTAATTACTTGAACTCATGACATAATAATTAGAAATTGCATACCTGTTAATCTTTCTTACGTATGCCTACATTTTAGAATAATTAGTCACCAGGTATTTAACTTTCTCCTGAATGTGCAGATGTTTCTCCTATTACTTGTGTGCCCCTTCAATATCATTTACCAATCAAGCCGTTTCCGTCTTCTTCGTGTGATAAGAAATATCATTTTGTCACCTCTGTACAAGGTACTGCATATCTCCAACATCCAATTAATAGCTGAAAACATATTAGGCCAATCAAATCATATTTCTAATTTATTTGTGTTTGCTATCTGCAGGTTGTCATGCTGGACTTCTTCATGGCAGATCAACTTTGTAGTCAGGTATTGATGAGCACTTAAGAATTACTCTTTCCTTTTTTCCTTGAGCGAATAAAAAATTCGAACTATTGTTTACTGGAGTTCTTAAATCATAATCTTTTCTGACTATCATAACAACATATTCATTCTATTCAACAGGTTCCGATGCTTAGGAACCTTGAGTATGTGGCATGTTACTACATAACTGGGAGCTACAAGACTCAGGACTATGACTATTGCATGAGGGTCAAGAATTACCGAGATCTTGCTTATGCTGTGTCCTTTCTGCCCTATTACTGGAGAGCAATGCAGGTAAACTACTACTCTATATTTTTCTTTGCTTTGATCTTTATTGTGTTTTTTCTTCAACTAACTTAAAACATTTATGACCAAGATTTTTGCTTAATTCGGTTTACAGTGTGCTAGGCGGTGGTTCGATGAGGGACAGACAAGCCACCTTGTCAATCTAGGCAAGTATGTTTCAGCAATGTTAGCAGCAGGAGCTAAAGTAGCTTATGAGAAAGAAAGGAACATTGGATGGCTCTGTCTTCTTGTGATCATGTCGACTTTTGCAACAGTGTACCAATTGTATTGGGACTTTGTAAAGGATTGGGGTTTGCTACAAATGAATTCCAAGAATCCTTTGCTTAGGAATGAATTAATGCTTCGCAGAAAGATCATTTACTACATCTCAATGGTATATGTCATGGCCCTCCCTCTCTACTTTTCACTTCAGGAAACTTTCAAGAGTCTACGGGCCATTGGCATACAATTGGCACCCAAAGCTAGTCTCTGACAGAATTAGAAACCAATTATCCAACTACTTGATTGATATTAGCATCTAGCAAATGGTCAAGATAGATATGATCATAAATTGGATGGACATATTCTCCAAACAAAATACTGATAATGCCATTATAAGAGCAGATCAGATTCCCACTCTAATTCACAGAAGACAATATGCCAGCAAAGAATTAGATGTTGTCTGAGGCTATGCACACATCACAGAAGCAAATGTTCTGTTTTGTTTCTAGGTTACAGTTTAGGTCTTGTCAATTTGACAGTGTGAAAATCTAATGTTGACCAATATTTTGGATATGCAGGGATTGAACTTTATTCTCAGGCTAGCTTGGTTGCAAACTGTTCTCCATTCAAGTTTTGGACATGTGGACTACAGGGTAACTGGGTTATTTTTAGCAGCCCTTGAAGTCATCAGAAGAGGGCTGTGGAACTTTTACAGGTACTCAAATCTCATGATTCTTATTCTTATATCAGTCTACATGTGCAGCCATATAGAAGCAGAACTTGACATGAAACTGAAATTAAAAAAAACCCTTTTCATTTTCAAGTGCAATAGCTCTAACCTAAAGAACAATTTGTTCCAAATGGTCCAGGTTGGAGAATGAGCATCTAAATAATGCAGGCAAGTTTAGAGCAGTTAAAACCGTGCCACTGCCTTTCCATGAAGTGGATGACGAAGACTGATGCCCCATTGGCAACAGTTGCATATAAAATTTGATGCGGGGTGGTCATTGGTGATTTAGGCGTTTTTAGAACAAATGTATCCAAGAGGAACCTTGTTGAGCTCCTTCAAGTTGATATAACAAACAAGACATCAACTGTAATCTCTTTTTGTTCGGTGGATTTTGGGGAACATTTGTTCATACTTGTATACAACAATCTCCTTCATCAATGAAAAGAAAATTATGCAAATTGCAAATACATTATTAGTGTACAGTTGAGTTGAGTTGAGTTCACTCATTGCTAAAATTGAATATTGAAATATATCATCGCCAACAAAATCGTTTGTTGTCTTTCCTTAATTTGTGAGTTTTAGGGTTTCAATATTCAAAGTAAAATCCTAATGTGGTATGGTATAAGGTTAGGGATAATTTGGATAATCTCAAATTTTGGGTTTCGAAAAAGACCGTTGGCGGCCCAACTCACCAGCTTTTGCCACTCAGCAGCATTTGCCATATAACACGTCGCAAAAACCCCCAATTGATTCTCAAAAATTGAAAATAATACAGAGCCCCAAAACCCAATTCATTCTTGCAACGGCAGTATACAGAGTCACACCCATGGCGGCAACACCAACTGCCTGGGGTTTATCTCCAGCCCTTCCTTCTCTCTCGTCTCCAATAACTAATCCTCATAAAACCAGTAAAGCCCTTCTTCATCCCAACTTTTTCAGACCCATTTCTTCTTCCAAGACTAACCCTGTCATCGGCCTCTCCAGGTCCTTAACCCAAGCACAAAACCCTCTCTGGTGAGTTTCCTTATCTGGGTTCCTTTCAATTTTTCTTCTTTCTTCGACTATAAAACTTTTATGCCAATTATAACTCTTTAAAACTTTGGTTTCAGCTCAAGAATTTCCCATACGGCCGCTGTAGCGCCAAAGCGTGCCTATAAGGTACTGGCTGTTTCTGGACTGTTGAATGGCAATTTTGAAACAGACGGAGAATTGGAACAGAACATTCCGAATACGGTATAATAATGATGTGATTCTACTTTATAAATTCGTTGTCTTTTTTTTATGTCGTTGATTTACTATTGCTTGTGGTAATTTATCCGAAAAAAGGGTATTACTTTTGGTCTGATTTCAAGATTTGGTTCTAAATTATTTGTGAATAGATAATTGCATTGGTAGGATTAAATAAAAATGCTCAGAAAGTTTTGAGGCTAATGTGACATGTGTTATCATTTCAATGTGTGTGTATTTTGCTGTTGCTTGAATGTCTTTACTTTCTTCTTTAACTCGGTTCTGTTTCCTGCATGCTCTCCACAAAAGGATGCTACTATTGATATAAAACTCCCAAGAAGAAGCTTGCTTGTAAAATTTACTTGTGATTTGTGCGGTGAAAGAACAGATAGGCTCGTGAATCGATTGGCCTATGAGCGGGGGCTTATTTACGTACAGGTATTTACTCATCTTGTTGATTGATATAAGATTCTGTGTGGTCTGTTCCTGCTAATGATAAACCTATGAAACCTTTTCTAAAGTTTAAATTCTGTCAATTCTTTTCTTATTGAGATACATTTCTATTTATTCGTTATGTCAAACCAAAAAAAGAAAAAACATATATAAATTAATAGGATTATTTAAGTGGTCATTTCAAAGTTGATTCTAGTTCTCTTAATTGAAAAGTAAGAAATTTCTTTTCGTTTATCCGACCGATTAGCACTTTCTTCTCATCAGTGTGCAGGGTGTCTCAAGCATCACAAATTAGTTGATAATCTTGGCCTTGTGGTTGAGTATGACTTAAGGAAGGATATCGATGCGGACACAGATATGGATAAAGTTTGATCTGGCATTGAATTCATTTTGCATGCTTGTTTGAGTTGTCTTCCTTGTCAAGTTACGGATGGTTGTTGGAATCCAAAAATCATCTCCCTTGAAATATTGAACACGAAGTAAATACAAAAATGCTAATATTGATGGTTCATCTTTTGCATTATTCATTCCTACATCTGGAATAATCATTTTCTTGCAATACACCTTCTTCTCAAAAAATCTTCTTGCAATATACGAATAAATTCAGAGTCCATTGTCTAAGATCTGTAAGAACTTTAGCTTCTCATTGCCAGCAGTATAGCAATTGCTAATCCAGTTGTAACCCACATTCCCGATATCCCTCCTTTCTGGTGCAGTGCATTTCCTCCATTCTATGAGACAAAAAAGAAGAAGGGTAATCCAATTTTTTTTTTAAGTAATATTAATAAAAGTTGAGTTCACAGCGCATGTAAATATGGTGTTCTTGGGTCAGCAGTTCTAAGAAAGAATTAAGAACATACCAAATTCAAACTGGGTGATGGTGCCGGTGTTGTTTCCTCTGTATCTGTCACTGTAGTAGGTGGTGCTGGGGGGCTTAGTACAGTTGGTGCAGGTGCTGGTGCATGATGATGCCTCCTGTGCTTGTGCTTGTGCCTCCTGTGTTTGGGTGGAGCAGGAGCAGTTGACGGTACTAGCACTGGTGCTGCAGCTGGTGGCACAAGAACTGGTGCTGGAGCTGGTGCTGGGGGTGGTTTTGATGGTGAGGGCACTGGTGCTACCTTAGCTGGTGCTGGTGCTGGTGTCTCTTTAACAGGAGCTGGTGCTGGTGGTGCTGAACTGGTGCTGGTACAGGAGGTGGCAATGGTGGTGGTGAAACGGGTGATGGTGGCGGCAGTGCTGGTGGCTGTGATGGAGTTGAGACAGGTGGACTTTGTGGTAGTGGGGGTGGGACTGTTGGGCTTGTGGCTGGTGCAACCTTAGGGGATGGTAACGTAGGTGTGGTTGTGGGTGGGGTTGCTGCTGCCACAGGTGGTGGTGTTGCCGCAGTTGGTGATGCAGCAGAAGTTGGTGGAGTTGTAGTTGGCAAAGTAGCTGGGGCAGCTGGTGTGGTGGTAGGTGGGGGCGTTGCAGCTGGCAGAGTAGAGGGTGCAGCTGCAGGTGTTTGTGCATTGGTAAGGACTAGTAGAAAGCTAAGACAACTTAGAACGAAAGCCAAGACAATTGAAGCCATTTTTGTAAGGGTGGATGATAGTAAGAAGAATTGGAGGTTATATATTGGGTTTTGAGAATTAAACAAACGCAGCAGGTGAAAGAAACGTTTGGTGAAAACTTGAAGGGAGAGATGTAATTTTCATGTGATTGGAACTTCTCTTCTAATCATTTGGCGAGCAAGGTGGTTGTGAATTATGAAGATATCCCCGGCCTCACTAGATGGTCCCATCCTATTAATCTTAAACCTGAACTTGAGGGGTGGCAGTGCCTTAGCCTGGAAATAAATCCTGAGAAGTAGACAAAGAAATTATTGTTTTGTTTGTAGTATTCAATTGCTACACAAAATTCTCGTGGCACAAATAGCAACAAAATAGAAAAGTACAAGATACACAGTGAGTTGAATGATGCATGCAACAATTAGAAGAAACGTCTACCTACCCTTTTGTTGATCTTAACAGCAAACCTTAGCTCTGGTAAGCTGTACACATCAACCTTTTTCGAAAGCAAGGTCCTGGCTCCTCTCATGAACGCTTCCTCAATGCCCTTCCTTTATTTACACGGTCAAGTAAAAATAATGATAACAAGGCATTTAGTTATTAGATTATTATTCAATTAATGATCTCTCACTGGTAGTGTCAAATTGCATTTGAAGCCGCTGGTGAGATGTTGGAATCACCGTCTGGTGGGCCGGTATGCTCATGCTGCCACGAACATGAAAGATTGAATTATTGATGCAACTGCACCAGGCAGGGGACGTTTATGTGATTAAGCACCAACCGCCATTTACCACTAATCTAACTCATAAATTATAATGACATGATCATTGTCACATGATGTGCGTACAATTTAAAGAATACAAAATTAGTGAAACACCCAATCCTAGACATGAAATTATAAATATACCCAACACTATTTAAAACATAGAAACACACTCAAAATAAACCCAAAAATCAACAATTGTATATTTTTTGGGTGTGTTTATAAATGGGCTTTGAGTGTGTTTAATAAATGGGTTTTGGGTGTGTTTATAAAGTGTTTTTCATGTGGGGTTTTTTTTTTTTATAATTTCAGCTCCTATTTTGGGTGTATTAGTGAAACTCCCTTTAAAGAAAGGAGACATGTGGACTGGTTATATCACATAACCATGTTCTAATCTTACACAATAATTTCTCGTGAAAAGTCATTTTTTTAGGCTTATTTATGTACATGTCCCCTATGCTTTCAAAATTGTATCAGATTACCACATGTGCTTTGAAACGTCTCAAAATACCCCATACACTTTTAAAAACTGTTTCACGTTACTCGTTCTGTTAGTATTAAGAGATGTTCAGTTACGTGGTGTGGGCCCCACTTCTTTTAAATCACTTAACAATTGAGAGTAAGGGTTATTCAGTTTCAGAAAAGGGGAAATTGGGAGAAGAGGGCTAGGGTTAAGAAGAAGGCTAGGGTTATTCAGTTCATCGCTCATCCACTCTGAAATCTGCAGAGCATGGCCGTAGCGACAATACCCTCGGAGCCGCTTGATGAAACCTTGGAGCTCGGGTTGCTTCACGTCTCCCCCTTCAACCCGCCATTGATGGAGCATTGGCAAAATGGAATCTTGAGAGTTTCGAATCTGCCAAACCCTACTGTGTAGAAGCTCAAACGGAGGTGATGAGGTGGAGGGCAGCACCTCAATGGAGTAGAATAGTGCGCCAAAAATCCTAGACATATTTTCATAAGGCTGCTGGACAGATTTTCATAAACCCTACCCTCTTCTCCCAATTTCCCATTCTCACCCAATTTTCCTTTTTCTGAAACTGATGAATAACCCTTATTCTCCATTGTTAAGCGATTTAAAAGAAGTGAGGCCCACACCACATAACGGAACGTCTCTTAATACTGACGGAACAGGTAACGTGAGGCAGTTTTTAAAAGTGTAGAGGGTATTTTAAAACGTTTCAAAGCACAAGTGGTAATCTGAGGTAACTTTAAAAGCACAGGGGGTATGTACATAAATAAGTCTTTTTTATTGTTGATGGAGGGAATTCGAAAAGCTAGAGCAGAACCCAAATCCATTGAATCACCCAAACAGACCAATAGTCATTTTGCTTCCGAAACAAAGATCAATAGTCATCCTCTTCAGACATTAGCGAAATTTTATAGTGAGAATGCCATATATAGACTTTCATATTAGCCACATGATCATTTTATTAAACCTAAGTGAAATTACTATTCATATGAACTCTTAGACATTATGAATGTTATAGTTATACGAAAAGTTTGGACTACAATTGGGCTTTAGTGACCCATACGAATACTGTTCTATGATTATCTAGGCTGAAACCAGAAAACCCATAAGAAAAGGTGAGTTTCAACCCTGCGGTAGGGATTAAGAAACGGGCTTTGTGAGAACGTGTGTACGCTCATGAGACTATAAGAGAGAACAATTTTATCTACGGGACGGACAAAACTTCAACAGAGATTTGTACATTTATGATCAAATTGTCGGTTTTGAACTATCCATTACAAACAGAACATTATATGGAAGATGTCATGCATCTTGGTAAGTAACTTTGATGGATGGTGAGAAACAGGCTGACGTGCGGGCGGTGCTGGCGGGTCTGCTTGCTTTTCTTTCTTTTTTCTTCTCAGCTGGAAGAACTGCTTCATTATATCTGCACACTCTGATGCCAACACACCTCGTCGGATGTTCATCTTCGGGTGGAATGGGTGGACAGGAGCAGCTGGCTTGTCTGACTGTTCCGAGCCGTTTCCTCCCCTCCCATCTGGAAAAAGTCTGCAAGTATTGTTTACATGTTGACCGGATAAGGCACTATTTCATCTTAAAATGTGGTATATGTAAATGTAGTTTCGATGGAACAATTGAAGAACAAAGGCCAGCCTCTGATAAAGCTTAAAGATGAATAACACTAATATCAGATATCATATCTAGGACAAAGAACAGGCTATGACCTATGAAGAAGTACAAAATTTGCGTACCTTATCCAGCTGCCATCAGCTCCAAGAAGCTTATTGGGAGCTCCCCACACAACAGTGTCGATTCTCGCTTGGAGTATTGCTCCAGCACACATAGGGCATGGTTCAAGTGTTACATATAGTGTACTATCCTATGAGTTCGGAAAACAAAATTTAAGTCAAGACAAGGTGCTATGACATTGCTTCATTCATCAGTAAGCAGTAACTTGAATTATATACAAAATTATTCCAACACAATCACTTCCACGTTTTCTATAATTGATTAAGGGGGAGGGAGAAAAAACATGATTGTAGAATAGGTCCAATCAGAACTAGTCACAGTTGCTCAAAAGAAAAAAGAACAGCAGGAAATCATCAGAATGAATATACGTACGTACATGCATATATGTATATTGGAATAAAAAAGGATACTAATTACTAAATAATAGAAAAATTACCGCAAGCCTCCATGTCCGAAGAAGGTTTGAAGCCTCTCGTATGCATATCATCTCTGCGTGGGCTGTTGAATCCCGTAATTCTTCCACTCTAATGAACACATCAGTGTAAATATCCAGAAGAAAACATTTAATTATAAAGCATACATATAAGCCTATAAAACTCACAGGTTACATCCACGTGCAATAATCTTCCCATGTTGTACCAGTACGGCCCCAACAGGCACCTCCCAAGTATCAGCAGCCTTCTTAGCTTCGAGCAGTGCTTCTCTCATAAACATTTCATCAGTTTTTCTCTGTTCAATTTCAAGTGTATACGCGTCTTCCCATTCATCAAATCTGTCTCTCAGGACTTGCTTATTCCTCTGAAGCTTCCTTTGTTTCAATTCCCCACCCATTTGCACATTGTCCGATACTTCATTTAACTTTTGACTACCAAATTGGTCCATGTGCTTTGTTGAACCACTTGCAGACACAGTGATACCAGGATTTGCAATTTCTTCCACAACGGGAGACCTTACGCCACTTGCAATTAGTGGTTGCAATGACTCCACTTTTTTAATACCAGAAGAAGAACCTTGAGAACTCTTTTGATTCTCTTTTGAACCCAAAGTTTCCTCACCAGAAGACACGGAAGTGGCTTTTGATGTCAACCCACTGTCATCTTTAATGGGAGACGATGGCGTACCTGCTTCAGGATATCTTACCTTGTCCTTGGTTCTCATTATGCCAGACACTCCTCCTTCACTTTGAGAAAATGATTTACCTGGTTGCAGCTGAACAGAGGTGGGTTCTGGTTGCATGTCTTGATCCCTTTTTGCGTTCTTTTCATTGTTGTCTTCAGGCTCACGGCCAGAAAACCATGCCTCACTACTTGCAGATTCATTTGATGAAATCCTTCCACCTGATTTCCCAGCAGAACGAGGGGTTTCAGCATTCAAACTCCACCTCAGCCTTAATATATCTGCAACAATATTCCATACAGACCTGCCAGTTCTCTTGACAATGGCATTCCCACTTGTTGTAGCGACCTCTGATTTTTCTGCCATGGGGGTTCTAAGAACAGATGGGTCTGTTACATCCCACATTTCATCTGAAGGCCCCTTGGTTCCAGAACCTCCAGATGAACGCCTTGAGTCATTCTCCTTCTTCTGCAAGTCTTGAGATCCATTTTGACTTGAATTCCTTTGCCCATACTTCTCATCTCCATGCACCAATTTTTCTTCAGAAACTGTATTCACATTCTGATTTTTAGAAGTTGAGACTTCATGTCTCACTTTCTCAGAAAACTCCCCAACAAACTGTGCAGATGATTTCTCCAAACGATGAGCTGAATTTAAAGCATCTTCAGGATTAATGAGGTATAAAATCTCTCCTGGGGTCCCAGGGTTTCCATTTCCACCGCCTGATTCTTGGAGCAAACCCGAAGTACTTTGCCCATCCTCCTCGCCCCCATATACTAATCTTGGTTCAGAAACTGTCTCATCCTGGTTTTCAGAAGTTGATACACCATACCTCACACTCTCAATGAAATCCCCCAGAAACTGTGAAGATGATTTCTCCAAACGATAAGCTGAACCCAAAGCATCTTCAGGAATGAGGTATTCAATCTCCGCTTCTGTCTCGGCATTTCCACTTCCAGTGTATGATTCTTGGTGCAAAGCTGAAGTTTGTTTCCCTGAATGAGTACACATGGCTGGAGAACCACTTTCTGAAATTTCTCCGGAAACCTCCTGAGTTGCCATCCCACTTGTTGACTCAATGTGCGGCGATCCTCTAGCTATCAATTGAGAAGGGGGGGGCAATAGCATTGCCTGTAGGCTTCTCTTATTCCCCACAACATCATGTGGTTGTATTCTAGCTTGGGAAACCGTACTCAAAGATGCTTGGAAACTAGAGGCTCCTTCTGAGTCTTTTTCATAAAAATTAGATAACCCTGTAGAACTTTGGTCCTCCTTTCTGGGTTTAACTTGCATGAGCGTTTCATCAGTTTCATTATTTCTCTGTCTTGTTTCCTCAAATGATGTAGCAGCTGATGCCATATCACTTCCTTGATTGATAGTTCTCTTCTTAGAGATTCTTTGAGCATTGGTATTTCTCTCTTTATTACTAGCACGGACCAGTGGCATTTCAGTAACATCATCAGTTCCTTTTCTGGATTGAATCCTCTGAAATGCTTTCTCATCCATTCCTGAGTATGGCTCTGACGACTCTCCACTTGACGCAGGAACCAAGTTTGAACGCTCTGCCTGATTCATAATTCTAATTTCAGGTTGAATAATGTTGGCCGTTTCAACACCACTGTCACAAATTTCTGATATGTCAGTGACTTGTTGGGGCTTTCTTCCCAAGTTGACACGTCCAATGATCTGCTGGTCTATTTGGTGGTGTTGCACTTCTATCTGATTTACTGAACTCAGCAACATATTTGTGTTTTCTTCCTGGTAAATCCTCCTTGTATCAGACTTCCCCTGCCAATTGGACGTCCTTTCAGCGTCAGCAACTCGAACTTGCGAAACTCTTGAGAGCTTTTGGTTGTCTCTGTTTAAATCATCGTTTTGATTGATAATGCCAGCTGTCTTGTAATGTTCATCTTTTGTTTCCTGCACTAAGTTTGTAGCTATCCCTAGGTTTTCCCTTTGTGTGGGTCTCTTCTGGGACCAGGAAGTTGTTTCAACAGAATTTCCATGAATCTCTGATATTTCATTGTGTTCTTGGAATTTTCTTCTAGATTCAGGCACACCACCAACTTGGTTCTCTGTTTGACTATATTGTTCATTTGTTCCCTTAGTCAAATATGAAGTCTCTTGCTCATCATCAAATTGCTTGTGGGATCCAGAGGCCTTTCCTAACTCATGTTGCTTGGTCTTCATCACTCTTGAATGCATTTCTGAGGATTTCCAATCAGCCCGTGTTTCTTCAGCCACTACTTCTGTTAGCTTCTTTTCTGTCTTCTTCCTCCAATCCCACATAACACCACCCACAACTGCAGTATTTGTTTGTCTTGTTATTTCTCCATTTCCATCAGAATCATCTCTATGCTTCCTGTACTCTTCACTGACCTGCTCATCAAATCTATCACATTCTGAATCCTTGTACACACTTGAAGCAGGTTCCTCAAGGAGGCCATGCTTATCCTGAAAATCTATCTCAAAATCGCCTGAAGATGAAAAGGAGTAATAAGATGAACTAGAACCCCCTTTCCTTCCCCTAAGATTCTCACTTCTCAAAAACATTCCCCTCTCTTCTTTCTGTCTAGAATCTTCTTCACTCAAATCAATTGCGGCCGATTCAAACTGGCGCTTTGAATTACTCTCCGAAGAACTCAACCTACCATCATTTTTCTTCTCCCCACTGTTACATTCACTACTATTGTTTCCTTCAATCTCCACTTGCACTCCCTTTGATGAACTCCCATTTTTCTCTCTACCACTAAAACTCCTCTCAGCTTCTACTCTCTTAGATGAAATCGCATTTCTCTCTCTACCACTCAAACTCCTCCTACTCTCCACTTCTAATCTCTTCGATGAATTCACTTTTCTCTCACTACCACTCAAACTCCTCCTACTCTCCTCTTCTACTCTCTTAGATGAAATCGCATTTCTCTCTCTACCACTCAAACTCCTCCTACTCTCCTCTTCTACTCTCTTCGATGAATTCACTTTTCTCTCACTACCACTCAAACTCCTCCTACTCTCCTCTTCTACTCTCTTAGATGAACTCACATTTCTCTCTTTACCACTCAAACGCCTCCTACCCTCCAGTTCTACTATCTTAAATGAAAACCCATTTCTCTCCCTACGAAAACACTCCTCGCCCACTTCCTCACTCAACAAACTGAGCATAGCCTCGGCATCATCGAGATCACCCGAATTGTAAAGTTCACCCTTTCCTTCCCCATCAGCCATACAACAACATCTTCCTTTTCTTCTTCTACCACGTCTACTATAAACACTCCCCTCCATAAGGGAGCAAGGGAGCTCATAACAACCCCAGTCAGGACTCTGTTCCTGAACCCGGTAATTGTACCGGTCCCTGCCGCCCAAGATCAACCTTCTGCAAGCTGACCATTGAAGCAGGGTGGATTGCCTCAACCCATACAAGTAACAAGGGTTTATGGGCACTCTATGAGTTGAAAATGCACAACAAGTACAACAACATGATTTTGATGATGATAATGTTGATGAATGAATTGGGTTTCTGTCAAATCTTTCATTCAGCAAGTACGAATAGTCATTGAAAGAATAAGAAAGAGACCCTTGAGTTCTAACAGAGTACATACTTGAGCTAAAATATGTGTTCTGCATTTCTACCGGTGAAGAGAGAGCGCGGGAGAGACAGAAGAGGAAGAGGCTTACCTTTGAATTGAGAAGTGGGTTTTGGAGGGTTCTTGACAGCGAGGCTCTGAGTGAAGAAAAATGTGGTCTTTGTCAAAGATCAGATCGCTAAACTGGAAAATCATGGAATCAGACACTTTTTTCCTTTTTCTTTTTCTTTTTCTTTTTCTCTGATAGAGCAGAACAGAACTACCAAATTGAGTTGAGTTCACTCACCGGGTACACAAACTCTGTCATTTTGGGCTCAAATATATATTTGGGCCGAGTACCTTTTGGACCGAAAACTGGATAGAAACCAATGTGGATTGGGGTGGGCTTAATGCTTTTTGGACACTAATTTCACACCAACCAAAAAAAAAACCCAATCTCTTGCTTCAAAGTTGCTACATTATTATCATCTTTATGACCCCAATTCAATTAGAAAGAGAGCCCACATCCAACTAAACCCCATCATGAACAGAGTTAGATTCATCTCAGCCCATGTAACAGCTTAAACATAAGTTTCTTTTGAAAACTTTATTTGAGTGTTGTTTTTAGTACAATCGATAGTTTAAACTACATGAGGATGAGGATTTTCTCGCACATACTACCACGGTGTTATGGAGATTCGAACTTAAGATCACTAGTCTGCAAGTCAAGTCATTTTTCCACTAAAGTAAACCCCGTTGCCTATTTGAGTATTTTAATAGTGAATGACTGTAAACAACAAAGATAAAGATGCAAACTTTTGGCAATCATATTTCAGTATTATATGATGATATTTGTAGCATAAAATCTTCACTTTCTCAACTTGCAAGTACAAAATTTATAAAAACCCAACCAAAATGTTTTTGCTGACAAGTTACAAATCAATACTACAAGGAGTTGAGGAGAGGGTGGAAAAATAATTATCATACCATGATGACAAAGTATCATCATCCATGACAATCAATCATGAAAAAAAGGATACAAAATCAATGATCTGTACAATTTTAAATTAATCAATGATCTGTACAATTTTAAATTACATTTAAGAAAGCAACCTTCAACTGACTACTTTGGCTTTCCCCCATTTGTACAATGTACTGCTGACATGACCCATAAGCAAATGCATAATTAACCACTTCCTCAATTATATCTCATCCATTGTCAACTCCCCCTTACTTACATGATACAAATATTTTTATATAATATGATTATTTAAATCGTGCTTGTGCCGATGGTGCAACTATATATATATATATATATATATATAATATAAAATTATAAAAATGTTGGCCACTAGTATTGCTACACCTGTTCAAATTCTAGAGCGGTACCATGTACGGAAATTGCCAATTATTTATAGGGTTGGTGTTTACATGTAACGCTAATTCTATCCACAAAGACGTAAGGCATTTGCGGGTTGGTAGGTCACCTTAATGGAAGTCCATTTCAACATGACTATTACTAGCACATTTGGCGTTTCAAGATTTTCTTTAATTGGTGATCCATATGTATCATGACATTGACAGTTCCTATTTTCTTTTCTGGGCTACATGGATTGGAAGAGTAACATTTTTGTTGGGACCTTGATCCAAATTTGTACTCAATTAACCGCACAGTTAATGAAAACATTAACACTTAATTAATTTATTTATTTATAGTATATAATCTGTTCGCGTTAAAACTAAACAAATAGAAATAAAGCTAACTTATAGGTGATGTGGAAAGTTTGGACCCGAGAAGCCTTTAGACAATGGTGTCTTCCCTCAAGGAGCGATACTGGATTCTGCCTAGAGAAAGAAACGGCAGGTGAAGCCTAAGACACCGGTGTGGTGTCATGAAGGTCCTCCGATGCCAAAGTTAATTGACTAAGAGCAATTTTATTGACAGTGTGAAAGCAAAAGTCAAGTAAACAGTCTTACCTCTTTGGCTGGGCCAAGGGCTCTATTTATAGATAGCATTTGTGATACTCTTAGTACTTAGTTTCGATGTGAGACTCGTGGGAGTGTCTTTGGCGATCAACACGTCCCTGACAAGTTCTGGCGGGAGTTCCGAGGTAATCTGTCGAATCGATCTGAATGTGCTAACGGTCGTTCGGCATCTAGCGCCGGAGGTTGGTGAGGATGCATGCAGGTTGCAAGCACTTCTACGATTTGACCACACAACAATCGGCAGAGTGTGCCGATCGATCTTCGGCATGACTCACCAAGCTGGTCTGACAGGTTTTGCCTTCCACGTGTCATGACGTGAGTGGGAGGTCAGATATGGTACAAACATAAAATGATAGTTTAAACTACTCTAATTAATCTAATTTACGAAAAGATGAATTCAAAGTTGTGTACAAATGGACTTATTTACTGCCCTAACTAACTAATCTAATTCACGTTTACCTAATTGATTTGGGGGCATAAATTGGAGCAAATATTGGTTTTATGCTAGGGCCCCCTAATTGATCGTAACAACGTCTTCCTATACTGAAGTCCAAAACTTGTAAAAAGTCTTCTCTTTTCTTTATCTAGACAGGGATAGGATAGCCAGTTAGGGAGGGTGGCACGCAAAGGCTGCCAACCACATATACATATTAAACAACATGAGCATTGAGCACATAACAAGTTGAGGAGCTTCTTCATTTTTCAAATCAATTCAATCTCTTCTTAAAAAAATCCACTCAACTTGTTCGAGGGAACAAACAGTTTTTTCAAAATACAAGTGCAACTACTAATTGATCTGGATTCTGGAGCACGACAATAAGCCAACCACCTGCGCTACAACTAACAATTTATATCTGTATGATTGATTCAATCAAGAAGAGAAAAAACTATATTTAAAATACATATACATATATAAGTTGGTGTGAAGAGCATAAGAAGAGGAACATAACCCATGCAGCCAGGCTTGCACGAGCAGCAGCAGAGCATCAGCAGCCAACTGACCCAACCCACCAAGAGCCGCGTGGTCCTCCCTCCCTGGCTACTTCACCATATCATACAAAATTCAATGCAATTAAGAAATAACCAGGTTGAATTAGGGTTTCAACTCATTACTCCTCCTCCACGTTACATTTCTTGAAGCTTATATTATTATTATTATTTATTATGAATATTCCATGCTAGCTAGGCATAATATATATATAGAGAAGACAAAAAAACGCGGCTAATTAAAAAAATAAATTCCCAAGTCATTGGAACTTAATTACAAGGAAATTTCCATAGGGTGTCCTACCATTTTAAGCAACGTTCCCCCCATCATTCCCAATTGGGTGGGTGACTTCATTGACCATACCACCTTGACCGTGAGAATGGTTATGGATGCCCAATTCCATACTCAATAATAATATGGAGGCTTGACTTTGAGACCAATTGAAAGAAACTCATCTTGGAATTTTTCTTGCAAAACAAGTTCAAGATATCTATTTTTCCAATATACCCCAATTGACAAGTTGACATTTTCACGGTTTAATTTGTAGATATGTGGTAGATGAAGCCGTTCACATGTCAAACGCGTACGTACATACATATAGCATGTATATGGGAAATTGATCATATATATTAAAAGCACGCAAATATTGACAATCTATATTTTGAGTTGTTTTTGTAGTTGCAATATTATAGTATCAAGTTTTTATTTTCAAATTTGGAGAACAAAATTCAATTATGAAAAATCTATCTTCCAAGAAAAATACTACCAAGACCAACATAATATTTGACCTTAGTTTTTATGTTGTTACACTTCAAATTGATTTAGTATTGGGGGCCCCTATAGATTTAGGATATTCTAAGAATATGATGTTGCTGAATAAAAGAGAAAGTAGTATGTAATACGTATGTATGTATTTGTCTCTGCATGTGTATTTTCTTTTCTCATTTTGGATCATTTTGGCTCATTAGAGAGAGAGAGAGAGATGTGTTTGATTGGTCACTGCCCCTCTTTTTCCAAGTCGTGCCAAAAACGTGTCACTATATATGAAATACGTATGTATGTATTTGTCTCTGCATGTGTATTTTCTTTTCTCATTTTGGATCATTTTGGCTCATGAGAGAGAGAGAGAGAGAGCGCGTGTGTGATTGATTGGTCACTGCCCCTCTTTTTCCAAGTCGTGCCAAAAACGTGTCACTATATATGAATGTTCGTCGGGACACGTAAGCAATGATACCCTGGAAGATTTTTGCGCCTTTTCCTTTTCCTTTATACCTCATTCCACTATGCGACCATGTCTATGTGTACAACTAATAACAACAGACTCATATGTTGACTAGTCAACGCAGATGATGATTGGGTCTTAAAAATATTACATACGCATCCCTCCAATTGGGTTCAGACAATAGCTGTTAGAAACTGACCATTTCAGGTAAGGGCATGATTTTGCTTTGGGTAATTTTTATTATTATTTTCCTTTATTATTTAAAAGATATCAACGTCAAGGATGAGATTTTGCAGCATGGTCACCTTTTCTTGTATCCTATTAATTTCTTATGTGTGTATATGCATAATGCCACGATGCATGGTTGTTGGAGGAAATGGAGGGATGTGTTTGCTTGTATACCAACTTTTTGGCTCCCGTTGTGATTATCTCCAAATTGTATATTAATATGCATGTTAATTTGTGGTTACATATGGAAAAAGTTTGCTCAATGTCAGACTACGGATTAAAGGAAAATCATTTGCGCTATTATAATAATAGATTTTGAGAACCGATCAATTATCTTTAAAAAAATATAAATAAATAAATAAACTATTGTAGTACGAGCATGTAAAACAAAATAAAATAAAATAAAAAACAATCGAGCTGAAGAGCAATGAGCCTCCCGGCAGCCTCACCTGTGGATGCTGCTGGCCAAGTGCCCTAGGCAAAATATAATACGACTATTTTTGATAGAGATGTACATTCATGCACACGCATTGAAATCACGGTCCTTTTGGATGAAATGCAAGGGATTTTTGCTACGGCTAGTTAACTTTAGGTGTGTCTTTGTTTCTTTCACGGGCTCGCGACGGCTTCTTTGCCTCTTTTCCCAATTCATGCATGCTGCCATTTTGTGGGAAAAATATTCCATGTGCCCACCTCCTTAATACACGTGTCTATAAAGAGAAATTAAGAATAATTTGATAGTCCTAAAATTAGGTTAATGGGTTGTTAAACAAGATTAACATAAAACAGGCTTGTATTATCCCAAGGCCAAATCGATTTGGCATCTTCATATTCCTCAATCGTTTTTTATGGGTCATTTCCCAAATATGTATATTTTCATTAATCTTGTATGATTTTGTGTGGCTATATAGATTTCTTATGAAAATGACGCCTCATGTACCCATCTATATGATGTCTCAATACTTGATTTACCTTTTGTTATTCACCATTCTAGATTCCTTACCATTTGGTTTGGTTATTTCCTTTTTCGATTGTTCGATTCGTAATCTCCCCTAAAATTTCTCAATCTCAATTTGTCCGAATATGTTTAAATTAATTTATGTTTTGATGATGTATGATTGAACACGATGAAGTGAGTTTACAATATTCAAGAATTTTAGATTGGGTTGTTTAAATTAATTTACATCTTGATGAGAGTATCATTGAACGCAATTAAGTGAGTTTACGATATTCATGAATTTTAGAATGATTGTTTAGGTAGTCTTAATGTACAATTTGCTTGAAAAACTGTTTTGTTTCCCTATTGATTAGAAAGTAAAAGCAAAATCGTATACTGCTAAAACACTAATATATTGATAATAAATCAAATCATACCTACCAATGCACGGTGACAATTAAGCTAGAGAGAAAAACTTAATTGTCATCGTGGCTATATCTGTCATGAGTTATGTATATGGTGGCTATACATGCCAAAGTCGTCCTTTTCCATGGCTTGATTTATGAGTAGCAAAATTTGGTAATGAGAATCCTTGATAGATTTCAAGCGAAAGTAATGCCCAGTGATGAGATATTAACTTCAAACGAAATAAATCTCGACCCCCTCTTCGAATCAAAACAAAAACCATGTTTTGTATGTTTTTTATTTATTTTGCTGAATTGACGAACAAAAAACTTTTATTTTTGGTCTTTGAATCAGACAAAGTGCCAAGAGTTTTTAAAAAAACAAAAACAGGAAAAGAAAAAAAGACAAGGAAAAGTGCATGTGATGTTGGACGGAGAACATTAGTGCTTGGTTGTTAGAGTGTTTGACCCGTCGATCACGTTGCCATGCCCCGTCATGACATCGCACATTGGCCCTAACTTGTGTCTTAAAATTCCTTAAAAAATTCAGTTTCGTTCAGTTTTCTTTCCTTTTTTATTTATTCCAACCAATTTAAAAAAACCCAAAAAAACAAAAAAGTAACCGATTAAAAAAAATTTACTTGAAAAAAACCCAACTTTCCAGTAATTTGCTCAAAGTTTATTATATACTTTCCAGTTTCCAATTTGATGAAGGTGGGAAGTGTGGCAAATTTCTGGTCAAGCAAAAAGGAAACAGAAAGTTTTTTTTTTGCTTGACACAAACCTTCCAATTTGTCTTCCTTTCATGCCTCTCTCTCTCTCCCTCTCTCTCTCTCTCCCCTTTCTTCATGCTTTACTGATGTAATAGATTAATTATCTTCTGATTAATCATTACATCAGAAAAATTAATGTATTTCATTTTGGGGACTTTTCTAATGAAGTTTCTGAGAGAGAGGGACAAGTAGGAAGAGCAATTCACATAGAGAGGGAAAGTCAGAGAGACATAGAGACATTAAACAGTCACCATTGATGAGCCCCCGTAACTTTCCCGCGAAACTCAATTTTCCCAGAAAGCAAATCCCATTAATCAAATCAATCTTCTAGACCTTCTCTATCGCCCCCTCTTTTTTTTTCATTTCGAAAACATCTATTTCGAACACATTCCTTTCCTTCTTCTTTTGTTTCCTGGGAAAGCAGTTGAATTTGGAAATCTATAAACAAAGCCAAAAGGGAATGCGCGTCCTTAACATAAGTCAAAATGCGAGATCCAATCCAAGTCTTCGTTCAAAGCCTTCATGTGTAGAGACCATTTCAAATACCCGGATATTCATGTAAACCTTTTCTCTATTTTACCAGCTTCTTCCATACTCTATTTTCATCATATTCTTGGTGTTGGATTTCTGGGACAAAGTTCACACTTTTAGGTGCCGAAGTTGCCTAGATTACAAAATAGAAACCTGTGTGCTTATATTACCCTTGAAGAGTTAGCCTTTCTGGTTTTATCTGTTTCAAGCTTTTCTCTCTCAAAATTCTATACATTTATTATTCTCTCTGTCTAAACCAAATTTTTTATTCTTCTTTTACTGGGGTTCTGAGCTTCTGGCTGAGAAACTTTTTTTTGTTGGGCTTTCCCTGGGGTTCTGTTCTTATAAACTGGGATTTTCCCCCCTCGTTTGGGTGTCTGTGTTTAATATTTGTGAATTTTTGGGGGGTTGTGGAACTGGGTTTTTGTTGTCCTTGAAGAACCAAGCTGTATTTATCAGTGAGGAATTGCTTTTCAAGGAGCTGCAGTAGCTGTTACCTGTTATTTTCACTAGGCTTGTTTTCAAAATTATATAGGTGGGTTTGTGTTGGTCTTGGTATTGGGGTTAGCTAGAGCTTGTAGTAGTGTGAGAGGGACATAGACAGAGAGAGAATGAGGGGAGGTGGCAGAAGGAGAAAGCTGCGTTTCAGCAAGATCTATTCTTTCACTTGTGGTAAATCTTCTTTGAGGGATGAACATTCACAGATTGGGGGACCAGGATTTTCCAGAGTGGTTTACTGCAATGACCCAGATTGTTTTGATGCTGAGATTCGCAATTATGGAGACAATTATGTCAGTACTACAAAGTATACACTTGCTACTTTCTTGCCAAAATCTTTGTTTGAACAGTTCAGGAGGGTGGCCAACTTCTACTTTTTAGTCACTGGAACTTTAGCCTTCACTCCTCTGGCTCCATACACGGCTGTCAGTGCCATCATCCCTCTTATTATCGTCATTGGGGCGACCATGGTGAAAGAGAGTATCGAAGATTGGCGTCGAAAACAGCAGGTACTATTTTGCTTACCCAGTTTGGCTCTGTATTTTCGTTGTTTTCATTTTCCTCCTCCCTTCAGAATCCTCATTGAATGTGTGAAATCAAACATTAGGATACAGTTTTCAATGACTTAACCATAACTAACTGAGGATTGCTCTGAGACATGGAGGATGATCAAACTAGATTTTAAAAACTTTCTTCAAGATATTCTGTATCGGAATTATTTGACTCTGCTGTGCATCTTACCTGTTTTGTAGTTTATTTATCATTTGTTCTTTATGTAAACTGTCACCCAGGGCTATATAATCTTACAGTTGGAATAATTTTTCAGGATATTGAGGTGAACAATAGAAAAGTTAAAGTACATAAAGGTAACGGGGCTTTTGATTATACTGCTTGGAAGAATCTGAGAGTGGGAGATATAGTGAAAGTAGAAAAGGATGAATTCTTTCCAACGGACCTCCTCTTGCTTTCATCTATTTATGATGATGCAATCTGCTATGTTGAGACCATGAACCTTGACGGGGAGACAAATTTAAAGTTAAAACAAGCATTGGAGGTAACTTCATCCTTACAAGAGGACTCTAACTTGTGCGATTTTAATGCGGTTGTTAAATGTGAAGACCCAAATGCAAATTTGTACTCATTTGTTGGAACTATGGAGTTTGAAAAGCAACAGTTTCCGCTCTCTCCCCAACAGCTTCTCCTCAGAGACTCTAAACTCCGAAATACCGACTACATATATGGAGTTGTTATCTTCACTGGTCTCGACACAAAGGTTATTCAAAATTCTACTGATCCCCCTTCAAAAAGAAGCAGAATTGAGAAGAAGATGGATAAAATTATCTACTTTTTGTTCTTTGTTTTGTTTACTATGGCAATGGTTGGATCTATTTTCTTTGGGATTGCAACCAAAGGTGACTTAAACAATGGGATCATGAAAAGGTGGTATCTCAGGCCAGATAATTCTACAATTTTCTTTGATGCTAAAAAAGCTCCATATGCAGCAGTTTACCACTTTTTGACTGCCCTGATGCTGTATAGCTACTTTATCCCCATCTCCTTGTATGTGTCAATAGAAATTGTGAAAGTTCTTCAGAGCATCTTCATCAATCGAGATATTCACATGTACTATGAGGAAGCTGACAAACCAGCACATGCCCGTACCTCAAACTTGAATGAGGAACTCGGCCAAGTTGACACAATTCTCTCAGATAAAACTGGAACTTTGACTTGCAATTCAATGGAGTTCATTAAGTGTTCTGTGGCAGGGACAGCTTATGGCCGAGGTTATACAGAGGTTGAGAGGGCTATGGGTAGGCGAAATGGTTCGCCCTTGGTTCATGAAAGTATAAACAGAGAGGCCAATGTCAAGGATTCTACTGATACAAAGCTACCCATTAAAGGCTTCAATTTTAAAGATGAAAGGATTATGAATGGAAATTGGATTAATGAGCCACATGCAGAATACATCCAGAAGTTTTTCAGTTTATTAGCAATCTGTCATACAGCCATTCCGGAAGTTGATGAAGATACTGGGAAGGTTTTGTATGAGGCTGAATCTCCTGATGAAGCAGCATTTGTGATTGCAGCAAGAGAACTTGGTTTTGAATTCTACAAAAGGACGCAAACAAGCATATCACTGCGAGAGTTGGATCCAGTGTCTGGCAAGAAAGTTGAGAGGTTAGTATATTTCTTAGTTTTTCTCATAAATAGGACTTTCAAATATGTATGCCACAGTCTTCTTTCGTTTCCGTTGGTGTGATGTGGGTTCATCAGGATACCCGATTCCTAATGCCTCCACATTGATTTCACATGCACTTTTATACCAGGAATATCCACTTTTATATTCATCAAGTAACTTCTATTTTGCAGGTCATATACACTTCTGAATGTTTTAGAGTTCAACAGCACGAGGAAGCGAATGTCTGTGATTATAAGAAATGAGGAAGGAAAAGTACTATTGCTTTGTAAAGGTGCTGACAAGTATGTATTAACTGTCTCAAAACTTGAATCTGTCCCTAATTTCCCTGTTGCCAAGTTAAAAGCACTTTTCTAACCAGCGTAGCTCATTTTCTGTGCAGTGTGATGTTTGAGAGGCTTGTCAAAAATGGTACAGGGTTTGAAGAAGAGACCATGGAGCATTTAAATGAGTATGCTGATGCAGGGCTGAGGACCTTGATACTTGCCTATCGTGAACTTGAGGAAGATGAATACAGAGAATTCAATGAAAAATTTATCAAAGCCAAGAATTCAATTAGTGCAGATCGTGAAACATTGGTTGATGAAGTAACAGATAAGATTGAGAGAGATCTAATTCTTCTTGGTGCAACTGCTGTTGAGGACAAACTCCAAAATGGGGTGTGTAGTCAAATACCGATGGCATAACATGGAAGTTTTTTTTGTAGACATGGTATTGAATTCCAAAGTGATGTTCTTTCTTTCTTTCTTTTTTGGTTAGGTTCCTGATTGCATTGACAAGCTTGCCCAAGCAGGAATTAAGATTTGGGTTTTGACTGGAGACAAGATGGAGACTGCCATCAACATTGGGTATGACTTCTGGGTATCAATTATTTGGGCTGTGGTGAGGCCTTTTTTTTTCTTCCTACTAACGAAGGTCTCTGACTCAAATTGTTAACCTGCAGGTTTGCCTGTAGCTTGCTTAGACAAGGAATGAAGCAAATTATAATCAATTTGGAGTCTCCTGAAATCCAAGCGTTGGAAAAGACAGGAGATAAGGAAGCCATCGCCATGGTAAAATAATATACATATAGTTGAGTTAGTTTATGTATTGAAAATGAAATCTGTAGCTTTGATACTCAAGGAAGTAAAACAGTATTCTTGAACAACATAATAGCCTAATAGAGTAAATACACATTAATCTATCTTAAACCATTTGAAGTCAGAGTACATATGATACTGATAGGATATTATTCATCTTTAGGCATCAAAAAGAAGCGTTATCCATCAGATAACTAGGGGAAAGGCTCAGCTTACGGCATCAGGCGGGGCCTCTGAGGCATTTGCATTGATCATTGATGGAAAATCACTTGCCTATGCTCTGGAGGATGATATAAAGAAAATGTTTCTAGATCTTGCGATTGGCTGTGCATCTGTTATTTGCTGCCGTTCATCACCAAAACAGAAGGCACTGGTGTGTTTACAAATTACAATCTCATGGGTTTTTCTTTTTCATTTCAATAGCTTCATAAGGATGAATTCTTGCCTTTTCATGCTCAGGTAATCAGATTTAAGAATTGATTTGTTTTAAATGTTGAAATGAAACAGGTCACGAGACTGGTCAAATCTGGAACCGGGAAAACGACACTAGCTATTGGTGATGGAGCCAATGATGTGGGAATGCTCCAAGAAGCAGATATTGGGATTGGAATTAGCGGTGTTGAAGGAATGCAGGTATTTTACAGATTCTTCCACATGTTCTATTGAATAATTTGTTTTTTTCACTGTATTTTCTCTATGCTTTTATTCTCATGAACTTTTCATGCTTATTATTCAATTCAGGCGGTCATGTCAAGTGATATTGCCATTGCACAATTTCGATATTTGGAGCGTCTGCTGCTTGTGCATGGGCATTGGTGTTACAGAAGGATCTCATCAATGGTAATGCAATCTCGACAATGTGACAAAAAAATTTAATTTATCACAAGCAAAAACTTATGTGTCATGGTAAATTGACATTAACAAATTTCTCCTTGCAGATTTGCTACTTCTTCTACAAGAACATCGCATTTGGTTTTACTCTCTTCTTATACGAGGCGCATACATCCTTCTCTGGACAGCCCGCATACAATGACTGGTTTTTGTCACTGTACAATATATTCTTCTCATCATTTCCGGTGGTCGCTATGGGAGTTTTTGACCAGGATGTATCTGCCCGGTTTTGTCTCAAGGTAAGCTCACCGGGCCAATGTGCAAAATTAAGTTAAGATTAACATGCGTAATTTTGAGCCTGGTTTTTGCATCTTTTGGATTTATTGTTTATTCTGTTTGGTTGTGCAGTTTCCTCTGTTATACCAAGAAGGGGTGCAAAATGTTCTCTTCAGCTGGCGTAGAATACTCGGATGGATGCTGAATGGTGTTACGACTGCCGTCATTATTTTCTTCTTCTGCACGAAAGCGCTAGAACACCAGGCCTTCAACAATGAAGGGAAAACTGTAGGGAGGGACATTCTTGGAGCAACAATGTATACTTGCACAGTTTGGGTTGTGAACTTGCAGATGGCACTTTCCATTAGTTACTTCACCTTGATACAGCACCTTTTCATATGGGGCTCAGTTGCATTATGGTATCTTTTTCTCTTGGCATATGGAGCCATGTCGCCCTCATTCTCCACCACTGCCTACAAGGTCTTCGTCGAAGCCCTTGCCCCCGCCCCTTCCTTCTGGCTCATCACATTCTTTGTGCCAATCTCAGCTCTAATCCCGTACTTCACATACTCATCAATTCAGATGCGCTTCTTCCCTATGTACCATAGAATGATACAGTGGATAAGGTATGAAGGCCACTCAAATGACCCTGAATTTTGTAATATGGTGCGGCAGCGATCCTTGCGGCCAACCACCGTGGGTTTCACGGCACGCTTAGCAGCAAGGACCAGCCGTACAAAAGATAGACACCATAACCGTAGGTGATTTTTGAAAGTTTGTTCTTTGGTACTGGTACAGTACAGTAGGTCTCAGAGAATGCACTTCATCAATCTCTGCCAGTTTTTGTAACCTCTGCCTTTTGTACATGATTGGGTTGCACATACATATATATACAACAACATTTTTTGGTTCAATTTGTTCTAGGAGCGGGCCCTGGGGAGAGGGTACGGTAGCTAGATGACTCTGTACAGAAGCACAACATATGCTAGATGGGTCGTTGCTTTTAGAGAATTTATGTAAATTTTGAGTCTTGGCAATTACTGACCATGCTTAGTTTACTTCTTACTGGCAAATTATATGTAATACAAAGTGAATAATTCATTGTTAGGTTTTTTTTTAAATAATAAATTTCGATCCTTTTTCATGATTTTTCCTTTTCCCTTTCATCTTTGATCAATTCTGCTCTTGGAAATTTGGGTAATATTTTATCCATTTCTGTCTATATGTTTATACACACACAAAAACTCATCACTTTCCAAGATGGAGCTCCCCATCCTCCTTGTTTTTCTTCTGTTGAAAAAAGTTTAGGGGAGGGGAGGCTACCCCATCCCAGGACCATGACATACCCATTTTTGGTTTTTACAAATTACTCACTAAGTGTGATTGTCAGCAACCTAGGCATGGATAGCGAAGATAATGATCCTTACCAACTCAACCAATCCCATCCTCCTTCATTCAAGAAGAAAATTCCTACTTTGATTTGATGTGCATTGCATGGGATGGGACCCAAGTTCACATACAAAAGAATAGAAAATGACCAAATCATAAGTTCATAACATAACCTGAGAGAGAATTCATATGCAAATTACAACCCAAATGGTATGAAATTGAAATGGACCTAAACATGAACTACTAATAACATAAATTATTATTTATACAAAAATTTACAAGATGGGTTTTTGATTAATTAATTGGTAATTCTGATCTTAATTCACTAAAGGGATTGAGGGGCAGGTCCCAATATTAAAATTTATCAGTATATATATTATCCCCTTTCCTATGCAGATCCTCCTCCTCCTTCTCCTTCCACAAATCCATCCTATATATATTATCAAGACAAGCCCCTCAACCCCACAAACACAAAACCGATAACAAAAATAAAAAATAAAAAATAAAAAATAAAACATAAAAGTCAGCGATAAAAAGTCAAACCATCCACAAACGATCATACCCGCGCCACACCTGATCATACCCCAAGAAAATCGGCGGCAGACCGAGACATGATCGTCGCGAATTCGTTGAAGCTAATCACGCCATCGCCGTTCGTGTCGGCCTCTTGCATCATATCGGAGAGCTCTCTGTACGTCAACGGATGACCCATTTTGGCCATGGATCCGGCGAGCTCGGCGGCGGTGATGTAGCCGTTTCCGTCGCGATCGAACGACCGGAAGACCTCCGTGAGCTGCTCCTGGTTGATGAGGATCTCCGCGTTCATGTCAGGCAAGATGGCGGTGACGAGCTCGTCGAACTCGACGGTGCCGTTTCCGTTGGCGTCCATGTTGGCGAGGAGGACGTGGAGCTGGTCACCGGTGGGCTTGACGCCCAGAGACCGGAGCAGGGCGGCGAGCTCGAGCTGGGTGAGGCTGCCGTCGGAGTCCATGTCGAAGCGCATGAAGATGTCTTTCAGCTGCTTCAGCTGATCGGAGCCAAGCGCGGCCATCATTCTGGTAATGGCCAAAGAAGAAGAAGAAAGAAGCAAGGGATCAATAAGATACCAATTGTGTTTTGGGCGTTTTGAGTTTTTTTTTTTTTTTTTTAAATTTTGTGGAGTGGTAATTGGCTTGTGAAAAGTTGTGGTGCGAGGCTAATTGAGTTTTTTGTTTTAAGACTGTTTTTTCGAGAATTGCTAATAGTATTTTATTGATAAGAGGGAAAATAATTAGTACAAAAACCGAGGTATGTCGTCGGGATTAATTTCTTGTGAAGATTAAAACTGAAAACGCGTTTTTCTCTATAGTTGATTAATGTTTGACTATGTGGTTATGCATTGGGAAAAATGAATGCTAGTGCTATTTACTAGGGATTGTTTGTTAACCATATTTAGGTCTTAAAAGCTTTTGTTTTACTATTTTAGTACGAGTTGATTTGGGTCGGTTTTAGTTTTCAATTAAATTTAACACGGTTAGCTCTAGAGATTAACTGAGGACAGAACCTTTGGAGGATTAATTATTTTAATTAGTTTAATTAACCGACTACCTTCATTCTGTTTCCACAGAGAACATGGGTCGGCTGTGATGAGTTTTTCAATCATTTGGAGTTGGCATAATTAAGGTGAAGATCGAGATTCAGACAACATTTTTCTTAAAGTACGCGACGTTCCAATCATAACAAAGTTGACAATGGTGTGGTCTTGTAGGCGTGACATTTCAAAGTAAATGGACAAAATAATTATTTGACATGTACTAGACATGCTTTCCGTCAAGATATTCTATATGTGAGATAAGTTATAAGTGTCCAAGTCTTTGACATATAATAAAAGGATTGGACTTACGTACTGAAATTGACAACCTGCACCTTCTTGAATATGTTTCATATCCATCCATCGATCCATGGCTATTTGATGAATTGCAGAAACTGTAACCATAACTAAATGAATAAGCCACAACAAGTTGATCGATCCATGGCTATTTGACAAAGATCTAAACAACCCATTTCAACAGCTCGCTAGCTAGGTTAACTTATGATCAATAACTGACAGAGCCAACCATTTCAATCAATTGAAACTGCACAAATCTACTGTCAAATTGATCATCTTCTGCTGAATGATGAATTGGGGAACAACCCATTTCTCTTCTACCCCAAAAGCTTCCAAATCCAAACTCTCCTCTCTGAGATAACTCCTGAAGCACCTTGTCCACCTCCTCCATGCAACATCTGCAACTATGGCCTGCCTCTATGGGCCTTATGGACTCTCCAAGAATACTTACAAAGTCATCCTTGAATGGATCTAGTACTATTTCTCCTTGACTTTCCACTACAATCTCTTTCCTCTTTCTTTGCTGAAGCTTCTTCATGGTGTAGTCTCTTGTCTTTTTTATCAGCTTGCAAGGAAGCTTGAACAAGATGAAGATGGTGATTTGCAGGATCAAGCATTGACAGCAACATGAAATGACCACACAATCTGCAGCAACCATGCCACAATCTTCCATGGCTTGGGAAAGTCAGGAGGAAAGGGGTGACGGTGGTAAAGAGAACAGTTTAAGGAAATCATACCCCTGACCCTGCTGTTAAGGAATAAGTTCCTTCTCTTCCAGGGAGGTAATAGGAAGGGTGAAGCAATTGGAATGATATGTGGCAGATTGCTAAAAAGGCTGTATATGAGTCATGCCTTCCATCACTGTTGCTTCTGACAGGGGCTATCCAAAATATAATAAAAAGCTGTTGTTGCTTGGCTTCTACATTTTTGGTGGAAGATTTCTTTGATATCTTTAAGCGTTTCCTTCTAAAGGTGTCACAGAGCTCGACTTTAAAAGAAAGCTCCCTCTCCCTTTCAAAGAAGACTTGCAAATTAATTAAATATTCGCAAAATATTCGCAAGTCTCAAGCTTACATTGTACCAAACTCTGTTAACATCTTTGTTCATAGCTAGTCTTCTTCAGTCTTGTAATGGATTAATACATCTTTAACATGTTGGCAAAGTTCTGCAAATAAATTATAGCGCATGGATTTGTGAAACAGGGGAAACAAAAGAGAGAAGAATAGCATCCATGGTTAACAAAATTGAATTATTACTTTTATACACCACCATAAATGTTGGTAGATGCAACAAGATCATACATGGGCTAAATAATTTACAAGGGCAAAAAATAGCCGTGCAGAAGCTTGTATAACATCTAAACCTGATGCAGTCAGTTTCGGTTTCAGACAGATCAGGGTCCTCCCAGCTGAGCCAATCCATATCTAGCTCAATTTGGCAAAACCCTTGGAATTCAGTATGAATCTATCTCTCCCAATATTTACTATGGATCTTGACTAAAAAAATCTGTACTGTAATTTTGACTACCAAATGCCATTCGCCGGAACAATCTAATTTCGGCTGATTGTTGTGCCGAGTTAAACGCCTCGCTTTCGCCCACTCTCATTCCATTGGTTATATCGGAAACAGCCAAACTATCAAAAGCTCTAACAACCTGAGGACAGTAAGAACCAAAAGAATGATGATTTCAGCTTAATGAATAAGTCACATAAGAAAATACTTTCAGGTTCTTATTACCTGTCCCATTCGTGGTCTCTTAGCAGATGAATGCCGCACACAAGCAGCAGCAATCTCAATCATTCTGAACATTTCACTTTCAATGTAGTTCTTTCCGAGCCTTGGATCTACCACACCTTCAAACTCCTCATTATCAAGAGCATAACTCAATAATGGTCGAGCCTGGAAAATAAATTGCCTTGTCACAAAAGCTTGATTTTGACCCCAGAAAATTCATTTGGTTAACTGTACAGGTTTATTTCATTCTATACATTGTCACATATATGGCTCCTATGCATCAATGGTTTGCATCTTTCTCATGCATTTAGGTAAATATGAGGGGCAGATTTAAAAAAAAAACTAAAGGTTTCAGGTCTTCTCTACATATTTCATGATTTGATCAACATAGGATTTTAGACCACAAACAAAATGGGTACTTGACTTGCAACAGAGTTGCTTAAGGGTTTCTGGTCTTCTCTATCTGTTTCATGACTTAATCAGCGTATAATTTTAGACCACAACCAAAATTTGTACTTGTTTTGAACCAGAGCCCAATGACTATACTATATAACTGACGACCTCAGCCATGAAGATCTAATTCAATAAATTGAGACTTCAAAATATCAGATGGAAAATATCAAAATTTTCTTATTGAAAAGAAGTAAAAGCAATATAAACAGTGGACTATGATATGTTCAGTATGACAAGATGATGCTGTTAAGTTTACCCATTCAACTAGACTCTCATCTCCCAAGGGTTGTGAAGTATCGACAGGCTTCCGTCCAGTAATCAACTCCAGAAGCACAACTCCGTAAGAGTAAACATCAGATTTCTCAGTCAATTTGCCACTTGATGCATATTCAGGGGCCACGTATCTGAAAATGAACCCGAATCAATACATTATCTGGCATGAAAAGTACGTTTTTAAAATCTAGAAGACTCCTCAAGAATAGGTCCGGTAAAAGTGGTAAGCATATCATATGGACCAACACTAGATTGCTCACATACCCAAAAGTTCCCATGACACGTGTACTAATGTGTGTATTCGCATCAAGAGCTAATTTGGCAAGTCCAAAATCTGAAACCTGTAAAGTATATGGAGGAAACCATGAGCTACAATCTAACTGAAATAGAGAAGTACTGAAATGTACTCTGAGTTAACATTATGTCTACCCGAGCTTCAAAGTTGTTATCCAAAAGAATGTTCGAAGACTTTATATCGCGGTGAATAACTCGAGGATGGCCTGACATTAAAGAAAATAAAACAAATTTAGTCAAAAAAAAATTTCCAGATAAAATTATGTAACCCAACAAACTCTAGTATGAGGGTGTCATAACTTCAATCAGGTGATAAAAGCTAAAATTTAAAACATTTTACCGGGATAAATTATATAAAACAGGTTTAAAATACTTTGATATTCTATAGAAATGGAAGTACCCTCAAACTATTTAATCCAGAAATTAAGAAAATTAACAGCCAGAAACTAAGGGTAGATAATTACAGTCTTCATGTAGATAAGCAATCCCACGAGCTGCACCAGCAGCAACCTTAACTCGTGTTGCCCATTCCAGAACTGGCCTACCTTCCCCTGAAAAATGCAAGGTGCAAAACATGAGAATACTCAACCATTATCATTAACTGTTTCTTGAAAGCTAGGTTATAGATTTACCATGAAGATGGAAATAAAGGGTATCATTAGCGACATATTCATAGACAAGCAGCCTTCGATTCTCAGAAATGCAGTAGCCCACCAGAGAAACCAAATGGCGGTGGTGTATGCGACTAATAATCTCAACTTCGGCTTTGAATTCTCGCTCACCCTGACCCCCACCAATCTTTAGTTGTTTTACTGCCACCTCTCTTCCATCTGGTAGGCATCCCTTATAAACAGAACCAAATCCGCCTTCACCCAAAAGATTCTGAGATGAAAACCCATTTGTCGCCTTATCTAGTTCTTCAAAAGTAAACCATGGTCTTGAATTGCCTAATCCTGCTGGTTCTGGTGGAGAATTCATGATATCACTGCCAGAATGACTTCCAACAAACGGAGCTGAAGAATGTGTCTTCAAGAAGGATGAATCTGGAAACAAGTTACAAAAGCCTTCTTATTTCATTTCAATGGCCTCAACTTTGTGGACAGAAAAAGTACCATCTATCTACAATGGTTTATATGACCCAATCAATTAAACCGACACCCTGATTTTTAATGAAGCTAAATAAATACCTAAAATAGTATATTGAACTTATTGTAATTTAGAAACATTGAACATAAAGCATGTGTATAAGTAGGAAGCTCAAAGAAACAAGTTCTGGTACTTGAAGTGTTCATCCTTAGGCATGTGAAGTGCCAAAAACAATGAGAAACCAGAAGGGGAAAAGGAATTAAATAAATAGCATAATAAGAAATCACTTGTGTTGTGTATGGTATAAGTTACCTGATCGGGGGGAAGAAGCCAGAGATGTCATAGCATAACCTTCTCCAGATATCTTTTTCCTTGGCCTCCTCAAGCACCATACAGCCAATCCAATGAGGCTAAGCACTATTAACCCAACCACTACACCAATTGCCACTACACCTCCAGTACCAATGCCCTCATTAGCTGTGGCATTTGAACTTGGTGATGCATTAGGACTGGAAGTGTTTGAGGTTGGTGGACTTGGAATTTGAGAAGGTGCTGGTGGAGAAGCATGCGAGGGTGGAGGTGGTGCCAGTCTATTTAAGGGTGGTGGAGGTGATGACTTTGGAGGAGAATTTGGGGGTGAAGGGGTTGGTTGAGAACCGGGTGGAATGGGAGGAGTAAGCCTAGGAGGCGGGGGTGCATTTGTTGGAGGTACTGATGCTGGTGGTGGAGGTGAACTTTTGGGTGGCACTGATGCTGGAGGTGGGGGTGAGTTCTCTGGCGGGTTTGATGGTGGTGGTGAAGTTTCGGGGGGATTTGATGATGGAGGTGGAGGTGACCTCTCAGGTGGTTTTGATGACGGTGGTGGTGGTGAAGTTTCAGGGGGATTTGATGATGGAGGTGGAGGAGAGTTCTCAGGTGGCTTTGATGATGGGGATGGTGGTGGTGAAGTTTCCAGTGGCTTTGACGGAGGTGGAGGTGAATTCTCAGGTGGTTTTGATAATGGTGGTGGAGGTGAACTCACTGGTGGACGGGATTGCGGTGGTGGAGGCGAACTTGCAGGTGGATCAGATGTTGGTGATGGTGGGGAAGGTGAACTTTTTGGTGGATTTGATGATGGTGGGGGTGGAGAATCAGAAGTTGGTGGAGGTGCATTGGATGATGGTGGGGGTGGAGAATTAGAAGTTGGTGGAGGTACATTGGATGAAGGTGATTGCGTAGCTACAGATGGGAATGAATTAGGAGGGGGTGATGGTGTGGTTGGAGGAGGAGCTGATGGAACAACAGGTGGTGGAGATTGAGTAGTTGAGTTGGAGGGTTCTGGTGAATCCAAACTTGGCTGAGAAGATGGTGTAATAGTTGAGGGTGGTTGTGGTGGTGGTGTTGAAGTAGTATTAGAAGCTGGTGGCACAGCCGACGGAGATGAGTTTGGAGATGGCGATGTGGTTGCCATCTATTTAGAACCAAATCCAGTGATGGATATCATATATAACTCGTACACCACAATCTTCAAGCTATCATGAAATTTTCAAATTTTCACAAAATCCAGAATTTTTTCCATACAAAAGCCAAAATTTTGAGCAAAACCCATAGAAGATAGGCCAATTTCAAGTCTTTATCCAACCAACAGTTCCAAACTTCCAAAACTGAAATTCCCCATCACCAAACTTCACCAACCAAACACAATATTCTGCTGGGAGAAAATCCCCGATCACTGAACTCGTTTAGAGCAAAACCCAAGTCAGCAAACAGATTTTCAGCATAACAGAGAGATGACTCTGAGCAAGTTTTCAAGCAGAAACGCAGATACCTAAGCTCAATAGTTAAAGATATTTGTACAAAATTCAATCAACAATCTTTCTCCAATGTGAACACTCAAAAGGTCCAAACTTTTGACGTGACCAAATGCAGCAGCAACAGCTATCCCCCCAAAAATTGGCAACAAAAACAAAACCCAAATGCTAAAATCCCAAAAGGCCTTACCTTTACTTCGTCAATGATAGCTGAACAGAAACGTCTCTCCAAAATTGCAGCCTCTCTCTTCGATTCTTGAAACTTCCAGTCTCTCAATCTCAACTGTGCATAGGAAGCTCAACTCAGGGTCCAGGGACACGGATTGTGGGGTCCAAAACGCTATGCAATGTGAAAACTGAAAACGACTAGAAGGAATAATTATGAGTTTATTGATGACAATGAATCTGTTGGGTTTTTTTTTAATCTTTTCTTTCGCTGGAAAAAAAATCATTGCCATGAAATTCAATGAAGAAGCATAATCATAGTCATAAATTTGACATCCATGACCATGTGTGGTTGGCTTTTTCTGACGTCCATTTTAGTCCTACGAAACGTAAACGCTCTTCTCAATTGCTAGTGTGAAAAATTGGTCAGCGCTCTTTAAATCTTTAGAATTTGGACCTTTTCAACTTGTTTATTTTCAAATTTATTAAATAGCATCTTAAAAATTTTTACGTTACAATAATTACTTTTGGACGAATTTTAATAATTGTGTAGTATTATTATATTATATTATATCAAATAATATTAGAAGCCCCACAACTTTATATATAAGAAATATTGAATAATTACTTCACTTTTCGCGGGGTGTTATATGAACTCGTTTGTAAAGATAAGATGAGGCCATAAAATAGTTCCATTAGAAAATTAACATTAACGTTAATAAAATATCCACCTCCCTTAAATGCTGATTTTGTCCTTAAACACCTGATTTTGTCCTTAAATACAATAAAAAAACTATAAACAAATAAAGCACTTACTGTAATGTGCGTGTACTTTTGGACTTTTTCTTGTGGAGCCACGAGTTTGACTGCATTCTTTATTGTCAAGAAAGAAATTCATCTTAGAGCATCTCAAACGGAGTCTGCAAATCAAAGAGGTAAAATTGTACTATATAAGAGCAACTCCACTCATTTGTCCCATGGCGAGGAGGTAGAGCGATCACTATTCACACGCGTGGCAACGGAAAAAAATTCAAATCGAGATCAGAGCGAGTAGAGATCTTGTAGTCTACTGATCACCCTCGTTTTGGACCTCAGGAAGTTGCTTTGGGCGGCCAGTTGGTGGGTCCCACACTCTCCGGGCTGGGCTGTCCATTGAACACCTTCCCCAGCCTCGGGTTGAGCTTATCGCTGGAGAGGCTCTAACACCCTAAGTGGCATGGCATGTTGTCTATCCATTTGCCTCTTATACCTTTTCATTTTGAAGAAAGCAATATTGCCTTGTTAGGGAAATGTGTATTTTGCCTATCCATCTGCCCCTTCCGTTGGAGCATAGAAATGCTCATTTGCCTATTTCCTTTGTTTTTTCGTTGGTAAATTTTAACTAAATTTTAGTTTTTATTTCTCTCTTCTTTTCTTTATCAAAAAGGAAAAAGCTTGGCTTTTTAAATTAAGGAGGAGCTCATTCTTATAATCAATGTGATTTTGACACTTGCCAATTTTTTTTAATATTCTTTTTTAATTTTTTATTGAAACTTTCTCAATATTACTTAAATTTAACTAGTGTCAAAACTCCATTGGTTTTAAGTAGGAGCTCCTCTAAACCATGCTTTTATTATTATTATTATTATTATTATTTTCATTGAAAATTTTGTTCACAAAGCAATCGAGCAGCTCAGCAATGTTATAGATCCTGGATAGGAACAAAGACAACATCAGTCAGAGCATAATCTTTTCTTTTCTTCTTTTCCTTTTAAAAAGAGAACAAATCATAGCACAATTATAAATGCATACAAGACTAAAGAAATCTGGTCTGCAGAGAATTGATTAGCGGGTTTAATTTTGTGCATGGTGGGGTCGGCATGGCCTAAGAGATCTTGTTGCTTGTTAAACAAAAGTGGGTTTTTATAATTTATTAGTAGCATGCAGGCAGTGAAGTGGGTCTAATTTCACAGAGCGTGTCTGGTGTCTGAAGAAATGGCAAAAATTTGAGTGTGGTGGTGGGACTCATGTGGTCTAATAATTCTCGTATCTTTTGCTGTGTGCTTGCTGCCCGTGAAGCTCCTCCACGGGTTGCTGTTGTGGATCCTCAGAGATTACTCTGTTTCAAAGCTAACATCATATCATACGAGACCTAAAAGCCTACAACTTTGTACTTTCTTTTCTTTTTCTTTTCTTGTAGTGTATAACATGCACAAAGTGTTAGCGGTTTAAGCGGTTAAGATTAATTAACTCTTGCATTCGAGGTCATATTTCATTGAACTAGGGATTTTCATCATGTTATAAGTTTCGTGTGATTCTCTCTGAAACAATTCCGCATGATGTTGTATTTAGTCACTGGAGAAAATTTCCTCATATTCAACAACCTTAAGTTCTGTATTTTTCCATCAATAATTAATATCGTTTTTTCTAAAGAAAAAAAAGAGTCTATAATATGTATATGTATATGAAGAGAATTATTCTCCTGTTTTGGTATGGATCATATCTGGATATAGATGAAATTAATAGGCAAGTGGGTCGATTCTGGGAAAGGATAAGGGAACCATTGGTTAAGAATCAAGGTGGTGTCGTGGCAAGAAAAGCAAAAGCAACCAGAGATTCGAAGCACACGTTTGCACAGTATCACCCGATAGGAAAGACGACAAAAGGCCGAGCTGAGCGTGTAGGCCCCAAGTCCACTGCGCGCGCATAGTTGGAAATCCAAAGGCTCAGATTTCATCAGATTCTTTCACTGCATAATTGTAAACGATGCCACGTGTCATTTAACTTTATAGAGGTTGAGTTGGGTTGGAGGGCAATGTAGATAGTTATTTAAGGCCAACTAAACCCAATTACCAAACCGAAAGCTTATTGAAGGCCAACTGAACCTCGTTCCCTGTTGCGTTGTGTACAGAAACGGGCCTACTTATTAATTGATAACGTTAGGCTTAAAAACCCTAAAAAGAGTACCCAAAACTTTGAAGAAAAAGGAATATAAGGCTTAAGCCCAATCCGACTAACTTAAGCTCCAGATCCAAAATTCAAACCTAAACTGACCAAACTCCATCTCACCCTAAAAAAATAAAAACCCAGGACATATCTAATCTAATTGATCTATTTCTGGTAAAATGAAAGGAGAATGTTAAACTATTTGGAAATTAAAAAATGAGAAATGCTAGAATAGCTTGAAGCAGAAAGATCGAATCATGCCTACTACCCCGGCTGAGTGTTGTTGTACCTTTTCTTTCACCTCAGCCTCCACGGATGCATGCTTTGGTTGCACAGATGCGAACTGCAGATCCCATTGGGTGCTGTGGAAACAACATCATTGTTTTCCTTTTTATGTGAGAAGACGAAAAAAATTGGCGAACCGAGGAAAATGCAGCTGGGCGATGGGACGGCCTACTTCTAGAAGGAGGTTTGGCTTCACTGCGAATGATTACTGCATGAGGGAATCAGTTATGACTCTTGTCAACCCGTGAATTTCTTCTAGAAATGATCTCAGCTGCCCAACTCTTTCCTAGTTCAGTTTGAAATTTTCCTGGGGGAAAAAGAAGGCAAACAAAGAATGATAATTAAGAAGTGCAAAATTACAAAGAGGTAGAAACCACAAATTTTCTACTTCAGATAACATCAAAATAGTTGAATCTACCTGCTGTAGAAATGAAAAACTCATCCAGCACCTTCCCGTGTTCTGTTACGAGTGTAAAAATATCAAAAGAGAAAGATAAGAAAGCTAACAAAGTTACAGCAAAAGAATGAAACGCTTTACCTATTTCATATTCCAATGCTTGCAGAATCATTTCAACCTGAACAGAGTTGCATAACCATGTTAAAAGAAGGAATATCATAAGCAATAGTGGAAGTTCTGAAAGGTCTACATGCATGAATCACATCTGCATGCAAGTACACAGCACATACACACAAGCATGCGTAAGTAAATTTCTGCTCCTCAAGTTGTGTTGTAACAGTACGTGGACAACATATTGCACAAAACTAGAACTGACTACAGAATCACAAATTTTATCAACAGGATAAGTCCTGCTCCTCTACATGCCACAAACTTGTGCAATTGTTTAACACAGGTCCCTGCTGCATAGCTAGTTACAGTGATGGAGCAAATTGGAATTCCATCCCCATTAGAAGTAACACAAAATAAAATGAACCCTTACTGGTACATAATGTCTAGTAAACCTATGAGATTGAAATAACCATTATAAATCACCATATTACATGGATAACCGAATTAAGCAGTTTCATTTGGATGCCTTAATATTGAAACCTGTTAATGTAACATTTATATGTGAATGGCAACATATACATACTTTATCAAAATCTTTCACAAGATTAGCCTCTAAGGACGAATTATTTTCATACTCTGCCCAAAGTTCTTTGATCTCTTCAGCTGCAAATAAGAACACTTACAATTAATACAATTCCAAAATAAACGTTTTTAGATAATCAAAGAATTCCATGAAAATAAGAATTAATGATCACCCCTCATCCCTCCACCAAGAACTATGCACATTTCATTCAAAGCTGCTTGCTCCCTTCTGCTCTTTTCTGCTTTGGGAATGCCATCAGATGGTGTTATATCTCCAACAATAGCTAAGAATAGTCCAAAAACCAATCAGATTAAAAAAACCCCATTATATATATATAGGGTGTGTGTGTGTGTGTGTGTGTGGATGTATGTATGTGTGTGTGTGTAAGTATGTACATGTATGCATTAGTAGATAGACAGATGCACACACTGCACATGACAATTTTGACATGCACACACACTTTAAAATGTCAACACAATAAAAATTACTAAAATGATAGCAAGCCATCCTTATTCTGTAATAATATAGGAAAACATCTAATGATATATTTAAGAAATTTTTATTGGTAAAACTAAACCCTATGAACTACCCAATCTACCCCAATACCACTCCATTGTATTTCCATGTGAACTAAGAGCCATGCACTTTTGACAGAAACTTCATTTCAAACTAGTGAGACATACATGCACAGGTATCACTTCAGTTATTATTACTTTTTCCTAAATACTATCTTTCTTACAATGCTAATTTGCAGTGTTTCCATTTTCTGACTAGATAATATTTTTTTCAAAAAGTAGCATCACTATCAAAAACTTAAAAAAGCATTGAAATTTAATGTCCATTAATTTCAACTAAAGCTGCTTCTTATACAGCCTCACCTTGAACTGCACATTTGAAACTATAATGTAGAGAAATTGCGAAAGAATAAGGGACTAAAAGGTACCTTCTGCAATGTCATGGACAATTGCTATCTTGATACACCTGTTCAAATAAGAGCAGGCAAGCAAGAAAGAAAATTAGATACTACAGAAAAAGGACCAAAGTCACGCATCAATTATCAGTATAATCAAAGACATCAAAGCCAACACATGGCATTACAAACTCCAACCTTTCTCTGTTCAAGCCAGGAACGTCACCAGCAATCAAAGACATCAAAGCCATGCGGTACATATGGTCGGCAATGGACTCAGGACCCTTTATTCCATGATTGATCCAGCCCTTTCTTTTTGTGGTCTACAAGAGAGAGAGAGAGAGAGAGAGAGAGAGAGAGAGAGAGAGAGATGAATATCATGGATCTTCTCAGAAATCCATATCGCAAAGACATATTATAGACCACTACTATTACTTGAGATAAAGCATTCGTTCCTCATTATGGATACATATCCCAGTAAGCACTTTTCTTCATTATGATACATTATATATATGATAGTTGTAAAGCTAAGCCCTTTCCCAGTAAGTCACATCTTTCACAACCCAATTCAATTCCTCCAATTTGTTTCAATAATTATTACATTGATTATGTGAGTCATTACCCGTAGATAGAACACAAAGCCACTCCCGTAGCATTATTATAACTACAATTGATTTAAGATGCTGGGATCCAAAGATGCTTCTTTTACAGAGTGACAACTAAAATGCTTGCGTCAAACCAATGAGATGAACTAATCACTTATTCTATAGATTGTATGCAAAAACCTCTGAATCACGATTTTCACAGTATGTTTCATGCCGTGACAGGATTGCTTCAAGAATCAAATTCATAAACTAAAAAACACCAAACCCAGTGCTGTTCAATTCAAGGAAGGACGCATTTAATCTCTGTTTGGTTGCTGAGAAAATTCAACACTGACTAAATATTCTTACACTAGATTGCTCGCTAGTTAGCTCCCACACCTAATATCACACAAAAACTTACTAGAATCAGAGAACGCATATACAAACAATTCTACACATTTTCTTTCATTTTATATTCCTTGATTTTCTCGGTAACCAAACAAATAGAACAGAAACAGAATCACTGCATACCTTGAGACTGTGGCACAATGTGAGAAAATCAATAGCGGAGGACGTGGATGAAGAGCCCGACGACCCGATCGAAGCTTCCGACTCGTCCAAACCCACAGGCCGCTTAGACGGGAAGCCGTCCGGAGTGAGAGTCTGGCAACGAACGGAGACGAGCCTGGCGGTCCGGGATTCGGTTGAAAATGACGGTCTGAGCATGGTCCGATTGAAGAAAGCGAGAGTCGAATGAGAAGGGACAGAGCGGGTCAGTGGAGCCGCGCAGCGAGTCGGTGAATTAAGTGCCATAATTGCAGAGATTGAAACGGACAACCAGGTTACTCGAGGTTCGCCCTTCTTTTTGTGTTCCCAAATACTGTACCAGTACCAGTCCTTTATTTTTTATTTTTTTTTCAAACTCTAGCGAAAATCCTTTATGGAAAATCTATATATATACTAACTCCTAGGCACATACGTGGGGTTTTAGTCACACAAAAATTTCGCTTTTGAAAAAGCAAAGACAAAAAAACCTATCAACTTTCAAATCAAAGATACGAAAATGTAAAAGATTCTTTAGAAATCAAAAATAAATAAGCAATTTTATCTATTTTGCTTCTTTTAAAAATTTCTCTCTCATTTGGTTTCTTCCAAAGTCTCCCTTTGTTTTTTCCTTTTTATTTTATTTTTAAAATAAAAAAAGATAATATTGGTAGTTATCTTCTATAAAAATAGGAGCTATTATCTGATTTTATTTTTAATTTTAATATAAAATGCGAATTTATCATATTATCATCATTTAATTAATAATTTTAATTCTTAATGTTTGAATTAACCTAGGACATTTTATGGTATTTTGAATGTTTCACCATTCTTTGCCTTTTGCTTTATATATATTAGCCTTTCACGTGCTTAGAGGCTTTTTTAAAAAATTTAAATTTATTTTAGAATTAAAAAAGATAATGGGCAGTTGTGTTCCATAAAAATAGGATTCATTATTTGATTTTTCTTTTAATTTTAATTTTTTTAAATATGAAAAAGTATGAATTTACCATATTATCTTCATTTAATTAATAATTTTAATTATTAATGTTTGGATTAACCAATGGCATTTTATGGTATTTTGAATGTTTCACCATTCTCTGCCTTTTGCTTTATATATATATATATATATAAACCAAAATACTGAGAAAATATTTAAAATACCAGAAAATGTCTTTGATTGTAAATCTATATATATAAAGCAAAGACAAAGAATGATGAAATATTCAAAATACCAGAAAATGTCATTGGTTAATTCAAACATTAAGAATTAAAATTATTAATTAAATTATGATAATATAGTAAATTCACACTTTTTTCATATTAAAAAAATTAAAATTAAAAGAAAAATCAAATAATGAATCCTATTTTTATGGAACACAACTACCCATTATCTTTTTTAATTCTAAAATAATTTATTTTTTTTAAAAAAAGCCCTCATAAGCGCGTGCGGAGAGGCTAGTATTAATAATTGAAATTAAATGAAGATAATATGATAAATTCACACTTCTTTATTTTAAAAATTAAAAACAAAATCAAGTAATGAATCCAGATCCTCTGTTTATTTTTTCCCTGCTATAGTGTGCTTGACTTTTATTATAAGCATGACAACTCATCTAAAATATATCTAAAGGTTAAAAGGTTGATAACACATCATCTTTTGAAAAACATTAAACCTAGGAAGTGTGACATTTTCTTTAACGAAATCAGGTTTTCTCCCTCACCCTGCAGTTCAAGAACCAAACAGGATGATCAATATCAATTCTTAAATGAAGAAAAAAAGTGTTGAGTCCTTAAATTTCAAATATTTGTTCTTAACAAACACTTCAATTCTAGTATTTTACACCCGAAAAATTATTGTTGATTTCAATCATAAAATTTTAAACGTGTATTTGGCCAAATAGGCATTTGCTAAATTCTGCATATTTTCTGCAGCCATGCCTTCTACATAGGCCCAATGACCTGCAGCACCGTCATGTTCTTTTTCTTCAATTTTTATCAATATGCTTTGAAATAATATTTTCTTATGCGCGAGAAAAGAAAGGATATATGTTCAATGTGTTAGAGCAAGTCCACTGCAAGGCCTTTTGCCCGGGTAGGACAGGGCTTAGGGGCGCAAACAGCTTCAGCGTGCAAGGGTAAGCCTGGGCAAGGCGTGGGACCCACTAACCTAGGTAAGTCCAACCCGTGTTGTTGCTTGGGCAAAGTGACACAATGTTGAAGTCATAATGACATCAGCAATCAATTTAAATAACAAATTTTTTTTTTAATAAAAAACTAAAAAATTCATAATTTTTATTATTATAAATACCTAGTCATATTCTTTACTTCACATACTAAAATTCTATATAAATTCATCTCCTCATATCTCATGTGAATAGTAATTGTCATTGCCCTTACCCATAAGGCCTTTCCAACCCATGGGGCCAAACCCAAAAAAATCCCAATTTATTGTCCAAAACCTCTCCCAACCCAAGAAAATGAAGGGGCCAAAATTTAGAAAAACTCAAATTTGGACCAAAATAGCAGTCCACGTATTGCCTGGACGTAAAAAAAAAATTAGTGGAGCCCACCTACTGCATTAGCAACCCATATGCAAGCTTTCCTTTGCTGGGGCCCGCCAACAGCCCATGTGGAAGATGCTGCCTTTGGCTTGTAGTGATGTCATTTGTTTATTTGTTTATATTCTAATATTAATTTAAATCAACGATATATATTAAATCTAAGCTATTTTAATGGTAAAAAAAAAGCTATTTTAATGGTAAAAAAAAAAAAGATTCAACGGTTGAAATTTAAATCCAAAGATCAAAATAATATTTTACTTAATCTAAATCCGATCCAACATCAAAACTCACCACAAACTCTATAAATACTCACTCATTTCTCAAATAATCTACCAAAAACATTATATTTTTAGAATTTCAATTTTTTAAGGTCAAATTGTTCAAAAAATTAAATTATGAAGTTATTTTAAAATATTAAATGAAGAAAAGTTATCCATTAAAAAAAAAACCTTAAACCATTCTTAAACAATTTAATAAAGTTGCGGACTTAAGATTTGAGTCCGGAGGGTTGGGAGAAAAAATGATTTGAGTCTGGGCAAAACTGAAATAATTACTTTTTGGAGGGAGAAAATTTGGGTTTAGTCCTCATGGGTTGGAGAAGGCTTAAGAGTGGGAACAAAATTACAAGGGCTGTCACTATTCATGGGAATAGTGACATGCCTTGCTCTTGCCTTGTCCTTGCCCATAGAAGTGGAAGTGCTCTTAGAAAAGTAATTCCAATTGTATTTCCAGAACTTGGGGGCTGATACATTGTCCCAAACATATGAGAATCGATATAAGGAAGAAAAACTTGATGTGAATACAAGGACGAACACTCATTGAAAAGATAATATGTATTTATTTTTTCAGTTGTTATTAAAGGTTTTTCTTTTCATTTCTATTCAAAATTATGTGGCAATCTTTTTAGCCTTTAGATATATTTTTAATGAGGTGTTATACTTAGAATAAAAACTCAAGCATATTATAGCAGAGAAAAAACAAATAGAAGATTCAGATCCCCTATTTTTATGGAACACAACTATCCTTTATCTTTTTTAATTCTAAAATAAAATAAAATATTTATATATAAAAAAGAAGATAAATTGTAATGACACTTTGTAATTTTTTTTTTTCACTTTCATCCATATAGTTTCAATTTTGGCAATTTTATCTATGTAGTTTGATTTTATTGCAATTCAAGGACACGTTCAAATTTTCATCCAATTTCTTGATGAAATAAACACGTGTCTCTTATGTGGAGGGGTATTTTTTTTTAACGGAATTGGATGGAAATTGTGTTCTTGAATTGCGATAACATCAAATTGTAAAGGGTTAAATTGACAAAATTAAAACTACATGAATCAAAATTAAAAAATAGACAAACTACAAGGACCAAAACTGATTTTTTTTTTTCCAAACAAAATTGTATATAGTAGCTCCAATTTTTACTAATTTTTTTTTATATTTTAATTTTTGTCGAAATTAATATTGTTCAAAGATTTGTTTTATTCATTTATTAATTTTGATAAATATTTTCCTTGAACAAGATTGCGTAGTGAGAACCATATCGTACATACAAGTCTAGCCCTAAACAAGGACCTAATGTTTTGAATTGTGAGAGAGAAATAGATTTGTTTAGTTTATTAGGGAGGAAGAGGATTTCGAGCCTCTACATTTAGAATTGTGCATTTATCTGCATTTGAAATCTAACCATATTTAAGATACACATCAACAAATTTTTTTTAAAAAAATCAATAAATAATCTAGGGTAATACTAGGCCTACCACATTTAGAGTGCTGCTATTTTCACACACCTGTCATATTTTTCTACCCACCTTATCTTCAAAATTTTAAAGACAAATTTACCCCTTCATAAAATGACTTTTAAGGACTTATGAGAAATGATTAAAAAATAAAACAATTGCCTTAAACTTAAAATTAAAAAAAGTTAAAAAATTCCAAAGCACAAAGATCAAACATCAAATCCAAAGCACCCCTCAACCTTTTATTTTATCTCTATCCTAAAACCTTAACCCCAAATTTTTTGAGCCAAAACGATGGATTCTTCATCAGAAACTCCAGTCATCATGTTCTCTTCCCATTTGTGGGAGCCCAACAAATCCCAATGATTGACATGGCAAAAGTCTTCTCCTCCCACGAAGCAAATCCCAATGTAATCATATGCTCATGTATTAGTTTTGTTTTGGTCGTCAAATCTCTCCAATTAGAGCAAATAATTGCTCTTTTCAGTCATTAGAATAAATTTAATAGAAATTTAGTTATATACCCAATCTTAGACATAGTCTTATAAAGAAACTCTATACTATTTAAAAACTATAAACACACCTTTCAAAAAACCCAAAAATTGACAGCTGTTAATTTTTTCAATTTAATAGTTATTTTTTAGTTTATTTTTGTGTGTTAAATACCTATATTGCCCTTGTATTATGGATTTGAGAGAGAAAAATCAGATCCGCCCAGATCCGAAAAAAAAAAAAAAAGATCTGCACAGATCTGCCAAAAACCAAATCAGATTTATTTTCTCCTTTCTTGTTGGTGTTTTCTTTGGTGTTGGAGGAAGAAGAGCTTCCATTAAAGCTCAGTCTCAGGCCTAACTATGTTCTTCATCTTTAATCTACAATTTTCAATTTTTCACCTTCGATTTCTTGTTCTAAAATCGTGCTTTTGTTGATTTTTTTTTTTGGATTGTTCAAGACCTCGAACGAACCTTGATCAAATGCTCTTAGCTCTACTGCTCATCTTCGAGCTCTACTCCTCTTCACTACGTCGTCGTTGTTGTTGTCATCATCATTGTTGTCATTGTTGTTTGGTTTGGACTTGAAATTTTTGATCTTTTTGCTTCAATTATGTGTTTCTCTTCGAATTTTAGTTGATTTTCGAAAATGTAACTTAAGATTTGATGATCGATTTATCTTTTATTACTATTTCAGTTATGGATCTTATTTTTGTTTAACAATGTACTTCTATGACAGAGTATTAATAATGTACTTCTATTACAGAGTATTAACAACATACTTCTACGACATAATAGTATTAACAATTTGGACTCAACTTGTTTTGAGTTGGTCTAGTATGTTCTTTCTTCATCTTTTCTTTGTTGGACATCTATTAGAAATAGCAACATGATAGTAAACTAGCAGTGTTATTACCATAGACTAGAATATTACAGGGGTAGACATGCATTAGAAATAGGGAGTTTCACTAAAACACCCAAAATGGAGGTTGAAATTATAAAAAAACCCAACACCCAAAACACTTTATAAACACACCCAAAACCCATCATTACACACACTTAAAACTCATTTATAAACACACCCAAAAAGTTGACTTTGGGGTTGATTTTGGGTGTGTTTCTATGTTTAAATAGTGCTTGGGTTTTTTTATAAATACATGTCTAGGATTGGGTTTATTTATAAATTTGTATTAGAAATATGATGTCATATGAAACTAACAGTGTTATTACCATAGACTGGAACATTATAGGGGTAGAAATGCATTAGAAATAGAATGTCATAGGAAACTAGCAGTGTTATTACCCTAGACTGAAACATTACATGAGGTAGACATGTATTAGAAATAGAATCTCATAGGAAACTAGCAGTGTTATTACCCTAGATTGGAACATTATAGGGGATAGACATGCATTTGAAATATGATTTCATAGAAAACTAGCAGTGTTATTACCCTAGACTGGAATATTAATACAATTAATCAACATGATAGTAAACTAGCAATGTTATTACCTTAGACTGGAACATTACAACCATTAATCAACATGACAATAAACTAGCAATGTTATAACTAGACTGGAACATTACAAAAGTATACATGTATTAGAAATAAGATGTCATAGGAAACTAGAAATGTTATTACCCTAGACTGAAACATTACAGGGGTAGATATGCATTAGAAATAGGATGTCATAGGAAAATAACAGTGTTATTACCCTAGACTGGAACATTACGACCATTAATCAATATGACAGCAAACTAACAGTGTTATTACCCTATACTGGAACATTACATCCATTAATCAACATGACAGTAAAGGTATGGAATATTACAATAATTAATCAACATATCACATTAATGAAACTATGGTTTTCAAGATGTTTTGTTTGTAATGAATTGTTTGGGTGTTTTTATAAAATTGGGTTGGGTTTGTTTTGGGTGATGTTTAAATTTTTTGTGTTGTACTACTTTTTTAAGTTGATCAATGGCAATCACGTGATTTATAGAAACTTAAACACCAATTTCTTATGTAGTAAATGAGTTTTGGGTGTGTTTCTAAAGTGTATTCTATGTAGGGTTTTTTATAATTTCAGCTCATATTTTGGGTATATTGGTGAAGCTCCCTAAATTTAAATAATTCACAAGTTAACATAAAATAGAATTTGCTTGAATTAATAATTAAAGGGTATTTTAAGAATAATGGTGGGTGGAAAGATAGGATTGTGTTTTTTCAAATTTACATGATGAGTGGGAAGATAAGGTAGGTGAGAAAATATGACAGGTGGGTAGAAATAGCACCACTCCACATTTATATATCACATTATGTACCACCTTTGTAAGCATTGGCGGACCCAATGAAGGACAACTGTGGGCACTTGCCCACACTTACAAAAACGTTTCAGCCATATAATCCCACCCAAACTCACTTTTTTGATAATTATTTGTAGGTCCTTCTTAGTTGGAGCCTCCACATGCACTGGCAGATCTACAGAGGCTGCACCTCCCCTCGCAAGAAACTTGGGGATGCCAGAATTTGCCCCGTTGCTAATGCCCACCAATTGTTCGACTAAATGCCTCAAAGATGTTGTATTGTTTGCTGCATTGTGAGACCCTGAATATTTACCATATATTGTTGGGCTCGATCTCATGAGCACGTAGGAGAAAACGGCTCATCAATCGGAGATCCACAACCAAAGTTATGAATTTTCGAAGTTTTTCTAGAAGATTTGAAGTTAAGTTGCAGAGGCACAGTTCAAGGAAGAAGAAGACTTCGAGTCAGACGTCAGCATTTCTGATTTTGATTCTTTTTTAAATTTTCCAATAGCAAGCCGACACATGTCTATTTCTAATTTGTCTAAATTAAAAAATTCATTAAAAACTCAAATGTGTGCCAAAAAATTCACCAAAAATTACCCCAAACTTTTAATCATGTGTACTTTTGTTTCATGACCTCCAATTTACATGTGCTTTTGGTTAGATTAATTGGTACTGACTTTTGTTAGATTAAATATGTAATTGACATGGATTTTGTTCATATTTGATATGAATTTTGGTAAACTAATTTTGTCAATGACAGAGATTTTGTTTGTATTAATTGATATCCATATATGCTATAATCAATTAGTTGTAGACGTAAAACTCTTATTTGTTTTAATTATGAATGACATTAGTGTTTGGGCCAAAAGCAAATCACACGCCAGCCCACTTCTCAAACAAGAGAAATAAAAGACCTGGGCTTCAATATTATCAGAATAGGAGAGAGCCCAACCCACGTCTTTTCAAGAAGTGGCAGAAATGTAAAAAATGCCAAAATAAATGGCAATTACGTTCTAGGCAGATCAAATAAAAGAATTAGACTGGGCCAATCTACTACCATCTCTCAAAAAACCCAGGAGCAAAAATCAAACAGATCTTTTTGAAGGAACTATTCTCAAAGAAGCCCACGTGACTTTCTAAACACTTAGAAAGTCAACAATTTCGACTGAGTTGATTGGGAATTAATTAGAAACAGGTCAGTAGCAACAAGGCTTCTTTGAAAACTTTGTCAGCATGAGAACAAACCCCTTCTTATATTTAGAAAATAAATGTTTTTTTTTACACCAAGAATGGTGATTCTCCCAAGATATAAGGAGGCCATGTTCTCAAAAGGAGATAAGCAGGAGGACAAAACTAGGAAATCAAACTAACCATCGCGGTTTTTTAGCTCTTACAGAAGGCAGTTGGAATTAAAGGAAGGATAGGTTCTCTTTCAAAATAGAGAAGTGATCTAAAGAACTGACTGATGACAGCTTGATTGACAGAATTAATCAAAACCCCTTCTTCTTTATATTTCTTTGTATTTAAAAAAGTGAAAGATCTTTTGAAGGATTTACCGCCCATTATTTTAAGAAAGAAACCCTACTCCAAAGCAGTTCTTATAAAAATGAGAACGAATGAACAGAAAAAAGGACACACAAAATTTCATCAATCAAACAAACAACAAAAAATCAACCAAAAGCTCACTTGAACAACAAGAAAAACCAGCTTTAGATCAAAATTCCCAAAGTTCAGACTTAGAGAAATAAGTCATTCATAACGAGATCTCTCTCGTTACAAATTTGTTTCAGCAGAAGCCAAGACAAGCAGAGTTTGAGTTTTCCCAAATATAAAAACCTCAACAAATTTTACAGTGCAGTTTCCAGCTCATCAAGTCCTTAAGAATAGCCACTTATGTCCCTTCAGACTGAAGAAGCTGCAGTTCTGCCTTCTCAAAAGCCTCCCAAAAACTTGAAGTAGATTAAAGCTCTGCCAAAATTGAACTTTGGTATTGATTTACAGTGAAGTGAGCATTGAAGTTGTTAACATCCAGTCCAGGATATATCCATCCGGCTGGATCGAGTCTTCCACCTAGGCAGAAATGGAGTTCCAACTGTCTTTTTGTCTCCCTAGTGTTGATATGTTTATTCATAGTTTTGTAAAATGCAGTTCTGCCTAAAACAATCCAATTTCTTATCAAATATTTTGGCCAGAACAACCGATTTTATACTGAGATAAATTGTGAAAGTCCTCACCAGTCTGAGGCAAGAAAAGAACTTACTTGAGAGATATTCCTCACCCAAATTCACAATCGTTTGTTTAGAAATTAGTAACTTAAGGCGCAAGTTATCCATTCTAAAGAAAGTCTACTAGAATCTTCATTGCTAGCAGTAGCACGCTCATACATCAAAGAAATTTGATTTGCTGACCAATCAATGGATGTCAAGCCAATGGGGAACTTTACCCTTCCATCTCAGGAAAAAACACGAAACGGGTGAACAATTAGTATTGGTTAAATTCTAAGGGCATTTGGTTGTATATTTTTTGTTGTTGAATTTTCAGCATATTTTTTTTTAACACACTACTCGGATGTTAGGACTTGAACCCAGGGCCTTGCTTGAGTCCTTTGTAAATTTTTAGCCTTTTAAATATTGCACCTCCCCTGAAAAATTCATGGATCCGCCACTGCTCACGTGACCCATCCAATACATACACTTTAAGCCCAAAGCTTATATTATGTTATAAAAGAAGAATAGAGATCCCACCAAGTTCACTCATTCTGTAATTTGGTGGATAACTATTTATGATAGTTATGGAAAAAGATTTTAAAAGAAAATCCGAGTTGGAATTGTCACAACCTATTAGGAGAAGTGATGATAGTTCAAAGCAAAGTCGCATAGAAATCAATATGTCAGATCTTCATTCTGATTCTGGTTTACGAACTTGGATTTTAGATTACAATCTGAATATTCGAGATGAAATTAGAAGAGCTTACTTACAAAAAGGCCTTGTTAGTCTAGAAATCATGATTTTCCTATAATAATAAAAAATTAGAAAAGAGTTAAGACGATTCAACTTGGCATGGTTTGATGAATTCCCTTATTGGTTGGAATATAGCATCAAAGAAGATGCTGCATTTTGCTTATGTTGTTATATTTTTAAAACAAATTTCGGAGAGAAAGCTTGAGGTGACTTATTTGTTGGTACAAGTTTTTCAAATTAGAAGAAAAAGGAAAGATTTCAAGTTCATGTTGGAGGTCCCAACTATTCCTATAACCAAGCTCTGAAATAATGTCAAGCCTCAATGAATGAAAAACATATTAATTGAAAATATTTTCCATAAGCACTCACATAATGAATGATTGCCTGGTAGTATATCTTGAAAAAGACATATTTGATAGTATTGATAATGAGCTTATTATGCAACGTTTTCAGAATATAAAAAGTCTTCAAGGACAATTGTAAATTTACTTATTGGACAATGCTATTAATATTCTGAGTTAGAAATATTTTTTGTTTAGCTATATATCTGTTGGATTTTTTTTAAAGCCCCCAGATGAACGAAAGTCTGAGTTCGCCACTATTTGTAAGGGTATGTTTGGTACACCATATTAGACTCTAGATAGCAGTAAATAACCCATGTCAGTTTTTTGGTGTCAACTTGTATTATTTAATTACTTGACTATGTTAAACAGATTGGGCTTTTAATATTCTTCATACATGACTAACTAATACAACCCACACCCTCCCCCCGGCCCGATTTAGATAATAGACACTTGAGGAGAGAAACCCTAAACTCTCTCTGGGGATGGGTACCTTCCTCATCTTCCATCTTTCTCTCCTCATCTCCCTTTCTCCTTTCCTAGTGTTGAGGCCCAAAAATCAAAGGGGCTAAACCCAAATTAATCCTTGGCCCAACACAAGTGATTGAATGCAAAATAGGCTCAATCGAGACAAAAGAGAATTTATGGGACCAGCCAATGCAAGCTATAAGCCATGTATCATGCCAAGCAAGCACGTGCAAAGGGGCCAAGAGCATGCCAACATAGCGAAATCACGCTTACGTATCCTTTCAATGCTACTTGGCCCAATTATAGCCCATCGCGGCATAATAAAATCCAAGCATAAGCATAGGCCTCACATAAGAAAAAAAAGCATTATTCTAATACCAAGTCGTGCCACAAGCATAAGTGGACCCAAGCCACAAGATCAATCGGGGCTTACTGAGAAGGTTATGGTATGGAAGGAAACGAGCAATCACAGGGCCCATTGAGGGTTCAGGGAACGTAAGTTTTCTAGCCACTTGGGGGGCTTTAAAACTTAAGCCCGTTCCTAGAACCCAAGCCCATGGGTTAGCATGAGAGAGAAGAGAAAATTGCCCGTGCTCTAGGAAGATACCAAGTAACCTATTAGAATATTTAGCCCAACCTACATCAATAGAGTGCCCCAAAGAAATTAGCAAAAGCCCTTTCCAGCGGTCTGACGAAAATCCATTAGAAATAATAGGCCAGCAACCCAACGGTATGCACAAGCCCAGTCCAGCAGCTTGTGGAAAAGTTGTCATCGTGTTCATCTCTGATGATAAGACTCCAAACATGTCAGACAAAAGGCCAAGGCAAGAACCAGCAGAGATTCATGGGGAAATAGCAAATATCCATCGGACAAAAGGCTCCATCCATCTCTTTCCCCATTACATGCCCTGTTTTGAAAACGTAGAAGAAAAGCAAGGTGGCGCCTCACCCTTGTGGGGAGGTCCAGCTGCATCAAAGTCATTGGAACCACAATGGTTCCTTTCCCATATGTCTCGATAGGAGAATTGAACCAAAATAGGACTAAGTAGGGAGCTGCCAAGGGAAAAGGAAGAGGAAGACTAGACAAAGTTAGGGTTCTTCATGCCTATAAAAGGAGGCTGTTTGTTACCCAGAAGAACCAACCACTCAGAAGCCTGACCAAGCTTTGTCAAAGCATCTGAGAATTCACTCAAGACACCTAATCCCCTCTTTCGTTCGTTTTCTTCTCACTTTTAGGATAGGAATCGTTCTAATCTTGCTCTGTTCACTTCAGGCTCTGGTTCTCTATAAGAAATTCATCTCTCTCTCTCTCTCTCAAATTGTTAAACCTGTGAAAGCTTAGCTCCCATGCCACAGGCTCCTCAGGTTAAGCTATTAGTGAATTTTTCATGCTTATTTGGGTGTTAGTAAAGTAATCCCAAGAGTGTTCTTTTAAAGTCTCATTAGATTTTCTAAAAAACTCTTTTGGGAGCTTGTTTTCGAACTCAGGCATTTGGGGGATTTGTTCGTCGTCTTCTCACAATAGCCCAAGCCCATTCAGTCTTTGGAACAAAAAAACCCCTACATAAATTGGCGATCTGGGGAACAAGCTGCCATTTTACTGATGCCTCCAAGGAAGAAAACCAGGAGCAATACCATGGCCTCCCAAGATGGACCCGACCATGGTGATTCCGAATCAAGGCAAAATGCCTCCTCTATGGGACAAGAATATGCAAGTGAGGGAGTTTTCACCCTTATTGATCTCATCACAGCTATGCAGGCTATGGGGGAAACCTAGAGGGAGATGATGGATACTATCAAAGAATTAAAAATGCTGCCTCCAAGCCAGCGAAGATGACAGACGTCCTCAAGAAGAATCTGCCGCTCGGAAAGGGTCCGAGCAAAGGGGACCGTCTTTTGTCACCCAGGAGGATGTCGTTGCCATCTTTGGAGAATGAGCTTAGTCGGGCCAGGAGGATTGGAAGTTCATTCCTCAGCCACCGTACCCTGCAAGCTTACTCCAGCAACCCTATCCCAAAGATTACGAAACACCAACCTTTGTTCTTTTCGATGGGAGGAAAGAAAGCCCAAAAGAACATGTCAACCGATTCATTGATGCTTTGGGGCCACACGCCGGTGATTATAATCTTCGACTCCGAGAATTCTCGAAGAGCCTCATTGATCGGGCTTATACATGGTACACCACATTGGCACCGGGCTCTATGCGTTCCTGGGATGATTTGGCAAGCAGGTTTTGTAAAAAATATTTTCAGCACGAGGAGAGGGTTACCGCCACGCAGCTCAATAACACTAGCCAAAAGCAAGGGGAGGATCCCGTGGACTTTGTGAGAAGGTTCCAGGACTTGGCTCTCGACTACTTTGACAAAACGGATGAAGAGGCACTTGTTGAGATTTGCATCAGCAACATTGTAGCAGACTATAGAGTGTACTTAGAAAATATTGGCATTAGTCAATTTTCCCGGCTACTGGAAGCAATAAGAAAGACGAGCATGTCTGTCAAACCGGCTGAACAAAGAAGTTGGAGGAGTGAGAAGAAAGAATCACATCAGACGTTAGCCACAGACGATAAGCCATCTAATGACTACAGTGCACGCAAACGAAAGGATAGGGAGACATATCCGCTATTACCTTGCAAAGATGAAGAGTTTCATGTCATCCTCGACACGATGATTGCTGATGGCGCGATCAAACCCCTCAGGCCCTACAAGGTTCCCACCAGGGAAGAAAAGAGTGATCCCAGATATTGTCGCTATCACCAATTTGTGGGACATCCGACCACCGCTTGTTAAAGCTTAAGGAGGATCTTACATGGCAAAATACATGAGGGGGTTCTTGAGCTTCCCTCTAGGAAGCAAACTATTGATGAAGACCCTTTGCCGAAACGGAGGGGGAAAGAGACAGATTGCTGTTATTACATGTTCAGGATGATTTGCTCGATGATGACGAATTGTGCCACCCATGGAGGAATGATCCAAAGCCACCAGAGGCCATTTGGGAGCCTTGTGGAAACATGGATAAAGCTTACTGGTGCAAATACTCGAAACCATCAAGCTACAACACGCCATGGCCACTCGCTGATGGATGGGATGGCTGTGCAGACAATGAAGTGTTCATGTTGGACATGCCGGAAGAACAATGCCAGGAGCCTCATCCGGACAGCAGAAGCGGCTGTGACATTTCACACCCTTACGAAGATGAGGCAACTGTAATGGAGCGATATCTAGGCTTGAAGTAAGGACCCACAGCTTCACAAGTCCGCCAGAGGAATCCAAGAGTTAAGTCGCTCTTTGACCAACTTGGTTTTGGGCCTCAAGCAAGGGAAGCAGCTGATGTAGCCCTCATGAATATTTCTGCAGAATCCAACCCCCATTGCTTCACTGCTCAACCTCAAAGGTCATTCTTGGAAAATGACAATGCTATTGTTTTCACAGATGAAGACATGGAAGTTCCATACCCGAATCATAGGCGGCCACTCTACCTGGAGGGGCAAATAAATGATGTGTTTATACGGAGGGCTTTGGTAGACACGGGTTCTTCTGTCAACATTTTGCCTCTGTCTATACTTACAGCAACTGGTATTCCACTATCCAAGATTATGCAGTCCCAGAGAAGCATTAGCGGCTTTGGGAATCAAAGTGAAGTTACAGTTGGATACATGCAAGTAAATTTGAAGGTAGGGCGAATCCAGTCACTTACCAAGTTCTGGGAAGGCCATGGCTCAATAAGCATAAACTGGTGGTCTCTTCTTACCATCAATGTGTAAAAGGGAGGATTGTGCTAAGGCCACTTCGTATACCTGGGAACCAAGCACCGTTCAACCAAAACGAAGCTCATTACTCGAGGCGAGTTCTACACTGAATGCACAGTGCCGGAAGCAACCCATCCAAGGATTTCGGGACTTACCTGCCATCGTGGACCGAAATTCGTGATCTAAGCAACGAGGAGCTCATAACTATCGTTGATCGAGAAAGAAAGGGACACTCGGAGGTCAACAACCATGCCTACAATCATCCTCAATGCTCAAAGGTGACGCTGCCAGATGGACGTACTGTATACCGTTTATGACGGGATTGGGGCTTGACCGCATCCTACGGGAAAGCCCAGTATGGAGGAGAAGCCATGCAAGCAGACAGCTGTAAGAATCCTAGTGACAAGGCACCCTTGCTTTATGCCTTCCAAGAACCAATGACAGCACCCAAGCACATGCAAGATGGTTCAACAAAGCAGGTGAGCGGTTGAAACAATTGATTTAAGTAGTGATCCCTCTATCCCAAGGCCCATCTCTGTCATTGTTCATTTAACAGGGGAAGAGAAGGAAGCTTTGGTGTTTTTGTTGAAAGAATTCTGAGATGTCTTTGCTTGGAGCTACGAAGAGATGCCCGACCTTAATCCAAATTTGGTAAGTCATACGCTGAATATTGAGCTCGATACAAAACCGGTTGTACAGCCAAAAAGGAATTTTCATCCTGAAATTGAGAAGCAAATCAAGGTGGAAATTGAAAAGTTGTTAGCTGCTGGATTCATCAAGCTAATCAAACACCCGACATGGCTAGCAAATATTGTGCATGTGAAGAAGAAAACTGGGGTAATCATAATATGCACAGACTACCGTGACTTCAATCGAGCCTGCCCAAAGGATGAGTTCCCGCTGCCCAACATGGATATTTTGATCGATTCAACCTCGGGTCAAGGCATGTTGTCCTTCATGGACGGATTTAGTTTCTAAAATCAAATCAAGATGTCTCCCAAGGATGCTGAGAAAACAGCCTTTCGAACGCCCTATGGAAATTTCTACTACACGGCCATGTCGTTCGGTCTCGGAAATTTCTACTACGTGAATGACCTTGTAGTAAAATCTAAAACCAGAGGAAGTCATCAAGGAGTTACGAGGCGGGTCTTTGGAAAGGTGCAGGTATGCGGGTTAAAAATGAACCTAAAGAAATGCGCATTCGAGTCTCATCCGCAAGTTCTGGGCTTTCAGGTACACCAGTGGTATAGATGTGGATTCTGAGAAAACCAAAGCCATATGCTCTCTTGCACCTCCTAAGAATCCAAAGGAGTTGAAAAGTTTTATGGGAAGATTGTCATACATTCGGCGTTTTATTCCAGGCCTTGCAGCTATGATAAGTGTTTTCACTCCTCTACTCAAAAAGGGGAAGCCATATATATGGAGCCAGGAATGTCAAGAAGCTTACCAACGGGTACAACAACTAATCACCAAGCTACCCACAATGAGGGCACCTATTCCAGGACGTCCACTTAAGCTTTACTTGGCTGCGACCAATGCTGCGATTGGAGCTTTGCTTGCCCAGGATGGCCATGACAGGGAGGAAAACCCCATTTATTATGTAAGCTGACAACTAAGAGGAGCTGAAGCAAGGTACCCAAAAATGGAACTTTTATGCCTTGCTCTTGTCTATGCTTGCGCAGCGCTTGACACTACTTCCTTGCTCACAAGCTACAACTCATAGTAAGATCCGACCCCGTAAGATATCTACTCACGAGGCCGGTGTTATATGGTCATCTCGCACGTTGGTTGCTACAGCTATCTGAATTCGATATCACATGTGCAACTCCTAAGGCCATCAAGGGACAAGCCGTAATTGACATGCTAGCTTTATTTCCTGAAGTAGAGGAATCAACTCTTTCCGAGGAAGTCCTGGGAGAGCTGCCGGAAATGGTTGCTACTGTTACCGAGGAGGAGCCATGGACCCTATACTTTGATGGGTTTTCCACGTCAAAAGGTGGAGGGGCAGGTGTGGTGCTCATTAATCCCGACGGGCAAGTTACGGCTCTCTCATTCAAGCTAGACTTTCCATGCACGAACAATGTGGCAGAGTACGAAGCTTTTATTATAGGATTGTTCACAACAAGAGAAATGGGTGCAGAAAGGGTGAAGATCATCGGTGATTCGAACCTAGTACTAAGCCAATTGCAAGGAAGCTGCTGTAAAGGAAGCAACCTTGGCGCCATATCGGACAACTGCTGAAAGGCTCATTAATTCTTTCAAGCAAATTGTGATGGAGCACATTTCAGGAGTCACCAATAGGTACGCTGATGCTTTGGCCACATTGAGATCAAAGCTCTCATTTGTACAAGAGCAGCCCAACATCACCGTAATAAGGAGAAGCACACCGGTGATCGAAGCAATGGCCTAGGAGGACCTGCTGGAAGAGGATGATTGGAGAAAGCCACTAAAGAAAAAATTAGGCGAAGACAGCAGGATTAAAGACTTGAAGGATTATGTGATTATCTTTGGGGAACTCTACAGACGTCTTCTAGGAGGTGTTCTGACCCGGTGCGTTGAGGTGGCAGAAGCAAGGAGGAGGTTGCAAGAGGTACATGATGCCACTTGTAGCTTGGAACCAGTAATCAGCCTGTATCGGCACTTACAAAGCAAAGGTTATTATTGGCCAGAGATGAAGAAGCAAGCGGCTGAACTACAGTCCCATTGTCCCACCTGTTTTACGATACCCTCCACAGAGGAGTCATTGACTGTTTCTTTTGCAGAAGATTTGAGGACTCCATACTTGGCATTCTTTGTTGGAGGAACTCTGCTGACCAACCCCAAGCTTGCCTACAAGCTCAAAAATATTTCGTTGATGGGTCAACTCTCTACCGAAAAGGGTTTAATGGGGAGCCGCTAAGGTGCTTGGGAGAATCAAAGGCACGTCAAGCCATGCAAGAAATACATGCTGGATAGTGCGGGGAGCACCAAGGAATGAAGAAACTTCACCGGCAGCTACTAAGTGTCAAATATTACTGGCCTACCATGAAGAAGGATGCACATGACTTTGTTAAGAGATGCCACACATGCCAAATCCATGCTAATTTAAGTCACAAACCTCCTACATTGCTACAAGACATGCGCACTCCCTGGCCTTTCCATACTTGGGGGCTTGATTTAATTGGAGCAATCCATCCCCCTTCCGACGGCTACATATGGATCCTTACCGCTACGGAATATTTCACAAAATGGGTCGAGGCAATTCCCCATCGAAAGGCCACAGGAGCTGCTGTCTCGAATTCATTCGAGAATACATTGTGTGCAGATTTGGAATCCCATACAAGATGATCACCGACAATGGCACGCCTTTTGTTAACAGGCAAGTAAGCTCAACCCTTAGTGGGTACGATATCAAGCATCGGCGTTCTACACCTTATTACCCGTAAGGAAACGGACAAGCAGAGGCTACCAATAAAACGATACTGAGAATTTTGAGCAAGATGGTATATGAGTACCAAGGGAGTTGGAGCATTCACCTGCCGGATGCTTTGTGGGCTTACCGCACCTCGCTAAGGAGTGCTACAGGTTTTTCACCTTACTCACTTGTGTATGCGGGTGAAGCTATTTCACTGTGGAAATCACCATTCTAACAGCTAGAATAGCGGCTGTCAATGATCTTCAATGGGATGCGAAGACATGCTCAGATTGGCGTTTGCTAGACCTCGAAGCAGTTGATAAGAGAAGGATGGAAGCAGAAAGAAGGATGACACTCTACCACAAGACTGTTGCCCAAGCATATAATAGGACCGTTAAGCCTCAAGCCTTCAAGCAAGGAGATCTCGTGCTAAAAGTCGTTGAACATGTGAGAAGGCCAGTGTCGAGACCTTCCAAGTTTGCCCCACAATAGGAGGGTCTATTCGCAGTCAAGGAGGTACACAGCAGTTGTTATTATCGCTTGATCTTTGTCAAAGAGGGCATGCTAACGGATCCCATCAATGGAAAATGGCTCAAGCCCTACTACTGTTAAGTGGGCACAATATCTTATTTTCATATTATCGCATTTCCTTTTGTTTAAAAGAAAAAATATTGTCTCCTTCTATAGGCTCGCTTTCATTTTGAAAAGCTTTTGTAAGAATGTACCGTCATGGTAACATGGGAATAAAGGAGTATTTTGAAAAAGATTCTCTGAAAGTTTGCCCTTTTTCATATCTTGAATTCCTTTTTGAGCATACGTTTGCAAGTATTTTTTTTAAAAAATAAAATAAAATAATGAATATAGAAGAAAATATTACTCAGCGAAAGACGTGCCAGGCAAAGCCATTTGAGTGGGATCCTAGGTCAGTAGTAGATTTCGTGCTTTAACAAAATGAAAAGAAACACGCCAGGCCAAACACTCGCAAAAGGAAGCTAGCATGCTCATAAGGTCCGAGAACCTTCAAAGAAAATAGGCAGAGCGTCAAAAGGCCATCCTAACAAAATTTTGGCAACAACCACCATACTTCAAAAGAGTACTCAATCTGTAGAAAAAAAAAAAAAAAAAAACTCAAGCAAAGGATTCTACCAACCAGGCATTTTATACATGTTAAACAAAAGTTACAATGTGTTTCTAGCAAAAAAAAAAAAAAAAAAGGACATAGGTTCCGGCAGCTAGAACACAATAACACTACAATGCCAAGCTACCACCATACAAGTTTCACAACATAAGTCAGATCAAGCTATACAAGCTAAGAAGTAATGTGTGCTTCAATCCCGAACGAAACTCTAGAATGTGTCAAGCTAGTCAGTCATACACTGAGCAAAATACGACCTGCAAAGCAGAACAAAGAAGAATGTCAGGAGAAATCAGGGTAACATTGAGCATATGTAGAATGAAGGAGGGACGATAAGTTACGAACCTCAGGGCACCATCAGGGATGGCTAGAAAAGAATGGAGAAGGCCCTGTGAGAAGATCTTGTCATTTGCTTCCATCACGCGATCGACTATCGGGAGACACCTTGGGCGAAAGGAACCCACGCAATCCCATACGTTGGTTTTCCACTCACGCCTTGAAGGCCAAAGTCTCTGTCGCTACCATATTTCATCGGGCCGGGATTTGACTTCATGTTATGAACAGCCCGTACCCCAAATCGGCACGTGCCAAATCCTTCACAGTTGAAGGGACTCGCTCAAAGCCTAGAGTCATAGCCTCACAAACGCATCCCGCCAAAGAAAGGAGCAATCGCGATGTCTGGCGGTGCATATCCATCCCATGGAGCACCAAGGCGAGGGTCCGGAAAGCGACACCGCGAGAAGGAAGAAGTAATACGATTATGTCCATAAAATCCCCGTACTTGTCTAGAAATTTCTCCAAAGCCGCGACCGTCTCGGGATAAACAAGAACTCCCGGAAGGGTGCGTAACCATTGAACCGATGTGAGCAGCAAAAGTTCATCTGCGGATCGAAGGACCTGAGCACCACTGTCAAAGAAGGCCATAAATGCAGTAAATGATTCCTCCCACTCTAGCCAAGACATATTAGGAAGGTGTTCGCAGCAGATATCCCGGCAGTAATGATAGCCTACGCGTTTTGGCCTTCGCATTGTCCGGTTGAACTGGAAGAAGTACTAGGGGACTAGGCCCTGACGTCCGGAGAAGTGGTTGAATATGGGATGGAACAGGCAGGGTCTCGTGGATGGCAAAAGTGTTGCTCGGAGGGTTGCTTTAAGGGTGGCGAAAAGGCGGGTCAAGGTCCCTCTGGAGAAAATGCCGGAAGATCGATGGTAAAAGGCTCGTGACTTGGAATGTAGGTGTTTCATCCCGAGAATTTGTTGGTGTCATGGTTGGAGAAGATCCTACAAGGGCTTCCTCAACCAGTATATTAAATGTGTTGAAGGGAGAAGGCACTACAGGCACGATTTCCAAGTTCGAAGAGGCATACTCACCTGCAAAAAAAATGTGCATGCAAGGATCAGTACAAGATAATTGATGGTGATGGGCATTGGCAGATGAGTGGGATGAGAAGGTAAAGGGAATATTATCGGCATGGATACCGAGGGGACTCGGCGGGTCAAGGCAATGGCTACTTGCAAGGCAGCCTCGGCAATGTCGATAACTCGCAAGATGAGCACGCGTTGAGTGAACAAATTATGGTGTCTGAGATGAAAGAAGGACATAATCTAAAATGCGTCGATTACACTCGCGCTAAAATGGAGCGTCGCTACTAGCAGCCCCAAAGAAAGCATCTGAACCACTTTGTCCTCCTGGATAGTAGCTGGAATAAGCAAGTGCATCCTCATTGCAATCATCATTGTAGTCCCTGTCAGAATCTTCATGCATGTCACCGATGTCATCAACGTTCTCTTGCTCTGGAACATCAGCCTCAGATTGTGGTGTCGTCATCGTCTACTATCATCGTCAATTGTCACCACGGTTGGGGTTCCGGCGGCTTCAACATTACTGGTGCGTGTTCCAGTAGATCTTGCATGTAGAATGCGCATGCTACGACGTTTAGGGTCACCCGAGGAGATACCGGGGGTGTGTCACTTCTTTTTCTCTTTAGGGTTGTACCCATTTTCCCTATAAAAATATATATATATATATATAATAAATAAGTATGTACCCAGATATCATACGCGCATAACAAGTAAAGAAGGCAAGAGAAGTATTGGAAGTGGGGTACTTACAGCGAAAAGGTGAAGTTTCCAACGCCTTGCGGTATGACTTGGGCTCTCGGGATCTGAGCTCAAGGTGTGGGCGTCAGGAGTTGCTTCTTTAGTCCGAGGGGGCCACTTGGTGCTACTTTTGGGATGAACCTCCTAGGTTTACCTGTACTTGGCTCCTTCCCTACAGTTTGCTTCATTTCCCGCTTCCGGTTGTCGAATGTCGGTGTCACAGTTTTTCCAGAGCTATGGGTACTCTGCGTTCTGGGCTTTGAACTTGTCTTGGGAAATTCTCCGACAACGTCACCTAACTTGGAAATAAAGGGCAAATTGCGCTTTTGGCTTAGAGGGATGGCTTTCTCTTCCAACACCAAACCTGCAAGGCGGGCTATTGTAGGAGGCAATCTGTCCCCGGGAGAGGATTGGAACTCACGGAAGGAGGTGAGGCAACGGTTCCAGTAAGCTTGGTAGCCTCTGGAGAAGCTACCAACCCTCGTCTTGCTTGCTAAAACGATGGGCCTGCAACTAGCTGGTATGTGGTCATTGCTCCAGAAGATCCTGTGTAGTGCAAAGGGGTCACCATGGTTGGGACTACTGAACCCTTGGTCAAGCCCGAACTGCCGCCTGACTCGGTGTGGAGAATAAGTCACAAAAATCTCTGCGCGATTATCCCCAAGAATAGGTAAGGGGATAGGAGCAACGCTTCAACAATGCGCTGGTCACTCTGCGATACTGGAACTTCAGCAGATATCACCGTCGATAAAAGGGCACGAAATTGAAGATCTCTGAGGTGCCGTAGGGACGAAAGACAAAATTCTCGACATTATCCAGCTTTAAGAAATTCGGCTTTTCACGCATCCTCTTGAAAAACCTGCAAACTAACGAGAGATTGGTGGCATGAAAGAACCATTGCCCTACCACCAACTTCATAGCGTGCGAATGGGGGAGTGAATGCACATCCAACCCTCTGAGACGCTCTCACAAGAACACCGCAAGAAACCAGAATTTAGAAGGGTCTCCACATGCCATGGTTCTTGATGCATTCTTTTCCGTGGATTCGATTGAGTAGATGGTATAGATGCCCCAGGAACATGGGGGCTAAGGGGATGGTGTCGCCTCGGGCTATGGCCAAAGCCAAGGGAAATACACGCTCGTGCAAGCGAGAAAAGTCACAGAGCACGAACCGCCCAAGCCATAGAGCTATAAATGCAGCCAACCGGCAAGGACCCTGTCGGTTTGCATCCCCAAAATATTGTATCCAATTCTGAACCGGGTGAAGTGGGAGAGGTGGGAGCGCCTCTCGCAAGACTGCAAGATTGTCTATTTCTTCTGGAGTGAGGGTAATGCCGAAAGGACTACGGTCCCCACAGACAGGAAGGCGAGAGATATTCGCCACGTCTTCAAGGGTAGGGGTAAATTCCCCCCATGAGCACACAAAGGTGTGAGTAGCAGTGCTCCACCTCTGGACCACGTGACAAAGCATCTTTGCTTCGATGTGGATGTCCCATAATTTGGAAAGGAAGATGGCATCAAGGACCTGTGCTCTGCGCAGGATGTTGCATGTGGATGGATCCCGCAGCTCACGGTCAACCCATTCTGACCAACCTTTACTGATGCTGCAAGGATATTGGAAGAATAGGGGAACGGCTGGAAAGAGGCCTTTTTCAATGCAGCATCTGGATATGAAGGCAGGATTAATTACATGAGTGGTCTCAGGGGATGGCTCATCACCGGCAACGGGATTCTCACGGGCATCTTCAAGCAACAGGAGCGGCCCTCCCGCCTTAAGATTATCATCCATGGAATAGAGGTGGTCTAGCATAATCGGTAGGAGGTCAGTAGATGCCATAGTAAGTTCACTAAGTCACAGACACCTGCAAAATGAAGAAAGGATAAAATGCATGAGTTCCAGCACCATCACGAATGCAAGCATATCTCTGTAATATCATGCCAAGACCATGTCAAGAAAGAAGAAGAAAAACCAATTCAATATCATCATGCAAATCTGTCCTATGAGAGGGGAAAAGGATTGTCTGATGCTAAAAAAAAGAAAAAAAGAAAAAAAGAAAAACAAGCCACAGGGGTAAATTATGCGAAGAAAGTCATGAAGTGACTGGTTTACATGGTGCATGTTCCTGTTCTTTCCACCATGCTTCGACACCATCTAGAGGTTTTGTGATTATTCAAGGCAAGATATCACCTCAAGCGTGCTTAAAACCCCAAATTAGTGGTCCATGCCCGAAATTCAAGCTTAGGCCTTGAGAAATTAGATAAAACCCAGGCTGAAAAAAGCGCCCTGTTCATGAAGAATTCTCAGAATATTCCACATGTACATATGCGCGTATGTATGTATATGCATAGATCCATACGCCCAGAGTAACGAGATGAAGTAGACAGGAGAAGAAATAGGGGAACAATGCTTACCACTGCTCTCGATGGAATTCTTCCAGCAGCTTGCCAAAGTCGAAAGAGGAAGGGGCTGCCTTGCGATTCCACTGATGAAATTGCCTCACGCTTCGCAAAGTGACTTCGCCATAGATTGGTTTCGGACGGATTGAGGAACGAATTGAAGAAGTTTGAGGGTTTTAAAGAGAAATCGTGGCTTTTCCCAGAAGTTGCAAGCGGTTCCTCCGAGCATAACCAACCAGCAATTATAGACGAGACCTCTCTATGATCTCTCGTTTTTAAAGGGTTCTCCAAACCTGTGTGTGAGAAGGAACCAACGAAAATCGAAAAGGGGCAACCGGTTTTAGGCTTGCGTGCACAGAAGAAAGAGGTTAGAGAATGAAAAGGAAAAAGAAAGGAAAAAATAAAATAAAATTTGTGGAAGCGTACCTAGGGAATGCAAGAGACCGCTGGAAAATAATCATGGCAGTATATACGCAGGAAACGAGAAGGTCACATCGGCAGCATGGATTTGATTTTGCTTTTGGGCCGGGTTTGATTATTTGACCCATCTCAAAGCTGCTCATGGCCCCAATAATCAAGGGGGCTAATGTTGAGGCTCAAAAATCCAAGGGGCTAAACCCAAATTAATCCTTCGCCCAACACAGGTGATTGAATGCAAAATAGGCTCAATCGGGACAAAAGAGAATTTATGGGACCCGCCAATGCAAGCTATAAGCCACGTATCATGCCAAGCAAGCACGTGCAAAGGGGCCAAGAGCATGCCAACATCGCGAAATCACGCTTACGTATCCTTTCGATGCTACTTGGCCCAATTATAGCCCATCGCGGCATAATAAAATCCAAGCATAAGCATAGGCCTCACACAAGGAAAAAAAAAGCATTATTCTAATACCAAGTAGTGCTACAAGCATAAGTGGACCCAAGCCACAAGATCAACCGGGGCTTACTGAGAAGGTTATGGTCTGGAAGGAAACGAGCAATCACAGGGCCCATTGAGGTTCAGAGAACGTAAGTTTTCTAGCCACTTAGGGGGCTTTAAAACTCAAGCCCGTTCGTAGAACCCAAGCACGTGGGTTAGCATGAGAGAGAAGAGAAAATTGCCCGTGCTCTAGGAAGACACCAAGTAACCTATTAGAATATTTAGCCCAACCCACATCAATAGAGTGCCTCAAAGAAATTAGCAAAAGCCCTTTCCAGCGGTCTGACGAAAATCCATTAGAAATAATAGGCCAGCAACCCAATGGTATGCACAAGCCCAGTCCAGCAGCTTGTGGAAAAGCTGTCATCGTGTTCATCTCTGATGATAAGACTCCAAACAAGTCAGACAAAAGGTCAAGGCAAGAACCAGCAGAGATTCATGGGGAAAGGGCAAATATCCATCGGACAAAAGGCTTCATCCATCTCTTTCCCCATTACAAGCCCTGTTTTGAAAACGTTGAAGAAAAGCAAGGTGGCGCCTCACCTTTGTGGGGAGGTTCAGCTGCATCAAAGTCGTTGGAACCACAATGGTTCCTTTCCCATATGTCTCGATAGGAGAATTGCACCAAAATAGGACTAAGTAGGGAGCTGCCATGGGAAAAGGAAGAGGAAGACCAGACAAAGTTAGGGTTCTTCATGCCTATAAAAGGAGGCTGTTTGCTACCCAGAAGAACCAACCACTCAGAAGCCTGACCAAGCTTTGTCAAAGCATCTGAGAATTCACTCAAGACACCCAATCCCTTCTTTCGTTCGTTTTCTTCTCCCTCTTAGGATAGGAATCGTTCTAATCTTGCTTTGTTCACTTCAGGCTCTAGTTCTCTATAAGAAATTCATCTCTCTCTCTCTCTCTCTCTCTCTCAAATTGCTAAACCTGTGAAAGCTTAGCTCCTATGCCACAGGCTCCTCAGGCTAAGCCATTAGTGAATTTTTCATGCTTATTTGGGTGTTAGTAAAGTAATCCCAAGAGTGTTCTTTTAAAGTCTCATTAGATTTTCTAAAAAACTCTTTTGGGAGCTTGTTTTCGAACTCAGGCATTTGGGGGATTTGTTCGTCGTCTTCTCACAGAGCCCAAGCCCATTCGTCAGGAACAAAAAAAACCCCATACACCTAGTTTTCTTCCCCTATCTTATTCTCTCCCCAGATTTGTTTGGATTTTGGGTTATCTTGCCCAGATCTATCTAGATATTGTCTTTTGTTTGTTTGTGTGTTTGTGTGTTTTCTGTAGTAGGCCCTTGGTGACTTTTGTTGTTCTTGGATGTGTCTTGCTATCACTGGGATGGTTGCGGTGTGGTGTTGTCAACCCAATTTTTCTCTTTGGTTTTCGTTGTGTTTTTGCAGCAAGTATTGCAATCCACCGTAGATGCAATAATTTTGTTGCAGATTTTGGTCCACTCATATGGAATTTGGTCCACTCATATGGAATTTGCTCCAATTCAGTGTTTGAAGTTGGAAAAGTGACTGTTGCTGGTTTGCGTGGGATCGAATTTTGCCTGTGCAAAATAAAAGGTTTAGTCATGTTGGTGCTACAAGTCTCTTTGGTTTGCTAGAGAGGAAGTGGTGCGATGTCTTTGTTTCTGAGTTTATTTTAGTCTAATAATTCTCAGAAACTCAATAGGAGTTTGTTGATGTTTGTATTTAGCGTTTTACTTTTCTTTGCGGATTTGCTGGTACTACTGTTGCGCGATGGATCTGTATTGTAGGTTTAAGTACAGATGCTTCTTGTCTACCGAATTGGAGTTTTTAGGTTTTTCTAGCATGCGTAATTCTCTCCATATCAAACCAATTTATTTTTGTGTTTGGTCACTGGAGATGTACTCATATTTGGCATTGCGGCTACTCTGTACTTTTTACTGTGTTATCAATAAAATTACTATCGCTTTTAATAAAAAAAAATTAAAAATAATAGACACTTCATTATAAGGCTACGAAAAAGAAACTCTGGCATCTATTCATTTTATTTAATCGAATCCATTAAATCAAAGTGAGCGTAGTGATATTGATCTTATCATGTGAGATTGCCAATCAAGATGGTTGATGTAAAATTGCATTGCACCAGACCATCATTAGCTTCAGACTTGATCTTCTATAATTTATCATCTATTTGTAATCTTATGTAATTTATCAGTTCACAATCGAAAAAGATGTGCGTATTATCAATTCACAATCAGAAAAGATGTGCTTTTATCAAATTCACTATCAGAAAAGATGTGCTTATATCAAGATGTCTTATGTAGTTTTTTTTTTAATATCAAGATGTGATTTTTTTTCCATCAATAAAGATGTGCTTATATACTATGTAAAATGTATGATGCTAAATTCTACAATTATGATAATGGGTTAGATCATGTGATCTTGTCTTATAAATATTGGCAAAAACAAAAGAAGAAAAAAACTATTGTCATTTAAATCTTGCTAAAAAAAATTTGTCATATAGATTTCAATTTCTACTTAAATTATCAAAAAAAAGAAAAAGTATGATCCTCTGTTATTCGATGGAGGACAAAACATAATATGATTTAGTCAGACTATTTATTCGAAATAGTACCAAATGTCTTATAATATAATGAATAAATAGTCATAGTCTCCGAAACAGATTAATATTATCCAACAAAAATTAGTTAGTACAATCCGACGTACCAAATTAATCCTAATAAAAATGAAGTCCACAAATACAATAGGACTCAAATTTATTAAAGAGTTGATATACAATTTGATATGCGATGCCTTGCATTTTCCAATAATCTACCGCATGAAAGAAAAACGGTGACAAGGGGTGTCAGATTGCTTGTTCTCACCTCCATCTTTTTTTTAGTTAGACCCAAGGGTGTCCACCGCCGACAGCAGTGACTAATCCCTTTCGCTGCGGGAGCTCTTCCAAAGGAGGTAAACAACTGGCCACGAAATGTGCTCCATTCTCATCTCCATCTTTGGAGGGTTGATTTCGACGCAAAAAAAAAAATCTTTGGAGGGTTGACAAGGACTTGTTGAATAGACAGCTTAACCTCGAATATTTGTCCAATAATATAATTTTCTGTTTATAAGCGACGTGGCAGCATTTGGACAACGTGGAAAACAAGATATTGTGTTTTAACGTTGGATCCGTGGATTTGGTTTGTTGTTTTGTTTGCGTTTGGCGTTTCCAAATTCCAACGGATATCGTGATTCACAGTTTGCTGTGTCAACAAACTTGGCTGAGTCAAACCTGAAATTGTACAGGTCATCCGTGCTCCCTCCCTTCCTCGTACGGCAATTGACATAACACAACGTTTTTTCGTGGAACCTAACCCAAGCAATAATATATTTTAATTCCCTCTTGCGAGTTGTGAGAGGACCGTATGCTATATTGTTTTTTACAAAAAGTCTTATATGTTTATTAAGTGTGTGCTTCTCCCTTAACACTTCTCATCAATCTGCTTAGTTTCTCAATGAAATCTACTTCAACACCAGCTTCACCCTTCTGAACTTTCCTTAGAATCTAATATACATGTAAGTATTTTGATGAATATGTCGTAATTGATTCAAATACGTACTTTACGTTTCTGCAATTCGATGTTTGTTTCTTTTACAGGCTTATTTGATTACCATGTGATTGATTTATAAAAATTTATAAAAAAGAAGAGTCATATATGTATTTTCTTGGATTGGATATTTCATGTTAAAGCACGGTGATGAGATTTCTAACAAAATTAATAAGGACTCAAATCAAAATTGAGGTTTTTACAAACAAAAAATGATGCATATGCGAGAAGATTGAGAAAACTAAGAGCATGAGGATGGACATGAGGCACACGAAAGGACAGCCTTCAATTGAATGGACTTTGAAATGATACAAATTTTTTTTCTTTGGTCGAATGGTGATATTTATTACCGTAGTATTAGCTGACGTTGCTGATTGATACTACGGTCTAATAAGATTCAACTATGTATACAGCTTCTACAATCATTAACAAATTTAATAGATTGTCGTTAATTCTTGACATATCTAAGTTGTACACATGTAGGGGCGGAGGCACACTGAAACCAGTGCAGTTCCTGCCCCCAACTCAGATTTTATTAATAATTAAAAAAAAATTTAACTGTATGCATTGCTGTAAGGAAGCTCCTAATGCAGAAAGTGGTGGGCCTGCAGCCAAAAAAGAACTATCCAGTTTTAGCCTTCCGTGTTATTGAATAATATATAATTTTACCATGTGGGGTCTAGCAGTCAATACCACGTTTCCTTCCAAGACTAGGGCACCCCATTCCCACAAGGTTGTTAACTTTATAACTATTTTTCTTGCTTAGTATGTAATTAGTATGTAATTGTCTATCCCTTTGTTGTAATTGTTAACCTGTGTGTTGGTGTATTTTTAATTTTATTTTATGAATTTTCATATATGTGATTCTCTATTAGTTTGATCAGTAGAATTAATATACTACTCAATTTATAATAAATAGACAATATGATTTTTTTTATGTTTTTGGTATGTCTTGTAAGTTTGAATTTTTTATTGTTTATATTTTGCGAAAGGCCTTCACACACAAGAAATCCTGCTTTCGCCACTGTACACATGACTTAATATTATTAGACTGTAGTACCAATCAACAACGTCAGTTGATGCTATGGTAGTATTGTATAATTTCTTCAAATCGGGAAGGGCACATAAACTACAAAACAAGCAACCCGTTGTTATGATGTTTTTTATTTCTTGTATTCAAACTCCATCCATCATTTGAAGTGATGCCAAATTTGTTGATTTGAATTTTGTATCTTGGAACGTTTAAAAAAAGAAAAGAAAACGAAAGTCTAGAAAATTATGACCACAAAATTGAATTCGAAATTAATGAATACTAGAATTGACTACGAATACTAGGGGGTCAGGGTGGGACATGCACGACGAATTGTCGTGTAGGTCCCCGGTCGGTTCATCGTCCTTTTGGTTGATGCCAAAATGTTTTGCTTTTGAATTCTTCCATATATATTGTGAACCACGTGCGCAGTACCACAACCACACGATCATCAAATGTCCACAATGACATGTTAATCACAACACAAACTTTTGCCACATTAATTCTTTGTCCTTTTTCTGGTTGCATTATTGTGTCACCGTGATGACGATGTCGAGTAACATTATTGCCGCCTTCATTAAATCTCCTCCGTGCATCCCATGCCTCCCGAGCCTATAAGTATTTGGTCCTCAGAAACTCACCCAAAACTGCACCCATTTTCAAATCAATAAATCAACTCAATTTTTTTCCTTTTCTGGTACAAATTATAATCAAGCATGTGGAAGTACATGGTTGTAATTTGCAGCCACTTAAGCTCGTTGCTCAACATCTTGCTTTACCATTCCTTCTTCGGACATTCTCATGATCACTGCTTTGGTTTCCCTTCAGAGCAAACCATAGAGCCATCGTCGCTCAGCACAGTTCACTACAAACCCGAGGCTTCTGGGACCAGCGACGAGAGTCCTGCGGAGTGTGCGGTGTGTCTATGCAAGATTGAGGAAGGAGATGAGGTTAGAGAACTGAGATGTGCTCATCTCTTTCATAAACAATGCTTGGACCGGTGGACCGGGTTTCAGCATGCCACGTGTCCCCTCTGCCGCAGTTTTCTAGCTCCCCCGAGAAGCACCTTAGTATCCCATTCCCAGCAGTTTCTTCAATCGGAAGTGCTGCTATTCAAGTTTTGTTCTTTCAGTTCGGATAGTGATGATGGAGATGGATGGTGGCTGCGGTGAAAAACCAGTCCAGACTCCAGATCATAGTCAAAAGAGAGAGAATGGGATGAGAGAGAAGTACCCCATGCATGCAATCCCTATTGTCAAGGATATATTGAGATGGAGGAAATATTATATATATATATATATATATTATATTTGCATGTCTAATTAACACTTGTGCATCTGTATGACGAAAGATGTTTCCTTGCTCGGTCAAAAATCTTGGTGTAGATAATCAGCGTGTAATAGTTTTCTATGTTTTCAATTAAACCTGGATTTATGTGCTTGCTTGCTGAATGAAATGAACATATTTTCAATTAACAAAAAAAGAAATGAACATATTTTTGAGTTAGAGACTTAGACCAGCCCGTTTGACCAAAAAAAAGAAAAAGAAAAAGACTTGGACATTGGCTTACTTTTCTTTATTTTGTTTTTTGTTGCTTCAACTACATGCCCATCACTTTGTGCTTAGTGCTGCATCAGCTTTGTGCTTAGTGCTGCATCAGTATCTGGCCTACCACTTTTTATTTTTTAAGTTTTTAGTTGCAGCAAAGGCTGCTTTCTCCGCTGCGTGCTTCAACTTCTCTTCTACTGAAGTTGTTCCTTTTTCTGCGCGCAGGCCTTTCTGGCCTTTCGTCGAGCATCTTGTGTGCATTTGAGGTCCACGCATGGGGTCGTCTCAGACCTCCACAGGCTGTCCACAGCCACATTTTCGGCTATCTCATGGGGTCATGTGACCCCTCTTGTCCTTGAATGGGTCTGCCCCTGCTTGCAAGCTGCTTTTTAGAGCTCCATTATTTGGATATCAAAAATTCCCGGGCGAGGGCCTTTTGATTTTCATAAATATTTTCAGAGCTTCCGAGATTCTCCCTCACCAGTCGGGCATAGCCCCCATCAGACAGTTGAGACACCTGCCATTATAATATAATCAAATTTTTTTTGGTCTGAACATAATATAATCAAATTGATCGTGGATATATAAACAAATTGATCTTGTAGAAGGTCAAATCATGTGTTTTGGATGTTTCTCATTTTCCCACATGTACGGTAGAGAATTGAGATGAGAGATGTGCTCATCTCTTTCATAAACAATGCTTGGACAAGTGGACCAGGTTTCAGCATGCCACGTGTCCCCTTTGCTGCAGTATTCTAGCTTCCCGCGAGAAGCATCCTAGTATCCAGTTCGTAGCAGTTTGATCAATCGGAAGTCCTGCTATTCAAGTTTTGTTCTTTCAGTTCGTAGATGGTGTGGCTACGTTGAAAAAATGGTCCAGAATCGTAGTCTAAAGAGAGAGAATGAGATGTTAAAATATTATACAGTGACCAAAATTTTCAGTTAGATCTCACAAAATTTTGCCGGATAAAGCACATAAATATATTATTCGTACTTTTCCAGTTCTTTATTTTACTAATTATTGGATATTAACAAAAAATCATATCATAATCCAAATAAAAATATAGAGATGAAATAATTGGAATTTTGAATTGACTCGGAAATCAAAATTCTAATTATATTAATATAATCAAGTTTTTAATAATCGTATCTGAAAACAAATTTCACTGTATTTGATAAAAGATAAAATCTGATTCCTTTTTTCTAAGGTAAATAAAATCCGGTACAAATTATATACTTTCTTTGTACACTTAGGGTTTAGGACAAATTATCCACTCAATATAGCCCATTGATTACCCCAGAACAATGAGCGGGCCACTTATTTTATGATTAGGGCCTTTTGGTTTTCCTATAAATACGATGGAAAACCCTAGCAAAAGCATCACATCTCTCTTGGAATCTTGTATTCTCTTGTTTCATGGGTTCAAGGGTTACTTTGAATGATTTTTTTACTTGTGCGTTGGAGGTCTCTGAACGGACCAGAGAAAGTCCTCCAAGGAATATGGAAGCTTATCGTGATCATGCAATCCCGGAGCTCCCAACCGAAATCATATTCACTCATATACTCCCACGACTATCACCAAAGGATCTGATGATGAGGTGCACTTGCGTATGCAAGTCTTGGTCCTCCTTCATCCGTAGCTCTTCCTTTGTCGCCGCCTTCAGCAACTTTTGCGGAAACGACAACAACAAGAGCACTACTAACTTCCTTTTCCAAAAGTATCACCAGTTCTTGTCGTCAAAAATAGAGAAACAAGGGAATGTTTCAACACCCGCCGTCGAAATTTGCGAGGTTTTCGAATATTGTCTGTCGTATGACGGAAAAATTCAGGAATTAGGCCAATATTATCCTAATGTGCAGAGTGTCCATGGCTTGATTTGTGGATCCTCTGGCTTTCAACCTGAGTTTTTTATACTCAACCCTAGCACTCGAGAGTACATCCAACTTCCCCATGCAAAAGAAAGGCCAGTCAACCGCTATGCACATCACGGATATCACTTTGGGTTCAGTCCACTTACCAACGAGTATAAGGTTCTCCAGGTGCTTTCCTTTCGTCTAGATCAAGGAGATAAATGGGATCTTGTCTTCAACACGTTCACACTAGGTAGGGATTCTTGGTGGAGGCCATTGCAGGTAGACCATGGCGATCTTCCTTTTGATGCTCTAGCTTATGCCTCTGACTTTCATCACCAGAGAAGTACTGCCAGTGTGTGCCTCAATGGGGCCGTATATTGGATCTATGAGAAGCAGAAAATGTTAGTTGCATTTGACGTTAAAGAGGAGACATTCAAAGCGCTGCCACTCCCTGAAGATTATGATCAAGTGTTTGCTAATTATTACGCTGATCAAGATTATGAAAACTATTCTAGTGATGCCAATGATTATTGTTGTCCAACTATGGTTAAGGTGGGAGGATGCGTAGGTGTGTTTGCTGACATGTCATGGAAACAGGACAAGATCGTGTTGTGGATTTTGAAGGACAATCAAAACATTGTGTGGGTTAAGGAGACCATTAGCTTGGCGTCAGAGAGAGAGTACCTTGGTTATCAGCGCTACATTGAAGCTTTGGGTACAATCCACACAGGAGAGTTTGCCCTCGTGCACTATTTTCTTGGATTTTCACCAGGATATGACGATGGTCCACCCGAATTGCGTCTTTATGATATGAAGAGCAAACAATATAGAGTAATTGATTTAGTTTTTCCTGATTATCAGCAAAATGGGGTTAATACTTTTCCAATTAAGTTAATTAATATTTATGATGATAGTATTGTCCCCTTAAAATGAGATGGGTGACCTTATATTATATAGTCATGTTCCATTGTGTTCTTAAGCCAGTCTAATGTTCTATTTTTGCCGTCATTTATTAGCATTATTATGTAGTGTTTCTCGTTTTTTGCCCACAGTATAGCAATGTTATTTTGTTTTTATGTTTAGAGTAATGTTACACTTACCACATTTTTATCCCATATTTCTATACCACATAATATGACATGTCCATATCATATGCCACATCAATTAAATGAATGAAGTGTATTTTAATAAATAAAATTAGAAAAACAGAAACTAGTATTTTACATGATGTGTATGTACACATCAACTGTCACATCATGTGGTATGAAATTGTGGTATAAAAATGTGGTAAGACTAGTATTGTTCTTATGTTTATTACTAATCTCGGATGATATATAAATTTGAAAAATGCTAAGCATACCATATTTATATACCACATTGTCTATTACCAAATTAAATCAACTTATAAGGATTAATAATATTGTTCAATTCAAAATTAACTTTTTCGTTTTAATCAAACAATGAAACCAAATCATATTCTAATCCTACAAAAAATATAGAGTCAAATAATTGGAATTTTGAATTCACTTGGAAATCAAATTTCCAATTATACGAATTTTAATATAAACAGGTTTTTAATGATCATATCTGAAAGAAAATTTCACTGTATTTGATAAAATATAAAATCTGATTATTTATTTTTTTACGGAAATAAAATTGGGTACAAATTTAGATTGGTTAGGATGCTTTCTTTCTTGGGCACTACTCTGATTTCATATTAATTGCAGGCCAACAGACCCTATGCATGTAATCCCTGTTGTCAAGGATATATTGAGATGGAGGAAACATATATATATATATATATATATATATATATATATATATGGCGGATCCGTGGCACTACGCTTTTGACACAAGTTTTGACACAATTTTTGGGCCATTGATTACTCTACTTTCAATAGTTGAGATTAAATATTACAAGGCAAGTAGTTTTAATTTTTTAAAATAGACAATCATTAATTTTATTTTCTCTCTCATAAAAATAAAAGAAAATTTTTCTCTCTCCAACCTTTTTGCTGGAAGACATAATCTCTCTTGCCTTTTTAATCTCAAATATTTATTAAGGTCTAATAAATAAAGAATCACACCAAAAACTAAATGCTCAAACCACAATCCCACATTCTCTCTCTCTCTCTCTCTCTCTCTCTCTCTCTCTCTCTCAATTTTTGCCTTCTTCGTTGAGAAGAAAGCTTTGCTCCAGGTTGATATTTCAATTCGATTTTCTTCATCAGATTTGGTTTTTTTTTTTATTTTTATTTTTTGTTGGAATTAAACTAGGACCTCTAGATTAGGAATTTAAAGAATTAATAGTTTCCAAGGGGATTAAGTGTATTTCTTAGGTATCTATGAGTAAGCTATTCATTTCAATTTGTTTCAAATTGTTGGTAGGATTTCTTATTTTGAGGATTTGATTTAGAGATTTTAATCTTCTCATATATGAAAAATTTGACTATTACTGTTTTTTTTTCGATTAATAGGGAGAGAATACAAAGAGAAAATTTGATGCCACACCACATTCTTCAACCTCATCCCTCTTTGGGGTTGGTTTTTAGAAAAGATGGATTACCTGTGGATTGATATATGGAATTATAGTTTATGAATTGTTTTTTTCTTTCTTCTAGCTGGTAGCTTTGCATGGGCTGTCCAAAATGAGTGTTTCTTCAAATGGCCTCAACACCCTCGGTTGTACTCTGCACACACACACACACACACACACACAGAGAGAGAGAGAGAGAGAGAGAGAGAGAGAGAGAGAGAGAGAGAGAGAGAGAGAGAGAGAGGCGTGGGAATGTGGGATTGTATGAAGAAGGATGTTTTCTTGCTCGATCGGTCAAAAATCTTGTTCTAGATTGTTGATGCTCTTTTTCCGGAGAGGGTCAACTTAGAGAAAATAAAAGGGATTTGCCTTCAGCAGGGAAAGGGTGCTGGACCTTCAATAAAGGCTAGCTGCAGAAGACAAAAATGGGAGAAGCGTCGTTAAGCTTCGGACACCGTGTGGTGCCGGCCGAAGGCTCTCCGATGCTTAAGTAAGCTAAGAAGGGTAACTTTTGCAGAGTAAGAGTAAAAAGTAGAAAAGTAGTTACCTTTTTTACTAGGATATTGTGCCCTCTTTATAGGGAAGTGAAAGTGGGAGATTGGTGTAGATTTTCGATGTGGGACTTTGTGCAAGTCGCCGCGGTGGTGACACGTGTCATGGGGATTAAGTTTAGCAGTTTGTGAGCTTTGGCAGGTACTTGGCACCTCGGAAGAGTGTCTTTCTTCGGCAGGAGAAAAGGCGTGTCTGCCTTGGTGTTAGTCATTTTGAGGCTGGATATGCTCGGTTGATTATGGTGTAAACAGTAGTCCCCCAAGTTCGCGGTCAAGAAGTGACTTCTGGGTTGGGAACTTGTGAGTTTTTGTGTAATCATGACCGAGCATTCTAGGTTTAGTGGGCGCCGTAGGGTCGGCCCATGGGGTACCTAGAGCTTTGGCAAGCCTTCTTTTTCTTTTCTTTGTTATATTTTTTTTTGAATGAATGTTGAGGGCCTGGCACCGCAGAGCAACAGTTGGCAGGTGAGCTTTGAATTGTCAAGACATGACCCCTGCCGTTCGGCAAGGGGTTTGAGATCATCTACCTCTGAGCTTGGGTCAAAGTGGCTTGGGTTCCCGAGGCTTGGTATGTGTTAGGCAGCTGACTGATTTTTTTGGGTCTTGGCAAATAATGGGCTGTGGCGAAAAGCTGGGCCTTGAGTAAGGTGTGTTAGTACGCATAATATTAGTGCTAGGTTATCTGTGCTTCGATAAGATAGCTAGGTCCTCTTTGCTTCGACAGGTGATTAAAAAAAAGATATAGAGCTAGGGTTTTGGAAATAAATTTGTGCCAATCTTCATTAGTTCCAGACTTGCCGCAGCTTTTGTTTATGCCATCACCTTCTGCGTCTTTGAGATCGTGAGGCTGGGTCAAAGTCGGGGCCAAAATTTAGAGCCCGAGAGTTGTTCCCCTTAGTCTCTGCTCAACCATTGCCGAACGGCAGGGGTTGATTGAAGATTTCTAGAGGCCCGGTGTGTCTTCGGCGAGGGTTGCCATTTTCCTGGTGTTGGTGTCGGGTCTTCTTGATCTTCGGCAAGGACAAGTTTGAAGAAGGCTCTAGCGCATTAGATAACCGGGTTTCTCGACCCATCAATTTTTCAATCACCCACTTTCTTCCCCACACCCTTACCGTTCGCAAGGGTGTGCATTTTCCTTAATGGCCTCCGTGGAGGCTGCCTTCGAAAAGATGAATTTTTGTGGGTTTGAGTCTTGAGATTTGAGGAGTCTGCAAGTACGGGTTTGCGTTGGGTTGCTTGCTAGAGTGGGTCCTTAGCGGGTCAGCAGAAACATTTGTTGAGGGGGCTGCCATCGTGACTGGAACCTTGGTGGTGAGTGTTTGCATGCCTCCACCGTACGGTGGTTACCGTTCGCAATGCCCATCCGAGACTAATGTTGATTATGCAAGTAGGGTCTTGGCAACTCGGACAAATTGGAGCTGATCCTTTGGTGAGACTTGGGTAGGCTGAATGAGCGTGAACTGAAGCCGGGCCTTGAGCATTTGGCAAGGTGAGTTCGGCAGTTTTGGGTTTTGTCAACCCCTTTTGCTTTGCTCAGCCTCAAGACCTGGGCTTTGGTCAAGCATTGAAGCCCTCAAATTGAGTCTACACAAGCCTTGCCGTTCGGCAAGGTCCTCGAATTCCCTCTGTTTTTTTTTTTTTTATAACTTGGAATTTGAAGTTCAAATTGTTGAAGGTACAAGGGTTTTGAGAGGGAAGGTGAAAGGGTGCTAGGGTTTTGCTAGCTTTATAAATAGGAACTTGGAGTGACGTAGGCATCACACTTGGAGATTTTTGAGAAAGATTTCCAGAAAGTGAAAAGGAGAAAGATTTCCAGTGAGATTTTGGTGGTGGTGCTAGGGCCAAGGAGATTTCCGGCTAATTTCCGTGGTGGTGCAAACAAGGTTAGACCTCATTTCCCTTGAATTTTCGAAATGAAACTCAACTTTTGGTATGAACATGTTCAAGATTAGGATGGACACCTTGAGTATGAGTATGAACATGTTGAATGTATGCATCTAGATCAAAAAGCATGTGGAGGCCATCCGATTTTGTGTTTTTGTGTTTGGATCCTCCTTGCATGTGCATTAGTTCCCTTTTCTTGTTTCTGCATGTTGTAGATGTTTGAGAGTGAAGAGGCCAGTGAGTATATTTGTTCTGAAGATGAGAGTTCCCAGACAGAGGGTTTTGTAGAAGGGCTTATAGAAGCTAGGATGGTAGTTCATGAGGGTGAGATGGCTGGGCCATCAGTAGAGTGTGAGTCGAGGCATATAGGAGATGCAGAAGAAGTATAAAGTGTTAGAAGCCGTGTTGATCGGGTTCTAGCTTTGGCACATACACCGGAGGTGGGCTCGAACAATCAGGACATCACCATCGAGTCTGTGGGTATAGCTGGGCTTCACTTCGAGAGGTGGACATCCGGTTGGTGTCCCGTGCAAAGCGGAATACTGGTGAGCGGGGTTGGTTGAGCTTGGATAGATTATAGTGTGCCACCCTATGTGGGCCTGGTTACCCAAAGTTACTACGGATGTAGTGAGATATCCTCCGAGGGTTCGGTGATGATATTCATCGATATGTACCAGCATGGTCTCGATCACCGTTTCATCCTTGGGTACAGATGATGCTGGCCAAGTTGGGGTATGCAAGGGGCAATACAATCCCAACTTTTGGCTACTTCTGCATGGAGTTTACATTGCTTGGTGGTTGGTTGGGTTGAGGGGAGCCAACATTTGAGCAGTTTATGTACTTGTATTCGATCTCCAAGCAACATGGAACTTTTGGCTGGGTACAAGCCAATTGCCGGAAGGCGAAGGAGAGAGGTTATTTTATTGGGCATAAGCCGAGTACGCAGTAAGTCTTGGCGGAACAGATGGTGCTTAGCCTATGATGATTGGGAGTGTCCTCCAGGGAAGACCGTCTCCAGACACATTCTAACCCACTTCCAGTTTATAGGTCCTTAGCCCCATCCCTTAAGACTAGTTGTGTTGTAGTGTTTTGACGCCTGGGTCTTTATATATATATATATATATTTTTTTTTTTTTTGGGCTTGTGCAAGTATAAATGGCTGAGTTGATATCTAAACTGTGGTGCAGGTTCGGTGAAGTGGGGACCGATCTCCAAGGAGCGAGAAGACAAGGTTGAGAGAGTGAGGTCATTGTTGTCAGAGACCAGCGTGAGCGTAGAAACTTAGTTACCCAGAAGAACCTGTACGAGTCCGGACTCTTGCAAGGGAGTAAGTACCTGGGTCACTTGTTGTTGTTTGTCCTATGAATCTTTTTGTAGTTGAGACTAACTTGGCTTTTGATGTGCAGTGGCAGGGATCATAAGGGGAAGCACAAAGGTGACCATGGATCTGGATGATCCCGAAATACAGAAGCGGCTGAGGGAGTCTCGGGCCAAGAAGGCGGAGAAGGGTGGTGCTCAACAGGCTGGTAGAGAAAAATAGGATTCAAGTATCTTTTCCCACAGACGGCGCCAAACTGTTGATGCTCTTTTTCGGAGAGGGTCAACAGAGAAAATAAAAGGGATTTGCCTTCAGCAGGGAAAGGGTTTGGACCTTCAATAAAGGCTAGCCTGCAGAAGACAAAAATGGGAGAAGCGAGTGTTAAGCTTCGGACACCGGTGTGAGTGCTAGCCGAAGGCTCTCCGATACTTAAGTCAGCTAAGAAGGGTAACTTTTGCAGAGTAATAGTAAAAGGTTGAAAAGTAGTTACCTTTTTTACTAGGATATTGTGCCCTCTTTATAGGGAAGTGAAAGTGGGAGATTGGTGTAGATTTTCGATGTGGGACTTTGTGCAAGTCGCCGCGATGGTGACACGTGTCATGGGGATTAGGTTTAGCAGTTTGTGAGCTTTGGCAGTCGAGAGTTTTGGCGGGTGCTTGGCACCTCGGAAGAGTGTCTTTCTTCGGCAGGAGAGAATGCGTGTCTACCTTGGTGTTAGTCATTTTGAGGCTGGATATGCTCGGTTGATTATGGTGTAAACATAGATAATCAGTGTGTAATTGTTCAATGTTTCCTCTTCATTCAGTCAGTACAAAGCAAGATCCGAATATTTCATTCATCATCTCCTGCTATAAAACTAGTTTAATTATGAGTCTCATGTCATGGTGACTTGCGATGGATAAATGATCCATGACTTATTATTATTATTATACCAAGGCACATCATAATCCCATGAAATACCCCAATACAAATAAAGCGGTTCCTAACTTACTCTTTATGTTTTTCCTTCCAGCACTAGGTTTCTTTTTCCTATTTAAATAAGGGAAACCTTAGCAAAAGGGCAGAGCATCCTCTCTTGTTTGTTCCCTGGTCCTCAAGGTTTAGGTCTTAATTTGAAGACTTGTTGGTTTGGAGGTTGGAGGTCTTTCAATGGCCATAAAACGTTGTGCAACGAACCCAGAGCTCCCAGCCGAAATCATATTCGCTCATATACTCCCACGGTTACCAACAAAGGATCTGATGACGCGGTGCAGGTGGGTATGCAAGTCTTGGTCCTCCCTCATCCAGTCCTTCCTTTGTTACCGCCTTCGCAACTTTCACCGCAACGACACCCCTTACTTCTTCTTCCAACAGCTTTACCGGTTCTTGTAGTCAAAAAATTAAGCAACAAGGGACTGTTCCAACACTTAGTGCCGAAATTTTCCAATTTCCTGAACATTAGTTTACTCATGTGGAGAGTGTCCATGGCTTTATTTGTGCACCCTCTGTATCTGGTTTGTTTTCATACTTAACCCTGCCACTCGAGAGTCCATCAAACTTCCTCATTCCCATGTAATAAAAACTTGCGAGGCACACGCTACATATCGCTTTGGGTACAGTCCAAATACCAACTAGTATAAGGTTCTCCAGATCATCTCCTTTGTTGAAGCAGAGAAAATTAAAAGAATAATATTACCCGAAAAATTCGTTGTGAAGCTATGAACGATTCTTGGGATGAGTCGCGTACAAAGTCGCTCTTTTTAAGACGTTTCACGGCTCTGCCCAATTTGTGCAAGCAGTTCAGAAAATGCCACTACGTCCCCAGAATAAAACAGCCCCAGAATCTCATATGTCTAGGTTCTTCCTTGCACTGAGGAAGGACCCGAATACAAACACCTTTCTATGTTGCTCAGAAACCTTAGTTTAGAAAATAAGAAAAAGATATGAAGAGAAGGAAGGCAATAGCTATGGTCTGTGTCCTTTCTCTCCTAGCTATATCAAATATATATATATATATATATACAAGATTTATCACAAAGAGACGTTGTGGGCATCAATGCATCAGTTGAAAAAAGATTCAGCCCATATTAATAGAAAATTATCACAAAGAGACGTTGTGCATCAGTTGAAAAAAGATTCAACCCATATTAATAGAAAATAAATCCTATTAATAAAAACAATTTAAGGCAATTATTGAATCATTGAAAATATATATATTTTTAAAAATAAAAAATAAACATACCAATTTCAATAATCCCCCACTTGTTTATTTTAGAAATAAATTAATTAAGCAACGTATCATAAGACTATGCATAAGTAGAGGTGTTTTTCAACTTGAAGCTTTACATAGTGACGGAACTTCAGAATATACAAGAGTAACAACATATAGTTTTGAACTCTTATCTCTGACAACACCACACACATAGCCCTATTAAGGTGAAGTTCAAAAGCCAGCACTTTACGGCCATGTGCATGTATCCCAGTATAGTGAATGCTCTAGAAAATTTCCCCCAAAATTTTCATAGAAAGTGGCCTCACTTTCACATTCACATAGGTGAGACTATCAGAGATATTCCTGTAGCTAGATAGCCCACTCAATATAGAGTATAGATCTCATTAAGAGTTATAAACAACTCAACCTTAAATCGCTTCAGGATTTCATGCTTCTATGGATGGATATGGAACACTAGCATGACTCCACTCATATTACTAAATGACTTGTTATTATCCATTGAACCTATTTCCGGATTTCCAATCTATAGGTTGGGTTACCATCACAAGTGACTTAACCTTCTAGGGGTTTTAGTCTCATTCCTTTTGAGGTTTTTCAAACCTTTTCTCGCTAGTCCTTTCGTCAAAGGATCGGCTAAATTCTCATCAGACTGTACCTAATCCACTCTTACAGCCCCATTAGAAAGAAACTCTCTAATAGTACTGTACTTGCGACGTATTTGTCTCCTCTTGCCGTTATAATAACGGTTCTGAACTTTTGCAATAGTCGCAGTACTATCACAGTGGATAAGAACAGCTGGTATCGGTCTCTCCCACAAGGGGGTATCTGAGAGTAGGTTTCTCAACCAACCTGCTTCCTCACTAGCCATTACTAGGGCTATCATCTCTGACTCCATTGTGGACTGAGCCCGAATAGTCTGTTTCTTAGACTTCCTTGAAACTACATATGGACTTTCAGATTGCAACGATTTAGGTAGTTCCAAACATGTGGACCACCACTTCCACTCGCAAATCCCTTGCTAATCGAGGATTTGGATACTTGCTTCAATTTATCATGGTCAACTTGATATACATAAGGAACTTCATTCACATCCCATCCACCCAGAAGAGTAGACACCTTAATCCCATTCCCTGTTGATGTTTGCCCACATATATACTCCTTGGCTTTTGCTGGTGCAATATGAATGCTATTAACTATTTCCTCACGATTGCTAAAGTATTCATTCACAGTTTCTAACATTTGGCGACCATTCTCGACTTCTCTCGCCCTAGTTGCAAATACATTACAACTCTTCATATGCAAATATTTTGTGACTCATCTCCCAATATAAATCCTCTATTCTTAAAAGATGTAGTCCTCAAATCAACACCAATATATATTGCTTCACAACCTTCATTAGCGATAAAAGCAAAGTTTGTTGTGCCACATCCCTCTTCCTGATAAAAATTTAAAATTTATTAGGTAAAAAAAAGATAAGAAAAAAAAAAGATGAGAATATGTCACAGCCAAGTATATGTGTATATATTAGATTCAAATGAGCAAGTATATATACACATATACACTATTTGCGGTTTTTTATTTGTTTTTTTTGTGGCAATAGCAGAAGTATTCATTGAAAATCGCAAACAGATACATCAATTAAAACAACCACCAAAGGAGAGTACAGATGAATCAACAAAAACATAAAAGAAACATAAAACTGATGAATAAACCAAAGGAGAGTACATATTTGGGGATTTTGTGTTCATAAGATTTATCTGCTAAATTCAGATTGAGTTATCCTGCTATTGATTAGGATAAATTTGGATTCAGACAAAACACTCACGAATAAGACTTTCCATGCTTGAAGCTCAAGAAATCAATAAAAATCTTACTCTTTTGTTAGTCAAAAAGGAATTCAACAAAACAGGAAATTAATTGAAATAATTTCCATTAGGAACGGAACATGCAAAATAAGAATAAGATCCAAAAGGGACAAAAACTATAAGATGGGGAGACAAAAAAACATATATAACTTTTCATATCAAACCTTGTAGCACGTTAGTTCGCGAATCTTTAATCAACAGGATGCTATGGTGTAGTGGTTATCACGTTAGTCTAACACGCTAGGACATAGGTCTCCAGTTTGATCTCTGGCAGCAACATTTATTTTTTATTTTTCACAATTTACAATTTGTCTTTGCTTTTATAAAACTTGCACTAAGCAACCATTCTGCCAGTTACCAAAAAATAATTGAGATATTTAATGATATACCCATTTCTAGTACTAATAATATAGATAAACCTTACATCATTGAATTTCTATAAACAAATCTAAAAAAAATCCAAAAATGACAATTAGCCCTGTTAAATTTAAGTTTGATTATTAAATTACTTTGATACCCTATTGAGTATTTTGGGTTTTTTTAATGAGATTTTGGGGTTGAGCTTGTTTTAAGAAATTGATGGCAATTTTGTAATTTATAAGAAGTTAAAAGCTTCTTTATTATATTGTAAATGAGTTTTGAATTTGTTTCTAAAATTCATTTCATATAGAGTATTTTTATAATTTGGGCCCATATATTGGGTATAATAATGAATCTCCCCAAATAATTTAATGTGGGTGCTTGTTTGATTGATTGATATAATATGTGGGTCTTTACTTTTTATTGATTAAATTGTATTTTATCCATATATTAGGAATATTATCAAGGAAAGAATTCAAAATTTAAATTATGGAATTCAATTACAAGGAAATAATGGATTAATTTAGATTTTCAATGTGTTTTCCTTATTTACCTCAAAGGGTAAAATCGACACAACAAAACAGTAATAAATGTCAAAAGGACCTGTATCTAAAACCAAAAACGCGAGGACTAAACTCAATGATAGCTAATCGTTTTTTTATCTAGATCTAAGAAGCCCTTTTACTAATAACCAAAAATAATCTGTTTCTGCAGCGAAAATATATGTCAGCAATGGAATTTGCTTTTGCTTATACCATGGAGCAGCAGCAGCAGCATCATATTGATCAACGGTAACGGATGAACTGTCCATGTCCCTCAGCCAAACTCTAACCATCCAAAGACCATACAGAACCATTGCAATTCCAACCATTCCCAAAAGTGAATTCACTAATTTAAGTAGTGACTGCAGGCATAGTCTTGCAATTGTTGCCATTCTAGTTTTCTTTGTCAGGGCACTTGGACAAAAAAGCAGGAAAACCCACCAAACTAATATATTAAAATTGGACCTCAAATCCTATTCAAACTCAAGAAACTTCAAGCATGTAGCATTATAAATCCACAAATGATTAAATTCATTAAGGGCCACTATGCAAATGAGTGGTACAACTGCCTGGTCACATTTAAGTTCGATGATGTTTTTTAGTTCTTATATTTTTCTTAATCTGTTTTTTTTTAGAAATAAATTTTTTCTTAATCTTTAAGAGAGGGATACAAATACTACTAAATTCTGTTCAAGAAATTTGGCGCCAAGCAGGAAATTTCAAAGAAACTGACTAATGCTTCAATCAATAAGGCAGAAATGGAGAAAAATAATACTGATTAATATGGTAAATATATATATATATATATATAGTCGTGTACATGGGTTCGAAACAAATGCATCTGTCGTTTTGGCTATAAATGCCATGTTTTTGTTTTAGCCATGCATCCTTTCATTTTGATGTCTACATCGCATTTTGTTTTTTTTAATCTTAAATTAGAGGTGTACATAGGTTCGAAACCAATACAATTTTGCCAATTCACATCCGATCCAATATGATCACATTAGTGGTTTAAATCCGATCCGATCCAATTGATATTGGATTATTGGATTGGATTATCGGTGTTCATAATGGAAAAAGATGATAATGAAATATGAAATATTTATCGTCAAGTTTAATATAAGCAAACATTTTAATAGATGTAAATGTAAAATATAAATGAAATGGTAGAGAAAATTATTTTAATTTGATAATATATTAAACATAACTCCATCAAATTACTTAAAATGTTCATAACTTTCTTAATGACAATTACTTAATGAGAAAAATAAGCATGAAACTAACTAGATTATATTAGATTTGATTTAAATGGATCATCACAAGCAAATCCGTCATCCGATCAAATCTTGTCGGTTTTGAAAATTAGGGATTTGATCTAATCCAATCCGCCAAATCATCAAAATCGATTGAAATTAGATTGGATTGAATTGGATCGGTCGTTTTGAGTGGATTGGATTGAATCATACACACCCTTATTGCAAATGAATTGCAATTTGCAACACATGGTCTATTATGTTTTTCTGGTTGAAGATGTGAGAACCCATTTATTTAGAAAATGTCTCAATTATAATGTGGTTTTTATGTCAACATTTTGTTCTTCTCTTTATGGGGTTAGTATACTTTATTTTAATTTAAAGTAAACTACTAGTCATGAATGACCATTGTTATGTGCACCATCATATGTTATGAATTTAATGACTAGGTAAAATAACAAAGGTAAAATGTAAAAGTTTGAATTTTGGGAACTCAAGGTTCATCTGGGTGGAATATACAAAACGTTAACCACTTTTAAGAAGTACCTTTTCCGCAATTGCTATAGTTCCCAACTAAATTCCTTTTTTTGACTACCCAAAGCAAACCCTCTTTCTTTTCGGGTCATCAATATCGAACTTTACAGAGCCAAATAGGCAGGGAGAATTTATCAAAAATAGCCAAAACTTGACTCTTAATTTCAAAAATGTCAGTTTTTGTACAAAATTTCAAATATAGCAGAAAACTCACATAAATAGACACAAATGCCCTCAAATTTAAAACCTAAATAAACCTAAAAAAGAAACCTTATTAAATAAAACTTTGGAATATTTCCTCCAAAACTTTTCCAATCACTTCTAGTTCTTTTTTGACTTTTTTTCCTTCCTCCGTTTGTTTCCAGCATCACTCCCTTTCTTCTCTTTTTTTATTTCTTCTTCTCTCCATCTCTCTCTCTCTCTCTTCTTCTTCTACCGTCTACATATCTCTTTTCTTCTTCTTCTCATCTTCTTCTCTCCCATACAGACCAAAAATTGACAATGAAACCACAAACATTAGCTATAAAACGAAGTAGAAATTAATAAAGCTTTTAAACTATGGAACAAAAATGAAATTAGAAATAGCATAGAGATATGATCTGTCTACAATGATATCAAATATCAACTTTTATATTACTACTATTTATTAAGCTATAACTAAATGTATCAATCGATCACAATATCAGTGAAATAACTAATACTTAATAATCTGCAGTATGCAATTTGCAGCATACAAAATCTAGCCTTCCATGCCGTATAATAATAGCCTACACACTAGCTTTGTAGTTCTATTTGATGTATTCTAACTCTGTAAACTGGCTTTCTCCTAGCACTCAAAGTAAAAGCAAGAACTTCAACATTTCAAACAGAAAAATTACAAAACTTAATGGATACCAAATAAACCTTAGACACATCCAAGTTAGTCAAAGGTCCATACTAATGAACTAATAACATTAGCATGTAATTACATCTTCTGCTACACATATGTCAGAATCATCATATTACTAGACTCGATAATTTTCCAAGCCTATCTGCACTAACCTTTGATGTAGGCTCAAAGTGAATTGACAATATTAAATCATAGCACTTTGAATAGGGCTCAAGGGTCCATTAACATAAATGTTGCAACCATGGACATTAAGTCAGCAAAACTAGAATTGAAATTTTATAAATATAGTATGAAGAATAAACAAAGAAACGAAGAAGAAATTGAACGAAGAACCAAGGAAGAGCTGCACTTGCGGCAATACATCTGCGAACAAACTCTACGTACAAAGATTCCCAATCTAATAGGGTTTTCTTTTTTAGGTTTATATTGGTTTTAAATTTGAGGGTATTTTTGTCTATTTAAGTGAGTTTTTTGCTATATTTGAAATTTTTTACAAAAACTGACATTTTTGAAATTAAGGGTCAAATTTTGGCTATTTTTGATAAATTCTCAAGAATATATTTCTGACATTTAAAAAGAGTAGAAGAGTTACAAAAATTACAAGCAAACAAGCCTGCAGTTAGTTCGATAGTGTGCAGCTGAAATTGCAACTTTATGAGTGTCGTGTACTTTATGAGTGTCGTGTCGTCGTGGCGTTAATTGTCCTACATGACTCAATGCTGAATCTATAGTTTTAGAATGGTTGTTCTAATTCAATACTCTAGACCCATTTCAAAGTCCATTATACTCTTTACTATTATCACAAATCTGACCTCCAAATTCCGATTATCAAGTGAAAACACCAACATACCCAAGGGAAGGAGAAAACCGAAACGATCTGGTTGGAAACCACCTAGGAGAGACGGTTTCGGTGACGGTGATAGAGGGGTTGGGACTAGTGAGGGGATGAGAAATTTTTAAAATTTTTATCATGTTATATAAATGTATTTATTATTCTTCAGCTGGCGAGCTATCTGGTGCATCAATGGCAGGGGTTCGAAACCTGTTGGAAGCAATTTGTGGTCAGGGCAAGTCAAACCTCGAGCGGGGATTAATCCCACTCTTCGGGTATGGGGACACCTCGTGGTATTTACCAGAGAGAGAGAGAGAGAGAGAGACTTATATATAAAAATCAAAGGATAATTCGAGGAAACTTTCAAAATACAAAGTAAAAAACACACTAGTTAGGACTAGTGATCATATTTGTTTTTAATTTTTAATGTTATTTATCTTCAATGATAATTAAGTATAAAGGTAGAATAGGTTATTTATGTTTGTATGTCTAATTATGGATATGTTTGATGAGATTTGTAGGTCAAAATTCTCTGTTATGTACATAATCAGTGTCTGAGTGTGTGGACTTAGCTAGTGATTAATCTTTGCTTGTGATTTCCTTCAATCTCTTCATACATATATGCAGTTGGAGCTAACACAAGAACAAAAACTACATATCCACTTATAAGGACTAATTTTAGCCCGGTCCACTAAATACAGTTGGAGGTAACAAAAAATCAAATTCTGATCCCACTAAATATATAGAAATAAAATAATTGGGACTTTGGAATTTGAAGTGTCTCGGAAATCAAACAAAAAACTGAAAAATAAAGACGTTATAGGAATTTTTATAAAACCAACTTTATATTAATCGCATATAAAAACAAATATTATATTTGAAATCACTTGTGGGAAGGAGCAACTACCATATATTTCTCTATTTAAGTGATTTTAAGGAGAAGAACCTCTCATATACTTTTTCATTAATTAAAAAAATCAAATCCAATAATTTTTGGGAATAAAATCCGGTACTAATTTAGATCTGGTACTATTTTATCATATATATTATCAAATTATGTATAATATATATGGTTTTAAGAACAGCAGAAAAATTAATTAAAAAAAGTCAACAAAATAATTAATTGCTATTTCTTAAGTAATTCATGAAATTAATTCAAATATTTAAATACAAATTATTCATGAAATAAAAATAATTAAAAGATAATTACTATTTAAAGTGATTAAATAATGCTAAGAAATTACTTAATTAAAAATATTAAACTAAACAAACTAATATCGTATTATAAGAAGTCCACAAAATAATTTAAAATAATGAAATACTATTGATTAAAATATTATATACTAATGATTCACTAAATAAATAATAATTAAAATATAATTACTAATTACAGTAATTAAATAAGGATAAGATATTACTTAATTACAAATATTAAACTAAACAAACTAATTTTGTAAAAAAATAAAAAATAAAAAAATTTAATGACCCATCCCGGCGAAAACTTGCATGCATAGGTCTAACTCTAGTTAGTTGAGTACGCCTTAATAAATATTTTAACAAGTGGTTTGTTGTCCGAATCCGGGCAATATTTCGACGCGAAAGATATATCAGGACACATATTCGCTGGGATAGGTCTATCCCAACAAAATTAGTCATGATAGGTCTACCCTGATAAAATTCGTCGAGATAATTGTAGGTTAGGTTTGGTTACGTCGTACTAACCTAAGATGGAGATCAAAACCTAAATTGTAAAGCCATAGGTCAAGTTACGTAATTATCCAAACCTAATCGAGTCTTAAGTGCCCTACAGTAGGTTTATGGTTAAGGTTTGGGCTACAAATAGTTTGGGAACAAGTTCGGATAAGTTCAAAAGCTATTGTTTTTGGTACGAACTTGGATTTAGGATTTGGAGGCTAAAATTCATTTTTAGAACACTAAAATAATTTTCAAGGATTTTTACATAATTATAAATTCCACAAAATTGTTTAAGATAATTAATTACTATTTATTAAGTAATTTATGAAATTAATTAAAATATTTAAATACTAATTATTTCACAAATAAATGAATATAATATAGTATATTTAAAGAGTATAGCCAACCCGCTACTTCCTTTAAATATTCGAATATATTACCTCACATTCTCTAACCAATTTGAAATAATCTATCTTATTGTTAGGTGTTTTAAAACAAAAAACCATAAGTGCAAAATGACGTCGAGCGAACAAAAAAAAAAAAAAAAAAGGACGCGAGCGTGCTCCGTGAAAGCCTCCACCTACACAGAAGTTGCCCCTTTGGGGCATTTCATCGAACACCTTGCGAGGGTCAAGTTTGGCTACTCTAATGGAGGATTTCAGAGGTTGCAGGGGTCAATTGACCACCCTTGCTCCTCTGTGGATATGCTCTTGTGTCCATGGCTTGATTTGTGCGTCCACTATGTTTGACAACCCTGTTTCCATACTTTAACCCTACCACTCGAGAGTCCATCGAACTTATGGAAAATATAAATATAAATATATTATTTAAATCAAATATAGGTATATTATTTACCAAAACAGTTAAAAAAAACTAAGTCAGTTACTTTGTAATTGAAATTTTCATATATTTTTCATAAATTAAAAGTGGGTACACATTAATTTAAAGAAAATATAAGTACATTATTTACCCATAGGTAAATTATTTTACAATATACCTATAAATGTGTATAGGTACATTATCTGGAAAGGAAAAATAGGTTCATTTAAAAAAATAGATGCATTGTTTTACTAGGTACATTATTAAAGGAAAAAAAATAGGTATATTATTTGGAGAGAGAAAATAGATTCATTTAAAACAAATTGTTTTTCATAAAACAAACAATAAAAATATGATCAAATTATAATTCATAAAACAAATAATACGTACTTTATTCAGAGAAAAAAAAAATAGGTACATTATTCAGAGAAAAAATAGGTTCATTTAAAAAAATGTTTTTCACAAAACAAACAATAAATAGATTATCAAAATATTTTTCAACATAATTAGAATGTACACTAATATTCATAAAACTATAATAAAATAGATTACTAGTAGTATAATTCATAAAAGGAAAACAATATAATTTTTTTCAAAATAGACTAAAACGTTAATCACGTGTAAATTACTAATACATTAATGTTGAATTTAATATTTAATTTCAAATAAGTTTCTAAATTAATTTCTACATCCATTACAACCATTTGAAGATCTTTCCAAATTCAATGTGTGTTATTAGTTACACCTCGCATAACAGGTTAACTTATAAATAGGGGTAATTTTGGAATTCAAAGATAGAGTAAATTAGATTTTAAGCTAGATTAGTTAACTGGCTTACTTGGATCCTAGTCATCGGATTTTATTTGAAAAAATTGGATATTTTAAATAAAAAATAAAAAAAGGATTATAAGTGATTAAAAATAAAATTTATAAGCCTACGCTCAATTTACTATAAAAGAAAGAAGAAAACGAAAGTCAAGAAGATTGTGACTAGGGGGGTCAGGGTGGGAGTACCCCCCGGTCTGTTCATCGTCCTTTGGGTCGGTACCAAATGTTTTGCTTTTGAATTCTTCCTTTCCTTAAGAATCTTAAGTTAAGATGATGACTCTTCAAAACAAAATTCTTCCATTTATTTTACCTTTATTTTGTGAACCACGTGCACAGTACCATGTATAGTCTACGAACAGTACAACGTTAACAGAAAGAAGAAAACAAAATATCTCATCAGCATTCAGCAGCAGCAGCACCACAACCACACGAATCGTGTGGTTAATGTATTAGTAATTTACATGTGACAATGACATGTTAATCACAGCACAAACTTGCCACATTAATTCTCTGTCTTTTTCGTTGCATTATTGTCTCACTGTGATGACGATGTCGAATGACATTATTACCTCCTCCATGCATGATCCATGCCTCCCAAGTAGAGGTGGTAATATTGTACACGACTTGTTAACATGACACGAATTCGCACGAAAAATTCAGTATGATCAGGTATGAGTTATCGTGTCGTGTTGATATCGTGTTGACTTGTTAATCACCCGATAAATTATTGTGTCATGCCATGTCAATTTGCGAATACCCAAAAATCCGTTAAGCTCAAGGGCATTTTTGTAAATTTATCTTTATCTTTATTTATTTTTATTTTTTCTTCTTCTTTAGATATGGCTAGGATTCTTTCTTTAGAAAAGTTGATACATATCCAAATTCCATTAACACTTCTCATCAATCTGCTTAGTTTCTCAATGAAATCTACTTCAACACCAACTTCACCCTTCTAAACTTTCCTTAGAGTCTAATATACGTTTAAGTATTTTGATGAATATGTTGTCATCGATTCAAATACGTACTTTACGTTTCTGCAATTCGATGTTTGTTTCGTTTACATGCTTATTTGATTACCATGTGATTGGTTTATAAAAATTTATAAAAAAGAAGAGTCATACATGTATTTTCTTGGATTGGATATTTCAGGTTGAAGCATGGTGACGAGAGCTCTAGCGAAGTTGATAAGGACTTTGAGATCAAAATTGAGGTTTTTAGAGACGAAAATGATGCATATGCAAAGATTGAAAAAATTGAGAGCATGAGATGGACATGAGGCACAGGAAAGATCAGACTTCAATTGCACTTTGAAGTGATACAAATAATTTTTTTTGGGTAAAATGGTAATATTTATTACCGTAGCATCAGTTGGCGTTTCTGATTGGTACTACGGATTAACAAGATTGACATGTGTACAGCTTATACAGATTAGCAACAAAGTTAATAGACTGCCGTTAATCCTTGACATGTCTAAGCTGTACACATGGCTTAATCTTATTGGACCGTAATACCAATAAGCAACGCCAACTAGTGCTACAGATCGTATTGTGTAATTTCTTCAAACGGGGAGGGCACGGAAACTACAAAACAAGTAACCCATTGTTAATGATGTTTTTAATTTCTTGTGCCATTGTTTATGATTCAAACTCATCCATCATTTGAAGTGATACCAAATTTGTTGATTTGAATTTTGTATCTTGAGACTTTAAGTAAAAAGAAAGAAGAAAATGAAAGTCAAGAAGATTGTGACCACAAAACGAAAGTCAATGATCCAACCAGTTTATTTTTTAAGTCTTCATTCATAGATTATCTTTACCAAAAATTAAACAAATTAAAAATTATTAAAGCATCTAATTGCAAGTAATAAAATAAAGAGTTTTTCTATTTAAACCCCACAATTTCTTTGTTCACTCAAATACTTAAAATTATTAAACTCTTAAGTTTTATTATTGTGTAAAAAGACAAAAAAGTCATTCAACTTAATACTTAACCCTAGTACATCTATGCTCATGTTCAGAAGTTTTGATCTCCTTTTCTTCAGGAAGCAATATAAAATATGGTATTTGAAGTTGCTCTTTTGATATCCTTTCATGGACTTATCTACTAAGCAATGATCTCATCTTTGGAAACTACGTCATTGCTTTGAGAATCAACTTTAGACATTGTTTCAAAGGTTTCTTTGATTTCTTCTTCACTTTCACCAACATTCAACTCTTATGGAGCCGATTTAGAAACTTTGAGCTCCCTGGGCTCTTCCTTGTGCAAGATTGTCTCTTCTACTGACCTCGCAACAAATAAATCTCCTCCATTTTTGTGGTAACCAAATTAAATCAAAACCCTAGGTCAAATAATTCATTCCATTTGGGGATTATTTGACCTAATTGGGAATTAATTAACCTGATTGGGAGTTACTCAATTTAATTGGGGATTACCCAATTAAATTGAACGTTGCCTAATTAGGTTAAAAATTGATTTGGTTAATTACCACGATTCCCAATTAAATGAGGAGTTACCTAATTGAATTAGGATTTGATTTGATACCTACCACAATTAGGGATTTGATTTACCCTAATAAATCAAATCCCTAATTAATCAAATCAATTCCAAAAGGGAGGAATAATTCCCTTCCATCTACGGAATTATTCCTCTGAAACCCTAGCCTCCAAGACCATTATAAAAGCATAGCCACACACAATGGTGGAGGTACGTCTAAATTCCTACTGAAACTCTGCAGAAATCATTTCTCACAAACCCTAGCCACCACTTTCTTTCTCTCCTTTACACAAGGCTCCGGCCACCACACACGGCTCCGGCCACCCGGTTTTCCTTGAAATACCTTATCTAACTTAGGCATCGGAGGGCCTTTGGCCAACACCCCCCGGTGTGGTCATTTTACTTCGATCTGTTTTGCAGGGGGAAAGAGAAGCGGAGAAGACGAAGGAATCTTTGACGAATATTCTCGTGGGGAAAATCATTCCCTCCAATTTTCATCAACTATCATTTTTATTTTCTTGGCAACAATGTTTTTATCTCTTTATTTTTATGTTGGGTGTGTATTTAGGGGTAGTTTGGGAAGATAGTGAGGTTTTCTTAGAAATTGTGAAAATTTGAATTAGAAGTTGGGGTGAACTTATAATATGGGGTGAACAAAGAGAAGTGCAGGGTTTAAATAGAAAAACTCTAAAATAAATGAGAAAGTTGGAATATTGCCATATAATATTATATGCCTTAATATGTGTGTGTGTGTGTGTGTGTGTGTGTGTGTGTGTGTGTGTGTGTGTGTGTGTGTGTGTGTGTGTGCAAAGAGAGCTTTCATTGAGGGATCCTCAAATTTGCTTGTTTGAGGGACACCCTTGTAGGGCCCACTCCATATTGTATTTCATTAATCTAAATCGTCTATTTTGTAGATACTCATTCAAAGATCATTTCTACAAAAAATCATTTGACCACTCAATTGAATTATTGAAATTTTAGTATTTTCTTGAAGCACCGTATTCATTGATTTTGTAGGACACAATTGGATATCGGAATGATTTTCGATTTGTCTAATTGTTTGCAAAGGTGATCTATGAATGTAGACTTAAAAAATAGATGGTTTGGATCATTGAAAAAAAATTCATAGTTAGACCCTAAAGGGTGTGGTTCAACAAAAGTTTATGCGATAATGCAAGGCAGTCGTGACGTCAAACATGAAATCCTGCAAAAAATAATGTGTTGTTTAGGTTTGGACACAAGATAATTAAGTACTAGAACATTCCTAGCCTTTTTTGAGGAGCTGCAAACACGACACACTAAGCCGATCTAAGATACGGTCATGTGTAGTTGCCTAGCAAAGCGTGTCATATCGAATTTAATTTAGAACTTGATCAAGACATGTTTTTTTTTTCTAGTTTATAAATTCTTTTATACACGATGTCAAGAAGACTGGGGAATGGAATACACGACTTTGGATACTGGAGGAAATGTTCTTAATCACTTGAATTACAAGCCTTTATAAACATACTCGACCACTAAATATGCTTCAATTTTTTTTAGTATAAGCGATTGTCTAAACTTATACAGAGGAATGAGATTTCTCACACACACACATACACACAACTATGATGTCGTGGGGATTCGAACCTAAAACTTATAGTCTGTAAGTTAATGCTCTTTTTCACTGGACTAGACCCCCATTGATAATATACTCAATCATTTAAATTACAAGCCTTATGAATATAACATCACGTTATTAAGTATGATGATTTGGCACTTTCATGAACTCTTTTATTCTAGGTCTTACGGAATTTGGTAGCTTCACAAATCTTCAAACATTAAATTTCTTGTATTGTTTGTTGTGACTCCTCTTTCATGTGTTCAAACCTTTGACTTTTCTCACTTCTAGCGCTCAAATATTTAGAAGTTTAATAGATCAAACGAACAAAAGAGTACAATGGAAGAAAATTATAAAGGGAGCAATCCCAATAGCAATATGGCGGACATGAGCAAAACTTTTCAAAAAGAGATTCGATCTTGAGAGAATCACTCCCCAAAAATAACTTTCAAAGAATAATGTAACTAAACTCCAAGAATTAGACTCTAATGATATGATGAGATGCCTGGATTAGTACTCAAAAGGCATAGAATAATGTTATACATTTAAACAAATTAGTGGTTTTTTAAGGTAACTATCATTGTCAACATCTAATAGAGATCTCCCCCTTTGGCGGGTTCCCATTTCACATGTACAATTTGTTTACACTATATCCATATGTTTACTAAAAATATAACCAACGTGACTCATTAATCATATGCAATTAGATCATTTTATCAGCATTGATATCCAGTTCACACGCCAAAAAAAAAACAAATACTGGAATAAATCATTAAAAAAAAGAAAATATTAAATAATTTTAATTGACGTGGTTGTCTACCTCAGCTGCCACATAAGATTGTATAGGGATATGGTATACAAATGTGGTAAGAGTAACATTATTCAATATAAAATCCTAACTCTGCCCTATCCAAGACTATCTATAAAAAGCGAGGCAGCTACATTCAGTACACAAAAAACACGAAGGAAATAAAGCAAAAAACTCAAAGGAAATTAATTGAGCATGGGAAACCAAACGGAGGCAGCAGCGGCACCTACAGTGGTGGTAGGGGTGTGCCTGTTGAAAGAAAAAAAGGTGTTGTTGGGACGACGCCGTTGCTCTCTTGGCTACTCCACCTTTTCCCTACCTGGTGGCCACCTCGAGCTCAGTACGTAATTATATACACAAATACAGGGGTTAATTTTCGTCTTCCTAATCCTAAGTCATTAACTAATTGGTGTTTGCGTAGGTGAAAACTGAAAACTGAAATGGTCACATCAAACGGACCCTAATTATATTACTTTTGTGTTTATGTAGGTGAGAGCTTCGAGGAGTGTGCAGCAAGAGAATTGAAGGAAGAAACTGGTTTAGACATTGACAAGAAGAGGATGGAGTTTCTGACAGCCACAACAAACGAGCTGCTCCTAGAGGGAGGCAAGCCATGCCAGTACGAGTGCGTTTGCATGAGAGCGGTGATGGAACATGGAGATGGAGAGCCCCAAAATGTGGAGGCAGAAGTGTGTGATGGTTGGGATTGGTATGAGTGGGACAACCTCCCCAAACCACTCTTTCGTCCTCTGCACAATGCGGTGCGTGCAGGATTTAATCCTTTTCGTGCATGAAGAGCAAGAGCATGAGTTAATTAATTCCATGTGTTGCATGCAGATGCATTTTCACAACTTATCACAATGAAAATGCTATGTCTACAAAATTTGTTATTTATTACCTGAATGAAGATGCCAATGCTTATCAAAAAAGCAAAAAGAAAAATCTTTATTAAATTCCGTATCCCACAAGTTCTAGACCACTGCAACTCCTATCCGCAGCCCGCCTACCGCGCCCTCTAATTCAGAATCCTGCTTTGCCAACTGCTTTCTTTTGTTTTTTTTGAAGAAATAAATTCTTTGATATTTTGTATTTTTTTTTAATACAAGCAATAGTATAAACTAAAGAATGGTAGGGATTTCTCATACACTGTCAGGGCATGTTTGGTACATTGTATCTGTATTAGACTTTGGATAAGAGTAAATAATTCATGTCAGTTGTTTGGTGTCAACTTGTATTATTTAATTATCTGACTATGTTAAATGGGTTGGGCTTTTAATATTATCCTTATTTGACTAACTAATACAACACACACACACCGGTTTAGATAATACACGCTTAATTATAAAGCTAGGGAAAAAGAAAACACGCTTTGTACACTCTTTCCATCGTCTTCTCCTTAGGGTTCTTCTTTGCCATCTTCTCTTTTCCTTGTATTCATCTCTCCCTCTCTCTCATACTCTCTCCAATATGCTTGTTCTTGCTTCTTCTCTCTTCTTATGAGTTTTTCTTCAAAATCCATGTCGTTGCAATGGTTTGTTTGTGCATCCTTTAACTATACTTTCAAGTCTTATCAAACAAAGAGAACAATTAAAAAGAATAAAGAAAAAAAAGGCAATACGAAACTGCCAAAGCTTTGATAATTAAGGGTTTCTCATAATTACAATTATTTAATAATTAATTTATATAGTGAAAGAAATTTTCCAGTCCAGTTGCAATAACAATCACATATCGATCCTTCCATTTTTTATGTATTGGAAAAATTACTATAATTACAATGGTAAGCTAGGATGGCAAAAGCTAGAATAACCATGAGTAAATCGATTCATGCACATCAACGAAGTAAAATTAGGGAGTTCTCTCATACACTTAACCCCTTTATTTTTGTCTGATATAAGTTTGTCAGACATGCTTCATGCTTCATGTCCATAAGAACACAAGAGGGAAGATTGATGATGTTCGACATGCTTCATGTCATGTATGTGATATATATATATATATATATATATATATATATATATCAAGAAAAGAAGTTTTTTATATCAATATCTGATTTTTTTCCATCAATAAAGGTGTGCTTATATACTATGTAACTTATAATCCTAAGTTCTACAATTATGATAATGAGTTAGTTCATGTAATCTTGTCTTATACATCTTGACAAAAATAAATAAATAAAATAAAAATTCATATGAATCTTGCCAAATAATTGACAAAAAAAAAAAAACAAAACCAAAAGTTTGATGGAGCACCAAACACAATAAAACTTAGTCAGACTATTTATCCAAGACAACACCAAACGCCTTATAATTTTATGAATAAACAGTCAATCCTCTCCGAAACTATTTAATATTATCCAACAAAAATTAATCAGTACAGTCCAACGTATTAAATGAGTTGAACACTAGAATTGACTCCAAATGACTAGGGGGTCAGGGTGGGAAATGAAGGACGGATTGTAGTATCAGTTCCTCTCCCCCCCCGGGGCGGCGGTCGGTTCATCATCCTTTGGGTCGGTGCCAAAATGTTTTGCTTTTGAATTCTTCCTTTCCTTAAGATGATGACTTTTCAAAATAAAATTCTTCCATTTTTCCTTTATTTTGTGAACCATGTGCGCAGTACCACAACCACATGATCATCCAAATGTCCACAATGACATGTTAATCACAACACAAACTTGCCACATTAATTCTCCGTCTTTTTATTGGTTGAATTATTGTCTCACTATGATGACGATGTCAAGTGACATTATTGCCTTCATTAAATCTCCTCCATGCATGATCCATGCCCTTTCGATTTGGTCCTCAGAAACTCACCCAAAACTACACCCATTTTCAAATCAATAAATCAATAGTAAATTTGACTTACACCCTTCAAATTCAATTTGCGTTACCTACAATCGAGGTCCATATCATACCTGATATGAGGTCTATATCATACCTAATATGAGGTCTATATCATACAAAGAGTCCATGGAACAGGAGTTTATTGTCCACCTAACAAACGAAAGGAAGTCCATTCTGATTGTATATAGTTTTGCTAACACGCTGCAGTAAAGCTATCCCACAGCCAAAAAGCGTTCTCTTGAAACCCAATTAAGAAGTGCAAACTTACCTTTCTTCTGAAATTGCATTATGTGAGTGATGAATGATCTCTTTATTATTGTGTATTGGGGTAATACACATTCTTGAAGGCATTACAAAAGTTCTCATGCGCAGAACGTAATTCCTCCTCTGAAGGTAGCTTGTGGGGTTTAAATAGAATTTTTTTTTTATTTCTTATTTTTTTAGCTTGGGGTGTATTTAAGGGTAGTTTGGGAAGATAGTGGGGTTTTCTTAGAAATTATGAGAATTTAAATTAAGGGCTAATTTGGCATTGATGTCTGTAAAAATAATCATGTCTGATTTGCTCGTAAGAGAAATCAGCTGTGATTAGAGAGAAAGCAGTTTAGCGTTGGTAAACTTTTTGTTAAAAGTGTGGTTGGTACTGATTTCTCGGTATAATCAGAAAATGATTGCCGCATAATCATTAAACACAGCACCTCTTCAAAACTGATTCCTACATAATCAGAAAATAAAAGCACCTCATTAGCTGTTTTCCCTTATAACTTTCTCTCACATCAATTTTTAATAATAAGTGATTTTTTTATAATTTACCAAACAGGCTAGCCTTCCCAAAAATTTTAAAAAATCACTTATCACCCCAAATAAGCAATGCCAAACTGGCACTAACAGTTGGGGTGAACTTAGAACATGGGGTGAACTAAGAGAAGTGTGGGGTTTAAATAGAAAATCTCTAAATAATATCCAATTTTTATAAGTAAAAACCCATGACTAGGATCCAATTCATCAAGTTACCTTATTAACACTACTACATTTTACACTTTGTGCGACGAAGGAACGTTAAATCGTGCAAAGTAACATTTCGTCGCACATAACTATGCGCGACAGAATATTCATCGCGCAAAGATAGTGAAGAAAGACTTTACACGACCAAATAATTGACTTTGTCGCGCAAAACGGTGCGACGTAGCACCTTCGTTGCAGAAAAGTTGTAGGGACGAAACGACGATTCGACGACGAATTTTTGCGCGACGAAGGTTTTTCGTCGCGCAAACACTGCGCGACGGAAAATTTGTCGCGCAAGATTAGTGTCGCACTATTTTGCGCGACGAAAGTACTTTGTCGCCTAAAGGCGCAACGGGACTCTTCGTCGTCCAAACCTTACGCGATGAAAAGCATCCGCGCATATTCTTTTATAGCGATGAAAACATTCGTCGCGCAAGCATAAATAAAGTGTACAAATTATTATTTTCACGGTTTTTTTTAAAGTGAGTTTGCTTGCGACGAGAAACATTTCGTCGCGCAAAATTTATACAGATTATTTAAATTTAATATTACGATTTTTTTATTTTGTAAAACAATAAATTTAATTTTTTTTTTTTTGGTAATAAAATGAAATTGCAATCCAAAAATGAATTGTAAAGAATACATTTATTATATAAAATAAAATAAATGTAGATTACAAAATAAATATTTAAAAAATAATTATGAAAATTATAAACTAATTAAATAATGTTCCAAAATCTACATGGTCGTCAGGCATATGTAGCTCGGGATCTGGGGGTCTACACGTGGGCCGTGGCTCTCGCTGGGATGCTCGGGGTGGATCCTGGATGTCGACGCACCAAAATTCGGGATTGGAATGCTGACCGCCGAGGACTGCAGAATCACCGACATCTAACTCAAGCTCGGCAACTCGCGATGTCAAAACAACACTTGACTGCTTTTGCTGCGATGATGACCGGTCGAGGTTCCTCTGTCGGGCATTCCCATCCTCTACCATATGTTCCCGCCTCCCGAGTCCGATCCAACGTCTCCGCAAGATCTGAAATCCAGCATCTCGTGGAGGATCCATGACTGATCGAGTCTTAGGAGGAAGTTGGGAGGTAGAGTCCTCAAGAACCAACTGCTCCTTTCCACCATCGTCGTCTGTTTAACATAACATAAAATATAAATTAAAACATGTATATAAATTGAATGCGTAACATAAAAATTAAAAAAAATTACTTACATGAAGGGACTCGGCCAACTTATTCCTGTGTTGAACATAAACGTCACCAAAGGCGTCGATCTCTGGGAATTTCGACCCCCCTAAATTGAATAAGAGAAGAAAAATATTAGTATGAACAAAATAAATTAATAATAATGACATATTAAAAATTAAATAGAAATGATATTATTATTACCCGCCGCCGTGCATCCATCCTATATGAGAAGGGCCTGGAGCCGGAATGGTGGAGAATAGTCTTCTTCTTCCTATTGCCCTTATTCACTTGGGTTTTATTCTGTTATACAAAAAATAAAACATATTAGTTTAAATATAAAAAATTAAATAATAATGAAATATAAAAAATGAAATAAACATTAATAAAAAATATGAAATAATTAAACAAATACCACATAATCGGCGCCTGAAAATGAGTGCAGAGCCATGCCCAACTATCCTCCCGCCCCTCAAGCTCCTTCGGGCAACCCTCCCGAAGAGCGACTTTGGATCATCAAGCGCCTGAAAATGGTGTGCAAGTCGCTCTTCCATGCTTGTACCTTCACCAAGAGTCTCGTTGACGTGACGCCAACGACTCTCGAGGTCCTCTAAGTTATAGTTCGTCTCGCAATAAATTACTTATATACATTAGGTAATAGAAATATCGCGCGAACCTCCATCTTGATCTCGTCAGGCATGACCTTCCAAGACTTCAGCGGGCAATGGGTCCGAACAACATGGCCAATGTCGGGGCCAAGGAGCTATGCAACTCCATCGGGTGCAGCGCCGATGGCGCTCGTTGTATCCACATCGATACGATTTACGTTTGGTCACCTGGTGACCTTGCCGTCATTCGCCGACACGCCCTCGGGTGTTCTTCTTGGCTACAATGAGATATGACAATAATGTTCAATAAATAACAAATTTAACTATAAAATTCAGAATATAAAAATTAAAAAAGTACTACAGCTTGAAGGATATCTATACCGGCCGTGACCCCGAGGCAACAAAGATCTCTGGCTCGACGCCGTGTCGGTGGTGCTTAGTGCGGTGCCGCCGCCTAGTGCTAACACAGCTGAGCCACCGATGAAGTGATGACACAGTGCCTCGGGACACCCCGCCAATTGGTCCATCGGCCGGAGCAGTGCGCGATGCCACCGAAATGGGGGCTCCGAACTTAGTGTAGTTGTCACCGACCTACGACGTCTAATCAGATCTGACATCTGCACAATTTTCAAAGGGTACACACACAAATTAATAGAATTTAGAATATATAAGTTATAAAATTTCATTAACAATTTTAAATAATTCATTACAAAAATAACCTAGGGTTTGTAATTTCGGAGCATCCAGGACCCCAATCCACAATCCGTTGAATCCTACACGATCCTAGAATTACAAGGTACAACATATGTGAGTTTGAGTTCGATCCAACGGTCCGAACATATCAAACCTAGAAATCACACAATAGGGGAAATCCGTTCGAGACCGAAACGGTAACCAAATTAAAATCCGAGCACACCTACGTACTCGTGATAAATAGGGGATTGCTCTGGGACCCAATGCCCCACTGCCATAGTCCCCACTCGCCACTACACGTGTCGGCAGTGCGTGGGTGTCCAAAGCGATAACAATCGCCGAAATTTCTAAAAATCAAGGGCCAAGGTTCCTACCCTAGGTTCAAAACATCATTTAGAGGCACTTTTGTTCTCGACCTACCCCAAAAAATGGCTAGAAGTGGCCAAATTTAAATTCAAAACCCGGCCAAAACCTATGGTTTAAATTCGAGACACCTATTCACACAATTATCCAAATCCTAATCAAACATCAGCTAGAGCACAAGAAGTAGTCCAGAAACCGTACCTTAGGCATCGGAATTGGTGGTCGGAGGAGAGAGAAACAACCGCAAAATCCGCCAAACGGCTTTTTCCGCGGAATCTTCGACGGTGACGGCGGGGAACCTCGGCTTTGACAGGTGGTGGCGGCTCGGTCCTTTTCCAGCGAGCACTGGGCTGGGGTGATGGCGGAGAGAGAAGGGTGTTTAGGGCGAGAAAGGAAGTGAGGAAGAAAGGAGGCTCTGTCGCGATTTTTCTGAAAATTTCTCGGATCTTGCGCGACGAAGGACACAATGCGTCGCGCATACTCCATTTAATGAACCTTGCGCGACGGAAAAAGAAAAAAACCGTCGCGCAAGGTTGTTTTCCGCCCAAATTTTCATTACATTCCGCCTAAATTTTAAAGACCTTGCACGAGGTGCAAAACCGTCGCACAAGCTTGTTATGCCGCCAGAAATTTTAGGGTTTATTGAAAGGTATGACCACTTTGCGCGACGGATAAATAACATATTCGTCGCGCAAGCTTGTTATGCCCTTAGAAATTTTAGGGCTCGTTTGTTACACAGGACTGTCTTGACATGGACTATGCTTAGGACTATCTTGGCTTGGCTTGGCTTGGTCTAAGTTGGATAATACTTATCCTCGCGTTTGGTGCATGCTTGGACCAGACTAGATTTTTATTTTTTTAAAAAATATCTATATATATATATGTATATATGTATTTTATAATATAAATAATATATATGTATATATACATACATATAATATATATATATATAACATATATGTGTATATACATGTATATTATATATTATAAACAATATAAACATATATATATATATATATGTATATAGGTGTATATATGTATATTATAATATACATAGGTATAATACATATACATATATTTATATATATGTATGTATATTATAATATATAATATATATATGGGTATGTTATAATAATAATAATATACATGTATATACATGTATATATGTATTATATATGTATGTATATATACATATATATTATAATTTATAAAATACATATGTATACGTATATACATGTATATTATTATTATTATAACATACCCATATATATTATATATTATAATATACGTACATATATATAAATATATGTATATGTATTATACCTATGTATATATATATATATATGTATATTATAATAGATAATATATATGGGTATGTTATAATAATAATAATAATATACATGTATATATGTATATTATAATATATAATGTATATGTGTATATACATGTGTATATATATATATATTATAATACATACATGGGTAAAATATATATACACATATATGTATATATACGTATATATGTATTATAATATAATATATATATTACATATATACATGTATGCTATTATTATAATATTAATATGTATGTATATATGGGTATATTATAATAATAATAATATACGTGCATATATCTATATGTATATATGTATATATAATATGTTTATATATATACATGTATATGTGTATATACGTGTATATATGTACATTATAGTATATGTATATGTAGTAATAATAATAATAATAATAATAATAATATATGTTATTAGTATTACAATATAATATATGCAACTTATACATTGGTGAACATAGGACTAGTTAATCCTCCCTTTCTACATGGGATTAGTAGTCCCCTCCGAAGGAGGTGTTTTTGGTGGGCCTGGTATTAGCAATCCATCTAAGACTAGAATTAAATGAAACAAACATGGTACTAAATTTAGTCCAAGCCAGCCAAGCCAAGCCTGTGTACCAAACGACCCCTTAGGGTTTAGGGTTTATTGAAAGGTATGACCACTTTGCGCGACGGATGAATCACATATTCGTCGCGCAAGATTTTTATTACTCCAAAAATTTGTAATATATCGCTTAGGAATAGTGAAATTACGGTTTTGCCCAACTTATGTTCTTTGTTCTTTTCTGTCCTATTAGGCAGCATAGTAAAATGACCGTATTGCCTCTCTCTCTTTTCAATTAATTTTTTCCCGGCGGAAGTTTTTTATAACACATTTAAAAAAGTACTGCAACTCACAATGAATACTTTGTTTAATTCACACATCGCTAAGTAAGTAGTCGGCTGAGAAAAAAGGTACCTCTATATCTCACTTGATCACAGAAGGCTGAGAAAAAACAGAGAAAAGAAAGGGTTGGAGACTTGGAAATTTAATGTGAAAGGTTGAATTAACTTTCAAGTTAGGCTTCGGTGGGGCTAAACAAAATCACAATTTATAAACATGATAAAACATTGAAGTCTTCGTGTTCGTCTATGTTTTGGCATTAATGGATAATAAAATATAAATATGTACATAGAACGTAATCCCTGCCTATATTTTGATCACTTTATACACATTTTACACAATTTTAAAAGAATTGAATGACATTGCGCGATGAAATATTGAAGTTTTCGTCGCAAGCCTTTGAGCTGGCAGCTTGCGCGACAAAGAGGTAGTAGATTTGTCGCGCAAAGATAATAAATTTCAACCAAGTGTACCATGGGGTTTAGGGTTTAGGGTTTAGGGTTAGAGTTTAGAATGCGCGACGAATAACATGTATTCGTCGCGCAAGTCTTTGTTCTGTGCAAACCTCTAGCAAAAATTTATGCTAAGTGTTCCGTATTTGTAAAAGGCCTGAATGAGATTGCGCAACGAATATACCATGTTTCGTCTTGCGCAAGTTCAATGCACTTTGCGCGATTTAATAAGTGTTTGTTTCATCGTGCAAGATTGTAATTCCACCAGAAATTCTGAAAATTCCGAAAATTTAATTATAATTACATTGTTTTTTGTTTATAGGTGTTAGATATGTTTTATGTCAGTATTCATATATTCATATGCTAAACATAGGAGTATATTAATTTAAGACTATGGGAAAAAGAAAAATAAAATGTTAACATGTTATTCTCTACAAAAATCTCAAATTTTTTCCAATAGATTAATTTTAACAAAGGAGTATATTAATTTAAGACTATTGGCAAAAAATATATACTCTTCTTTGGGTGAAAGGTGTAAGTTAGATTAAAATGTTAACATCAATTATGATAAAATAAATTTAACATAATTTATGTGAGATACATGGTTCTACAATAAATTTATAACAATAGTGTTTAATATTATAATATCCTTCAAACAAAACCAAAAATGAAAAAATCATCTACATGTGGTATTCATTCAATTTGAAGATTTTAAACACAAAAAAGAGAAAACCGTAATTCTTATATTCATAAATGGCAATTGAAAATCAAATAGATATATTCAAATATAGGTATATTCAAATAGATATATTCAAATATAGGTATATATGTGTTATATTCAAATATGTTTTCAAATTTAGGTATATATCTAAATTTTAATTTATATATTATATGTTGTAATTTAATTTGTGATTGCAAATTTTGTGTGCAACTTCATTTTAATTTGTGATTGCCATATTTACACTACCATAATTAAATTACAACAAATTTCATTTACTATGTTTTACATGGGTAGTCGCTAATGAATTGCATTATTCATCATCCGAACTATAGTAACTTTTGTTATCCTCGCTATCATCAGTTTCGGTCTCCCAATCCTCCTCCTCATCACTTTCATTGTTCGGGCCCACTGGAACTTCGTAGCACGGAAGATCACCGAGGTCAATTGTAATTGACTGAATCGGTATTTCGATTGAAGACACTCCTTGAAGCTGAAACGGTTCTTGTATAACATCTGTATCTCGGTGTTTCGCATCAGCCATGGAAGATTCCAACCGTTGGTCAATGACGTGTGTCGACGCCGCTGTCGATGGGTTTAGTTCGATATAGCATACACGTTCTCTCTCGATCCATCCGCCGAGCAACTTTCCACCGCTCCGCCTTTAGGGTCATCTAGATACACAATCTGTCTTGCCATGTTTGCCAAAATGTAAGGGTCGTCATCATACCAAGTTCTGTTAATGTTCACTGATAGTAAGCCATGGTCTATTTTAACACTTCCCTGCCTATTTGGGTTTGTATCAAACCATCGACACTTAAATATGATCACTTGGTATCGGTCTTTGTAAAGCAATTGCACGACAGTTGTGAGTTTGCCATAGAAATCAATGTCAGTATTTCGCCACCACCTGGGACATGGAGACCGCTGCTTTTGCGTACACAACTTGTCATCTCGTGCAGTCCCCAAAAACTTGACGCCATTAACATGGCAACCCGAGAATAATTCAGTGCGAATCGGGCCGAACACCAAGTTATATAACTCTTCACTGTAAGAGGGTGAATTCGATGATTTCAACTTATTCATCTAATATTATACAAATGAATTCACATGTTAGTTTGATAACATTAAATAATACACAATATATATATATATATATATATATAACAAATACAAAACACTTATAACTTACATATTCCAAAAACCATTTTGAAAACAAATCACGATGTTTCTTGACATACAAATGTGATGGATGTTCTCGCTTCATCATCTCTTCATGCTCATCTAAGTATGACATTATCTCATCACAATTGTTAAGTACGAACCAATGCGCTACCTCCATGTCATTTCTGGAAAACGACTCTCCTCGTACTTGGATCTCCAAAGAGTCGTGATGCTTTGGCGAAAACAGAAAGTTTCTCATTTCTCATACCTCCGTCATTATTGTGCTGAGGACGATTGAAAGCTGTGTCCACATCTTTTAAATACATTCCACAGAAAGTAAGCGACTCATATTGAACCCAAACCTCTATAATTGATCATTCGAGTTTCGCCCTATTGCGTACAGTTTTTTTCAACTCTCCGAGAAGCCTGGCAAAATAAAAACAAACGATACAAATTAGTGACCGTGAGATAAGGATGCAGAAACAAATTAAGAGGATTATATACCTTTCTATTGGATACATCTAGCGATAGTTTACAGGACCAGCGAGCAATGCCTCTTCTGGCAAATGAACCATCACGTGGATCATACTTGTGAAGAAAGCTGGAGGTAATATCATCTCGAACTTGCATAGGACTTGAAAATGTCATGGCGCAACTGAATTAATGTCTGTTCTTTCGCAATGTTTTTGCCGCAGTTGGGAAAAAAATCTGGACAACAACATGATTGGTTTCACTACATCTTCTGGCAAAAGGTATCGAATACCCACATGGAAGTAGGCATTGCATAAACACATGGCAGTCATGGCTCTTCAGTCCAGTAAATTTACCCCCATCAACATTCAAGCAATGCGCAATATTAGAAGCATACCCATCGGGAAACTTTACCGACGATACAAACTGTAGAAAATCTTTTTTGTCATTCGGTTTCATGGAAAAAATGCCAGATCCCTTCTAGCTTTATCACCGTCCCTGTTCATCCATAAACCTCTTCGTATGCCCATTCTTTCCAAATAAAGACGAGCTTTGATTGTGTCCTTTGTCTTACCCTCGATATCTAGAATCGTGCCCAGCAATGTGTCAAAGACATTTTTCTCAACATGCATAACGTCGAGATTGTGCCTCAATTTTAGTTTCGACCAATATGGGAGCTCAAAAAACATAGACTTGTGCGTCCAGTTCAAATGTGTAGAAGGTCTGGTCCGAGTAATTGTTTTTCCGAATGGAGAAAAATCCAAACGGTTTAGCTTTGTTCCAAGATCTCATCACCGGACCATTCTCTAGGTCGAGGTGATGCTTTGTGTTCCCGTCAAACTTTTATCTTTTCCCGCCACTCGTGGTCCCATGGCAACCATCTTCGATGACCAAGATAACAAATTTTTCCCGCGTGCCAACCAGAAGTTACATTTTCCTTGCATATAGGGCATGCCATATAACCCTTTGTGCTCCACCCAGAAACCATTGCATATGCGGAAAAATCATTTACAGTCCACATCACTGCTGCCCGCAAAGTGAAACATCTTCCCAGTGGCTTTATCGTACGTGCGCACACCGTTTGTCCATAAATCATTGAGCTCATCAACCAACGGCCGTAAATAAACATCGATTGACCTGCCAGGATCCTCAGTTATCAAAATAGTCATCATCATGTACTCTTTTTTCATGCATTTCCAATGCGGCAAATTATATGGAAATACGAAAATCGGCCAAGTGTTGTGGTGTTGGTTTAGAACCCTGTACGGATTGAATCTTCAGTGGCAAGTCTCCAATCTAACATTTCGAGGATTAGCAGCAAAGTCGGGGAACGTTCGATCGAACTCTTTCCATGCTTCCCCATCTACAGGATGCCACATCACATCGCCGCTCACCCGCTTTCTTTATGTCCATCTCATGTCTGTGGCAGGTATGAGTCGATATATACAATCGTTGTAGCCTAGGTTTCAAAGGCAGATAACGCATGACTTTCTGTGGGATCTTAGTTGTCCTATTCTGAGATGTCATCTTGAACCTCGACTCTTTGCATATAGGGCATGTATCCAATGTTTCATACTCTTTGTAGAATAACATGCAATTGTTTTTGCAAGCATGAATTTTTTCATAACCCAATCCAAGACCATTCAACACCTTTTGCGCTTGTCTATGGTCTTTGGGCAAACAATTGTATGTCGGAAGCATTATCTTGAAAACGCCCAAAAAGTAATCGAAACACAGGTTCGACATACGATATTTTATTTTTCCGTGCATTAACTCCACAATGGCTGTAAGAACGGAAAAGCTCTCGCACCCTGGGTATAACTCTTGGTTGGCACTTTTTAACAGCGATTGTTCATATTGTTCGAACTCTGACTGTCCCTTGGGGTAGGCACGTCATCTTCCCCTTCCTGATTGATGTTGGTCGATGCAAATGGAAAAGCATCATTTATAATATCCATGACTTGTTCATTAGGATCCACAATAGGTTCAATATTGTCTACCCTTGTGGCATTTGAAGATGAAGCATTGTCTAATTCACTACTACAAAATGTGACAAAGACGACCAGAAAAAAATGACGGTCTAAGTGAAAACCGTCGTCGTTTTTTAAAAGACGACGGTTCTATAAAACCGCCGTGTAATAACACCTTAGACACCTAAAAAATGGAGATTCAAATGGTTGTTCATAAACAACGACGTACCTAATTAAAAAACCGACGTCTATTTGAAACAGGATTTCCGCAGTGTAAAATCAAAGCAAATAAAGAATGGCAGAAGTTATGAATCGACCGACGTAGAAAGTAAAGACGGCGATTTCAAAAAAGCCGCCGTTTTTACGCAGAAAATAACACGACCAAGTTTTCGATATAAGGCGCCATATAATTACAAATAAATCCACGGCGGTAAAATACAAAATATCATTAAATTAATGTACAACGACGGAAAATAAAAATATATTGACGTCTTTCTTGTATAGTTCTACGACGATATCTTTAAATCTCACCACGTTTGTTTTTCATTTAACGACGTATTATAAAATTTAACGTCGTATTTATTCCCTTTATACGTCATACCTTATATTTAAACCGTCGTCTTAATACGAATTTTTTTTATCAATTTATTTCTTTGATTTTGTTATCATACGTCATACTATATGTAAAGATGAAGCTTTTTATAATAAAAAAAACGTCATCTATTATATGTAAAGATGACGATTTTTATAAAAACCGTCGTCTATTATGTGTAAAGATGATGATTTTTATAAAAACCGTCGTCTATTATATGTAAAGAATGACGATTTTATAAAACCGTCGTCTATTATATGTAAAGATGACGATTTTATTAAAAACCGTCGTCTATTATATAAAGATGACGATTTTTATAAAAACCGCCGTCTATTATGTGTTTAAAAAACCGATGACGATTTTATAAAACCGCGTATCTATTATATGTAAAGATGACGCTTTTATAAAAATCGAAAAACCGTCGCCTATTATATAAATACGGCGATTTTTATTAAAACCGTTGTCTATTATATATAAAGATGATGATTTTTATAAAAACCGTCGCTATTATGTGTAAAGATGACGAATTTTTTAAAAACCGTCGTCTATTATGTGTAAAGATGACGATTTTATAAAACCGTCGTCTATTATATGTAAAGATGAGCGCTTTTTATAAAAACCGCCTAAAAACCGCATTATTATATGTCGTCTATTATATGTAAAGATGACGCTTTTTATAAAACCGCGTCCTATTATATGTAAAGATGACGATTTTTTTTTAAAAAAAAAAAAGAGGTCGTCTATTATATATAAAGATGACGCTTTTTATAAAAATGATCGCTATTATATATAAAGATGATGGTTTGTTATAATAACCGTTAAATCATGATTGTTCATTTATAACCGTCGAAATTTTTTGTCCCGTTACTTTATCTCTGAATGTTTATTTTTTTCGATTTTGATGTAGATGATCTCGAAGTATAAACAAACAAGTTTGACGGTTGGATCGTTGAAACTAGTTTCTTAGAATGCGTATACCATCAAAACAATATATTCACTAACAATTAAGAGTTTATTTATACTTTCGTTAAATATAACATAAGATTTTGTGGTATCCACTAGTATAAATATTTTAAATTGAAGATCAAATTCAGTCATTATATTCATATAGGGTCAAGAGTGTAGCGTAAAAAATCATCAAAATCGGAGTTAAAATAACCGTTAAATCATGATTTTTCATTTATAACCGTCGAAATTTTTTGTCCCGTTACTTGATCTCTGAATGTTTATTTTTTCTGATTTTTGGCGTATATGATCTTGAAGTATAAAAAAACACGTTTGATGGTTGGATCATTGAAACTAGTTTCTTAGAATGCGTATGCCATCAAAACAATATATTCACTAACAATGAAGAGTTTATTTATACTTTCATTAAATATGACATAAGATTTTGTGGTATCCACTAGTGTAAATATTTTAAATTGAAGATCAAATTCAATCATTGTATTCATATTGGGTCAAGGAGTGTAGCGGTAAAAATCATCAAAATCGAGTTAAAATAACTTTAAATCATGATTTTTCATTTATAATCGACAATTTTTTGTCTCAAGTTACTTGATCTATGAATGTTTATTTTTTTCGATTTTTGGCGTATATGATCTCAAGTATAAACAAACACGTTTGACGGTTGGATCATTGAAACTAGTTTCTTAGAATGCGTATGCCATCAAAATAATATATTCACTAACAATTAAGAGTTTATTTATACTTTCGTTAAATATGACATAAGATTTTGTGGTATCCACTAGTGTAAATATTTTAAATTGAAGATCAAATTCAATCATTGTATTCATATTAGGTCAAGGAGTGTAGCGTAAAAAATCATCAAAATCGGAGTTAAAATAACCGTTAAATCATGATTTTTCATTTATAACCATCGAAATTTTTTGTCCGTTACTTTATCTCTGAATGTTTATTTTTTTCGATTTTTGGTGTAGATGATTGAAGTATAAACAAACAAGTTTGACGGTTGGATCGTTGAAACTAGTTTCTTAAAATGCGTATGCCATAAAAAAAAATATTCACTAACAATTAAGAGTTTATTTATACTTTCGTTAAATATAACATAAGATTTTGTGGTATCCACTAGTGTAAATATTTTAAATTGAAGATCAAATTCAGTCATTGTATTCATATAGGGTCAAGGAGTGTAGTGGAAAAAAGTCTATTGTATGTAAAGATGACGGTTTTTATAAAAACTGCGCCTATTGTATTCGTAAAGATGGCGCTTTTTAAAAACCATCGCTATTGTACGTAAAATGATGCTTTTTATAAAAACCGCATCTATTGTATGTAAAGATGACGCTTTTATAAAAATCATCGCTATTATATGTAAAGATGACGCTTTTATAAAAACCGTCGTGATATTATATGTAAAGATGACAAATTTTTTTAAAAAGCGCATCTTTTAAAACACGCTAAAAATGGCCGCTTATGAATTCGCGCTCGATAAATTTTCAAATTTTCACCCGCTTTGAAAATCTTATCTCTCATTAACAAGCGCGCTTTTAAAACACGCTAAAAAAATCTACTTAAGTGCATTCGCTTGTCAAATTTTCAGATTTTCCCCCGTCTCAAAACCTTATCTCTCCCTCCTTGAAACCCTCCTACACTCTCTAAAACACCCTCATGAAACTCTCTACAAAATCATCAAAAGATCGATATCAATGAAGGAGTTGAGAGATTGAGGTCTTAGCAAATCCATAAGATGTAGAGGGATGTTCTGTATTTGAGAATCAAAGCTTGTTGAAAGGTTCGATTTGAAAGTCACCTAATCTCTTAATACCCTTCTATATCTTGCTAGTGAATTCTGATTAGTCTCTTTGCGTTTTTGGTATGTTCTTTGTATCCCTAATTTCAGATTTTGTCTTCTTGATTTGTTTGATTTGTTTACATATTTTTTTATTTCTGTTTCTTTTTAGATTTTCTGATTTGGTTATCAGGAGATGAGGAGGAAGCTTGCAGATTTATAACTTTTTCTTTTGCAGGTTTTCTATGTGAGTCGTATGTTTTTTTGTTGTTGAAAATTTGCAGGTTCTCGATGGTCTTTTTTATGCTCATTTTACAAGTTTTCTATGGAAATATGGACCAATGGTAAAATTTCTCTTCCACCTAATTTTTTATGTTTATAATCATAGATTCTTTTTTTTTCTCTTTGTCATTTTGATTTATTTACAGGGATGATGGAGGAGACTTCAGTTGTGCATCATTTGTATGTTTGGATGAGGAATGCTTGGATTAGGAGTACGTAGGTCTTGTTAGGAATTATGTTTGTTGTAGAATAAAGATTGGTTAACTATGTAATAACTATTGAATCTTCAAGTTTTATGAAAGAAACTATTTTTGATAAAGCATTATGGTTGGTTTTCTAGTTAAAATCATTGTATAGCATCATAGGAAATCAAAAAGCATTATTGTACGTAAAGATGACGCTTTTTTTATAAAAACCGTCGTCTATTGTATGTAAAGATGACGCTTTTTATAAAAACCGTCGTCTATTGTATGTAAAGATACGCTTTTATAAAAACCGCGTCATTATACGTAAAGATGACGCTTTATAAAAATACCGTCGTCCTATTGTACGTAAAGATGACGCTTTTTATAAAACCGCGTCTATTGTATGTAAAGATGACGCTTTTATAAAACCGCGTTCTATTACGTAAAGATGACGCTTTTTATAAAACCGTCGTCTATTGTATGTAAAGATGACGCTTTTTATAAAAACCGCGTCTATTGTACGTAAAGATGACGCTTTTATAAAAAACCGCTGTCTATTGTACATAAAGATGACGCTTTTTATATTGTATAAAGATGACGCTTATAAAAAAGGTCGTCTATTATATGTAAAGATGACGTCTTTATAAACAATCCACGACGGTTTTCATAAAAAAATCGTCATCTTTACATACAATACACGACGGTTTTATTAAAAACAGTCGTCCTTTTCTCCTATAATTAACGATCTTTACCTCTCAACAATGACGACAATTTTTCTTTAAAACCGCATCTTTATCGATAAATATGACGGTGAAAAGCCGTCGTAGTTTGAAACTCAATAGACGGCAAATAGATTTCATGACCGGGCGAAAACCTTTTACACGACGGTGGTTTCCCGTCGTCTATTTCGATTTTTGTAGTAGTGATTGTTCCCTGTGAAGGTTCCAAATGCTATATGTCTCAATCATTCCATTCCTTACTAAATGAAAGCCAACATTTTCAATTGTCTCTAACAACGTGTTATTACACCTTCTACAAGGACAATGGATTCTAGTTGCACCCGGGTTGTGTCTACGTGCAAACTCAATAAAATCCTTGATTCCATCCAAGTATTCGTCTGCATCTATTCGGTTCTCAGATCCACCTTCCGCCATGATTCCAAACCACAATCACAACATCAGATCACAACAACTTCATACGGGAGTTATAATGTCACCTTATGCCTCGTAAGGGCTCTATCCCATTCGAGAATGTATAGTCCTCACATACCTACGGTTAATGAGATTAGATTTCGACGTGATAATTTCGGCAGCATCTCGATACAGCTTCTTGAAGTAGGCATAGAGTATAAATACCTACGTATCCACCCGAAGAATGTACCGAGATGACACCGAAATCTCCACAATCGAAATCTAATCTTGTAGCCGTAGATTACGTGACAACACTATGCATTACCAAACTGTCCAAATAATAGGACAATTCAAGAATTAATTGGACCGCAGAGTCATGCTTTACGCATCCATGCACGAAATCCAACTAATCTCGAACGGAAAACTAAGTGTTACTAAAAAATTATAATAAAAGTACGAAGTTAATTTCAATTAACTTCAGTACATCACAACACATTGTGCTACGTCACGCACAATTTAACAATATAATATAAATATAATTCAACAACAAAATATATAAATATAACAAACTAAGTTCAACATAATGTAATGAATTTAATATAAAATGAATGAAATACCTTCTCAATCGTTCTCCACAATCGCAATTTACAAATATCTATAATTAAAAAAATTAATACCGTTAGTACGAATTTACATTAATACTTTTAAACAAATGACAAATAATACTTACCCAATGAGTGTATTGAATTCTCAAAGCAAGGCAGCAGCAAAGACAGAGAAAAATCAAATGGCGAAAAATGGAGCAATCTGCCTCTCGCAATGGCAGATTGCGATATGTAGAAGAAGTTGCGCGACGAATAACGCTTTCGTCGAGCAAAAATTGGTTTTTTGCGCGACGGAACATATTTGTCGTCGCGCAAAACTTCGTCACGCAAACTCGTGAAGGTGTCGCGCAAGTGAAACTTTCCGTCTCCCAAGATAGTGCCGACATCAAACCTTGCGCGACGAAGTCCGTCGCGCAAGTATTTGGCGCCATTTTCTTCCTTCTTTGCGCAACGAAAGTAAAATCGCCGCGCAATGATGTCTTCGCGACAATTATCATCATCGCGCAAATATTTGGCAAAAAAAAATCCACCTTGTTTTTCATTCCATACTTTGCGCGACGAAGAAATTAATTTGTAGCGCAAAGGTTCTTAGCACGACTAACTCGTCGTCGCGAAGGTTTGGCGCCAAAAAAAACCCCGCGCTTTTCTTCCCACTTAGCACGAGGACTCATTTTTTGTCGCTACGAACGATCTTTGCCCGACCGAGATGTTCGTCACACAAGTTTCTAGTTTTTGCGCGACGAATAATTTTTCCGTCGTTGTAGTGCTTTTGCGCGACGAATTTTCCTTCGTCGCGCAAATAGTAAAATGTAGTAGTGTAAGCTTAATCTTTGATTTATTATAATGTTTTGATTCCCAAAATACCCCTATATACAATTCAACAAGTGGTGTTTTAATTTACCTATTATGTGATTTACTTAAACATAAAATTTATTTATGTTCTTTTTATTTTATGAATGATAATATACCTATTATTTTTAGGGGATTCACTATTATACCCAATATAGGAGCCCAAATTATAATATAAAAAAATCCTATACAAAATGGACTTTAGAAACACACCTAAAGCCCATTTACAGCATAACAAAAAAGCTTTTCACTTTTTTTAAATTACAAAACTGCCATTGATTTCTTAAAACAAACTCAACCCCAAAACCTCATAAAAAAACCCAAAACACTCCATAGGGCATCAAAGTAATTTAATAATCAAAATTAAATTCAATAGAGGCCAGCTGTCATTTTAGGTTTTTTTTTTTGGTTTGTTTATAGAAATTAAATGGTGTAGGGTTTATCTATATTATTAGTGTTAAAATGGGTATATGACTAAATATCTCTATATGTATTGCAAATGATATAGAATGCTTGATTTTGTTTTTTTTGCCTTAGTGAAGTCTCCTCCGTGGCCATACCCAAGTCTATTAGTATCTTCTTATTTGGCCCTCAAAAAGTCTAGCATTTCTGGATTGTATATTAATTTTGGGAGTATTTCATGTTCCCCCGCAAACAAAAGAAGGATTGAGAAATAATATTTATAAGTTCTATGTTTTCTCTTCATTCAGTTGTCTTGGCCTTTCAATAATATTTTGCGAACAAAGTGATTGAGAAATAAAGTAACTTTTAATTTGTACAAATCAGCAAACATTCCTCGTGGGAATAAAGAAAATTAAATAATTTAATTAGAAGTTGAACTCTAGATATATTCCTTTCTCCATGCGGTACAAAACTGGTTGAATTATGAGTCTAATGACTTGCGATCGAGGATAACATATTATATTAACAGATTATATAAAGCCCATTAATAGCAATAAGTCGTAATTTCTCCAATAATTGGCCCATATAAAGAGGTTCCTAAATACTTTTGTTTTTAGTAAATTTTAGAGTTGATTTAACAACAACACCGTACTAATTTGACCCTGTTAGGAATTCGTTTAACAACACCCTATAATATGAGGAAACCTTGCTAGCAAAAGTATATAGCATCTCTTGTTTTTTTTCTCTGCCTCTTATTAGCGTACTATTCTCCTGTGCCCTGGTCCTTGGGTTTAATGTGAAGACTTTCTGGCTGTAGGAAGCTTATCATCATGATCATCCAATCTCAGAGCTCCCAACCGAAATCATATTCTCTCATATACTCCCACGGCTACCAGCAGAGGTTCTGATAAGGTGTAGGTGCGTATGCACGTCTTGGTCCTCCCTCATCCGCAGCCCTTCCTTTGTCGCCGCCTGTCAAACTTTCGCTGCAATGACAGCAACAAGAGCATCACTAACTTCCTTTTCGAAAAGGAGAAACAACGAGCCGCGAAAAAGGAGAAACTACGACCCCGCTGGTCAAAACACTTGTTCTTCTCCTAAAAAATAGAGCAACAAGGGTGCATTCCAACCCGTGCCGCAAAATTTTCATGCAAGAATCTGCGAAAAGCTTTCGGCTTTGGCCATCCACATGATGTGCAGAATGTCTGGGGCTTGGTATGTTTATCTTCCCGGCGTGGCCCTGTTTTTATACTTAACCCTAGCACCCGAGAATGCACCAAACTTCCCCTCAATGAAATTGAAATAGAAGGTTACTGGCCGGGACCTGCTACATATCACTTTGGGTACAGATACAGTCCACTTTCCAACGAGTATAAGGTTCTCCAATTCCTCTATCTTCGTTCCAAAGGACTTGGAAAATGTCATGTTGGGTTCAACATAATCACACTAGGCACGAGTTCATGGAGGCCATTGCAGGTAGACCCTGGCCATCTTCCCTTTGATGATCTAGCTTACGCCTCTGTCCCTTTTAGAAGAAATAGTGGAAGTGTGTGCCTCAATGGGCCGTGTTGGTGAGTCCTTATTTCGTTAGGATTTTGGTTCCTTACTTACTTAGGATTTTGATTCCTTATTTCATTATAATTTTGGTTACTTACCAATTATTATTTAATCCTATTGTAATAGAGATTTACTTCCTATTGTAATTTAGATATATTTCCTATTTTATTTAGGGTTAACACATCTTTGTACTTGTATAAATACCTTCATATTGGATAAGAATAATAATATGAGTGTATAAATACCTCCAATGTGCATACAATTTTTATAAAATGATCAAATAAGTTCTCTCCTCATAAATAAAAAATAAATAAAAAAACCAACACCTTGCAGCCAGAAATTCCATCAAGAATCCTGCAAAAGAAAAGTATAATAAGCTACTGTAAAATGCCAGCTAGTACTAGTTATAACCTCACAGTTCTTAAATATTACAAAGGTTTTATTGTCTTCCAGGAAGATGCACCGAGTCATACTCAATGTACGAGAACAATCAGACTAAAGATAAGTATGTAAAATTTCAACACTGATTTTACCTCTGAGAACTTTCAGCTTTACTGTGCAAAAGCACAAAACTTCAACAATAGAATCACTATCATTCTGAATAGCAAGAGAGATCAAATTGATGGCATCAAACCGAGGATCAGGTCGAAGATCTCCTCTTGATTCTGCTTGAACCTGTCGCCCAATGTTGCATTCAAGTTGTATTAGTGCAAATGCTCATAAATTATTTGAACCAGTGAAGGTTACAAGGAAATTTAATTTTTTAATTTTTTACAAAAAGACATATACAAAGGTTAATGGCGATATTCTTACATAAAGCAAGATGAGAAATAATTTTTTTAAATAGCACAATACATTAAATAAGCACAAATCTTTTACAAAAAAACATTTGGATTTGCTAAATCAGATGCAAAATAAATAAGAGGTGGACGCTATTTTTCGTTTTTTTTTTTCGGATAACATTGTTATATACCTCTACACTTAGAGCATCCACAATGATGCTCTCTATTTCTTAGCTAAAATTTAGCTAAAAATATAAAAAGGCTATTTTAGGAGCTCTCTAAAAAATTTAAACTCCAACCATACTCCATAATTTGAGAGTCATAAATACTATAACTCTTTTTTGATTGGTCTATCTTTATTATAAAATAAAATAAAAAATAGTTAGCATTAAATAAAGGTTTGAAATACTCATTAAATAAAGCAACATTAAATTATAGGGAGCCACTAGGAGTCATTTTCTCTCCTCAGATTTAGGAGCTCCTAGAGGACTCCTTATTTTAGGAGGTAGATAGGGAGCATGGTTGAAGTTGCATTTTTACAATTCCTCCCTAAAATTAGTCTAAGGAGATGATTTAGGAAGTCTATTGTAGATGCTCTTAACAATGTCAACTGTTGGCCTCCGCCAACACTTGCAGGGTCTCTTAATCCAATTTGACTAAGAGGAGTGGGCTTTGATCTCCCATTTGGACCAGAAATCTGTGAGAACTATCTTGTGAGTATTCAGAGCATGTTTGAACTTTTACAGCATCTCCTTCTCTTTGCACTATTTCTTTCCTTTCTGTTTCATGATTTCCATGATTCTCTTGAGATCCTTGGGGTAGAACAGGCCGAACATCATCTATAGAACCATTTTCAGGTACAGTTTGGAGGTAACAAAAAATAAAATTTCTGATCCCATAAAATATATAGAAATATATAAAAACTGAAAAATAAAGACATACGAAGGTTTAAAAAACCAACTTTATAATAATTGCATACAAAAATTTCATATTCAGAATCATTTATAGGGGTGGCTGTTTTCAGTGATATCTTAAGTACACTTTTATGCTCCGTTTGGATGAAGGAATTGCAAATTACATAGAATTTTAAAATGATGGAATTTAGATTTCCGTCATTTCAATTTCTGGCAATTGAAGATTTCAATGTTTGGATTTATGTATATCGAATTTTGCAATTAACATAAATTAAAAATTTCAATGTTTGGATAGCTCATGTAAATTATAAATGAAAGAAATGAAATATTTCCAAAGAACAAAAAAACTAATAATCGACATAGAAGGTATTCCTCGAAGTATGAAATAACATATTGTTTGATGAACTAAATAACTCAATTTAAACAAAGAAAGCATATTAGCAAACCAAATCACTCCCCACGTGCAATGAACATCAGTAACATTCTTTCTTTTTCTCAATTGGGAGTGCCTATGGAATTAGAACTAGAAGCAATCAGCAATCAAGACCCTGATACTTCTTTTTCACTTGGCAAAAGACCAATGACCAGAGAAACTGAAAGGGCTTTGATTAAAAAGTTGCAAACAAAAGTATAGGAATAAATGATGAAATCAATGAATCACTATCATAAGACTTAATTCAAGTCCCAAATAATGAAGGAGCACCTTGGCCAAGCTACAGCTTACGGGCAAGTTGGTGTAGCTTACAATCAACATCTAATGGCTCACACAAAGCGATAAAGCTAACAAACAACTATAGAGCAAGGCGATAACACAAAGTGATAAAGCTAGCAAACAACTACAAAGTTGTACCATAAACACCAATCACACACCAATATCCATGGGCATAGAGTATTTTGTTAAAACTTCCCAAAAATTCAGCCATAGTGCCGCAAAGATCACAAAACCCAACACATTCATAAATTTAGTCAGAAACCCCAATTTTGATAGCCATTCAGAAACCATGGTAACCCTAAAATAAAAAATATATAATTTGAAGGAGAGAAAGGCTTGAAGACTAACCTTCAAACTTGATCCAAAGAGCCACGTAACCCAAAGAACTCCTTCTCCTTACTTCTCTAGCTATACTCGGTTTCATAGGTTTTTGGTGCTTTCTTTTTTTTTTTTTTAATGAAAAGTTTGGTGGGTTTTTTTTTATGTAAGTTTTGGCACACTGGAAAATATGAATTCCTACACTACAGAAATTGTGAAATGACGCCTATTTTGGTGGAAATTAAACTCAGGAATTTGATGCCTCAATTTCCATGATTTTTTCCACGCATCATTTAATAAGTTCGGCGTTTAAGTTGCCAAACAAGGGAATTGTCAATTTCTCTTCTTTAATTCCCGACTTTTACCTAAATTTTGAGTTATTTTCCCTCATCCAAACGGAGGGTTATGGTGCTTATTATCTATATATATAAAGCAAAAATTTTTAAAGCATCTATTCCGACCAAAAAAAAAAAAATCATTTATGAGGAGAAGCAACTCCTATAGGCAAGGTGTACCTTCACCACTTTAACCCAAGGTGTACCTTCACCACCACCCTTGTCAAAAGGTGACATATGTCCATTTGTTTAACTATAGTTAATTTTTTATGTTTTATTTGTTTGATGACATTATATAAGAGAGAAACAATACTTTAATAAATTTCCTGATTTACTCTTATTCTATTAATTAACCCAAAAAAACTTTTTACTTTTCTTGATTAATTTAATTTAAAAAATAAATCAAAACAATGGAAACTGAAAAGGCAGCGCTGTCGCTGTGAACCTTTGCCTGCAGCATTCTTCTCTACTTGGTTTGCACCCTTTTGGCAACCTTGGTTGATAGCTGCTGTGAACTGATGAGAAAAATTGGTCATTGCACCCTCATGCATGTATATACAGAAATAATGGAGTTGCTGACTGTCTTGCCAACTGGAGCTATAACTTGGATCTGGGATTGTTCATTCTTGACACGGCTCCTAGTTGGATCAGCTCTCCTAGTTGGGTTAGTTCTTGTTTAGCTGATGATGCTTTAGGTATTCCTAAAGCTAGATTGGTCTGTTTAGACCAGAGTGAATAGTTTCTTTTGTTTTGGGGTGTTTACCCCCCACTTTACCAAACTAAAAAGGTAGAGCATACGCTCTTATTCCAGAAAAAGAGAAAAAGAAACATAGAAGTCTCTTCAATTGGATGTCTCATACTAGTAAAGTTTATGAGTTTATACATGCTCACCATAAGTTTTTCATTTTTTTCATATATATTTTTTTTGTTGGATCAATTTTGTGTTTTTTTTTTTGGTTAAGTGATCAAAGTATTTGATTTATGGCATGTTTACTAATCCGTAATTGGATAAGGAGGAATTGAATTGAGAATGAATTTAATTAAGGAGGAGTTGGATTGAGGAGAATTATATTCCGGATTCATATTGAAGTTGTTTACTAAACTATATGAATTTATGGGGGTTAGATTCCGGATTCTTATTGAAGTTATTTACTAGATAATATGGAATTTGGGTAGGAGTGGTATTAATTTCTAAAATGTCCTCGCTATTGGGTTAAAGTAGATAACAAATTTGGAATTTTAAAAATTATGCTATGATATAATAGGTAAAAAAGATGATTTCCTAGTGTGGGCCCCACTTACTCTTCAATTCCTTGATATGAAGTAAACACAGGAATCCTCCATAAATGGAATACAATTTTTGATGAAAATTTCAATTACTGATTAATAAACACATCATTAGTTAGGTTCAATTCGGATTAAAGCCTCCTATTAATGATAGGATAAAAGCCTCTTAGTATTTGAATTTTTTTTTTTTGGTCAAATTGTTCAACAATGTTGAATGAATCAATTATTTTTTTGAGTAATGATCATCATGTTAATGTTAATTATTTGGGTTGTTCTTGGCTTCATTAGTAATTAATAGAAAAATGGAAAGTTTAAATTAATATCATAAGGGTAAATCAGGAAAAATCTTATTAAAGTATAGTTTCTCTCTCATAATAATATCATCAAATAAATAATAAATCAAGAATTAACTATAGTTAAATTCATAGACATATGTTTACACCATAATCAATCGAGCATATCCAGCCTCAAAGCGACTAGCACCAAAGGCACACACGCTTTCTTCCATGCCGAAGGAAAACAAGCTCCCGACTGCCGAAACTCCTAAATTGCCAAACCTACTCTACAAGACACGTGTCATCACCACAGCGACTTGCGCAAAGTCCCACATCGAAAATCTACACAAACCTCCCACTTTCACCTCCCTATAAATAGGAACAGACCTTAGTAAAAAGGGTAACTACTTTTCTATCTTTTATTTACTCTGCAAAAATTTGTGTCTTCTGCAGACTAGCCTTTATTGAAGGTCTAGGCCCTTTCTCTACTGAAGGCAAATATCCTTTCTTCTAAGTTGACCCTCTCCAAAAGATAGCATCAACAGCTTACGCCGTGTGTGGGAATTGATACAAAGGCTTATGTCGCTTCTCCCTTCCTCGCTTCGCACCCATACAATCTTCATCATATAGCTTGTGCGATGCCTTGGCACCCAGCCATTAATCGGCACGAGCGATACCTTCGTACCCAACCATCAACGGCGTAAGCGCGCCTTGCACCCGTCATCATTTGGGCGACCGGCGCTTGCACCTAGCCATCAATCGCGTGAGCGATGCCTTCAGACACCGTCATCATTTGGTACCCAGCCATCAACCGGCGCAAGAGATGCCTTCGGCACCCACGCCTAGCCACAATGCTTTGCAACGTGCAAGCATTGTGTTGCCTTTGACACCATCGTGCCTAGTCACATCGCCTTACGACACGCAAGGTTTGTATCCTTCGGCACCTCCGTGCCTAGCCATATCGCCTTGTGACATGCGAGTTTTGTGTTGCCTCCAGCACGCTCATACCTAGTCACATCGCCTTGCGACACGCAAGCTTTGTGTCCCCATTCGGCACCTCCGTGCCTAGCCACAATGTCTTGCAACATGCAAGCTTTGTTGCCTTCGGCACCATCATGCCTAGTCACATCACCTTGCGACACGCAAGCTTTGTGTCCCCTTCGGCACCTCCGTGCCTAGCCACAATGCCTTGCAACATGCAAACTTTGTGTTGCCTTCGGCACCATCGTGCCTAGTCACATCACCTTGCGACACGCAAGTTTTGTGTTCCCTTAGGCACCTCCGTGCCTAGCCACACCGTCTTGCAACATGCGAGTTTTGTGTTGCCTCTGGCACCCTCATGCCTAGTCACAATGCCTCACAACATACCATCATCTTTGTGTTGCCTTCGGCACCCTGTCGTCATTTAGCTTGAGGAATGTTTTTCTTACAAGATAAGATCTCTCTTCTTACATATAAATATTGCATATGAATATAACTGCCCAGGTACCCAATTCAACTAGAGTACCACTTTGCATGGCTTGCATAGCTAGGAACGAGCCATTATTTCAATTCGAATGAAGGTTCATGAAATTCACTTCCCGAAAGCACCCCATGCCACGGAGAGAAATCAAGACCTCTAATGGCGCGGACACCGGAGCTAGCCTCATTTCCCTCCGGACCCGGCTAAACGTCAAAACAAGCTCAAAGGGGGGCGTCTTCAAACCTATTTACCTCCACAGAGGCCCAACTCCAAACTCACCTGAGATAAAGCACCAAAGGGCACAGAAGGATGAACGCCAAGTCCTCATAACCTAAGATCCAACTCCAAGACCACTCGAGCTACAACACCAAGTCACTAACACGTGAAGCCCAACTCCAAAACAAGCTCGGCTCCAAGCTTCTCGAGTCTCAACAAGCCTTGGAGGCTCGAAGAAAATCACCAAAAGGTAGGTCCAGTGGAGAAGCAAAATGGACCTCACAGACTCACCAAAATTGAAGCGGAATCTTAATGACCCAGCTACTTTCTGAAAATATTTAGCCACAACGGAAGGCCCGGCTCAAGGATTCTCCTTGTGCCCACCAACATAGCCACCCTTTACAAGAGTTTGCGTGCCCGGCTCCAAGACTTGACAAAAGCCCAAGACCCAGGACACATAATACTATACTCTCGAAATCCAAGATTGCCAGTGATTGAATACCGAATGGCCACTCTTACATTCATGGCCCCAACTCCAGGAGCCCAGCCCCAAATTGCATGCAAAATCTGAGCATTTTGAATGGCAAAATTTGATGGCTCACCTCCTTCAAAACCAGCTCGGCCCTAAAACTATGCCACACTCCGAATGATCCAGCCCATTTCAAAAACGCAAGGCTAGGTCGAAAAACTCACAACTTTCTTGCGAAGGCCCGGCCACCAAAAGGTTTGCCAAAAGCCTAAGTATTCGAAAGGTGCTTAGGGTACCACAAACAAAACCAAAAAAAAAGTGGCTATACTTTGCATGGCTTGCAACACGCACCAAATCTGCCAAGGGGTGAGAAATATCAAATTTATATCATCCCAACATTCTGCCACCCAAGTCAAGGTAGCCAAAGCCCAACTCCAATCCAGCAGCCCAGCGTCCAAATTTATTTTCAGCACCCTGCTCAAAATCCAAACAACCAAGGCTCACACGGTCACGGCTCCAGGCCACTTGGTGAAGACGTGTTTGCACCACGCTTTCTTGCCGAAAGACTAGCCCAAGTCTTGCCCAAACCCACCTACCGAAGGGGTACTACCCAAAGCCAACCGCAAGATGAAATACCAAAGTAATCAACAATCGCTAGTGCCAAATCACGAGCTCACAAGCACCAAGGACCCAGCTCACAGAAGCTAGTATCTCACTCCAAAGCTTGTCAACATGGAGACTCTTGATTCACGATTTAAATGACACAAGACCCAGCCACCGCTTGGTAAAATCAAGACCCCAAAGACTTTAGAAACTTCAAAATTTATTTAGGCACCCTTGCCGAACGGCAAGGGCCTGCTGCAAATTTGAGAAGCCCACAAAAGTCACAACCAGACTGCTATCTTGTCTGAAACTCAAGCCTTTGACCAAATTGTGGCAGCTGCTCCCGACTTAACAAAAGGCCACGCCCAGCATTAGTGGTGCCGAGACCAGTTCACGGCGCACAGCTCTCGCATAAATCAACCAACAACTGCTACAACAGCCTAGCCCGACATTATTACTTGGAAGCCCAAGTCTCTATGGCTGCCTTCAAGGCCCAATGCCCAGCCCCAATGCTCCAGCCCAAAGCGTCAGTTCAAACACTTCCAAGCCCATGCCAAGTGGCTAAATTGTGAAGCCCACATGCCAATCCAAAGGGCAACCCACATGGTATATTTCCATGAGTTTGTGGCTTAGGTGTTGTTCAACACCTGTCAATTGTTGTTCAACAATTCAATAGAATACCCATACTGAAGCCATCCGTCACTCACAACTCCTAACCACTTACTATTCGGCATCGCTCATACCAAAGCCATCATTAAGAGACAAAAAATAAAAAATGACCAGCAAGAGAGGCCAAAGTTATGAAATGGTTTTCTCGCGTACTACATGGGTTAAAGTGGATTCCCATCCACTTCCACATCATCATATGGATCGGATGGGCAGGCTATCGTTTGGCACTCAGCTACCAATTTTATCAAGACACTCATGTCTAATTGCAAGTGCTAAATAAAGGCACCAGTACTTCTGGAACATAATTGCACGGCTCAATGGCCTCGCAGACAAATGTTTCTTTATAATTGTTGATTTGCAATCCAAGAGCTTGTCGGAGCTGGTCATCTTCCCCATCATGAGGAGCTACGCTCTTGGCACCTGTCATCCTACCGTTCGAGAAGTCGACGAAATCACCTATATCAGATATGCGATTCACTTACCATTCGGTAGGAATGCAAAGGAAATGAAATATCGGGTAGCTAGCTATGATCAAATTGTCAGCCTCCTACCATGGCTTCCTAAGGGCATGATCACGAACTGCTCTTCCCCTTCAAACCTGCTGCCACCTCCCCTTCGTGCCTCAGCGCCAAATGCCCTTGCCGAACTGCAAGGCCTATACCAAAATAAACTTGCCGTGAACAAAATTGAAGGAAAGCTCACGCAAAAAATCCGGAAACCCAAGCTCCCTTGAAGGCAAGCCAAGACTAAACGTGCCGAAACCAGTTCGTGTTTTGCGAAGACTCACTCTTGCCGAACTCAGTCTTGCCGAAGCAGTAACGACATGCAGCCAACAAATCTCATTCGAACCTCGACCCTTAGATTTGTTTCCTTCGAACCAAGGGCGGCCTCGAACTCCTCTCGAAGCCCTCAATAATTCTCCAAGGCCACCCTTGCAGAACGGCAAGTTCCGTGCAAAATTGAATGGAGGCCCACGAAAACCACGGCCCCAGGTCAGCTTGCCTAAGACGTGCTGGTGCCGCAGCCTCTTTTCAAATACCTCCTGCCGAACGGTAGGAACCGTGAACGAAGGCCTTCTTCCTGTAAGCTACACCCACGTGCGCAGCCTTCCTGCCGAAGAGGTGAAAGGCTTAAAAAAAAAAAATTTGCCGACAGCTCCAACAGCCCAGACCCCACTCTTGCTTAGCTGTCAAAGCCTTCACAATTCTCCCGAGACCTCCACAAGGACCCCATGCTTCAAGGCTACTGATCGGAAAATACGGAGTACCGTTCGGCACCCACAATCAGATTTTTTCTCTAGACACCCATGGTGTCTTCAACAACAAAAAAACACCAATCAAAATTAGTTTCGGATTGGCATTACCAAACGGCAACTCACATGCCCAATTAAAGAAGCACCCATAGACGCTTACTTTCAGAGAGGCCCAGTACCTTGCTGAAACTTAGGAGGTCAACTGCTCCTTGCCGAACGGTGGACCTTGAGCTCCTTGCCGAACAAAACCACCCTCAGCCCACCCCATGGGCTCTCGGAGAAAACCCCCAACACACCCTTGCCGAACGGCAAGGGCTGTGCAGAAGGCAGATAAACTGGAGAATGGATTCACGATCCTCACTCCTTGCCAAAGCATGTTCAGCTCCAAGCATCCCACACCGTAGCCTTAGTGAAGCTTGTCTGTACACTGAGCTCGGCCCGAGCAGATTTTACCGAGAGCCAAGTCTCCAAAATTTCTGAAAATCACAACACAGGGTTGGCTACCGACGTTAGCTCCCAACCCCAGCTCCGATACTCTCCACCTCTTTGCACTTGCTGAAGCACGAACAGGCCCTCCAAAAAACCTTTCAACCAACCCTTGCCGAACGGCAAGGGCAGTGCGGCAGCAAATGAGAGCTCCAATGGACAAAACCCAAAACCCAGCTCAGCCTTGCCTTAGTGAATGACTTGGAACCCAGCACCCTTGCCGAAGGAAGGGGAAGCTCAAAATTGCCGAAGGGATACTGCTAGACCCAGCTACAAAAATAAGTCCCAGCTATCTCTTGCCGAACGGCAAGAGCCATTGTAACTTATTTGCACCCCTCTCACAAATCATTAAGCCTAGCTCCAGCAAATACCCATGGCGCCCAGCCCCAGCAGGCTGCCCCAGCTTCCTTGCTAAAGCCTAGCTCCTACAAAGGGCCCAGCTCACAGCCACCATGCTATGTCCGAAGCCCATCTATGGCTCAGCCCAAACCCGTGGCCCAGCTCCAAGACTGCATAATTTAAAGGCCCAACCCTAAGCTCAAGATATGCTTGTGGGCTAACTAAGGCCCAGCTCCATTTATCGAAGCCCACACAGAAGACCCAGCTTTCTTGCCATGCCAAAGCCCAATTCAAAGGTCCAGCACTTGCCAAGACTTGGAAAGACAAGCTTCCTTGCCGAAAGCAAGGGTCATGCATGTTATTCTGGGGGCTCACACAAATGTTAGCCACCAAACCAAAAAAAAAAAAAAAAGGTCTTGGCCTCCTTGCCAAACGACAATAAGCATTGAAACCAAAAGAATGCTCTCCAGAGCTCTCTTGCTAAAAACCTCAAGGCCCCGGCCTCTACCAATGCTCAACTCCACAGGGTCCAGCCCCGATTTCCTTGCAAAATGCCCAGCTACCCAACTACCAACAATTCTAGAAGCTCACAATGCTTTTATTATACCTTCCAAATACTGACGCAACTTCCAGCTTGCCAACTTGGGAGACTAGGGACTGCCCTACAGCTCCCACTGAACCTGGAATGCTCGGTCACGATTACCCAAAAACCTAACAAGTTCCCAACCCGTTTACTTGACCGCGAACTTAGGGGACTACTGTTTACACCATAATCAGCAGAGCATATCCAGCCTCAAAGCGACTAGCACCAAAGGCACACACGCTTTCTTCCATGCCGAACGAAAACAAGCTCCCGATTGTCGAAACTCCCAAATTGCCAAACCTGCTCTACAAGACACGTGTCACCACCACAAAGAACTTGCGCAAAGTCCCACATCGGAAATCTACACAAACCTCCCACTTTCACCTCCCTATAAATAGGGAATAGTATCCATGTGAAAGGGACTTCTTCTCTCCACTTAGAGGAGGATCAGGGTCTCGAGCTTAGACCTAGGGCCGGGACTCTCTCTAGATCCCGACTGGGCATCTCATTTGTCATCTTTATATTCGGGTCCAACCCCATGTACAAAATGTAATCATACACTATTATAATGAGAATATACTTCTGTGGATGTAGCATTCATTAAGGGTGAACCACGTACATCTTATCTTCTTTATATTTGTCGTTTGCCCAAGTCTTCACACACATGCTGAAGGTCCTCACCTTCACTCATCATTCACTATCACCTACTCTCTAAGTTGATCTCCAAAAAAGAGCATCAACAGACATGTGTCACTTTTTGGTAAGGGTAGTGAGGATACACCTTGAATTAAAGTGATGAGCCAAAATGCCCCTACAATTATTTAAGCGATTTGAAGGAGAATCATCTTTTATGTGCTTTTTCATTAATTTAAAAGACCAAATATTTTTTTTTTTAATAAAATCCGGTACTAATTTAGATATTATTAGGATTCTTCCTCTTTTGGGGACTCTGTTTTTCTATTAATACTAGGCAGTCCAAAATCGTGACCCAGTACAAATAAGTGGCCCACATAATATACATCAAAATTAGCAGGGAAACCCTAGCTAAAGCATCGCATCTCTTGTTTTCTTCTTCTTGGAATCATCTGTTCTCTTGGAGGTCTTTCGACGGGCCAAAGAAAGTCGTCCAAGGAACATGGAAGCTTATCATGACCATCCAATCCCGGAGCTTCCAACCGAAATCATATTCTCTCATGCACTCCCACGGCTTCCGGCAGAGGATCTGATGACGCGATGCAGGTGCGTATACAAGTCTTGGTCCTCCCTCATCCGCAGCCCTTCCTTCGTCGCCGCCTTCCACAACTTTCACTGCAACGACAAGCGCACTACTCACTTCCTTTTCGGAAAGAATAGCTTCGCAGAGGATAACCGCTACTTCTCGACAAAAATAGAGCAACAAGAGAATGCTCCAAAACCCCTCGCAGAACTTTCATACCTGACTCAATTCAAAGCTTTCACAGCGTTTTGTCATGGTATGCAGAGTGTCCATGGCTTGGTTTGTGCGTCCACTATGTTTGACGACCATGTTTCCATACTTAACCCTACCACTCGAGAGTCCACTGAACTTCCCCATACCGATGTGCTTGTACTAACAGAAGGAGTGTCCAATGCTCAATATTACTTTGGGTTCAGTCCCCTCACAAACGAGCATAAGGTTCTGCAGATCATTTGTGTTGATCCCAGTGGACTTGGAAAATTGGATACTGGGTTGTTGAACATATTCACAATAGGTACAGATTCTTCGTGGAGGCCATTGCAGGTAGACCAACACAGCGACCTTCTGGAGGAGTTAGTCAATGGAGTGTGTATCAATGGGGTCGTACATTGGCTCCATGAGAAGCAGAAAGTGATAGTGGCTTTTGACGTTAGAGAGGAGACATTCAGAGTATTGCACTACCCCAAGATTATGCTCAAGTGTTTGATGATTATGTTGATAAAGATAATCATCTCTATCGTTATGGAAGTGTTGCCGATACTTTCTGCCTACAAAGTGCATGTGTAGTTGAGGTGGGGGGTATGTGGGTGTGTTTGTTGACAAGACGTGGAAACAGGACAAGATTGTATTATGGATTTTGAAGGACTATCAAAACCATGTGTGGGTTAAGGAGACTATTAGCTTGATGTTAGAAAAAACATATGGCGAAGGTGGGTGCTACGTTGAAGCTCTAGGTACAATTCACACGGGTGAGCTTGCACTCGTTCACTATTTAAATGGACTTACACCGGGGTCCACCCCTATTGCATCTCTATGATATGAAGACCAAACAATTTAGAATAATTGATTTTGTTTTTCCCGATAGTGAAACGATGTATGATATTAATTTAAGTAATATAGTCAAAGGATGTATGGCCTAATATTACATAAATTGCTAGCTATAAATGTCATATTTCACCATCATCTATTATCAAATATATGCAATTTCCCTTCTTTTTCCCACAACGAAGAATACTGTATATATGTGTGTGTGTGTGTTTTTTTGGGTCGAAAGTAGAGGTACAATGTTCATGCTCTTGATTAGAATTAATTATTGTTTTTCTCGATATTCACAACAAATCAAACAAATACATGGCTCTATATAATTCTGCATTGTGGCTATTGATCAACTGCACTCAAAAAATTTGTATTGAATGGCCTCGGCATTTATAACTGATATATGATAAACGACACAGAAACGACACTTCCAAAGGCATAAATGACAGAAACGAGACTTCCAAAGGCAGGCAGGCAGTCACATCCTCAGGAGCGACCTCGGCTTGAAATACAGATTCTTCTTTTTTCCTTCCCTTTCTTGGGGGTTAATAATCTTTTCCTTCATGAAAACAATTGGACGATGGCTGGCTTAGGAGCAAACAATCCAACCTTAACACATCCACAAAAATCTTCACAGAGCTCGTACCATTTGAATAGCATTCCTTTGATCCTGCGTCAGGCTCTGCAGTTGAAAAAAATACAAGATATTACATTCTCAGCAGTCATGCATAACTACACCAGATCAAAGGAGAGTCGAATTCACTTTTCTTTGGGTACAAAAATTGAATCACTTTTAGTAAATGCTTTTGACTGATTGAATCGGAATGAAATGGATTATTGAAGTTCACCTGGAAAATATGATCAAACATTTGTCTTTCACTCTGAGAAAAGTTTACGAAAAACTCCGCAAGATAGTTCGCCAGATTAATCTGTAAGGTGTTATGAAATAGTTAATATATTTAAAATGACTTATGATGCTTAGCAAATGTAAATAGATCCACAAGATACCTGGTTAAGGGGATCAGCCACAGTTAGTTGATCATCTTCATACCTATCCTCCTCCTCATCCTTTCAGAACATGCTAAGTTTTGTAAGTTATCCTGAGGAATTTCAATAAATATACAAGTAACAACAAAGTACCTTATTAAATGCTTTTGCTATTGCTTCAAGATGTTGGTGTGAGGGTCTGCCGGAGGATGTAACACCAGCTGAATACATCAAGTCCTTATCAAGTTCCACATCGTCTGCCTCAACCTCTTCCCAGTCACTATCCTGCAGCAGGAATTGGTTCAAAGCTAAATGTTTATTGCTACCCAAGTAATCTTTGGCAAATGATTAATTACCTCATTATCACCAGCTACAACCTGTTCTTGGATTTCAACCAATGCATCTGCCAGTAAAGCCATTATCTGCACACACAAAAAGGGGCAGGAGAATGAGAAAAGGCTTCTAAAACTGAACCTGAAGGTTGCCGAAAGCACAAGCGTTAATGACAAACTTCCTTGTAGAATGGCTAAAGTCATCAAGCCAGGCACAATCGTGCACTAACCAAAATAAGGTTACACTGAAACATAATTATTAGGAGACAAAAGAAAGTCTGCCTTTAAAGCTTCCCCTAGGGGACTAGGCACCATATATAACCGTCATGGTACTTAGGCCATGCAAAAGTTGCTTGCTATGACAACTCTAGCATAGCAAAGTCCTGTACAGTCACAACTTTCTCAGCTCCAAATTAATCTTCTGTTTGTCAAAAAATAAATAAATAAATAAAAATACCTTTGCAGGAAGTGGCACCACAGTCCACTGATCTGGAGTTAATTTAGCTTTTGAGCGAGTGGTTATTCCAGCAGCAGACTTTAGAAAAGCAAGAAGAGCAAGTTCTTGAATCAACAAGCGCATTTGAGAAAATAAACATGTGCACGAAATTAAAAAGTTTCAGTAGAACCTGAAATAAATATCCTTGCACGTTAATTTTTGCTAATTCAGCATGCCTAGATGATAGTAATAAGGCCAAAGCAGTAGTAGTGACTTTAATTTGGTAAGCCCCCTGGATCTCACCTGCACTCAGTTAACATGTGGAGAAATATATTATATCACTCTCACATAGCCTCTAACAAGTCTTGGCCTCTTCAGAACATCAAAGCCTCTTCCGCTAACTACTAAGTGAAAATATTAAATAATTGTAATCGTATTAGATGTTACTTAGCCATACACATTGGATTTTGATTGTGTTGTCACTTAGCCACCTCTTGATATTACATCCAATTCAAAAACTCATCTTCAATCTATAACCCAAGACTACAACTTTGAGATGCAACTGAGCATACACATCGGAAATTTGATCATGCGCTGAAGATAAGATAAGATGCAACGTTTTGCTGGGGAAAGGATTGGGTTTGAGCAATTACATTTAATAAATCATATGTTGCATCAATCAGAGAATTCCAGTCCAAATTTGCATTTTGATCCAGCTCCAATTATATGACATTGACAAGTAAACAATAATATGAAAAACATACCTTGCTGCTGAGTCCATTCTGACATTAAATAGACGAAAGAATTATCATAGCCTTCAGCTGGGATGGTGACCAGGAGGTCAATAAACTGTTCAACTTTAGGGGCACTCAAGTGGACCTATTAAATACAAAATTAAAAAATTAATCCATATAAGGTATGGCTAGTTATGCCTGATCCATACTAGACCAGGTAAAATATAACATAAAATGCAAAGTAAAGATGAGGAAGACTTTAGTAAGGTAGAAGCTGCAAACATTAACCGACTAAAGAAGTACTTGCATTGGGAAAAAGCACGGTATATGAAATTGACTGTAGGATATTCACAATGTAAAATCTTGTTATGCACTAGGGATAAAATAAGTGAAACCTTCAAAGGACAAAAGTTTATACATGAATTATAATTCTACTTGACATCATTAAAGCATCAAATAAAACTATATACTAGTGTGTGACAATAAGCTAAAAAGTGGCCACCAAAGGAACTCACAAAGATGAACAGTTGAGATACATACCAATCGAGCAAAAATGAGTAGCAGTGAGCTTCTCAATCCTGCTATTTGAGCAGATTGCATGCGCCTAATAAGAGCAGCAACCAGGTCTCGACTATGGGGTGCCATCTGTGATGGCAGATGCAAAATAAGTTGCAGAATGTAGCTCCCAACAAAAAGAGAACCAGAGCTATCCAAATCAGGGTCTAGAAGCCTGCACTCAGTTTTGAAACATCCAGCTTTCAGTAACTAGTGTCCACAAAAATCCTATGGATATTATTGTGATGATCAATCACCCTTTAAAAAACAATATAAATTCAATGCTCTACCAAAACGAAATCCGAAAGTATATAAGGAATATCATCAGAACCTGACTTATTTTCTACATGCAAGAAAACATGTAATTTTCATATAAAGCAGAAACTTGCAGAGCATCATCGGTTGAATCCATCACAATGGTGAACAAGTACGCATTGGCTTTATTAACCTCCAAACAAGAATGGCCTCAAAGAAAATGTCATGAAAATAAAAACAAAACAGGTCCCCCACTAACAGAGATTTTGAGGAAGGGTACCCATCAGCACTCCATTTCCAGTTGAGACCACTAAGCACATGGCAAATTTGAACCAAAGAACTAAACAAGAGTTTGCAAGACATTATGAAACACAAAAATGCAGTTTGAAAAAGAAGCTGGTTACCTTGATGCCGCATCAAGCAATCTTCTCATTGTATTTTCCAAATCACCACTCCAAGCAAGCACATCTTGTCTTCCACCAGATACAAAAGCAGCTAAACATTCCGTTGCATTCTGGCCAAAGTCGTCACAACAAACTTGAGTCATTGACATACATTAGATATGTAGTGGCACTTCAAACTTAGTTATGGGGGAGAGAGAGAGAGAGAGAAGTAGAAGATTACCTGCATTTCACTATGATCGTCACTTTGAAGGACTATTCGTATAACAGTATCAAAACAGGCATCATATAATGTTTTCACCACATCAATAGGAGCATTCTGCACCAACGCTATCGCAAAATTTAATTAAAACTGTGGTAATACAACCAAGATGCTGTCTAAAGATAAAACAGGAAAGCCAAGAACCGAGGAAAATAAGGGATGAATATCCAATGAAGCATATCTCACTTTCAATAACATTGTTACCAGATCCACTGATCCAGCTACTAATCCATCAGGCTGCTGTTGGGGCTGAAAATTACCATCAAGATGCATCAAAAATAAATACTTTTCTCCCCACAACCCACCAAAAAAAGCACAATGAGAATATAAATCCATATTACAGACACTCTTACAACCCATACTTTATTCAGGACTGGCCAAACATATGGTAAAACTCGAGAAACCAGAGGACGAATACAACCAGGAGCATTCTTCAGTGTCTGGAGTAAGTTAATTAAAAAACAACAGTATGGTTAATTTAAAAAGTAGATCATGAAAATCATTTAACTAATCAAACACCCAATCCGCATGATTAATAGTAATATATAAGTGAAATGTTTGTATGTACACTCAAACATTGTAAGTGGGCATTTAAATATGTTATTACCAACAATGCTCCACATAGTTACCTCCATAACTTCAATTGCATCAATACAGATAAAAGGATCGGAAATGTGTGATGCCCACATGTTCAGGACAACAGGAGAGATGATAGGCTCTATTGATGCCGATAATTCGTAACCTATCATTAGTGTAAAACAAAGCATGGAGACAGATAACCTATTAAATGTAAAAAGAGGATACAATAAAAGGGCAAAATATAATATAAAGCAAGCTTACAAATTCAACCAACTCCATCAAGATAAAAGGAAATGATAATATTCATACTACCTTTAAAACTTACCGGCCTTAATTGCCTCTTGCAGTGTTTCAAGTACCAAGTGCAAGGTTTCATCAGATGCCTGAAACCAGAATTACAGTACATTCTTAAAACAAGTACAACAATAAAACTAAGGTTTATGCTCGCTGTAAATTACCTGATTAAGAAGATCTGACAGTGATTGAAACAAACTCATCAGATGTGGGTGAATTATAACTTTATTTGTTTCAGGTAGGAGCTCAGAAAGAGCCCTGCAGGCACCTACTTTGACAGGTGGGGGCCTGACAACAGAACAATGTCAAGAAAATATATATTTGATACAAGTTACTCGTGTACATATATATATCAGAGAGGGAGAGAAAGTTACACATCCATGCTAATTGCTTTGATAGCAGCATAGAGAAAGTGCTCAAGAACTCCATGGCTGATCTGTAAAATATTAGAAATGTTATAAAGATATTTCCAAATGATCTAACTTCAAAATAGATAAGGAAATATTGCAAAAGTTACCACAGAGGAGAATTTAGCAACTGATGAAAAGATACGAGAATATAGAAAGGGATATTGATGTACATCTGCAAAACAGAAAGTATTCACTGATGAATGAAATGAACCTTTTATTTTTTTTCTCTTTTTTTTAGACAAAAAAGGGGAGAGGGGGGTTATTGCAGAGAAGTGATAACCTAATCCAATGTCTTCCGTGATTATTTGCTCCAGTAGGTTTCCTGAGCCAACTCTTGTCAGTTCTGAATCCTGTAAACTAAAATTAATCATAGTATACCAACTTCCAAATAGGAATTGCATAACATTCATGAAGAGCAGAAGCTGCGCCAATCATCAGAACCTTAACAAAACACAATAACTACCCTTCAAATCAAACAAAAAAGCACAAACCTCTGCTTCAAGCAATTGTTCTGATAGAGAAGCCAAAGCAAAAAGAGTAGCCTCCCTTATCTGATAGTACATACAACCCAAAAGAAGGGGGGGAAGTTAACAGAGGAGAAAACTGAACAAACATAGGGAAAAATTTCTACTTACTCTCCACCAAATTGGAGAACCAGCATCCTTTTCTCTTTGAGACTCACTAAAACGCTTTTTTGCGGCCTCAATGATGGCGCTGATTCCTTCTGTACCACATGAATTCACCACTTCTTCAAGCAAAAGTGCACCTGGAAAAAAAAAGTGCTATTAAAAGCTCAAGTACGTCAGAAGAAACATGTCATTCCACTTCTAAAGCTGATAACAGTGAGATGCAGTCAAATGATCTGTACAATCACATATTCCACTTCTCTTAGATTGCCAGGGATTCTCTGAGGCACACTGCAGAACATGCTATGCTTAACAAGCAACCAAATACAGAGCAATAAATTTTTACAATAAATTCAAAATTATAATCTTCAAAAGGAAAGGAGAAGAGCACATGGCATATTGAAGGTTACAAATCAACAACTACTATTGCTAGAATAACACACACAGATTATACCCCTCATCATCAGTAATCGTTCCGCTACCCATGAGTTCTAGCTCAAGTGGCATTTGGGTGGATTGGGAAGGTGGTAGTTCTAGGTCTGGGTTCCGCCAAAATGCTGAGTTTTAGGGTGCAGTGACTCAAAATAAAAATCATTATCCAAAAATGACTACTTTTTTCATAAGTTAGAAGACTAACCCTTTCTGCATGGGTAGACATTGATCAAGATGAAGGTATAATGGTCTTTCTCCATCCAAAAATGACTTAGTTTCAAACTTTTGGAAACTGTTGGCATACCGATTTTCAATAAGGATGATAAAACCAGATGCTTTCTGGACAGACTTATTGTTCATAGATATATTCCATATCAGTTCAATTTCATGATAAGTTCAATGTTTTCCTCTAAATTCAACATCATTTGCACTTATGATGTTCCAACTAACAAATTGACCCATGCTGTAAACTCCAATCTTCAGACCACAAAGTTATGGTTGCCATAAGAAGAATTAACAAGCATGTGAGATGCATAATGTAAGCATACCAGAAACACGACAGCTATAAGTAACATCATCTTCATCAGCTACAAATTGGTTGGCATCCACTGACCAAGTATGAACCTAAAACAAATGACAATTAAAAAACAACAAATGATACTAGAAATAAAATTCATTCAACTGAAGGTTATAATAGCACAAGAAGACATGAGATTTCAAATATAATTTATAATACTAGAGGAGGAATTATGTCCTCAGCGAGTAAAAAGAAAAAAGAAAGAAGGCATTAAATGAGATGACAACAACTTAGGGGCACATATGAGTTAAATAATTATAATGAATTAAGTGGGTTTCAGTGTTTAGTCTCACATAGCAAAATAGAGAGCCATCTTGAGGAAGGTGGATTATATGGTAGGGTCAAATAAAGAGTAATCTTGATGAAAGGAACCGAAATTCCAAAATCAAATTAAGATGCCTGAGGACGTGATACATTTTGGAGTCAAAGGAAATGATCATGGGAAAATGGAAGTCTAGAAAACCAGAGGGATAATAATAACCACAAGTTAAACAAGACAGAAAAGTAGATTTAGAATGTGAAGGTAAGTGAGACCATTTTTCTTTTGGATAAGGCAAAAGTATTTATTATAGAGAAGGAAGAACAATAAGAGCTAAACAAGAAGTCCATATCCATGTTAACGTCTTTATGAAATACAGATAAGAGAGACATTTTAATGAAATACAGAGACAATTTTATCTTCAGTTATTCTATGCAAAGAGAATTTAGGACCATTAAGGTGTTCAATTTTCAAGCAAAAGAATTTGGAGTTCATTAACACTATGATCTGAATATGAACAAATTGAACACCTTTTCTGCTGGACCATTCAGTCCATTACATAAGATGTACAAACAAGGAACAGACAAAAGAAGAGCAAAGCAAAAACCCACCTGTTGTTCTGTTATTTGGAGAAAAGCGATGGTGTAATATGTCAACTCTTCCACATTATTCATAATGACCTAGAAGAAAAGGGGAGCAAAGAGACCTTACTATGATAAAAGAAGGTAGGCTATAAGGAAGGAAACAAGTAGAAATGGGTTTCAAAATCTTTGAAGCATACCTTTCCCAATTTAGCGCTACCCACAATGGTCAACAGAAACTCAAACAACTATGTATGCAAAATATTTAAGTTAGAAACAAATCTCCACAAACTAAAAGAAGAGAGAGAGAGGGGGGGAGGGGAGAGAATAGTGCATCAAAATAAAAGCAATTTTGATCATTTTGAGCGGCGTACAAGCGCATAAGATAATATCTGCAATTACCATAGATTAACTACCTGGACGACAAAGGAATCAAGGCTTTTCTCGGCCCCATCAGAATCATATCTTCCATCAAATGGATCTTCTGTACCTTCAATAGATGATCGCACATATACTCCAAGAGATGTCATAAAGGTTTGCCACAATGGTCCTACAATAACTGCAATAAACAAGGTCTATTCAGCACAATATATGAAAACTAGACTTATCAATGAGCAGAACAAGAATCTATATGGTTTACGTCTGATTCATTGGTTGACAAGAATGAATAACTTACTCATAAATTCACTTTCAATGAGGCTAGGAAAGTTCTGAACAAACTGATTCAAACACTTCAATACCTAATGATAAAGGCACAAATAAACCACAAATCAAATGCCCCATTCTAATTAGAGTATACACATCATGACAGATTTTTTATCAAACAACCAAAGCAACCTCCGTTCTTATGCTCCAATCATCGGGATCTTCAGATTGCAGAGGATGATTGAGGATTTTAGAGAATTGATCCATCCATGGCTTAACCATTGGCACTATTAATGCACTGGTTTCCGTCTGAACATAAACATCTTAATCTGTTAATTCATAATAGAAGAAGCTTAATATACCACACATCATATCCTGGGAAGTTAATTAGAATAGACAAGAGAATACCTTATATACACCACTCATCACCCCCAACATGGAGATACAAGAATAAACAATTGAAAGAGCTTTTGAGCATAAATATTTGTCATACATCTGCACAAACAAATCTCACATCAAAGCACAGAATAAATGGAAGGATGCTTGTATTCAAGAAACCAAATATCCACAAATTTGACATCTGTATATATAAAACAGGAAGCACTATCTGTCCCTCATGATACAAGTCAAGGGAGGCGAGCAGCCAAAAAGATATAAAGCATAAGATAGCTTAGGTCCATTCATGAGAAGACAAACATGAAACCCCCAAAAAATGTGCAACAAAAATGCATGTGGACATGAAATATAAATCTTTCCGAAACATCTCAAATTAGTAACAACTCAGTTACTGAAAAGTGCCTCAAATTTCATGAAAACTGTTTCCTCCTGAAAAAAATTCAGAAACCACAGTTTATGTGTACAAGAACATGGAAATATTCACACAGGCTCGCATAACAGACATTCTACACAGAAACTTTAATTCCCTTTCTTTCGAGAAGCAACCACTGAAAAAATGGAGCACAGGTGCTAAGAAGACCTTGAATGAATGACAATTCAATGAAAAATAAAACAATTTTATAAAATTATAAAAAATTAAAAATAAATTTATTATAAAATTAAAAAAAATAAAAAGCCAACCTCAGGAGATGATACAATTTTAAGCAAGCATGGGAACAAGGCTGGTACTAATGTTGGAACCACTGTATCATCCAAGTCAACAGACAGAAGAGCCAAGCACCTTAGAGCACCATGTACTACAAATTTGAGAACAAATACAAATCTTCAGCAACAAACTTATTAAGCTCCCAAATATAAAACAGCCGCAACAAACAATTTAAAGAAACTTGACATTTCTGATACTTATTTTCAACAACTACCCTAGGCAATACCACTAACTTGAGAACCTTATGAGAAAGATAGAAATTTCAAATTAGTGCTGTATGGTTACACATTGAGAGAGAGAGAGAGAGAGGCCAAATGAAGGCTTACCTCCATTCATATTAGTTTGATCATTTATCAACTTCATTAGGTACGGTAATAAGTCAGGCCAAACCTCTGGCCAGTCATAAACTGCTATAGATGCAACAGCCATACTAATTGCTGTACAGATTTTCCTGTGAGAATCATCCAAAGACAACAACAGAAGTCTGCGTACAACTGCCTGAAAATGCAAAAATGACCTAATTAGATAAGGAAGGCAGAAAAACTTGTGTACTAGTAAGCCCTAAAAACATAAGTAAACATATAAGTGATAACTCCAGAGCAACGTAGGGAAAAGAGGGGAAGAAGAAAAAAAAACCAACAAATACAAAGGTAGGTAATTAAAATTAGTGAAACATGACAGGCTCATTGCTCAAGAAAAAAGATCCTCTTTCAATAGAAGTACAAATACCAAAGATGTCAACAGCTGAAAATACCTTCTCGTCATTTGAAACAGCAGGATGTTCAAATGCTTCCTCAGCCTCATGCCAGTGTTTCTTAATAAACTGCTTAAGAAGGACAGCAGCTAGGTACAAGTATGTTAAGCCTCACAAGAGAACAAATGAAAGAAAAAAAGAAAATCCCTGCTGCATGCAACAGTGAGACCTTTAACCAAAGCATCCAGCCTGCAAAATATAGCTCCTGCACATCTTTTCATCTTTTAGGGGAAAAGGGGTTAAAGTAAAAAATCAACCTCGCATTTGCTTTACATTCTCCTTATAGAAGAATAAAACAATGAAGACAAAGAAGAGAGCAAAGAAGACGATGGCACTAATAAACAGGCAACTTCCTAATCCCTGTTCTGTTATCAAAGATGAAACATGCAAGAGAAGATATTTAACTATAAACTACAGAATCACAATTAGAAAAATAAAATAAAAATAGAAGCTTGTGATGGTACATAAAGAACCATAATAATAATAAAGGATATCTGGCGCAACCCTAATGGGAGCTCCCTGTTAGCAGCAACCTTGGATAACGCACTTCCAAAACCTTCAGTCAATTAGAACCCGTCAAACAATTCCTAAATGTTGCCGTGATCCATAAGCAGAATAACGAAATCAAATATGGAATGCAAAAGAATATTCACTCCACCAACCAGATTTGCGACCAACTCATAGGTGCATTCATATAGAATTTCATTTCTTTCATTTTTCATTTTTCCACATTTCAGCTAGAATTTCAAATGACCAATCAAACTAAAACTAAAACTAAAGCGCAGCTTGTGTCCTAGCATGAGAAAAGCCAAACCACAATTCATTTTATTCAAATTTCGTCAAAGGGTGTTGATTGCAGATAAAACTGGAACAATGAAAAAGGAGAAAGCTAAAATTAAAGCGAGGGTTTCAGGTGAGGGACCTGGTTGCAGAGAAGCCTGATTAAGCGAAGCTTCGGCGAATGAGCGAACCTCGTGATTAGGGTCGAGAGTAGCAGACAAGCAATTGAGCAGCCATTGCTGATCTTCATCGACGACGATATTGAAATTCGCCATCGTAACTCCAAAACCGAAACCCTAATCCGATTTAAACTGTTGAAGTAATAGCTTTTATCTTTCTTTCTTTTACTTTTCTATATTTGTTTTTAAATAATTTATGTTTCAGTTCTGAGTAGGTTTTGTTTTTCCCGCCTCGAAATGAATCGGAGAGAGAAGCAGGTTGGAAGTGGATTTTGCAGTTTGGTAGGCGGCTGGCTTATATAGGGTGAGATTCCGACACTCTAGTATAGTGCAGTGACACAACCGTAAATTAGTTGGTACTGCGTAGCGCAAATATATAGAGTTGGGAAAATCACGCTGTTAAAAGCCCAAGTCAAACAATGCCATTTATATTTGGGCTCAGTTACATTATATGGGCCTAACCCCAGAGGCTCTTTTTTTTTTCTTTTTCTACTTTTTTTTTTTAATTGAAGGGATTCAAATCATGACCGATCATCTCATTATCCCCCCCAAGAGATTTGTTTTATTACTACACATTGTAGACCAATTATTACCAGTCACCTATCTAAAATATAATGTAATTAAGTTAGGAATATAAACTTCAATCCTTTAGTTTTCATTATTAAGTATATGAAAAATAAAATGTCTTAATGACTGATTCGATCATTCTACTAACATTAGCTTCTTAAAATACGTTGTTAGCTCATCTTTAACCATCTAATGGTGATTGCAAGAAGTAAACCTTCAATCATCTCACGCTCGTTTACAAATGGCAATGTACGGCATCCTATAAACTCTCTCTTTTTTGAAATTGAAGTGTTAAGTAATTCAAGTAAATAATAGTCATTATATCATCAAAGATGTAACATTTGAACCAGCAAAGCAATCTCTATATACAACTATGGCATTCCATTACATGGACATGGGATGTAGACGAATCTTGGAAAATGTAGGGCAAAGTTTTATCATTCCCATTTGCTCCTAATCTGGTGTGCGTGCTTGAAATCATACGTGAGTAGCGCAAAGCTTCCATTCACAGACATTCTCTTCAACACAAACCTCTCTACCAACACATAGCAACCAAATCTCTTCCACATGCCTCCTGTCCCTCCAAACTCTTCCACCCTCTCCATTCTCACTTGCCTTTCATCTCCACCAACCCATCCAACTCTCTTTTGCTCCCATTTCATTCTCTCCACAATTTTCATGTTCAACCCTACACTTGTTTCGCCTCCCACACCATCAAAACTCTTAAACCACATGAACCCATCACCACTCACATTTCTTTCATCCCAAATAGCTTCACTTCCACCAACAAAAACCACCTCTCTTCGAGCAAAAGCATCCACAAACACAGCACCTTTATTTTTCCCCTCAACATTTTCGTTAACGCTATCGAAAATCTTTTCCCATCTTTGCTCAAGTCGTATTTCATAGAACATGCATTTTTTCATTTGTTCCTTCAGCCTCACCCCTCCTTCCTTGACAAACATGAAAGGACAATACCACTTACCTACAGACACCGCTTCAGAGCAATCTTGTGATAGTGGAAAATTGAACCCTGGAAGGCTTGCTCGTAGTGAAGAGTTGAGCCCTGGGGCTTCACCCAATTGGTAATCATAAGGTGTGCGCCTGGTCACAATCCACCCTTTTGTCCTCAAGAATTTAGGAGGAAACCCATCTGGAGCAACAGACTTGGCAGTAAAACTACCCTTGTAGTAGTTATCCCCAGTAAGTATCTCAACTTGCTGATATATGTCTGACGGATCCAAAGGTTTTGGATTAACATCTCGTACAGAGCGTCTGTTGAACAAGCCAGTCCCATGTCCTCTTCCCTTGAATTTGTGCATGCTTCCCTGCAAATTAAGTTCAGTTTTTTTCTGTGTGACCCGGTAGCGTGAAAATAAATTATAAGAATAGTGTATATAAGATGCACATATATACCCTTTATGCCTCCCTCTCCGGTGGATCACATGGTATCTGTTGGAAGACAAGGGCTGATCGAGCACTGGAATGAATGCAACAGGGTCGTCATCTGAGCCATATCCAACTGTTAGATCCTCATTCTGAGGGAAAGGCGTGTCTCTAACCCGGTTATCAATGCATCCACAACATGATACCTCATCGGATTCTTCATCATGGAGCACAAGATAACTAGAATTTGGCCCCTCTGGGGTGGTAAGGACAGTGACTCAGGTGACCTTCTATACATAGACAGAGGCCTTGTCACATACATTTTGTTGGGTGTTACTTGTTGCCAAAGGAATTAGAAGACAGTGAATGAGAAAAGGAAGAGCAGCTCACTTTCAATTTGCTTGATGAAAATGTGATTTCAGTGATTATTTATTTATAGCATTTCCTTGTGTTCCATGACTTCAAACATTTGAGAACGTACGTTAACTCCTGATGGAGATTTTTCCACTACTAATTATGCCTTAATCTTATCTTGCCTTTTATTTGTTTTTTGTTTGGGGTGGGGGTGGGGGGTTGGGTTGTGATGGTTGTGTTGTCAAATCTTGACTGGTCTGCTGTTGGTGTTTGTTTGTCCTTCCAGCTCAAAGCAAAGCTAAGTCAGAATTTGTAGCATATACCAGGAAGGTTCGTACATTTCCTTATCACCCTACACTAGCAAGCTCTACAAGCTCTCAATGTCTTGTCTTTTAGTAATAAGCAGCATCTGTTTGGAAAGGTGCATTAAGTCTTCAAGTTTGATGTTTGTTTGTGGCACTACTACAAAAAAGGCAAAAGACAACGGGAATTCACCGTCATGTATTCGGTTTTCAAATCGTCGTGAAATTGACCGACATCTATTTGAGTGTCAAACTACGACGGCTTTTCACCACCGTTGTTTATCTGTAATGACGACGATTTTTAAAGAAAATCGTCGTTGTTTAGAGGTAAAGATCGTTAATTATAGGAAAAAAGATGACTGTTTTTAATAAAACCGTCGTGTATGTATGTAAAGATGACGATTTTTTATGAAAACCGTCATGGATTGTTTATAAAGACGATGGTTGTTTTATAAAAACCGTCATCTTTACATTCAATAGACGACCTTTTTTAAAATTTAAAAAGTTCATTTTACTTAACAATAGACGACCCTTTTTTTTTAAAAAAAAACGGTCATCTTTACATATAATAGACGACCTATTTTAAAAAAAATCGTCATCTTTACTTCATAATAGACGACGGTTTTTATAAAAAGCGTCATCTTTACATATAATAGACGACGATTTTTTAATAAAAAGCGTCATCTTTACATATAATAGACGATGATTTTATAAAAAGCGTCATCTTTACATATAATAGAAGACGGTTTGTATAAAAATCGTCATCTTTACATATAATAGACGACGGTTTTTTTATAAAAAGCGTCATCTTGAATATAATAGACGTCCCTTTTTATAAAAATCGTCATCTTTACCTATAATAGAAAACATTTTTTTATAAAAACCGTCGTTAATTTTCTGTAAAGAAATGATTTATTATAAAAACCGTTGTCAAATAAGTTTCCAAACTGCTACATTTTAGTTCTTTTTGATTTCCTATGATGTTATACAACGATTTTAACTAGAAAACCAACCATAATGCTTTATTAATGAATATATATACTCAAAAATAGTTTCTTTCATAAAACTTGAAGATTCAATAGTTATTACATAGTTAACCAATCTTTATTCTACAACAAACATAATTCCTAACAAGACCTACGTACTCATAATCCAAGCATTCCTCATCCAAACATACAAATGATGCACAACTGAAGTCTCCTCCATCATTCCTGTAAATAAATCAAAATGACAAAGAGATGAAAAAAAAAAAAAGCTAAGATTATAAACATGAAAAATTATGTGAAAGAGAAATTTTATCATTGGTCCATATTTCCATTGAAAACTTGTAAAATGAGCATAAAAAAGACCATCGAGAACCTGCAAATTTTCAACAAAAAAAATATATGACTCACATAGAAAACCTGCAAAAGAAAAAGTTATAAATATGCAAGCTTCATCCTCATCTCCTAATAACTAAATCAGAAAATCCAAAAAGAAACCAGAAATATAAAAAAATATATGTAAACAAACCAGACAAATCAACATAGACAAAATCTAAAATTAGGGAGACAAAGAACATACCAGAAACGCAAAGAGACTAATCCAGAATTCACTAGCAAGATATAGAAGGGTATTAAGAGATTAGGTGACTTTCAAATCAAACCTTTCAACCAGCTTTAATTCTCAAATACAGAACATCCCTCTACATCTTATGGATCTGCGAAGACCTCAATCTCTCAACTCATTCATTGATATCGATTTTTGGATGATTTTGTAGAGAGTTTCATGATGGTGTTTTACAGAGTGCAGGAGGGTTTCAATGAGGGAGAGATAAGGTTTTTAGAGACGGAGGAAAATCTGAAAATTTGTCGAACGCGAATTCATTTAAGTAGCCTTTTTTTAGCGTATTTTAAAAGACGACACTTGTTAATGAGAGATAAGGTTTTCAAATACGGGTGAAAATTTGAAAATTTGTCGAGCGCGAATTCACTTAAGTGGCCATTTCTTATCGTATTTTAAAAGACGACGCTTTTTTAAAAAAAAAAATTTGTCTTCTTTACATATAATAGACGACGGTTTTTATAAAAAGCGTCATCTTTACATATAATAGACGACGGTTTGTATAAAAATCGTCATCTTTACATATAATAGACGATGGTTTTTATAATAAGCGTCATCTTTACATATAATAGACGACGGTTTTTTTTATTAAAAGCGTTATCTTTACTTCATAATCGTCGACCTTTTTTTAAACAAACCATCATCTTTATATATAATAGACGACACCAGTGGCGGATCTAGAAATTTTTCAGGGAAGGGCAATAAATAAAAGACTAAAAACATAAAAATAATTAAATAATTAAACAACCAAATACCTTTAGAATCTAACGAAGATTAATCTAAATAAAAAAAATCTAAAAAAATTAATTTCAATTAATCTAATTGAAATGCATATCAAATTATCAATTAAACAAATAAATCGGAATTGATCATCTATTCATGTGCTATTGTATTAATCATACAAAATACAAAGAGAGCCAAATCAGTAATAATAATATATATATTTTGTGGTCATAAATTGTGATTTCATTAAATGACTTTAGTAGTGGCAAGGTTCTAAACATTAAAATAGATGCTAAGTGCAGTGATTCTATTGGGTGAATGAAAATGGTAGAGATTATATGGAATTAAATTATAAGGCAGAGTTTTGGGGATTTTACAAACCAAATGGTGGTGTCTTTATTGTATGAAACCAGACTACACGAAACACATCGTTTCATTAAAAAAAACTCACGCATCTCAATCCGACGTCGTTCACTTAAAACCTAGAGGAAAACAAAAGTTGAGTCAGGGTTGGGTCTTCTTCTTCGAGAGGAATAAGCCATTGACGGCGCCTCATAGAGCTTACATACCATAGCTGCTGTAGGCATTAGCAGAGGGGCATTTTCAGGCACCTCCAAAGCTTTTTCCGGCGAAGGAAGGTGCAGCTGCACCTCCTTGCGCCTCTTTAGATCCGCCAATGGATGACACTAGTGGATACAAAAGTATAAATAAACTCCTAATTATTAGTGAATATATTGTTTTGATGGCATACGCATTTTAAGAAACTAGTTTCAACGATCCAACCGTCAAACTTGTTTGTTTATACTTCGAGATCATATACGCCAAAAATAAAAAAAAATAAACATTCAGAGATCCAGTAACGGGTCAAAAAATTTCAACAGTTATAAATGAAAAATCATGATTTAACGGTTATTTTAACTCCGATTTTTATGATTTTTTACTGCTACACTCATTGACCCTATATGAATACAATGACTGAATTTGATCTTCAATTTAAATTATTTACACTAGTGGATACTACAAAATCTTATGTTATATTTAACGAAAGTATAAATAAACTCTTAATTGTTAGTGAATATATTTTTTTAAGAAACTAGTTTCAACGTCAAACTTGTTTGTTTATACTTCGAGATCATATACCCCAAAAGTCGGAAAAAATAATCATTTAGAGATCAAGTAACGGGACAAAAAATTTCGACGGTTATTTTAACTCCGATTTTGATGATTTTTTGCCTCTACACTCCTTGACCATATATGAATACAATGATTGAATTTGATCTTCAATTTAAAATATTTACACTAGTGGATACTACAAAATCTTATATTATATTTAACGAAAGTATAAATAAACTCTTAATTGTTAGTGAATATATTGTTTTGATGGCATACGCATTCTAAGAAACTAGTTTCAATGATCCAACCATCAAACTTATTTGTTTATACTTCGAGATCATATACGCCAAAAATCGAAAAAAATAAACATTCAGAGATCAAGTAACGGGACAAAAAATTTCGACAGTTGTAAATGAAAAATCATGATTTAACGGTTATTTTAACTCCGATTTTGATGATTTTTTACCGCTACACTCCTTGACCCTATATGAATACAATGACTGAATTTGATCTTCAATTTAAAATATTTACCTAGTAGATACCACAAAATCTTATGTTATATTTAACGAAAGTATAAATAAACTCTTAATTGTTAGTGAATATATTGTTTTGATGGCATACACATTCTAAGAAACTAGTTTCAACGATCCAACCGTCAAACTTGTTTGTTTATACTTCGAGATCATATACACCAGAAATCGAAAAAAATAAACATTCAAAGATCAAGTAACGGAACAAAAAATTTCGATGGTTATAAATGAAAAATCATGATTTAACGCTTATTTTAACAAACCATTATCTTAACATATAATAGACGACCCTTTTTTTTTATAAAAAGCGTCATTTTTACTATAATAGACTACATTTTTTTATAAAAAGCGTCATCTTTATATATAATAGACGACCATTTATAAAAAAAAAAACCGTCATCTTTACTTCATAATATACGACGGTTTTTATAAAAGCGTTCTTTACATATAATAAACGACGGATTTTATAAAAAACGTCATCTTTACATATAATAGACGACGGTTTGTATAAAAATCGTCATCTTTACATATAATAGACGACAGTTTTTATTAAAAAGCGTCATCTTTACATATAATAGACGACGGTTTTTTTTATATAAAAAGCGTCATCTTTACATATAATAGAAGACGGTTTTATAAAAAGCGTCATCTTTATATATAATAGGCGACGGTTTGTATAAAAATCGTCATCTTTACATCTAATAGACGACAGTTTTTTTTTATAAAAAACGTCATCTTTACATATAATAGACGACGGTTTGTATAAAATTCGTCATCTTTACATATAATAGACGACCTATTTGTAAAAAAAAAGGTCATCTTTATTTCATAATAGACGACCCTTTTTTAAACAAATCATCATCTTTATATAAAATAGACGACTCTTTTTTAAACAAACTATCATCACATATAATAGACGACCGTTTTAAAAAAAAACCGTCATATTTACTTCATAATAGACGACCCTTTTTTTAAAAAAAATGTCATCTTTACATATAATAGACGACAATTCTTTCAAAACAATCATGTTTTTACCAAAAAAATGACATTTGATTTTTAAAAGACGACGCTTGTCATACCTGTCGTTGTTTTTTGGTCGATTTTAACTCTGAAGAAAACCTTTTTAATAAGACGACGTTTTTTATTTGTGTGCGTCGTTATAAAAAAATATTCAACAGTACCTCCATTTTTTAGTTGTTTAAGTCACTTATTCACGACGGTTTTTTGTTACCGTCGTCTTTTTAAATACAACGACGGTTTTTTCTTCTACCGTCGTCTTTTTTTGGTTGTCTTTTTCACTTTTTGTAGTAGTGTGGATAAATTTTTGTGAGTTTTGTAAGAATACACCTCTAGAGGCATATCAACATCACAAAGGATTACAACATAAGACTTATGCAATATTAACAACAGATTCACTACTGATACATACTTGTCAAGGAATACATAGATGAAACAAGAACGATCTTCTACTCTCTGCAAGTCTCAATATGTTCTAGCTATCAATAGGTCAAGCCCAAAATAGAACTTGGCGACTTGTGAGTGCAGGGATCAGGTTCTTTTATATTGATCAAAACTTAACCATGTCTTTCCTATTATAGATAGAGTTAGTGTTTAAACAAACTAATAAATGTAAGCAATTGAGTCCTTATCAATATAATATCGCTACCAAGTCCGTCAAAACTAGGAGTCTTAGTACAACTGATAAATACAAACCCTATTATCTTGTTCTAATATGATAAATACAACATGTGATTGTGCCAACTCACATAAGTCATCTTACAAGTTTAGGTTACACTAATTGCGAAGGACTAAAAGTTGAAGATATTATAATGAACACACTTATACATCAAATCTATACTCATTACAATGAAAATTACTTTGCTAATCTGATTAATCAGCTGATCTTCAACTTCTTGTGGGCAGATTCTTGAAAGTTCCAATCAAATTAAAATGTAGAGGTAGATTCCAGTGGAATGAGAACGCAAATGAGAATGGCAACGACAAAGTTTAAGTTTCTGTCATTCCCATTTGCTCCTAATCTGGTGTGTGTGCTTGAAATCATATATGAGTAATGCTAAGCTTTCATTCATTGACATTCTCTTCAAGACAAACCTCTCTACCAACACATAATAACCAAATCTCTTCCACTGCCTCCTGTCCCCCCAAACTCTTCTACTCTCTCCACTCTCACTCGTCTTTCATTCCCACCAACCCATCCAACTCTTTCTTGTTCCAATTTCATTCTCTCTACAACTTTCATGCTCAATCCCACACCTGTTTCTCCTCTCACACCATCAAAACTCTTAAACAACATGAACCCTTCACCACTCACATTTCTTTCATCCCAAATAGCCTCACTTCCACCAACAAAAACCACCTCTCTTTGAACAAAGGCATCCACAAACACAGCCACCTTTATTTTTTCCCTCAACATTTTTGTTAACGCTATCGAAAATCTTTTCCTATCTTTGCTCAAGTCTAGTTTCATAGAACATGCATTTTGTCGTTTGGTCCTTCAGCCTCACCCCTTCTTCCTTGACAAACATGAAAGGACAATACCACTTGCCAACAAACACAGCTTCAGAGCAATCATGTGATAGTGGAAAAGCGAACCCCGGAAGCCTTTGCTCGTAGTGAGGAGTTGAGTCCTGAGGCTTCACCCAATCGGTAATGGCGGGTGTGTGCATGGTCACAGTCCACCCTTTTCTCCTCAAGAAGGAAGGAGGAAACCCATCTGGATCAATAGATTTGGCTGTCAAAGGAAATCAGATTTAAATGCCAGCAGATTCTTTCATTAATTAGATACATGTATATGTGGTAGGTTAGCTGTAATTAGATACATGTATTAGATACATGTATATGTGGTAGGTTAGCTATAATTAGATACATGTATATGTGGTAGGTGAGCTGTTTTCAGGGGCTGAATATCAGCCTGTGTTCTTTCCTAATTAACTTGTATTCTGTCCATATAATGGGCAATTCTCGATGAATAGGGACACACTTTTCAGAAAGACTCTAAATTGTCATGGTATCAGAGTTATAGCTCTGAATTATCTCTTGCTCTCAAGTTCCTTAGTCTCAGTTATTCTTGACCAAGTTCTCTTGACATCATGTCTTCAGATAAGTCAGATGTTTCTTTGATTCGTTTCAATGGCAAGAACTACTCTGCTTGGGCGTTTCACTTCGGGATTTTCGTCAAAGGTAAGGAGGCGTGGGGACATGTTGATGGAAGTAACCCAGCTCCTGACAAAAACAAAGACAAAGACCAGACGCCAAGTGGGAAGTCAAGGACGCTCAAGTTATGACATGGATTTTAGGATCTGTCGAATTTAATATCATCTTGAACCTTCGATCATCTCGACTCGCAGCTCGATGTGGACTTACGAAGAAGATCTATAGTCAACGAAACACGCTCGTCGGTTCGCTTGAACATGAATTGGCCGCTTTCCAACAGGATAGCCTTTCTATCTCTGATTTTTACTCTAGATTCACTAATCTTTGGGCTGAATACACTGATATAGTTTATGCTGACTTACCATCCGAAGGTCTTAGTTCTGTTCAATCTATCCATGAAACTACCCAGAGGGATCAATTTCTGATGAAATTGAGACCTGAATTTGAAGGCACCAGATCCAATCTTATGAACCGGGAATCTGTCCCCTCCTTGGATACATGCCTCAATGATCTCCTTCGCGAGGAACAACGCCTTCTCACTCAAACCACCATGGAACAACGGCGATCTGCATCTGTTCCTGTGGCCTATGCAGCATAAGGTAAGCCACGAGGCGGGATATGAGCACTGTTCGTGTTTTTGTTGCAAGGGATTTGGTCATTATGCTGCAAATTGTCCCCGAAAATTCTGCAACTACTGCAAAAGGATGGCCATATCATCAAAGAATGTCCTACTCGACCCCCAAGAAATCGAGACCGCATATATCTCCGTTGGCTCTTCTAGTGCTGGAAGTTCGTGACTACAGCACTGACACAAAGTGCTCATGCTCCTGTTCAACCTGTGACCCCTGACATGATTCAACAAATGATCATTTCTGCATTTTCAGCTTTAGGACTCTCAGGTAAACCCTTCTCTACATCATCTCCTTGGTACTTTGATTCCGGGGCTTCCCATCATATGACAAACAATGCTGATTCTCTTACCAATGTAAACAAATATTTTGGAAATCTCAAAATTCATACTGCTGATGGCAATCATTTACCTATCACGGCCACTGGTGATGTTTCTCCCTCTCTCACTGATGTCTTTGTATCTCCTGGTCTTACCACCAATCTTGTGTCTGTCGGTCAGTTGGTTGATAATGATTGCAAAGTGGAATTCTCTAAATCTGGTTGTGTTGTGCAGGATCAACAGTCAGGGAGGATGATCGCGAGGGGGCCTAAAGTGGGACGTCTTTTTCCTCTTCAATTTCCTTTGTCTTCTTTTTTACCCTTTGTCTCCTGTAATTCTGCTCATGTTGATTACCGAGCGTGGCATAAACGTCTCGGACATCCAAATTCTAATGTCCTTCATGATTTATTGAAATCTGGTTTTCTTGGGAATAAAGAATCACCATCTCTTAGTGCTGTTCAATTTGATTGCAATTCTTGCAAACTTGGCAAAAGTAAGACTCTGCCTTTTCCTATTCACACACCACATATAGTTCAACCTTTTGATATGATACATAGTGATGTGTGGGGCATGGCACCAATCACTTCTCATGCTAATTACAAATACTTTGTCACTTTTATTGACGACTATAGTCGTTTCACATGGATATATTTTCTACATTCTAAAGATGAAGTCTTTTCTGTTTTTAAGATTTTTCATGCATATATTCAGACCCAATTTTCAGCCCAAATCAAAATCCTTCGTTCTGACAATGGGGGTGAGTATATGTCTCATTTGTTTCAGGACTTCCTACAGACTCACGGCATCATCTCTCAACGGTCTTGTCCTTCAACACCTCAACAAAATGGGGTGGCTGAAAGGAAGAACCGTCACCTCCTTGATGTTGTTCGCACTCTCTTGTTAGAGTCATCTACGCCCTCTCGTTTTTGGTGTGAAGCTCTATCCACTGCTGTCCATCTCATCAACAGGTTGCCTTCTCCCACATTAAACCACAACTCTCCCTTCACCAGGTTATTTGGTCACCCTCCAATTTATTCCAACCTTCGTACCTTTGGTTGTGTCTGTTATGTTCATCTTCCTGCACATGAACGCACAAAACTCACGGCTCAATCGATTCAGTGTGCTTTCCTAGGATATTCAGTACACCAGAAAGGTTTTCTTTGCTATGATCCAAATTTGCGCCGCATTCGAGTTTCTAGAAATGTGATCTTTCTAGAAAATCAGTATTTTTTTCCCACGCATCCGGATCCCGTTTCTCCCTCATTTTCTATTTTGCCTATGTTTACTAACTCTTCTGCAGCTCCAGTTGTTAATACCTCTTCTGCAGCTCCAGTCCCTTCTAAGCCTCTCTTAGTGTATCAACGACACTCCTCCGCCACTTCCCACCAGCCTTCGGCACCTCCCAAGCCCTCTCAAGATCCTTCCCGCCTGCTCTGTTCCAAAGAATCGCACCTCCCCCTCTCAGACACAGACTCGGGTTCGTAGACCCCCGGATAGGTTTGGTTCCTCTTCTCCTTCATCCTTCACAGCCACCTTGTCTTCTATTTCTCTTCCTTCATCTTATAAACAGGCCGTGAAGCATGAGTGTTGGCGGAAAGCTGTTGAAGCCGAACTTCTCGCCCTTGAGGAAAACCAAACTTGGGACATTGTTCCATGTCCCTCATCCGTGAAACCCCTTGGCAGTAAGTTCGTGTTTTCTGTCAAGCTTCGTTCTGATGGGTCCATAGACCGTTATAAGGCTCGGTTAGTGGCACTTGGCAACAAACAGGAATATGGTCTCGACTTATGATGAGACCTTCGCACCAGTCGCCAAAATGACCACTGTCCGAACTATACTCGCTCTTGCTACATCCCAATCCTGGCCCTTACATCAAATGGATGTCAAGAACGCATTCCTCCACGGTGATCTCAAGGAAGAAGTTTACTTGAAACTTCCCTATGGTATGCCTACTTCCTCACCTAATGAAGTTTGCAAACTAAAACGTTCTTTGTATGGTTTGAAGCAGGCACCGAGAGTATGGTTTGAAAAGTTTCGCTCCACTTTGCTTGGTTTTTCTTTCACTCAAAGTCAGTATGACTCCTCTCTTTTTCTACAACGGACATCCATGGGTATCGTTGTCCTCCTTGTTTATGTGGATGATATTGTCATCACCGGCTCTGACTTGGAGGCAATCTCAGCGGTTCAAACTTTGTTGCATTCTACATTCCACATGAAAGATCTTGGTCAGCTCACTTATTTCTTGGGTTTAGAGGTGCATCATAGGCCTCATGGTCTCTTCTTGCATCAGACAAGTACAGTCAAGATCTGGTTCATTAGCCGGCCTCACCAACACTACTTCAGTTGACACCCCATGGAACTTAATGTGAAATATCGACGTGACGACGGGGAGCTTCTTGAGGATCCTACTACTATCGGAAGCTGGTTGGTAGTCTTATCTATCTAACCATCACCCGACCAGACATCTCTTATGCTGTTCACACTGTTAGCAAGTTCATGCAAGCCCCAACGCATCTCCATCTATCTGCCGTTCGCCGCATCATTCGCTACATTCTTGGCACACCTAGTCGTGGTTTATTCTTCCCTATAGGTTCTTCCCTTCATCTCCAAGCCTACAGTGACGCTGATTGGGCCGATTGCCCAGCACACCAGAAAATCTACTACTGGCTGGTGTATGTTTCTTAGTGATGCCCTTATCTCTTGGAAATGTAAGAAGCAAGACCACGTCTCCAAATCATCCACTGAGGCAGAGTATAGAGCCATGTCTGCTGCATGCTCCGAGATCATTTGGTTGCGTGGTCTCCTCACAGAACTTGGTTTCGGTCCTATTCATCCTACTCCACTACATGCTGACAACACTAGTGCCATCCAAATTGCAGCCAACCCCGTCTATCACGAACGCACCAAGCACATCGAAGTTGAGTGTCACTCAATCAGAGAAGCCTATGATCATCAGGTCATCACCCTTCCACATGTCTCTACTACTCTGCAGATCGCCGATATCTTCACCAAATCCATGCCACGTCAGCGCCATCATTTCCTCGTTAGCAAATTGATGCTTGTTGATTTACCAGCATCAATTTGAGGGGGGATGTCAAAGGAAATCAGATTTAAATGCCAGCAGATTCTTTCATTAATTAGATACATGTATATGTGGTAGGTTAGCTGTAATTAGATACATGTATTAGATACATGTATATGTGGTAGGTTAGCTATAATTAGATACATGTATATGTGGTAGGTGAGCTGTTTTCAGGGGCTGAATATCAGCCTGTGTTCTTTCCTAATTAACTTGTATTCTGTCCATATAATGGGCAATTCTCGATGAATAGGGACACACTTTTCAGAAAGACTCTAAATTGTCATTGGCAACAAAGAAACCTCTACGATACGACCCTCCCTAGGAACGATCTCAACTTGCTAGTTTACGTCTGATGGTTCCAGTGGTTTTGGTTTAGCATCTGGAGCATTGGTACAACCGCAACAGTCAATCTTCACGTCCTCTTCCCTTGAGTTTGTGCATGCTTCCCTGCAAATTAAACTCAACACCGCTATTGAACTGTATAGAGAACATTTCAGTGTGACAGTAACACCACCTCGTGAAAATTAATCATATGAATATTTATAAATTTATGCTTACTCTTTATGGTTCCCTCTCCGAAGTATCACATGGTATCTATTGGAAGATAAGGGCTGATTAAGCACTGGGATGAATGTAACTTCGTCTTCATCCAAGCCATATCAAACTATTAGATCCTTGTTCTGAGGGAAAGGTAGGTCTTTAACCCAGTCATCACCACATCCGCAGCATGTTATCTCCACTGATTCGTCGTCATGTAGAACAAGATAACTGAATTTGGCCCTCCGGTGGTGACAATGACAGTGACTGAGGAGACCTTCTATACATAGACACAAGCTTTGTCACATACATTTTGGTGGGGGGTTACTTGTTACCAAAGGAATTAGAAGACAGCAAACAAGAAAAGGAAGACCAGCTAGCTTTAAATTTGCTTGATGAAAATGTCTTCACATAAGAACACACATAAACTCCTATGTGCTGAGAGTATTTATAAATTGTTGGGGTAGCTTAAAATTTTACTCAACATTATTAGAGTTCATTTTCTTGTCCGGCTCTTAAAGTACTTCAAATGTTATTGTTCTACTCTTATATAAATCAAATCAAATTCCATTGGTCCTTTTCAGACATACAATAATACTATACAAGCAGCAAAGATAAGTCAAAATTTGTAGAACCTACCAGGAAATGTTCATGCATTTCTCAATCACCATAATGTCTTTTTTAAGCTTAATGTATGTCTGTTGGGGGGTGTATGTCATTGCTCATCTCTACAATGATAAATTTTAACTTATAATTTAATATAATCAGTTAACCTTATCTTCTTGTGGACAGCTAATCTTGAAAATCCAACCAATCCAATGATACATATCCAAAAAAACAATTATTTGATAAAAGAAAAATACAGGCCACTGATCCGTCCCACCTAGGATGCTTAATTCAGGATTGTAAAACACTTTTGGCTAGACAAGAGAGTGTCTGTTTGAGGTATACAAAGAGGAACGCTAATGGGGTTGCATTTCACTTGGCTCGCTATACTCTGTACTCCTAGAGAGTGGCGGAATGGGTTACTGATTCACCAGATTTCCTACAAGATGTTTTGTTCATTGATGTTATGTAATTTATTTCTAGTTTTGTACTTCTTTGGCATGTGTGGTACTCTTTCCTACCCCGGAATTTTTCCACATGTGGTTTTCTACGGGAAGGTTTTAACGAGGCCATGCATAACATGCCCATTATTCCCACTTTTCAATGAAATGAAATCTACCTGTTCAAAAAATAAAAATTAAAAAATATTCCAATTGATGAATTACAACTATGCCAATCTCCATGGATCATTAGGGACTAATTATAGGTTCATGAAGTCAAACTTCTAAGAACACAAACTCCTACGTTCATAGTCAATTTAATTTTAAAAAAATTGTTATGTGCTGATAATATTAGAGTTAATTTTCTTATGTTGCCAATGTCAACGTGTCAACAGGGTAGTGTTACTTGTTGCCAAAGGAATTAGTAGATGGTGAATAAGAAAACGAAGACCAGCTCACTTTCGATTTGATTCAAGAGATTATTTATTTATTGCATTTCCTTGTGTCTCGTGACTTCAAACATTTGAGAACGTTCGTAAACTCCTAGGTTCATGACTAAACTCATTTTTTAAAATTAATAAACTGATGGAGATTCTTCTCATGTTGTTAGTCTTTTCCTGACATCGGCTCAAAGTAATTTCAAATGTCCTTGTACCTCATTTGTTTTAGTCATGCAAACAAAGCTAACTCAGAATTTGCAGCATATACCAGGAAGGAGTAATTAATTTGCTTGATTGCAAGGAGTATTAATTTAATTATAGGGTTCATGAAGTCAAACTTCTAAGAACGCACGTAAATTGTTCTGTGCTGAGGACCAAGTATTGTCCGGCTTCGTTAATCTTAACCCGAGGGCCAAGTACTTAAATACTTCCAAATTTGTCATTGTTGTACTCTAAAATAAATCAAATCAAATCAAATTTCACTGGCTCTTTGTACAACCTACCAGGAAGGTTCACGCATTACTCAATCACCATAAGATGAAAAGGTCTTTTTTTAAGCTTAATGTCTGTGTCTGAGATTGAATTGAAACATCATAGGGATATAGATTAAAGCTTTAATAGTTTGAACACGAAGCGACAATACCACTTCCCCACAACTACAGGGTTCGAGCTTCTACACGATAATGGGAAGTCAAAATCTGGAAGGCGGGCGCGTAGTGCGTGTCAAGACCTGGTGCTTCACCTAAATCGGAGTCACGAGGAGTTGAGGTGTATATTTCCCGCCCTTTTCTTCCAAAGGCTCCTTGCAGTACCAGTGCTCCAAAAAGATCATAAAAGACCAACAAATTCTGCATTAACAAGGAACCAGAAGCACCCAAAGTGAAAGGGCTTTACCGCTCAACATTCACCGGCCAGAGAAGGCCACAACTCCTCCAAAAACCCACATGATCTCACAGCTCCCAAAAAAGGAAGATTCACCATGACTAACAATTCCACCTCCAAAAAGAAACAAAGCTCTAATAGATCCAATAACCACTTCAAACCAAATCCTCAAAAGATTAAGGCATCAAATCTACATTGATTCAAAAACCCAGCCAAAGAGCTAGAGAGCAGACCCCAAGAAAACTGGGGAAAAGATCAGAACCTTGCAAAAGCAAAGGAAGCAAAACTCAGCAAAAAAACTGGGATGAAAGCTCTCCACAACATGTCGAGGGGATAGGAGCCCGGTTTATTAGCCGAAAGAGAAAACTAGAGAGGTGGCCCCCAGGAACCAAAGAGGATTAAAGGTTGAAGTTGTGAAGTTCTGAAGTTTTTGTTTCTTTTTTAGTTATTAAAATTTAAGGGTAAATTACTTAAATAGTCCTCAAACTTATACCTGATTTACATTTTGGTCCTTCAACTAAATTATTCGTTCAAATGGTCTATCAACTCTATATTATTCGCTCCAGTGGTCCTACTGTCTAATTTTCTGTTAAATTTAACCTAATTTAAGGGTAAATAATGATCAATTTTCCCTCATATTTAATGAAAATATTGACAGAATGTAACGGTAGACCAATGGAGCGAATAATATAAAGTTGATGGACCATTTGAACGAATAATTAATTGATGGATCAAAATGTAAATTGAGTATAAGTTTGAGGATCATTTGAGTAATTTATCCCAAAATTTAAAAGTTGTGAAGTTTTTGTATAGGTTAAGTTACTGGGTACATGTGTCAAAAAATTAGATAGTGCTTATAAGTCATTTTACAAATGGGTAAATTTGTCTTTAAATTTTTGAAAATAAGGTGGGTGGGGAAATAAGATATGAAGTGGAAATAGCAACACTCTTTCTCAAATAGATAACCTGCTTAGAATCTTCAAGTTTAACGTTTGTAATAGCGGAGAAATTTTCGAATGTTACGGTCATTCTAATCGCCGAGAACTAAAATTGAACATGTTATAATGAGGACACTTGTACATCACATTTATACTTCTTTGCAATGAAAATTTACTTTGTTAATTTGATTAATCAGCTGATCTTGAACTTCTTGTTTGCAATTAAATCTTGAAAGTTCCAATCAATCTGAAATAATGTAGCAGTAGATGCCAGTAGAATGCGAATGGCAATGACAAAGTTTCCATTTCTTTCATTCCCATTTGCTCCTAATCTGGTGGGTGTGCTTAAAACATATGTGAGTAGTGCTAAGCTTCCATTCATTGACATTCTCTTCGTTGTGAATTGGCTTACCATATATGCATAAGAAGAAAGAAGGGTGAAAGGAATCTCAAGCCAAGAGAATGAATAGGCTGTTGCACACCCACAGCCAGCATGCTTATATTGCAATATATATCGTTTACAACGAGTAGGATACATAAGGTAAGTGTATAACTTTACAATCAATTACAAGTAATTACATAATCAAGATCCTTATAAGCGGGCAAGGAACAACGCGAAGCTTGGAGATCAAGGAGGAGAATGAGGCAACGACAACCCCTTAGTGAAGACTTCAGCAATTTGATCATGAGAGGCCACAAAACCAACATGTAATGCTTGAGCAACAACCTGTTCACGAACGTAATGATAGTCCACCTCAACATGATGCGTCCAAGCATGGAAAACGGAATTAGAAGCAAGATAAATGAAGCTAATATTATCACACCAAAGCTGAGGATGAGACAAAGGTTGACGCGGGTCAGCAAACAAAGAACGAAACTAGGATAAAGCAGCTGTTGTGTAGGCAAGTTGACGGTATTTAGCCTCTGTACTTGAGCGAGAAACACCATGTTGTTTCTTGGAGCTCCAAGAAACCAAATTTGAACCCAAATAAATGCAATACCCCTCAGTGGATTTATGATCATCAAGATCACTAGCATAATTAGCATTAGAAAAGGCCGTCAAAGCCATAGTACTGGGTCTGTAGACGAGGCCATGGGCATAAGTGGACTTTAAATAATGGAGGATCTGTTTGACAGCAATCCAATGAAGAGTGATAGGACTATTCATAAACTGACAAACTTGGTTAACAACAAAAGCAATATCCGGGCCTGTCAAGGTAAGGTACTGAAGGGCCCCAACAATACTGCGGTACTAAGAGACATCCGAGAAAGGTTCACCAACCAAAATGGCTAAGATGTCTACTAGAGATAGTAGGTGTAGACACAGGCTTGCAATCAACCATATTAATCTTCTTGAGTAAAACCAAGATATATTTAGACTGAGACAAATGATCATCAGTAGAAGTATGAGTCACCTCCATGCCCAGAAAAGAACAACCTGCCAAACTAGCAATGAAAAAGGCAATACTAGCATCATTATTGCCAGTAACCAGAATGTCATCAACATAAATCAACAGATAAATGAAAATTGAGGCATCAGTAAATATAAAGAGAGAATAATCATCTTTTGAGGCAACAAAGCCCAATGTCAGCAAATGAGAAGAAAAGCATTGAACCCATGCACGCATTGCCTATTTAAGGCCATACAAAGGATTTGTTAAGGCGGCAAACATAATCAAGTTTCTAAGGATCAATAAAACTAAAAGGCTGACTCATATACACCTCATCTGTCAAAAAACCATGCAAAAAAGCATTTTGAACATCCGACCAGTGAAAATGAACAGCCAAAGCAATAACAAGACAGATGGTAGAATGAATGACCACAAAACTGAATGTCTCACCATAATCAATACCTTCTTATTGGTGAAATCCATTAGCAACAAGGCAAGCCTTACAATGCTCGATAGTACCATCTGACCGTCATTTGATGCAGAAGAACATTCATTAGAGAGTGATATGGGACCAAGATCCAAGTCCTAGTGAGTTGCAAGGCAGTACACTCCTAAGTCATGGCTTGATACCACTCAGGAAACTTATGTGCCTGACTGTAACAAGAAGTCTCAATAGACAAGTTATTGACATCATAAATAAGTGCATACTTGGGATTGGGTTTCTGGATGTCGTCCATGGCCCGAGTTACCTTACTAGGAGGAAGGGCACTTACCAAAGTTGGAGGAAAAGAAGTACCAGGTGGCGCATTAGAGGAAGAGGTGGAATCCAAAGCCAGATGGAATAAGAACTAGGCGGGGTGGTAGAAGGAGAGGGGAAGGTACAAATAGCAAGGGTGGGATTACGAGTATATGTGAGTATTGAGGCAAGAGAGATGGAATGAAAAGGGGACAGCAAATCAGTAGGTGGTGGGTTGGAATAGGAAGGTAGCTGAGGTGGGGCAGGGTGAGATGATGGGCGTGCTGATTCTAGATCAAGAAGATTGGAACGAGCCGTGTCAGGTGAACTAGGAGAAGGGCAAGAGGGTTGAGAGACGGAGTAGGCAAGGAGATGGGTATCATCAATATAAAGGGGAATCGAGGACATGGAGACTGGGGAATCTTTTGCCAAAATAAGATCAAGGGAAAGGATAGTTCATTAGACATAACATCCTAGATAAAAACATACGACCAGTGGACAAATCTAAACATTGATAACCACATTGATTCAAAGCATAACCAAGAAAAACACACATAGTGGACCTAAGTTCAAGTTTGTTTTGATTGTATGGTCAAATATAAGGAAAACAAACACAACCAAGCATTTTAAAAAATTCATAATCAGGTTCATGATGAAATAAACTGCTAAGGAGAAACCAAGCCCAAAATGTGAGAAGGCAATCAATTAATAAAATAGACAACAGTGTGAAAAGCCTCAGCCCAATAGGAAGAGGCATGAAAGCATGGGCTAACATAGTGAGCCCAGTTTCAACAATGTGTCTATGTTTTCGTTCAGCAAGTCTATTTTGTTCAGGATGATGAGGGCACAAAAAACGATGAAAAATGCCATGTTAAGACCAAAAAGTCTGAAATTGCTTATTAATATATTCACCCCACCATCAGTTTGAAATGATTTAATCTTAGTAGTGAATATATATTCTTAACAAGTTGCTTAAATTGAACAAAAATAGAAAAGACATCAGATTTCAATTTAAGAGGAAAAATCCAAGTATAACATGAAAAATCATCCACGAAAATCACAAAATAATGAAAACCATAAATAGATAAAAGTGGAGACCTCCAAACATCAGAGTATACAAGGTCCAAACACTACTACAAAAATCAAAATAGACGACGGGAAATCACCGCCGTGTAGAAGGTTTTTCAACCGTCGTGAAATCGACCGACATCTATTTGGGTGTCAAACTACGACGGCTTTTCACCGTCGTTGTTTATCCCTAAAGACAACAATTTTTAAAGAAAATCGTCGTTGTTTAAAGGTAAAGATCGTTAATTATAGGAGGAAAGACGATTGTTTTTAATAAAACCGTCATGTATTATATGTAAAGATGACGGTTTTTTTATGAAAACCGTCGTGGATTGTTTATAAAGATGACGGTTGTTTTATATAAAAAAGGGTCATTTTTACATATAATATACAACCATTTTTGAAGAAAAAAAAAGTCATCTTTACTTCACAATAGACGATCCTTTTAAAAAAAAAACCGTCATCCTTACATATAATAGATGACCTTTTTAAAAAACTGTCATCTTTACATATAATAGACGACCATTTTTTTTATAAAAATCATCATCTTTACCTATAATAGACGACCCTTTTTTATAAAAACCGTCGTTAATTATCTGTAAAGACCATGATTTATTATAAAAACCGTCGTCTAATAAGTTTCCAAACTGCTACATTTTAGTTCTTTTTGATTTCCTATGATGCTATACAACGATTTTAACTAGAAAACCAACCATAATGCTTTATTAATGAATATATACACTCAAAAATAGTTTCTTTCATAAAACTTGAAGATTCAATAGTTATTACATAGTTAACCAATCTTTATTCTACAACAAACATAATTCCTAACATGACCTATATATTCCTAATCCAAGCATTCCTCATCCAAACATACAAATGATGCACAACTGAAGTCTCCTCCATCATCCCTGTAAATAAATCAAAATGACAAAGAGAGAAAAAAAGCTAAGATTATAAACATAAAAAATTAGGTGAAAGAGAAATTTTACCATTGGTTCATATTTCCATAGAAAACTTGTAAAATGAGCATAAAAAAGACCATCGAGAACCTGCAAAAGGAAAAATATATAAATAAAATGATGGTGAAAAGAGAAGGTAACAAATTTTCAACAACAAAAAAACATACGACTCACATAGAAAACCTGCAAAAGAAAAAGTTATAAATCTGCAAGCTTCCTCCTCATCTCCTGATAACCAAATCAAAAAATCTAAAAAGAAACCAGAAATATAAAAAAATATGTAAACAAACTAGACAAATCAAGAGAGACAAAATCTGAAATTAGGGAGACAAAGAACATATCAGAAACGCAAATAGAACTAATCCAGAATTCACTAACAAGATATAGAGGGTATTGAGATTAGATGACTTTCAAATCAAACCTTTCAACCAGCTTTGATTCTCAAATACAGAACCTCCCTCTACATCTTATGGATCTGCGAAGACCTCAATCTCTCAACTCCTTCATTGATATCTATTTTTTGATGATTTTGTAGAGAGTTTCATGAGGGTGTTTTAGAGAGTGCATGAGGGTTTCAAGGAGGGAGAGATAAGGTTTTCAGAGACGGGGGAAAATTTGAAAATTTGTCGAGCGCGAATTTACTTAAGTAGCCTTTTTTTAGCGTGTTTTAAAAGATGACGCTTATTAATGAGAGATAAGGTTTTTAAAGACGGGTGAAAATTTAAAAATTTGTTGAGCGCGAATTCACTTAAGCGACCATTTTTTAGCGTGTTTTAAAAGACGACACTTTTTTAAAAAAGATCGTCATCTTTACTTCATAATAGACGACCTTTTTTTTTAAACAACCGTCATCTTTAGTATAATAGATGACTTTTTATATAAAAAAAACCGTCATTTTTACTTCATAATAGAAGACCATTTTTTAAACAAACCATCATCTTTATATTTAATAGACGACCCTTTTTTTTAAAAAAAAACCGTCATCTTTACTTCATAATACACGACTCTTTTTTAAACAAATCATCATCTTTACATTTAATAGACGACCCTTTTTTTTTTTTTTTAAACAGTCATCTTTACTTCATAATAGACGACCATTTTTTAAACAAACCATCATCTTTACATATAATAGGCGACCATTTTTTAAAAAAAATCATCATCTTTACTTCATAATAAACGACCCTTTTTTAAACAAATCATCATCTTTACATTTAATAGACGACCTTTTTTTATAAAAAAAACCATCATCTTTACTTCATAATAGACGACCATTTTTTTTAAAAACCATCATCTTTACTTCATAATAGACGACCCTTTTTAAAACAAACTATCATCTTTATATATAATAGACGACTTTTTTTAAACAAACTGCCATCTTTACTTCATAATAGACGACCCTTTTTAAAACAAACCATTATCTTTACATATAATAGACAACCCTTTTTTAAAACAAACCGTCATCTTTACTTCATAATAGACGACCCTTTTTTAAACAAACCATCATTTTTACATTTAATAGATGACCTTTTAAAAAAAAAAAACCATCATCTTTACTTCATAATAGATGACCCTTTAAAAAAAAACCGTCATCTTTACATATAATAGACGACAGTTCTTTCAAAATAACCATGTCTTTACCTAAAAAAGGACACTTCATTTTTAAAAGACGACGCTTGTCATACCTGCTGTCATTGTTTTTTAGTCGATTTTAACTCAAGAAAACTTTTTAATAAGACGACGCTTTTTATTTGTGTGCGTCGTTATAAAAAAAATATTCAACAGTACCTCCGTTTTTTAGTTGTTTAAGTCACTTATCCACGACCTTTTTTGTTACCGTCGTCTTTTTAAACATAACGATGGTTTTTTCTTCTATCGTCGCTTTTTCTGGTCATCTTTTTCACTTTTTGTAGTAATGAAAGGACCTGAAGTCTCTAAAGAAGATAATTCAAATGAAAATTTATGACTCTTTCCTACAGGAAACGAATGACACAACGAAGAACTAACTTTGCCATTTAGTGGCAAGCAGCATTTGTTTGGAAAGGTGAATTAAGTCTTCAAGTTTGATGTTTGTTTGTGGATAATTTTTTAGTGTTAAGGTTACACTAATTGCGAAGAACTAAAACTTATTGAAGATATTATAATGAGCACACTTGTACATTACATCTATACCCTTTAGGCCATCCCAATGAGGGCTTTAAAATGGGCTGCAATTGGCCAAGTGATTAAAAAAAATATGAAACCTGGTTAGCAACTATCAAAATGAGCAAGTATGACTCTGTTGAGTCGCAAGGCAAGTGAGCCAAAAATTGTTGGGCTGGCAGCTTTTTCCAGATGTGGTTCCCACCAAGTTTCAAGGACTACAACCGGGTAAACAAATTTAGCTTCAACTTCGGTTGGGCTTAACCATTTAAAGCCTCAAATTTGCACCATTGGGGATGATTTTTATGTTTTTTTCCTTCAAAGAGTTGTTATTTATTAAAGCCCAAAACTGATGCAACCATTTAAACAAACTTGGCCCATTTTAGCTTGTCTCATTGTTCTTTGTTTTTTGTTTTTTTTGGTAAAGTTGACTTAGGCTACAACCCTCAAGTTCTAAACGGCTAGGTTTATGTTTTTTTTTAACCATGTTTTCAAATCTTGTCCAATTTTTTATTTTTTGAGTTGAAATGTTCACAAAAATAAAACTAACATAAATAAGTTAACAAAAAATAAAAATAGCACCTAAATTAAATTACATCATAAAAAAAATATCAAACTCTTAATATGGGAGCCCTAAATGAGGCTCTATCAATCTCTTTTAGAGCCCCAAGTTCCAACCATTGGGATGCCCTTACAATGAAAATTTACTTTGCTAATCTGATTAAACAGCTGATCTTCAACTTCTTGTGGGCAGCTCCTTGAAAGTTCCAATCAAATTAAAATGTAGAGGTCGATGCCAGTGGAATGAGAACGCTAATGAGAATGGCAACGACAAAGTTTAAGTTTCTGTCATTCCCATTTGCTCCTAATCTGGTGTGTGTGCTTGAAATCATATGTGAGTAGTGCTAAGCTTCCATTCATTGACATTCTCTTCAAAACAAACCTCTCTACCAACACATAACAACCAAATCTCTTCCACCTGCCTCCTGTCCCCCCAAACTCTTCTACTCTCTCCACTCTCACTCGTCTTTCATTCCCACCAACCCATCCAACTCTTTCTTGTTCCCATTTCATTCTCTCTACAATTTTCATGCTCAATCCCACACTTATTTCTCCTCCCACACCATCAAAACTCTTAAACAACATGAACCCTTCACCACTCACATTTCTTTCATCCCAAATAGCTTCACTTCCATCAACAAAAACCACCTCTCTTTGAACAAAGGCATCCACAAACACAGCACCTTTATTTTTTCCCTCAACATTTTCATTAATGCTATCGAAAATCTTTTCCCATCTTTGCTCAAGACTAATCTCATAGAACATGCATTTTTTCATTTGGTCCTTCAGCTTCACCCCTCCTTCCTTGATAAGCATGAAAGGACAATACCACTTACCAACAGACACAGCTTGAGAGCAGTCATGTGATAATGGAAAATTGAACCCCGGAAGGCTTGCTCGTAGTGAAGAGTTGAGTCCTGAGGCTTCACCCAATCTGTAATGACGGGGTGTGTGCATGGTCACAGTCCACCCTTTTCTTCTCAAGAAGGAAGGAGGAAACCCATCTGGATCAACAGACTTGGCAACAAAGCAACCCCTGTCACGCTCCCTAGGAACGATCTCAACTTGCTGATTTACGTCTGATGGTTCCAGTGGTTTTGGTTTAGCATCTGGAACATTGGTACAGCCGCAACAGACAATCTCCATGTCCTCTTCCCTTGAGTTTGTGCACGCTTCCCTGCAAATTAAACTCAACACAGCTATTAAACTGTATAGAGAACATTTCAGTGTGACAGTAACACCACTGCGTGAAAATTAATCATATAAATATTTATAAATTTATGCTTACCCTTTATGCTTCCCTCTCCGAAGTATCACATGGTATCTATTGGAAGATAAGGGCTGACTAAGCACTGGGATGAATGTAACTTCGTCATCATCTGAGCCATATCCAACTGTTAGATCCTTGTTCTGAGGGAAAGGCAGGTCTTTAACCCGATCATCAGCGCATCCGCAACATGTTATCTCCACCGATTCGTCGTCATGGAGAACAAGATAACCAGAATTTGGCCCTTCCGGTGGTGGCAACGACAGTGACTGAGGAGACCTTCTATACAGAGACAGAGGCTTTGTCACATACATTTTGCTGGGGGGTTGCTTTTTTCTTCTCAACACAAAAAGGAAAGAAATTCTTATGCTTTGTAAGTTTTCTTGGAGGGTCGATCCCATCCCAGAGAAGAAGTGAATACAGATATTGACATAGTCAATGGTTGACTATTTTATGACGTGTTGAATGCTATTAATAATTGGGATTTTTGTAGATGAACTTATACTCCAGTTTTAATTTGTCATCTTAAAAGAAAATTTTAAGACCAAATGTCACCTTAATTTTTTAATCTTTTCCATTTTCAATTATATTTTTAAAAATAGAAAAATCATTATAAAAAAAATTTATACATGGTCAAAGAGAGCTGTTTGGGTGGGGGCTATGCCTTTTATATTTATAATGTTTCTTTTTCTTCTTTGTTTTTCTTTTTTTTCCGTCTATCTTCTCCTCTCTCTTTTTTAATTTCTTTTCCTTCTCTCTTTTCTCCTCTCTTTTTACTTCTCTTTAGTTTTCTCTCCTCTCTTATTTTTTTTCTTTTCCTTCTCTTTAGTTTTCTCTCTCTCTATTTTTATTTCTTTCCTTCTCTCTTCTCTCTCTCTCTCAATTTTTTTGTTTTCCTTCTCTTTTCTCTCCTCTCTATTTTTTGTTTTCATTCTCTCTTCTCTCCTCTCTCTATCCTTTTTTCTTTCTTTCCTTATATTTTCTCTCCTCTCTGTTTATTTTATTTAAATTTTTTTGTGAAAGGTTATTATTTATCAACCCGAGACGAGATTTATTAAATGTCTCTTTAATATCATTCTCTTCATCTCTTCTTTTTCTTATCTTTTTCTTGAAATAAAATAGAAAGACTAAAATATCATTCAACAAATTGCACCACTTGGTCTGCAATTCTTGATAAGATTTGCCAGCATATGGTTGTAGATTGGCCAAGGGCTCTTGTGGGTTCTCTAAAATGATAAATTTTAATTTATACTTTGATATAATCAGTTAACCTTAACTTGTTGTGGACAACTAATCTTGAAAATTCCAACCAAGCTAATGAACACATCCAAAAAAACTTTTAATTATTGTAGAACCTACCAGGGAGGTTCACGCATTTCTCAATCACCATATAAGCTGGAAAGGTCTTTTTTTAAAGCTTAATGTCTGTGTCTGAGATGAGATTGAATTGAAACATCATAGGGATACATATTTAAATTTGATTAATCAGTTAACCTTCAACTTTTTGTGGACGGCTAATCTTGAAAATTTCAACCAAGCTAATGAAATACATCAAAAAATAAAGAATATTACTGCATTGGATCAAATAACAATGTATGCTAATCTCCAAGGATCAATGGGGACTGATCAAATCAGGGCAAAATGGATTTTGCCATCCCAAAGCAAAAGAAGAGCAAAAATCTCACTCCCATTTGCTCCTGATATGATGAGTGTGCCTAAAACCATGAGTTAGGACCACGCTTCCATCCATTCTTTTCAATACAAACCTCTCAACCAAAACATAGCAACTAAATCTCCTCCACCCTCCCATTCCCCCAAACTCCTCTACTTTATTCACTCTCACTTGCTTCTCATTCCCCACAAACCATCCAAACCTTTGTTGCTCCCACTTCATCCTCTCCACAATTGCTAAGCTCAACCCGACACCGCTCTCTCCTCCCACATTGTTAAAACCCCTATACCACATAAGCCCATTAGCCACATCCCTCTCTTCATGCACAGCTTCCACATTCCCAGCAACAGCAACATACTCACTTTGCACAGAAACATCAACAACCACAGCTTTGCCTTCACTATTACTACTGTCACATGCAAATATTTGTTCCCATCTTTGCTCAAGTGTCATCTCATAATACCTGGTCCTACTCATTTGATCTTTTGGTGTACCCTCCTTGATGAACATGAAGGGACAATACCACTTCCCCACAACCACAGGGTTCGAGCTTGTAAACGATAATGGGAAATCAAAATCTGGAAGGCGGGCACGTAGTGCTGTGTCAAGACCCGGTGCTTCACCTAAATCGAAGTCACGAGGAGTTGAGGTATATATTTCCCACCCTTTTCTTCCAAGAAACTTTGGAGTGTACCCATCTGAAGCTATGGCTTTGGCAACAAAGCCACGATTGAATCTTCCTTTGAGCTGGATCTCAAATTGCTGGTATATGTTATTGGGATTGAAAGGCTGTGAGGGTACGTCCTTTACAAAAGTGCAGCAGCAGCAGGTTCCCAAGTCCTCCTCTGTTGAGCAGGTGTATGCTTGCCTGCAAGTGAGTTCATTCAATTTTTCTTTTCCATGGATTGGTTACAATACTAGAATTAAGTTCAATTTGAGATAGCATGCATACCCTTTAAGCCTTCCACGCGACTGTATAGCATAGTACCGATTCGAAGCCAATGGCTGGTTAAGAACTGGAATGAAGGCAGTGTAGAAATGAGAAACATGTCGGTTTTCTCCCACTCCTGTGGAATAGCGAAGCTTTAGATTCTTGTTCTGAGGGAAAGGCAGGTCATGGAGCTCGTGGCCTTTACACAAACCAAAGCAAACTGTAGGCTCCGCTTCTTCATCCTGGATGACCAAAATACCTGAGTTTGGACCCTCTGGGGGTGGCAAGGTGACCATGGAAGGGTCCCTTAGATACATAGAAAGAGGCCTTGTCACGTACATTTTCTCTCTAAATTTCTTGATCAACTTTTTGCTTCTTGTACTTTTGGTCCCAGGGATCATATAAATCCTGATTTATTTATACTATGAAAGGTTTTCAAGTTTGCGTATACAATTTGCACAAGTTATGGGTAATTTATTCATTTTATTAATAGTACAAATCAACCTTTTGACTATTATTAAGAGCATGTGTAATGGAACTTAATTGACAAGGAAGGTTGATTTATTCGTTCACCTTTTGACATGGAAGCTGCGAAGAAATTACCCTCGTCTTGAGCTTTCTTCCTGCTTCTTTCGTTAAGATAAGAATGCCAACAGTTTGAAGCCAAGTGGAAGACCAATGATTGGCTGTGAATCAAAAAGATCTGAACTTTGAAGCAGTCCAAAAGGAAGGAATTCTTGATATTTTCTTTCAATTCTGACTCATCCTTATCATTAGAAAAACTTGAGCCGTATGAAGAAGATATGTTCGAACTCGAATTTGGCTTTGGTCCGAGAATCCGTCCAATGTTTTGGTAATTCTGGTTATGCTTGAAGATTCAATCCAGTGGAATGGTCAAACTCAGAAGCCTTAATTTATAAGAATTGTTAGGAACAAAACAGGGGACATTGTAAACACATAGATCAAAATTATGTGAACATTCCTGTGATTTAAAAGTCTTGGTTTACACTTCCATAAATCAAATAGTTTCTCAGAAGGCATACTGAGTCCACAAGCTACAAGAATGTATAGAAAACAAAAAACCCAATTTGAAGTTTTTGGTATGCATACAACAACTGCATATTCTTTTCATTCCCATTTGCTCCTAATCTGATGAGTGTGCTTGAAATCATGGGTAAATACCAAGCTTCCATCCATTCTTTTCAAAGCAAACCTCTCGGTCAATACAAAACAACCAAACTTGTTCCACTCACCCTTCCCTCCATATTCCTCTACCCTCTCCACTCTCACTAGACCTTCATCATCCCCACCAACCCACCCAACCCTTCCTTGCTCCCACTTCATTCTCTCAACAATTGCTAAGCTCACCCCAACCCTTGTCTCTTCTCCAACATTGTTCAAACTCCTAAACTCCATCACCCCATCACCCACGCTTCTCTCATCACACACAGCTTCCCTCCCTGCGACCATAACCACTTCACTTTGCACAACAGCATCCACAGCCACAGCATTGCTTTGATCATGGTGGTTACTATGATAATCCCTTGCAAATATTTGTTCCCACTTCTGCTCAAGTGTCATCTCATAATACATTGACCTAGTTCTTTCATCTCTCAAAGATTTTGGTGTCCCTTCCTTAACAAACATGAAGGGACAATACCACTTCCCTACAACCACAGGCTTTAGTGGGACATTGAAATCTGGAAGACGGGCACGGAGGGCGGTGTCTAGTCCTGGTGAATCACCTAGTTCGAATTCTTGCAACGTTGAGCTTTTGAGTTTCCACCCTTTCCTCCACAATGCCTCTGGAGGAAACCCATCTTGAGCCATTGATTTGGCTACAAAACCACCTGACACATTAATGATTCTTGTTTGAAGACGAATCTCATATTGCTGATGTAAGTTCCGGGGATCAAAATGCTGCGGTAGTACATCGTTACGACCGCCGCCCAAGCAGCACGAGTCCATTTCCAAATCCTCCTCTTTTGAGCTTGTGTAGCCTTCCCTGCAAAACAAACGAACCAAAGAACACAGTTATAAGTATAAGAATTTTAAAAATCAATGTGATATGGGATTGTTTTATGTGTGCTTGCTTACCCTCTATCCTTCCCATATGGATATATTGCATAGTAGCGGTTGGAAGACAGAGGCTGATTAAGAACTGGGATGAAGAGAACTTTGTGGAAACGCAAATTTCTGTTGGGATAAAACCCTGTTGCATAGTAAAGCTCCAGGTTCTTGTTCTGAGGGAGAGGCATGTCTTTGATCATCTCGCTGTTGAATAACCCAAAACAGCATGTAGCTTCCTCATCTTGGACGACAAGAATACCAGAGTTTGGACCCTCCGGTGGAGGCAATGAGAGAGCAGCAGGGGAGTTTTTGAACATGGAAAGAGGCCTTGTCACATACATTCTGATTCTGCCACAGACTCTCTGTCTCTCTGTTTTTTTCTTCTTAACACAAAAAGGAAAGAAATTCTTATGCTTTGTAAGTTTTCTTGGAGGATCGTCGATCCCATCCCAGAGGAGTTCCACCACTTGGTCTGCAATTCTTGATAAGATTTGCCAGCGTGTGGTTGTAGATTGGCCAAGGGCTTTGGTGGGTTGGACATGATGTTGAAATGTTTGACGTTTTATTTCACTTTCCAAACTTTATTACTTCATTTTAGTATCAAACAAGCTAATGGCTGGCTAGCTAGAATCCAGGGGAGAGAATAAAGCCAAAATTTGCTGAATTTGTCTGTTACAGGAAAACAATAGACATTGTTTGGGCCTGAAATAAATCGGGCTTGACCATTAAAGCCTTCAATAAAAATTCAAGGTCTACAAGACTTCATTGCTGTTGCTTCCAAGGCAAAGAAGAAAAGAAAAAGGGATCTTCTCATGCGCTCTGGTCCAACATTCAACTTGGTCTGAGGATCAGTCCCTTGTTCTCAAGTCCATAACTCAATGAAGTAAAATTAAGGTGTGGTGACAAAGAAGTGGAACCTAGAGTTTAAATCTTGTCCTAAATGTAAAAGGTTTGTAGCTCACTTGGTTAATAACATTCACTTTTTTGCACCGGAGATCATGTATTCAAATACCCTCTCAAAGAAAAAAAATAATTATCGTAAATGAAAAAGGTCAACACCAAACTTCATCTGTTTATATATATTCTCTTGGGATGGTATACTATCCTTTATTGATATTGGAGAAAAAGAAGAAGGGGACATATTCTTTTTGGGATTTCTCTGAAATTTCAAAGTATAGAAGATCTCAACACAAATGAATGCTAACACCTACTTGGTCTACAAGCCTTTCAAACAATAGGGATGTGATTTTTGTCTTTTTGGCCCCTTTCAAACAATCCTCTGTTTAAATCAGTGACATTTAGAAGAATACAACAAAAGCGACTCAACACTGTCTGGTAACATTATTTTCTGAGAAAAAGTATTATATACATATTCTGTCTGCTCATAAGATTTTCCTTGGTTAAGCTTTAGTGTATGCTAAATTTTATAGAAGACCAGACCATAACTTTATTTTTCTTTATGTTATGCAAAGATCCCCAGTTAGTATGAGCTACCTCCTTTAACATTTACTAACAACATCAACATAAATACAAGGATGAAAAAAACTGATAAAAACACAGACAACAATTTGTAAGCTACAGAAAAACACAGTTATTTGTCATTTGTGGTCCATGAACATTTTTATCTCAGGTTTTGAACATTAAATCTTCATCTTTCTTCCTAGTACTTCCCCAGCTTGGATGATGCCTGAAAATCCATTTCCAACCCTTCAAACTTTTCCTCCCCCTCTTGATCCCTCTGTCATTGACTGTTATTCTACAAGAACCTCCATGGCTGAAAATACCATCTCCAATTAGACCTCCAAATGGACCTCCACATTCATTTGCCACAAAGTCACTGCCTCTCATGCTTCCAAATACAGAATCTGTATCTGTGATATTTCCCATCTTCATTGCAGAGAATTCTGGCTTGGACTCCGCTGAATAATCAAGCTTCAAGTCAATAAACCCTGATTCATCCATGCCACTAAAATCACTCTCCTTGAGTGAGAAAACTCTTCTTGTTGCCCCACTGAACCCCTTATCAGCAGCCTCCATAAGGCCATTCTTCTTGGCACCTTTAAAATCAGTACCCAATTCAGAAGCCAAAACCTCATCTTTCTTTTCACCATCAAAACCACTTTTTCTTGGCTCTGCTTCACTGAACCCACTCTTTCTTCCTTCACTGAATCCGCTCTTTCTTCCTTCACTGAATCCGCTCTTTCTTCCTTCACTGAATCCGCTTTTTCTTCCAGAATCTAAAACCATACCAGCAGTAGTGACACTGGAACTTCTTGCAGCCGAAATTGAGCTCCTGGCCCCAGAAACCATTAAATGTTCTCCACCATCCTCTGATCCAAAAAAGCCACCGCCCCTGAAACTGCAGAGAGACCTGGACCTTGACACGCCCATATGATCAACGAGCCACATCTCACTTTTCTCATCAAACCCAACAACACTTTGGTTCCCACAATCTTTTTCTGATCTTTTCTTCCTAAACAACCTCCCAAATCTCCAAAACCCACTTCTTTTAATCTCAACGCAGCTACTGCTGCTTCTCCTGAGCACCACAACATCCTCTTTCTCTTGGGTCTTGTTGGCCTTGGAATTTGATTGTAAAGCCTCATGCTTTTCATTCTCAATCAGAAATGAGACTCTGCCAACGCTGCCTACCTCCACAGTGCATGAGTTCCGGTTTGATGAGATCTCAGAGCAAGAGCAGGAAGAGAGACGCTGCTCGCCACAATCAGAGCAGACGAGCTTGACCAAACGTTCTTTAAGACAGTAAGCGCATATCCCAACTGATGATGAATTGGGGTGTTTTCTACATGGCATTTCAGATGAAGAAAAGTACTCCATGTCAATGTTGTTACGTGCTTCCACAGCTTTGCCTCTGTCTTTCATGGCTCCCCTGCCGCTTCAATCTTGAAGATAAAGTTTCAAATGAAAAAGAGTAAGTCAAATAAAACAAAAGATTTTGATTTTGATGAGATTTAGAAGAAAATCAATGAAAGGCAGAAAGCAATGTGCGCTTGAATTTGAAAGAATGGTAATTGAATTGATAACATGAAAGAGTGATAAAAGAGATTTTTTTTGGGATTTTCAAGAATCAGAGTGGTATGGAGAATGCTATGAGATTTCAGAGTGATTGAATTTGAATTGATAGATGAAGGAGGCGTCAACTTTACGTTTGCTTTTTCAGCAAACAGTGGTAAGAAGAAAAGGAGTGATGCAAGAAAGCACTAAACCCCTGCAGGCATTATTGTGTAGGGAAGTGAATGTTACAGCGAACTTGAGTAAAATCAGTGAACTGAGAGCCCCTTCATAAATTTCTACCACTACTGCGTGCATTTGTACCATCAATGCTAACCAGACCCACCAAACCACAGTTCCCTACTCCGCATACCTAGTAACACTGTAAAGTCATTTGATCATCTGGTCTAGATCCATCAATCCTTTCATGTGTTTTGTCAACTTTCTTTTATCCCCTCAAAATTAATTATTTTTCTGTTATCAATTTATTTGTGTTCAGAGAGAGGTCTAGGGAAGTCTCTCATGTTCAAGACTATTGATGTATGTGAAGTCTACAATTTATCAATGGTTGAGAATCGTTCATCTCGTGTTCGAGAGTATGCAACTTCAACTATTGATGCATGTGGAGACTACAATGCATTGGCAATTGAGAGTCGCTCACTCCTCTTCTCATGTTTGTGATAAAGCGACTTCAAATTATTACTACATGTGAAGTTTATAATGCATTAGCGGTTGAAAGTCGTCCGTTGAGTCCTTGTGGTGACCCTCCTTTACATTTTTTTTTGTATTATTAACCCATTAAATTTATGGTAAATTTTTGTGGTGTGATGGTTAAACCTAGTGCATGAGAGGTGGCATGAGGGAAACAGGCGTATTCATTTGTCCACTTGCTTTTGACATTCTACAATCATTCACTGAGACACAATCTCATACAATGTCGTTTTCTCGTGGATATTGACCACGTGTACCACCGACAATTCAGCCTATGTTGTTGACCCGACGAGGCCTCTCTTTTGGAGACTTCAAATGGCAATGGACGACTATGATATCTGAGGCTCCATGAATGTCCATGCTGATGAAAGATAGTGTTAAAATCCAAAACCTGGGTTAGGCTGCTGCTAAATCAAGCCCTAAAAGTCGCAAAGCTAAGTATGATGATGATGACGATGGTTGCATCTGTCACATTTGTGTATCAAAACAAACAAAAGTAAATGAGATCGGCCTTTGACGTGCCGTGGAGAGTTGGAGTTGTAGAGATTCTCATATCCCTCTGTCTCTTCGTAAGTTATAAACATAAACCGTGGGACCCCAACATGTGTGAAAAAAGAAAATCAGTCACACTATTTGATCATCACAACTTATATACACCTTTGTGTTGTGTATATATAATGTATAAGTTATAAGTGTCTCTCAATCTCTACATGAGTCATACTAAGAACAATTGTAAATGAGTTGTCTCTCGTAAGTCATAAACATAACTTATAAGACACCGATATGTGTGAAAAAAAGAAAAAATCACATTCACATTGTTTGATCATCACAACTTATACATTGTCTAATCAGAAAGTGGGGTGTTCCTTGATTGATTGTTTTTCATTTTCTCTTTATGTTTTGTGTATATTATAACATATAAGTCATAAGCGCCTCAATTGTAAATGAGTCATGTTAAGAACAATCGTGTATCTTATGTGTTTCACACCGGTAAATTTTATTGTATTTTGATTCCAATTATAGGGACTCCAATAGTAAAGTTAGGTAAGCTTCAATCTCTAATTGATTAACTGATAGAAAATGATTTGAAATGGACAGGGAAGTTAGGAACTAATCCCTTTTGTTGCACCTAATTTGAAGCGCACAAGAAAAGAGAAAATAACAAATGAACTTGACTGAGTCCAATTGCGTGTTTTACTTTGAAATAATTTTGGGTTGAACCACAAAAATGAAAACTTGTAGAACCAGAAGCACGTCTGGTTTGGAGACATAATAGCAAAGCTCGCACGCCCAGCCAGCCCAGCGCATGCAGATCCCCGTTTGTGGTTTGGGACACACAAACAATTATTTTACCAAACAAAAAGAATGTTTTGTTTAATTTAATATAAATATGTTGGATCATGGAAGTGTGGCAATCATGATGTTTTCCATTGGCCTTGCCTCTGCCTTCATTAATTATTTTGTTGCGTTGCGGTTCATGAGTTTTTAATTGTCTTGGGGATCTTAAGATTGCTTTTGTTTTGAATGTGCTCATGATTAAGTGCAATTTTTACCTGCAGATTTGTAAAAAAGACATGCTTGCTGTCTGACGTTCACTTTCTCTGGGGTGTCAATGCCATGTGCCTTTGCCTAAGTTTTGCTTATGATTCAATGCTTAGATTGGACGGTTGTAACTAAATAAAGAAAAAAGAAGAGGAACGTAAGCATTTTTTAATTGAAGGAATTGTTTCCCAAACCAATAAATTTGTCCTTTGGTTGAACAAAAAGACAATTTTCAAGAGTTGGAAAATGGAGTAATGTGTTTGTAACGCCAGTGATTAAAAATGAGTTTGTAACTCAAGTAATTAAAAGTAGTTATTCTTGTACTCGAGGTTCTGTGTTCGAATCCACCCTCCACCAATATCAATATCGTTTGTATCGAAAACTATTGGAAAAGAGAAATGTTACTTTTTGAGTAAGGCTTCAAGAATCCATGATTGAGATGATAATATCCAAGGAATTCTACATCATGGGTAATTCTGATGAAATTGTTGGGTGGATACCTCGATAAAGACTCATTTGCCCTTAGCCCAATGTAGAAACATAAGCAAAACTCAACCCAAGACCAAACAAGGCCCAATATCCTCACAGCCAATTAAGCCCAATCTAAAGCTCCTCTCCTGCTTTCAATCTCTCAGTTTCTCAGAGCTCCCACTCTGTGACCTCCATGGTTCCCCTGCAAATTCACCACCTCACCCCATCATTCTTCATTTCCCAAACTACCCCTCTCCACTCTTCTCTCCCTCTTCCTCACCTTATCTCTCCCACCTCTCAAAGAACCAAAATTTCTCTTAAACCCAACCCCTTTTCGTTTCCCCCAATTTTACTATCCAACCCCACCTTCAAATTTCTTAGGGCATCAGCAAGTCAAGCATCATCATTTTCTACAAATGAAGAAGAAAGCACTGAAATTTCACCGAGCTTGAAGACTTATCGCCCGACGGCGTCGTTTATAAGAAGACATTAGCATTGGTGGAGTGCTCCATGTTTGCTGCACTTACTGGCTTGGTGTACTTCCTCAGCAATTCTCTCGCAATTGAGGTTCGTTGACTTATAATGAAATATGGGTTTGAATAAATTTAGACAAACAACCCAAATTAACAGTTTCATTTTCTTATTTTGTAGTCTTTAACGCTTTTGTTACTGTTTATTGCTTATAAAGTAAAAGCAGCGAGCTTTACATGAAGTTGTTTGTTTTTCATTTTGATTTTATAATTTGAACATTTTAGATACTTTAGTTTATGTTAGGCTACTTTGTTTCAACAGCTTTGCTTGGTTGCAGAGATAAACCAAAACAGAGGAATTGTAATTAACTTGTGCACTTGGTTGGGATTATGTATGAACTTTTGTCATGGTTATCCGTATATCTTATGTCATTCATTCTAGTACACATTATCTCAATAAGGTTTGGTTTTTGTGCAGAATTATTTTGGATGCTTCTTCTCGTTGCCAATAGTGATCACCTCAATGAGATGGGGCATCGCTACTGGAAGAAAAACTATGGTTTGTGAATATTTTCATAACCCACCGTGTTTGAACTTAGAGATTGATACAACGTTTGCATTACATAATTGCAATGGTTTTTTGGTCTTGCTAGGTGGCAACAACTATGCTATTACTAGTTTTGTCTGGTCCAGTGAAAGCCTTAACTTATCTGGTGAGTCTGCTTGTCCAGTTGTACTTTATATTGTGAATTAGGATCTATAACAATTTTCTTCTTCCCACCATACTGATTGATTATTTACTTGCTTAATAGATTCTCTCTTGTGCAGCTTAAGCATGGTTTAGTTGGTTTCACAATGGGAGGTTTATGGAGGTATGAAGTAATTCAAATTAGTTTAAGCAGTGGGTATGGATTAGTTTTTTGTCCATGTCATTCTGATTAGCAGTTTTACCTTCTGTTTTGCATCTTCTCAGGTCGGGAGCAAATTGGGGTCTTTCAATTCTCTTGTGCACAATTGTAGTGTTTTCTCCCTTCTGCCTTGAATTCATTAAATCTGTTTGAAGCAGTGTTTATCTCGTTTAAAGATTTTAGTTAATGGTAAAATTCTTTGTATATGCAGGTTCGATCACTGGGCGCTGTAGGCTATGTTTTGATATCTTCATTCTTGATAAGTGAAAACATACTTGCTTTGGTAATTGACTATCCTTTATCTGGTATTAGTTTGATGCAATACCTACATTTGAGTTTCAATTTTTGTTTTGTTTTGTTTGGTGGATCAAATTTGCTTGCAGATCACTATAAACATTCATGCTTCTCTAACATTCATATTCACTGCGTCGGGCATCTATACAGTCCCTTCGATGGGAGTGATATATGCCTTATTTGGCACTCTGGTACTCTCTCCCCCTTTGTCTCTCTCCTTCTCTCGCACACACTTATATACTAGAGTATGAAGGCTTTATATATTTAACAGGTATTGATCAACAGTGGATCCTTCATGTTCTTGCTGCACCTATTGTATTCGGTGTTCCTTACCAGGCTTGGAATGAAATCATCATTGAGATTGCCAAGATGGCTAGAGAAGGCTATATGACTGCTTTCGTGGGATTGATAAATTAACACTCTATAGTACCATATATTATAGGTGGAAAGAAAAATTCGTAACAATGGTTTCATGTTTTCAGGTGAGACCATCTTTGATCTTGTGTAATCACATTAGTCATCATTGTTCACGACTAAATTCTTGCCATGTATATCACAAACTACAATTGAATATAGGCAAATGTCGATTTCCATTTCTCACATTTTGTGAATTTGTTTCCTCTTTGGTATCATACATAGAACGGATGTATGTGTGAGAATTGGCCACGAAAACAGAGAGTTCTAAAGTATAGTAAGAATTTAGAGATTTAGGATCTCTAGTAAGAATTGACGGTGAGAAGGAACAGAAATAGGTGAAGGGTAGAAGACTGGGGTCTGGGTGAAAGAATGAGCACATAATATTACCAGGTTAATTTAAATTTCATAATGTGAATGTAAAAGGTACTTTGGATGGATGAGTAATTTACTCTTAATCACTTGAGTTATAAGCCGTGTGTGTGTAGAAGTTAAATCTCAAGCAGATTATATTGTGAAAGAAATGTATCAATAATAAAAGCTAGGGGCTATAGGGCTAAAGCTATGCCTATGAATTTATGAAATTCAGAATATCATATGTTCATATGCTATGCCTAAAACTTGACTACACCAACATAAGGCTTCACTACCGACCCAACCCACAAATTCCCATTTTGTTCTTCAACCTCACTAACAGATTCCAGAGCTGGACCACCCTCTCCATCCAACACCTGCACAACTGTTCCTTGCTCATCAAACTTTGCTGCTACGGGATCGTTTACATTCAACCATTTGTCCGAGGTCGCAATATTCACTACTTCCTTGACTCCTCTTCCACTATTGAGTGCAACCCAAAATTCTCCTCTGTTGTTGCTCTTGATGTTATCTGGAGGCCTTTCTAGTTGGGCAAAAAGTTCAAAGGCAGGAGCTTTGGGGCCTCGAAGCCAAAGCCTGTGGATTGTGAAGGGGGCAGATTCGGCCACTAGGATGAAAGACTTGTCCTTGCTTAGAGCCACACCATTTGCAAAAGCCAAATCATGGAGCAAGACTGTCACCTCCTTTGTACAAGGGTCATATTTTAGTAGCCTCCCGGTTTTGTCACCGGCTAGGATTGACTGCATCCATACCCTACGATCAAAACAAAGTTTAAAAAATATAAAATGAACGGTTCAGATCATTAGACATGTTTATACTATATTTGACCAAGCAATTAGAAGCAACTCTAGGCAAAGCAAAAAGTCCCACATTCAAATATTACAAGAAGTGAAGGCTCCCCCTCACCTATAAAAGGAGACCACTCTCCCCTTAGAAAAGGATCCTTAGGCTGGGCTTGATCTTTAGTCATAACCTTCCTCTTTCTTACATTTAAGTTTCCCAACCCCATGTACAAATGTAAATACACAATATTATAATAATGAGAATATCTTCTCCGTGGACGTAATTCATTAAGGGTGAACCACGTATATCTTGTCTTTTGTATGTTTATTGCTTGCTCAAATCCTCACACGCTTGGTGAAGGTCCTCACTTTCACTCATCATCAATCACACCTCATCACTAAGTTGGCTTCAAAAGTGCCGAACCATTTTTGAGCGTCAACAAGACACATTGCGGGACGAAGAAAAAAAGAATAAGAAGTAAACAGTTAGATAATATACCTTCTTTGGAAGACAGTGCTTGTGTCTGTGAAATAGACAATGCCTGTCTCTTCATCAACGTCCAAAGCATTTGTAAACATGAGGGGCACCCCTCCTAGAGAACTGGCAAGTACCTCCGGCTTACCACCATTAGGGCCTGTTTTGAGGAGCCCAAAGTAGGCATCTGCAATATACAGATCACAAGTTTTGGGGTTGAACTTGAGGCCCAATGGCCTACCACATATGGGTTCATTTGTCGCGTTGGTTGACCCATCACATAATTTCCTTGGCCTGATTAACAAAAAAATTCACTACTTCAAAAATAATTTTTTAAAAATTACATGAAAGTATTACTGTTGAAAGGAGCATATTTAATAGGCTTTTTTTTTTTCTTTACCACAAATGATCCTTAACGTTTACAAAATTGTCATAAATAGTCTTTAAGGTTTTTGTGACATTAATAGTCCTTACTGTTATGACTTTTTATCATAAATAGTCTCTATCGTTAGAAATTTTGTTAAGTGTGACATGAAAGATAAATAGAGCCCACATATCCAATCACATTATTACATGTGGATGAAAATAAATAAATAATTAATTTTTTTTAATGAAATTTCCTTTTTTTTCTGCAACTTTTCCTCCCCTTCCTCTACTTCGTCTCTCTTACCCTTAGCCCTTACTCTCCACCAACTGGCCCCTCTTTCTCCCTCTGCTCTCCCTCTCCTCCCTGTCCTCTCCTTGTACCTCTGTTTTTTCCTACGCCCCCTCTCTATCCCTCTGTTCTCCCTCTCTCCTCCCTGTCCTCTCCTTCTCCCTCTGTTTTTTTTCTTGCCCATTGCCACCAGCAAAAAAAAAAGAAAAAGATATACAGTGGTTGAGAAAATATATAGTTATAAAACTGTATCTTTGTGTTCGTCTGGTTGTAGAGGCGAGAAAAAAACAGAGGGAGAGGAAGAGGGAGAGGGAGAGCACAGGGAGGAGAGAGAGAGAGAGAGAGAGGCTAAATGATTTTTCATAAAAAAAGTATGTTCCTAGAAATGGTCAATGTTCTTGAGCCACAGTTTTCCATTTAGATATGGAACTTAGGATCATAGGAGGGAAACCCTTTCAATAGCACTTTAGCTTCTCTGGCATGGGAGATGACTAAACTAGGCATTCAAGAACCATAACCTTTTCTAGGAACAGATTTTATGATTATAGAATAGGCATTTATAATCCTCCTTCCATGCAAAGAGTCTATGAGCCCTTCAGCTAGTTTCCTCTTAATTTTTTCTACATATCATTTCTATATCAAGATAAAATTATTCATGTACTCTGAAGTTTCTTAGGGTTTTATTTGTTTTTTGTTTTTATCAACCTGAATTGTAATAGCATGTTCAATGGGACCGCAATGCTGTCTGCAAATTGAAACAAAGGGAGAGGGAGAGCACAGGGAGGAGAGAGGGCAGAGGGTAAGAGAGAGAGAGAGAGAGGCTAAATGGATTTTCATCAAAAAAAATATTTATTTAATCCATATGTCACTGTGTGATTGGACATGTGGGTTCCACTTATCTTCCACATCAAAACACTTAACAGAATTTCTAACAGTAGAGACTATTTGTGATAAAAAGCTCTAACGTCGAGGACTATTAATGTCACAAAACCTCACGACCATTCATGATAATTTTATAAACGTTAAGGACCATTTGTGATTAAAAAAAGCCTATTTAATAAGTAATAAAAACATATTAATTTTTTTACGGCTGAAACGATGTCAACTCAAAAAAGTCAACTTACGAGGCCTCACAGCTCGATTGGTAACTAGTAAAGCATAACCCCAAATTTCAAAACTACGACCAAACCAAAGAACACTAGAAATCTAAGAAAAAACAAAATGAAGATTTTTTTTGGATTGGGAATCTATAGTTAACCAATACTTGCAAAGTCAATAAGGAGCTATTTTCCATTAGCAAATAAAGGATAAAAACAAGAAGTAAGATCAATGCTGTAAACATTTGCATAATGTTGTTTTCAAAACATCTCTCGGTTGACCAACAAAAAAAACGAAGAAGTTGAAGAGATCTTACCTGTCTGGGGAGGTGAAGGCAAACTCTATCCAACCCAAGCTCGGTCCTTGCCATTTGAGAATTGTACCATCTGAAACCCCGACGTAAGGTCCTTGTCCATGGCAGTCAAAGGCAATGCTTTCGGGGCCAACCACCCTGGCCAGCTCCATTTGATGGTAATTTCGGAGGTTGATCACATAATTAGCTGCTGATGCTGATGCTGCTGCCGCCGCCGGCGGTTTAGGTGATAGAATGACATCAAGAGCGGCTACGACTATGAACAATAAGAATGAAACAAAAGGTGGCCTCATGGCAGCTCAAATTATTATGTGCAGATATTGTGACTAATTCTCTGGCTCTCTTATACTAGACTATTTATAACAACTTCACAGAATGGAATAATTCCTATTTATAACTACTTCACAGAATAAAATAATTCCTATTAACTCACTTGCCTTTGTATATTAACTCACTTGCCATTAGCAGCAGCTGCTAATTATGTGATCTACCTCAGAAATTACCATCAAATAGGGCTGGCCACGAAAGCATTGCCTTTTGACTGCCACGGACAAGGACCTTATGTTGGGCAGGGCCGGTCCTGAATTTTCAAAAGCCCAGGGCAACAATCTAAAGTGTGCCCTACACACATTAATCACTAATATTAGTATACTTCTTGTTTTATCAACTAAGCATTGGATTTTTTGAGAAAGTATTTATTTGAAAATATTTTTAGACTTTGGACCAAAACACCCCTCTACTTGGGGCACATGGTCAAAACTTAACGGAATTGGGAGAAATTTTGACAAAAATTAAAACATACCCTTGAATTGTTTCGGATTGAAAATTATAAGAATAACATTCACAAAATTAAAAAACTACAAAGATAAATTTGATAAAAATGAAACTACGAAGACCAAAATAATAAAAATGATAAACTATAGGGACTAAAATACTTTTTGTGGACTTCGCACAGCCTCCGCATGTTGTCACATGCGTATGTATAGGGCACTAGAATGCGAATTTGACAACCTAATCTATCTGGACTGATTAAATTGCCATAAAAAAAGAAGGGAAATACCTCGTGTCTTATATATATAATCAACCATATTAGCTAGAAGGAAAATGCTAGGTTTACCACATTTTTCATACCACAATTGTACCACCTCTCTAATAGAGGTGGGCCCCATTGTATTGGTGGGCTCCCCTATATAATATACATGTTTTTTTTTTAATTATAAAGATATATATTAATTAACTCAACGTGGTAGGCAATTCCATCTTACTTCCCCATTAATCCTTTGACTTTGAGCCAGCTATTGTGTGGATCCCCTATATAATGGAGGTCAAACATAAAACTAGTTAAAGCCCATTAATCCAAGATGATTTGTTGGAGGATCTGACTGTAATATTCATGAACGAATAATGGCAATTTAGTTAAAGCCCATTAATCCTTTGACTTTGAGCCAGCTATTTTGTGACTCCCCTATATATAAGATTATTTGTTGGAGGATATGAAATTTTTCACTCCAACAGTTGATGCTGTTTGTGAGAACCGTATAAAAAGTCATATTGAGAAACAATGGACACTGTATAATCGAATGCTCACTTGTGCTCCAATAGGCACACCAATCCATCGATTTGAACTACAATGGGGGCATGAAGACCCCAAAAAGATAAGAACTTATATACTCTACATTTTATGGTTTCACTAATTTGCATGATATTGTGGCAATTTAGCGTTGCACTTGCTCGTTCTATCATATAAACTAAGAAAGGGAACCACCACAATCCTTCAAGGCGCTGGAGTTGTAGTAAAATACGTTTTCACATTTTTCAAGTTGTATGCGGACGTTATTCAAATTTTTATTGGCATTACATATTTCTATAACAAACCAATTGAATTGGGGTGGGGGGCAGACTAGATCCTTCAAAGGAGGGTGTTTCACTCTCACTTGATTATCTACATAGCATAAAATAAGTAATATAAATCTTTAGTATCAATATTTTATTAGACAATTTTCCTCTAAAAATTCTCCACGATTTTCAAGTCTCCTAAAGGTTGGTCTCAGTTTTTATTTCATGTGGCAGACATGTAATCGTTTGGTATAGTGAAACTCAGTAAATAAATCTTGTGGATTTTGTCCACATGCATGAGGAAGAAGTTCAAGGCCTATAAGCCAATGAAGATATTCAAAACTCCATTTTCGGAATGAAGATAAATTGCCTAACAGATAAGATCTTTCTCATTTCTCTGATTAGTTTTTGTTTTAATGAATTCATAACTTTGTCTTTGACAAAGAAAGAAAATGGGACTTCACGTTTATGGAATCTGGAGGAAATATTAATCATGATATTACTTACTGTTCAACATATACCAGCGCCTCTAATCATTTACAGCAGCGAAGGTACACCATGAACTTGTGCTGGAGGCATGTATGCTTGTGACTAGAATGGTTACAATGATGTAGAACAAATGGCTATACTGTACATGTACATCACTTGGCTGCAGAGATGACACCAGTCACGACTAACGTGCATGGATTCATAAATAGAATGTTCAAAAGATATATTTATCAAGGTCAGACGAAGATGACTGACACACTGCCTCAGACTACTGATGTTGTGAATTAAACAAGGGCACATAGCTTTCCCAGTTTCCCTTGGGCCTGAACCTTGCCATAGCCAAAATTAAGTGGTGTTCGTTTGAGGCACGATAACTACCGGGTGACACACCCCGTATGTGCTCAGGTCCAACTTTTCCTTTGCACAATTTGCATATGAATTGCATGATTTGGTATGAACTGGTCCCTACAACTCTTTATCTTACAACTTTTTATGGTCAGCAACAAGCCAATAGGACGTTATTAGCATTTGTGGGATAAAGATCCCAGTCTTCTGACTCATAAGCTTATGGTATGTCTTAGTCTCTAGTGCGATTTTACAACAGCTAATTTTTTATTGTTGATGAAACCATGGCCTCAAAGGCGTATGATCAGAAACTTTTAAATTGATTATATATATCTAACACATCTCAAAGTACTTTACTCCCTTTTTTTTTTTCTTCAAATGAATGAACATGTCATTACCATAGAGAGTTGCATAAAAGCCCAATACAAAAGTCAGAAAAATAAAAACAAGGCTCAACTAAACAAAATATAAGCTCAATCCATAATACACAAAATTTAGACCCAAAACACAAAAACCCTAAAATCAAACCTTAGAAACAACAAGCAATTGCCGCCGCAGCCAAAAGAAGAAGAAGGTTCAGGGGAACCAACAAAGAGTATCTATAGAGCGTGGGATTGGGGAAGCAAGCCACTAACATGCATCATGCTCAAGCGATCCAAGATCAAGTATTGGTCCAAATGGACCACTAAACTACAAACCCACACCTCCATAACATGATCTCATATATGAGGATGGGTTGTAGGGGAGAAGCAGCAACAACAAACAAGTAGCCAACCAAGAAAATTCTAGGGAAAGAAGAGGATTTTAGGATTTTAGGGTTCTGTGCACAAAGTAGGTTGGATGTCTGTCCAACCCAAATTTTTTCAAAGAAAATAATACCTGCATATGTTATAAGTAGAGTCCAAAATTAAAAGCAAAATGTATATCATATCTTCTTTGCCCATTCAAATGGTCCTATGTCTTTTCTCTCTATTTCTTTTGGCTATACGACATTAACTTGTTTCTCTATCTTTTAGCTACTCGACATCAACATCTTCTTTCTCCCTCTATTTTCTATATAACTTTAATTTTAATTTGAGTAATCTGGGGTTTAATAAGGGATGAAAGAGAGTTTTCTAATAATATCGATAATGTATTGATAATTTAAGAATTTAAGAGATCTAAGCATCGATAGTTTTGTTTTATTTTATTTTGCATTGCATTTACTTTTGATTTTAGTTTTAGTTTTTGCATTTGTGGAACTTTTATTTATGGATAGATATGCATTTTAAGGGTAAGCCTCATTATGTCCTCCTTGACTAGGTGTATCTTTTTATGTTTATTAAAGAAATTCACTCGTATCGTCGAGTTTAGTGTATAAGTTTTGCCCAGCTAGCTTTCGAATGTTGGAATCGTCATCATTATCATCTTACGTAGACATAGATATTGTACTATGAAAGTTAATGAGTATTTGGTATAGTGGCATTCAATCTTTATTTTGTTAAAGGTGGTTATGAGTTTAAATGAAAAATACAACGTGTTCCTTAGTCATGCATGCAAAAATCATGAAATGGAGTTGTGTTTGTACCATATTTGGAAAATGGGTCAAAGTTAGTTTGTTTTTCAAATAAGATTACATTAAACCCAAGCCCAGTTTCTTTCTTTCAAAACCATAAAATAAAATAAAATGCTTTTTTGGATTTGGGTCATTAATTGGTAAAATCTACTCAAAAACCCATGTTGCGAAGACCCCAATCTTAACCCACACTAAAGTTAGAAAATGGGTAAACCGTTACCAAGTTGACTCACATGACCTTCTGAATATGGATTTTCGCCATTAAGAATGACTTGACCGATGTCTCTCTTAGCAAGGAAGCAAGATGGTTGATTGATGCCAAAACCGAGAAGAGCGGTCTTCCAACTGGTTTTCCAGCGGCGAAAGGACGACAAATCAAAGGGATATCCCTTGAAACCAGTATTTGTATTTGAGAGACCTCTTCTCCCACCTATGGATCGACTCACGAGGACAAATCTGCAGCTAACCTTGGACAACACTCGAGTATTGTCCTTCAGCCTTTACAGTCATTGATTCAAAATTTCTGCCTATAAATATAAAGGCTCAACAACAACATTCGAGGATTATCTCTCCAAAATCAGATGTAACGTCTTATAAACACTTGAACAAACTTCAAGATTTTCAAATAGCCAACTTGCTGCCCAAATAACTAATTGACAACTCCTGCGTTTATCTTTTATTGCTCTGCCATCTTCATGGTATAATTCTTGTTTAAAAAGTCAATCTAGTTTTCTTCTAAACATCTAAAACTTATAGAGATTGGATAACATAAATATCGAATCTCCTTAATATTGTAACTTGTTCTTTTAAAAACAGCTAAATGGAGAAATCTATGGTTTTCGTTTTAACTTGTTATCATGTCGAAGCTAGATAGAGAAATCTCCAGCTTATGGAACTTTATTCTCTTTGCAATTTACCTTGATCTCACTTTACATTCTTGCCATTTATCTTTTTCATATTTTACTTTCTAGTAATTTACTTTCCCGCATTTTTATATTTGAATCTTTTGTTATAACTGTTTATTACTGGACAGGCCCAAGATAAGGGTTCTACGTCCGAACATGGCTTTATCAACTTGAGAACAAGGGTTTGTTCATGCCCGAATTAACTCAATCCTAACCCAGTTCGGGGTTATCTACAGCCCAAATTAGGTCTCCGAGCCCAATCAATGGAGAATTGACCACAACATCTGTTTTTTTGTTTGGTTAGGTATTGTTCATACTTTCCAAGCCTTAGACACATGATTGAAAGAATATTGAAATCCTCTTAATTGAAGCATAGAAAATAACTTATCTATGCCAGTACCCGATTTGGAGAATAATGGCTTGATTAGAGGTCCAGAACAAGCACACGTCCATCAAACAAAACATTCTACATCACATATACCAAGTCTGTAGGGCTGGTCCCATCCCTAATAGTGGCATGCCTACATAAACCACGATCGGGCCAGAAGAAGCAAGCTGCTAGGGCCCAACGCATGCTTGTCTGCCTTTCTCAACCTGATCCAACTTTCAATTTTATCCGAAATTGAATGAGTTCTCTCGCAAGCCAAAAATCTAATCGGGCATTTGTGTTGACTTGACCTCTTCCTCTCTCCTGCTCCATTCCCAAAAAAAATCGGCTTGGAAAAGGAAGGAAAGAGGGACTAACAAGTTGTTACAACACCTTAATTAGTTAGCATCACACAAAATCAAGGATCGGTAGGAAGTTAGACATGCTAGTTGCACGCCAACCTTATGCACTTTACGTTGCCCCTGTTTATTTTTTGGTCAAACAGAGCAATTGCACTGATTTCATTAATTTTCCTCTGATTTTATTGATCATGTAACGAAAAATAGCTCAGCCCCCCAACAAGAAGAGGATTGCATATGGGCCAAATTAAGCCTCAAAGCCCAACAATTAGATGAAGAGATAAGAGAGGTCCAACACGTTAGATTGCAGACCATATTAAAATGCTAAACAAATTAAATTGCTTTGGTGAAGTACTTCGTATACAATAAATTATGAGCATGGCATGGCTTTTTAAATTGAAACTCCTCAATCTTGAGTATCCAAGCTGCCAAGCTTTATTATTTGTTGCTGATTAGCCTCAGCCCATTTTTGCTGCTTCCTTTCTCCTAACTCAAAAGCCATCCGGACTATAATTGGGTTATGATTATCAAAAAATCTTTCAATAGCTGACCTCATTTTCATTTTTTATTGGAGCTTTTCAAGTGCCTCACAGCTCACCAATGTCTCATCTCCATACTTACTTGAGAATAATATTATTACTAATCATGGAGGGGCCTTGATTCTCGGATAATTCATTTGTATTAACAACAGTATTAACGAGCGTTTAAGCATTAGAAGTCTTTATGACTCGATATTCAATATAGGCACTAGTAGCTGGGCAATGTATTCAAAAACTCATCAACCCTTGTAATTGTCTTAATTTTAATGTTAGATCGCTTCGATATTATAATAGTCTTTTATGGCTAGTTTGTATTTGTCTTTTAAGGTTAGTTTGTATTGATTCATTGTAGTTAGTGATTTATGAATATAATTTCATATTTTCTCAACAAAAAATAATAATAATAAAGAAACCACTCATGTACGTATGAGTGATTGACCGTAATACAACTCTATATTCAAATAAATATGCAATCAGTTGCCATAGAGAGGTGTCTGAAGCCTTATTATAAGCCATGCATGCACATTTAACATTTAACATGCTTGTTGAACTTTAATTTAAGTTAATAAAATTGTATTCAGAATTAACACATCTTTATACTTCTTTATAAATACCTTCATATTGGAGAAGAATATAATCTGAATATATCTGAGATTTCTCATACGCTTTGTTTGACAAAAATAAGATGATTTGGCCAAATGAACATATTCAGATTCTTTCATTCGTTGCAAATAGTCCATAAGATACAAGAATTAATTTAGTGCGTTAGAACTTATCCCACGTTTCTTTCCAGATCCAAGTGATGCTGATGAAGCCCAATACTTACACAGTGCCAATAGTGTTGAACATGAATGGCAGGCCGATACTTAATTTAATTCAATTTCTTCATCAAGGAGCAAGGAATATCTTAAGGAATAGGGATTGATTGACTAATCTCAAGGGCGGCGGCCCCAAAGGGCACATCTCCATGTCACAGATAACGTTGTTAAATACTCCACGCTCTCATTTGGCTTCCCTCTTTTTGGTTTCTTAATCACAAAAAGCAAATAAAGAAAACGGGCTAGATGTTCTTTACACATATAATATGCTATATGTTCCCGAATCCTAGCAAAGTTAGTGTTGAAATTTCGGCATGGCATCTTAAAATCTTGTGAATCGTGGTGAGTAGGAATCCAATTACGAAGGGATTTGGTCTAATTGCCCTTCCACAAACTTCTTGGTTTCATTTATTTACAAATATATCGACAATTATATTCGCACATAACTTCAAGCGCATAAATAAGAATTATTGACTGTTTGAGCAACAAACTCTTCATAACAAAGTAGATGTGTTTTTTTGTTAGTACAAAGATACTCTAAATTAGAAAGAGACAGGAACACACACTACCATGTTATTACGGAATTTCAAACGTAAAATCACTAGTTTGAAAGTCAAGTTGAAAAACTTTATTTTGTGCTATTTACTTTAGTTTTTTATATGTATTTTTATGAGCTGCAAAAAACTAAAAACTAGCAAAATTATTGTGATTCATACTTTCCATATGTTTGCCACACTTCTATAACATATATATAAAGTTGTTGAAATTACAAGGAAAATGCTTAAAATCCGGTGGCTGTTGAAATTATTAGGTTTCTTTTTCTGTTAATCATTGCAGGAAAATAAGGGAGGCATAAAATTTACAATAATTGACAGGTTGCCCATGCACGACAAAGAGTAGTGGAACGGGTGGACAGAAAACCAAGTTAGCTAATTAGAGGAGAAAAAAAAAACACGAAAAAAACGAAAAAGTTACAGCCACACAGGTCGAACACGTGTCAGAAGGTTTGTGGCTGTGTTTAAAACAGCCCTCACCGCGCACCAATCTTATCGCGAAAAAGTGCCCCCACAAATCTAAATGTAGAGATAGGCCTCTCTGCCGTTTCAGCCCTCCCACGCGAATCTGATTCTGTCTGTCTTTGTCGTTTTCCCTTATTCTATTCATACTCGAATCCCAAACCTACCAAAAATTTCACCAATCCAAAAGTAAAAAGACTAAAAAGTTAAGCCTTCACTAGTTGTAGCATTTGAGTTAATTTTGTTTAATTACAATATTTTTATAATAAATAAAATTAAAATCCGTAACCTCTAGCTTTTTATTTATTATAACGGTTAGTCCCACTACAATAGAAAATTCAAAGTAATAATTGTAGACAATTAAATCCTAAAATAGTAGACAAATGAATGGTTTATCAATTCTACATCGTAAATATATGAACATAATACATCAGCGATAAATTTCACTTACATGCCTTTTTAAAACTTTCTTCCAACTTTACCAACTTTCCAATATTGAATTACCAAGATAAATAAACTTTCCATATTTCAAATATTATTATTATTTGCTATTAAGAAATTTTCTTGCCCCTAAAACCTTTGATTACTGATAATTATTATTTTTAACTAAAAAAAGTTAAAAAGAAACGGAAAGAATGCATGATCCGTGAATAATAAAAAAAGTTTTGACCGAAGAAAAAAAAAAGTTATCATTGAAAGGCCCGGCTGTTTCCAAGAATCAACGTCGCCAGCCTATCATGCCAGACTTGAGAGCGTAGGGGCATGGTCGTCTTTTCACCATTAAGCGGGGGTAAACTTGGAAAGCAGTCTCACGTACTCTATAAATATGCTCCATACCTCTATCATTTTCCAGAAAAACAAAACAGCCACAGCAACAATCAAATTTTTCTAGGGTTTTTGATCCGCCTCCCTTTTGATATCTGCATTTTCTCGCCGCCCGCTGGTTCGTTCGATTTTCTTATTGATTTCATCTAGAGGTTTCGGGGGAGGTCGAAAGCCGTTGGCTTATAGTTCTAAGAGAACGCCCAACAATTTTTCATATTTGTAAGTTCGATTATTTTTCCTTTTCATATGTTTATTGTTTCTTTTCTTCATTTCAATGGGTATTTGATTATTTGTCCATGTGGTCTGTGTGGAAAATGAGGAACCTTTGATAACCTGCATATGCTATCATTCTTTGTTAAAGTTTTAATTTTTATCTGATGTTTTGTTTACCACGGTAGAACTGATTGGGTTATATGGGTTTGGATTTTTGGGGCTGGATTAAAATTTGTGTTTTGGAATTCCTTTTGTTGCATCAAATAGGGTGATTTAACTTGCACAATGATTTTATATATTCGTATTTTCATAAATATTTTAATTAAATCTGTCCACGAAATCCATCTAAAATGAATGATTTTTTTGTCATGTACCAGTAATGTTCGAGAAATTTTTTGTCCTTTTTGTGTTCTAATCTAATAGTTTGTATTGTTTTAAAAAAAATCATTTGGGCTAAAAATGTTGCATGTTTGTGGAAGAATAATTTGGATTCTGAACATATAGACTCAATCTGTTTCATAAGCTACATGTTGTGATGTTGAGAAAATTTCTTTACTGGGATTTGTTCCACATTTCTCTACATGTAGATCTATACTCTAATTCTTTTAATTATTTGTTTCTGATAACTGAAATCTTTTTTGGTTGGCTGTCAACAGGAAGAACTGAATGATCTAATGGAGTCTAAAGGTGGTAAAAAGAATTCTAGTAGTAGTAAATCCTTATTCTATGAAGCACCTCTTGGATACAGCATCGAAGACATCCGACCCAACGGTGGAATCAAGAAGTTCAGATCTGCTGCTTACTCCAACGTAAGTTTCGGTTTGCCATTTTATCGTAGAGTTTGGTTATGAGTTCCTTCTAGCTGGGTTAATTGTGGAAGTAATCATTGTACATGAAAAATGCTAACTTTCTGCTTCCATCTTGTGCAGTGCGCTCGCAAACCATCCTGATATTCCTCGATCGGAAACCTAACCACAAGACGTGGTTCATAAACTTTTATTGCTTTAGTTGGTTTTTGTGTCTTTACTTCGATCAGCATCTTCCTCTCTTCTCTCTTAGCGACTGTAGTATCTTTGCGACTGTATTCTGTTTGCTTTTTGGGTCTTCTTGCAACTATAATCGTTCCTGTTTGTTGATATGGCCATGGCGGTCTCTGCAATTGGATTTGAAGGTTTCGAAAAGAGGCTAGAAATATCATTTTTTGAACCGAGCATCTTCGTTGATCCTGAAGGAAGGGGTCTTCGATCTCTGGCCAAAGCTCAGATAGATGCCCTTCTTGACGAAGCTGAATGCACTATCGTCTCTTCATTGTCAAATGATCATGTGGACTCCTATGTTCTTTCTGAGTCAAGCCTCTTTATTTATCCGTACAAGATGATCATCAAAACTTGTGGGACAACCAAGTTGCTCCTTGTGATCCCGCCTCTCCTGAAGTTGGCTGAAACCATTTCCCTTGCTGTGAGAGCTGTGAAGTACACTCGCGGAAGTTTCATTTTTCCAGGGGCACAGTCATACCCTCATCGTAACTTCTCAGAAGAAGTTTCTGTCCTTGACGGCTACTTTGGAAAGCTTGGTTCAGGAAGCAGGGCGTATGTGATGGGCCGGTCAGATGGACCTCAGAAATGGCATGTGTATTCTGCTTCTGCTGAATCAGGAAGCTTAGCTGACCCTGTTTACACTCTAGAAATGTGCATGACTGGTTTGGACAGGGAGAAGGCTTCTGTGTTCTACAAATCCCAATTAAGCTCTGCAGCTGCAATGACAAACGATTCTGGTATCCGAAAGATCCTTCCAGATTCTGATATTTGCGATTTCGAGTTTGACCCCTGTGGTTATTCCATGAATTCCATTGAAGGAGCTGCAATTTCAACCATTCATGTTACACCCGAAGATGGTTTCAGTTATGCAAGTTTTGAAACAGCTGGATATGATCTGAAAGATGTGAATATCAACCAGTTGGTTGAGAGGGTCCTGGCTTGTTTCCAACCGAGGGAGTTCTCCATTGCTGTGCACGCTGATGTTGCTACCAAGTCACTCCAGCAACTATCTTCAGTGGATTTGAAGGGATACTGTCGCGAAGAGAGCACCCACGAAGAGCTTGGAATGGGTGGTTCAATTGTCTACAATAGGTTCCTCAAGACCGAGCGCTGTGGTTCTCCTAGATCAACTCTTAAAGGCTGCTGGAGAGATGAAGAAGAGGAAGAAGATTAAGTACAATAAAGTTATTATGGTCGGCATTTTCTGATTACGAATAATAAATTACCATTATCAGCAATGGCCTGATAATGGTAAAAACCTGAGCATGTCTAAAAATTGTCTTCAATTACTTTTATTGTTGCTGCAGTTTTTCTATTCATGTTAAAGTCTTGTTTCTCTTGATACAGCACAAGCCTTTGGTGGGCTCTAGTTATTGTTTGTTTGATTCAGACATCTGTTATTAACCATCCTTGGTTATGTTTAGCTATTTATTCTGATGATTATGATGATGGGTTTCTGTCCCCTTGGCAATTCATACATTTAGTTCATCTGTGTTGTCTCTCTTTGAAGGTTTACTGGGTTGTAAATTGGTAAATACTGCATTTGGATCGTATGGATGGCAAAAATGAGGTTGTTGGGCTTCGATGCCCCTTGAAATTATTCACTCTGAACTTTATGCCGGGCTGCACTGCATGGATGTTGAGATGGATATTGAAAGTCAGGCTCTTTTGGCCCATACGTTAATTTTTGTTGTGTTGGACCCGGCAAGTAACTTCAAAGTTCAAACCTCGAGAGCGGGGCGTGCGCGCCATCCATTATGGCGTTTGCGTGGTTTTCGATTTCCTCCTTGTTTGTTAGTCAAAAAAACGGGGCAAGCTACCAAACTTATTTTGTTTTTCGGTTGCCTGGAGGTGCAGGGCCAGCTAGCCTAGCTTGCTAGATCCCAAGAAAACTAAAGCTACCTAACTTTTGACTAACAGTAGATAACAAGATGAAAAAATCTTGGCCCGCGTCCCATAAACTCTGGAACATAGATGAGCCGCTCCTTGCCCAGCCTCAACTTTTGACATTGACAACTCCATCTCCATCTCCATCTCCATCTGAATTTTGGGAAATTTCACACATTTGTTGTTTTAAAACAATATGGGAAATTTGACAAAAAGGGAAGAATAAAATTGTTGACATCGAAATATTCATTTGGCAAAATGTGATGATCTTTTATTCTTCTTTCGCACTCATGAGTCATACTCATACCTACCAAGTTCATCTTTTGAAGCCCATAATCTTTTACTGGGTATGCAAATGGAAGAATAACCCTTCCCCCTCCTTTTTCATCGAATCTTTTTGTTTTTTTACCCTTTTTTTTTTCATTCACCTCTGCAGAAAATCAAGACCCTTGGTATACTTCCACATTGGACCATCAAGATTAACTACAAGTAATTAGCAAGTGCAAAAAAACCACCTTGAACATTTCTCATGAAGAGAGATCCAGAGGCCCAATCACACAACACAGTAGTACAAGTATGTATGGCCCTAAAGACATTTGAACCCCATAGAACATTTCCGTGTTTTTTTTTTCTGCTGTGCATGTCAGGTTGAAAGTTCTTCTGGAACGACCAAGTTGTTAACTTTTATATATCTGAATCTGAACACATATTATGTATTGTAATTTGTATCTATAGATAAGAAAATGTGTCATTGTATTCGTATAAGCTTGCTTGCTTGTTTGGTCGTCCCTAGAAGCAAGCGAGAAGAGGGTCCAGCTTCTCAGGGAACACAGCTGCTTTATTCATCTGTGTACATGTAAGACAGGAGCTAGCAGATCAGCTATTGTCCTGGGCCTGGCTTTTCAAATCTTTCATCTCTGTGGCTCCTCCTTGTGCCCGTGCTAACATTTTTTCTTTTCTTTTTATAGCACAGGCTTTAATCAGAACCTGTCCGCTCAAAAGCAATTGAAACATGTTGCCAATATTGGGAGGGACCAAGGGAGACAAATAATTCATAATTCTCAAGGGGGTCGGTCCAATGTAAATGATATAGAAATTGAGGTATGTTATATGTATGAATGGTTAAAATTGTTTGCAATATCAATTATTGCAGAAGCAGATGGATTAGGCAACTTGGCCTATATTGTTCTATCTGTCATGTCATCAGGGTGCTTTTTTAAAGCTTTCGGTTTGTGACGAGGCCTCTGTTCTGTTATTGCCCTGTGAATTTTCATGTATGTATGGAAGCCAGCCGGCCAGGTAATAAGGTTGCAAAAAAGTGATTAACTTTTTATTTTAACGTTTTCTTAGGGAAAAAGCTTTGTTAGGTTTGTTTTTAGTCTTGTCTAATTTTCACTGTGCGCTAAATGACATTTGTCTTTTTGCAGATGCTCTCCTTCTAAAACATGTTAAACCAAATTATTGAGAAAAAGTGGGTTCTACGCATTAGCTTTGGACGTTTGGTTTGTGTGAACCAGACAGCCTTGCTGGCCAACAGAGAGAGAGAGAGAGAGAGAGAGAGAGAGAGCCTTTAACTTTGTGATCTTCATTTGAAGAGGCAAAGATTCTACCTTTGGACACCCCATCAAACAAACAGGATCAAGTTGTATGGATAAAATCACAAACACTGTTGCCTGCCTTACTTGTCAAGTTGTCACTGATTGAATTGAAAATGAACAGAGAAAATCTGGTGCATATATATTTTTCTTTTCACAAACTAAGTTGCTTGGTTTTTTTTGTAGAGAATTGGGGAACTTAAAACCAAAACTTAATACCCCCAACCCTCCAATCATGAATATATACATATACATATACATATACAGTTATTCTATCATTCGGATGTGCACACGTTATTATCGTGTGGACATCATTATAAACAGTGTGAAAAGTAGAGAGGAATGGTAAAAAATACATGACGTCTTCACAGTAATAATGTCCCTCTCTTTCAATTTGTGTTCTATTTTATTTGCATTGAATTCGAAAAATAATTTATTGCTTTACAAGTTAAGTATTTAGTACATCTCTTTAATATTGGTTTCAATCTTCATGGGAATGAACTCGTATTTACCTTTGCTATACTAATAATATACATGTATATATATTTTTTTCCTCTTAGATTTTTATTTCCCAACTCATGGACTCGTGTGAATCTGATCTTGTTAGTTGAAAGACTCATGGAAAAGAGAGTAGACTACATAGCATCTTCCTTCTAAAATATATAAAGCAAGCTTACTTTCAGTTTTTCTCCACTCTTTTTTTGGGTGGTATAAGGAATGTAGAGAGATTTTCTTTGGGCTAATAAGAATGGGAGAGAATTGTAAAGTCATCTGTGCACTAGAAAAGGAAAATAAAGATGGTTGATGGCGTAGATAGAAGGTATCCTAAGCTTTTAGTTGGCACCATTCGAAAAGGAATTTATTCCATTTAGCCATAACAAAAAGGTGTGTGCTTTAACTAAAATTGAAACTGACAATCAAGTCATTTTGATGAACAGCCCTCTGAGGAGCCTTTATAATTCACAAAACCAACAACATTTAGGTTCGATTTCTAAGTTAACTGAGAAAAGGGCTTCTCATCATGGGGATTTCATAAGACCTTCACTAAGTTTTAGTATTGGACTATCTTAAACCAATCCAATCCCTTAGGACTGGCTCAAATGATAAAGGAGAACAAGATAATTAATGAGTTAGAATTATGATACGAAATTCGATTTCCTCTAACATAACAAAAGAAAGAAAAAAAAGACTTGAAACTATCCAGTATCACTTTATTTACAAAGTGAGTTGAGGAAGTTCTCTTGTCCTTTTGAATTATTGTCAAGGCAAGGCAAGGGCATTGAAGGTACATACATGATGAGGAAGATGGCCCCATGAGAGAATCAAACACAATGCATGGTGGAACAACATGGAAAGTGATATCATGACAGAGTTCTCTGTATTTGGTACAAAACTCTAGTGGGTAGGGAATGCATTCAGAAATGAGCAATTCTTTTGTTATTATTAAAGAGAAAGGAACCAATGTGGCCAGAGGTTCGAAAACCATAGACATCCAATGAATATTTGTGTAAACCTCCTTCCCTCAATCACTTGTACTCAAAGAAAATAAAGAGAGAGAGAGAGAGAGAGAGAGAGAGAGAGAGAGAGAGAGAGAGGGTAGGGAGACAATGTGGGGTTAGGGAGACTACCCATTTTATTCAATGTCCTCATCTTTTGAGCAATAGAACCAGAAACAAAATCATGCATGTGATGGTACAAATTTTTCAAAAAGCAGTAGCTATATTAATCCACTCAAGCAGACCAAGCCAAGCCAAGCTTAGTCAAGTGGTAAAAAAAGAACAATAATTACCTACTCATTTGGGGAGCTAGAGCCCCTCCTTTTAGTAGTGCATATGATCTTGATTACAATTGTAGTCAACTTTCTCTTTATAATTCCACTAGTTTGACTCCCTGTTGGCTCCAAGAGGACCAAAGACCTAACTGGCTGGGAAATTTCCTTGATTTGTTAATTGGACATGGATTCTGCTAATCAGGGGATGGAAAAGAAAAAAAGGTGGAAATTAAAGGGTTGGTTGGTAGAGTGAGGTGATTAAAGGCATGAAATGAACTGGACATGGAGCCAAAGGAAGGAAGACAGATATGTGAGATGACCCAATTGACAGGAACGGCAGAACCATATCTTTGTCAAGTGAAAGACAATTTGTGCACAATTACTCCAAAGTCCCTCTGGTTCTTAATCAATTCCATCCTTGCATGTTCCAACCACAAGGGAGATAAGTGCGTGTCAGTGAACATGAAGGGGGAGGGGCCACAAACGACAGGTCGTATTAGGAATCTTTACTTGACACAAAACCAGTTCTATTTTATCATTCATGATTGCCATGCATTTTTATCTATTTTTAATTAGAGAAATTCAAGCGCCATGCATCGCATAGCAACATTTAGCAGCTATAATTGTAAGTGCAGATTTCCATCTAGGTTTTGTGGGTTTTTTTCTTCAAACTTTGAAGTGATACAGTTCTTTGTAATTCTTTTTTTCAACGATAATGGATATTTTAAATTATTTTAATGTACAAAAAGATGTTCAAATTTAGGTATAAGAGGCGCACACTTACCTTAATCAATTAGGTTTCGAGGTAAACTTAATTTTAAGATTTAAGACATATGAGCTTACAGCTTGCATATGCTTATGAACAACATTAACTTTTACTCAGAAACGAAATATTACCACTGAAAACTTACTCGTGCGGATTATTAAAAAAATGCCCCTCAAATTAAGTTGCTTTGTCAAGTTGCAAACGCCTTTATAAAGTGCTATTCCCATCTTAATCATCTTTATGTTTGAACACAAATGATAACCATTGGATCAACTTTACTATAGAATCTGAGATTGATAATCATGAAAACAATAGGCAATTCGTCCAAAGAAACGTTTGAACATCAAGTCAACGGGCACTGTGAGTCTGTGGGGTCTACATTCCACGTGCAGCTAATGTGCAACATATATATATATATATATATATATATATGCTAAAAGTATAAGAGCATCCACCGTGTGGGGGAATGTAAATTCGGGGTGTAAAACTATTTTTATATCCCCTTTACACCTTCGGGAGTGTAAATATGTTTTTGTTCTAATGGGGTTGTAGCCGTGAGTCCCAACCTTTTATGTTGACTTTTCTTCATTTTTCTTCTTTTTCTTGAGTGGATCCTCACTGCAAGGATGTAAAAATAGATGTAAATATACATATTATTTTACATTCCCATAATTGTGATGTATATTTACATCCATTTACATCTCTCTATTAGAGATGATTCCAATGAACTTGAAGTGTATATTTAACATATATCCCCATATACACTTTCCCACTATGAATGCTCTAAATGATCGTTCCAAATTCACTTGCCTGGTGTTATATTTTGATTCTGGAGATGGTGGGCCCACATTCCCATTTTGGGTGCACCGCAGGCACACGTAAAGCACTGTGTTGCCTAGTGAGGCCAGAACCATTGGTTCTTCATCAGCAGGAGGAGGACAGATATGTAGGGGCCACACAAATTGCATGTTTATTTACTTTTAACCAGAGAGAGAACGAGAGGAGGAGCTGCTTTTGCTTTTAAAAGTGGCCACTCTTGATTTGTTTATTGAAGGGATGTCTGTTGAATGAGAAGACAGAGTGTAACGTTGTAAGCATCAACCGATCTCTTCATCTATCTTTAGCACAAACAGTTTTTTTTGTGAGTGAGATTTTCTTGTTTTCTTCTTCTTTTGAGAAAATCTTACTTTTGAACAAGTAAACCAACTTCAGAACTTGCTCTAGGTAAATTTTATGACTGTTCTGTTGAATTGATGGGTTCCCATTTTCCCACAACACAAACCACTGGCTTTGTTCCTGCTGAATTCAAAATATGATCGTTTATTAAGAACATTTATTAAGATGGAATTTTTTTGATTCGATGATGATAGTCTCTTTATTCAGATTGGTCAAGTTAAAACGAAACAGAATCGACTGAAAATGTGACCTTGAGCCTATATATTCAACTTTATTTAATAATTATTAGAAAAATATACGACCGAATTTGAGAATCAATATAAATGGCCAAGTTAGTGGAATGTTGGATTCTCAGGGAGCCACTATGGAAGCTTTAGCATATCAGAGCCAAATACTGTGCAGATTTTCCCTCTCTCTCTCCCTCTCTCTCTCTCTAACTGACAGCAAGAGCTAAACCTGACCATAGCGTCATTTTTTGATTAAGATGCCCTAATTATAACTTTTACAGTGCTTAACAGGTAATACTTCACTTGCTTTGCATTTTATAATCAGGAGAATAATAAAATAATTAAAAATGCAGGACCCTTTTCTTTAACCCAATACATGATTGAAGGAATTTTCTTTTGCAATTATCTAGACTTGGTTAGTGAGTGTTGCTTGCTCATCTTTAGCTTTTATATATTCTCTCCTTTCCTTTTCTCAACTGAACCAGTGACTGGCAGGCCAGGCATGCTCTTTATCTTTTAAGTCTTTTTACAACCAAACCAGAACTCTGCTTCTTGGCTCTTGGGTCTGTCAGTAAGCCTTGAGTGAGTGAGTGCAATTCTGGTAGTGCAAAGCACGAGGCGTTGTACTGGTTTTTTGCCTCTGATGCAAATCATCATACGCATTACAACACAAAGGTTTCAACTTTGAAGTTTATCGGATAAACCCAGTTGCAGATTGCTTCTGTGGAAGCTTTCAAAATTTCAAACTACTTCTCTTCATTGAAAAAGAAGGAGCTCATATCATAATATTTTGGGTACCTCTTCTTTTTGGACCTGCAACTCAATGGAGATTAGGAAGGAAGGTAAAGCTTTGTGCTTTGTGGCCCTTTTGTGCTTGTGGACGACTTCTGTGACTGGTTTGCTTTCTCCAAAGGGTGTCAACCCCGAAGGTAACTGAATTCTGCAGATTTTGATCATTTTTGCTTAGCCATTGAAAAACCAGGACACAAACAATTTTTGTTTTTGTTTTTCTTCTTCTCTAGTGCAAGCCTTAATGGGCATTAAAGAGGCTCTGAAGGATCCTCGTGGTGTTCTTAAAAATTGGGATGAAACTTCTGTGGACCCCTGCATCTGGAATATGGTCACTTGTTCTCTTGATGGTTTAGTCATTGGCCTGTAAGTAGTGCTGGAAAACACCAAAACACTAATTAAGAAATTGAAAAATGCACCATGCATTAATAAATAAGTATCTTATGTAGTTTGCAATGGTTTTTGTGCAGGGGAACTCCAAGCCAGAATTTATCAGGCACTTTGTCACCAAGTATAGGAAACTTGACAAATCTTCAGCTTGTGTGAGCAATCAATTATTTTTAAAGCAATATATCTGTATCTGAATATCCTATATATTTTACTGAAAAATGTGTTTTGCAGAACATTTCAGGATAACCATATAACAGGATCAATCCCCCCAGAGCTTGGGAAGCTCCAAAAGCTTCAAACACTTGATCTGTCCAGCAACTTGTTCAATGGTCAAATTCCCAGCACTCTATCCCACTTGAAAAGCCTACAATACCTGTGAGTTCAATTCAGAAATTTTGTTTCCAAAACTGAAAGTATCAGTCACTGAGAAAAGAAACATAGTCAAATAGTTTGGAAGTGTATTTTAGTGGATGGTCATAATGGTTATTTATGTTGCAAGCAGGCGGCTAAACAATAACAGTCTCTCCGGTGCAATTCCTTCATCTTTTGCTAACATGACCCAGCTGGCCTTTCTGTAATAATTCTCTCCAAACTTCACACATCAAGATTAATTATACTTTCTATTCCTGTTGAAATATGATCTTAATTAAGGTTTCTGTGGATTTTGTTTGATGGTTTAGGGACATGTCTTTTAATAATTTGAGTGGTCCAGTACCCAGGTTTCCTGCTAAAACATTCAAGTGAGTCATTTCAATGTTTCTTTTCCTCCTCCCAGTTTTTTGTTTCCCTCTTCAATACAGAAGATGAATAACTAAAACTCATTTATTTAGTTTCTGAATTGACACAGTGCTGTGGGAAATCCTCTGATATGTGTCGCTGGAATAAAGCAAGACTGCTTTGAAACAACGAGGATGCCGCCAGCTTTTCCCTCGAATAACTCACAAAGTATATAGTTCCTGCTTATTGCCGGTTTCTTTTACTTTTCAAACTTTGAACTTCTCCACTTCTTGAAATATTATCATCCTTTTGGCTTTGGTTTTAAGCTAATGAAACACTTATGTTTTATATAATTTATGCGCCATCACTGGCTTTAAGGTTATGTTACCTTCTGGTTCTATTTTGAATTTCAAAATCTACTTTTCGTTTTGCTCTCCTTCAGTATTATTTATCTTCACGATTCAACAACTTCTTGCAAATACCCTAACTTGATTTTCTTATTGTGTCTTAAGATGCTCAACCTGCTGGGAGACCTAGGAGCCACAAAATTGCCTTGGCGTTTGCCTCAAGCCTAGGCTGCATCTGTCTTCTAATTCTTGGTTTTGGTTTCCTTCTTTGGTGGAGGCAAAAACACAACAAACAGATATTCTTAGATGTTAATGGTTGGTATACTTTTGTGCATGCGAATAATGACTAATTAGACTTTCAACAAGCTGTATTTTCTAACACTTAATTAGAAATTTCAGAACAACATCATGAAGAAGTTTGCCTTGGAAATCTGAGGTCGTTTCACTTCAGAGAACTTCAAGCTGCAACACACAACTTCAGTAGCAAAAACTTGGTTGGCAAGGGTGGTTTTGGAAATGTCTACAAAGGATGTCTCCGAGATGGTATGGTAATAGCGGTCAAAAGGCTCAAGGATGCTAATGCCATAGGCGGTGAAATCCAATTTCAGACAGAACTTGAGATGATCAGCCTAGCAGTGCATCGCAACCTTCTCCGGCTTTATGGATTTTGCATGACAGCCAAAGAGAGGCTTTTGGTTTATCCTTACATGTCCAATGGTAGTGTTGCTTCGCGTCTCAAAGGTAAAGAGCCTTTGATCTGCACTCTGTTTACTTGTTAATTTTCTAAGAACATGTTACATGGAGTAAGATGTTATGCTGTTTTACCTACGTGCAAAATTTTAATTAAAGTCTCTTATTGGTTAGAATTCTTTTGTATTTAGTGATGATTAAACACACAAATTTGATACATCAATAAAACAGTCATAGTTTACTTCCTCTGTTGTAGCCAAGCCAGCCCTGGATTGGAGTACAAGGAAAAGGATTGCACTGGGAGCTGGAAGGGGATTGTTATACTTGCATGAGCAGTGTGACCCCAAGATAATTCACAGGGATGTCAAGGCTGCAAATATTCTGCTTGACGAGTACTGTGAGGCTGTGGTGGGAGATTTTGGGTTGGCAAAGCTGTTGGATCACCATGATTCACATATTACAACTGCCGTGAGAGGTACTGTGGGGCACATAGCCCCAGAGTACCTCTCAACTGGCCAGTCCTCTGAGAAGACTGATGTTTTTGGGTTTGGGATTCTTATACTAGAATTAATATCAGGCCAAAGAGCTCTGGAGTTTGGGAAAGCGGCAAACCAGAAAGGAGCCATACTTGACTGGGTGAGCCAGACAGAGATGTTTTCCTTGGATTTGTTTCAAAAGAAATTTGAGGGTTGTTTATGCTTCGGTTGATGTAGTTAACTCAACACTTTTTACTGCAGGTAAAGAAAATCCAACAGGAAAAGAAGTTTGATGTGCTAGTTGACAAGGAACTGAAAAATGACTATGATCCAATCGAGCTCGAAGAAATGATTCAAGTAGCTCTCTTATGTACTCAAAATCTTCCCAGTCAAAGACCCAAGATGTCCGAAGTCGTTCGAATGCTCGAAGGAGATGGACTTGCAGAGAAATGGGAAGCTTCTCAGAGAGCTGAATCAAATAGGTGCAGAGCCAATGAATTTTCCTCTTCCGAGCGCTACTCTGATCTTACTGACGACTCTTCATTGCTTGCACAAGCAATGGAACTCTCTGGACCAAGATAATACTTACTCTCACAACAAAGAAAGCAGAGAAAAATGATATCCATAATGGAATGGAAGTTGATACCATGAATATGAGTCAGAAATGATTGAGTTTGTTGTATATTATCATAAGCATCAAATTGAAGCTCCAAAGAGTTGTGTTAAAACTTCGACTGTACAGAATCAGATATGAGAAACTGACGTGTAGATCGAGTGTCACATGCCCTTTCCGATTGATCTTGAGTGAATAGTTTTCCTCAGAACATCCAACTTGGGTTCTTGAGATTGTAACAATAATGTTCTAGGACAGAATTTTGTTTGCTTTCTCGATTTCAATGGAATTTTGAGTCCTGAAACTGGTTGTGTTCCCGTATATACAACAGGATGGGGATTTTATCTGTTTTATTTATTTATCTGGGATTCTCAGTATTTTTATTTTTCCTTATATTTTAGTCTCACTAAACGACCAACATCATTTTCAATTTTTGTCCTGGGAGGAACAAACTAAAATCGCTGCGTACCCCATGCAAACAAACGAAATGGACGTCTCTGTTTCTCCCATACAAACAAATAACAAAAGAACAATAAAAAACTGAATTTTCAACTCATATTTAATATCATTAGTCATTATAATATGCAGCCAGTTATTAAATGAGAACTGATCTTTTATTTGTTTTGTTTATAAGATGAGCGAACGAGACCTTGAACAATATTAACAAATTGTCACTCTCAAGTCTCAAGAAAAATACAAAACACAATTCAAAGGCCAGCTCCGTCAAACATACTTGACAGACACTACTTAATCTTGGATGAATAAAATTTCTGCTTCAGGAGATGCCCGTTTGAAGCTCACCAACTCAATCAGCATATTCAAACGTCCATCTAAAACATATGCACACGGCGTAATGCTCATGGTCTCAAGCACTGGTGATTTCTTCAACAAAAACTTGATCAATTCCATCTCATGTGGCACTCCAGACATATCTGTCATCTTCACAACTTTAAGTCTTCCGAATGCGCAATCAGAAGGGCATTGTTTCTCCCAGAAATCCAAATCGGATGCTTCTATTGCTGCTAAAGTGTTTGAGGAACCCTATGTTGGCAGTAACCCTTACTAATTAACAGAAATGTAAAACTAAAAACTAAAATGTCCATGAGTAAAACAAACAAATGGAAAAAAACAAGAGGGTAATACTTCAACATGTTCACAGTAACTTACCGAGATTTGAAGTTCCTGTAAATTAGGAGAGTTCGTAATCAAGCGAAGAACAACTAGTATCTCTTTCATATCTTCAAAACTTACTTGATATAATTCAATAATCCTTAAATGGTTATAAGTAATCGGAAGGATTCCCTGGTCATTACCTATACTCAAATACTTGAAACAAAAAATAAACAAAAACATATGAAAACAGAATCGCTGTTAGAAACATATATGCATTTGTAGATTACCTACATTGAAGATTGAAAGAGGGGGATAATTAACAAACAAAATCACATAAAAATGTTACCTTTGTAAAGTAGATATGCCCAACAAGCCTCTCGAGACGTGGTATGCCACCAAGAAACTTGATAAAATTGCAATTTGAACTTTGTTCAAAGTGCTCGGCAATATCATCAGTCATATACATAGCAACAGATATGGCAACCAAAAGTGGGGTATTTTCAAGACATATGTCCCTAAATTCACCTTCAAGACATAAGTACTTGAGATTTGGGGCACGAATATTTAGAGCTAAGCTATCGAAGTATGACAAAGCCAGACTCTCAAGTAGAGGGCAATTAGAAATAAGACTTTCAATTGCATCCGGAGCAACCGAAACTTGATGAAGATTGAGGCTCTTCAAACACAAAAATCCCTTAAAAGCAGGAGGTGGATCCAACTCACATCGAAATAGCTCCAAACGGGTCAACTTTTTACAATAAAAAAGGCATGAGGGCACCCTAAACCACTCGCCTTCTCCCAATTCAAGAACCAATTCTTTTATGTCATTCCTTGAAAGGAAAAGTATCCATTGATCGATATCTGGGCAGCTCTGCAAGTAGGAAGTAGAAAGCTGGAACTTGTGAACGGGTCCTTGGTGAAGAAAGAGAGCCCGAGTGATAAAGTCTATAAGGCTTCTTTCGACAAGAGTTCGGTCATTAGATAAAGTGACACATTTTTCGTCGAATGCGAGATGGGTGAGTGTAGTCCATTTGTATCTCCATTTCGTTGATAAACAGCTAGTTCTTATAGCATCTCTAATTGGGAGACGCGTGAGAATGCTCTCTATAATGCTCTGAGGCAGATTGCTTATCAAATCACGATCCAATAGATCACCCATTCGTACATTCAAACTAAATCAACCGCAAATCAATGCAACAAAACCAATTGGCAGTTGAAGAACTCTAGTGAACATTCATCAAACTACAAAAAGTTAGAGAAAGATCAAAAATTGAGCAAAACCCACGATTTTTCTGCATATGTTTTATTTGCTTATGAAGAACAGAGAGGAAAAGAAACCAATATTCGAATGCCCAAATTACAGATTTTACATCATTAGGATCTGAGAGAAAACAAAATTCAGCTGACTCCTATATAAAGCTTGTACTCTTAATTTATAGTGAATTTCATCAGTATTCATATAGAAAAACGACAACAAACATAAAACCAAAACCTTTTTTTTTTAAAATCCTTTCGCTTTCTATGGCTTTCTTAGAGCAGAGGGGTTTTACTGATATATATTTCTCCTTTCAACTAACCATGTACATCAATCAAAATTCTTTAAAATTCCAGGGTAGCCGGACAAACACAATTAATCAGGCGTCAGATCTTTGGACTGAAGAAATTAAAGAAATTCACAAGGAACAAATACCACTATACAGCAAAAGATAAATAAATATTCAGTAAAAAGAGAAATGTTAGATACCCAGAGCCTGAGGAGAATCGTGAAGGAGAGAGCTCTGTTTTCTTTTTCTGAAATTTCAATTCTTTACTATTTCTCTGCGTTAAGAGGTAAAGCAGGAGCTTCCCCAGGTTCGGTGTGGCGGTTTGGACTCTATCATGGGCACACTGAGAACAGGGAATTTAGAGCGTGGCTCATTTTACATTCCCGAGTATTTTCTCTCCCGCGTACAGAGAAATCAGCGGTTAGGCTAGTTTGTAATGAGAGCGCAGCCGCAGTTGACGTCTGGCTTGGATTTTATTTTATTTATCTTTTACTTCTGGGTAAAAGAAATTTAGGTTGGGTTTTAGAACTCACCAGCTGAGAAAAAGATTGGGTCGTAAGTCGCACTTTATAGGCCTAGCCCAATGATTGTCAGAGTTGAAATATGTTAAGCATGCCAGTTGGTAAGGGCAGTCTGTCCATTATACCCGATTCTCTTTCCTCAATTAGAATAGTTTAGAGCATTACTCATTATTATAAGGCCATTACCCAAGTCTCTATTAGCCTCTACTGATCTTTTACTTTCAAGGGTTATTATCTATATGAAGAATGGGAGAAAATAAGAATATTTCTTAGTTCTTGTAAGAAAAATGCAAGACGGTGATTTTTACAGTCTCTTTGCCAACCAGAACAATGTCAAACAAACATTTATGGGTATAGCAAGAGGTGGTACAACTCTTCACATAAAGCCTAGTTTGAAAATTGAAGCAAACCACTCCAACTCAGCATGCAATTCTCTATGACAAATAATGTGTGCAGTAACAAAATTTAGTAGCACTCAAGAGAAAGCGATAGATCAAAGGCAATCATTCCTACGAGAAAAAGAAAATTGAACTCTAAGATTGATTTATTGTGAAATTTCTCTTTCTTCAATCTCTACATCGGAAATGTTGAAACTAGCAAAGTAATAACTATAAACTAATGGAAGTAGGCCACAAAATTTCAAAATTGCTAGGGCACCCTTCTTTGCAAACTCTCAAGCTAGAAAGCTTCTGTTTTGCTTCTAGCGTAACCTCTTTTTGTTAACTATATTTCCCGAGCAGAAGGGTAGTACTTGCAACATACTTATAGTGGAACCTAAGAGGGACAAAGTAAAGGTTTATCAGTCTAATGATTTTCGAAACTACATCAATTTCGAGTAAAGATACCCTTGTATATGATGAGTCCTAGAACTCCAACAGCTAGTGTTATTGCAAGAGGCACTGTCAAGGGCTGATCAGGTTGAGCAATGGTGCTTTTCCTGCTGTTAGTTCTTACTGGGCGATTTCTCTCTCCAATGTTTTCCCGGAGAAGATTGCTGAGATTGTCTAACTGATGCATGATTTGACGTTGCCCCCGTGCAATACTTGACATCTGATAGAATGCCAAGGAAAAAAAAAGAAAAAAGAAGAAGATAAATGAACCAGTCAAGACGCAAGAATTGAATTTTGGGCAAGATTTTATGATCATTCATATGTTTCCTTTTACTCTTATAGCTCACAAACCAAGTGAGTTTTGACACAAGGTAAAATGAGTAAGACATTACCTCTTCCATTACTGAAGATTCCTTAGCCAGCTGCGACGAAGATGAGGAATTTGGCAATATCGACCCGGTTAAAGAACCATTGCCTAAGCCAGAGATGAAATAAGAAGTGGGAACAGAGCCATTGCAGGTTTCAGCTTGAAGAGCCATGTTTTGTTGGCTAGGAGAACTTTTCTTCACAGCCAACTTGGAATTTAGCTCTTCAACTCGATTTGTAAACTCATCCATTCTATCATTCAGCGAAGACATTTGTTCTGATAGCTGAGTAACTACTCCCTGCCACAATAGAAATGAGGTGGGGAAAAAAGAAAAAGAAAAAAGAACGTTGATAAGTGAATATATTAACTTGCTGGGGAACCAAATGCCAAAAGCACACAAGGACCATTATAACTGACCCTACCTGGCTTGCTAGTGTTGCTGATGACTCTGAATTTCTCTCATCAAACCTTTGACTGTTGGAAGCATATCCTGTAAGCTTAGATGTACTTTTGTCCCTTTGGGTTGTATATGACTGCGACATACCACTGCCCAGAATAAATTCAGGTCAATCAGCTTAAGGGAGCTAGCTTCTAGATGAACCTTTGAAGAAAAGTGAAAAGAAACACAAACGAAGAGGTTGTGCTAGTGCTCAGAAAAATTATTTATTTACAGTTGAGATCAATGCATTGCTATATCAGAGATCTCAAATGAAGGAGCCAGCAGATAGGTTTTCTATACCATCGTTAAAATGCATTCCCAACATCTAAACAATTTCACAAAGATATTAAACTAAAGATGGATTACAAAAAATTAAACCTCTTGAGATGCTTATTTCTCATGGCAACTCTATCTGCGGAGGCTCTGGAAAGTGCTTCTTTGGGGCTTGAAACAAGATCCTCATCTAGGCTAAGCCTCGTCTTCAAATCATCTGGCAAGGCCTGCAAGAGGATCGGATCAGGAAAGCAGATGCAAGATAAGGCATCATATGTGTTGGAGCTTTATCATAGCCTGGCTGGTACTCAGCATATAAAGAGGATAAGATGTAGTTATCATACCATGACCTCATTCACAAGCTTTTCCAGTTGAATTTGTTCAATATAGGTACGAGGAATGTATGAACCTTCCAAGCCAAGCTGCTCCGCAACACATCTTACAAGTACACGATCTTTTCCTTGCACCTTTTTTGTCAATATGCACAAGAGTTACGTCAATATGAGTTACAAAATGACATAGAGGTAAGAGTTAGAAAAAGATGAACCATAAGGCAGGCTTCCATTGAATAAACAGAGTCAGATACGTAGAAAGGTCGCCACTTAAACAACACAGTCAGATAGGAATCTCAATTGTCTACAGGGTTGTATGTATCCCCAATGGGTATACAATGTAGCGTAATAATGCAGGAAAAGAAAAATAATGAAAGAGAGCAAGACAGAATAAGAAGAAAAAGAATTCAACAGAGAAAAACGGAAGAGAGATTGAGAAAGAGAAGATAGAGAATAAATAAAACGAGAGAGATACACTGAATTAGGGTAAAGGTTGATAAACAAGTATACTTTCCATCTTTTCCTTATTTTGTTTCCCAAGACATAATTAGTATTGATGGTCATGTTGGCTTAAAAAATGACACAGCATTTCAAGTGTTACACTAAATTTATGTTTAAAATCGTTCTCAACTTTATTCAGAAACTAAAGCCACATAAACACACATTACATATTTGTGCAATTTAGAACTTTTCATTCATCGGTGTATCTAGACTATGCAGAGAAGAAAGAAAAAAGCTTATCTGTACCTGAATATATCGACGATTTAGTTGCTCTAGCCAATCAATTTTTACACACACCCCATCATTGGAGAATACATGGCTGCTTCTTTTAAGGATAGTTGCAATCGTGTACCCCAAGGCCATTAGTCCACCAAGAAGTCGCACGCTGACCTCAAAAGTTATTCTTGGTGATATAACAAATGGATTATCTGTCACCCATTCCTGAAATATGCAGTAGACTGTGTGATTATGCAAGATCATGCAAATACAATTTACTTAGTCACAAGTGCTTGGGACTCTTCTGACATTGCAGCTAAATTTAATTTTAACCCCAGCAAGTCCTTTATAATCCGTTCTCACACAAAAATGCAGAAACTAAGCTTTGAAAGGCAAACCTCAAACATTAGACTATATTTCCCATCTTTATCCCGCATCCTCAGATATGATTGGCAAGATTCTGGATCTTCACCAGGTGGTAGAAGGTATATATCATAGGTCTCCTCCTTTGCTTCTGTGTGATCTTCAGAAAAGACAGCCTTAATCTGATCCGCTGACAAGTCCTTTGCTGACTACAATAAAAGGTAGGTAGCATTCAATTTTCAGTGTAAATGAAGATGTAGCAACTCAATGTTAAAATTAATACCAACACAACTACAATAACTGAAAAAGGAAGGGAGATATTAACCTTCAAAATGTAAGTGGGACTTTGAAATCCAGTAAACGGGTTAAACTTGTTGATAATTTTTATATGTGCTGTTTGAAGGTCTGGCTCAATAAAGGCCTTGTACATAGGATATACCTGAGAGAAGTTCAGACTTCAGGAAAAGCAACAACTTATCAAGCACTTACAGATATCTAGAAGGGGAAAAAAAGTACAGTTTCAGATATTTGATGAATTATTTCTTCCGGTTCCTGGCCAGCTCGTTGTATGTCCCGCAAAACCCTTTTGACCAGGTCAAAGTGAACACCGCCTGTGACAGATACTCGTAGATCCAGGAAAGGCCGCAACTTTTCACTCAAAGCATAGATGCCTTCAATGATCACAATCCGAGAGCTTGGGACTTCAACTGTCCTGTCACCAGCACATTATTCAAGATAAGATTTAAGCCAGACCAGAAAATATGAAAAGTTATAGAAACAGCAATCTCTTTGTTGACTAGTAAAAAAAACCAACACTTATTTCAAGAAATATTAAACAAATTAAATTAATTATAAAACAAAGGGCCAAAATTCAGGTTCAAGTTTTCAACAGGGAGCACAGAAAGGCTCTACTTTATAAATATGGAATGGGTATGATTCACAAAAGGAAAAATATATTCTCTTATTAAGGATGTTTGGTCCTTCAGACTCCCAAAAGAGCACAAAAGTATTCACCATTCACTACATCCATGGCCAACAAGTAAAACACTCAGACTGTCATACCAATACTTGAAATGGAAAAGTAGAGTTAAATTGACATTTAAAGGTTCTCCTTAAGTTTCAAAGCCTTAGCTACCCTAAGATAATATAATTTCTAAAAGCTTTCTCAAAGAAATCCATGGATATGCTAAGCTATGCAGGTCATTAAATGGAGAGGCATTAAACCTGAATCCTGTGCGGGAACTAGACTTGAAGTCATAAACTGGAACCTGAACTTCCTTCCCTGCTTTTAAGTCATTTACATTCTGGAGTAACGTGTCGTAGTCTGTCAAGCGTGGATCTGTTTTATAATAAAATAAAATAAAGAAATAAGAGAAGAAAAGGGAAATAATTAATATAACCAAAAGCATAATGCTCTGCCTTGTCTAAAGATCTAAAGAAAATTTCATGACGTCCTCATGATGGCTAGATAATCACTTCTACAAAGTAATTATCATAAGTTCATGCATCACATAATGAGAATAAGGACCTTACATAGTTTTCAATAAGATTGCATAAACATTACATCAGAACTTATCTGATTATGAAAACTTATATAAAAACATTTCTATTATTGTGCTTCCAATGAAGTAAGGTGATGGTTTACCATCAAAGTTGCCATCAACAATCCGACTGGCATCATTGTAGTTGTCCATTGATATGACAGCAACACTGGGCATAAAGTTGAGTATCTTTTCTGTGAACACAGTCTTTCCAGCCCCAGAAGGACCTGCGACTCCAACCAATATTATCCCATCATTCTTTTGGGCCAACAATTGGCATGCACGGATTACTATAAAGAAACCCTTCTCAAATGACAAGGGACTTTGGATTGGCACAATCTCATAATGAGAATCCTTTTTCTTAACCAATCGAACTTGATCTTTTAGAAGGCCTTGCCGTCTTTGGTGTGAATCAACACCAGACATATCTTGAGCCATAAATATTATGCTGGCACCCTCTGGTGAGAAAAAAAGAAAAAGAAAAAGAGAAAGAGATATAAAATGATAAAATATCAAAAACATGAATGGCACAACTAAAGAATGTGAGTGTGCAAGCTTGAGAGGCAAAATGTAACAATTAAATAGCAGGTCACCAGCACAGTCTTCTTCATGACTAGAATGCTTCTACTTCTAGTTACTCAACGAAGTGTAACATACATACGTGCGCATACACACACCTGAGCACACATAAGAATGCTGATTTGGCCCAAAAAACAGGATGCAGATTATGTTGCAATATAGGTGAAATTTGAGAAATTAATGGCATACAAAAGTTAAGGAACTGCAATATTTAAGCATTAGTGAGGTATGACTGTCACGCCAAGGGACAATTTGCCAAACCTAGGCCATTAACTGTTTGCAGCACTGATTATAAGTACAACTACTCCTGCTAATAACTTCAGGACATAAACAAAAAATTTCAAAAATGGTTCAGCTTCTGAATTGACTCAGGGTATGGTATGCCTCTGATTGATGAAGCACAGTAAGGGCCTAACAAACCCGTGTCGTACTAGATCAGTTTTTAATGTTGCTAATTTTGTTGACTAAATGTTGAGAATTACTGCAACAGTATTAAACTCGAGAACTTGACAGCACTAAGCCTAAAACCATTGTCTAAGAATTCACTGAACGCTGCATAAGGTACACTCTAATAAGCAAAGGTAAAGCTATGCTGACATTCAATATTAATGTTCAACGTTCTCATCTCTAACTTATAACCTTAACCCAGTGTATACTTGCGAGTTTCCGTGCAGAATAAAGAAATTGGAGCATTTAAAACCCCATATCACGAAGTTAAGCCATTCCCATGAAAACATTAGCTCCTTTGTTCCACATATCACAGAGCAGACACATTTTTGGTCAGTTGCCATCACATAAGTTTTAACTAATTTGTTTCACATATCACAGAGCAGCAGACACATTTTTGGTAGCTCCAAATATACACTGGACAAAATCTTGATCCAAACCATATCCACCATCACAGAATCTTAAATTAAGGATCACCCAGTTAACACAATCACAAACATAACATGCGCATAAGAGAAAATCAACACAAAAACACATCCGTACAGACAAAAACTTGTAAAACAGGCTTAACAACTCTGTTCTAACGCCTTGTTTGGATCTAACAGCGAGTGCCAAAGCAAACCGCCACAACAAAACACGAATCAAATAACAAAAAAGTAATGATTACCCAGAAATTGCAATGGCAAAAGAACCAATACCCAAGCATAGAGTAAAATTTCCAAAGATGATATGGATCAAAACCAAACCAATGTGTGTGCTTGTGGTGATGGGTGCAGTGACGGACTCACTTATTATGCGGGCAAAGGAGTGGAAGTGAGTTCAGCAACGATAACTCAGAAGCCTGGCCACCCTATGAAGGTCGGTTTCTTTCTCGTTAACAATATTTAATGTTCCTTGATATTTTTCCTTTCCTGGAATAGACAGGAGTGTGATTCTTTTTCCCTCTGGATTTGTTGGGAAGTGGGAATTCTTAAGAAACCGCAAACTATCGAGAGAGAAAGAGAGCAGTCTAAGAAGAAGAGACGAGAAGAGAGGTGTTTAATACTTCAATTTATTTGCATATTTACAAAATTATAATAAATTTTTTAAATTTTCTTTTCGACATTTACAGCAATAGACAAGGACTCTACTTTTCCTAAACTACTAGAAGAGTTTGGGTTGCGCTACTTTTTCTTTTTCTACTAATTTTTTAGTTTGGAAATTGTACACAACTTTACGGGGAAAAGACATTTTTAGGCGAATCTTTTATCGAAAAAAACGTACATTTTTCTGACACGAATCATATCGAAACTCTTCTTTTAACATGCGTTGTGCCACGAGATAATTATTATTTTTCATTTTTATTAATCAAGAAAGAAACATGACTAACACTGAGTGTCGTATTTTCTAACACAAAAGGTAACGAAACTACCATATAACATGTCTTATGATAGCGAAATAGGGTTGAATATAAAATTTGGTTTGTATACTTTTAAGTTGAAAATTGTTAGCATGTTTGCAGCCGAGAAGACGACATGTATGCGTATTCCTTTTTTTAATTCTCCTTTTTTTTCTTCTTCTATAAATGGAGAAATAGAATTGACAGTAGCATTTGGGTTGAGTGCCTATTAACCTTGTGTAACAAAACTATTAAACTAACATGCAATACAACACATTAGGCTCCTAGTTTTTGTTATCCATCAATCAATGGAAGACATTGGATGCCTATTAGCATTTTCATTATTTTTGTACGTTTACCAAATTGTGATCGAAATTCATTTGCGTGGATGATTGTGTGGTGTGTGTCTCGCATAACATGCTTTGCATCATGTTTAGTTGGGCAAGTTTTTCCTACTTCAACTCATTTTCATAGTTGGCAAATTTCCAAAACCTACAAGCCAAATTGAGAGAAGCTTCGCAAAAAAGTATAAATACAAACATATCCCTGCTTTGTCAAGTATCAACTCACCCATCCAATGGGTATGTACGAATATCAATGGCATGATCTTGCAATTACTAATTAGGTCTTTATGCACCCACCAAGTTTACATGAAAAAGAAGCGTCAATTGGGACCCTCGCATTTGCTTTGCATATGTTCTATAAGCCGCGGTGGGTGGGTGGCCCTTGCCTGCCTCAAGAGGCGCAAGGTCGTATACCATGCTCTTGTGCTAATGTAACATGGGCAGTGCCTGTGCCAACCGCGAGGAAATCAGTAAGAAAAAATTATTTAGCGTGACAGTAATACTTTGTTATCCAGACGTAAAATTTTCAAATAACTCAATCCAAATGGAACTATTATTGTGATTGAATATTAAATCTCGTGTTTATCTTTATCAACAGATTATGATGATTAATTCAAAACTCAACGGAAATTGGAATAATAGCAATCTAAACATATTCGGGAAAAAAAAGAAAAGTGAGAGCTCTTTAATGCACAATTGACAAAAGGGATTCTCAGCCGCTGACTAAAAGGTATAAAAGATAAAGAAATTTATTGAAATTGACAGACAGCGCCTGCCCGATCCAAGCCACCAATCACCCGAAAAACCCAATCAGTATCTTTCTTTCTCTTTCCAAACAAAGTGCTAATCGCTACCCTACACACACAGCACTTCCATGGTTACAAGCAACAATTCCGAGAGTGTGTGAGGAAAACCATAAGAAAAACAAGGAAAATATTAGAATTACCGAAGATGACACATTCATTCAACCTTGTAGCTTCAAAGAAAGAAAGAAAGAATCTCTGTCAACCACCATATGACCTCAAAAATCATAAAGTACTATTTTTTTTTTCTTTCTCCTTTCTTCTTGTCCCTGACCAATTCAAACTAGTTGGTATTGGTTGGATTGAGGTAAGGTAGACCCACTATTTGGGGTGGACTTGGAATAGTCTCTGTCAATCATGTAAGCGTTTCCAATCTTACAAGGAGGGTCATTTTATTTTATTAAAAATTTGAAGTTTTTAGACTATGATATGAATTACCAACTTGCACAACATTTTTGACTAAACTGACATGCATCATCGTAATACTATAAATTAAACTGAGATTAATTATTGATACTTGAAACTAAACAGACATGTATCGTGACACTTATGACAAAATTGACTTTAAATGTGAACATTTGAAATTAAATTGATTTATACCGTGACCATGACATTGAAGAGTCAATTGTTTTCTATTTTATTTTTTTGGAAAATTGGGACTGACATTGGAATTCAATGGCGCTATTAACGGTTGTTTGGTTGTAAACTCCTCTATGTCGTCGATTATAGTGGTCAAAATTTTGTTCCCCTCCGCTTGAAAGGTAAAAAAATTTCCACGGCTATAGCAAGTTTAGCTAGGCAAGGACAGTACTGATTCGAATTCCTACTTAAATTCATCTCCATAATTTGACAAATTGCCAAAACTAAAAGCAAAGGTGGGGAGAAATTCCCAAAAGTAACACAACATCCTCACAATATATCCAAGGGGGATGAATCATGAATGCCAGACAAACATATATATCTTACTGTTGCAGCAGGAAGAGCATATAATAAAGCAATATCTTCTCTATGGAAATTGCGTGATGTTGTCGTACCACTTGGCTAAGGCTTGGGTGTTATCTATGCACATGTTAGACGACCAAAGTGTTAATGGGGCCCTTGCATTGCATAATTGCGTTGCTCTCTCCCTCCCTTAGGAGAAACACTTGTGTGCAGCATGAATAACACTTTTTGCTTATTTTTACCAATCACGCATGTCGACGTAATAACTTTTTTACTTAATATAACGTAATTTGTCGAAAATAGCAAAACAATGTCGTTCATGTTTCATATTTTCTACTCCCGTAGCCTTCCCTCACCAGGAAACAGTAACAGAAGCCATCATCTCTTTCTTATTGGGATCCATATGTTGCTTTTTGTAGCTTTCACGGTTCAAATAATTAATTCTTACGATCATTAATTGAAAACCCAATTCCGAGATTGAGGAAAACCAAAAAGAAAACAAAGATGGCGCATGATTGAACTCTCTGTGTAGATATGGAAAGAATCTTTGTCAATCAACATATAATCTCCAAAAAGTGCTTTTACCTCTTTAAAGAGTAACAGTCAAAAGAAACTCCAACTTTTAAGCTCCGAACTTTCGTTGAACCTTTCCTCTTTTTGTTCAACCTGTTTGATCAGACTTGGCCCATCAAGTCTCAGTTAAGCTTGGAGAGGCCCATGATAGTACCCACCCATCTTTGCTTGATTTATTTCATGGTACATTATAGTTTTTATTTTATTTTTATACAAGTGATATTTTATTTTAATCTAATTTAAATTACTAGGATGGGGATTCGAACTTAGGTGCAGAGTAAAGAGCACATTCTTCTTATTTTTTGGGTCAGTAGTTTATCATCTGTATTAGATTCTTTTTTTTTTCCCTTTTGGGTCAAGATAGATTATGAATATGGATAAGCACCAATTTCCATTAACTTTCAAACATAAAACTTGTAAATCTTTAATCATTTCTTGTAATAACAAATAAATATGGTTTGCCAACTGAACCCTTTTCTTTTTTCCCTCATGAGGCCTAACTGCAGCATAGCAGCTCATGTGTTCACAAATCTGCAACTTTTCCTAACTTCTCCAGTGGCAAAGCTGTCCTGATTGGTAATATTTCCCAGCTTCACCATTGAATCTGAGAATTGCTGGAAGAAAGCAGCTGGGTCTGCTGCATACTGCTTGACAAGTTGCTTTGTTTGAATGCCAAACAGGCTAGAGTACATTTCCTGGTCTGAGCTTAGCAAACCCTCCCCTTTCAATAGTAAATGATAGAAAGAATTGTCAAACAGGTCAGGAGTCACATAGTCCATGGCTGTAACGTTATTGTCCCCAACTCCACCAACAGGTGGGCATGTGGATTTCAAGCTGCTGAGGTATGACTGAGACAGAGGATTGCTTCCTGAGGTTGCTTCAAAATCACCACCATAAATCCTTGCCCGGACATTCGCACACCGTGCCATGCCGATTGTGTGAGCCCCTAAAAGATTGATTATGCACAAAATGTTCAATAGGAAATGCATCACTTAATTACCAAATCAAATCCTGAATAATGCTATGAATATGATATTTACAAGGCCCTTTTACGAGGTACATGTTGCAAGAGGAATGTCACATCACATACAATAAGATTTGGACCTTTTCTCAAGTACCTGATAGAGCTACCATATCTGTGACTGACAGGCCTTGGTAAAGAAATTTGGAAATGATAGTTGCAAGGCCCTCATTAGCAGTAGGAAGGTTAGCCTCTGCAAGCTCAGGACTAGCAGTTATAGAATCTTTTCTTCCCAGAGGAACATCCCAATAAGGTCCACCAACCTGCACGGTGAAAACAAAGAAACAAGGCTAAAACCTCTGCTTTGAATAAGACTTGACACAAATATATCAGAGAGATTTTTAGTAGGTGGTATATATGGAACTCATATGTATATATATAAGAGTTTCTAATTAGTACCAGAATCACAGCATCTCTTGCTGCAATTGTGAGAATATCGGCACAAGAGACAATTCCAGGGCACTCTGATTCGAGATTGTTCTTGATTTTGTCAATAATTCTGAAACCCTTTAAAGAGTGTATGTTGGGGGAAGCTTTCTTCTCCCCTGTTAGTGTGATTGTGTCATCGAGCAAAACTGACCCATCACATCCCTGCGTGCATGATTCAGTAAATCAAATATGGTTCTCTTAAATTTCTATAAATTCTATAGTACTGAAGTGTATACAGCAGCAACTTGAAACTACGAAAAAATAATGATCATTGAAAAATATTGCATGATGAGAAACAAAAATCCTATGTAACTCATCAATAAATAACATTAAGGACCTGAACAAAGCAGTCATGGAAATGCAACCGAACAATCAAGGCAGCGTTGCGAGGATCCGAGAGCACTGCACATTCCATTTCTTTCTTTACAATATCGAACAAATTAGGACATGCAGATGCATAGTAGTCCAATGTCAATGGAGGCTCACTTGCTTGCAAACTGGTGTTCAAAATGGAGAAAACCAAAAGCATGAATTGAAGAATGAAGGTTCTGAAACAAAGGGAAGGTGCCATGTTTTGCTGCTTGTGGCTTTCTTGGGCAACTGAAAAGAGTGGGAGAGATGGTTGGGACTGTGAGATATATATATATATATAAGTAGAAAAAAATGCGTGAATAATTTTGCATGGAAGTTTGAGTATTTTGAATGAAGATATCTAGAGTCAAGAGAGGATGCAACCACCAGGAAGGAGTTTCCAATATCACAAGCAGAGGGTGAAAAGACGTGTTGCTTTTTCCATTTGTATATTACGTAAGAAGATTGCGGCAGCCACCAAACAAAAAACAATAACAGCTAATGCTTAACCCCCTTTCACCTTCTGACAAGCTTCAGTTTCTTGATCTAACAGTGAATCGGACCCAGCTGCAAAATACCATCATCTTCAAGTAAAAGAAAATGGTCCTATATATTAATCTAGTCTGGTACAACAAAAGTCAAAAGTTTGAGGATTAATTATTTCTCTCATTCTTATTTGGCATGGACTTCATCGGTTGGATGGTCCAATTTGAAGGATTAGGTTAAACTGTGGTGTGCTTTATGCATAGGGTATAATTCTAGTTATTGATTTCTTGCAATTAAGTTCTGGTTGAAAGAGTCGAATTTCATTTTTGTTTCTGGCAGAATTTGTGGTCAAGTTGCACGCCATCCTTGTCCCTGTTTCTTTACAGACAAGAATGCAAATGCAATCTTCCGCACTTCATATCTAAGCCGACATATCATTTTCAGATTGTCTCCGGGCCACATGCTTGCACTCAAATATCAATATGTCATGAATTAACCCTTGTGTTAAACAAGCACAATTCAGCTTCTTTGATTGAAGCATATGCAGGCAAAGATTTGCTAATGAACAGGGGAAGGATGTTTTGAAAGCTCTCATTGACAAGATTTGGAGAACCGGTTTGCAATTTGGGTTCCAATGAAATTTCCTGAACTCATCATCCATAACTAAATACAGGCTTTGATTTGAGTTTGATTTAGCCATTACAGATAGCAGCAATAGCCATAAGATTCAGTATTATTACAAAGAAAATAGAGGCATTTTTCAAACATTCAAAAGATGAACTTGACATTGAACCCAAAACAAGTTTTTAACATCAAGTATACAAATCAGAATCAAAAGGTTGATGGTGATCCTTATCTTGTCCTAAAATCACATAATCATCAACACCAGGGCTAATGCTCAAATCCAAATCCAACGCAGGAAAGATGAGGGATCTGATCAGGGACAGCACTGAAGCACCAAATTGAGGCCATGCCACACAAAGCGTTGCCTTGATGTTGTTGATTTCACACGCAGCCAGGAGAGCCGCGCCCAACCCATCAACGACGCTGGCCGACGGAAAGTACTCCAAGCTCAAAGATGGGGCCTTTCTTTCCGAGGTCGTCTCCAGCTTGAACGCCACCGCCTCATCCCTCGAAAGTTTGCCTCTGAAGTTCCGGCTCTGAATCGAGTCCAGAATCAGAACCCTCTGAGGAACAATCTGCTGAGAAATGAGCAACTTGGCCACGGCGTGGCATCTCTCGGCGGCAATTGGGCACTGGAAGGAGACGAGGAGGGTTGGGCTTTTAGGGTTTTGGTGGCGATCGAGAGAGTAGATGTTGCAAGACTTGTCTTTGAGAGAGGGGTTAATGGAGTTTCCGGAGAAGAGGGTCTCGGGGAGGACTAGGGTTCCGATTAGGGTTTTGGAGGAGACGTTGTGGAAAAGATGGAGAGATGGGGAGGAAAGGGCGACGATGAGGAGAGAAGGGCGAAGAGGAGGCTCTGCAGCCTCGTTAGGGTTTTGAGAGAGCAAGAGGAAAGGCGAGGGAAGGGGTGGTGATGGAGGTGTGAAGTTGTTGAGATCTTCCTGGAAGAACCTCGAAGGTGGCGGAATCTCTGTCAGTACATCTTCCATGGCGTGTAAATTTTTAGGTTTGAATTTCAAGTCCGCTTGTCTATCTAGTTAGAAGGTGCGGCGTAATAATAAACGACGTCGCACCGAGTTAACAACTTATAAGTTCAAATTCTGGTCGGATTTTTAGCCATTAAACTTGACATACGAAAACGGTGTCGTATAATAGTGTCAACATGATAAATGCAAGTAGAAAATGTCACAAAATATCTTGCGAGTATCAGTACAGTAATCAACAGCAGCTTCATTTGGTATCTCTTTTTAACTCACATTTCTTTCTCTTTAAATGAAAAAGAATCTGCCTCAAAAGAAAAAGAAAATGACAAGAACAAAATCTACAATTAGGTACTGCATGTATATAATATTTTTTGGGTAATCTCTGTGGGAAGTCTGGAACCACCACCCCTCTCAAAAGTTCAGTAAATTAAAAGTCCAACATATGGAAACCAAAGTCATGGAAAAAACTAAAACAATAAAATAAAATGTAAAGATCGCTTAGACCATCAATCAATCACTCAGAGGAAAAAGAAAAGAAAAATCATGTTCAAATACGGACACTTCAGAAAATAAATGATCCATTGCATTCACAAGACCTTACAGCTGACTTGAAAAGCAAATGGGCAATACATTAATCATGTCTCAAATTTATGTCCAATCAGTTAAAACTTCTCTCCCTCTGCCATTCTATTCCTTCAACCTGCACAGCTTCCATATCTTATCTCAGTTAACATACAATTTTTTCTGTCACGATGCACTTCTTTGACCAAAATCTTTTTCACCATCGAAAGAGTACATCAAATGTGTAAACGTAAGACGTTCCCCATCTGCAGGACAAATCACATGAAACAGCATTCCTCAGTCTAACTAGCAAAGTGAAAAAAACATACACAGCATCTGAGGACATCACTTTATGTGTCCCATTTCTTTTTGCGTATGACATATCCTACTAAAATTTTGAAACAGCGGCCTCAAATTTATTCTACATGAATGCAATATGAGAATGTGGGTTCTTTCTTGGGGAATCCCAATGGCTTCCCCAATATTGTGGAGCACCTTTGCCTGAGGGTGACATTGTGTTTCCCGGTCAATCTTCATGGTCGTCTTCACCTTCAGAATCTACACAGGGAAGAAATGATAGGCAAAGGAAACAAAGATCAGGCAACAAATTAAGAGGAACAATAGAAGACACCAGGTCATAAAATAAAATCACTGACAACTACTGTACTGAAGGCACCATGTTCTTCTCAATGAAGCCTATTAATATTATAAAAAACTGTTTTACATATGATGCATTCACTTAGACTCCCAAAACCATCTGACTAACTTTACACTGTATCATTCACAAATGCTAAACCAATAAATAAGTCAAGTCATCATGGTACTGTTGTAATAGTAGCCTAACCAACTCTTTCGCTGCCCATCACAAAAATAGAATTGCAGTAAAAGTATTAGCTCACTGTAGTGCTCCTTCGGAGGGTGCAATCAAGGAAGTTTGTGCATATGTTACCACAAATGAGTAGTAATCATTCATCCTTCATTATCATCTATCCATTTTATGACTGTCGATACCAATATGGTTATTTTCCAAATCCCTCAACATTTTCTTCCAGAGGAATTAATTGTTGTTTTAAAACTTATCCAATTATGTGCATGCATAACCTAGAAAACCATCTACCAAACATGATTTTCACTCACCTGACCGCACATCATCACTAAGCTGCCCTCTTGCTTGGATTTGTTTAACAAGCATCCGATAAATCAACACCCACCAGAAAATGTGAAAAACAAGTAAGCAGTACAGAAGAGTATTGAACACATAGTAATATATTGGTCCTTCGATAGAATGCTTGTTCTTGTCCAATGCCAGGATAACTTCGTAGCTGCCAGAAAGAGAAGGAAGCAATACAAAATAGACATATGAATAATTGAGTTTAAATCATAAATGCAATAGGTTGCTTTTCAATTTATACAAACATGTTCTCTTACATTTTATATGAAGGGATTTGTTGCAATATATACTTGTCTCTAACTAAGGGATCTAAAATTGCACATGACATGACATTGTCATCCTTAAAACCTTTCTTCTACACATTAAGAACTTCACAAAACTGCTGCTTCTAAAACAAACATTATCTGGAGTTTGACATTACTATTTACTGAACATAAATTAGGAAAAAAACATCTTGTAGCACTACTAAGTCTGTTATTCCAACAAGAACAAAAGATGAGAAGTCACTTTTATATATTCTCCTGAACCCACTAATTTATGACCCTGGTGAAGACAAACATGAAGGAGCTATAGAAAATCAAACAAGTTTAGTATAATTTAGGTATCAAATTAGACGAACCTTGTACTCCGAAGGATCCAGAATGGATAATAAATGAGACGCAGTATGATCCAAGACAATACAAAAAGAATAAATGAAAAGCTAGCAGTCCTTTCAGCACCACCGTATTTGGACATCTTCCCAACCTCCAGAAACACATCACTAGCATCATGAAGAGCTAAAACAATTGAACCTACGCGGGCAAACCTGCAAGAAACAGATAATAATAGGAAAATTATTAAATGAAATGTATTGTGTAAAACATAGTATCATTTCTATTTCCTTCGATGTTTTAACCCTAATATACATGGTGCTGGTATGGTAGGGGGATGACACACTAATAAGTTATGACTTCAAATAAGCCCTCCTTCATACCTTTGGTAGGTTGTAGTATTCTTGCTTCCTTGGTTTTGTGACTAAAGGAACATGAGAAGGCTACAAACTCAATCCATGAGAACATACCTGAAAATGTAAGACAGCAGAATGAGAATGACTGTTGCTACATGATGGCCCATGGACACCCCAAAATCTGTACGCCTTGTTTCCCAGAAAATCAAAGCAAATATGGAGTATGTGTAAAATCCAGCAGCATACATATAAACTCCCTTCAATCTCAACCTGAAATTCATAAGTAGTCATTTTATAGACTTTCATAAAGCTCAGTTCTTGATATTAGTCAAACTATGATTCAGTACAACAGTGTCAATCTCATCACATATGAATGTCTTAACTAAACAAACACATATGTAACATATATTATAATTTTAAGAATTCTTACTTCATTTTCTGGTCAGGCCAGACCTGGTCTCCTGGCCCTACCCAAAAGTATTTTGTATCAGTAAACCAAGGCTCATCATAAGTTACAGAAAGGACTAGAAGCTCTGCTGAAAGAAAATATGTGAACTTCCATGCTGACTCCTTGAATTTTCTAATCTTCTTCCTTTGTTCTTCAGAATGTAAATCCAGCTTCTGATGTCCCTTTCCAAAAATTAACCGTCTCCCCAATCTCTGCAATATGTAATTTCAATTTATACAGAGCTAATAAAGATATTTTGAGAAATAAATGCAATCACATTCACATTTCTTGATTATGAATACATATCAAAGTAGCAGTAGATAAAAAAATGAAGAAATTAAATGAAGGTGTAAATGAAAAGAAATGCAAATGAAAGCTACCCTGGACTAATTTAAACAACCGTTCTTCAATCTTTAACGTCTTCATTAACAAGCAGCTCTCATTCTCTAAAGGTGCTAGAACCCTATCAACTTTCCATATAAAACAAGTTGTTCTCTTTATCTCCCTTTAGTTGATTGAGAATATACAACAAGAAGCAGAAAGAAGATCTAAAGAAAACTCAAAGACAGGGCAAACAAACATTGACTCTCAAATAGCCAAGCTGATTTTAGTTACAGCATCAAACCATGGGCCATCGACCAGTCAAATCTCTTCAAAAATAAAGATCATAACATATCATGTTGAACAATTTGATATCCAATAACTAAAGTATGCTTATCAAACAATCCAAAACCAAACACAACCCATCAAAATACAAGTGCATTCCGGTCATGTACATCATTGACGATCTAATAAAACAAAGTTAGCACATCAGTAAACTACAAAAGATGGAAACTTCAGCTACTCCAATCAAATTTATGTGGATGTACAGCAGAGTGAGTACCTCAAAGACGAATTTATCCAGAAAAAATCGGACAGTTGGGAAGTAGAGGATAAACAAAAGAAGAATTGTGAAATCTTCATATGCTGGGTACGCTTCTTGCTCCCAATCGATTGACCTCAAGTATTCAGTCAAACCCATCTCGGATTTTACTTCCTGCGATCCAAAATTTTCCCAGGAGACAGAAAAGTCGCTAGCTTTGGATCAGATGGAGAAGCAGAGGCATCCAGGTCTCTCTTTGTTGTTCTAAAAAGGGCTGTAACTTTGAGGCAGCAGAGTTCTGTTTAGGACTTGGGAGTGGGATCAGTCCCAGACCATTCAAGAATATAATTATTATTTTTGTCAATTTAAGAATATTTAATTGGCTAGTGGCCTTACGATAATCGCCCTTAGTTTTCTTTGATTCTCTGACTTGCTTGCCACTTTAACTTTCATGTTCGGCGAAATTGCCCCTTTGAGTTTGGGAGCACTGTGGACTTGAATATAGATGCCATGCCACCATGTGATGCTGATTGTGTGGAGCTGAAGATCACTTTCTTGTGCGCCACGTGCCAATGGCCTAAATGGGCCTACCCATTTTTAGGGTTTGTAACACTTGGGGGAATTTGTGATTGTGAAAGCCAAGGATTTATTGTGGTTTGGATGAAACAAAAATGAGCTGAAATAAAAGCTCCTTGATGAATTTGGCATTAAGAATCTCTTTAATGTGGTTTGACAAAGATTGCGACTTTTTTGGTTTTTAATTACAAGATTGGGAATCATTATATCCTCTTTTAAAACAAGCCACACGTTGCACTTGCTTCAGCTTTTAAAATCATTTCTCATTTCATGATACTAATCTTATGCACTTGGATAAAATAAAATAAACTATCTTATAAACTGGTTCAGGTTTAGGAGGAGAATATATTATCAATGAGGTCTAGTTTAGTGAAAAAGAGCCTTAACTTGCATATTAATAATAACTTAATAAAGCAATCAATCAGAGCTTGGGGCCCAAACTTGTATATTACCGATTTTGCCTTTGCGTGTGCGATGTTGCCTCAGCCATTTGTTCTATATAACCAGAGGTCTCAGATTCAAACTCCCATGACATTATTTGTGTGTGTGTGAAATGTTTCTTTTTTTTAATTTAGATTATCGCTTGTACTAAAAGAATGAAAATAATATATCAGACTATCAATTCATTTCATAAAAGTCAATTATTACAGAAGATTTGAATCATTAGTTCAAAAATAATGGCCAGACAAAAATTAAGATATGTTGGGATGCTTCTATTTAGAGAAAGTAAAGTCACATAACAAAAGAAATCAAAATTACCTTTGTGCCCATCTTTTGTTTTTTTGTAAAATTGAAAACCCATCTTTACCCTTCACTATACTGAAAACACCGGGGGCCAAAGAAGAAAAAAAAATCCATCCTTTCCCCTCTCCTTTTTCTTCCTTCCTCCGGCCGGCCATAGCCAAATGATCATCATGAGAACTGTGTAATTGTCCAAACAATGTGACAGAAGTGAGGGCAGCTGTTTCAGCTAAATTGATTTGAAATGTCCCTGCAAGTGATACTCTTTTGATCTAATGAAACTGGAAAAGGTCTCTTTCCACTACAATGTTGTCAAATATAGCATAGCAGACATAAAAAAATAGCTGCAACACTTGTTTTACACCAGTATTTTCTTTTGGGTGTATAAACGACTATATATACACTAGTATTATTGCTTGTGTTAGATGTAAAAACTGTACCTAGTATCAAGTTACGAGAAGAGACAAAAGAAAAAAGTAAGCTTGGTAGGGATGAAATTAAATGACCTGTTCCCCTCTCCTCTTCCATTCCAGTCCAATGCAAAATGCCAAGACTTTAAATTGGTAACATGCTCTGTAACTTTCACAGGAAAAAGCTGCTCTTTCTTGATGATGGAACAGAGAATTCAAAGAAAATTTAATTAGAAGGTACATTTTCGACTCTCAAAGAGAAAATACTCACCTCCCATTAGAACCAAGAGAAAATAAAATACATATACGTAAATATGAGCCCATCTGTTCCCCAAGAAAAAGCTGGTCATTATTTATAAGGTACACAGAGAAGTAAAGGTTGTCTATTTCAGGTGAAAGAGCTGATGGCAAGTTAGCTGGGTGCCCAATTATTTCCTACTCGTGTGCTTCACTGTTTAACCTAGCTCCAAAGATAGAATCTCTTTTTACCCCAAGAGATATCTCTCGTTACCCCCAGAAGCTTGTCTTGTAGTGATTTAATCAGTTTGAAACAGTGAAAAATATGGGGATAGGTTTGCCAGGTGGAATACATGCATCCTGGCAATTCAATAATGAGGGGGAAGTGAGGAGGCTTCTTCAAATGCTACTGTTGAGATGGGTTTGGTTGTCCTTTTGTGTGAAAAACTGCCTCTTTTGTTGAAGGGAAATAATAAAGAGACACAGATATAAATGCATTTCCTGATAATGTTGAGAATTGCACATACAGTGATCATCATGTAATATACACACACATTGCAGGTAGGCTCTAACTTTATACTTAATTTTGGTCTATAGCTAGCTTCCTTTGTGTGTCTTAATGGAGTCTTCCCAAGTTGTAGGAGCTGAACCAGAGAAATGGAGTGGCAGTGAGTCTGGGTGGACAATGTATATTGGCTCCCCAATCCACACTCAAACCAATGATGTTTATCAAATTAGTGATCCCAAAGAAGGGGGTGAGAAAAACAGCGACAAGAAAGCAATTCTTGAATATTTTGATGATGATGAGAGTGATGACTCCATGGCTTCAGATGCCTCCTCTGGCCCAATAAGTAGCCATCATGAATTACTACTTCCATGTGAAGTTGGTGAAGGAGAGGGTAGGCTCAGGCAAGCAGCTAAGCAAGATCAGCATGGTAATTATTTCAAGTGTTCCTCAGGCAAGAAAGTAGGTTACAGAAAGTTGAAGAAAAGAGATGAGAGATTAGGGATCAAAGAAGAGAAAGAGAAAGAGTTGCTACACAAGGCTGATAGTGCTGGCAGTCATGTTTGAACTTTGAGTGCAGCATGCCCAGCAGCAGCAGCACCCCAAGGTAAGCAAAATCAACCAGATGGTTAGAGAGAGGAAACGTATCCAATTAATCATGTTCTTCTCTTCTTTCTTTTTTATCATCTCTAATTAAAATGGTGTACTATACATGCTGTTTGTTTGTTTCTGCCAAATATTTTTGGAAACACAAAACAAAGCAAAATTCCATATCCTGCTCTGTGGTTCCAAAGCTTCCACCACTGTGAAGTGAATGTTGAGTTCATTAAGAATCCATGATCTGCATATTTGGCAGGGGTTGCATTGCACGCGCTTTTGCATCTGTCAAAGTTCCCAGGTTGCAAAACAAAAGTTCGTTATGTGGTTCCAAAGCTTCCATCAGTGTGAAATGTTGAATTAATGAAGACACATGTTTTTCTCGTTAGTATTTTTACATTCGTTCCACCAATAAATTAGATATTGCTTCTCTCATACCATCGAGATTCTCTTAAAAAAATATTACGGCGGTAACTTCTCCACTAATGAATTTAAGTTTAGAAGTAGTTAAAGAATTCTAAACTCAACCACACATAAATAAATATGCATTATAGATTATACTACGGGATTCTCTCCAAAAAAAAAAAAAAAATGGATATTGCGGTGGTAGCTTCTCCACTAATGCTTTTAGTTTAGAAGTAGTTAAAGAATTTTAAACTCGACCATACATAAATAAATATGTATTATACAAGCAATCCAATGACTGAGATTAGAAATTCTTATAGAATGGTCATTGAACTTGACAAAACGACACTGTTTAAGAGCACTTCATGCCTCCACTATTCCGTATCTTGAATCCAATGACTAATATTAAAAATTCTTAACATAAAATTATGATGGAGCATTTTCTATATATTATTGATACGTTTTTCTTTGGGTAATGATTTACCCACTCCAATTTTATTCACTTACACTTCTTTTTTAGTTATAAAATGGAGTGTAAGTAGATAAAATTGAAGTGGAGAAACCACTACTCTTTTCTTTTTCTTCTCTTTTGGTCATTGAACTTGACAAACCGACGCCGTTTAAGCGCCCTTCATGCCTCCACCATTCCACAATTCCAACACTCAAAACACTGTACAACGCATCCATACAAAAACCCAATGGTGGCGTCACTCATGGGACACAACTGCTATCAGCTTATCATCTCATCATCTTCTAAAACATGCTCCTACGTGGCACAATCTCCGCTCCCCTCTCTTGTCTCCGCCTCAGAAGCACCACCATCTCCACTCCCCCTTTAAACGTCTCCGTTTCGCGGCGCACTTCAACCACCACCAACAATTACTCAATCTCCGACCAAGACCTGGACTCCCGAGGCTTCCTCCTCCACCGCACGATCGCGGAGCTCAACCTGGACCACCTCAACAAGGTCTTCGTGGCGGTCGGGTTTCCGAAGCGTGATCCGGATAAGATCCGAACGGCGCTGGAGCACACCGACGCGCTGCTGTGGATGGAGTACAGGAAGACGAAGAGGCCTGTGGCGTTCGCTAGGGCGACAGGGGACGGCGTTTTCAACGCGATCATATGGGACGTGGTGGTGGACCCCTCGTTTCAGGGGCTGGGGCTGGGGAAGGCGGTGATGGAGAGGTTGGTGGAGGAGCTGGTGGCGAAAGGGATTTGTAATATTGCTTTGTATTCGGAGCCCCGGGTTCTCGGGTTTTACAGGCCCTTGGGCTTTGTGGCGGATCCGGATGGGATCCGGGGAATGGTGTACTCCAGAAAACCCAAAAGGAAGACATAAATATTCACTGTTTGTTTTGGTTGATAAATATTCATTTGATAGGTTAATTGTAAGATTTCTTTTGTTTGGTAAATATTCATGGTAAAGATAAGCAGCAAAGCACAGGCCATTACAGAAATTCTGTGCTTTTTTCTGGATTGCTGTATCTCTCATTGATTGTTTCTTGTCTTCCTCCTGAAGAAGACAGGCTTGTGTAGTTTTTGAATTTTTGCAAACAAGCAATTTGGCTCATGATTCTACTGATGGAGTTTCTGAGATTGCGGAATATGTGAAAATCATTAGTTGTTGTTGCAGAAAACTATGAAATCATGTAACTTGTGTCAGCTGCCTCAGGGTATAATATACACAAATACACGAGGGGAAATTCAACCAGACAAAAGAGGAGAGAATGATCTGACCCAAAAAAAAGAGAGGAGAATTTTATTGAATCCAACAAAAATACTTCATAGTAAGAGCTACAGTTGAAAGGAAAAATGCGTCAAATTTGCCAATTGAAAGACAAACAAGCCAAAGATTTCATCTTGATGAAGTTAACAGCAGAATTGAAGGACCCAGAATAAGATTGATGTAGCTGACGAAATCTGAATTGGAAATTTTACCTTGAGTGAAGGATCAAGATACGTCCTTTGCGGTTTGCAAGAAAGCAGCAGAGCAAAGAATAGAAGTAATAAACGCAAAAATTCCCAAAACGATCATCAGAGAAATCCCTGCCACAGCCAAATCCAATAGGCTCTGGATGCTCAAACCCATCAAGAACATCATTTTCCTACTTCTTGCTTATAAAAGAATTGTGTAGAAGAAACTCAGGTGTCGCTCGCTCTACCTACATTTACACAAGGCTGAGAAGGTGAGGGCAGAACGAAGGAACAACAAAGGGAGAGAGAAGGATCAACGACGAACGAAACGCAACAAGATTACAAAGAAATGATTCGGGCATTGGGAAGAGGCTCTTCACTTTTTGGGATGGTGTGTATTGTGATGCTGTTGCAGTTGCACGTGTCTTCCTCGCCTTACAGTTACAGGGATGGGTTGCTCTGTTCTATTTTTCTGGACTTTGGTCTTTATTTTGGGTTTTCAACTGGGCTTACACTTGTATAAAAGAAAAGAAAAATGAAAAAATGGAAGGAAAAATAATGTTGACAAAAATTTAATTTTATAAAATGTTGACGAAACCAATAAAAGCTGGAAAAATGTATCAAACATTTGATGGCAAGTAGGCTAACCGTTCAGGCAGTAGGGGTGGTCACTCAAATCGGCGAACCGAAAATCCGAGCCGAATCGCATCTAATTAAGCTAGAAAAAAACCGAGTTGATCAAAAAGTCAACAACCGGTCAAAAATCAAATCGGACCAATTTTGGATCCGATTCCATGTCTTCAAAAACCGGTCAAATTAAAAAATATATAATTTCAATATATATTTATATTTAATGCTATATTTTTAATTTCACAAAAAAAGAACTAATATTTATCCTAGTTCAATTTCAAAATATCTATCTTTTCTAACTTTAATATTTTATTTTTATATGAAATTGAATAATTTGTTAATTTTCAAGTAAAAATAATAATATTTCAGTTGAGAATTGTATTAATTTTTTTTTATAATCCGGTTCAAAACCGAACCGGACCGAAACCTATTCAACCCGAATCAAATAGTTTTTGATTTTTTTTAATTAAAACGAACCAAACCAAACCAGATAAATAGTACCGAATTGGTTCCAATTTGAGGCAAAAACCGGTCCAACCCAAACCGTGCCCACTCCTATCACGCAGTGAGTTCGCTTTTTGCATCCAAGTTCTAATTTCTTTCTTCGTAGATTAAACTAATTTAAAGTAATTTAAATTATCATTTATATTTAAAAAAAACATTTGATGTGATTTGGCACTATCTTGGCCCCCGCATTTTACTCTTTTTCTTTTATTTGGGCTATGTTATATATATATTTGAGAACCTTTTCTATTGAAAGGGGCGATAGTATATTAACTCACACACACAACACGGATGCTTTGGACTTGAACCTAAGACCTTACTTGAGGGAGTAAATACTCCAAACCACTACACTAGTCAAAGAAGGCACCATTTACTGTGTTGAGAATTTAATGATTTTATCCACAACGGTTTGGATGCAATGCTTCACTTATTTATCATCCGTATGCTCAGTCTGTCCCATGAAATCTCACTGTTATAAGCTCAAGTTGTGTAACCTTAAAATCACTGAAGATTTTGATAAATTTGATCGTGGACAAAGAATAAATTCCTATTACATGTCAATCTTGTACCGCAAACAATCTAGTTCTGGGCCTTGTATGAACATCGTAGGACGCCTCTGGTCTTACTTACATACAATGTGGAAAAAAAAACACATTTCCTATTAACAGCTAGTCATTTGTTTCTTGTAAATTTACAAAATAGGCAAACCACCTTATCTTGCTGCATTGCCTTTCAGAGTAGTAGCATTCTTGCCCCAATGCAAAGTTCTCATGGATGTAATTTTGAAGCCATCCACTTGATGTGAAGGAGCTGAATTATGAACAGCTAGCTTGTTTCATGGCTCCTTCATGACCCCTTAAACTTTGCTCAGATAGATGAAATCAGGGTTTTGTGGGCTGCATCAGTACAGCCATCATCTGCCATCTAAAGGCCAAATGGTCCAGCACCTGAATGATCAGATGTTTGAATTCATTATCACTTCAACAGCCCCAATATATCAAAGTGAGACAGGAAAACCAGAGAAACAAAACCCTTTGTTTGGAAGGCAGGAGCTACCTGAGTTTGGCATGGACATGGACATTGGTGTTGGCCTTCTTCTTGGGATATTGCGCAGGTCTGGTGGCATTCTTCTTGGAATATTGGGCAGTTCTGGTGGCATTCTTCTTGGGATATTGGGCAGTTTTGGTGGCATTCTTCTTGGAAAGGGCTGTGTTTCCTTAATGTCGACTACAACAGCGTCGGATGTCAGAAAAGTTTTGGCGACTGAGGCTGCATGCTCCAAACAACATCTAACAACCTGTCCAATTTTTGATAGGGAACTGTGACTTTTTCTTTACATTTTCACTCCAGACTATATTGCATGGCATATTTTAACACGCATGATCCCAGGTTATATATGTCCTGAAGTGTTAAAGCTTTCTTCAAAAGACATTAAATATTACAATACCTTTGATGGATCCATGATCCCAGCTTTCATTAGGTCCTCGTAACAGTCTTTGGCAGCATTATATCCATACCCCATATTATCGTTAGATAGAATCTGCAAAATTTAAGAAGTCTCAACAGAGGAGTTTGTTTGATCAAATATATCTGGTCTGGTCATAAAGCGTGAATTGCATTAAGTCTAAAATTACGTTTTAAGAAGATAATGCATTTAACATGCAGAGACCTTCTCTACTACAACATTTCCATTTACACCTGCATTTTTTGATATCAGTTTTACAGGATAGCTTAAAGCTCTCTTGAAGATTTCTGCTCCGATCTGCACACAGTAGATAGAAGATCACAATGGTTATGAAAGCTTAGTGGAGACAAATAGAACAGTATGAAAACATGCATAAGTACATTGAGATATTTTATTGAAATATCCGATATAAGAGTACCTTCTGTTCTTCATTATCCAAAAGTTCTTTAATACCATCCACCTTTTTGGAGAGCCTCAGAAGACTGCAGCCACCACCAACTACAACACCTTCCTCAATTGCTGCCTATATTATGAGCCTGGTTAGAAATCAACCATTTGATATTGGCATTCAACTTCTTGTCAAAATAGTAACAGCAAGCAAGAAGCTACCTACCTTGGTCGCATTCAAAGCATCTTCGATTCTAAGTTGTTTATCTTTTAACTCAACTTGTGTTTGTGCCCCTACCTACGATTCAATTATTAAAACAAACACATCATCTTGAAAGAAAGCCAGTCTTCAGACATTCAGATTATAAAGATGCTGAGTGCATTAAATTTTCCATTACCTGCAGAATAGCAACTCCCCCTGATAATCTTGCTATTCTTTCATTTAATATCTTCTTTTGAAATTCTTCTTCAGTGTTCTGAAAAACAAAAATTAGAAGTGTTGTATTTATCAGAGAATACTACCAATATATTCTACACTTGAGCACCAAAGAAGAGTACCAAGAGATGTTGAATGTACCTCAACAAGCTTTTGTATCTGAGAAACCCTCTTTTCAACAGCTTCTCGAGTGCTACCATCGGTAACTATCAATGTAGAATCCTTAGTTATCACAACCTTAGTAGCAGTACCCAAAACCTCCTTGCCAGCATCTTCTAGGATAATCCCCATCTCATCTCTTACTACGGTTCCTGCAAAATACAAGCAAAGCCAAAATGAAGATTGTGAAGAAGGGTAATGGAGTTAATTAGATATCTAAACTTTGGTGTTTAGCCTATTACCTCCAGTCAAGATGGCAATGTCATCTAAGTAGTGGCTTTTGCGCTCACCAAAGGCAGGAGCTTTAATAGCAGCTGCTTTCAGCACACCTCTGAGTTTGTTTCTAATTACTGGAGCTAGAGCTTCCTGCTCAATGCCCTCTGCAACTATCACCATTGGATACTTTTCTTGCACTGCATTGTCCAATAATTTAAACATCTCCTTTGGGTTTGTAATTTTCTTGTCGACCAAAAGTAACTGCAACCAACGAATTTCATTACCTCTAATTACTTCATAGGAGAATATGTCAGCCTGTATGTAATTTATAGTTCTTACCTTACAGTTTTGAAACTCCACTATCCTTCTTCTTCTATCAGTGACAAAGTAAGGGGATAAGTATCCACGATCAAACTGCATTCCTTCCACAATTTGTAGATTGTTCTCTGTACATTTCCCTTGTTCAATAGTAACCACACCCTTCTTTCCTACTTGAAGAAGAGCATCATAAATCATATTCCCCACAGCATAATCATTGCCTGCACTAACTGCAGCAACATGTGCAAGCTCATGATCCTCAATCTGCATAGTAAAATATGTCATAGGCTGCAAGCTGAATTAATTACAAAATATTGTGTAAAATGCTCTTTACAGCCTAATGTAATGTTTCTGCTATACTTTAGTCATGGTTTTGAATAATATCTCCAGAGTTTTCAATCTATCAAACTAGAAGGAAAAAAAAACTTTGATTACCTCTCTGGATATCAATTTGAGTTCAGAAACGAGGGCCGCTGCAGTTTTCTCAATGCCACGAGCAATTTGAATGGGGTTCAAGCCAGCTGCAGTAACCTAGAAGAAAGTTTATGTACAATACAAAAATGTTGCCAGAGCTTAACTGAATGCTTGCTCGCATTATAGCAGATGATATGTTTAATTCCCACACAAACTAGTACCACTATTAGAAAATAAAATCGGTCGATAAGAACATAAGCCACCTCACAAACTACGCGATAAGCCTCCGTGGCCAGACTAAATAAGTATAAAGATACAACTTAGCACATGAAGAAGTACTTTCCTTCTTCTAGTCAACAGACAAGCTATAAATGACATGACATTCATACCTTCACACCTTCAGTGATTAAGCCATGAGCAAGAATTACAGCTGTAGTGGAACCATCTCCAGCCAGATCATTTGTTTTTGCACCAGCTTGCCTCACCAATTTCACTCCAACATTCTCCACAGGGTCCTCCAACTCAATCTTAACAAGGGATGAAAAACAGAACCAGTTAAGAAAATTAACCCAAATATCAAAAACCCCAATAAGGTTAAATTGGACAAATTAATCAAGACCTGTTTGAGGACAGTTTCACCGTCATTGACAATCTTGGGAGGTCCATACTTATTCTGCAGCACCACATTCCTTCCCTTTGGGCCCAACGTAACCCCAACCAGCTCTGCCACCATGTCCACGCCTGCCTGCACCACCACCAAATCAACCATCAACCCACTTCATATTATGCCAAGTAAACAAAAACCCAGTTGCTTAAAAGGGTACCAGAAGCTTCTTTGTGGCTGAACCGTCGTGGTTAAAGATTAGATCTTTGGCTACGCCTTTTGAGTTTACAGCAGAAGGTACTGAAGAAATCCTTCTGGGCAGTGTTGGGTTGGTGAAGGAGAAAGAAGAGATGGGAGTTGGAGAAAATGCCATGGTTGAAAACTTTGATTCACCAGTTGAACCTGATTTGAATGCAGGAGTTTGGTCCTGCAAATATCATTTGAAGTTTGGAGATAACTTTGAAGATAGTTTTGATGAAGTTTTGGAGGATAAGAGGAGGGAGTTCTAACGGGGAAAAGAGAAAAAAATCTTGGAACTTATTTTGGCGCTATCTCAAAGACAACTAACTGTACAGTTTCGTTTTTGTTTAACTTTTTTTGTTTTTGGTGAGGAAGAAATCACATGTAACTGGGCCATAGCTTAAGAGGGCCCAATAAGAAAGCCACTGATAAACCCAGCCCATTTGAGGCCCCGTCATGTTAACTGAGTGTCTTCTGTAAATTCATCTCATTTACTAGTAAGGGTATAGAAACTCGGTAGTGAAAAATATACGGGCTCGATATCGTGACCAACTGGTCTAATTCATAACGGCATAATATATATTTTTGTGTGTGCATCAACAAAATCACTTCATTAATATTATGGGGAATAGAACCAAAGAGAGTTTCTAATTTTCTAAGATCAAAGCCATGCATGAGTATACAGTCAACGGGCCTCGATTGCATAATCTGTCTAATAACAAGTGACAAGGTGACGCACGATCTTTTTACAAAGATTATTTATATTTTATTGATAACATAGAATAGAATAGAAGGGGCTTCATGTTTCCCGCAAAAGCTCTCTGACTAATGTCGTTTTAATGCCGATTTATCCACCATATTTCCTGGGGTTTCCCATCTTCTTATGTTAGCCTTGTAATTTCTGAAAAATGTGGTAGTGAAAAGTGGAAGATCCTTTTAAATCATTCTACATTAACATAACATTTGACCCCCAAGGGGACAAGGCTCTTCAACAAAATCACAATTTTGTATTTGCTTGTTTGGGATCAATGGATTTCAACGTGGTTATGAATCATGATGTTCCTCCCGGTATTCAAATTCGTTATATGTTAAAATGCAATTATTTTATAAAGAACTTATAACTTAAGTGGTAAACAGTATTTATCTATACGTTCTAAATTCTCATTTTGATTCTCCCTTCTCCAATCCAATATCACTTATATTTTTTTTTTAAAAAAAAAAAATGCAATTGTAAGTTTTCAGTGTAGTGATATTTTTGTTTGTAACCCTCACGAAAACCAACAAATTATATATAAACCTAATAAAAATAAGAGTTCTGTGACACAAATGACCAATGGGTCCCCAACATCAACAGGTGTCCATCACATGCAGCAAAAGAGCATGTGACTTCATCTTACACCAGTACACAGTTGCATAGGAATAGTACAGCTAGCTTCCTATATCACCCAAACAAAAAACTATACTTATTATCAGACTGGGAAGAAACGCTTCTCAATGATGTCCTTAAATGGTGATTTTTCCTAGGAAGAAAAATGAGGGAGAGATGAGCATTGACCTGATATGGGTAACGGCAACGTTTTGACTTTCTGCACTCTGCAGGCTGCTGCTGCACCACAATTATAACATCAAATCAATCAATGCTCATTCATGGCATTTCGTTTGGCACCCTCCTCCTCCTCCAAACTCGAAAGACAGAATCATCACTCCATATCATTGCCATTTACTCTGCCTGCCTGCCCCTCTCTCTCTCTCTCTCTAAAAAGACAAAACACTCAAATCCCAATTTACAGCCTTCAGTTCTTTCTTCTCCATCTGTTCTTTTTAAAGGAGACACAGAGAGCTTTTTTAATCTGTTCTTTAAAGCTTGAGATGAAAACAATGGCAAATGGGCTCAATTTGATCTTCCTTTGGGTTTTCTACTTCTATTGTCAAGGGCAGAAGCCAGATCAATGCCTGCTGCCTCCATTTTACCTGAGTCTGATCCAAATGCTTCTTCTCCCAATATTCCCATAAGATCATCACCTATTGTAAGTTCCCTTTTGATCCCTTCTCCAATTCATCTTTTGTTGATTCACAAAATTAGAAGGATATGGTGTTGATGACTACTCTGTTTTTCAATTTTTAAAAAACTTTATTGTGGTCTCTGTTTTTTAATTTGTTGGAGGAACCAAGCCTGGATGTGGATGATGATGATGCTTGCAAGGGTTTAAACAGTGAAGAGTGTTTGATCAGAAGGTCCATGGTTGCTCACACAGACTATATCTACACACAAGACGTCAGCTCTACTGGACCATGAATCCATGATACTAAAATATAATAAATTTTCTCTTCACTAGCTACTAGCTAGCCACTGTATTTCATAAATTTTGCTGATCCTGTAATGAAGGAAACTCAGGTTTTGTGTTTAAGTTGATCAATGATGTGTTTCACACTACATCCCAGAGCTAGCTCAAATGAAAAACCAAAGTCAAAGTTATATTTGTTTGTGTGTACCAGTCCAGAGCAAATTCATTTTGTAAGACCGTAAATTGAGGTCTCAAAGCACTCATGGGCCTAGTTAAAGAATGGGCTCTTTCCACTGGACACCCCTAACGAGGTCCTCAACAAAGAATTGGGGCTGTGTTGAATTCGTTCTTCGCTGAGAGTGTCATATATAGAACGTAGATATGAACTTTTATATTAGTCACATGATTCATTTGAATAGTAATTTCGTTTAAATTTAATGAAATGATAGAGTCACATAAATGGTCCATATATGACACTTTCACTATAGAATTTCATGGCTGTGTCGTGTCATGGATCTAGTTAGACTGTTTCAATTAAAATTGACAAGAATTATATCCGTTGTTTGGTGTGTTAAAACTAAACTTGTTAAATTATACAATCATCTAACATATTATATCTTACAAATCACAAGGACCAACTTCACCAAATGAGAAGCGGAAGGATAAGTCTGTTACGAATTTAACTGACAGAATATACAAAAAGCCAATTTGAATAAATAATAAATACGTGGCAGCCATCAATTGGGCTGTTCTATGCAACCCGTGCAAACTAGCGCAACCGAATCAAAAAGATTTCCTAGGCTCCACTCAACCGAACCCTCCTCGTTCTATTTGCGGCCTCCTCGTAGCTATCTGCTCTGTCGCTCCGTCTATCGGCCATCACAGTTCTCTGCATCGCCCGTGAGCTTAGTTGGTCATCTTCGTTTCTGTATCGATTGCTCATCTCCGTTCTCTGCAATCGGGTAATTTTTCGTCGGGCTTGTTGTCCTTGTTACTGTTGATCCCAATTTTTATTTATACTTTATAGCTTGTGTATTTGTAATTCGATTTGATTTATATGAAATTGTGTGTTTGAGAATGATGTAGCTCATCTGATCGGTGTCGGTGTGGGTCTGATTTATCTGTCGTTTTTTACTGAAACTTTTCTTCTTTTCGTTCCATTTGGCCATTGAAATTGCAACTCCAAAAGAGCGAAGCGTATGTTAATCTGAGATGGATAGCACATCCATACGTAATCTTAATTGAATTGAATCTGGGCATTGTCAATTTGTGCTTTTTTCTTAGGAAATATCAAAGCAAAGCTCTTGCAATGCACTCTCTTGAAAAAATGCAATTCCAAAGATAGGCTTTATGCTTGTTTATGTATCAGCAATACTTGATATGCAAATGATATGAAATCATATTCAGGTTATGCATCAAAGTTGTTAATTTTTATTTAGGTCCCAACATATCTCTAGTTCCCTGCTTCAAGTTCAAACAATGCCTGCTTGCGCTTTCATCTTGACTCTCGTTTTAATACGCAGCCTGGTGGCTATTTGATTTCTTAATCCTCAAGCAGGACTGAAATGACCAGGGCTCAGTGTTCGTTCTGAAACGGTTTGGAATTTGCAAATACTGACAAGGAGGTGCATAGCAGGGAAATCAAAAACCTTAAGTCCCCAGTCAGCAAAATAGGATACAAAACACTAAAACTCCAAGGCAATGACAACCACTTGGAGGAGAAGACTGGGAAATGTGAGGTCGTTTGTAGGGAATTCGATGGGAGGCCTAAGAGGAGGAAGCAACCTGGCCTCGTGGGTGGTGGCTGGGACCTTAGCCTACTTCCTTTGGGTTAAGCCCTCACAGGACCTCAAGCGAGAACAACAGGAAAGGGCTGCTTTGGCCTCTGCGGATCCACATGCCTATGTAGAGAAAAGGAAACCTGTTCCTGATCCTCAGGTATTGTTCCTTGCAACTCGTCCATGATATTCCAAGTGCATATAATTGAATTTCTCATTTCCTTGTTGGTTGATTTGAATTTTGAATTGTTTTTCAGGAGACTGGTTTGATATACGGAAATAAGAATAGAACTCGAAAACCGGAGGAATGACTTGAGACTTGTAAGTTAACAAGTTACACTATAATAATGTTGTTGTCTTAAGTAGCAGAATTATCAATCGGGTTTTTGTAATTGTAATGTTTATTTATGGAATGTTAGCCTGAAATACCCTTTGTATATCTTGCAATAAACTGTATACAAGTCCAATTTTGAAGACCTGTTAGCTTACAGTTCTACAGATATGACCTGACCAGAAAAGTTAAAGCTTGGGGGTCATTTCGTTTCTCTGAGTATGAAAACATGTTGGCTGTTTTGACATCAATGTCAGGATAATAAAATTTAGAAAAACATCAATAATTGGCATTTTCAAAATCAACAATAACCACTTTGTTTCCCCTCAAATTTCAATTCCGCATGACAACTAAAAACAAATTGCAGATACACATTGTAAAGAGTTGAGAGTGCCCTCAAACTCTTTTAAGAATTTGGGGATGTTACTCCTAACGAAATTCGTTCGTTCTCTCTGCGCATCATCGCTTGATGCTTCACGGGATACATGCTTTCGTTACTCCATGCCTGCTGCAAGTCAATGTGCAAAGGAAGGGACCGTATAAGTCGTCATTAGTGATTGTTAACTTTTGTTTAGTTTTTATATCGTCAAAGTTGAAGGGAAAAGCAAACTTCAGCCCTCTTTGAAGGTGTTGCCAAGTAGCATATTTGCTGCACAATTAATTGGTTCACATGGTCTAATTTGCATTTCAGTTATAAAACGTTTTTCTGATTAGGGTTTTGGTGGAAAGATTTGGGTTGACATCTTTGTAGCCTTTGGTTGGGACTTAGAAAAATCCGACATGATTGTGACTACATTCTCAGTCTCTTGTTCTTTAGAGTCTCATCGTTATGATGAAACTTGTTTTTTTTCTAATATGTGGAATTGTTGTTCAATTTAATGATACGAATCACCAACTTTCTTTATTAGGACACTAAACGTGGAATAGGATACTAGTTGAAAATTGTTATGTCAGTTGTCAAACTTGGCACAGCAGTTTTAGTGGAGTGCACTTTGGGTGTGTGTGTTGGGACCAAACTTAGATGTCCAAAAAGTTTTATAAAACTAAGGACAAGCTCATGCAGCTTGGTCGGAAAATGGTTAGACACTTGCCGTAAACGGATAACATATTCAACTGAAGTTGTTTGGACGTACAAAATTAAGGATAACTTGGATAACATATTAAAGTGGAGTTCAATCGTCCTTACGTGATAAAGGAAATGTCTCCATTACTTTGTATGACTCTACCCTCCAGGTAGCACTGATATGTGCAAAATCATACTTGAAAGTGCTCTTATATTTTGACATCACCTGCAGTAGCGTAGTCAGAAATTTTGTTGAGTTGGGTAGGGTCAACTTTAAACAATTATGATAATCTCGTTGTAACATTGGAAGAAAATTAGAGCTTCAATGCCAAAAAAAACTCATGCAAGCTACCTAAAACCAAAAGGGGAAGCTAATAAATCATATTTCTAAATTATAGAATCATCAATTAATCTATTTTAATTACTTAAAAAAAAGAGTTCTCATAAAAAGAACTTATAATATGAAATAAAGAAGATGAAAACACCATTTTATGAGATAGAGAAGAGATGCTACAAGTAGAAAAGTGTCATCATGATAATTGTTTTATACCTAACGAAATCTAGATTTGGGAGATCAAATAAAAAATTATGTAATAATTGTGTATATGAATGTCTGTCATCAATGTGTATTCAAAAGTGGTTTCTTTTTCATTGTCGCAGTAGCACTGGTGATTGGTCTCTATTTGTCAACTATAATTATTAGACGAAAGTAAAAACACGTTTAACTTATCTTTGCATTTGAATTTTTTGGTTTGTTTTGGTTTATCGCATTCTTCTTATCTCATTGTCACAAGTTTTTTTCTCCTCACTTTCATTTATCTTTCCATGTCTATCTGTGTGAAGGTCAAAAAACTGCACAGCAGCTGTTTGATTGAATGGCCCACACAAGAGATCAAAAATAAGATTTGAACATGTTTATATTTTGTGCTAATATATCCTTTACCTTACCTTCTGTATAAACTGCTTAAACATTAGGATTTAAGACTGAATATATTGAATATTCTCATGCAATACGATCACATATATACTCTGAAGGGGGTAGGGGCCTGGCTCAGGCTGGAGGGTGAGCATATATACACACACATATATATATATATATATATATACACTGGGACCAGTGTGGTCCCAGGCTCCCACTCAAGTTTTTTTATATTTTAAAAGTAATATACTGCTATGTATTTGTATATGTATATTATTTCAAATACTTTATGTTTTGATATGTACCACATGTATTGTGGCGACTTATTAAGACACAAGGAGGTAGTTCAAATTGCGCCCTTGCTCAGTTAGTGGTGATGCACTCCAGGTGTACAGATTACCTTATTTCCATTTTCAACATTTAAGTAAATGTCTTTGTCCTTTGACTTTAATTTATTTTTATATTACTCCATTTACTTAAGTTTACAATGTAAATAAGGAAGTACCCCCTATTTGAATTCAAATAAAAATACTAGAAAATCAAATTCTCACCAAGTCAAAATATGAAAAATCGGTTTTAGTGTAAAATACGATTTAGGCTAAAAATGATGGCTCATTAAGTCAATATATACTTCATACTAAAATCTCATAAAATCAAGTTTTCTTATTTCATGTGTAAGGAATAAAAGCCGCCAAAAATTATCTTGAGAAAATGATTATTCAAAAAAACCATTTTTCATACTTAGTAAATATTTTTTTACAAATTTATAAATAAATCCAATTCTAGATATGTATTTATAAAAAAACTCAAACATTATTTAAACATAGAAACACCCAAAATTAACAATTGTATATTTTTTGGGTGTGTTTATAAATGAGTTTTGAGTGTGTGTAATGATGAGTTTTGGGTGTGTTTATAAAGTGTTTTGGGTGTTGGGTTTTTTTATAATTTCAGCCCCCATTTTGGGTGTTTTAGTAAAACCCCCATATTTTTTCATGTATGATATGAATGCATAAAGGGGCCTAAGGTTGTTTTTAATTTGGGAAATTTTGATTTTTTTCCTTTCTATTGGATTTAATGGGGAAAAAGCTTTAAAAATATTTTCTAAATCCCTACTCTTTGTCTATCTCTTGCAATTTTTCTTGCTTAGAATGTATTTGTCTATCCCTTTGTGGAGAACAATTATGATTGCAACCAATAAGAGATATAATTCTTGACATATGTGATATATATACACTATTTTTTGTATGTATTATAAGTTCGAATTTTTGATTCTTTATATTTTGTAAGAGCCCCACACACAAGTAAACTTTACACACTGTATATATGGTGGGGCAAGTTAATTGATAATGCTGCATTATAAATGGCATATGCATGTGTGTGCGCTCCAAACAGTACCAGAAAGCTAAAGGTACTGTTGAAGCAACACCTGAAGCGTAGGCTTTCTTGGCAGGATTCAAATTCATGAAAGCAAATGGAAGCTTAGTTTGGCTGAACAAAGTTAGACAACAGAGACAGGTCACAGGCGTTGGTGCCCTCACAAGTAAAGCTAAAAACAAAACATTTCTGAGGCGAAGTGGGTGATTTTGCTTGCTAGTGGATAAACCCTTTTCAAATGTTTTGTGTCTCATAGTAGTCATGACTCATGCATTTTGTATGATGAGCCACCACTAGCACCAAAACCTCCACCACCTTTTGTCATCCTCCTGTTTGCCCTGTTACTCTCTGTACTGCAACACTGCTTCACTGAGTTTGTTCCCACAAGATCATCCTCTGTACTCCACAAATCGATTGTTGTACGTTTTCTTGTCCAGAATTTAGTACATTGGTCCGATAAAATTGGTTTTCTTACGGCAGTGATGGGAGATTTTCTGTTTTGTTATGGTCTTTCTAAGCACTGCAATTCCAACGTAGTTCATTAATTTTTGCAGGTGGGTTGGTGGGGTTCTCATTTGTCAAATGAGAAAAAGATAAAAGGTCATATGCATGATTCAGTGTTTGATAAATTCTTTGAGATGGGGCTACAAAGAAATATCATTTCAGTAATTATGATCTGCAAGTACATTAATGGATATGTATGCGGCGAGAAGAGATTATGAACAGTAGAAGTACTTGTGAGTGTTGATTTTAATTTAAATGATAAAGTATAAGAGCCAAGTTGAGATAAGATGGTGGCTAAGTGCGTTCTTGCACGGTCTGTTTTGCTTTTAATCTCATACGGTACAGGGAAGGAAAAAACTGAATAGCAATTATAGTGAACAAAAGGAACATAAAGTAGCTATGTCATAATGAGAAAACAGTAATTGTCATCTATCTCAATGGAGCAAGTCAGCTGATGCAGCAATGGATTGGTTTGAAGATTCAGCTCTGAGATGAGCTGTGTTGCAGGGCACCTCTGCTTCCAGCTCTCTGAAGGTGGTAGCATTAATATTATAAGGGCTGCCAATTTGAAGGTTTGTGAGCATTTGGCGAAGATCAGAAGCTTCTTCCTTGAGCTTAGTGTTCTCCTGCACAATCCTGTCATGGCTCTCTGACACATAGTTTAACCTGTCTATCAGACTCTGGTTCTCATTTCTCAGCCTGACCACCTGTGACCAGAGCTCATCCAGGTGTTTCTGCTTCCTCATCCGCGATCGCCGAGCCGATTCTCTGTTGGATATCATTCTCCTCTGCTTCCTCTCATCAATGATTCTGAGGTGCTGGTGTTCTTCAGCGTCATCAGAAGTACTGGAGTTGTTGCTGAGGCTTGAAGATTGCTGAGTGAATTCATGGCCTGCAGGAAAGTTTTGAGCTTGGGATAAATTGCTAAAGAGAGTATTGAAATGGAGGGAGGACATGTTGTTCTGCATGATGCCAAAGTGAGCAGGATCTGGAATTGGGATTTCAGGTGCTAGGTAGTGGAGGCCTGAAATGATCTCACCTGGAAGCATAGCTCAAATCTTTTTTTTTTTTTCTTTAAAAGGTTCTGATGAACTTGCACTCTGATGAACTTGCACTTGAAGGGTTTGGTTGGAACTTGTGTTGCAAAGGTTGTTTCGCTTAGAGGGCAGGGGATGACAGCATGAAGAGTGAGAGGGGTTTTATAGAGAGGGAAATGGATGGAGAAGTGGGCCAGCTTTAGCAACAAATTAGAGAGCAACAGTTTCAGGGCTTACATCAGCAGTAAGAACAATTATTGAAATTACACAGGAAATGTGTCTAATATATAGCATGTGGAGGAAGATATGCATCTAACATATGGACCAAATTGCATCATAGTGATTGTTGGTGGCATTTGGAGACCATGGTATGAGTTGGTGTTGGGGATGTTTATATGTATGTGTTTGTATCTATATGTGCATGAGCATGATTTTATACAGATTTGAGATTGGGATAATGATTTGGCTTCACATAAATATGATGCTAAAAAGAGGAAAAAGTTCATGCGTGTGGGTGTAATAATTATGGGGAGAAATGTTTTGGAAGAGAAAGAAAAATTGCAATTTGGGAAATGGAGTTGAAGTCAAATTAATTAAAGGGAGTTTTACTTTGAGGATCCAATCCAAGCCAGTTTCAGACGCAGAGCACTAAGACATTATGACTGATGACGCAAAGAAGGTCAGTTTAAAAGGTAAACTATTAATTTAAACACTGAGTTGTGATGATCAAGTTAATTTGTGTTTTTTCTTCTTCTAATTTTGATGACTCACTGAGCACTTCAAACCTTGGCCCCATCAAGGTGAATTACTAAATTATCTAAATTGATAGCATCAAATACCTAAACCCCATCCATTCTCTTTATAAAAGTTTTTTTTAGTCAGCTTTTAACTGGCCAAGAACACATCTTATGCAGATGCCTCAGTGAGCTTTGCAACATAGTACTATATAGTACTTGGCTTTTCAGCCAGTTTCCCTTTTTTTTATGCTCCACCATGAAGAATCACTAGCTTCTCTGCTGAAAATAAGATCCATGATGTGTTGATATTCTTTCATGAAAATCTACATATAATTAAGCAGAGATATTAGTGGAACTAATCCAGAAAGGTATAACAAAAACAGATTCAGCTAACATTCTTTCTTCTCTCTCTGGTTTTTCCAATCCTGCTTAGGTCGGCTAATCTAGAAATGCAGACTTGCAGTGATGATAGGAAGGGGGAACTAACACTGGTACCATATAAACTACTATTGATATTTGATATAATTAATATATGATTTGAAGGTTCAGTGCCTCTTCCAAGTTTTACATGTTCATCATTATTCTTTCATGACGTATCAGATATCGACACCTCTCTATCTCTCTCTCTCTCTCTCTCTCTCTCAAGCATAATGAAACAAGTGTTCTATCCTAATAGCCACAATTAACAAAGTTATCAAATCTGTATTATTATATATAAATAAGTAATAAGTGGTAGCCAGTCTTCTGATATGAAAGTCTTAATTTGTAGCCAATTATTCTTGTTTATTCCTTTGGTTTTTAGTTTTGTGGCTGCGCATGTCTTCTTGAGACCTACTTGCAATTTTTTAAAGAAAAGATGAATGCTATAGAAGAAGATTAGATACATTAAAAAGTAGTGTTGCCAAATCTCGAGCTAGACAGCAACTTGCAGGCACAATCTTCTTAATGACTTGCATTTAAAAAACACAGTTCACCATTCTATTCCTTAATTACAATTGTTTAACATTAATGCATGGTTTAGGTGCTTCCCCACTACAGAAAACTTCCGTTCTGCTTCAAAATGCCAAAGCCAACTGGATAAGATCAATGAGTGTGATTAAGGAACATTCCAAGGAAAACCATCTGCTAATTAAAGACGAACCTAAACTCGTACTGTTCGAGCCTTTCATAAGGAAGATGGATATAGCACTCCCTTGTGTTAGTGTGCAGGGGCCACCATGAAAAGATGGGTTGATCAATTCAAACTAATCAACTGTAGGCTAGCTAGCGTCACTCTTCTCATATATAATGGGTGAATCATCCTAAAATCACTTCATGCACTCCTCTTGTCGGAGAGACGAGAAGAGTGTAGGAAGTGATATTTGTAGTGCCAATGATGTAGGACAAATCATAGGTTCGTTCCTGCGAAGTAAATTCGGAAAAGGGGAAAATTTTAAAATCAGAAATTTTTGCTTCAAGTATGGAAAATCATGTTTGAGCATCAATTATGGCGCTAGAAAAAAAAGGGAGGCGTATCGTTGGGATTTTCAGGTTGCTTGATTTCTTGAAAAGATCTATATTATATTTATATTTCTAGAATAAGTTATCAATCATGATATTAATTAATTTTAGATTTTTTAGGTTTTAGACATGAAAAAAATTTCACTTTTGGAAAAAGCCAAAGCTTTTTCATAAAAGATAAAAAAACCACTCAACTTTCAAATCAAAGACATGCAAATGTATTGGATTCCTTAAGAAATCTAAAAATAAATAAGGACATTTTTGTCCATTTTTGCTTCTTTTAAAATTTTTCTCTCTCCTTTTGCTTTTTCCAAAATGTCCATATTATTTTCCTAATATGATTTTAATTATTTCTTATTAGTTAAGTTTTAGGAATATTATGGAACCTATTTAAGCCAACTCATAGTGTTGTATTAATTAGTTTTATCATATTATTAATCAAATTTAGAGATTTTCTCTATTTTATGGTAGATTCCAGTCACTGATAGATTTTAGTTTATCTTTTCGGGTTTTGTCGATTCGTAGAATCTGTGCTTCCGTGCTACATCAGTCAAAATCAATTTTTTTTTAAAATGTAATATAAACGACTAATCATTAATCAGTATTCAACCCATAAGGGACATTGCAAAGCATTACCACTAAAGTTCACACGCACTTGCAAAATAAAATCTAAAGATTCAAATCTTGGGTATTCTTCTTTGATTTGATATATGCTTACATTTACCATTATGCTATAGGGGAAAGGCAATATAAGATGGGCCACAAGTACTTTATTGCATATGCTAGCGCAAATAGGTAAATGAACAAAGATAAAGAATTTACCTAAAATACGCCAAACAATTCGCCCTATGTATAGTTCCTATGTCCATCACCAAACACAACATTTTGATCAGTCAAAAGCTCATTATAAATAAAATAAAAAATAAAATCCTATTGAGGGAACATAAATGAAAATTTGGGGACCTACCCATTAGAAGAAAACAACAAAAGAATAAAGAGAAAGCAAAAGACATGATTCACACATGAACATGATCCATGGCTGCAATGTTTTCAATTTCCCAAAATTTTTGTGAGTGTGCTTTTCCTAGTCTAGCTGTACATGTATTATATATAAATAGTTGTTTATAGGTGATGGATAAAAATAGGATGTGCAGACACAAGAGAGCCGCATTGGCTTTGGCAAATTGGCACCATAAAAGTGAGCAAATGGTTGCGTACGGAGGGGGACTGGATTTAACAGCTGCCCATTTTGGTACCATCATTTCGGAATTTAGAGGGCAACCAATATGAAGCATACGTATGATTATGCAGAGTGGGTCCATTTTTGTTTTTATTTTTTCTGCTAGGCTCCGGCGTGGGTGCCCGGTGGACCAACCCACTAGGGCCACTCCCCATTTTGCTTGGCCCGTCAACTCAGCCAGCCCTAGCAAAGTAAAGACACACCACACACCACACACCCACCACCTCTCTCTCTCTCTCTCTCTCTCTCTCTCTCTCTCTCTTGCACACACCTAATTAACATAGACCGATCATGGAACATGGGAGTCCAACCCATGTTTTCGGGGCATTATACATGTCATATATGTCCTAGAAGCTTACAAATATTTAGACCCCAAAAAAGGCTTACAAATACTAGTCCTATAAGTATCGCACGACGATCATATACGTAAAGAAAAACGTTCATGAACTTTGACTGTAGTGGCATGATCATCTTAACTTTAGTGACATGAAACAATTGAAATATACAGTTGAAAGTTATTAACGCAACACGTTTTCTTTAAAAAGTAAAATAAAAGTTCCCTTCTTTTTTTCGCCTTTGCAATCGTGTGGCATTTAGACTTTGAGAGGGACATGACAGTAAATTATTACCACATGGTGTACACTGACAATTATTGTTCATGAACAAGAAAAACGAAAACGTTTTGGTCAATTTCGATGTTTTATTTATTTTTATCCAAATCACGGAAGAGAGTACTTACTCCATCTTTTTCTTCCACAGACCACAGCCACCGTCTGATTCATGAACCTCTGTGTTCATGGCCGGGCACCTTTAGGGCTTTTCAATCATATTATTAATATATGGACTTTGAATTTTTATTTTTTGTACCGACACTTGAACCCTAGGTGCACTGTCTCCACTTTCCCCCCACTCAAGCAACTTCCACCCCCCCCTTCAATTCCCTGTCTTATGACCTCACTGCCCTTCACACTTTGCAGTGATTGGTTCATATAGGATAAGCTCATCATCACATCCTCTAATTTCATCACCTTTTCTCTTATTGCTTCATCTTTTTATATGTTGAATATTCCCTCTGTATTTTATTCCAGATTACCATTTTTATTTACATCTGTCATTCAATATATATATTCTCCAAATCTTCTTGTGGCATTGTTGTTTATGGAGTATCGTCACTCGTCGTATATTATTTATGGTGGGAAATACTCGACGCATTACAGTAAAATAACACTAAAATCCCACGCATGTTTCTCCTTTGTTTTGTCTGCTTACGCAACGTAATTAAGGTCATAATCCACTTACAAGATGGATGCTAAAGTTAATTTATTGTTTAGGTGGGTTCTTGTTTAGTCATTAGTTTAACTCGTTCGTCAATAAGAAAGATAAATCTTTAACAATATTAGAGTAGTTTAGAATAACACGAACAAAACAGTATTTCAAGTATTGTCACCAAAATAAGGTTCCTATAGTACAATCAATCCTAAAGTTGCAGAAACTGTTGCCAAATTTGCAACCAAAAGACGTGCCACAGTGAACCATCTCTATCCCCTTTGGAACACTTACCAATCACGAACGTCCACATCATTGGTGCAACTTAACCTAAGCAAAGTAATTATCGACTATTGATTGCTCAGTTGGTCCCTTACCTTTTAATTAATTAAGAATATCTGGAAACTATAAGAAGTGGATCTAAGCAAATCATCTACAGAATATAGGTAAATAGAATTCGTAATTATAGGAATGACTAAGAGGGAGGGTTCTCTAAGCATCGAGAGCCACAAGCATTTGTCCTTGTTCCACCAAACACTGGCATCTAATTTGCTAATGACAGAAAATGCACTTGCATTATGTGGGAAATGCGCAATTAATTGTGTTTGTGAGAGCTTATGATCGTCATCTTTGAACCCAGTTCAACAAATTGCGTAGGCACTTGTCAACTTCAAAGCTTTTGGTGTCTCCATTAGTATAGATTAATTATCCCACATGATCAGTTTCAGGGTTAGTTAACCCCATGGTTAAATTAGACGTTTGAGTGTAGGACTTAAAATCTTTACGCAATCTATTAGACGTTGCGTAAACGTTTTATTAAAAGAACTACATCAAAAATTATATTAAAAAGTCAAGTGCCGTGTGCTTCTCTAGAAAGCACTTTTATGTTTTACAAGTACTTTTAAGTTTTTCTATCAAATGATGTTAAACACACTTTTTTGGTTATCAGAAAATATTTTCAACCATTACATAAGCAAATCCCAACCGGACACTAACTCTAGAAAAATATCATTTGAGAACAGAGTGATGCATATTGAGAGAGCAAACCAAAGCCACTTATTAAAAAGCCAAAGCTTTAGAAAAAAAGGTCTTGAGTTGAATGAGTGTCCTTTTGATTGCACTTGTGAGGCCTATTTTATTGTCTTCTTCAAATTTTAATTTGGAATGAAACATGTGTGTGTATATATATATGTATATGTTGGTGACGTCTCACCCGTGGGCACTGCGCATGGGACAATCTAAATTGTGAAGTGTGGTGGCGACTAGTGTTAATACATATGGCTCATCTGCATCCATGGAAATGGAAACAATAATAAGTTGGAGTTTTTCTACAAAAATCTTCAATCTTTCTCTTTTTATATTTCAACTTTTAATTCCCTAATAATTACTTTAATTCCATTAACTTTTTTAGGTGCTAGTGCTTGTCAATTGAGTTTACCCTTTTGGTTTCAGAAAAGAAAAGGGCTGATTATCAAATTCAGAGCATGCAAACTCATTTATCATGTATTGTATTGTATTCTATGGAAAGGTTAGAAACTCACACCAACCAATCATAACAAGACAACAATAAATAATATTTATAACTTGGCAAAAAATAAAAATAAAAAGATTGGTTTTGAGTCCAAAAGTGAATCAAAATAACAACTAGGTGAATTGATTTCAGGAAATTGCCATGGTGACAAACTTTGTTCCTAACTAGGAGAAACAAAAAAAAAAAAAAAAAGAAGAAAAAAAAGAAGGAATAATAAAAACTTATCAAATGCTTGTCTCTGCTGTACATGCAGAGTAGCAAAATCCCATCTAGCTTCTGAGAACATTAATGTTGGATCTGCTTTCTATGTTATGCCCACAAGGCCATGACTGACATTCCTCCTAGCCCTAAAAGAACTGCAAGGTAAGACAACATTTGGAGCTTGGGTTTGGCTTGCAATTTAGGACCCATGAAATCAGCTGCTAGGAGATCCACCAGAGCCATGTAGTTCAGCAGCCCTGCAGATGCAGCATTCAGCAGCCCTACCACAATTAGGGCTGTTGGGCTGTCCTCACTGTATACATTTGACAAACCAATTCCTAGCGCTATACCAAATGGTGTTGTGACTGAGAAGAAGAACACCATGATTGATTTTATCTTCAATCCATATTCAGCCTGCACCAACATTCATCATATAATATTCATTTCAAACATGTCCTAATACTAATTAATTTACTTTCCATAGATTAATAATTAATAATAATAATCACCTGTAGTATGCATCCACCTAGACCCATTCCTTCAAAGAGTTGATGGAAACAGAGGGCAGCAATGAGTGGTCTGATTGTGCAAGGATTGTCTGATGCCCCCATTGACAGCCCAATCACCACTGAGTGCACCACAATGCCTAGTTCCAACACCTGCATCAACAGCCCAACTCTAGATTAGAGGCCTAAACACAATGCAATATAAAACCCTATAACTAAACCCAATGCACAAATTCACGTTATAGCTCAACTGGTTAAGAGCGTTTCATACTCACAACTACTTATATACCTGTGCCACAACACGATATCTCAGCAACTGTGTGTCCTTGCCATTGAGTCCACCCTCATTCTTAGTGTCTTGGACGTGGCCATGACCATGACCATGACCATGACCAACATGTTCCAATTGAGGGGTAACATTTTTGGCATTCTCCTCATCTCCACTGCGAGTAGCTGCAGCGAAAGCTTTCCTATAATGGCTCATAGAAAATGAGTCCACCATGAGAGTCAGCACAGCCGAAAGCATGGCCACGAACGTCGTGAACGGGAACTTCTTCCACGGCTTTTCGGGCAAACACACAGACGTCAAGCACTCAAACGAGTCGGGCAGCACGTGCATGTACCCTGTCGCGAGTATGACACCGGAGGCGAAAGCTTTGACGATGGAGAACAAGTCCTTGTCTGGCTGGAGAGCCGGAACTGAGCGTGAAAATAGTGGCAGGCAGACGCCGATCAAGCTAAAACCCAAAATGGAAGCTATAGCAATGAGCTTCAATTTCAGTGCTTGTGCTTTGTCATGGCACGCTCCTTTTGATTTGACCCCACATTGCTCTGATTGGTCCTGTACCGCTACTGCAGATGCATCGACCGCTATGCTGATGAGGATGATGAGGACGGTGAGGGCACGGAGCTTGGAAGAAGCCATGGCAAGCGGTGCTAAAGCAGTGATGTTGTTGGAGTGTGATACTGAAGTTGTTGGAGGGGAGCTGATTGAGATGTGAATATATATATTGGTTGGGGTAGAGTTTTAAAGGTGGAAGACTTTCTGGTGAATGTCCGGAATGCCCTTGGTGGGAGTTTTTGAGAAGAGTTTGTGGTGGTGAATTTTGGGAGAAGGAGGGGTAATTTGGAGGCGTGGACTTGGGTGAAGAAAAATTGTGGCGGGCGTGTGCTGAGAGTTTGGCCCTAGCAGAGTTTGACTGAAAATTTTATGCCACGTCAGCAGTTGGACTCGTCCTAGTCAGCCTCCTCTATGACGTGGCATATTTCCAAATGAGGACAGGCTTTGCTGAACTTAACCCACCACGTGTATTAATGCGGATAAGCACATGATACAGATCACTTAATCTAATAGTTATTTAATTAATCATAAACACTTTAATAAAATAATAAATATAATTATGTTTTTAGCTTTAACTAATAAATTTTGAAATCTCACAATTTTTCGGAAAATAAAAGAAATATGAAAATTTCAAAGGATATTAAATTCGAAAATTTTAATTCAAGTTGGCAATTGGATATGATAAGATCTTTTGCTTATCGTTTTTTTGTTGTTGATAGAATATGCTTATCGTTAAAAAAAAAAACCAACAAACTTCGAAAAGAGTTAAGCTATTGATCCGATTGGGCCCAACAAGAAGATCCAACTAATGGGCTAATTCCCAATTCTCAAGCCCTAAAAATCAGACGGTATAGAAGAGCCATGCACCGATCCAATCGAAGCCCATTCTCTCTCCGATTATGAATTTACAACGGTTACCAGTTCAGAAACAGTCTCCTTATCTTCTTCCTCTTTCACCTCTATCATCCTCTCTCTCTCTCAAACTTCACTCCCTTTCTCTTCTTTTCCAGTCTCCCTCCTCAATGCTATTATGCTCTTACTCACCAATTCTCTCTCTTTCCTTCCTTACAAGAGGTCTTTCTCTCTCCCAGACGCAATGCGCTCACTACCGCCACCACCGCCTTTCCCATTCCTCAACCCAAACTCCCGCCATTTTCGACTCCCTCCAAACCCTAATTCCAATGTCATTTCTCGTTTCCCTTTCCTTTATTTTTCACCGTATTATGGATTTTGTGTATGATCTTTTTGTTCTTTTTTGGTTTTTAGGTTGTTCGAGGAGTGAGATTCGACGGCCCGGTAGTCGAAATCGGCCAAGTATCGCAAACCGAAGACGGAGACTTGGTTATCGAGACCTGCGTCACGCGCACACTGACTCCGGCGTTGACTCTTGAGCAAGGGCTTCAAAAGATCAATGAGGTAGTTGAAGAGTTCAAGCTCAATCCTCCTTCTACTCCTAGTGGATTTCATAGGTTTCAGGTAATCAAATCTCTATTCTTTTGATTTTATTGGTTAGTCGTACAATGTACGCTGAATTGTGAATTTCACAGGTGGCTGTGCCGCCGAGTGCCAAAGCCTTGAACTGGTTTTGCAGTCAACCGGAGTCGTCTGCTGTTTATCCTCTGTTTTTCATCTCCAAGGATACAGAAAATCCGAGTTTAAAATCGCTGTATGTGAATGAAACCCGAGGAGTTTTTGGAATTGGTGCCGCAGTTTACTATACTCCGTCGTCGTTTTCTTCTTCTTCTTCTAGGATCAAGAGGTTCGTTTATGTCCCTCTTCTCTGTTGCATTCTCTTTTATATAATCAACACTACGATTTTTATCATCGAAAGTTTGCATTTTGTTATGTGTGCTATTTTAAAAATATATGCATGTTTTTTTCTTTCAGATATTTATCAAATGAGTCAACCTCTGCAATAGCTTACGGTTTTATGGATAAGTATTACGACCAAGATTCATCTTTCATGAAGCATGAAGCAGGCTCGTATTACTTTTTTGTTCCTCAGGTAAACTTGTGTGCTTGTTGATTTGACTATTTAGTTATTTTCACTTTCAAAATTTAGGATTGCGAATGGTTGAAGTTGATGGCTGTGCGGTTGAACTACAGTGAACATAACATTACTACTATTTAACATTAAGAATATTATTTTTAACAGATTGAGTTACATGAGTATGAGGGCACTTCTATTTTAGCAGCAACAATTGCTTGGAGTGACTCTTCCCTTTGTACATTTGAGGACGCCATTCATTCTTATGAGTTATGTTTCAACCAGGTATTCTGTGGTTGTAGTCTCTCTTTTTCAACTGTGCTTATGTATCTTTTCATTTTGGTAGGCTTATTTTTCCTACTTATGATGTTGACTATGATATGCCTTTTCAGGCCAGTTGTCATATTTGGCCCACAGCAAAGAGCAACCACACCACGAATATAAGATGTACTCTTAGAAAGCTCAATCTTGAGGAGGATGGAACTATTCCCATGGTATAGAGATCAAGATTTTGGATAATATAAGTAGTGTTTCCCATTGCAATAATGTAATAGTTTCCATTAAATAATGTTGAAATTGATAAACGTGGACAATCTAAACTCTTTGTTACAAGCTTACAACTCAAATTATCCCTAAAAGTTTGGGTTGGAATTTTGTCAAGGATTTTATATTTATTTGGCTGTTAGGTTTTTTTGGTTTCCATTTCTGAGTGACAAGGTTTTGTAGGTATACATGAATGCTCTGTCATCAAGAAGAAAATATGTTGTGGCTGACATCATGGCACTGGTATCCTCCCTTTCCTGGTAATTGTTCATTTTCATCTGTGGGGTTGCACTTACTATTCGTGTCTCAGATAGGAAATTAATATTGTTCCGTTAGTGTTTATTTATTTATTTATTGAAGTTGAACATTCTTAGGCTGATTGTTTTAATGTCATTTACCTTTTTTGCAGAAAGAGGCTCCATCTTCCTGCCAGTTTTGTATCAGGCTTTCACCTACCATTGCTGTTGCTAGTAACATGGTATGATACTGTCGTGTTAGTAACTTTAGGAAAGCATAGGTTCATAAATACTTTGAATGCTTATGAGCAATGGAAGTCAAAAAGACATCTTGGCAGAAGACATGATACCTGCTTTATATGCTTAAATTGAGTTTTTATTTTAATATTGTTGGAGGGAGCAAACTTGGGTGAATATTGTTCAGGATTTATGTCTCTTTCTACTCAGCTGGATCAAGCCCATAAAATGTGTTACTCAGTTCAAGATTGTGCCAACATCAATACTGTTTGGGCATCGCTTATAATTGAAGAATGTTGTCGACTTGGTTTGACGGTGAGATTAAGTATTTATAAGTCTATCTATTTCTGAATGTGGTACATTTGCCTAATTCATTCTTAATCTTCATTCTAGTATTTTTGTGTAGCTCCAGGATCAAGATCATCCCCTCTTGCTGTTGCTGCTTCTACTCATCCTCTTATTACTTGTATTGTATGCTTCGATGAGCGCTCACTTGCATTTCATGCTGTTGGTTATGCAAGAGGATCTCACAAACCAGCAGTAGTCATAACATCATCTGGAACTGCAGTTTCAAACCTTCTTCCTGCTGTAAGTTTACTCAAAATTAATCCTAAATGTGTCATCTATTTTCTGCAACTGAAATACAAGGCTTTTTCAGTGATTAAAAAATGTTTATTTATTTATTTAATTTTGTTCCTCTCTATTCTGAAACTTTGTGTTATGGTATTCAACTACTTGGCCTTCTAGAATACTTTTGCATAGTCTCGCTCTGGTTTTTTCATGCTGGAAAATGTTCTCATCCCAATTTTACAAGTCGGTGTTCACCATATATGTGTTTATGATGCAAACTGTATGATTTTATTTCTGTGTATGGCACTTTCTTAATTTTCTGCTGTTCACATAATATTGAAAAAAATGTCCAGGTGGTCGAGGCTAGTCAAGATTTCGTACCGCTCCTATTGCTCACAGCTGACCGTCCCGCAGAATTGCAGGATGCTGGGGCAAACCAAGCAATCAATCAGGTATTTAAAGTACATGTTATTTAGTAGTATTTTTATTTTTTGGTATATAAATATGCATATGCCTATGTAGTATTTGTGTGTGATATACTGATTATACTCTTAAAATTGAACGACTATGAATTTCATGGTTGTAAACCATCTTACAGTTGTAATTTCATCAGAGCATAGAGGCTGATGGCAAATAAAGGAAGTTTAGGCCTTGTTGAGTTAGAGTTATTTATTTACACGGTGACCTAGTGAACATACTTCATTTCTGTAATAGATACATCCTAATTCTCTATATAAGCAAAACATTTTAATGTAGAATTGGTACTAAGATGAAGTTGCATGTGGAACTAGTTTCAGCATTGAGATTATGGATCAATTTTTTTCTTTAGTTTCATATATATTTTTTTAATTTGTATGCCAGGTAAACCATTTTGGTTCCTTTGTGAGGTTTTTCTTCAGCCTTCCTGCACCTACTGATCATATTCCAGCACGGATGGTGCTTACGACACTTGACTCTGCTGTACATTGGGCAACCTCTTCACCATATGGCCCTGTTCATATTAACTGTCCTTTCAGGGAGCCACTGGAAAATAGCCCTAGCAAATGGATGTTGAGCTGTTTGAAAGGATTAGACTTTTGGATGTCCAGTGCCGAACCGTTTACTAGGTATATTCAAGTACAACGTGTTCATGCGTATGATGATGGTTGTGGCCAAATGTCGGAGATTATGAATGTAATTAAAGGCACTAACAAAGGGCTTCTACTTATTGGTGCAATCCATTCAGAAGATGAGATGTGGGCAGTTCTTCTCTTGGCTAAACACCTTCAGTGGCCTGTTGTAGCTGACATCTTGTCAGGATTACGATTGAGAAAGCTTTTGACTGCTTGTCCTGAAATTGAAGATGATTTATTATTTGTTGATCATCTTGACCATGCTCTACTATCTGATTCTGTACGCAGTGGGATAAATCTTGATGTGATTATTCAGGTATGCCTCTTCCTTCATGACCCACCTTTTTCACTCAGCTTAGTCTTAAGGCCTCATTGTTAACCTTGTCTTCTCCTCGAAAGCATGAGACACCTTGATTATAGTTGAGGGCAGGTGAAAGTGCAAATGCAGTAGTTTTTTCAATGTAAGAGTATTTGCAAGTCAGCAATCCTGGAAAAAAGAACTTCCTTCTATTCTATATAGCATGAAACTTAAGTTGATGATGAAAAATGTTAGAATCCGAGGAGTATTTTACTCAGTGGATTTGATGAATAAGTAACTGGTTGTTACAAAAAGGCATCAGAAACATGCAACTTAATAAATGTCACTGCATTCATAAAGAAGACTAAAGCAACTAAAAATTACAAAATATAAATAAATAAATAAATTATAATATTGATTACTTGCATTTAGAGAGACATTCTGGTAGTTTAGCATGGGCTAAATGATATTCTTGAACCCTGTGGAGGAGTTAAGATTTACATAAATCCTGTAACCATGGTTGTGGAGCATAGACTACAGATGCCAATTGCATGAGGAGCTGTTTTCTTTTTCTGTTGATTTAACGCTTTGATTTGTTTTACAAACAGATTGGGAGTAGGATTACAAGCAAGCGTGTTGCTAAGATGCTAGAGGACTGCTTTCCATGCTCTTATGTTATGGTTGACAAGCATCCATTTCGTCAAGATCCTTCTCATATTGTAACCCATAGAATCCAAAGTAGCATTGTAGAATTTGCTGATTATTTATGTAAAGCTGGATTTCCCCATCTGAGCAATGAATGGAGTGCTTATCTTCGAATGCTAAATGCGATGGTAATGGATCACAAGAATGTGGCTCTAAATTTTATGTCAAATATTTGGTGATTTTTGTGGAATAATAAAACCTCTTTTTTCTATTTTTCTTTACTGGGTTTTCCTTTGTAACTCTTTTCCTATACTATAGGTTGCAAGGGAGTTGTCATTTCAAATTTATGCCACAAACTCCTTGACTGAACCTCAAGTTGCACACGTAGTATCCGAAGCACTTTCAGCTGAGTCTGCTCTTTTCATTGGAAACAGTATGGCCATACGCGATGCAGACATGTATGGGCGTGGTTGGTCAGGCTGTAGTGATCGTATTGCAGACGTGACTTCAAAATCAGAACTACCCTGTCATATGATTCGGGTGGCTGGGAATAGAGGTGCAAGTGGTATTGATGGATTACTCAGCACAGCTGTTGGCTTTGCTGTAGGATGCAATAAACAAGTAAGTTTTTGATATTTGTCTTCATTTCTTGCAATTGCCCACTGCAAACTCACCTGGCTCTGTAAGGGATATAAATCAGCTAAGAAATTCATTTCATCGTCACTGTATGGATGCTTGCAATAATTGTCAGCTGGCACCTAGTTCTTTTTCCTATTCTCCTTTCAACCTATACAAGTTTACAATGCTTCAAATTTGTAATATGTTCAGGTGCTTTGTGTGATTGGGGATGTTTCTTTCCTCCATGATACAAATGGGTTGGCAATTGTGAACCAGAGGTAGGATGCTAATCTATTTCGTTTTTCAGGCTTGTAAGTTCTGTTCTGGTACATTGCCCCCTTTTTTTTTCCCCCTTCATTTTAAAAAAAAATCTTCTGATCTTCCTTTCATTTACTTAGAACAGGATAATGGTTAGTATACGTTGCTTCTGATCTGCCTTTTGATATCGTCTGCATGTGTGTTTCTTTTTCTTTATGTTTTCTGATAATCAGTATAAATTCTTTGTTATTTTATTGCTTTAACAAATGTACTGTGTGATGTAGGACATTGCGGAAACCAATGACGATAGTTGTAATTAATAATCATGGTGGTGCAATATTCAGTCTTCTTCCTCTAGCAGATAGAGTTGAGCCAAGAATACTAAATCAATACTTCTACACCTCGCACAATGTTTCAATCCATGAGCTGTGTGCAGCACATGGGTAAAATCCTTTGTATATATGAAGTATATGAATTTGTTTTTGCTGCTGACCATGTGATTCATGTAGTCATACAATCATACATTTCTATTTAAGATAATAACTAAAGGAAAAGAGCCAGAAGTTTCACCTTGTTGTGTTGTGTCTTTTGTCGTTATACTAATAGCTTGAGTTGGAGGTGCTTAAAGTTGCTACTTGTGAAGCAATTCAATAGCTACTTAAAATCAGAGAATAGGATTTGAGGGTGTAGGAGTAATGATCACCTACCAAGCAATGAAAAATCCTTGAAACAACATAGCATATTGGCAAGATGGGGAATGTAGAATTTATACTGCTTCACTAAATTTGGTTAGCCATAATAAAGACATGTATTGTTGTGAGTTGAGACTTGATCTCACAAGTTGTGAAATTCCAATAGGTAGAAGATCCAAGAAATATGGTATTTGGAAACTGACTAGAGAATGTGACTGAATATATGATTGTGATAGTTGAAAAACTGCACCAATGCTTACATTCTTCATCTTCGTCGTTGACTGACCATCAGCAATATGTAAACCAATTGTATCTTAGACTTTAACAGAATAATCTTTCAGTGTGATGCATCTACATGTGAAGACAAAGTTGGAGCTTGAAGATGCATTATTCACATCTCAACATGAAGAGGTGGATCGTGTCATTGAAGTTGAGAGCTCCATAGATGCCAATGCCACCTTTCACAGGTTGGTGGTTATGCAACCTTGATATCAAGTCATTGTTATCAGCTTATCAGCTGACTGCAGACATATTCTTTCTCTCTTCGGTACTTATCAAGGTTGGTGGTTTCTCTTATCTCAGTACTTTAAGAAGGTTTGCCTGCCAAGCAGCAGATCATGCGATGAGCCTCTCCTCGAGGCTTTCTGTTGAAGACTCAACAGAAGATGGTGCTTTACTTTACAGAGTCCACAGAATGGAGTATTCATCATTTAGGTGAGTTCTTTGTCGATGGAATAAATTTTGAATATTCTCTACATATGCTTACAAGGAAGGATTTGATATTTTTTTTAATATTTTCTGCTTGGGACAGTATACCACTCTGTGCTCCTCCCACTATGATTTCTGTTGATGATAATGAGACCAGGTTCTATAGAGAAGGGTTTATTTTAACTTTTTATCTTGAAGATGGAAGCATTGGGTTTGGCGAGGTTAGTTTGGTTTACTATTTGTCTGCTTAATCCACTCTTGTATTCTGTGATCATCATTTGACCATTTGTGACTTAAATTGAACAGGTTTCTCCTCTAGATATCCACAGAGAAAGCCTGCTAGATGTAGAAGAGCAACTGAGGTTTCTTATTCATATGATGAAAGGTGCTCAGATTAGTTGCTTCCTTCCTCTGCTAAAGGGCTCATTTTCTTGTTGGATATGGACAAACCTGGGAATCCTGGTAGAGCCAACTCTTTTTTGTGTTGCATATGAATTTCATATACTTGGTAGAAAAAAGCTGAAAATAAAAAGAGAATGAACATTGTCACTTTTCAAAAAGAGAAAAGACAGAGCTATGCTATAATTTATATCTTCTTGTCTTTATACCATCTTCAATAGAGTTATGCTTTAAAGAACATATGCTTATGACTGTGATACAGCCATGCACGCTCCTTCCTAGTGTCAGATGTGGTTTGGAAATGGCAATTCTCAATGCATTAGCGACAAGACAGGGTTCCAATTTATTAGACATACTCCATCCCCGGAAAGCTGAAGGAGGTATATCTGAAAATTCGTCAACAGTAAAGATTTGTGCCCTTGTTGATTCAAAGGGAACACCCACACAAGTAGCTGGTGTTGTTGCTGCACTTGTTGAAGAAGGATTTACTGCAGTAAAGCTGAAGGCACTGATCTCTCTAACTTCACATTGTTAATATTACAAACATTCTTGTCAACTTGACTCTGTTATTATGCAGTAGAGAAAAATAAATGCTTGAGTTGTGGCTTTCCATTGATTTTGCAACAGGTAGCACGTCACGGGAGTCCCTTGCATGATGCTGCAGTTATACAGGAAATAAGAAAGAAAGTTGGATACCAGATTGAAGTTCGTGCAGATGCCAATCGGAACTGGACGTATAAAGAAGCTATCCAGTTTGGCTCCTTGGTGAAGGATTGTGATCTGCAGTATATTGAGGTATACTCTGAAATTTTTGTTAACATTTGTACTCTACATTACCATTTGCCGTACTTGAAATTTTGATGATTCAATGTTGTGCCTCGCTTTCCTTTTATCTATGTACATTTAGGATTAATGATATTTCTCAATATTTTCTAAATGTTAGTGTTTGACCCTATGACTATTTATTTATCTCAGGAACCTGTTCATATTGAAAGTGATATTATCAAGTTCTGTGAAGAAAGTGGGTTACCTGTGGCACTGGACGAAACTATTGACAGTATCAGAGAACATCCACTTCATACGCTAATGAAGTATACCCATCCAGGAATAGTAGCTATTGTAAGTGGCAATTTATGCTCATTGGTATATTTTGCAATTTGATGTCTCTGTTATTGAAATTTATGACCACTTGTGAGATATGCTAATTTTACATTCCTGATTTAGGTTGTTCATATTGGTTGTTTCAGGTTATTAAGCCTAGTGTTGTTGGTGGCTTTGAAAATGCAGCAATAATTGCCCAATGGGCCCAGCAGCACCGAAAAATGGCTGTTATTAGTGCTGTATTTGAAAGTGGCCTTGGTTTGTCAGCATATATTCAGTTTTCCTGTTATCTTAACTCGAAGAATTCAGAAATATGTGAAATGATGAATTATGCATTGGCCCCATCAGTAGCGCATGGTTTAGGAACATACAGCTGGCTAAAAGAAGATGTAACGACCACTCCTCTGAAGATAAGTTGTAATCCAGATAGTGGCTCCGTAGAAGCATCTGTTGCTGATGCTGATCAAGTTCTTCGGAAATTTAAAATTAATCGCAACATAATTCATGGAACTTTTACTGGAGAGCAAGTTTGTGTATACCATCTGCCTGTAGATTCAAAGGATTTCTCTTGTTCCATCAAAGTCCACGAGATTGGACAAAGATATGATGTTAGTAAAATTTCATGTACTCTCTTTCTCTCTCTCCAACCTTTTCTATTTTCTTTTGCCATCTAAGGAGTGTACCCTGAACATCTTGTTGGCATAAATTCACATTTCTGCATTTTTGGCACTTGATATAACTACAATTTAGGATGGATACTTATGGTATCAGCTATCAGGTGTGTATGTGGTAATAATTGGTTGGTTTTCTCTGCTCGAGACTTTTGTGTGGAAGGTTATTGGAGTGACTGGGATGTTTTTGCCCTCTTGATATATTATGAGGGTAGTGATGGGATACAAGATTGAGGGATGAGAGGTGTTGTTGAGTGTTATTGCAAGCAAGTCTTTTGTAGTTCTCAGAATAAAGATGAGCAGTTAATAGCTAAATGGATTACTCTGGTGGTTCTCAATTGGAACTTAGGGATTTTCTTGGCTGATTCAAGATTGGGACATGCATTTGGTTCATGCTCTTCCCATTTCTATACAAGGTTGAGGGTGTAAGGTTGGGTAGGAGATGATGCGTTTCATATGCATTGACATGTAGTACTAATCCTATACAGCATGCTCACTGACACCAGAATTAAGCTGATGCAGGATAATGTATTTGTATTTCTTCATGGGTTTCTTGGAACTGGTGAAGATTGGATTGCTATCATGAAGGCCATTTCAGGATGTGCGAGATGCGTTGCGATCGACCTCCCTGGTCATGGTGGAACAAAGATACAGAACCATGGTGATAACGATACTACACAGGATTCAGGTTTGTCAATTGAGGTGGTTGCCGATCTTTTATGTGAATTGATAAAGCATATTACGCCTGGGAAGGTTACTATTGTGGGATATTCTATGGGAGCAAGGATCGCGCTCTACATGGCTCTGAGGCTTACTGACAAAGTATGTCTGCATTTTTTAAGATTTTAATTTCAATTTGAGCTTATGTTTCTGTGGTGTTAACAAAAGTAGGATTTTGTCATGAAGGTCAAGGGAGCTGTTGTAATATCTGGAAGCCCTGGATTAAAAGATGAAGTGGAAGGAAAAGTTCGTAGAGCTAAAGATGACTCTAGAGCACGTTTTCTTATTGCTCACGGCTTAGAGCTCTTTCTGGATAACTGGTACTCTGGAGAGCTGTGGAACAGGTGATTTTAAGATTTTTCTCATTTTATGGTGTTTGGATTCTTCATGCATCTCTAACCATATGAGTAATTTGAACAGCTTAAGAGTCCATCCTCGATTTCGTCAGATAGTCTGCACCCGCCTGCTTCATGAAGATGTGCAGAGTCTTGCAAAAGTTCTATCTGCTTTGAGTATTGGAAGGCAACTGTAAGCTTACTTGACTATTTACCGAATCTGTGATTCTCGCACAACATACATTCTAAATAATACGTCAGGAGAGTTGATGAATCTTTTCACATGTTAGGCCATTGTGGGAAGACTTAAAGCACTGCAAAACACCCCTTTTGCTCATTGTTGGAGAGAAAGATAGAAAGTTCAAGACAATAGCCAAGGATATGTGCCATGAGATCAGTGGTGGTACGGTGACTGGTGATGGCCCGCCTAATGACATTTCCGAGATAGTTGAGATTCCAGATTGTGGCCATGCTGCTCATCTCGAAAACCCTCTCCCTGTAATCAGCACATTGAGGCGGTTTTTGACAAGAGTGAACTCATCAAACCAGAAGGCCGTTTAGAGATGTAATCTTCTCATTTTTACAGTTTTCTTCAGAGATTTGGTTGCAAAAAAAGAGAGAAGAAATCATTCTCCAGAGAGTGATTGAAAAATCGCCACCTGAGAATCAACTTTTAATATTAATTTCTGAATTGAATACAACCGCAGACACTTGTTGGTCTCATCACAATTATTGAATTATTATTATTATTATTTTTTTTTGCGCCTAGGAGAACAGATGTAGATCTAAGTCGGGCTTAAGCGAGGGTCGTCTAAGCACATGCATTGGCCATCAACACATTTGAGATTTGCCCCTGCACAAATGATTCCTTGGCAGCAGTCATGAACAACAGAGCAAGCCTTGCCAATAATCTGCCTTAGGAAAGCTAAAAATGGCAGGTTAATAAATTAATTTCCAAACTATGTGGATTTTTGTCTTAGATACAAAATTATCCGATCGACAAAACTATTATTGAACAGTCAATTTTGCTATTTATATGTCTCCAGTTATTGATTTTATGGAACTTGGAGAAGAAAACTAAATCTAAGAAGACAGGCTCAAGGGATGCCATCTACGCATACACTTCCACAGTCACGGCCAGTCCAACTTTCGCCTATTTCAGGCGTCTGGACTATTTCCCGTGCCGGCGCGTCAGCCGCAAGGAAAACATCAATGCATGTGCATTTGTTGTCAATACTGTTGTCAATACAAATAACCCGGCCTTCAAAGCATTCAGTTTTATTGCAGTCAGCGGTAGTGGGACATTGTTCTTGAACCAAGTTGCTGGCTTCTGCTCTTGTTGGCAACCTTGATGTTAGTTTATGGGAGAAGAGGTGTAGGAAAATAGCTTAACTTGGAATGAAAACTTTAGTAACAAAGTAGTTTTACTTGAATGAAGCAGGAAAGGTACAAGGCTTGATTACTTGAGTTGGACAGCTGCAGTTTTCAGCTTCATTACTTGAGTGGGTTGCATGCTTATTTATATAGATGCTAAGTCGGCAATTTTGCTTGGACAAGTCGGTTGTACAGTAACCGATAACCGACTTTATCTAAGGTATTTTTAGCCACAAGTTAGGCTTAGTTTGGGATTGCTATCCTTTTTTTAAAAACAGTTGCTTCTGTTGTGCTTTGAAAATAATTAGCTGTAAAGTAGAGCAACTCCATGTTTGGTAAACAATATTTTTAAAGTGTTGTTAGTACAAAAAGCAATGTCAAAACCGTTTGGTAAATTTTAATATAAAATTGTTGTAACTGTGAATAATGACTAAAATAGACATGATGTTGAAAGTGTTATGTGCTAATCATGTGGTGGTAGTGGTTGTGGTGGTGGAGTGGAGGTGGTGGTGAAAGAGATGGAGGTGAAAGTGGTGGTGGTGATGACAATGGAGTTGGTGGTTGTGATAGTGGATGTGGAGGTGGTGGAGGAGGAGGTAGTGGTGGATGTTGGTTGTGGAGGTTGTGAACGTGGTGGTTGAGTTGGATGTGGAAGTGGAGGTAGTGTTATTTTTTTATGAATAATGGTATTTTGATAATTAAAAAATTCATTAAAGGCTCATCTCTGCTTCTTTTGAAAGCAATTTTGAAAAGTAACCCAAAGCACTGCTTTTAAAAGCTGCTGTTAAAAGGCCACTACTTTTAAAATAATCATGATATTTTATTTTTAACAAACACCTTAAATTGAATAACTTTAAAGTGAAACAGATTTTTGGCCAAATAATTCTTGAATTCTCTAGTTACAATTAGAAAAGAAAATTATTAGGATGGTTCTAGTAAGAGTCAACCATCTTTTACATAGTAATTCTCTCAATTATTCTAGAATTTTCTAGTTTTATCACACAACTGTGCGTTAATGTTTAACACTCCTTCTTAATGCACACTTGTGTTATTCCGAGCATGTTTCATAGCAGTTTGAATTTTGGTCTTGGAAGTGCCTTAGTGAAGATGTCTGCAATTTGCTCATCTGTCTTGCAGTACTTGAGCTCAACTTCTTTGTTTGTTGAGATTTCTTGTAACAAGTGATGCTTGATGACAATATACTTTGTCTTGTTGTGGAACACTAGATTCTTCACCATTGCTATATCAGACTTGTTGTCGCAAAGTATTTAAGTAGCTTTTGTTTGGCACTCTCCCATCTTCAAATATTCTTCTAAGCCATATAGCTTGGCATATTGTACTTGCTACTGCTACATACTTGACTTTTGCTGATGATTATGCCACGGTATCTTGTTTTCTTGATGACCATGAAAATATACTAGATCCAATTGTAAATGCATAACCTGATGTGCTTTTCATTTCATCCACTGATCTAGCCCAATCACTTTTTGTGTAGCCAAATAGTCTTGAATCTGTAGTAGGCTTATACCATATGCCATAGTCAATTGTGCCTTGCAAGTATCTTAATATCCTCTTTGTTGCTCCACAATGTATCTGGCTTGGATTTTGCATAAATCTTGATAGTAAGCTTATCGCGTACATGATGTCGAGTCTTATTGTTGTCAAGTATAGTAAGCTCCCAATGAGACTTTTGTAAACTGATTCATCTGCTTTACTTGATCCATCTTTCTTTCTTAATTTCTCATTGGTGATAAGTGGAGTAGCCATAGTCTTGCACCCGTACATCTTGAACCTTTTCAATAGATTCTCAATGTACATGAAGATTCCATCTTCTTCTTGGTTTATCTCAATGCCCAATAAGTAGTGCATCAACCCAAGGTCACTCATCTTGAATGTTTTCATCATATCTTTTTGAACTCTTGAATAATTTCTTCATTGTTTTTAGTGTATAGATGATGTCATCCCCATATAGAGAGACGATCAATATATCGGAGTTACCTTCAGTTTTGGTGTAGAGAGTAGGCTTGCTTTTGCTCCTCCTGAAGCTTGCGTTGATGAAGTGCTTGTCTATGCGGCTATTCCATGCTCGTGGTGCTTGCTTGAGTCCGTACAAGATCCACATATATTTCTTCTTTGAAATGTAAACTTTACATTTGGCTGATAAATTCTCCATTTATTTTGAGCTACTAGTGTTATTAGTGCTCTTATAGTGTCAAGTCTTACAATTGGTGCAAAGGTCTCGTTGTAGTCTACCCGGCTGCTGCGAATAGCCTTTAGCTACTAGCTTAGCCTTATGCTTTTGTATTGATCCATTATGATTAAATTTGGTCTTATAAACCCATTTAACCCCAATGATCTCTTTGTCTTGTGGGCAATCTACGAGATCCCACATTTTATTTTTCTCTATTGTTTTGATTTCTTCTTCCATAGCTTTTCTCCAGATTTCTTCTTTTACCACAACTTCAAAAGTTTCTGGTTCTATAGTTATAAAGTTGCAAGTTTCTTATATATCTTGGAGTGATTTAGTTCTTTGTTATGGTTTTGGAGAGCCTTCATGTTGTATGGATGGAGGAGTTGTTATAGATGGTGGAGTCGTACCTGGAGTATCTTCAGTTTCCTCTCTGCATGGTTGTTATAGTAACACTTTTCCTTTCAACTTTTTCTTCCTCCCAGTTCCATGACACCGATTCATTGAACTCAACATCTTGGCTTATCATAAACTTCTTAGTTATGGGATTCTAGACTTGATAGCATTTAGATTGGGAATTGTATCCCAGGAATATACAAACTTCAGATTTTTCTTCTACCTTGTATCTTTTCTCCTTAGGAATGTTCACATAGAAAATGCATCCAAATGCTTTGAGATGCTTTGCTGATGACTTCATATTACTTTAAGCCTCAATAGGAGTCTTATTTTGTAAAGCTTTTGTTGGGCATCTATTTAGCAAGTATACTGCTGTATATACAGCTTCTGCCCATAATGTGTTTGGCAAGGCTTTTTCAAATATCATGGATCTTGCCATCTCCATGACATTCTATTTTTTCTTTCTAAGACTCCATTTTGTTTAGAAGCATAGCCAACTGTTAGTTGATGCTCTACTCCTTCATCTTCACAAAATTTGTTGAATTCTTTGGAGGTATACTCTTTTCCTCTATCACTTCTTAGAGCTTTAATATAGTGGCCACTTTATTTTTCGATATGAGTTTTGAATTTTTTTGAAGATATTAAATACTTATGATCTTTTTCGTAGAAAATAAACCCACGTCATTCTAGTGTAGTTATATATGAACAGGATAAAGTACCTGTTCTTATCAAGCGATGGAGTTCTCATGGGTCCACAAACCTTTGTGTGCACAAACCTCTTGTCAAGTTGACAACCTTCACTGACATCATGGATATCTTTTATGTTTGGAAGGTCTCTCATCATATTCTTTTGATAAAGAGTTTTTAGTGCATAAAACTTAAAGTGGCCAAATCTTCTACTCCATAAACATGAATCTTCTACTTCTGCTTTCATGTGGTTGTGGCTTTTACAAATTGCCATTGGATGGGAAACATTTCTATTTTCCATCTTTACTTTTGTTATTATGTGATTTTTATTTTTTTAATCGAATATTGTGCATGAGTCTCTAGAAAAGTGCAGAGAGTATCCATTTTCAATCATTTGTACAACACTTGATAGATCATGCTCCAGGCTAGATACTAGTAGAACATCTTTAATATATTAGTTCCTTTAGGCCATGTTTGGTATGCCTCACTAAACTGGACTGGGTTAAATAGCACTCGAAACCCTTGTTTGGTAAGAGACGAGACTAACTTAAATGCGATTGTATAGTCCAATAAGGAAAAAAAGGCCTCACTCGCTCGTCTAATACAGTGAGCCTGAAAAGTGGTTTGCTAAATAACACGCTCGCTAAATAGAACACGTGAGTCTGACGCCTCACTTTAAAAAAATATCAGAATTTTATTTTTTTTGTTTAATTATTGTTTAAGATCTTTGAATGGGTTTTTTTTTTGCAGCATTTATTTATTTTAGATAAAAATCCTTAAAATATTATGATAATATTTTTGATATTTCATTTGGAAAATCAAACTTTAGTAATTTACAAATGTTTGATATTGAAACAAGTTTAATAATTCATGATGTGATGCTTTCTTTATTGCAAGCAATTTTTACCTTGTCAAATTATATTTTTCAGTTTGAAGTCAAAAGTCAAAAATACAAAAATTATACATATATATATATATATATAATTTTTTTAAATTATTTTTTTACTTGGTCCCTGAAAAACCTAGAATTATATAGAGTGAGCTTAGCTCTTTTAACAATGTTTCGACCAACTAAGATTAATCTTGAGAAGCCAAAAAACAAATATCATTATTTTATTTTTCATTAAAAAACAGAATTTTATTTGTTTTCTTTTTATTATTGTTTTAAATCTTTTTATTTTTGCTAGATATTACTATAAATCTTTGAATTGGGTTTCTTTGTAGCATTTATTTATCTTTTAGGTCAAAAAACCCAATTAAATTTAAATATTATAAGAATTATTTTTTAGTCCGACACAGAACCAAACATAGGTCTTCACTATTTTTACAATCTAGCTTCTTAGTCTGACTCATCATCAAACGTAGGTCAGTACTTAACCAGCTTAGGCCAATCCGAGACAGTTCGGATTTAGTCTAGTCCATGACAGTGCGCCGTGCCAAATGACCCCTTATTAGTTTGGATAGAGATTGTACCTTTTCCTTTTGTCTCCACTAATGCTCCATTTCCCTGTTTTACTTGGGATTTACGAACTTGTCTATGTTGGAGAAGATGCTTTCATCTTCAATCATGTGGTTACTTCAACTACTATCCATATACCATTTTTGTTGTTTCCTTCTAATGCGGCTTGAGAAGCATAAAACACATGCTCATTTTTCTTACTTACTTTTAGTAATTGGCTTGATAGTTCTTGGTATGACAGTCTTTTTCCATGTGCCCAATTTTTTTTACAATTTCGACATTTGGGCTTGCCACGGAACCAGCAATATTTTTCTAGGTGGTTTGAATTTTTACACACTCGGCATGGAGGATAGTTTTTCCTCTCTTTCATTTCTTTTTTTATTTCCCTAATAAGATTGGATTTATAATCTTCTCCTCTAGAACTTTCTCCAATTTTTTTCCCCCTTCTTTGGTATTCTAAGACCTTAAATTAAGTTTTGATTGAAAGGCGCTTTCAACTGAATTTTCATTTCGCCTACTCATTCTTTTATCATGCTTCAAGAGAGCCCATTAGTTCTGTCATAGACCAATTAAATCTTTTGTATGTTCAATGATAGTAACTGAAGGATCATACTTATCAGGAAGACTTATAAGTATTTTTTTTCTACAATTCTTGAATCATTAATATTTTCTCTATAGGCTCTCAATTGGTTGATTATTTCTTTTATTTTAGTATAATAGTCTTGTGTGGTCTCAGAATCCTTCATTTTAATGTTTTCAAAATCTCTTCTCAAAGTTTGTAGTTTAACGCACGTACCTTGACATTGCCTTGAAATTCCTCCTTTAAGGTATTCTATGCTTCCTTTGCAGTTGTGGCTCCCATAATCCTTGGAAAAGCCGTATCATGCAAGGCTTGTTGCAAGGCATATAAGGCCCTTGCATCTTTTTGTTGATCCTTCTTTAGTTGCCTCAACTGTTCCACGGTCGGATTTTCTGGATTATTGAAGGCACTATCAATTATGTCTCATAAATCTTGAGACATAAAATAGGTCTTCATTTTAATATTCTAGAAGTCATAGTTTTCTACGGTGAAAATAGGAAGAGAGACAGAGTTTTGGCTATGGTAGACATGATGAAGGACTTGAGTGAACCAACGCCCAAGGTTGATCGGAACAAGCTCTGATACCACTGTTGGTATATGGGAGAAGAGGTTTAGGAAAATAACTTAACTTGGAACGAAAAACTTTTGAAAGAGTAACAAATTAGTTTTATTTGAATGAAGCAGGAAAGGTACAAGGCTTGATTACTTGAGTTGGACAGCTGTAGTTTTCAGCTTGATTACTTGAGTGGGTTGCATGCTTATTTATACAGATGCTAAGTCGACAATTTTGCTTGGACAAGTCGGTTGTACAGTAACCGACTTTATCTAAGGCATTTTTAGCCACAAGTTACTCCTATAATTCTAGAATTCTCTAGTTACAATTACAATATATAATTATTAGGATGGTTCTAGTAAGAGTCAACCATCTTTTACTTAGTAATTCTCTCATTTATTCTAGAATTTTCTAGTTTGATAATAATGCTACACCTGCAACCAAGAAGACGACCCAGCTCATCATACCTAAATCCATGTTTTAATGATTTTTGTGACACGTTAGGGTTAATCTGAATATCAGGGTTTACTTTGTATTGCATTGAGTACGTAAGTGAGGTCTCTTGGGTTGTATCTATTTGTAGGGGTTCACACACTCAGGGACGGATCCAGGAATTACAAATCGGGTGGGCTAAATTTACCTTAAGTACAAATGTATTAAGAAAATTTGGTGAGTTTTGTGGATTTTGGTTGGTTTTTGTAGATTTTTAGGCTTGGATAATAGATTTTAGGAACTAAAAACTAGAGTTAACCCACATGGGGTGGCTAAATTTTTTTTGGGTAAATCATAAGCCCTAGTTTGTTATGTTTTTATTTTATATAAGCACTCTTTTTTCAGTATATTTTCTTCATCATATTTAGAACTTTTTGTTTTTATACGACATTTGAAATAGAGAAAATGTTAGAATTATTGATAATATTGGGATTGAAGGGAAACAAAGAAAGAAAAGAAAAAAAAAATATTTATAAGGAGTTGAAGTTAAAAAAGAAAGTAATAATAAAATAAAAATATCCCATTTTGTGGGGGAGTGCACCTAACAAAATAAAAACACATCTCATCCATTTGGCGGACCCAATGAAGGATTCAGCCATATAATCCCACCCAAACTCACATTTTTTAAATTATTTATAGGTCCTTCTTAGGTGGAGCCCCCACATGACCCATCCAATACATATACTTTAAGCCCAAAGCTTATATTAAAAAAGAAAAACCCTATGTTATAAAAGAAGAATAGAGATCCCACCAAGTTCACTCATTCTGTAATTTGGTGGAGAACTATTTATGACAATTATGGAAAAAGATTTTAAAAGAAAATTCGAGTTGGAATTGTCACGACCTATTGGGAGAAGTGATGATAGTTCAAAGCAAAGTTGCATAGAAATCAATATGTCATATCTTCATTCTGATTCTGGTTTATGAACTCGAATTTTAGATTACAATCTGAATATTCGAGATGAAATTAGAAGAGCTTACTTACAAAAAGGCCTTGTTAGCCTAGAAATCATGATTTTCCTATAAACAAAAATTAGAAAAGAGTCAAGACAATTCAACCTAGCATGGTTTGATGAATTCCCTTATTGGTTGGAATATAGCATAAAAAAAGATGCTGCATTTTGCTTAGGTTGTTATATTTTTAAAAAAATTTGGGAGAGAAAGCTTGAGGTGACTCATTTGTTGGTATAAGTTTTTCGAATTAGAAGAAAAAGGAAAGATTTCAAGTTCATGTTGGAGGTCCCAATAGTTCCCATAACCAAGCTCTGAAAACATGTCAAGCCTTAATGAATGAAAAACAACATATTAATTGAAAATGTTTTCCATAAGCACTCCCATAATGAATGATTGCTTGGTAGTATATCCTGAAGAAGATATATTTAATAGTATTGAAAATAAGCTTATTATGCAATGTTTTCAGAATATGAAAAGTCGTTAAGGACAATCGTAAATTTACTTGTTGGACAATGCTATTAATATTCTGAGTTAGAAATATTTTTTGTTTAGCTAGATATCTGTTGGATTTTTTTTTTATACAAAATTAGTGAAACACCCATTCCTAGAAATGAAACTATAAATATACCCTACACTATTTAAAACATAGAAACACACCCAAAATAAACCCAAAAATTGACAACTGTCGATTTTTGAATTTAATTTCTATGTTAGATTACGGCTTTGACCTTTTCGTTTGAATTTTTTGAAACTGGCCCAAAACTCGCCAGCTATGAAAGGAATTTGAAGAACAAATTTTGAATACGAGCAGGTCTCTGTATATTACAACTCCAAGCTCAGTGACCCTAAAACTGCATCTTTAGATAAAGAGAAGGAGAAGCCAAAAATGGAAGAGAACGAAGGTGTTCAGAACACTGACGCCGGTGGTGAGTACGAGAAGAACGAAGATGAAGATGTTTTCTCTTTTGCCTGCACTAACCCCGACAGATCGCTGATTTTCACTGACGACATATTCCAAAATTACCAGATCCATTTGGTGTTCCCGATTTTCAACCCGGATCTCCTGTTCACGAGGTGACGACGATTCTTCCAAAGCCAGATGTTGCATATTGTAGATCTGGAGACGTGTGCAAGGTACAAACCTTCAACTACATTGCTACCTAGAATTTCTTTTTTCTTCCTTTGCTCTGATTGTTGATTCTGTCATAGCTTTTGGTTCCTCTTTTGAGCACTTGTCCTTGAGTGGCTTAAGAGGGGAGATAGCTACTTCTATATCCAATCTCACAATGATACAGTCTTTGTAAGTGGTCTTACTGCATTTGCTAATGTAATGAGAAGGTAGACAATTCCGTTTAATGTAAATGAATTGAGCTGCTCATGATTTCAAGGATCTATCAAACAACAACTTAATAGGACTAATTCCAAAATTTTTGTCTAAATTCCAAAATTTTTGTCTAAATTCCAGAATTTGACTATCCTGTAAGTTATTTGGTTATATGTCTAAAGTACTGTAAATGCTTAATTTGTTAGAAAGCATCGTGATAGATTTGATCTTTGCAAAAACTTGGAGAAAAACAAGTTCACAGGCTCGGTTCCGGTAGGACTGATTGAAAGAAAGAATAATGGTTTTCTATCACCAAGGTAAGTCTTTCATAGAAAATCATGGCCTTTAGATTTCGTGTTTGGCTTACCCTAAAATTGAGTGTTTTCTATTCTAATTTTCAAATATTCTCAAAATTTAAAATAATTAATTATCAGGTATTTCCTTAGAAGGTTTATTTGCATGCTTTTCAAATTTCTTTATAAAAAGTCTTTAGTGTTCTTGTCTCTTGCTGAATTGATGTGGAAAAGCTATGTAGAGAATAAGTTTTTTCGATAATGTTTTTGTTTGAATTGAATTTCCTTTGGCTCATTATGTCATGCTCTGTTTGTAGGCTCTTGACAAGATTAGATATGAGAGTATAATTGACAAGAGCAAGCTCGATGGTCAGCCAAAGCTCTTCATCCCTAACAAAAACAACAATACCTTGACTATTATTGATAGTGGTATTGGAATGACCAAAGCTGATAAGTTGATTTGTAGTATACAATTTGTTATCTATAAGTAGTATGAACATTTGTTAACTTCTATTAAGTGGTATGAACAATTGTTATACTGTTCATACCCTGCAATTGAGTTGATTTCTATTACAAAGTATTAACAGTGTTTGCTTAGTGTATGATTGAATTGAGATTTTGGGCAATGGTGATATGGTGATTCAATTTGATTCTTCATTCTTTGGAGTGCCGATGATGCTAGAGTTAGTGGTAGTCAGAATTTTGGAATGAGTTTTTGTCGTAAAATTTTTAATTAGTCAATATGAGTCATTGCTATATTGCATTTTCTATTTTAGAATGATAAAATATTTGGAATTAGAGATTTAGAATTCATTATGCTTGTTTTTCTCATTGTTGTTGACTTGTGTAGCTCCATCTGTGTATGCTATCTAATGTTTGGTTACTAAGAAAATTGAATAAAAGACAAGAAAAATGATAATTACTATTCTTGGATTTAGATTCTCTGTAACACCCCGTCCCCAAATTTATCCCATGTTTTAATTCATTTAAGTGGAATTGAGAAATTACCCGTGGGATAGGGGTATTTTAGTCATTTTCTTATCCGAAGGAATTTGGGAATTCCGGTTGTACCGTTGTGTAGAGCACGGTGAGATGAGTCCGTAGACACGTAGTGGGCTCGAATCGGAGTTGTAACGAGAGAGATATGGTCAAATGAAGCTCAGTGGCATAATCGTAAATATTTGGAAAATGAATTTTTGGTTAAAAAGACAGAACTGCCCCCATCTCTCTCTCTCTCTCTCTCTCTCTCTCTCACGCTCTCCCTCTCTCTCCTCTGGTTCGCGACGCCACCGCAACCACTCGGGTCGGGACTGGTCCCAAAATGACCGGCTGACTCGCCGTCTACCCCACCCGTTCTCCGACGTCACCGGCAGCGATACTGGAAATTACGAAAAACGGCGGTTTTACCAGATTTTTCGAGCTCGTTCCGGAGATTCCGGCCACCAAATCTTGCGATCAAAGTATGCTTTCTCATCTATTTTCCGAGCTCTAGCTGCCTATTGGGTAGGAATTGATCGATTTATAGCGTAGCCAACCCGATTTACGAATTGGGTTTCGGCCGAATTTCGAGGAGATTCCGGCCACCTCCGGTCAATTTTTGGGGTATGCCCAAGAACAAAAGTGACTCCAAATTAGGTGTATTACCTAGGGTAGGAGTCTTGGCTCACGATTTGGAGGTTTTTCGGCGATGGGTATCGCATTGGACACCCACGCGCCGTGCGTGTGGCGGCGCGTGGGCACTGTAGCTGAGGGCATTTTTATCCCATTACGATCCTCTCGATGTCACGAGCGCGTAGGTGTGCTCGGATTTCATTTTGGATACCGTTAGAGTTCCGAACGAATATCGCATATCGCGTATTTTTTGGGTTCGCTAGGTTTAGACCGTTGGATAGTCCTGAAGTTATAATATGTTGATCTATGTATTACCAGGATCATGTAGGATTTGACGGATCACAAAATGGAGTCCCGGATACTCCGTAAATGCCAACCCTAGGGTTAGGGTTTTAGTAACCGTCCGATCGTGCGATCGTGAGCGATCCGACCGTCCGATCTGGACCAAACTTGCAGGACGTGTGTCCTAGACCTTGTCGAACCTATAGGAACTTTCGGATCATAATTTGGAGGTCGTGGGCCCCGCGGGCCTGTTTGACCAAGTTTGGGTAGTTTGACCCCGGGTTGACCTTTAGACTTTCGTTGTAGTTCTACCATCCCAGGAGGGTTAGAATGACCTTAGTGGCAGGTCTTGAGCGTTGTTGAGTTAAATAGTTTATATGCAAATTTAGAATATTATTATATGTTTTAAATGACGAAATTATCAGATGCTATACCAGGGTTGAGGTTTGTATAGGAGTAGAAATTATATTTTATATATTTAATTGTGGGGATGCATAAAGGTAAATAAAGCGATTGAATGTTAGTTTACAGTGCTATACGCACTACCCCACGTACCCTATATTGTGATTGTGTGAGGGTGGTGAGAATGTAGCGGCCCGGTGAGGTCGCACGCGCGTCTTTGGATTTGCGGCGTGTTGCAGACCCCATATGTGGCGGGTGCGTCCCGACGTATGAGGAGATATGATTGTGTGTGGTGGTGAGAATGTAGCCAGGCCAGTGTTGAGGTCGCACGTGTCTTTGGATTAGCCGGCGTGTTGACAGGCCCCATACGAGGCCGGGTGCGTCCCATCGTATGAGGGGTGATATTGTGGTTGTGTTTGGTGTGTTGTGATGGATAAATTCTAGAATATATGAATTTGTATGGCTGTAATGGTTTATTTGATATTAGGAGTCAGGATAGATACGAAAGAGCTACGTGTGGCTTGATCCCTTAGTAGGGTACGTAGGCAGCCTGAAGTTACTAGGTGCAGCCACAGATTAGACCCCACTTAGGTGGTCTTATGAGATTGGTTTGGACCTCGTTGTTGGTCCCGAAACTTGGTTGAATTGAGGCTCGTCCTATGGACTGAGTGAGTGAAGGTGTGCATAAATAGATTTTGAAGTTGTTATATGCATGTTTGATGCATTAAGTTATTTTAAAATTATTATTGGGCAGTTCTGCTAGAATCATTTGAAGGCCGGAGGCCATTTATGTAATTGCATGAGATTATATTGTGCGTGCTGCCGGTTGGGTTATAAAATGTGTTTTATGCAGGTGGAAATTTTGGGAAAATGTTTAAATTACAGGGGAGACTCTGCGAAATTTCAGCAGAAAGTCTCGTGCCCTTAATCCTCTATGGTAAACGAGGACATAGATTTAAGGAGTGAACCCGGCGTGGGTGTGATGCCGGGGTCTCCGCAGATTCGCCTCGGGTTCCGGAAATTCGGACGGTCCTGTCATTCTCAGTGATCTGTGCTTTGTGATTTTAATGTGTAAAACACTATTTAGTGTTAACTTGGTTTTGATGTTTGGTACTATTTGGGTTCTTTATCGTACCTATTATGCAAATGAAATGACGTAGTTGTTAACTTCCAGTAAGTGGTATGAACAGTTGTTATACTATTCATACCCTGCAACTGATATGATTTCTATGACATAATATTAACAGTGCACTTCTATGACATAATATTAACAATGTACTTTTATAGCATAGTATTAACAGATTTTCAGTAACAAAGCATGCTTTATATTTTGTTCTATATATAGCTATGCACTTGAAGTTTATGATATGCATATGAAGATAGTGTTATGACATAGTATTAACAATGTTTTTTTTTCTTCTTGTAAAGGTATTTCCTTTTGCCTTTGCGATTGTTTCTGGTGAAACTGTGAACAATTGGAGGTGGTTTCTACAAAGGATATCAGATGTCTTGCTGAATCTCTTTTTGGGTTTGTTGAGTTTTTTGTATGAGATGGTATTAACAATATACTTATATGACATGGTATTATCAATTTACTTATATGATATGGTATTAACAATGTATTTCGGGCTTGTTTTGGTTTTTTTTTTTAGTTTTTTGTGTTGGGCTTATTTTAAGTTAATTAATGGCAGTCATGTAATTTATAGAAACATCAACACTCATTTATTATGTAGTAAATGAATTTTGAGTGTGTTTTTAAAGTGCATTCCATGTGGGGTTTTTTAATAATTTCAATCCCTATTTTGGGTATATTAGTGAAGCTCCCTTTTTTTAAGTCCCCAGATTAACGAAAGTCTGAGTCTGCCACTGATCTCATCCCAACACATATCTCTCCCGCTCTCTTTTTTATTATATTTTCTTGTCTCTATCTTTTTTAATCTCTCCCTCTTTTTTTATATTCTTTTTTCTTCTCTCTCTCTCTCTCTCTCTCCCTCTTTCTTTATTCTTTTTCCTTCTTCTCTCTCCGTCTGCTCCATCTCTCTGTTCCTTCTTCTTGCAACTTTGGGATGGGCTATCTCTATTAAGTTTTTTTAAAAAAAAAATCTTAAAAATACTAGTATTACAAATACAAAAAAATATTCCTATGGGCTGGGCTGTAGCCCAGACAGCCCACTACGTGGATTCATCCCTGCACACACCTCTAGTTTTAACATCAAAGAAAGCTAAAAATAGCAGGTTAATGAAGTACTTTCCAAACTATATGGGATGCTCCCTTGATACATATCTAATGGATGGTTTCCGTAAATGACTTTTTGAATTAAAATTTAGAGAAGAGTTAAAAACTCTCAACTTCAACTATGCTTCATGTTCATCTCCTAAAAAAGTAGAAAAGTGTTGTTAGGTGAATGGTCAGTTTAAGATACAAGGGAAAAGATATGTATTATCTTTAATCTTGCTAACACATCATCCAGCATTTAGATAAGGTTGATATCTTTGTTAGCCAGGCAAGATGTTAGAAATTATCATTAGTGGCTTTGCTCAAGAAATCGAGGGGTTCCAAGACCACAAAGATATATAATATAAGGCATAAATCATATTAGAGAATGACATAACAAGTTATACGCCATGCTCAATTCGAGTACCATTTGTATGTGTTGTTATTATTCATTGTAGGAAGATTAATACATCCCCATAGCCACTTGTTAATAATCCAACACTTAAGTTGCACCTCTCTAGATTGGACAGATAGCCATCAATTCACGCCTACGCATATGCATTTCCCATTAACACATTTGAGGGTTCCCGATCGACATAGGAAATCAATTTTGTTGCAGTCCTCCTGACTGGAACATGGTCTTTCATTTTCATTTGTCTGGGCAGAGGCATCACTATTCGGTATTTTGCATTCGCACAAGTTGTCAATGCAAATCTTTTTAAACTCTTTTGAGTAACAGGGAAACGCTTCGCAGTCAGCGGTAGTAGAGCATCTTCGCTTAATCACCATGGCTTCCGAGAAGAATGGTACACCTGCACCCCCCAAAACAAAATATAATCGTTTAGAGACCTTATATAATACAGTGTTCTGCTACAACAAAGATATATATGAAGAAAAAAAACTCACAAGATGCAATGACCAAGAAGACGATGAAAACAGCTGCCTTAGATGTTCCCTTCTCCATGTCTGATTTTGATTTTGTCACCTGAGATGGATGGATGTGAATCGTGATGATCAACTTCTCCAAGGTTTTCGTTTTGCACAATAGTAAGGAGCCCGTGGGCTATATTTATACTATAGGAGTGTCGACATTTGTGGAAGTTTTTCCAAACTTTGTGGAAAATAATATGAAATTTCCAGATAATACAGTCCAACTTTTGGCTTTGATAATATGGATTATCTTTAATCCTGTTAACTAATCAAGAAATATATCATCCCTTAATAGGCATTTCTGTATACGTCGAGTGCAATGAACCCCACACTAAAAATATGTTGGTCTTAAAGCTTAAATATCCAAAAATAAAAAATAAATAAACGGTGAGAACTGGGAATCGAATCGGACTGTAACCAATCCGGTTGGGTTCGGTTCTAATATAAGTTTTGTATAAAAAACCGAATGGGACCATATGAAAAGTACCAATTCCGATTCCTGTTTGGGGTGAGAATCGGGCGGAATTGAACCGTGCCCAGGCAAACGACCCTTATTGGGCTCCTTTTCCATTTCTGGTTCAAACAATCTGCTTTCTTTTAGTCTCTGTGCTGCTGTTGCTGGTATAGCCGGGGAGAGCTTGGAGTTGTATGTATTTTTTCATTTTTCTCAGTTTCAATAAAAAATAAATAAATAAAGCATTGAAGATATTCTTTGACTGATACCACAACAGTATCCTCACCCTTGAATCCATTTTCACACATAAGCACCTCAAATCTTTATAACAAAAAAGGATCATGGCACTCCACTCTATAATGAAAAATAAAAACATAATCACAGTTTCGAATATTAAAATGAATAAGATTATTTGTGTTGTTTAACATGATCTTCGTCAAATTTGTATTGTTTTGTGAGGTTATCTTCCTTGACTAGGCTCTGGAGAAATTTAATTAAGACACCCAAACGAAAATAAGTAATTTATTTTTTCATTTTACACAAAAGAATTAAATCAGTAACATATTTAAATATTCACTAAAGAAATGATAATTAATACATAATTATTAATTAAAGTAATTCAAAAAGGCTAAAATATTACTTAATCACATATATTAAATTAAAGAAGTTGGCCAAAAAACAGAAGTAAAGAAACTAATTATATATTTTTAAAATTAAAATAAAAAAAACCTCTCCCAACGTAATTTCGTCGGTGCAAATCTATCCCAGCGACATTTGTTTTATTCGACCTCTACTGACGAAATTTCGTCGGCAAAGGTAACTTTCGTCAGGAGATTGTAATCAGAAAAATATTTGTCGGCATATACCTGCACCGATGAAATTTCATCGGGAGAGGTGTTTACTGAGTTTGCTACAGGGTATAGCCGGGCGGCTATAATTTAAAATATTCTTTTTTGGGTTATAGCCGTGCGGCTACACTGTTAAGATATTATATTTTTTAGCGTATAGCCGACTGGCTATACTTAAAAATATTATAAATATTCTATTTTGAAGTATAGCCGTCCGGCTTTTTATATTTAAGGAGTATAGCCGCCCGGTAAATTGAAGGTATAGCCGTGCGGCTACACTCGTGGAATATATTATGTTTTAATTACTTTTATTTATTTAGTGAATAATTAATATTTAAATATTTAAATTAATTTCATAAAAATTATTTAATTATATTTAATGATCTTAAATAATTTTGTGGAATTTAAAATTATTTTAAAAATAGTTTCAATTAATTAAAAATTCTAGAAAATTATTTTAGTATTCTAAAAATGGAGTTTTAGTCTCCAAACCAAAAATCCAAGTGTCGAACCAAACACCATAACTTTCGAACTTATCCGAACTTGTTCCAAAATCGTTCGCAAGCCTCAAACCCTATTGTAAACCTACTGTAGGGCACTTAGAACTCGATTAGGGTTGGATAATCACGTAACTCTATCTAGGGCTTTTCACTCTTAATCTTGGGTAAGTATGATGTAACCGAACCTAACCTAAACATGTCTTAGCGAATTTTGTCGGGATAGAAAAGATGGGACTTGGGCTCTGGGGAAATTTAATTAAGACACCCAAACGAAATATGTAATTTATTTTTTCGTTTTTACACAGCAGAATTAAATCAGTAACATATTTAAATATTCACTAGGAAAGATTCTAAAAAAGAATTTGTTTAAAAAAATTTAGAATGGAAAATATTTGAATTTTTAATTTTACCTAACTAAATAGGTATTGTTCCCAAAATTTATTACAATGAGATTTTAGGTAGGGAAAAACACAAACTTACCATAACTATACAACCACGCCATTATCATCATGGCCACCGATGTCGTTGATCAATACCTATTACCAATGACACAATTTTAAAATTATAGTGATCTCTTATTATAAAATTGTATCTCTTTATTTTATTGATTTTTTTGGGTATAATAGATTCCAAATTCTTACGATTTTCGATTGTTCTTGCAAATAAAATATATATCTTCAAGATAAGGAAAAAGACTTTGAAATGCATGTTTTTTGATCTAGTTAACTTCATAAGAATAGTAAGTATGAAAGTTTTTGGGTGTGACAATCACGCTGCCACATGATGCTAATTCACCTATTATAATATTAGAATAATTGACATTTTATGAACCATAGAATAATATTATTGTGACTCTTTTTCACTGGGCTAGACCCTATTAATGATGAGTGTTAAATTTTTAACAATCTATATAATTTGAAATTGTTGTGGGAGAGAAGGACAAGTAGTGGACTAAATATGGAGAAGTGTGGGATATCAGCTTGGTATAAAATGGGTTATTTGATGCAGCAGAAGTTTGAGCAAAACGAAAAGATATACGTTGAAATAAATTTGAAGCTCTGTTGATTCTAAGAATACCTAGAACAAAGAGAAAGGATAGGTTTCCAAGCTTTGTTGATTCTAAGAATACCCAAAACAAGGAGAGTGTAGTTCTCAATTGTAGAGAAAAAAACACTTATCCTCTGAAGGAAAATAACTTGGAATTTAGCTAAAAGTCAGGAATTTAAGAGGAGAAATTGACAATTCCCTTGTTTGACAAGCGCGGAATTTATTAAATAGCGTGCAGAAAAATGCATGAAAATTGGGGCATCAAATTTCCGAGTTTAATTTCCACCAAAATAAGCACCATTTCACAATTTCCATATAGACATTTACAAAATTCTGTCATTTATAAAATTCGACATACATAAATCCAAACACTAAAATCTTCAATTGTCAGAAATTGAAATGATGGAAATCTAAATTCCTTCATTTTAGAGTTCTATGTAATTTTGCAATTCCTTTATCTAAACGAAGGGGTAGAGAAAATCTCAATTTCATTCAATAATCATATCATCAACTTACGGCCCTGGAGTCTTCTAGCCAACCAGGTTGAATGGCCAACACAAAATAAACGTTTGACCCTTGGACTTCTAAATATTATTACAACACTTAAACAATAATTAAAATATTATTGTAATATTTAAATAGTAATTAAAACGAATGTGGAAAGGCTTCGAATGTGGATAGACTATTAGGATGTAATATTTAAATAGTAATTAAAACGAATGTGGAAAGACTTCAAATGTGGATAGACTATTAGGATAAAATTTATTCATCATGCATGAATCAATCTTAACTCCTCCATCATTATTACATTTGTTTTAAATCTAAAGCATAAAAGCCATAAATAAAAAGCCATCAGAGGATTACAAACAAAAGTCCGTAAAGAGTCCACAATTTAGCCTTCTCTAATGTAGAAGCCCCTTATAATTTATAAGGTTCTTACGCATGACATTTTAGGATCAGACTTATAATTGGTACCTTTATTTTTCCCAATTTTTTGTTATAAAGTTATGGAGAAAGCTTAATTAAGATATCGATTCGAAGACTTTTTAGCCTCACAAAGATAAAGACATGCATAGTATTACAACAATCACAATACATAAGTTGAATAATGGAGGAGATTGATCGAATAGATCTATAGGGTTTATTAAACGGGGGGTGATTTTCTCACTCTTTTTTTCCACTTACACTCATTTTTGTTTTTTAATAGTTTTTACTATAACAAAAAAAAGAGTGTAAGTGGACAAAAAAGGAGTGAGAATATACAATTTCTAACAAAGAAAGTGTAAGTGGACAAGAGATGAGTGAGAAAATCAGCTCCTTTTATTAAAACATTTTCTCTATTACGATGACAAAGTACTCGTCCAATATTATTTCTTAACAAATGTCGTAGCTAAGACAATTGCATGGCTTCATCAACATTTTACATTTCCCGTCAACACATTCGGTAGTTCCCGAAGGACATCTGATTCCTGCGCAGTTGTTCCTGTTGGAACATTAGTCGTTTTGATTTTGGAGGCGAGAGCCGGACTTGTCTGATGATGTTGCTGGGTTCATGTGTATGCATATGCATTTCCCGTTATGACATACAGCCTTGCCCCATGGACAGTCTTCTGCAGTGTCTCTGCAGTCAGTGCTACTTCTGCAGGGCGCATGGTAGTCATTGATATTAATATCTGCGACTTGGCATGTGCACAAGTGGTTAACGCAAAGACCAAAGCTTGAGGTGCATGGAAATAACTTGCAGTCGTCATTACTATTACATATTTTGACGGGCTTGGCTGCTTCAGCTCCTGCTGGTACCCTTGAGATTGAGAATAATGGTGCACCTGCAAAAATTATAAGAGTTTCATTTCTATAAATACAAAAATTATATATATGGGAAAGAGAAATTAATTAATAGTGAGAAAGAACTCACAAATGGCCAAGCAGATGATCATCCAGCTCCTCATGGCTGCCTTCATTAGATGTTTTTCTGTGTGATGTGGGATTGATGCGATCCAATTCAAAGTGTGGTTTGGTTTGGTTTGGTTCGTTTTGCACTATAGTAAGGAGCCCCGTGGGCTATATTTATACTATAGGAGTGTCGACATTTGTGGTAGTTTTAACGCCAGGGATATCTAATATGTAATTTTATTTCCAAACTTTGTGGAAAGTAATACGAAATTTCCAGATAATACAGTCCAACTTTTGGCTTTGATAATATGGATTATCTTTAATCCTGTTAACTAATCAAGAAATATATCATCCCTTAATAGGCATTTCTGTATACGTCGAGTGCAATGAACCCCACACTAATACATGTGCTTTTATTGCTAGGCATTGCCCATATCAAGACATTCGATAGTTCCTAAAGTTCACGGAATTCCTGTGCAATCAGCCGAATTGGAACACTGATCCTCATTTGGATGTGCAAGTCCAGTATTTGGGAGTAGGCATTGGCAATAGTTGTCAAAACAAATCTTTGTGGATGAACCACATGGAAACACTCACATGATGCAATGACCAATAAGACGACAGTTGATGACAGCTATCTTAGATGTAGCCTTCTCCATGTCTTTCTTTTTTTGTTGAAAAGGTTTAACATTTGGGCTATATTTTAGAGATATTTACTGATATACCTGTTCTTAGTACTAATATTATAGATAAACTCTACCCTATTGAATTTAAGTTTGATTATTAAATTACTTTGATACCCTATTGAGTATTTTGGGGTTTTTATGAGGTTTTGGGGTTGAGATTGTTTTAAAAAAATTGATGGCAGTTTTGTAATTTATAAGAAGTTAAAAGCCTCTTTGTTATGTTGTAAATGAGCTTTAGGTGTGTTTCTAAAGTCCACTTCATATATGGTGTTTTTATAATTTGGGCTCCTAGATTAGGTATAATAGTAAATCTCCCTATATTTTATTTCATAGTAGACTAGTACTGTTGAAATGTCTGATAGTTTAGATAGAAATACCATTAACAAAAGTCAAAAGGCTCGATATTCATGTAAAAATAGCAATTCATATCAATAATGTGCAAATTATGTGGTGATTCCTTTACAGTGTTTTCTTTCGGTTATAGGTCAGCTAACCTCGATATTGGAAAAAAAACCAATATTTGGGTAATGGCAATCCTTTAATTTCCTTGTTGGCATAATCAACCAGGAAATCTTAAAATCCAACATGGAAAAGAATATGAAGTTTCAACGTATTACATTCCGCGACTTTAAATTATACGTAATTATATAGATATTATTTCCAAAATTCTATTACAGTGAGATTTTAATTAGAAAAAATAGCTAAACCTACTAAATATATTACCACCATGGCAGCATGTCGTTGGTTGTTACCTACCACAGGATTCCTATCGCCAATAAAACAATTTTAATTATATTGATATCTTAGTATAAAATTGTATCTTTTCTTTTTTCTGCATGTCAATGGAGATTCAAGTTTTTATTTATTTATTTTATTTTTAATTTTCGGTGTTTTTTTAGCAAATATATTACGTCTTCAAGATAAGAAAAGAATTTGTGATGTCTTTGTTTTCATGTAGTTAACTCATTAATAGTAGTGGTGTTGCTATTTTCACCCTATGTCCTATTTCCCCATTCATTTTATCTTTAAAATTTTAAAGACAACTTTACCTCTTTGTAAAATAACTTCTAAGGACTTGTGGAAAAAAAATGTCAACTCACCTAACCTTCCTATTCTTTAAAAATAATTTTTAGTTTTAAAACTAAAACTAAAAATAGCAAATTCGACCCAATTCATCAGAGTGAATCAAAAAAGCCAAAACTCGGCGAGGACAATAGCCAAACTAGATCCACCTCCCTCTGAATATGACACCATGGCAGCGACAGGACAAGGACAATACGGGGATGTGAAGACAGAAGCGGTAATCGTGAGCTGCCGCACCAGAGGAACAAAACAAGACACAAGGGAACCATAAGGATCGAAGAGAAAGATGAATCAACGCCAACTGAGTCGGCGACAGGATGAAAAGGGAGGACGATGATGACAATGCAAGTTGTTAAATCAAGGAGGACGACGATGGCGGAACGTGGGGAAACCTTAATCTTGACACACGACTCTCCTTGCTTAGCGAGAGGGCGACCCCATCGGCTTTAAATGCATATTGTAGAACTTTATGTGTGTAGCATATATATTGGGGAAGAGCCTCATGAACAAGGAAAATTGAGAGATAGGAATGTGTTGAAAGATAGGAAGATAAGGTGGGTATTTTACATGGGAGGAACCAGATCAAGGAAGGTCAACTTTAAATAATAAAATCATCGCAAAACAAGATAAATTTATCTAATAATACAAAGTCTTTAGTAATAACTCACATATGTCATTCTAATACATTCACAATCGTTCATCTCTTGAAATATTTTCATAATCACTTCATTATCAATAATATCAAATTTTAGAATTCGGATAATAAAGAAATCATATAAACATTATTGTTCTTAATTTGAGATAATAAAGAAATCATAAAAAAAAAAAAAAAGTGGTTTTGGGTTACTAATTCTTAAGTTATTAAAAAAAGTAAAGAGAAAAAAAAAAGAAAAAAGAAAAAGAGGAGAGTTATAACAACTTGCGGAACTTCAGTCAGAAGGGTCAACAAAGAAGGTTTTGTTAGTGTGTTTTCACTGTTGTGGCGAGGTACGGCAAGGGTGTCAGTAAAGGAGTTTGGGGATGGCCGATTCCTTATGCGCTTTGGACATCTGAAGGACAAGCTCAGGGTTTTGGATATGGAACCCTGGACGTTCAGTGACTGTTTAGTGGATCTCGCAGAGGTGAAACTAGGTATGGATGCCAGACGAGTTGAATTGGGACAAGCTATTTTCTGGGTTAACTTCATGACATTCCGTTGCTGAACATGACCACTATGGTGGCTCGCAAAATAGGGTCATTGATAGGGCAAGTGGTGGAAGTTGATTAGGCAGAGGGGGATGAATGTATTGTGCGCTTCCTTCGAGTTCATATTAGAATCCCTATTGATCAACCTCTGACGCGAGGAGCATTCGTGGCTTTTCCAGATGAAGGCTCCATTTGGATACACTTTCGCTATGAATATCTCCCTGAGTATTGCTTTATTTGTGGGTGTTTAGGACACCTTAGTAGATTTTGTGTTGAAAAACTCGACGACCAACATGGGGATAACGTGGTGACCAAGGAAAGCTTGTTGGCCTTTGCTGAGCTGGAGGCTAAGGAAGACATGAGCGGCAGGAGGCTTCAATCTAATAGGAGATGATGGCGCACTGGTTCTTCCTCAAGCCTCTTGGAGGAAGGACCGGGAAGTGATGGTCACCGACGAGAGGATTCCGCGCGATATCGGAGGAGTAATGGGTCTTGGCGTAGAGATGAAGGGGGTGATGGTGGCAATCGTCGATGGAATGAACACATAAGTTGAGACCTTGAGGATACAGCTTCGGCCCCGGGCAAGTCAACAGATCAAGAGTCCTCCCTGGCCGATAGGATTCGCCGTCTACGGGAGGAGGAGGAACGTGAACATAGAGTTAGAGAGGAGGCATGGAATGCGGGCATCCTAGGAAGGGGGGGTTGAGTCGATGCCTCTAGCTGGAGATGTCACATCTTGCATGCAAGAGTTGTCATCCAACGGTTTACAAGCTCAAGCAGGTTTGGAGGAAGCCAACAATGAAACAATTATCGTCTCTGAAGAGAATGGACTGGTAATTGATCTAAATGTTGGTCAGACGTTGGGGAATGAAACTGAAGTGGTAGAGGGAGTTGTCCAAAGTAAGCATGCACAGACAGCCTGCAGAGTTGGGTCAAATCATGTAGGTGCAACCTGTTAGTCTTACACAAGGGTCTGATTTGTATAATTTGGACCCACTCATTGCCCGGACACAACCGCATACTATGTTCAATAGGAAAGAAGTGATGGGAAAAAGAAGATGGGAGGAGTCGGAAGGGATTGTCAGGGAGAAGAGGTCACGATTAGAGGACACTGCTCATGTGGGGTGGATTGGTAGTATAACCACGAACAAGGAAATACTTTTTACAGACGATTACAGTCAGGCAGTGGAGACCGACCTTAACAAGTCTCCACGAGCGCCATGAGGATCATTGTTTGGAACTGTCAAGGGATGGGGAGTGCCCTGACAGTTTCTAGCATAAAGGAGTAGGTTAAGCTCCAAACTCCCGACATGGTGGTTCTGCTTGAAACAAAAAATATGAGTAATCGCTGTGAGTTTTATAACGTCAGTTAGGGATGATGCATATGCATGTAGTGGAGCCGCGTGGTTTAAGTGGGGGACTCTATGTTCTGGCGTGACATGCAAGCTGTAGTTTTAGTGAAGTATGCTGGTTTTTTATTTATTGAGGTGGTTGTGCGAGATGATGACAAATATTGTCAGTGGAGATTTTTTGCAATCTATGCAAGTACGGTGGACCGTATTAGGAGAACTCAATGGCAAATATTACAAGAGCGAGTGTCTCGCTGTCAGGAGGCGTGCCTTGTGATGGGAGATTTAATGATATATTGGATGCTTCTGAAAAAGTGGGTGGTGTAACACGTACAGTGAGAAGTATGTTAGATTTTCGCACCTTTGTCACTGATAACAGGTTACTTGATCTTGGATTCATGGGCTACCCCTTCACATGGAGGAACCGACGACTCGACTGGGGCATACAAGAGAGGCTTGATAGAGGTCTCGCAACAGATCAATGGATAAATTTATACCATGATGCCAAAATTCATCATCTCATGGTTGCGGGTTCTGACCATGTCATGTTGTTATTACAAACTCAAGGTGAGCCAAAGAGATGGCGGAGACGTTTTATCTATGATCCGCGATGGAACACAACTGAAGGGTTTTGTCAGTTAGTTAAGGACAGATGGGGGAAACCTTTTCTTGGCTCTTGGAGTTTGCAAGTGGTCTATAAACTTCAATGGGTCAGAAAAGGAATCCTTCACTAGCACAGAAGCGAGTGGTGGAACTCACGAGATCGTATTGCGACACTCCGATGAGATTTATGCACGGCTTATCAGGATTCTAATTTTGATGGGGTACGGGTGCGGCAGTTGGAGTCTGAACTGAAAACTGCTTTGCATGAAGAAGAAGCTTACTGGAAGCTTAAATCTCGGGTTCAGTGGCTGCATGAGGGGGAAAAAACACAAAATTCTTTCATTCTAAGGTGCTGGTACGATGGAGAGCTAATTGGATGCTTGGCTTGGAGGACAGTGCTGGGAGGTGGTGTGAGGGGGAGGGGGAGATCAGGGCTATACCCTCCTTTTTTTTTTATTCTTTTTTTTTTAATAAATAGTATAGCTGCGCGGCTATACTATTTTTGACACATGGCGCCTAGGCACTGGGCGGGTCCTCTATATATATATATATAAATAGTATAGGTGCTTTTTGACAACTAAAAGTGCTTACTATAGCGTTTGGTAGAAAAGTTTAGAAGTGCTTTCTGAAAAAGCATCTGTCATGTGCTTCTTTAGGAAGCACCAAATGCTTTTCTAGGAAGCACTTTGATTTCTTATGAAAATTTCAACGTCTTTATAGTAAAAGCGCTTTTGCTAGAAAGAAAATTTCAATTGATTTTTCTTTTGAAAAAAAAAGAAGGAACAACTAATTTAATCAATTATTAATAAGAACCGGATAAATTTCCAAAAATACTCAGAAAATTCTTCCTATTAAAGGGTGTTATTATTATTTGATACGTGGCGTTTTTAATATTCTTTTTGACAACAAAGAATGTTTTTATTCTTAATGAGTTAAATAAGTCAAAGAAAATCCAGAAAATCCATATAAACCAAATATTTTCCCAAATATTTCAAGAGATCAGGTTCCTTTCTTTAAATTGTATTCCAAATCTGAATATATCAAATTAATGTGCAATCAAATCATAGCCAGTTACATTTGTCCTACACGTTTTTTCTCAAAATTGTAGACATTAAAATCCAAAAGAAGGGATCACTTCACTACAGTGCAAAGCAAAGCAAAGCTTCAAATTCATCACATATAGATCCCAGGTGACGCACAGTAAAACATCCAATGAAGGCAGCCATGATGAGCTGGATGATCATATGCTTGGCCATATGTGAGTTCTTTCTCACCAGTATTAATTAATTTCTCTTTCCCATATAATGTTTGTATTTACAGAAATGAAAGTTTTGTAATGTTTGCAGGTGCACCATTATTCTCAACAAAGGCTGAAGCAGCCACGATCCTCAAAAGATGTAATAGTAACGATGACTGCAAGGCGTTTCCATGTACCTCAGACTTTGTTCTCTGCGTTAACCACTTATGCACATGCCAAGTCGTAAAGGATTCTGGCTCTGCCATGCAAAACCAAAACGACCAATGTTCCAGTAGGAATGACTGTGCAGGAATTGGGTGTCCTTGGGGAACTATCGAATGTGTTGATGGGAAATGCAAATGCGTAAACTAGCGTTGATGAAGCCATGCATAGTCTTAGCTACATTTATTTTTAAGTACTTTGTTTGATCTCCTAGCTAATAAAGCTAGGTGCAATTTCAAATTAGTAAGGTGGTTGGATAAGTGGCTGTAATCTTTCTCAAAGGAATAATACACAAAATGTCTTTAAAATATATGGTTTTTGTCGATCAATCTCTTTAACCATGATAAAGGGAAAAACAGAGCATCCTGTCATGCAATATGTTCAACATCTTCTACGCCAAATATCTCTGTGATAGGATAGCTTAAAAACGCTTCACACGAACCATCTCTTTCTTTCTAGAGACGGTTCCTTATTCCTTCCTTTGGTTCACATACTTTGGAGGAAATAATTTAATCAATTATTACTAATAAGAGGTGAAGTTCCTTCTCCCTCTAGCGGTTGAGAGGGTAGGCTACTTAGGTAGTCCGGCGACTATCACGCCCTTATGTGTAGAGATGCTCGCCTAATCCTCTAAGACGTAGTCCGACTTTTTTGTACTTGTTTCATCCGTAATTATCAATAAAATTTTATCGCCTTTGGATGAAAAAGAAAAAAAAAAAAAGAGCCTGATTACTTTCCAAAATGCTAACATGTTGCCTCGCTAATAAAATCATGTCAAGCTTACCATTGGATGATTATGATGGATCTCACTAATACGTCATAGTGTTGGATCCTTTGAGCTTACTGTACATAAATTCCTATTAAAGGATATTCTTTTTTTTACAGCAAAAGATGTTTTTATTCTTAATTAGTTAAATAAGTCAAAGAAAATCCATATAAACCAAATATTTTCTCATATATTTCAAGAGATCAGGTTCTTTTCTTTAAGTTGTATTGGGATTTTTGAAATAATATCTAAACCAAAGATTACTCCCAGTAAATCTCATATTCTTTTCCTTGTTAATATAACCAACAAGGAAATCAAAGATTCTTAATCCCAAATTTTGAATGTTTCTAAATATAAAGTATAATTTCCCCATCACCAAACACACTATAAAAGACAGCACATCAGAAATGTGAAGGGTAAGGGTACCCCTATGAATATAGGGCAAAGGGATTACTTTACTACAGTGCAAAGCAAAGCAAACCTTCAAATTGATCACATCGATCGATCCCAGGTGACACACAATAAAACATCTAATGAAGGCAGCCATGATGAGCTGGATCATCTTCTTGCCCATTTGTGAGTTCTTTCTCACTACTATTAATAGGTAAATTGGCATCACGTGACAGTGAAAACTTTCATACTTGCTATTCTTAAGAAGTTAACTAGATCAGAACAAATGCATTTCAAAGTCTTTTTCCTTATCTTGAAGATATATATATATATATATATATATATATATATTTTATTTGCAAGAACAACCGAAAGTCGGAAGAATTTGGAATCTACATAGACACGCACAAAAAATCAATAAAATAAAGAGAGACAATTTTATAATAAGAGATCACTATAATTTTAATTTCCATTTTAGATTTAAAGAAAATTTTCTTTTCTAGAACTTTTCCTATTGAAAGGGGTAATAGCATACTAAAAAATTTTCTTATTGATTATACCAAATAAGGAATCTCATTTATTAATTTGACGAAATGATTTCCTTGTTGATTATACTACATAAGAAATCACTTTTATTAATTTAACGAAATTTACAAAATAAACCCCAAACCAAATCAAACCATACATGCATCAAGAAGATATCCCAAATAACTTGAAAATTACTTAAAATTTGGCATGCTTCTCTTGCGTTAATCATGCACGGATTCGGATCCTCTGCTATGATTTTCTCTGTCATGATCTGCAATTTACTTTTGTTATCCATATGATTTTCTCTTCTCTTTTTTGGGTTCTTCCTTACGTTCTGGTTTTTTTTTCCCTCTTCATGTCTCTGCCCAAAATAAATTTTACGGAGTATAATTGGCCGGATCCAATCATCAACAGACAAAAGCTTTGAGTTTGTTTGATTGTAATTACCGATGGCTCATAGTGAAGGACTGGATGGATTTTTGAACTTACAGGCCTAAAAAGAAAACCCTCGGGAATAATCAGCGCCATCTTAAATTTGTAAAGCATTTTGGCTTCCTCCAGCACATAGTCCAAGAAGAATTTAATCATCAACCAACTGGATAGGAAAATAAAGAAATCACCATCAGAAAAAATTACATGTCATCCCGATGGACATAATTGAGACCATGAAAAGGAAGTTAACCCAACCAAACATGATCCTATTCACCTTATCTTCTTATCCACAATGTAAATTTGAAAAAACATAATCTTATCTTTCCACCCACCATTATTTTTATTCCTAAAATACCAGAGGTGGAGCCAATGAAGGCCCACAAGGTAGGAGTGGGTATTAAACCACATACTGAAAATCCGCCTAACTGCACAGTACACATACGATTTCATACCGTTTCATTTAGTATGGGGAGATATTCCGTACCATCGTGCACTCAATATAATATGGTATGGTAGCAATATTAAGATTTTGGTACCGGTCAATACCGTACCGTACAAATAGTATAACTTTATGTTTTTGTCATTTATGTTGGATTGTGTTTGTATTTTTGTAAGTCATAATGCATAATTTTAACTATTTTGGTTTGTAAGTTATAAGGCATGAGTTTTAACCATTTGGATTTGATGAATCTGTTGATGGATACATATTGATTTGGTTGATTTGGATATTGAATATGTTGATTAGGATTTGGATATTGAATATGTTTATGGATATTGAATATATTGATTAGGATTTGGATATTGAATATGTTGAATCTTTGAATTTGTAACTTAGGCATCACTTATTTTGGTGTTGAATATTGAATTGGTTCATTTTTTAGTTGTATCATTTTGATGAAATGAATGTACCGATACCGCACGATATCCGATTTGGCACAAGGTACGGTAGGGTACCAATTTTGGCAAACCATAATCTCATACCGCACCATACCGATTTAAATTTCCGGTATCGGTGGCACGAGCGCACCGTGCCCACCCACTACCACAAGGGTGGTGACTTATGAAGTTCCCTAAATAACCATGCATCTATTTATATTTACCCTTTGTTTATAATTTTTTTTTTCCCGAAAGGTTGGAAGTTTTATTAATTCAAGTCAACAATAACATCAAGAGCTAAAACACTATGAGCCACGCTGGGCCAGATTGGTCCCAAACATGAAAGCCCCCAACTCTAGAGAAATAAGTAGTCACTATGTCTGCTTTGTTACAAAGGCTTATATGTCGAAACACCACCCGCTGAAAACATCGAGCTAAAAGATGTCAAAAAGGATACCTTCGATTTACTGCCACACTCTTGCAGTCACCTCTTATCATCCGAGTAACCTGTTGTGAATCATACTTAACTTCTAAGTTCAAGAACCCATTATGCAGGACAAAAACCCAACATATCTCGTATAGCCACAGCTTCAACCGCAAGTGCTTTGTGCCACACATTAGAATTCTTAGTTTTTATATGTATTTTCCGATTAGGAAGAGAAGTATTTTCTGGAGATTTTAGCTAGAGAGCATGAAGAGAAAATGAGGAAGGCACTGTTCTATTGAATTCTTACAATCTGCCGCTTACATAGTGTGTCCGACAGAGAGAGAAATGTGATTCTCTTCTAACAGAATTACAACTCACCCTATTAGGTGCTTACACGTGTCATACCAAATCTAAGCTAGAGAATCCACCTAGACTATGATCTAATGGTTCTCATTACATCATTTAAAATAGACAGAGCAGAAAATAGAAAATTACTTCTCTAAGAAATCAGTGAACATAACAAATCAGTGGAGAAATCAGGCAGAGCAGATTATATTTCAACACTCCTTCTAATCCTTTAGCTGATTTCACTCCAAGCAAGCTTCTCAACCTCACAAACCGATCCTTAGGCGAGCCTTAGTCAAAATGTCCGCTATTCGATCTTGTCTTGCAAGACACCACTTCGATTTCTTTTGCTTGAATGGCTTCCCTTATAAAATGAAATTTCCTGCTGATGTGTCTTGTCTTTTGGTGATGAACTGGATTCCTTGCCATTGCAATTGCAGAGGTGTTGTCACATAGAATTGGAGTCCCTTCTACCTGTTCTTCACCAAAATCTTCAAGCACAAATCTGAGCCACTTAGCTTGTGAAGTTGTTTCGCCTGCAGCGCTCACATACTCAGTGTAGATAAAGCAAGCTGTGTTTTGCTTGATGGAAGCCCAAGAGAACATGCTGAGCCTAGTGTGAAGGCATATCCTGAGGTGCTCCTCATATCATCCTCACTCCAGTGATCCTTTGTCCACAATACCCAATTAGAGTAGCTGTTTTCCCTTTGCAAACTCAATTCCAAAATCTAATGTGCCTTGTATGTATCTCAGCACCCTTTTAGCAGTTCCCATGTGTTTCTTTGAGGGATTGTGCATAAACCTAGCAAGCAAGCTAGATGCAAACATGACATCTGGTCTTGTGTCAGATAAGCAGACTCTACAATGCTGTCAATTCATTTTCATCACTTCACTTCCATCTTCTCTACACAATTTCTCATTCACCACTAATGGAATTGCCCACCTGACTTGCAGTCTCTCATTCCAAACTTCTCAAGAATTTTCATGGCATATTTCTTTTGATGAATGAAAATATGCTTATCGTTTATTCCACTCCCATGCCAAGAAAATGGTGCAACATACCCAAGTCTGTCATCTCATAGTGTTGCATCATATCTTGTTTAAACTCTTCAAGCATTTTAGGACAGCTTTGTATATATAATGTCATCTACATAGAGTGAGACAATGATAATACCTGAGGTGTCACTTGTTTTGATATAGAGAGTAGCTTCACTTAAGCTCTTCTTAAAACCTGCAGTGTTGAAATAGGCATCTATTTCATCATACCAGGCCCTTGGGGCTTGTTTCAATCCATATAGAGCCTTGTTCAACCTGTACACCTTGGTTTCCTTGCTCTCTTGTACATATCCTTGAGGTTGTTCAACATAAACTTCCTCCTTTAGAATGCCATTGAGAAAGGCAGACTTCACATCCAGTTGAAATAGGTTCCATTCCTTTTGTGCTGCAAGAGCAATCAAAGTCCTAATGGTGTCTAGCCTTGCCACAGGGGCAAAAGTCTCATTGTAATCAATACCGGGCTTTTGTGAGTAGCCTTTAGCCACTAAACGAGCCTTGTTTTTCTGCACAGTACCATCTAGGTTCATTTAGTCTTGTAGACCCACTTAACACCAATCACGGGTTTAGCAAATGGTCTCTCGACAAGTTCCCAAGTGTCATTTTTTTCTATCATTTCCGTTCAGCTTCCATTGCCTTTCTCCATGACTCATCTTGAGTTGCATCTTCATAATTTTCAGGTTCCACAATACACACATTACATTCAGCCATGATTTCACTTACACTTCTCCATTTCTTTGGTGTGTGATCAAAGAAATGAGAACTTTCACCTATGCCTTCATCTTGCAGTGGTATCTTCAACTATTTGAGTTTGTGTATCCAAGCTTTGACTTGGTTCAGCTCGTAATGTGACTTCTTCATTCATTTGCAGTGATGTATCCAAGCTTTGACTTGGTTCTGACAGCTTTGATTCTCAGTAGGCAAAGGGACTACCATCTCTTCTTCATTTGTATTTTCCCACTTCCATAAGCCATTTTCATCAAATTGCACATCTCTGGACAGAATTATCTTCCTAGTACTTGGATCAAACAGCCTATATCCCTTTTCACAGAGACCATAGCCTACAAAAATACACTTGTGACTGTTTTCTTCAAACTTATGCCTTAATGCTGAAGGAATAAGCACATGACAAGGTGATCCAAATATTTTTAAATGGGCAATTCTGGTTTTCTGCCAGTATAAGCTTCAAATGGTGTTATCTTGTTAAGAGCCTTGGTAGGACATCTATTTAGCAAATAGACTCTTTGTATTTACACTTCAAAACTCATAGGGAACACCTTTCTCATGCAACATGGACTTGGCCATTTCCACTACTGTCTATTCTTCCTCTCGGCCACTCCATTTTGCTGTGGAGAATATGCCATAGTTAGCTGCCTTTGAATACCAGATTCCTCACAAAACTTGTTGAATTCTCCAGATAGAAACTCTCCACCCTGTCACTTCTCAAGCCTTTTATCTTATACCCACTTTGCAGCTCAGTCATAGCTTTGAATTTTCTAAAACATTCCAATGCACTTGACTTATTTCTGATGAAGTACACCCATGACATTCTAGTAAAATCATCCATGAGAAAATGTACTGTTCGGATAATGATTCTGTTTTCATTGGTCTGATGTCTGTGAACCAATTCCAAAGGGTTTGAAGCTCTCCAAGTGGATTCCAAAGGGAAAGAATCCTATCTTGTTTTCCAAGCATACAACCATCACATACAACTGACTTCTGCTCCAAGTGAGGTAAGCCATGAACCATCCCTTGATTCTCAAGCAATTTTATACTTCTTTCATTTAAATGCCCTAGCCTTTTATGCCATGTCTGCAAGCAATGGGTGACACTTGCTTTTAGAACCAACTCACTCGCAGGCATCATTGTCAATGGAAAGCATCTGTTATTTGTCATCTGCACCTTCACAATCAGATTTTCTAGTGACTGATTGTCATAAACACTCACCTCATTTCCTCCAAACACAAGGTGATAGCCATGTTCCATCATTTGCCCAACACTAAGCAGATTTTCTTCAAGGCCAGGTACAAGCATTACTTCATGAATGTGCTTCTTGCCTAACTTAGTTTTTATCACCAAAATCCCTTTTCCAGCAACTGGGACCACTTCTCCAGTTCCCATCTTCACCTTAGAGCTCAAATTCCTTTGAATATTAACCAAAAGTCCCTCATCTCCTGTCATGTGGTTACTACAACCATGTCAATATACCAAGAGTGATTTACCTTCACATTTGCATATTACACACATAAAACAAAGTGCCACAATCTTCCTCCTGATTTGCATAATTCACTCTCTGCACATTCTTGTGTCCATAGCAATCTCTGATCATATGTCCAGGCTTCCCACAACCATGGCATTTAGGTTTTCCTTCATACCAACATTTTCCATAATGAAATCTGTCACAATGTTTGCAGGCCATTTTGTTTCCATCGTTGGATTTCCAATTTTTCTGAGATATTTGATCTGCAGAAGCAATTCCATTTTCAAGGTTTTTTCTACCAACATTCAGACTAGGGTCAAGGTTTTCTACCAACATTCAGACTAGTGAAGGCCTTTTCTGTAGAATGCTCAGTGTGTCTATCCAATCTGAGCTCAAAGCTCTTCAGTGAAGCAACAACCTCTTGAACCTCAAGTGTTTCAAGGTCCTTAGAGTGTTCAATTACAGAGCAGATAGAATCATAAGATTTAGGTAAACTAAACAATAGTTTCTGGACAATTCTCTCTCTAGATAGTTCCTCACCATAACTCTTCATATGATTTACTATATCAAACAACCTAACGGATATACAGATAAAGATTCACTATCCTTCATGCGGGTATATTCAAATTCACGTAGCCCTTGCAATTTGACATTTACTGTTTATCTCCTCAATTCCAGAATATCCCACGCTCCTTCAAGTTTCCTCATTCACAATCCTTGGAAATAGCTGATCCGAAATTTGGATCAGTCCAAGTGCACGAGCATCCTTCATCATCACCATCATAGACTTCTCAGTGTCTACAGCCTCCTCTTTCTCCTTCTTCAGATCTAGGTCACTTAACCCATTCTCAACCAATCCCATAAACCATGAGATTTCAGAATAGTTTTCATTCTGATACTCCAGAACTCATAATTTTCTCCATTGAAAATTGGAGTTCGCAGCTCAGAGGTACTCGATCCTGCCATATTAGACATTGGATTTGAGAAATCGCGATCTTCAGATGAGCTCAAGTTCTAGCTCAAACAAAACCCAATTTCTCCTATTCAATCACAGATTCACTCCCAGCTCAAGCAATCGAACTAGGCTCTGATACCATGTTAGAATTCTTAGTTTTTATATGTATTTTCCGATTAGGAAGAGAAGTATTTTATGGAGATTTTAGCTAGAGAGCATGAAGAGAAAATGAGGAAGGCACTGTTCTATTGAATTCTTACAATCTGCACGCTTACATAGTGTGTGCAGAGAGAGAAATGTGATTCTCTTCTAACAATTACAACTGTCACCCTATTAGGTGCTTACACGTGTCATACCAAATCTAAGCTAGAGAATCCACCTAGACTATGATCTAATGGTTCTCATTACATCATTTAAAATAGAGCAGAAAATAGAAAATTACTTCGCTCTAAGAAATCAAAGTAACAAATCAAAGGCGAGAAATCAGCAGAAATCGAGGCACAGATTATATTTCAACAACACCAACCAATCCTTCGACCACCTGCTCGCAAGAGCTCACCTCGCCGGGATAATCCAGCCAACCCCTCCTCCCCCTTTTCATTTGTGCCTCCCAAGCCCCATCATAGTTGGCTTTGACAGAGCCGGGTGGGGGTTTCGGCCAAGTTCTCCTATGGGCCTTGGATTTGTCAGGTGGTCTTGGCAGTTCACTTCTGAGCATCTTGGTTTTCAAAATAGCCTCCCTATATTCATTGACCCGCATAAGCCAACACCTGACCAATTCCATGGGGTCCAAAGACTGTCTTTCGAACACTACTGCATTTCGCCCTTTCCAAATTCTCCACAAACCAAAAGCCACCATTTGGAGGATCTCATCCATCTGATCCACCTGAGCAAACTTCTGGAGCAAACATTCGCAGCAACTAAGGAAATCTTCTCCCTCTACCACATGCACATCTAATTGTAAAGGACTTGCAAACCAAAATAACCTGGCAATTTCACATCCAAAAAAATAGTGGACCTCTGTTTCTCCATTGTTACCGCATAGTGGACAGTCAGCCTCCACATCGACACGCCGTCGTCTGAGATTCTCAAGAACAGCTACAACATTCCGGCAGCATTGCCAGATAAACATCCGAATTTTAAGAGGCACTTGCAAGGCCCAAATACGTTTCCATGACCCATTTTGTCCATTTTGGTTGCTGCATTCACCCTCTCCTTTCCGGCCAATCACTTCATTTCTTCTCAACTTGATTGCCAAGTCATAACCACACTTAACGGTGTACCCTCCATGTTTTGTAAAGTGCCATATTTGTCAGTCTGGACAGCCCCATCTGCTAATGACCATGGCTAGGATGAGTTGAGCCTCCTCAGAATTAAAGAATTTTTGGACTATATCACTCTGCCATGTTTTGACCTTTGGATCAATAAGTTCCACCACGTGATGAGGCATCTACAGGTGTCTAGAAAAAACCTTGAAAGTGTACGGCTTGGGTAGCCACCATCTTCACTAATACGCACAGACTCCCCATTTTCAATTCTCCATCTCAACCCGGCTTCAAGCTCCCTGCGCCCTTGGATAATTCCTTTCCAGCCCCAAGAAGAGCATTTGCCACAACCTGCCTCCAAAAAATTCAAGCCATAATGATACTTATCATGTAAAACATGAGCAAGTAGTGACTCAGGATACTGCACAATTCGCCATCCAATTTTAGCTAACATCGCTAAATTATAGCAAATCAAATCACGAAACCCTAGTCCGCTAGCATATTTTAGCAAGCTCAACCGTTGCCAACTAACCCAGTGAATATCCTTCTGAGCCTTACTGATGTGCCACCAATATCTTGCGATATCCTTCTCAATCTCCTTGCATAAGCTAACAGGAAGCTTAAAGCATGGCATGGCGTAATTGGGCATTGCCGTTGCCACTGTCGTAATAAGGATTTCCTCACCCGCTTGAGATAAAAATTGTTCCGACCAACCCATCAATTTTGAGCCTTATTTTCTTTCGCACATCATCAAAAACTGCTCTCTTAGAAGCACCAAAGTCTGCATTGAGTCCCAGATATCTACCAAAGCCATCATTTTGTTGCACCTTCAGAATGTCCACGACTTGTCGTCGTGTTCGCATAGGACAATTGTGACTAAAGAAGATGGAGCTTTTATCATAGTTGATTGATTGCCCTGAGTCCCACTCATAACACTTTAGGATAGATTTCATGTTTCGAACTTCATGTTCCTCAGCCTAGCAAAACAATATAGAATCATCTGCGAAAAATAAATGTGTGATGCTTATTCCGCTGGGATGAAATCAGAAACCTTTCAGGCTATGTCTCTCTTCATGATAGCGAATTAGTGCCGAAAGCCCCTCAGCACAGATAAAAAAAAGGAAAGGCAAGAGTTGGTCACCTTGCCGTAATCCACGGGTAGGAACAATATGCCCAGCTATCTCTCCATTGAGAAGGATACTGACCTCCACTTCCGGGGTGGGTCGATAGAATTGAATAATTCTCTGAAAGGGAAGTGAGGTAGGAGACAGTAGAGATGCATTCGTACACCCAACTACAAAACAAATCGCAAAAGCCCAAAGCCTTCAATATAGCCACCAGAAAAGGCCATTCAACTCTATCATATGCCTTTGCCATGTCCAGCTTGATTGCCAAGCTACGATTATCAGTCCCCTTCCGCAATTTCAGTGAGTGCAAAATCTCGTGAACAATTAGTATATTATCTGTGATCAACCATTTAGCCACAAACCCCGACTGATTGAGGCTCACAATTCCCGGAAGCACATGCTTTAGACGATTAGTAAGAACCTTCAAAATAATTTTATAAAGTATATTGCACAAGGCAATGGGTCTCCATTGCGTCATTTTCCTGGGATAATTTATATGAGTATGATTCAGTTGCAGCGACATCCTCCCAGAATGAAAAAAGCTCTGGACTACCCCACTAACATCTTAGCCAATTTCCTCCCAAAATTGTTGGAAAAAACTGCCAGTGAACCCATCAGGCCCCGGTGCTTTTTGGGATTCAGAGTCTTCCCACCCTTGTTATCTCTTCTTGGGTCACAGGTTTCATCAAATTAGCATTGCTTTGGTTGGTGACTCGGCGGCCAACACATCCTACAATCTCAGCAATATTTGTTAGATTGCTCGTTGTGAACAGTTGAGCAAAATAGGATGTCGCAATGTCCCTGATCTCCCCTTCCCCCTCACACCACCTCCCAGCATTGTCCTCCAAGCCAAGCATCCAATTAGCTCTCCGCCGTACTAGCACCTTAGAATGAAAGAATTTTGTGTTGTTCCCCCCCCTCCTACAGCCACTGGACCTGAGATTTAAGCTTCCAGTAAGCTTCTTCTTCATGCAAAGCAGTTTTCCGTTAGACTCCAACTGCCGCAGCCATACCTCATCAAAATTAGAATCCTAATAAGCCGTGCATAAATCTTCTCGGAGTGTCTCAATACGAACTCGTGAGTTCATCCACTCGCTTCTGCATGCGCTAGTGAAGGATTCCTTTTCTGACCCATTGAAGTTTAGAGACCACATGCAAACTCCAAGAGCCACGAAAAGGTTTCCCCCATCCGTCATTAACTAACTGACGAAACCCTTTAGTTGTGTTCCATCGCGAATCATAGATACAACGTCTCCGCCATCTCTTTGGCTTACCTTGAGTTTTTAATAACAGCATGACATGGTCAGAACCAGCAACCATGAAATGATGAATTTTGGCATCAGGGTATAAATATATCCATTGATCTGTTGTAAGACCTCTATCAAGCCTCTCTTGTATGCCCCCGTCGAGTCGTCGGTTCCTCCATGTGAAGGGGTAGCCCATGAATCCAAGATCAAGTAACCTGTTATCAGTGCCAAAGGTGCGAAAATCTAACATACTTCTCACTGTACGTGTTACACCACCCACTTTTTCATAAGCATCCAATATATCATTAAAATCTCCCATCACAAGGCATGCCTCCTGACAGCGAGACACTCGCTCTTGTAATATCTGCCATTGAGTTCTCCTAATACAATCCTTCGTACTTGCATAGACTGTAAAATACCCTCCTTGATGAATTTTTTGGTTCCTCCCTTGTCAAATACCCATCTTATCTTCCTATCTTTCCACACAATCCTATCTCTCAATTTTCCTTGTTCACGAGGCTCTTCCCCAATATATATGCTACACACATAAAGTTCTACAATATGCATTTTAAGCCACTGGGGTCGCTCTCTCGCTACGCAAGGAGAGCCATGTGTCAAGATTAGGGTTTCCCCACGTTCCGCCATCGTCGTCCTCCTTGATTTGACAACGAGCGTTGTCATCGTCGTCCTCGCTTTTCATCCTGTCGCCGACTCAATTGGCATTGATTCATCCCTCTCTTCAATCATATGGTTGCTTTCCCTTGTGTCTTGTTTTGTTCCTCTGTTGTGTGTCAGGGTTTGCGTTGGGGTTGGGTTGATCTCTTTCGTCTGGTAGCTCAAGATTACCGCTTCTACCCTCGCATCCCCTTATTGTCCCTGTCTTGTTGCTGCCTTGGTGTCATAATCAAAGGGAGGTGGATCTGGTTTGGCTGTTGTCTTCGCCGGGTTTTGGCTTTTTTGATTCACTCTGACGAATTGGGTCGAATTCGCTATTTTTATTTTTAGTTTTAAAATTAAAAATTATTTTTAAAGAATAGGCAGATTAGGTGAGTTGACATTTTTTTTCCACAAGTCCTTAGAAGTTATTTTACGAAAAGGTAAATTTGTCTTTAAAAGTTTGAAGATAAAATAAGTGGAGAAATAGGATAGAAAGTGAAAATAGCAACACTACTATTAGTAATGAGTTAACTACATGAAAACAAAGACATCACAAATTCTTTTCCTTATCTTGAAGACATAATATATTGGCTAAAAAAAAAAAAAAAACCGACAATAATAAATAAATAAAAACTTGAATCTCCATTGACACGCCCAAAAAAGGAAAGATACAATTTTATACTAATTAATATCACTACAATTAAAATTGTTTTATTGGCAATAGTAATCCTGTGGTAGGTAATAACCAACGACATGCTGCCATTAGGGGTGGCATTTAAATCTGAAAAACCGAAAAACAGCAAAAATCAATCGACAATTTACCGCAATGAACCTCAATCGCGGTAAACCGAACCGCATTTGCGGTATTAAGAACCGAACCGCATTTGCGGTTCGGTTCCATGTATTTGATTTTCAAAACTTGCGGCTACCGCATGCAAAGTATAGCCGCACGATGATGAAGTTGAATTCTACAAGAAAATGGAACATATGACAACTTGTAAATAATTAGTTTATTTATGCTAATGTTATTTATGCTTCTTATAATAAAATGTACTAAACTATATTGTTTTATTTGTAGATAACATTGGTGCTCAAACAACACAACGGGATTCTTCAAATCCACTCACCACCAACACTTGAGCTTATAACTTTAGTTTGTACCATTGATGCATTGCATTTTCCTTTTAGTTTGTAACTTTAATTAACTTTGAATTTGATTTTTCTTTTTGGTGGTAACTTTAATTCATTTTGCTTTATATTTTCCTTTTGGTTTGTAACTTTAAAGGATTTAGAATTGGAATGCTTAATAAGTTTAACTTTAATTGGAATGCTTGGAATTGTAACTTTAATTTTCTTAGGTTGTGAATGCTTGAGAAGTTTAGGAGATTGTGAATTTATATATGCTTGAGAAATTGAGGTTGTGTATTTATTTATTTAGGTTGTGAATTTACATTTTTGTGAATGCTTGAGAACTTACGGTTTTAAACCGCTAATTACTGTAATAGAATTTTGGAAATAATATCTATATAATTACATATAATTTAAAGTCGGAATGTAAAACGTTGAAACTTCATATTCTTTTCCATGTTGGATTTTAAGATTTCCTGGTTGATTATGCCAACAACGAAATTAAAGGATTGCCATTACCCAAATATTGGTTTTTTCCAATATCTAGGTTAACTGACTTATAACCGAAAACACTGTAAAGGAATCACCACATAATTTGCACATTATTTATAGGGAGATTCACTATTATACCCAATATGGGAGCCCAAATTATTAATAATAATAAAAAAAACCCTATATGAAATGGACTTTAGAATAACAAAAAAGCTTTTAACTTATTTTAAATTACAAAAGTGTCATTGATTTCTTTAAACAAACTCAACCCAAAAACCTCATAAAAAAACCCAAAACACTCAATGAGGCTTCAAAGTAATTTAATAATCAAAATTAAATTCAATAGGACTAGTTGTCATTTTTTGGGTTTGTTTATAGAAATTAAATAGTGCAGGGTTTATTTATAGTTTTAGTCCTAAAAATGGGTATATGACTTTAAATATCTCTTATAATATTAGAATTGACATTTTATGAACTATAAGGTTGATAATATTAGTGTGACATGAATTTGGGTAGTTTGAGACCAAACGATGAGTGTGCAAGTTAAGGCTCTTTTCACTAGGCTAGACCCATTAATGATGAGCGTTCAATTTTAACAATCTATATAATTTGAAATTGTTGTGGGAGAGAAGCACAAGTAGTGGACTAAAGATGGAGAAGTGTACGTTATCAGCTTGGTATAAAATGGGTTATATGATGCAGCGGAAGTTTGAGCAAAACGAAAGATATACGTGGAAATAAATTCCAAGCTCTGTTGATTCTAAGAATACCCAGCCAAAGAGAAAGGATAGGTTTCCAAGCTTTGTTGATTCTAAGAATACCCAAAACAAGGAGAGTGTGGTTCTTGTTGGGAAATTATTGCAAGCGCACAATTCATATAAGTAATATATAAATAAGTAGAGTGTCGTTCCCACGAAGACTGTAATTTCCTATTATTACTACCAATTATGATTAATTCAGAAGTTTATTTGAATAGATGATTAAGAAGATTGATTGATTTAAGTAAACTAAAACAATTATGAAAAATAGCAATTTAATTAATGATAGAAAATTAAGATGATGAGACACTAGAGCATCCGATTTCACCATAACCAATTCTACTTAATTCCTATAGCCAATTAACCCTAATTACTATCCATGTTGACAGTTGGTTTCTCCTAATTCATTCGATATCCCCTCTCGGGCTCAACCAAAAGTATTCTCAATTAACAACTCATTCTCTCTCCAGCAACGGATTTAGAAAACTAAGAACCCATTAAGTTCTATGAGAACTTGCAAGAAAACTGAATGAGTCATGTTAGTCCCTCTCGAGCACTCATTCAAGTCATGGTATTTGTTACAAGAAGTAAACACCAAACATCTCCTCTCGGTCTCCGCTTGGATCATCAATTAAATATTAGCTAGATATTTAAATCATTAAGAATAGTAACAAATACTCAACATGGGATAATAATCAGAAATTAATATAACTATAAAAATTAAGTATTCATGGTTAGTCTACATCGTAGCCCTAGCAAGGGAAATTAGTTCATGACAGAAGAAAATATAAACAAGAGAATTATTGTCATAAAACCAATTTGGCCAATGGACTTGATCTTCAGAATCTTCACAGGAACACCTTCAAAAGCTCCTCAAATAATGCAGCAGCAAATTGTTCGCTCTCTCTGATATTTCTCTGGTTTTATGAAAGTTGGTGGAAAAATATGGTAGAGAAGACGATGGTGGAACAAGATGATCTGGCTCTTAGGTTAAAGGTTTTAATTTATACAAATTTATAAATAAACCCAATTCTAGACATATATTTATAGAAAAACCCAAGTACTATTTAAACATAGAAACACACCCAAAATCAATCCAAAGTCAACTTTTTGGGTGTGTTTATAAATGGATTTTGAGTGTGTGTAATGATGGATTTTGGGTGTGTTTATATGTTTAAATAGTGCTTGGGTTTTTTTATAATTTAAGCTCTCATTTTGGGTGTTTTAGTGAAACTCCCTTTTATTTATAGGCCACGGGAATCCTTTAAAAATAAGGAAGATAATATTTATTTAGGAAGGAAAGGAAAAATAGGAATATTAGAAAAACCAATACCTATTCTCAAGAGGAAATAACATGCGGCTTCAAGTCAAAGAGGGAATTGGCTTAGGGGTTTTAAAGGAAAAACAGGAAAGTATTCTCAAGTGTCCAGCCGATACCCATGCTTTGCTCCAAAAGTAGCTGATGATGGTAGCTCAATCAAAAAGGTAACCAACAATTGTTTCACAATTGCAAAGCCAATCAGCTTTTAATGATGACGATAGTGCAATTCTCATTCATATTGCTTTCTTTCCATTCAGACCATCTCATTATTTTGTCATCTAGCATCTCTTGCAATTGCATCATCTACCATTTCTACAGTATCAGCAATTTACGTTGGGTTCTTCTTCATGAGAGAGGCATTAATGTGATGGTAAGCTTCTCTAACTCAATCTCTCTGGCGCTGGTCACTGAGACCAGTTGTGGATATAAATTGACACTTGCACAGATGCACTCCAGGTGTTTGATGAAATGACAGAGTGACTTCTTGAGATTTTGTTGAGATGATAATTCCACCCATTTTGATCCCTTAAGCTTCCAAAATTATAGTTTTTGCTCCAAAGCCTTGCTAAGTATGATTTCCTACAAAATCTTCACCAAGCACATTAAACTAACCAATTTCACACGAAAATAGTGCAAATAGAGATAGATTATATACGCAAAATAGAATATATCAGTTCTCAATTGTAGAAAAAACACTTGTAGAGAAAATCTCAATTTTATTCAATAATCATATCATCAACTTATTGCCCTGGAGTCTTCTAGCCAATCAGGTTTAATAGCCAACACAAAATAAACGTTTGACCCCTGGACTTCTAATTCTAAACATTATTGAAGGGAATGTAAGTGAATAAAAAATGAGTGGGAACATCAACTCCCTTTATTAAAACATTTTCTCTAAAAATGTCCACTTGCTTTGAATTAGCTCTCTCAGTGGAAAAAAATGTAGCCCCACACCTTCAATCGCACCAAGGGCGGACTTGGTCTCTGCCCCTCCTCCCCTACCCCCCATCTCCATTATTTTTCCCTCATCTCTTCCTCCTTTCTCTTCCCTCTCAACCCCTCTCCCTTTTCCTTTTCCTTCTCCATTTCCTCATATGCTAGGGATTGGAGTTTTGGTTTGTAGTAAGGCTTTTTGTTGCCCAGATCCACATGGATCTTGGTTTTGTTTTGTTTTTTATTTTTCTGTTTTCGATTGTAGGCAGAGGCGACGGCACCCATGTCGGTGGGGCGGCAAGTTTGCTATATTGGTTTGTAGCCGATGTTGAAGTAGCCACCGGGAAACACCATTGTTGCCATGATTTAGTTGTCGCTATTGGTCTACATACATAGGGTTTTGGCTCTAGTTCAAGTTTGGAGTTACAATCATGGAAGTTGCGGTTTGTGTGGGCTGGGGTTTAGCCAGTGCTGCACTAAGGGTTTAGCCGGTATGGCATTATGGGTCTCTTCCGTTGCCGAAGACGATGTGGAGCGGTGGTCCTATTTTTTTTGTTTGTTTTAGTCTATTATCACTCTTTAGGAGTTTGCTTTATTTTATTTTAATTCTCAGTAACTCTATAAGATTTTGTTGTGTTTTGTATTTTAATTTTTGGCTGCGATATAGATTTGTGTTGCGTCTACCTAAGTGCAAGTAGTCACACGTAGTAATAATCTTGGAAGTCCAAGTATCGTATCCTCATGGAGCAGGTAGGCAAATATCTGTACACAAAGAAATAATTAAACGTACCACAATAAAAGTGACAAGCAAAATGAAAAAGTAATTTGATTTGATTGTTGTGGAAAATTGAGTTAAAAATGAAATATCAATAATGGAAATGCTAAGGCATCAAAGTTCAATTCTTTGAATAAAATATGTTTCATGCTCTTTAATCCAAATTATAACTCGATTAAAATCATCATTCAGAAACTTTAACCGGCAGATAAAGAAATTAAAACCAATTTAATTTTTCAAAGTAATCTTTTGTTAATGATTGTTCATAAAATGGAGTTGCTTAATATCTACTCTTTTAATTTAAAAGCATGCAAGTCAGTTCTTAACAATGAGAAAAATATAATTGAAATCATGAAAAGATAATAGCACTTAACATCAATCAAAATAAAAGGATATGAAAATATTGAACAACCAAAAATAAAAGAATTTAGCAATTCATACCATATATTGGATTAAAGAACAATTCACAAATTTACTCAAAGAACATTCCCTTTAGCCTTAGCTAGAGTTCTAGCAACTCATTACAAAGAAAAACATAAACTATAATGGATAAAGAAATTGTCGTAGGGGTGCCCTTGCCAAATAAGTTGATGGGTGATTTATAGTAGTCAATGAGGTGAGCGAGAAGTTAATACATTCGTGGTGGGTGATAAAGGGTTTAATTGAGGGATTAATTGGATTAAACATGTGTTGATGGTGGAGAGTTAGTGGAAAAGAAATAACAGTGAGGTAAGTGGGCGTTAAATGGTTATGAATGACATGAAATAAGCTCTTTAGCTTCAACGGTTTTGTCTTCTCTTCTCCCTCTTTACTTCTCTTTATAATCACAATAATCCGCAATCAATTCTTCAATTAAATCCACCAGCAATTCTCTTCACACCTAGCTTGAACTTGGACAAATGTATGTCTTCATCTTTTGGCTTTCCAACTTCCTACAGAAGATAAATTCACCTAATAAGTTCACCAAATTAATACAGAAAATTCATAAATCCAGTTGGTGAGAATAAAATGTAACAACAAGTGAAATTATATTCATTAAGCCAAAATTATATCATAAAGTCTCCAAAATAATAGTAAAAAGATGTAATTTGAGACTCTCATTGTTAGAATATACGGATTGTATTACTTGATTGATAAGCAATAATCTTGTATTTACTCTATATAGCCCTTTGATTGTAGAATCATATCACCTTGATTGTAGGATCAAGAATATCTGCAGCTTTACTACTTACCTTGTACAACCTTGCTTAGGCATTATATTAGCTTGTACTTTGTGAATGAATGATATAACAAAATATAGAGTTTTCCCCTCAAACTCTCGTTGCCTATCCTCTCTATTTTTTCATGGTATCAGAGCATTGATCTCGGTGACTCTTATATCTTCATCACCTTCCGCAACCTCTAGAACATGGCTAGCGACGAAGAAACACCGAAACACACAGGCCACAAGCCTAAATCTCAAAACACAAAGACCAACGATGTCTCTGATCCCTTTTATATACATCATTTAGACCAAACTGGTCTGACACTTGTCACTCAACTCTTGGATGGTGACTTTTATGCAACTTGGAGTCTTGCAATGATAATGACTTTGGAGGCAAAGAACAAACTTGGCTTTGTGGATGGGACGATCAAAGCACCAGCCACAACCAGCCAAATACCCCATCTGGAGAAGATGTAACCAGATGATCAAGTCTTGGATCCTCAACTCCATCAGCCCCTTTCTGGCTAACACCGTCATCTATGCAAATACAGCTGCTGAGGTTTGGCTAGATCTCAAAGAACGCTTCTCTCAAGGGAATATTTCCAGGATTTTCCAGATTAAACGAGATATTGCCGAACCGACAACATCGCAGTCTATATCCGTGTATTACAACACACCGAAAGGTTTTTGGAATGAGTTGGGATCATATGCTCTCGTGCCATCATGTAAGTGTAATCCCATATGTGCATGTGGAGTCCTAAAGAACTCAGACAGAGAACAACAAGAGCGAGTTCTTCAATTCCTTATGGGCCTGAATGAAACCTACTCCACAGTTCGCACACAATCCTACTAATGTCACCCTTACCTTCTGAGCGTAAGGTATATGGGATGCTGTACAAGAAGAAAAACAAAGGCAAATAGCTGAAAGTAGGAAGAATAATTCTTCTCATGCAATGAATGTATCGAGAAACACCAATAAGCAGCCTCGCCCAGTGCAAGGCGAAGATAACAAAACTCCACTGCACATACTGTGATGGTGACACTCATACCATGGATCGGTGTTATTATCTTCATGGATTTCCAACCTGGCACAAGTTGACAATCAAACCACCAAATAGAAACAAGCGTGCAGCAGCCAACAATACCAACAAGGAGGGACCCAAGACATCTGCTGCTAAGACCCCTGAAGATTTAAAATTTACAGTTGATGAAGTGTGCCAAATCAAGGCAATCCTTCGAGATGATGGTAAAAATCAAGCGTTTGCGAATGCAGCAGGTATGACTAAACCTCAGTGCTATGCCTTTGCCACTGATCATCTAGATTATTATATCATTGATAGCAGTGCAAGTGATCATATTACTTTTTCCTCCAAATTAATTCCAGAAAAGTCTTCACCTTTTAATTCCTCAGTCACCATGCCAAATGGAACACAACCAAAAATCACTTGTGTTGGTTCTATCAATCTCACCTCTCACCTAAAATTACATGATGTTCTTTGTGTCCTAGATTTCGAGTTAATTTGTTGTCCGTTAGCAAACTCACTCGTGACCTCAATTGTTTGGTATTATTTTTTCCCACCTTTTGTATCCTGCAGGATTTAACCTTGAGGAAGATGATTGGATTGGGGAAGAAGCATGATGGTTTGTACTATTTAGTACCAGTCACCAAGATTTTCTTCATGAGCATAGTCCCAAAATTGCTAATGTTGCGCACAACCCTCTTCAACAACAAATCTCTGGCACAAACGATTAGGTCACTTGTCTAGTGGTCCATCTCGAGTTTTATCTCAAACTATCCCTTCAATTTCTTTTGATTTTAATTCCCATTGTGATGTATGTCCTCTTGCTAAACAGACCATATTACCTTTTTCGCTCAGTTCCATTTCAACAAATAAAGCTTTTGATTTAATACATTGTGATGTTTGGGGTCCTCATCACTTGCCTTCTCACTCAGGTGCCAAATATTTATTAACAATTGTTGACGATTATTCGAGTTTTACTTGGACATTTCTCATGAATTTTAAGTCTGAGACACAAGAAAAATTGAAAGTTTTTTTTGCCTATGTTTCCACACAATTCCACTGCACCGTCAAGCAAGTCCGTAGTGATAATGGAACAGAATTTTTGTCCATGCGTCCATTTTTTAACCAATTGGGTACAATCTGGCAACATTCTTGCCCCCACACCCCTCAACAAAATGGGGTTTTGGAACGAAAGCACATACACCTCCTTCAAATTGCACGTGCATTACGTTTTCAAGCAGGCCTACCCTTTAAATTTTGGGGGGAGAGTGTCCTAACCGCTGCATATTTAATCAATCTCGTGCCCACCTTAGTGCTTTTGAGAAAGACTCCACATGAAATGCTCTACAAAATTTTCCCCTCATACATCCATTTGCGTGTCTTCGGATGCCTTTGTTATGCCACCCAAACAGCCCACACACAAAAGTTTAATGCTAGGGCTCGTAGATGCATTTTTGTGGGTTATCCTTCTGGCCAAAAGGCATATCGCCTATTTGATCTCAAAACACATCAATTTTTCTCCAGTCGGGATGTAGTTTTTCATGAACATATATTCCCATTCTTAGATATTTCCCATGACACAAAACTAGAGCTACCTCAAGCTCAAGTTTTACCGTCCATCCCAACCATCAAGACACCCATTCACTTGAGCCCAACTAATCAAACCCCTCATTTGAGCCATCCATTGTTGATCCACATACCCAGCCTTTGTCTTCACCTGTACCATCCAATTCTTCTCTAATTACCATTCTTCATGACTCTTCCTCATTACCTACACCTAACAGCCCTTCTACACTGACACTCTACCACAAGAACTTCGCATGCGCTCCAAGATACCCAACGTGCGCCTTTGCGACTAGGATTGCTTCACAGTGACGACCCCCAAACCCAATTCAACATCTTCTTCCAGGTCAGGTACTCGTTACCATCTTTCTAAATATCTTTCTTCTTCTCACTTGTCACCATCACATCGCACTTTTATCCACAATATCACTACATGTGTTGAACCCACCTCCTTTGCTCAAGCTAATCTTGATCTCAAGTGGCGTGAAGCCATGAAAGTTGAATTGCAGGCCCTTGCACACATCAAACCTGGACGCTTACACCTTTGCCTCCTGGTAAGCGGGCCATTGGCAGCAAGTGGGTATACAAACTCAAACACAAGTCTGATGGTTCAATCGAGCGCTACAAAGCACGGTTGGTGGCTAAAGGCTATACATAAATGAAGGTTTGGATTACTATGAGACATTTGCCCCCGTGCCAAGTTAGTTACTGTGCGTTGCTTACTGGCTGTTGATGCTCATCGTGACTCGCCTCTCCACCAATTAGATGTGCAGAATGCTTTCCTCCATGGTGATTTGGAGGAAGAAGTCTATATGGTGCCACCACCAGGCATGCGTCGACAGGGGGAGAACTTGGTTTGTCGCCTTTGGAAATCTCTATATGGTTTGAAGCAGGCCTCTCGCCAATGGTTCTCCAAATTTACACATGCGATACAATAAGCTGGTTTTCGTCAATCAAAGGCTGACTACTCATTATTCACACGTATAAATGGTCCCTCTATCACTGTGGTACTCATTTATGTTGATGACATGATCATCACAGGCAATGATCCTGCTGCCATACAACACTTGAAGGATTTTCTTCACCATACATTCCGCATCAAAGACCTTGGCCTGCTTAAATACTTCCTTGGCATAGAAGTGGCACGTTCAAAGAGTGGTGTTTCCATTTCACAAAGGAAATATGTTCTGGATATCCTTGATGATGTTGGTTATTTTGGAGCAAAACCTGTGGAGTTTCCCATGGAACAAGACCTGAAATTACAGCCAATGGTTGGAGACTTACTGAAAGATCCGACCCAATATAGGAGAATTGTGGGAAGACTTATTTATCTCACCATAACAGGGCCAGATATCTCATTTTCAGTTCAAGTTCTAAGTCAATATATGAATCAGCCACGTAAACCTCATTTAGATGCGGCTATGCGTGTGTTGAAATACTTAAAAGGCATAGCAGGTCAAGGATTGTTTTTCCCATCACAAAATTCATTGTAGCTGCGTGGTTATTGTGATGCTTCATGGGTATCATGTCCTACGACAAGAAGATCAGTTACAGGATACTGTGTTTTCTTAGGAAATTCATTGATTTCTTGGAAGACAAAGATGCAACACACCATCTCACGCTCATCAGCGGAGGCGGAGTACAGATCCATGGCTGTAATAACGTGTGAACTCACATGGATTCGATATGTGTTACAAGATCTTCAAGTGTATCATTCGGGACCAGCTCACGTGTATTGTGATAATCAAGTTGCAATACACATTGCGGCCAATCCCATTTTCTATGAACGAACCAAGCACATAGAACTCGATTGTCACTTGGTTCGAGAAAAATTACAAGCTGGACAAATCACGACTCACTACACACCCTCAAAGCATCATATCGCAGACTTACTAACTAAGGCTTTGGGCATGCACAATATCCACGCTCCAACTTGAGGAGGAGTGTTAGAATATACGGATTGTATTACTTGATTGATAGGCAATAATCTTGTATTTACTCTATATAGCCCTTTGATTGTAGAATCATATCACCTTGATTGTAGGATCGAGAATATCTGCAGCTTTACTACTTACCTTGTACAGCCTTGCTTAGGCACTATATTAGCTTGTACTTTGTGAATGAATGATATAACAAAATCTAGAGTTTTCCCTCAAACTCTCGTTGCCTAGCCTCTCTATTTTTTCACTCATCAATCTGCCATTTCTGCCGTTGTGCTGTGAATTTGTATTGTTAGTCTGAGTACAGACACACTGGGCTACTAAATCAAGGGTTTTAGTATTTGTTGGTTTAGGTGTAATTCTTTACAGATCAAATCAACATATTGTTGTGTTTGGTCACTGGAGATATTGTACCCATTTTGGCACTTTTGTGGCTTTGTACTTGTTCTGTTTCATCAATAAATACTATCTTTTTTTCCTCAAAAAAAAAAAAAAACATTTTCTCTATTACGATGACAAAGTACTCGTCTATTATTTCTTAGCTAGGACATGGAACAAAGTACTTGTAACAAATGTAGCTAAGACAATTGCATGGCTTCATCAACATTTACATTTCCCGTCAACACGTTCGATAGTTCCCGAAGGACATCTGATTCCTGCGCAGTCGTTCCTGTTGGAACATTGGTCGTTTTGATTTTGAAGGCAAAAGCCGAACTTGTCTGATGATGTTGCTGGGTTCATGTGTATGCATATGCATTTCCCGTTATGACATGCAGCCTTGCCCCATGGACAGTCTTATGCAGTGTCTCTGTAGTCAGTGCTGCTCCTGCAGGGCGCAGCATAGTCGTTGATATTAATATCTGCGACTTGGCATGTGCACAAGTGGTTAATGCAAAGAGCGTAGCTTGAGGTGCATGGAAACAACTTGCAGTCATCGTTACTCTTACATCTTTTGACGGGCTTGGCTGCTTCGGCTCCTGCTGGTACCCTTGATAATAATGGTGCACCTGCAAAAATTACAAGAGTTTCATTTCTGTAGATACCAAAATTAGGGAGCTTTAGTTATTAATTTCCAAATTCTGCGGTGCTTTCTTTTACAGTGTGTTTGGTGATGAGGAAATTAGACTTCATACTTACTAACGATTCAGGATTTGGGAATCATAATCTTTAATTTCCTTGTTTGGTATCGTTAACAAGGAAAACATATGAGATTTGCTGGGAGTAATTCTTGGTTTAATCGATCATGAATGCTTATAATTTTCGATATCTCTGCCAGATAAAACTTCTTCAAAGACAAACATATGGGGAAAAGATTTTCTTTTAGAACAAAAACTTCCTCTGTTTTTTTATTTTCACTTTTCATTTTTCTGTATTATTTTTGTCAAGGAAAACCGAACCTAGGTCTAGTCTAGTAATTGGATTAAACTCATGGGCAGGCAAAATACAAAGTTTATAAAGATCATACAAAACAACAATACTGTCTTCTTGTTGTCCTTGTATTAAAATACATAAACAATTCCCTTGTCGTAAATCTGCATCCTAAGAAACAAGCTTTAATATTTTAAATGGTTGCGGCCAGCTTATTGTAAATGGCCCACATCAGCATGCCATAGCTGAAGACATGGAAGCCATGGAACAGAGTCCAAAGATCCTTGCAATGGCGGGCTTGTTGCGGATGATCATCAACGCGGTAAATGCACCGGAGAAAGCTAAGATTATGGAGAAGCCGAAAGCACAAAAGATGGATGGAAGGCCTTTAAATAGTATAGTCAGAATTGCTGCTTCGTTTATGTATTCATGGGGAACTTGATGAAAAGAGTGGCCGTTGCCAAACAAACACACAAGATGAACTCTAGTATTGTAGTGAACAGGATCGGTGGTGGGCTTGATAATACCACCAGCGGAGTGATGAGGAGTGCGTTCACCGCCATATCCTTCTGCGCATGTCGTTGACAGGGCAAGATCAAGGACATGTAATTTTGAAAGACACTTACTTGTGCATGCATATGTTTTTATAGTACTTGGGTATGAGCAATGTCATGGAAATAAGGCAGCATCTTCCAGGAAATTAGAAAGTAACTTGAGAAGTTTCGTTTGACGTTGATATGTTCATGAGCCGAAAAAGCATGTCTAGGAAGCTGCTGTGAACTTGGGGAAAGGAAATGTAGGAGAAATTATATCATAAGAAAAAGGTAAAGGGGCCTTCTTTTGCTGGGGAAAAAAAGAAAGGCAAATGGGGTCGGTCGGGGAAAAAAAGAAAGGCAAATGGGGTCGGTCAATCAATCCTTTTTTTTTGGGGGGGCAAAGGTTGGTCAACCAATCTAGCTTATGAGGTTTGGCCAAAATAATCATGCTACTTAACAAATTGAAGATAATAGATCTAGATGTGAAATGTATATGGAAGTAATTACAACTCGAGAAATTTATAATAAAACTTATTTCTTGCTTTGAATTTATAAATCCTAAAATCTTTAAATTGAAGAAAAACATCCAAAAAAGGGTCGGTTGTAATATTTTTTTTTTTATAATTTGAATAATACGTGAAATATCACTATTATCCTTGTATTATAATTTTTAAAAAGAAAACAAAAATATAATAATGGCATTGTTGTAATTTTAATGTTTATCAATGCTTGTATGTATATTCAGTCCATATGAAAAGTCAAATATGTTTTTTCTAAGATTTGGGTATTGCCGAGTTTTTCTATATCTTAGACCCTATACTATTTATGGGATCCAAACATAATGCTAGCAGTTTAGCTAAGCAAGAAAAGCGAAGGGCCCAGACAAAGTTGGTCGGTAAGTGACCCTACTGAATACTGTTGAGAAAAGTAGGTGAAGGAAAGGATAAGGAAGATTCAATGTTCACACGCCATGATGACCTGCAGCATGTTAGTTAGTGGGATCAATTGAGTCACCGTTTCTCTTCACTTCACTATGAAACTTCAGAGAAAAGTAATGGCTCCCCAAGTTTCTTGTGTTCTCTTTGCCTCATTATAAAAGGAAAAGAGACACAAAACATTACATCCACTTGAAAGGGAACACTAAAACGTCTATGCAATATGCTGGTGTTCCCTTATTAATTTCCATGACTTCTCCAAGCTCTCCGCCATTATTTTCCCTTGTCACAACAATCAAGCTTGCATTCTATAATGTACTGTCCTGTTTCTGGCCTCGTTCAGAGGCTCCACCAGTGAGAACCCTGACTCGTTCCACAAGAATAATGAGTTACAGGGTGCTCGAAAGCTGGTGGAGCTGGTCTGGTCATCAAGCAGGGGATTGCTTACCAATTTATCTCCATGGTTGTCAAATTGAGGTGCAAAGTTACCAATCAAAGGCTCCACTTAGCTTGGGGAAGACAGTCCTCGGTCTCACATTCCAGGCCATTGTTGGCTTGACTCTTGCATCTAATCCAGGCCAACCTGATCAGGATCAGGATCAGCCACATTTGCTGCCCTTGCATATGGTTGGAGTGGCTATGGTGATTGCTTTTGCAGCTTGTTTCTCTGCCATTTTTCTAACGCGTGCCTATCCAAGGGCTGCAAGCCTCATTGAAAAAATTGGGTCTGTTTCTGCTGCGCTCGGGTTTTTCCTAATGACAAGTATTTTCCTCTCAAATATCTTCATATGGATTTGCTGGCTAGCGTGTGCTTTTTCCTTGCTAGCCTTTACCTTAGCCTTCACCCTTAAGTCTTAACTACTAGATAGTTTAGTATTGTGTAGTAGTGTAAACTGCCGTCGTTTGATACCACAAAAGAAAAAATCCCAAAAAAAACCCAAAAGTCCAAAACCTAAAAATTTGGCCCAGCCAAAAATTTTAACTCCGCCTGTGTCATTGTTGTACTTTACACAGCCGGTCCCAAGCCCGGACAGAAAGGAGGAGGGTTTTCTAACACACAGCCTTGATTTAACTTTGAAAGAAATTTTTATGTATAGTGAAATTTGTCCATATTGCTTTCTATAAATGAAATTTTATTCCCTGGTTTGCTTTGGAGAGCGTAACATATTTTGCCTTTTATTCGTCAGAGAGCCATTTCATTAGTGTTAGTTTAAGAGAGGAGATTTAGAAAATGATTGATGGTATTTAGGACAATAGCTTAACTTAAAAAGAAAAACTTTTAAAAGAGTAACAAAATAGTTTTATTTTATTAATTGAAATAAGAAGGGTACAAGGCTCTAGAGTTGGTTGGATGCAAGGGTTGGCTGATGGGAGAGTTAGACAGCTGTGGTTTGCAGCTTTCTTACTTGAATACATAATTGGGTTGCTAGCTATATGTGTATATATATAGAGTAGCTAAGTCAAAAGTCGGTTGCTCATGCAATTGACTTTTCCAAAAGTCATTTTCAGCCACAATTTTTCTCCTTATTCTAGATTTCTCTAGTTATAATATATGGATATTTCTAGTGATTTTAACTTATCTACTTTCTCTCAAATTTTCTAGATTTTTCTATATTATTCAAAACCTTTCTATATTATTCTAGTACAAGTGTGCATTATTTTTTTAACAATTAGAAAACATTACACTTTTGGAATAACTTGAGCAAAGAATAAGAATTGTATCAGCGTTGAGGGTAGAGGCCCAAAGCCCATGTCCACATGAAATGGGCGGGCCGGCCCATTTAGTGAAATCATTGATCCCAATCAAACCCAAAGCCCATATCCACATTGAAACGGGCGGACCGTGCTACCATACTCTGGGCCCAAGAACCAACCCATTTAATTTGCAGTTTTTTCACTTGATTTTTTTTTTCACTTGATAATTCAAATTATAAATATTAAAAATATAATTAGAGGCAAGAAATGATGAATTATTTGAAAACATTAATCAATCAAACATCCAAACAATATAAAAGGTGGAGGGCAAAAAGTGTACAACTCCACAAAGTCCACTTCAACTTTTCATCTTTAAACAACTTATTATTTTATATGTGAAGAAATGTCTTGCTTTGATTATAAGAGAAGCGTATATGTCATATGTACTGATTAAATATCAAGTCCAATGTTGTTAAATTAATTTTTAATTGATATGTTTAATTAATTAAGGATCCAAGAAATTTCCCTAATATGAAAGACATCAAATATATGTTTATGATTATAAAAAATTTAAAAAAATCATATAAACAATGATATTAGATGTCAAATTTTTGCATTTTGACATTTGAGAAAGAAAAAAAAAAGTTAAGTGGGCCGTGCTTAAAGCGGGCTTGGGCTCGTGCCGTGCTTGAAGAGGGCTCGAGCCATGGGCCGGCCCGGTCCATTGGACCTCATTTTATATCGCCCGCCCAAGATTGCACGAAAGACGACCCATTACTATTCGTGCGCGTGCCGTACCGTGCTTGCCTCATTTAAACGGGTTAGGCTCATACCGTGTTGGGTCGGCCTGTCCCGTTTGACACCTCTAGTTGAGGGGTTGGGACAAAAAATGGGGAAAATGGAAAGGAAGAAAATTGACCAAAAAGAAAAAGGAGTCAATAGGTCTCGAGCTTTTTGACCCCTACCGAAGCAAAGAATATCTGTTCGGTTCATACTAAAATGGAGCCGTGAACTTACTTGGAACAAGGACATATGGAAACGTCTACGAGAAGAATCACCCATTTCTCTAGAATTCTCTTTACCTTCTTATATAATGAAAATGGAGAGAAGCTCCAAGAACTTAACAAGTCTTTGCATGTATTTTTGTGTCATGCCATATAATTTACATCCAAGGCCTTCAAATGATCCACCATTTCCGTTCCCCACAGCAATCAAGCTGGCTTTCCGCCATGCTTGTATGGCTTTATCACGTTTAATACCAGCTGTTTCACCGAACTTGTGTAACGTGTTCCATCATAAGAGTAAGGTGTCTTACAGTTTTACAGAGGAGGTCCAGAGCATTAGATGACCTACCTGTTTACGTAATTCAATTGAAATGGAAATGCAAACTAGCCCAGCACCACAGGCTCCATTGAGTCTTGGGAAGACAATACTTAATCTTAGTTTCCAGGCAGCTTTGACCTTAGCTACACAAAACTCATCGTCTTCGGGGCAAGCTCAGGAGCAGCCTCTCTGCTTCCCATGAAGATCGCTAACGTATCGTTGTTATTGCTTTTGCAGCTTCTTTTACTGGGATATTTCTGCAGCATGCCAGTCCAAGGGCTGCAAAGATTGTTGAGATAATTGGATCCTTTTTAACAGCAATGGGGTTCTTTGTGATGACCAGTCTGTTCCTCTCAGGAAAGTACTTCACATGGATCAATTGGCTAGCTTGTGCATTTTCCATGTTAGCCTCCATTACAGCATTATTTAGATGATTTTATAAGCTGCAAAACCTCCACAATGGTGATTTTGTGGAGGCTTGCGGCTTATTTACACAATTTAATGGCACCTCTGATATTTCTGTCATGGTAACTCGACTGTGACAGGGTTGGGTACAATCTCTCCAGTTTAATTTATACACGTTAATCCAATAGAAAGCAACCACTTTGACCCTTACAATTGGTCATAGCGGTTGTGACATGATAACTCTGCCTGTATTGTGCCTCAAGTCCGATCTTTTACACAGCCAGTCCCAAGCCCGGATGAAAGAGGAGAGTCATGTCACACAAATACCATTGGAGCTGAATTACAGATCAGAATTCGGATCGAGCTCACTTCTAAATGTAAGTCATCATACTTCAGAATTTGAGTACTTCAACAGCAATTATATCCAAGCTAGCTAAATCCTTTGTCATTTCTTTTTTATTAAGTTGATCTTCATAAATGAAAATGCACAGTCAATTCTCTTACGCAGCTAGAAACTTGAGACTATTTTCTTCCATATGTTTTTACAAACGGTTCCCTAATTATTTTGCCTAAGTTTGCATTGCTGCTTGATGCAGATGGCTGCAGCAGCTAAAAGGTTCTCATGAATGCTTGAGCCAAAGGAACCATTTCTTTCCAGAGCTCATTCATCTAAAGTTTGTTTAGGTATAAAAAAAGATGTTTGGGGCAGTCCTCCATTTCCTCTGGCCTAGAAGCTGTTGAACATATAAGAAGAGTTAAATTTCAGGCACACTTGCTCTGTTATTGCGCATTGCATTTGACAGGATGCTCTGTTTTTCCCTTTATGATGATTTTTAATTCTCTGTTATTTCCGGAAGCTGATTCTCAAATGTACACCACTCAATTCTTATAAATCTTGTCAGCTTCTAATATACAGAGTGAGCCAACCATTGCTTGAAATTAAGGCATGAAAGAAAGAAGGAACGATGGCTTTTATTCCTTACAGAAAGATTACAGCCACTTATCAAACTACCGTACTAACTTGAACATTGGCTATTTTGATCTTGCAGGCCACGCGAGTTTACGCATTTGCATTGCCCATCAACACATTCGATATTTCCAGAAGGACACTTAATTCCTATGCAGTTGTTCCTACTGGAACATTGGCTATTTTGATCTTGCAGGCCACGCGAGTTTACGCATTTGCATTGCCCATCAACACATTCGATATTTCCAGAAGGACACTTAATTCCTATGCAGTTGTTCCTACTGGAACATTGGCTATTTTGATCTTGTAGGGCATGCGAGTTTATGCATTTGCATTGTCCATAAACACATTCAATCGTTCCCGAAGGACATTTAATTCCTATGCAGTCCTTCCTTCTGGAACATTGCCTATTTTGACCTGGCGGATCACTCACGGTTACGCATTTGCATTGCCCACCAACACATTCGATAGTTCCTGAATGACATATAATTCCTGTGCAGTCATTCTTACTGGAACATTGGCTATTTTGATCTTGCAGGGCACGCGAGTTTTCGCATTTGCATTTCCCATCAACACATTCAATAGTTCCCGAAGGACACCCAATTCCTGCGAAGTCATTCCTACTAGAACATTGGTTCTTTTGATTTTTCAGGACATGCCTGTCTACGCATTTGCATTGCCCATCAACACATGAGATAGTTCCCTTAAAACATATGGTTCCTGCACATTCATTCGTATAGGAACATTGGTCATATTGGTTTTGCATGGCAGAGCCAGACTCCTCTGTGACTTGGCATGTGCACCAGTGGTTAACGCAAAGAGCAAAGCTTGAGGTGCATGGAAACGACTTGCAGTCGTCGTTACTATTACATCTTGTGACGAGCTTGGCTGATTAGAATAAGGGTGCATCTGCAAAAATTACAAGAGTTTCATTTTAAAGACATTTCTGTAAATACAAACATTTTATGAGGAAAAAGAAATTAATTAATAGTAGTGAGAAAGAACTCACAAATGGCCAAGAAGATGATCCAGCTCATCATGGCTGCCTTCATTAGATGTTTTATTGTGTGTCACCTGGGATCGATCGATGTGATCAATTTGAAGGTTTGCGTTGCTTTGCACTGTAGTAGAGTAATCCCTTTGCCCTATATTCAAAGGGGTACCCTTCACATTTCTGTTGTGCTGTCTTTTATAGTGTGTTTGGTGATGGGGAAATTATACTTTATATTTAGCAAGATTCAAATTTTGGGATTAAGAATCTTTGATTTCCTTGTTGGTTATATTAACAAGGAAAAGAATATGAGATTTACTGGGAGTAATCTTTGGTTTAGATATTATTTCTAAAATCCCAATACAATTTAAAGAAAAGAACCTTATCTCTTGAAATATATAAGAAAATATTTGGTTTATATGGATTTTCTTTGACTTATTTAACTAATTAAGAATAAAAACATCTTTTGCTGTAAAAAAAAGAATATCCTTTAATAGGAATTTATGTACAGTAAGCTCAAAGGATCCAACACTATGACATATTAGTGAGATCCATCATAATCATCCAATGGTAAGCTTGACATGATTTTATTAGCGAGGCAACATGTTAGTATTTTGGAAAGTAATCAGGCTCTTTTCATCCAAAGGCGATAAAATTTTATTGATAATTACGGATGAAACAAGTACAAAAAAGTCGGACTACGTCTTAGATGATTAGGCGAGCATCTCTACACATAAGGGCGTGATAGTCGCCGGACTACCTAAGTAGCCTACCCTCTCAACCGCTAGAGGGAGAAGGAACTTCACCTCTTATTAGTAATAATTGATTAAATTATTTCCTCCGAAGTATGTGAACCAAAGGAAGGAATAAGGAACCGTCTCTAGAAAGAAAGAGATGGTTCGTGTGAAGTGTTTTTAAGATATCCTATCACAGAGATGTTTGTCGTAGAAGATGTTGAACATATTGCATGACAGGATGCTCTGTTTTTCCCTTTATCATGGTTAAAGAGATTGATCGACAAAAACCATATATTTTAAAGACATTTTGTGTATTATTCCTTTGAGAAAGATTACAGCCACTTATCAAACCACCTTACTAATTTGAAATTGCACCTAGCTTTATTAGCTAGGAGATCAAACAAAGTACTTAAAAATAAATGTAGCTAAGACTATGCATGTTCTTCATCAACGCTAGTTTACGCATTTGCATTTCCCATCAACACATTCGATAGTTCCCCAAGGACACCCAATTCCTGCACAGTCATTCCTACTGGAACATTGGTCGTTTTGGTTTTGCATGGCAGAGCCAGAATCCTTTACGACTTGGCATGTGCATAAGTGGTTAACGCAGAGAACAAAGTCTGAGGTACATGGAAACGCCTTGCAGTTTCATCGTTACTATTACATCTTTTGAGGATCGTGGCTGCTTCAACTCCTGTTGAGAATAATGGTGCACCTGCAAACATTGCAAAACTTTCATTTCTGTAAATACAAACATTATATGGGAAAGAGAAATTAATTAATACTGGTGAGAAAGAACTCACATATGGCCAAGCATATGATCATCCAGCTCATCATGGCTGCCTTCATTGGATGTTTTACTGTGCGTCACCTGGGATCTATATGTGATGAATTTGAAGCTTTGCTTTGCTTTGCACTGTAGTGAAGTGATCCCTTCTTTTGGATTTTAATGTCTACAATTTTGAGAAAAAACGTGTAGGACAAATGTAACTGGCTATGATTTGATTGCACATTAATTTGATATATTCAGATCTGGAATACAATTTAAAGAAAGGAACCTGATCTCTTGAAATATTTGGGAAAATATTTGGTTTATATGGATTTTCTGGATTTTCTTTGACCTATTTAACTCATTAAGAATAAAAACATCCTTTGTTGTCAAAAAGAATATTAAAAACACCACGTATCAAATAATAATAACACCCTTTAATAGGAAGAATTTTCTGAGTATTTTTGGAAATTTATCAGGTTCTTATTAATAATTGATTAAATTAGTTGTTCCTTCTTTTTTTTTCAAAAGAAAAATCAATTGAAATTTTCTTTCTAGCAAAAGCGCTTTTACTATAAAGACGTTGAAATTTTTATAAGAAATCAAAGTGCTTCCTAGAAAAGCATTTGGTGCTTCCTAAAGAAGCACATGACAGATGCTTTTTCAGAAAGCACTTCTAAACTTTTCTACCAAATGTTATCATGAGCACTTTTAGTTGTCAAAAAGCACCTATACTATTTATATATATATATAGAGAGGTGTGGCTATACTATTTTTAAAAAAAAATTAGGGAAAACGAGTATATCCGACTGGGTATAAGATTTATAAAAAATAAATTCAAACAAGAGGGTATAGCCGGCTACACTACTGGCTATGCGCTAGTGTCAAACAGTAAAAGCCAGGCAACTGTACTATTTTATAAAAATTAGGAAAACCGAGAACAGCCGATCGGCTATACGATTTTAAAATAAAATAAAATCCGAGTATAGCCGGGAGGTGGTACGATTTTTTGAATTTTTTTATATTAAAACGGAGTATAGCCTCGCAGCTATCCTATTTATAGATATTAATTTGCTAGTTTCAAAATCACCATCTTGCATTTTTGTTACAACAAGTAAGATATAATCTTAGCCTCTCACATTCGTTCATAGTTAGTAAAATACGGAATGGAAAAAAATAAGAATAAAATACGTACGTGTTTTATTTGGCAAAATTTTGGCACATTACAATTTAAAATTTCAGCCACTATATTATATTTTAATATAAATTGTTTACATTTTTTAATATATATATTATTTTTATTCAATAATATGTGAAAATTATGTGTATATTACATGAATTGTGTGTGTCTTAATGAAATTTTTGTAAAAAAAATATGTGCATTAAACATGAAAAATACATACATACCTATATAATACAAGTATTGTATGTTTATTTTTTTTTAAACGTGAACTTTAACGAGTCTTTAAGATGTTTGCAGAATACGGATATATTATTGAAAAATACGTACGAACGTGTATAATGCATTATTAAACGTGAAAGTGCTAAAATCTTTATACGGATAATAACTCTGAAAAAGTAAAAAAATCAAAAGGGGATAATAAAGACTCGAATAATGGCATAATAATAATGAATAATGCTTCTAAACAACTCTTATTGATAAACGAAAATCGGGGAAAAATAGGATCTCACTATATATATAAAGAGTGGCTTTAGAGAAATTTAATTGTCTTTAACATATTTAAATATTCACTAAAGAAATAATAATTAAAACATAATTACTAATTAATGTAATTCAAAAAGGCTAAGATATTACTTAATTACATATCTTAAATTAAAGAAGTTGGCAAAAAAACAAATGTATATTTTTTAAAAAATAAAAAAGAAAAATTGCCCCTTTTTATTTTTTTATTTATATAAAAATTGTATTGCTGTATGGCTATACTATTTATATAAAAAGGATCTGCTAGTGCTGGGCGCCATGTGTCAAAAAGGTAAAGCCGCTCGGCTATACTATTTATTAAAAAATAAATTTAAAAACCGAGTATAGCCGGGCGGCTATACGTGATATAGAAGACCACCCCATCGGCTTGGCGCCACATGTAAAAAATGTAAAGACAAGCGGCTGTACCATTTTTATAAAAAGTAGGGAAAAAAACCTGGTATAGGGACGGCTAGACTATTTTAAAACAATTTAAAAATCGGGTATAGGCACACGGCTGTACGATTTTTGAAAAAATAATAATTAAAACCGAGTATAGCAGTGCGGCTAGACTATTTATAGATGTTAATTTGCTAGTTTCAAAATCATCATCTTGCATTTTTGTTATAACAAGTAAGAAATAATCTTAGCCTTTCACATTCATTCATAGTTAATAAAATACGGAACATGAAAAAATACGAATAAAATATGTACATGTTTTATTCAGCAAAATTTTGGCACAATACAACTTAAAAGTTCTGCCACTATTATATTTTAATATAAATTATTTACATTTTTTAATATATATTATTTTTATTCAATAATATGTGAGAATTATGTGTATAATACGTAAATTTTCATAAAAAAATCGAAGTGCTTCCTAAAGAAGTACATGGCAAGTGTTTTTCTAGAAAGCGCTCTATGACCCAAAACCCTTCTAAACTTTTCACAAACACAAAAGCACTTTTAGTTATAAAAAGCTTTTTTAGCATTTCCATAAGCACTTTTAGTTGTCAAAAAGCGCTTTCAATATTTTTGAAAAGTTATCAAGTTCTTATTAGTAATTGATTACATTAGTTCTTTCTTTTTTTAAGGGTAAATTTCAATATAGCACCCTGAATTTTCACTTTTAAAGCATGTTTGCTCCTGCACTCTCTAGTACTTTATTCTTAAAATTTGTAAAATTTTTAACAATAAAGTTCCCAATATTTGTAAAATTTTTGCAATATGTCTCCACCGTTAGCTATACCATTAAAATTTTCATTAGTTGCTAATGTGGCGCCAATTTTTTTTTTGCTTAGGTGGATTAGAATATCAATTAAAAATTAAGAAAATATTTAAATATTCTAAAAGTAATAAAATATTAAAAGACCTAAAACATAATTTGATAAGCAACAAAAAAGAAAAGAAAAGTCACCACCAAAAAAAAAAGAAAAGAAAAGAAAAGGAAACATCTCTCCTCCCATTACCCCACGCCATTGCCCAGGCCCCCTCCCACATCCGCACCCTACCTAACTACTCACCACCGCACACAGCCCCTTCCCCCAGGCCAGCTCCAAAGGACAACCACCACCTAGCCACCACCCACGCCAGCAAAAGTGTTCAAATTTCAAGTTTTTGGTTTTTGAATTCAGTTGATTCTCTCTCTCTCTCTCTCTCTCTCTCTCTCTCTCCAAACGCCACTTGGTTCACGCGATCGTACCCAAAAGCCACCTTCGTCGTTAATTTTTCAGCCACCTTCATTGTTGTTTTTTTCGCCTTGTAATTTTTTCAAAGGCAAATCCCAAATTCCATCCTCACCCACAACACTCTCGACCCAAAATCACAACATTGGTATTGCCATCAAACAGATGTTTGGGTTAGCCTCTCCATTTCCTTGAGCCTAGATGTTTTTTTTGTGTGGAGAAAATTAAAGCGTAGATGTTGAACATATTGGAAGAGTTAAATTCCAGGCATACTTGCTCTGTTATTACGCATTGCATTGTACAGCATTGAAGGAGCAGTTGGTGTCATCCTCATTTATCATTCTTACACGTTGTCAAATTTCGCAAGATACAGAGTGAGGCAACCATCGCTTGAAATTTAAGGCACGAAAGAAACAAAGACCGATGACTTTGTATTATATGCCACACATGGAACAGCCAACAATCCTCTCAGTACAAAACTAATGTTTCTGGCATTTGAATCAAAAAATACACTGTCAGATCAAGACTTGCATTATTAGTATATATAAAAAAAAAATGTCAAATTCATCATTTAGTTGTCTCCTTAGCTCTGCTTCAACTATCACATGAGAATACAAGAGAAGTTGCATGAACAAGCAAAGAGATACCTCCAATGTAGCACCATGCTCGTACAATCTGAAATACAAATACATGACAGACTATGAATTTTGGTGCTCATATTCACTTCAACTGCTCTCATCAGCCAGCCAGCAAAGATGAAAATCAACTCATGCACACACATTTAAGAAGAAGACTTCAAAACTTTGAAAACTAAACCAGAGAAAATAAACCCTTTTAGAAAGCTTGCCAATCAAACACAATCACATATACTACATGGCAACTTAGCAATCAGAGAACTTTGAAGACCAGTTTGGTATGGGATTCCACATCAAATTCAGTAATACAAATCTCATCATCTTGCACACAGAGACATACAAACTATTAATTTTAGATATAGCAAAGCAATCAGAGAACTTTGAAGGCATGATATGAGGTTCTACATCAAATTCAGATATAAACAATTCTAGTTTCATCATTTTGCTTTGCCATTCTTCAATTTTTGAACTTTCCTGCTTTTGGGCAAAACTTAGTTGTGCAAGAGAAAGCACTCTAATTCACTGCACAACTGATGCCAAAGTTTCAATTTTGCACCGACCCTTGCTCGAAATTTCCCTGCGACTATATTTCCAAGAAGCAGGGGGCTAACTGGTGCATTACAACGAAATAATTCCAAGATAATACTTGATAATGAAAATCCCAGTACAATCCATACAATAATTACAGGAAAAGATCAAGGAAGTAAAGGATACACATCCGTAACGAGAAGCTTGGTATCCATCAGTTTATCGTGAGTGAAATCAGCTGAAGGCCAAAGAGAGAATTTTATAGGGGGCTTGGGATTAGGGTTTGGAACGATTTGGAATTTTGTTAACACGTGTCGAACGATGAGACGTAAAGGAATGGGCACTGACTGACTGGGTCAATGGTCATCATCAATTTCGCCGGAAAAGCGACATGTCGTTTATGGAGGTCACGAAACAAGCAAATGCTATAAAAAAATAGGGATATTTTAAAGGGAGTTATAAAACACCCAAAATCCAAGACTATATGAAGAGGTTGATTTGGTGTGGTTTTTTTTATAACTCTACAATTTCCTTGTTTCATTGTTATTAATCTTGTTTCCTTTTTAGTATTATTATTGTTATCTTTCATTTTTGGTGATTCATTAATATATTTGTTATTGGATAAAGTTTTTGTATTTTTTAGGGAATTGTTATCAGTTAAAGTTAAAAGAGGAATAATTGAAGAAAATGGCAGCGTGAAAATGATGGGTTGGATTGGAGTGCCATCAATACACACTAATATCTTGCCGTAATATTAGAGAGAGAAGAAATGATTCTTCCTCGTGATGTAATTTAATATGGAAGGAGTATCTTCCCTTTTAGTTTTCTTTTCTCTTAATATTTATATCCTCTCCTATAAAATGGAGTGGGAGATGAGCCTACTTTTGCATACTGGAAACCAAAACATATCACAACAACAAACAAGAGTGTCAACAACAACATGGAGAAGAAACCATCCTTCAAGTTTGCTTCATTGGCCCTCCTCCTTCTATTGGCTGCAGTGGCAGTGGGGAAGGTGCCAGGAGCTGAAGCAAGGGGAAAGCTTCGTTGTCCTCGTATGATAGACTGCAGTAAGGTATGCCAAGGATTTCCCTCGCGCTGCATCAACGGTGACTGCATATGCGATGGGGGAAACCCTCCTCCCAAGCTCCAAGTTGAAGCCAATTGTGAACCAAATCAATTGCCTTGAATAAAGGTGTAGATATGTTATATACTATGTCCATATCTGGGTTTCTGTTTTACCGGAGCCTATGCCTGACTTGAATTATAATAAAAGTAAACACCTTTTTGTTTCAATGGCATTATTCTTATTGCATTTTGCTTTGCTTCTAAGACTTAGTCATAACAAGATCAATGGTTACTACTTCTTAATCCTGATTGCCAACCTATACATACACTAAACGAATGATTTGTTGAACAATATGATGTGATATTTAACAGGAAATCTCATGTTTAATGGGGTGCTCTATACAATAATGAAAAGCATAACTGCCCTTCTTTTTACTATGTGCTTCCTGCTTATACAACATTTCATTCTGCAGAACCTAAAAAAACTATTCAAGAAGACATCTAGCTCAATTTAGAGCTTCAGGAAAAAAAAAATCATGGAACAATATGTCATGTCACCAACATGAAAGGCTCCTCCTCGTGATGTTAAATGTGTGAGGAAAGTTATCTATCACAATTCGTCAAAGAGGAAAGGTTCCTTCCTGGTTAAGCAAATACATAGCTGACACTGAAAATACAAAGACTATTATGGAAACATACTTTAGGCTCAGGCACCTGGCCTTTACCTCTCGGGAAGTCTCAGGTTCTGAAACCATGCTGCTAGCAGAACTGGAAGCCCCTGCATCAGTATCACAGTCAGGTGCCTCTTCTGATGGTTCATCCACCTGACACATTGAATATAGGAGAATTTATGAGAAGAAAGATCCAGAATCAACAAACAAATCATGAAGATATACAAAGGGCAAATCTCAGCAAACACAGTCTTTGAGTACATTATGTAGTTCTATGATTTTAAAAGGAAAACAAACACCATTTCTTCACTTATCATAATAAGAAAGATCCAAAGGGAATACCTGCCTGGAAACTTTTATCTAAGGACTCTGTCATAGCTTCCGTGGATGTCTTCATAGAAGTAGTATTCAAAAAATTATTCTTGGAAAATGGAAGCTCTTTGTTTTCACTGTCTTCATTGTTGCACTCAGTTGCATCCTTTTTGGTGTTCCATAGCTTCTCCACCAGCAGTTTTTTCTCCATCATTAAGACATGCACCTGCACAGAAGAAACTATAGTGAAAGGATTCTTTTTCCATAATTGGCTACATATCAGTTTACTCATCCTTTTTCCTTAAAAGTAGGGAAAGAAAGTTATAAAGCCACAAAGAACTCAGACACCTTGAGTGTTTGTTCCATGGAAATTCAGTGACTTTTCTTATATATATAACGCAACAGATTTTCCATTTGAATTGTGGCCTTCAGAGAAAAAGTGGGCCATCACATTGCTAAGTTTTGCTTATTTATGACAAGCAACTATTTTGATTTCCACCGTTGAACATAACAGTAGCCACCACTTTCTATGGCAGCGCCATCAACAAAATAACATCGACAGGACAGTGAGTGGAGAGAGAGAGAGAGAGAGAGAGAGAGAGAGAGAGAGAGAGAGAGAGAAGTTCCAAGATATACCTGCTTTTGGATGCGCTCCCGTTCTATGGCTAGTTGCATTGCCATATCCATCATGAACTTGATTCTGTTATTGAGTTCTTCTGCATTTGCAAATTTTGCATTGTTAGCCTGATCCAAAGACGATTCCAAGTATTCCACTCTATCCCTTAGAACAGTTATTTCCGCATTTAGTTCTGAGTTAGTTTCAGATAACACAACACACTGCTCCTCTGTACTTTCTGTCTTATTTTCAGCTTTTGAAACCTTTGATTTTAGATCTTCAATTAAAGTTTCCATATCCCAAATTGCAGCATATAGCATATTCTGCTGCTCTTGACTTGCTTCAGAGGATGCTTTTGCATGCTGTAATTGGATCTCTACTTCCCTCAACTGTTTTTCTAGACTGCCAACCTTTTTTTCTGTGTTACTAGCACTTCCTTTTAGAAAACTCATCTCTTCAGTGAGTTCCACATTCGTTCCTGTTAATTCCGCAACCTTAAGTTCTGCACTCTCAGCCTTAACTTCTGTTGTAAAGATGTTTTCTTTCAAAGACTCAACTAACCTTTCCATTTCCCCAAGTTTCTCTTGACTTGATTCATTGGTGGAATTTGCACTCTTCAGCTGGAGCTCTGATTCTTTCAGCTGTTTCTCAAGGAACACCACCTTTTCTCTCAAAGCAGACAGTTCAACATCTTTCTTAATGTTCTCTTCATGAACATTCTTGAGCTTCTGCAAAGCAGTATCTTTTGCTTTCAGCTCTTCTAAACTAGCTTGAAGTTTGAATTTTAGCTCGCTTTCTCGTTGAATTGAACCATTTAGATTAAAATGAATAAGCTGCAGTCGACCTAACAATTCCTTTGAAATCCCCTGGAGCACCTCAGCAGCATTCTCTGCCTCTAAAAATCTTCCCCAAACAACTTCTGCTGCTTCTTCCATGTGAAATGCTACCTGTTCTGTATGATGTAGCTTTAATTTAAGTTCTTCTTCATTTTGTCTTGATTCAGTTAATTTCTTCTCAAGATATAGCTCTCTTGAAAGTGATTTCTCCAGCATCCACAGATTATGTCTTTGTTGTCTAGGCATCTTTAAATTTGACTTTGCGTTTTTATTCGCCTGTTGAGCATTTTCTGATAAATCCATGGCAATGTCAGTTTTCCCTGTTGACATGTATGCCTCAAGTAAATAATAACCAAGTAAAAAATGCATCTTCGCTATTTGAATTAAAAAAATCTCCTAACTAGACAGAAAACTTTAACTTACAATTCTCATGGGCAAAAGCTAGAACGGTTCTCTGAAACCTTTCTGACTGCATCTTAAGCTCTGAAATCTGATCTTGAGATTGCTTTAGTGATTCTTCAGAATCATTTAACTTTCCTTCCATTATAGAATACAGTTTTCCCAAGTGTCTGCACGAAGATATTTTTTTACGGGCATCAATAATTCCTGCTTGGAGAGCATCCATGAAATTGTCTAGCTCTCTTACCTCAGAATCTAGAATGCTAGATAGGAAATTGAATACCAATACTTTCTCAATAAAGTCCGCGAGAATATAGTTATTGACGGTGGCCATTGCCTCGAGATCATTCTGCTGAGCCAACAGGTATATAAGAGGTACATGGAGATTTGCCAACTTCTCAGAAGAATATGCCAAGTCCAAGTCCAGCTTTGTTAAAACTTTCAAGTAACTCTCTAACTCTTGCATGCCGGATTCATTAGATTGCACCCGTTGATTTAGGTAGTTTATCTCAACCTCAGGACTGCCAACAGTATTATCACAAACAGCATGGTCTTCCATACCTGCTGGAAGGAAAATAAAACGCTTTGCCCTGATCTCTTCTATCTGAGTCTCTACAAAGTTCCAAAAGAGAGGGATGAGACTGAGAAAGGAAAACTACTTAAGTCAGAACAAGAAATTCTACGAACGGCCCCCCACAATACAGTGATTGCTACATATAAACAATATCCATACTATTGCCACCAGATTAGACTAATTGAGGATAAGTAACAACTAACAAGCAAACATTTGACATTCAGTGTAAACTAAAGATGAAATACTGTCACCACCATTGATGTCCGTCCCTACGTTAGGTGGGGAAAGGCATTCAGAATGTCAGTCCATTAATGCCTAATTAGCAGCCAAACCTTTTAATACAGTCGACAAAATTAGATTAACCATTCCCTTCAGCAACCCAACTCCTCCTAACATTGGTAAGCACAATAGTCAAGCAACAAATAATGAACCTTCCTGACTGTCAGATGCTAGATAACACCACAAGAAATACTTCCCATCTTCTAGTCTATGACTTGCAACAAATCATATCAGAGAATGAATATAACTTCCTTATGCAAAAGCCTACATATTAGAATGTATATATATACCATTGAATTTTGAAAATGAAACTTAAATTGATTGGTTAAAGATATTCTTCCAGAACTATCATTATAGCATAAGAGTTTTGAAGTTTGAGACTTACACTAAATACTATAGATCCAGTAAACTTCCAATGATCGAGCAAATTCAACAACAAAGTTACAGAATTGAGCAATCCAAAATGCATGAAGAGTTCAAAATATGTAAAGAAACCAAAACAAGTATGCCAAATTGTTTGCACAAGAAATTTCGGTACGAACAAGAAAACAAAAAATTCAGGGAAATTCAGCTTCTGGGTTCTTAGATGAAATACCTGGGAGGCTGGGAGGAAAGCTCTCTGGGTCTTCTTGGCAGCTCAGCAGGGAAATTGGAGGAACAATGAAAAGCCAGAAACAGAAGAATGACAAAGATATGATAAAAACTAAACAGTTGGTTTAACTACTTGTTGTCATTCCGTTTTACCGTTAAACCAAGGTGGACTTTGGAATTTGGCCTTTGCTGTGGTCTTTGAGTTTGAGGCTCAGGGATCTGTGAAGCTAAGAAGTCTAAAGCCAAGAGCGCAGTGGGCACCAATCAGTCAAAACTCTGTGGTGGTGGTGCTACAGCTTCCAACGGCTGCCTGCCGTACTCAGAATGTTGTGTTGTGCGGTGCACGTTGGCACCTGTTCCACGTAGGCGGCTCCCTCAATAATTGAGTTAACGTACAATATACACAAAACGTTACTATCTAAAATAAAATAAAATAAAATAGACTATGATTCTTAGCATACACGATCAACGTTTGTGCAGTAAAACGTGGATTAAGTCAGTTGATCATGACAGTGTGTTTGCTTTTTACATTGAAGTTCAAATCTTCTTCTACCTAAATTATGTTAATTTAGACCATTGTTTATATTTATTTAGTAAACAAAAACAGACATTTGGGGGCTAGTTTTGTTTTCTTATTCTTTCTAAAAAAATTATTTTGAGGGAGCTATAAGATTCATAACGGGTCATCATAAGGCAGGCAAGCCACTAATTTTGCTTTTAATAATTCAAGCAATTATTGCACCATGGATTTGAATTTTTATGTGCATGTGATATGCAATTGATTGCAGGCGATTTTAATTGTTTGCATCATTTAATTACTTTTACTAATGGAATCAATTATGTCTTTCAATTCATGGTTATTCCAATCATGATCATGGATGCCATGACCTACCTCATTCCTATACAAAAATGCATTTATTCATCTTCTCAAACCCCTTTTTAAAAAAATACAGCTAAATAAATTAGGAAAAAACCCAATGCTTCAGCATTTAGGTAATTGCCTGGGGTGGGCTCTGGTTCTTGTATTGGGTACTTCAACTTGCTTGGGCTTGAAATAGCTTGTAAGTTAATTCTAAACCCATTTTTCTAGACCAAGTTGGAAGTAGTCTGAATCAATCAGGCATCTTTGAAATCTCAGTTGCCTGCCAGAAAGAAATATATATATATATATATATATATATATGAAATTGAATGTTTTCTTCATATGTCAGTCTGAGACAAGAGTTTGATGCAGCATTTGGTTTGCATGCAGCCAATACAATCTCAAAGTTATGTACAAGCAAAAGCAAAGAGACGCAAAGCACGTTGTGTTGTCTCAATTTATCAATCACCACTTGTTAATTGTCGTCATGTCCTCCATTGACACTGTTGAGGTTTGGACCACCACCCCACCTTTTTTTTTTCAAAATATCTACCTCTCAATAGCAGCTAGGAACTTTGCTATTTTATTGAATTTCCATTCAAAATAGTTCGAAAGCAAAATTATGTTTGGTCATGGCTACAGGCTTTATGTGATCTAAGACCAAGTATTTGTGGTCCACTTTGATTTTAAATGCCGGGCCTCTGTTCTGATAGCAATGGGACTTGTTCCCAAAAACCAAAAAACAAAAATTTTACAAATAAGAAAACTAAATATGCATATGTGATAAAAGATCCACTAGTGTAATAATTTGGAGCAATTGTTCCTTCAGAAAAAGTCATAAATTTAAGTCCTAGCATCTGTGTAGATATGTGAATTTGGCTAAGTGGAGATGTGGATTGAACATTAATTAGAAGACATTCGATGTCTCAAACATTCACTCTCCAAGCGACAAGCAAAACATGTTCAAGCAACTTTCGTATCCTTATTAACTTAGTAAGAGAGACGCTCTTTTAAGTGCAAAAGACTCCAAATTACTTGTCTAACGAGAGGCTACACAAATCCCATCCAAGAAAAAATGATTTTCATTTTTTTAGACCCATCACTCCAATTAGAATCTTAGACTTTCGTTTTCATATTTCACTAGGGCTCATATGTTTAACTACTAGCTAGCTTTCCATGCATTCGCATCTCTACTTTAACCTACTTTTTGAATTGTTTAGGTCAATTTTGGATTTTGGGATTAGATTTAGATCAAGACATTACAGTTACCAAACAACAAATCTTATTAAGCTTCTTTTATTTCACAAAAGATATAGTTGCCTATTTGGACTAGATAGCGTCAAGTACGAAAGTTTCCAATGATAGAGTTTATTTGGACTAGATAGTGACTGTAGCTGTTATTTGGGGGAAAAATAAACTAAGTATCCAAAATACGTCACTTGATGTTGAAGGGTTTGAGCACCGATGATGATTTTGGCACTTTAAACTTATATTTAAATTACCTTATTCACTTGTCGTATATGAATTGTAGAGGAGTGTGTGAGATGAAGTGCCAAATTCATAATCTTTTGAATGATCAATCACTAACGGAAGTAAAACTCTATGTGACCAAATCTGAAGGGTCCGGAGTGCAATGTGAGACAATTTGAAGATTGTATATTGGCAAGAAAAGGGCACACCGGTGATGGAATTTTCCAATAGCCGATGAGCTCCTTAGCTTCATCAAATCATCAAATATTTTGAACATTTTCCCCTGCAAAGGTCTGATTTTTCACCCGTTATGATCTGTAGACTGTACCTACCTACAGTACGTGCCCTACTAGATGGTAGTGTGCCCATTAAGATCTCTAGAGACGGTCATACTCATATGCATGGCGAGACAAATAGCTGGAATAGCAGGCACTCTTTTATCACAATGCCCCCTCCTCCTCCTCCTACCTAATTAAAGGGGTCCCATTGCCATAGATTAATCTCTTGCACCAACGTTTACTTTTGCAGCAGAGTTAAAAACTTAAAAGGTACTAGGGAAAAGGAACAGGAAAGAGCCTCACATTTTCAAGAAGGCATCTTCTAGTTCTACTGAGAAATAAAAAAAGAAGAAGAGGTGGATTTTCTGGAATTTGGTTTTCAGAAAAAGTGAGCCAAAAGTGGCTACAAAAGTTTGAAAACAATCATTCAACAACATCTCATCATGATATGCTATGTAATGATGTTTGCATGAAATTCATCATTTTTCAAAAGGAGATTCTATGTTTATCTGGTGTCCATTTACCCCAGCTGACATTCTTCCTCTACTCTTCAACATCTTAATTAAGTTTTCATCCTAATAAATGTGTTCCTAGGAATGTGACCATTTTTTTTTTCAAAGTTACGAGAAACACTTATATAAAACGGGAATAACATTATTTTACTATTTTTGACCAATCACGGTATGTCATGTGTGATAACTTTTCCACATGACAATTTGTGATTGGTCGGAGATAGCAAAATAGTGTTATCTTCGTTTTATGCAAGTTTTTCTACAAAGATACACATACATATTTTTTAATAAATACATACCTTGAAAATAACAAGCATCTAGAAGCATACACATTAACAATTTAGTGAGGAAAACAAAATAGATTTGCAACTCAGGAAGAACATAGCTTGAATGGCCGTCCTCATTGGTTCACTTCTAAAATTTATTTTGAAATACAAAGCATATGGGTTTTTCTAGTTCCAAAATTTCACTTACGCCCACAGTGAAGTATAAGAGTTAAAGATTATCATGTCATTAGAGCATGTCCACCCTAAAAGGCTAAGGCAAAGGTAAAGGCAAAGCAAGGGTTCCACCCCAAAAGGCTAGGGCAAGGGCAAGGGCAAGAAAAAAAAAAAGAATATGCAACAAAATATAAACAATTTAGAAATGCAAGAAATAAAATGATTATGCAAGAAAAAAATAAATATAGAAGAAAATATAAACAATTTACAAATGCAAGAAAAAAAAATGATTATAATTTACAAATATTAGAAGGAGAAGAGTTTGTATGAGGATTTTGGTGTGGAAAGTGAATAAAATTGTTATGTATTTATAAGGAAAACATCCATAATTTTTTGGTTTTTTTTTAAAAAAATTGAATTTTTTTCTATTTTTTCGCTCGCTCCTTGGTGAAGCCCAGGCAAGATCTACCCTTAGACTTGCCCGGGCTGATGGGACCCAAGGCTTGCTCGGCTCTCTTTCCGCGCTAGAGGTCCAAACCCATGGGGGCCTTTTGCCCTGCAAATTGGTGCGGTGGAGGTGGCCTAAGAGTATCTCCACCTATAAGGGCTAAGGCTAAGGCAAGGCAAACGTTGCCACTATTCACGTGAATAGTGACAGCCTTGCCATTTGTAGTTCCACCGAAAAAGTTAAGGCGAAGGCAAATACTATTTATTGTACTTTATTTTCTATTTTTTTATACTTTAAACCATTAATTTTTATAATCTTTTGTAATTAAATTTTTAGATAAGATTTTTGATTGTCACGTGTCTATTATTTTTCAGAAAAGATTTTCGGATGAGAATCTCGGTTGCCACGTGTCTTATTCCAGATAAAATTTTCGGATATTCATTAAAAAAAATTATAATATCATATTTCAGATAAGATTTTCACCCTTTAAAATTGTGCCACGTGTCCCATGTCAGATAAGATTTTCAGATATTAAAAAAATTATAATCTCATATTTCAGATAAGATTTTCACCCTTTAAAAATGTGCCACGTGTCCTATGTCAGATAAGATTTTCAGATATTTTTTAAAAATTATAATATCATATTTCAGATAAGATTTTTACCTTCTAAAATTGTGCCACGTGTCATCTCTATCTTCCGAATCCCTCTATAAAACTACACCATCAACTCATACCTCTCATACCATCTCTTATCTATTCCTTCATTTCTCAGATTTTACAAAATACATTCTACTCTCAATGTCAAACTTGAGGAGGGTGTTGGAAAGGCAACAGAAAGAAGAGGAAGAAATCCGGTGCAAACGTGCTATTGAAGATCAGGAGGCCGATGAAGAAGAGGAAGAAATGCTTGCAGCAGCGGTGTGTATGCTTAATCAATCAAGGCAACACCGCCGTCGTCGTGCTCCGAATGTGGACAGATGTAGAGAGTCTCGGGTAAGAATCTCTTGGAAGATTACTTTATCCCAAATTTGTTATATCATGTTTCTAAGTTTCGAGAGAGATTTAGAATGCAGCCACATTTGTTCCAAAAAAATCATGCATGATATTTGTAATTACAACACATACTTCATTCAAAAGTATGATGTTGTTGGAGTTTTGGGTCTTCTCCCGAGCAAAACTTACAAATTGCTTGTTTTGCAGATGCTTTCTTATAGGGCATCTGCAGAGCAGGTGGATGAGATTGCAAGGATGAGAAAATCAACTGTCCTAGAGTGCTTGGTGAGATTCTGTGATGCAGTGGAAAATTTGTACACTAGGGAGTACCTTTGCAAACCCACGCTGAGGGACCTGCAAAGGCTTCTCCAAAAAGCTGAGCTCGAGGTTTCACAGGAATGATTGGAAGCATCAATTGCATGCACTGACAGTGGAAGAATTGTCCTACTGCTTGGCAAGGAGAGTACGAGAATCGAAAGGGCCAAAAAAGTAATTTTGGAGGTCATAGCTTCATTCAACTATTCGGTTTGGCATGCCTTCTTCGGGGTTGCCGGATCTCAGAATGACCTCAATGTCTTTGGTCAATCCCCGGTGTTCGACGAGGTATTGCGAAGTCATTCCCCCCAGATCACGTACCAAGTCAACAATACCGTATACTATGGTGCATACTACCTTGCTGAACGAAATTTATCCTAGGTGGACGACATTCATGAAAACAATTCTGAATCCCCAATCCGAGAAGGAAAAAGGCTTTGCTGCCTTTCAAGAATATTACAGGAAAGATGTGGAAATGTGTTTCGGTATCTTGCAAGCTCATTGGGCAATTATTAGAGGTGCTGCTAGGATGTTAGATGAGGAGGTGCTGCAGAGTATTATGATGACTTGCATCATCCTCCACAACATGATTGTGGAGGATGAGTATGACTACGATGCTCCAGAAGTGTTTGAACCTGATCCCATGAACATGGTGTTGACAAGAATATATGAAAGGCCGATGGGACCAAATGGACAACCAATGGAGCCTGAATCATTACTTCGAGATGGTCAATACAATAACCCCATGATTGATCGTTATCAAGAAATGCAATCTTCATGTGTTCACGAGAGACGTGAACTTGACTTGATCGAGCACTTGTGGGAGATGAAAGGCAATCACAGTGGATGAAGTCAAGATTAGTGTTTTGTTTGGAATTATGCTTTATTTTGTGTGTGGTGTTTTTTGAAATTATGCTTATATATATATATATATTATTATTATGCTTTTAAGTATGGTTTGTTTTGTGTGTTGTTTGCAATAAATTAAGGTTTGTTTTTAATTAATCTTTGTTTTGATGCGCAAATGTTTTTAATAAATAGTCATGTTATTTAATGCTTTTTTTATTGAATAAAAGGAAAACAATACAACAAATTAATACATATGGCAAATCTTTCAATACAACCCAATGGTTTTGATCATTTAACCAATCCGTATTGCTAGATCCATCATCATGGTAAAGTTTTCTTCTCATCACATCCATTCGTCTTAGCTTCCAATAGGCCTTTGTTTCAGGAGACATATGACTCGTATCCATGACCATGATTTTCATCTCTCTATCCTCCATGTCTTTTTCTTATGCCTGCTGTTGTTGAATTGCAAATGCTTCCTGTCGTGCAATGTCTGCTTCTTCTCTTTTCAAGTCTCTCTTAATTCTTAGTGCGATGTTCTTAGCTATTTGCTCCATAAATTGTACACATTCATTGTTCGAATTGCTCCCTCTCTTGGCCTTTGCCGCTTTTCTCCCAATAGGTCTCAGCGGACGTGGGAGTGGTGACTCTGTTTCCATTGAGATTCCAATGGTGAATCAAAGAGTGGCGTCTCATTCAACACAACCGCCGGACATGTGAGAATAATTTTGAATCTCGAACAATCCTTCACAACTTCCCAACATTGGAAATGCAAGAAACTTTTTTTGCCTTGCCCCATGGCACCGAACCACATTTGTGCTTGTATGATCTATTAAAAATAAATAATTGGAAATAGAAGAAAAAAAAAAGATTATGCTAGAAAATATAAATCAATTTTGAAATGCAAGAAAAAAATTGATTATGCAAGAAAATATAGACAAATTAGAAATGCAAAAAAAAAAAAAGATTATGCAAGAAAAAGAAATAGAATATGCAATAAAACAAAGTTGCATTAAATTGATTAAAATGACAAATATAAATATTTTACCTCATCAGATATATTTTGACCGCTTTGAATGTTCTTCCTTGCTTTTGTCAAGGCATTTCTCCATTTCCTTAACTCTTTATTCATAATTCTCCATCTACTAGATAAGGCTATTTCGGTCCGAATGGAACCTAATCTTTGACAAAATTCTCCATGAATTTTGCTCCACATACGAGAGAACTTCATCTCATTGCCCGTGATAGAGCAATGACTAACGTTCACCCAAGATTGACACAACGCAATAGCTTCCTGAATTGTCCACGCGTTTCCGGCTTTGACAGAAGATACCATTTATTTTTTGATACAAATGGAAAGTAGTAGAAAAATATGAGTGGAGAGTAAAAAATATTGGAAGGAGAAGAGTTTGTATGAAGATTTGGTGTGGAAAGTAAAAAATATTGGAAGGAGAAGAAATTGTATGAAGATTTGGTGTGGAAAGTGAATAAAATTGTTAGGTACTTATAGGGAAAAAATCTAGAATTTTTTGATTTTTTGATTTTTTTTAAAAAATAAGAATTTTTTCGATTTTTTCAAATTTTTTAGCCAAAAAAGAGGACCGTCAATTTATGGAAAAAACCGATTGGGCGTCCGGGTTGCGACACGTGGTGCATGCCCGTTGGATTCTCGGGATGAGCGTCATCGAGCGGAAGTCAAATTGTTTTTATCGTAGGCGCGTGAAACTCACACGCAAAGCGGTAAAAATTTTGAATTCCGCTCTATGATGTTAGCGTGACGTCACGCTGGTGAAGCCTAGGCGAAACACGCCTTGGGCTAGGACCCTTGCCCAGCCAATTCTCTCTCCTGCCGCTTTGGGCTTGCTCAGGGGCCTCTGCTCGGTTTGCATGCAATGAGCTGCTCTAAGAGCATCCACATGGGAGTGTATATGTATGTTAAATATACATTCCAAGTCACCAAATCGCTCCAATGGGGAGATGTAAATGGATGTAAGTATACATCACCACCATGAGGATGTAAAATAAAATGTATATTTACATCTATTTTTATATCCTGCAGGGACCCACCCGAGAAAAGAGAAGAAAAATGAAGAAAAGTCAACATAAAAGGTGAGATCCTACAAATTTACACCTTCTTATTAGAGCAAAAAATATATTTATATCCCAGAAGTGTAAAGAGGATGTAAAAATGACTTTACACTCTCGAATTTATATCCCCTTAAATGCTCTAGTACAATAAACATGCATGCGTACTTGTAAACTTGTATGTGACTGTTTAGTAAGTACAATAATAGAATCACATAATTTAAAGTCTGAAACGTGCTTCTCCAAATTGATTACGGGTCAAGTCCAAGTACTGTAGCTACTTTATTTTTCTAGAGAGAGAGAGAGAGAGAGAGAGAGTAATGATCAACAATTCAGTCTTTGATTGAGGTTAAAGAATTCCAAAGCTCTGGTTAAGAGATCTCGAATCCCTAACTGTCATCCCATGTTGCCATGGCTGGGATTTGGTTGCTTGGTTTTAGCTTTCCCAAAAGGAGAGCCAGCCATGCCATTGCCAACCATGAACCAACTCTCACCATATACAATAATGTATTTTAATTCTAAACTTTTTATATACATGACAGTGACACCAATCAGTTGGCCTCCTGTATAAGAGCACACCATTACACGTGTCAATGCCCCATTTGTCCACTTCTTGGCTCCCTCATAATCTATTTGGAGAAATTGGTATGAAGGAATCTAATCCCTGTTTCCTTAATAGGGCGGTACCCTGTGTAGGTTTTGTTTTCATTGTCTTCTCCTTTATTCATTCTTTCTTATACACACTGCACATCAAAATAATAAATGATTTTTTTTTATGTAGTATTTAATTAAAAGAAATATACTTAGCATATAAATTTGTTTGTGTTTACTATATGGCTTGGCTTGTATCTTATTTTTCTTCTCGTACGAGGTGTCTAGTTCAGTGAAAAATAACATTTGCTTACATAATTGTGTTTAGATTAAAGCAACCCAATCAAATTTAATCACGTCCACCTCTAAAAGCTTAGGATTTTATAAAGCAAAGTGGAGGAGGGAGATTCCATTATTCTAAGGCTTAGGTCACTGTGATTGCAAGTCCCAATGCCAACTAATAATGGCATGAGAGAAAGAAAGAAAGAAAGGACAGTCTATGAATGGTATAAGCCATAGGTAGTAGAAATTGAACAAGTTTCACTGTGGACTATTACTTTTAGTTTTTTCTTTTCTTTTCTTTCTAATATTCAATTATTCATGTATGACCTCTAGGTGCAACTTGCTATAAATGAATAATTCATAACTGATGGGTCAACCCAGAGACTGTGATTAGGGATGATCCTAGCCATTCAATTTCATTACTTTTTTGGATGATTAGATCATGCGGCCTATATTTTATATGCATCACAGAACAAACAAACAGCACAATGTGCTGGTCTGCTAAGATAAGACGGTCAAGTTATCACGATGAGATAGCATAGATCTTCCCATACAATAATGCAGATTGCAGACTGCCTAAACCAGACGGCTTTAGTTTCTTATTGATGAATTCCATAAAATAAAATAAAAGTCATAAAAAAAAAGAGTGTGAAAATTAGCTAGATTTTTAGGGTCTTGACCGAACAAACCTCATTAAAAAAATCTTAAGCTCTTGTCCCAAGGTGTAATGAAGGACAATGCAATAAGATAAAAGAAAACTCCCAAGCAAGAGTTGGCAGTGTCAGTTGCTAGCTCAACTGGAATAAACATCTGCTTAAACAATTATGCAACTTGATTGAACTGAACAGAGTTAAACAAGTAAATAAAATAAACAGATATTTTAAAAGTAAGTAAATACAAGTTTAATCTGATATTAAATAATAAAGGTGGTGAAGAAAAAGCTTTGGGCGGGGGGGAGTCTTTTTAATATTTTACAGTGGCAGTGGCGGTGGTTAATCATCAAGAGCTCTCTTTTTGATGTAAGCGTGGGTATAAAAAGCAAGACCTTTGCCGTTACTCTTCTTTTTCACTCTGTCTAACATTGAAGGAACCTATCTTCTTTGTTTCTCTCTCCACAACATTAAAGCCTTTGCTTTTATAAACGAGTTTCTCTCTCTCTTTTTTTGGGTTTGTGACAGTGAGTGTAGCAGAGCTGCTGAGCTAAAAAAGAGAGGAAGGGTTTTGAACAAAGCCACCCAAATTCAATAAAAAGATTGTTTCAGTAAAAAGCTTGAATGGAGGGCAGAATACCAAAAGTTGCACAGAATCTGAAATGGGTATCTTTCTCTTACCGCTTTTAGTTTGGTCTTTCTCTCTGTGTCTGTGTTTCAGAGCTGGCGTTCTGCTACTCTGACTAGGGTTTTGAATGGGGGTGTATTTATTATGCTGAAATCAGTGGTCTTTGTTTTAATTGACTGCTCTCCTAGGCTTTTTACCAGCTCTTCTTTGAACTGTCTTTTTTAGTTTTCTGCCTTGGGGAGGGCTTCCTTTATGAAATTTGGTACTTCAAAGTTCAGTGGTCTTTGGAAATGGTAGCTGCTAAATTGGTGTGATATTTCGTACAGTTTTTTTTAGGTACGTGGGATTTCTTTCACTGTTTTAGCCTTCTTGTGCTCATTAATTAAAGTGGATCTTTCTTGTTCACTTCTTCAAAGCTGTTTTCTTTGTGTACTTTGCTTCATACGGTACATGATTTCTTCTCTTTTTGGCTTTCTGGAGCTTCTGAGGTAAAGTTTTTCAGAGCAGTTTGAGGTTTCTTCAATTGCAAGTTTTAAAGTTTCATACTCTGTGTGTTTGAAGCTTGCTTGAAGTGTCCTATTTGAGTTGAATTCTACTTCCCGTAGTTACCCTGTTTTTCTTTTTTCTTCTCCTGGTTTGTGATCCTGGTTTGAATATAGAGATATTCAAATTCAGGTTCTAGGGTTTAATAGGGGCGATCAACTTTGGAGGTTTTGGTTGTAAGAGAAAAGATGGATATGGGTGACCAAGATAAATTTGAATTAGAGAATAGGAATGAGGATCCTATGAATTATTCACCTGGTTTGGCTCCAGACTGGCGATTTGGGGGCTCCAATCTCACAAATACGTCTGTGGGTTTGGTTTCCACTGGAAATTCTATGGCAGTTAGTAAAGGGGATCTTGTTGGTTCTTCCCGGCCCTCTGCTTCAATGGTGGACTCTTTTAACCCAACACTTTGGGATCACCCAACCAATTCACAGGACTTGGGAGGATTTTGTGACATCAACGGTCAGACCAGTGCAAGCACTTCAGACACAATAGGAATTAGAAAAGGCATTCCTGTCTCTTTGAGAAGTGGTATTGATAGACCCCTTGAGATGTGTTGGAATCCACCAAATTCAATGTTGAAAGGGGGAATTTTCTTACCAAATGGGCCTGGGATGCTCCCACAGAGCTTGTCTCAGTTCCCAGCCGATTCTGCCTTCATTGAGCGTGCTGCGAGGTTCTCGTGCTTCAATGGTGGGAGTTATAGTGATATGCTCAACCCTTTTGGTGTTCCTGAATCCATGAGTCTTTATTCTAGGGGTGGAGGAATGATGCACTGGACACAAGAAGTTGTAGCAGGTAACGGCTCCAAAGCGGTGTCGTGCGCTCAATCTCAAAGGAATGAGCTAAATGGGGGTGATGCTTCAAGAGATGTTTCCTTGCCTATTGAGCATGGGACTACTGAAGGGAGCCCACTGAAGAATGAGAAGAAAAGTGAGAGTCTTGTGAAATCTCACGATGAAGCGAAACACACTGTTGGCGGGTCTGGTAATGAGTCTGATGAAGCGGATTTCAGCGGTGGTGCTGGTCAAGAGGAGCCTTCTATGTTGGAGGGTACAGGTGCAGAACCTTCTTCTAAGGGCTCTAAGAAAAGGAAAAGGAGTGGGCAGGTAAACCATCATTTTGAATGTTTTCTTTCACATGCAAAAGGTGTCTTTTTGTCTTCAGAAAATTCCTTATGCATCTCATTTATCTTTTATGGTAGGCTAATGAACTTGATCATGCCCATGCGCAGCAACCTGGTGAATCAGCACAGGATGCTTCTGAAATTCAACCGAAGGGAGAGCAACACCCAGCGTCAACTACCAACAAGACTACCGGAAAACAGAGTAAACAAGGGTCTCAAGCGTCTGATCCACCAAAAGAAGAATATATTCACGTTAGAGCCCGAAGGGGCCAGGCAACAAATAGTCATAGTCTTGCAGAAAGAGTAAGATATTATGTGGAAATTTTTATTATTACTACATTTGGGTTGGAGTTCATTGATTTTTGCAACAGGTCAGAAGGGAGAAGATCAGTGAGAGGATGAAGTTTCTCCAAGATCTTGTACCTGGATGCAGCAAGGTTGTCGTATGGGAATTAAATTTACGTCAAATTCTCACCTGATAGTTGCCTAGTTCTATTCATGACAATCAACTAGTTTTTGCAGGTAACTGGGAAGGCAGTGATGCTGGACGAAATCATTAACTATGTACAATCATTGCAACGACAGGTTGAGGTATGAATGTTTTTTTGTTTGGTTCCTCTTCTTCTGAGGTTGTGGTTCTTATTATATCTAGTGTAACTGGTCTTTCCTGTATCTTGGATTGGGGCATTAAATATTTGATTTCATCAAAAGTGTTGATTGGGTTGTGAGCTATTCATAAGTTGTTATTCTGGTTAAGGTCTTGCTTCTAAAACAAAGATTGCAAATAGGTGAATCATTACTAATAAACCTTAATACAGGCCATAAACTCAACTTTTACTGTCATGTGATTCTGATTAGAAAAGGATGCTCAATCGTATCTCACACTGACCTGTTCTTTTTGCAGTTTTTGTCGATGAAGCTTGCAACAGTGAATCCACGACTGGATTTTAACATTGAAGGCCTCCTTGCAAAAGATGTAAGTCATTTTGCTTATATTCCATGAGAATGCAGAATAATTATATATATGTGCCTCATCTGATTCACCCTTGTACATCATTTACACACAGATCCTTCAGTCACGGGTTGGACCTTCATCTACGCTGGGGTTTTCTCCGGATGTGCCTGTTGCATATCCTCAGCTACATCAATCTCAATCAGGACTTATCCAAGCTGGCCTCCCTGGAATGGGGAGCCCTTCTGATATACTTCGGAGAGCCATGAGTTCCCAAATGACACCAATGACCGGAGGATTCAAGGAGCCATCTCAGGTATCTTTCAAATGATAGCTAGAATTCTGTTACTAAACTTTCATATAAAATCTGGATAACATCCCATACACCCTGTACACCTGAATGTCATTCTTCTGCTCAGCTTTCAGAGTCTCTATAATGTTACGACTGAACCTTCATAATCCTATATTTGGCTACAGCTACCCAATGTGTGGGAGGATGAGCTCCACAATGTTGTCCAGATGAGCTACGGAGCCAGTACTCCCACCGGTAGCCAAGATGTGGATGGTGCGTGTTGTTAGTTTTTTCTGTATGAGCATTTCCTCTGATATTTCTCCACTGTCTTCGGACCTAATTTCTCATTTGAAACTGCAGGATCAGGGACACCAGGTCAAATGAAAGTCGAACTTTGATTATACGATTCATATTTACGCCACGCAACACATTTATGGCCCCGTATATTTACAATACTACCTTGATGAAATAACAAAAATCATGATATTCCTTTTAACCATCACCAATGATGATGAAGATACCGTCGGAATGTTTACTGCGAGCTCGACCAGTTAAATGCGAGGCTTGTGGCTTAGAGGATTCTCACAAATATAATGCAGCAGCAGCAGCAGATGACATATTCATATTATAAAAAGCATTGTATGCTAAATAGGCAGAAAGGTGAAATTCTTTGTTCAAAGGAGTGGGTTTGCTCTCTGACTTAGGTGACTTTGTGGATCAAAGAATTTTGTATAGAGATAACAGAGACTATTAATAGGGAAGGGAAGCTGCCTTGTATAATCTGGAGATGAGATGGGCAAAGTGTCGGTAACAAGAAATTTGCAATGAGAATCTTGGTGATTTCTTTGTTCATTTTAGATTAAGAAGCTGTTTGTATTGATTATATGTAACAAAATTATTATTTCTTCTCCTCTTGATACAATTTTAACAGATTAAATTTTTATAGTAAATTTAGGTGTTAGTCATAAAAAAACTTTCACTTTGGGAAAAAGCCAAAGCTTTTTAAAAAAAGACAGAAAAACCTCTTAATTTTCAAATCAAAGACATGCAAATGTAAAGGATTCCTTAGGAAATTCAAAAATAAATAAGGGTAATTTTGTCCATTTTAGCTTCTTTTAAAAAATTTCTCTCTCATTTTGCTTTTTCCAAAATCTCCCAATTTTTATTTATTTAAATACAATAAAATTGGACTAATTACAGATGCTGAATTGAATTAAAATTTGAGTATTTGGAAAATAAAAAAAATAAAATCGACTAATATTATAGCTGATTAGAATATTAAATTCAACATCACAATGTTAAAAATAGAAAAAATAAAATAAAATATATTTATCCATGACCAAGGCACAGCTCCTCAAGCTTACCATAAGCTCGAATTCATCCGATCACAAACTCTCTAAATTACCGCCAAAAGGCCCCTCTTCCTCTAATGTCTTTGTCCTCTAACTACTACTGTAACTTGCTCAAAATCTGCTGCCAAGCAGGAAACCATGCACAAGCAAAGAAGCTTCACTGTCACATTATCAAAACCCTTACAAGTCCTGAAACCTTTCTTCTCAATAATATCATCACGACGTACGGGAGATTAGGCAACTTAAGGTATGCTCGTCATGTGTTCGATCAAGTGCCTCACCCAACCCTTTTCTCATGGAACGCAATTCTCTCCGTCTATTCTAAATCGGGTTATCTTTCTGATATGCAAGAGATCTTCGATCGCATGCCGAGGCGAGATGGGGTGTCTTGGAATTCATTTATTTCTGGGCATGCGTCCTGTGGTTTGCTTGCTGAGGCTGGCAAATTTTATAGCTTGATGTTAACGGACGGAGCCGCCAATTTGAACCGGATAACGTTTTCCACGATGCTTGTGCTTTGTTCGAGCCAGCGGTGTGTGAACTTGGGTCGACAGCTTCATGGGCATATAGTGAAATTTGGGTTCGAGTCGTATGTGTTTGTTGGTAGTCCTTTGGTTGACATGTACTCAAAAGCAGGGTTGATTCTTGACGCAAAACGTGTTTTCAATTCTATGCCGGAGAGGAATGTGGTTATGTATAATACATTGATCACCGGGCTTTTACGGTGTGGATTGATAGAAGATTCTGAATGTTTGTTCAGTAAAATGCCTGAAAAAGATTCGATTTCATGGACCACAATGATTACAGGACTTACCCAAAACGGTTCAGGCAGCAAAGCTCTTGATAAGTTTAGAGAAATGATATTAGAAGGCTTAAGTATGGATCAATATACATTTGGTAGCGTATTGACCGCATGCGGGGGCCTATTTGCCTTGGAAGAGGGCAAGCAAGTTCATGCCTATATCATTAGGACTGAGCTTATAGATAACATCTTCGTTGGTAGTGCTCTTGTTGACATGTATTGCAAATGTAGAAGCATAAAAGCTGCAGAAGGAGTTTTCAAGAGAATGAGCTGCAAGAATGTGGTATCGTGGACTGCAATGCTTGTGGGTTATGGCCAGAATGGGTACAGTGAAGAAGCTGTTAGAGTTTTTTGTGACATGCAGAGAAAAGGGGTTGAACCAGATGATTTTACCCTGGGAAGTGTAATTAGCTCATGTGCAAACCTAGCAAGCTTAGAAGAAGGTGCCCAGTTCCATGGTCAAGCTCTAGCTTCAGGCTTGATTTCTTTCATTACAGTTTCAAATGCACTTGTCACCTTATATGGTAAATGTGGAAGCATTGAAGACTCCCATCGGCTGTTCAATGAGATGAACATCAGGGATGAGGTTTCCTGGACAGCCTTGGTTTCAGGTTATGCCCAGTTTGGAAAAGCTTATGAGACAATTGATTTGTTTGAAAGGATGCTGGCCCATAGTTTGAAACCCGACGGAGTTACTTTCATAGGGGTTCTTTCAGCTTGCAGCAGAGCAGGACTCGTGGATAAAGGACATCAGTATTTTGAATCCATGGTAAAAGAACATGGAATTACACCAATTATGGATCACTACACTTGCATCATTGACCTTCTCAGCCGAGCTGGAAGGTTAGAAGAAGCAAAAAGATTCATAAATGAGATGCCTTTCCATCCCGATGCAATTGGTTGGGCCACTTTGCTGAGCTCATGTAGACTTCATCGTAATATCGAAATTGGTAAATGGGCAGCTGAATCTCTTCTAGAGTTAGAGCCCCAGAATCCTGCTAGCTATATCTTGCTCTCAAGCATCTATGCTGCTAAAGGGAAATGGAACGAGGTGGCCAATTTAAGGAGAGGAATGAGGGATAAGGGGGTTAGAAAGGAACCAGGTTGCAGTTGGATCAAATATAAGAGCAGAGTGCACATTTTTTCAGCAGATGACCAGTCAAGTCCATTTTCAGATAAGATATATGCCAAGCTGGAGAAACTAAATTGCAAAATGATAGAAGAGGGGTATGAGCCAGATATGAGTTCTGTTCTTCATGATGTTGAGGAATCAGAAAAGAAGAAGATGCTTAATTACCACAGCGAGAAGCTGGCAATTGCGTTTGGATTGATATTTCTTCCTGCTGGCGTTCCTATACGAGTAGTTAAAAACCTTAGAGTATGCGGGGATTGCCACAATGCCACTAAATACATTTCCAAGATCACCAAGAGAGAGATACTTGTAAGAGATGCTGTCCGGTACCATTTATTTAAAGATGGAACTTGTTCATGTGGAGATTTCTGGTGATGAGATTGTCAGTGTCAAAGGCTGTTGGAGAGGATTGTAAAACCATTATATTTATTAGGTAAGTGACCAAATTCAGAATTTCTCTGTGCTTCAGAAGCAACTATTCAAGAATTAGAAATAGATGCATCAACAATTTTAATAAGAACAGAATCATTCCAGTAATGGTAGCTAGCTGCTGAGACAATGCTAGAGAGGTGGAAAAATCATAAAGGCAAAGAGATTGAGGTGTTTGAAGAATTTAGGTTGTTAAAGACCAGAAGTGGTTAACCGTAAAATACACAATCACACAAAGACGGAAAATTATTCGTTAATGTCCAAAACTTGATCAACAACAGCTGAACCATAAAATACACAATCAAACAAAGAATGCAAGTTTGAGAATCTCAGGCATGGGCTGATAATTGCAACCTAATCTAACTTTCATTCAGATTGCTGTGATCTTGTATTGGACTCTTCATGACCTTCATGTCAGTTCTGCATTAGGTTAAAAATGAGCTGTTAAATATAAGATTTATCACTGATGCAGACTCTGGGAAGAATTAGAAAGTCCAACAAGAATAGTTACCTGCTGCAACTGAGTACAGATCTCAATGACTTCAGCTGGAGGTGCCCAATCACCAAAGTTCCTCTCAATAAACTGGTATGCAATGCCACTCCTTCCACTGCCAACTACAAATAGTCCCCCCTTAATTTCACCTTCTCCTTTGAAGTTTTGTTTTATTCCCATAGCTTTTGCACGCTTGTAATTTGCTATGGCTCGAGGATTGAAAACAAAACCTGATAGGAATTTTTCCTTGAGCAGTTTCCCTCCACCAAGTGCTTTGAAGAATTCCGTTCCGCGGTCAAACAATACAACACCACCCCAGTATCGAGGCCAGAAGTCCTTTATCTGCAGCATCAAAATAACACATCATCCAAAGTGGAAGGTAAGAGGAAGAAGTTGAAGTGTAGTTAGATATACCTCTGACTCCATATGCTCATGAAGAACTGCAAATAGTTGAATTCCCAGTGAATCAAAAATGGGTTTTTTGGCATATAGCTGGTGAGCTTCAGCCCTACACATGATGCACCTGTTTCAAATTCAAATATTAGTTAGTTTCAAGAAAGATGCTCATACTTTGAAGTGGACTTAAAGATATCTTATGAAAAACTCTATATCTCACAGTATAGTCGAGCCAGCTTTTCAAGGTCGTACCCTAGTTTTGTTTGTTTTATTTACATCTTTTTGTATTTTAAGACAAGGTTATCATCCTATATCAATATACCTTCATCATGTGATCTTTATTTTAATTTGTGAATCTCTGTCTTGTATTTACTTAGTACACCGTGTAAAAAAGTATTGATCAACAAACCCCCCCTACTTATCTGAGTTCATGACTGAAAAGTTTAGCATTTCGTATAATGGACAAAACCAGGCTCTGTGAAATAAAGCCATGCTTTAATGCAGTGTATAAGAATTTACCCTGGACGTCGGATGCAGAGAAGGACTGCTGGTTTGTTTCGCCACAGTTCCGAAGCCTTCATTGGAGGTGTTTTGGTTTTCACCAAATGCTCCATCCCCATCTTATACTCTGGAGTTAGCTTCTGAATTGAGATGTTTTCGATGGTAGAGTATGGAGCAACTTTTTCAACTACAGGAGGAGGTTGTACACAACCACATGCTCTAGGTTCAGCTGGCTCCATAGAAACTATCCCTTTGAAAATGTATCCATCCCTAATCTTAAAACTGGCCAGTGATTGTTGCAGAGATTTGCTATTGGTTGAACTATTTCTTGTTGGTAATTTACTATGAAACTTCTGAGAGTTTACAGATTGAAAACTCCTTTGAATGCTAGTATTTTTCGAAAGTAAGCTAATTTTTTCTGTTGCAAGGGAAGGATGTGAGTTTGGTAGGTGATCTGCACAAGCACTGGTTCTGTCCATAAAACGGGCAACATGGCCTCGCTTCATGCCAAACTGGGAAGAAAGATCTCCGGGGCTTAAGTTAAGGAGCTCAGACAGACATTTCCCACTGGACTCGATCCTATCACCATATTGCATCAAAGCACGGTCATGCAGGTATGACCTGATTTCCAGTGCATCCTAGAGTAAACACAAAAGAAATGACTTAAGAGGCAGATTCATATGTATATATGTTGATTATTTTCTGTGATAAGTAAAAACAAACCAAACTATAAGACATGTTTTTGTAGATTCATACATAATGTTCAGAGATTAAGGAGTGATTTCTGGAGGAAAAAAAAAAAAAAAACCTATAAAGTTATATTTATGAGCCAGAGGAAGTGGGAGATTGGTTTTAGATAGCATATGCTGCAGAAAAATGACAGACGATGAAAAAGACTCTAGATAACCAACCTTCTCTAGCTGTGTCATGCTTAATGCATCCATATCATCTGTATTCATGATTTTTAAGGTTGGCACATCGTCCCAGCCTTCTTCCAACAGCTTTGGAAGCAGCACTTTCAGAACTCCCTCCCCAACAAATTCTTCTATTGAAAAAGAAGCCATAGCAGAGAATGTTCCAAGTGAACCAGTTCTCGAACAGGGTCGGGTCTGGATATAGAGAAGATCAAACTCTATTGGTGTTTAGGCTCTAACTACTCAAGACATATAAGGGCCTGAGGAGATGATTAAAAATATTGGACTTTAAAAAAACAATATGCATCTCATTCTGGCCGGCAATATTAAATGAGTTAACAGTTTAGTTCAATATTTTGATGTTTGTTTCTTTAGGAATGTTTCTTCGACCAATTTACACTAAATGAATTATTGGATGGATCATGGAGATTAAATACAAAAGCTAGAAACAATACCAGGTCATAAATATTGGTTAAGGCATAGAATAATGAAGTAACATAGGTTGTTCCAGGCTTCTATCATTGCCGGCCGAGACCTGCTCTCCATTGTATTACAAATGTCCAAGCATAAATAAAGGGGGATTTGCTTTGTTTTTGGCCAACTTGCCGAGGAAAGTCTTTATATTATTTGTATGTAAAGCAACAGAGTCAACTCTTATGCAGAAGTTTAAAATTCCTCCCTTGGTTATGCCTTGTTTATCTTTTTTCATTCTTGGGTGAATTCCTTGTGCCTTGTTTGCTGTCTCAGTATTGAATGCTATTATGTCAGCCTTCTTTGTTCGGTTGTTGGATGTAAAATCCAAGATGAGGGTACTTTGATTGACATAGATAGGGACATTACATAAAATAGATAGATGGATAGATTGATAGATTAACAAACAAAAGCAGCAATAGACTGCTACTCTTTTTTTATTCATCTAGTAGTGAGACTAAGTAGAAGCTATTTGCGCAAATCCTTGAAATAGGCAGCTGGGTTGCTCTCAAAGCTCTCCCTGGTGATTGTATAATCTCTTCCAGGTGCTTTCATATTCCCTGCTGAATTGCCTCCACCACCACCACCACCACCACTTGCTCCTCCTACATTGGATGAATTGGCTCCACCACCAGCATTTTGGTTTCTCACCTGGCTATTACTGTTACCATTAGACCCTTTGCTGCCTCCCATCTTTGCAATCCAAAATGCTTTTCTGGTTTCTGTTTTTGGTCAGGTAAGATAATCCAAAGTGCAAAATTACTCAGTTGGCTTCTGTGGCTTAGTTGGAGGGCTGTATTGCTATATATACACACAGATTCAGATTGTAGTGCATCAGTTTGGTTCTAAGAATTAGAAGAGTCAAAAGTGGAAATGAATAGAAGAAGCATTGGAACTGCCAGAATACTATTGACTGTTTGTTCATTGAACTTGAGTTTTCCAATTACCGTGATAGGATTGGGATTTGAATACTTGGATGAAGTATGGTGTTTCCAATCCAAGTATGTGGTTTCCTTTCTGACGGAATGTCTAATTACGAAAAGGATGGCATTTCCCAACAACAATTGTACAATAAAGAAAGCTTGAACGTCATCGAAAGTCCTGCAAACTACATTATAATTTCTTGCTCAGATATCCGATACCTCAATCAACAAGGGGTTTTGATCCAAAAAAAGAAGAAAAAAAGAAAAGAACTAGGAGGAGGAAATAGAATCAACGCAAACAATTTGGGCCCGCAAAAGAAGAATATGAAGGCCCAGAGATCTTCGACCAAATAGCTTGATGGGAACGGATATGAAACATTAGTGACATGAAGGGACACAGAAAAGGGGGGCAGCGGATCCGCTCCCGAGGTTGATTACTATTTTTCAAAGCAAAATTTTCATATGGAAGCTCTAGTTAAACTTGAGAAAAAGTCATGAAAGAAAATCATATGGTAATACTAACGTCATTGGTGACGACGAAGCCGGGAGATAAATTCCAACATGAAGTCTACCATGATGTATCAAAAGTCAACAAATAGCAGCTTAAGGTTTCAATGAGAGTCACTATTATATTTGCCCTTTGGATTGTAGTAACTAGCAGGACAAACTAACAAACAGAAACAACATGAACAGATTGATTTTTTTCTTGATTTTTTTTCAGAACAATCAGGAGCAAGAAAAGCTTTAAAAACTCGGTAGGGTTCATTCAGAAAAAGAGAGAGAGATAGCCGAAGAGAAAAACAATACCCCCAAAATGACTACTTTGGGAGGCCTAATAATCATTCTTCCAAGCTTTCTGTGTCTGCTCCTTGTCTTAGCTTTCATCAAGATCCTTCACAAACTATGGTGGACTCCGATTCGCATACAGAAGGTGATGGCTTTGCAGGGGATCAAGGGCCCTTCTTACAGATTCATCTACGGAAATACCAAAGAAATCTCCAACATGAAAAAGGAAGTCATGGGCAGGCCTCACATTTTATCACACGACATATTTTCTGTAGTTCAACCTCACGTTCACTCGTGGACCAACATATATGGTAACAAAATAACAAGCCATCTCAATTAGTTAACTATTGTTATTTAAATCTAAGTTCTAAACAAGATAAGTTTTGCTCATTTTTGCATGCAATTACAGGGAAGAATTATCTTCAATGGCATGGTTCTCGAGCTCAGTTGGTTATAACAGAACCTGAGTTGTGCAAAGAGATACTAAATAACAAAGGCAGAGCTTATCCAAAACGAGAGCCCCCAAACATTTCGAAGAAGCTATTTGGAGATGGCCTTGTGGCAACAAACAAAGCTGAAAAATGGGCAAAATTGCGAAAGCTGGCCACCCATGCTTTCCATGGAGAGAGTTTAAAAGTAAGTTATTAAGTTGCTGGTACTTTGTTGCAAAGAGTATTATAGTAATAGCTCTGTCAACTATTTAAACATGAAAAGAATAAGTTGAAGGCAAAAGTCTGCTAATAGCATGATGGTATTATTGTTTTACCAGAGTATGATTCCAGATATGGTAGCCAGTGCTGAGAAGATGGTAGAAAGGTGGAAAGTTTATGAAGGAAAAGAGATTGAGGTCTTTGAAGAGTTTAGATTGTTCACTTCGGAAGTGATTTCGAGAACAGCATTTGGCAGCAGCTATTCAGAAGGACAGGACATATTTGAAATGTTGAGGAAGTTAGGCTTCCTAATATTCAAAAATATTCTCAAAGTCAGGGTTCCTATCATAAGGTAACTTAGTACTTCTAATATTCCAATTGAAGAGAAGAAATAAGAAATTTTTAGGGAGTTACTTCTGTTCTCTCATTTTTAGTCTTTCATTCAATGTTGCAGTAAGCTCTTCAAAACCAGCGATGAGATCGAATCGGAAAAACTTGAGAAAGGAATCCATGCCTCCATAATAGAGATGGTTAAGAAAAGAGAAAAGAAGACAATGACTGGAGAAAACGACAGCTTTGGGAGTGATTTTCTTGGATTACTTCTGAAGGCTAATCATGAAGCCAATGAGAACCAGAGGATTTCAGTGCAGGAGATAATTGATGAGTGCAAGACGTTTTACTTTGCCGGACAAGAAACCGCTAATACTTTGCTTTGTTGGACTGTCTTTCTTCTGGCACTCCATACGGATTGGCAAGAGGAAGCAAGAAAGGAGGTGCTACAATTATTTGGCAAACAAACTCCAAATCTTGATGGCATTGGCAAACTGACAACAGTAAGAAACTTGTCTAGATGGCAGAAATATGTTCTCAATAAAGTTCAAGATCCTGATTTGGTTATCCATTTTTCTTTTTGATGCAGATGAGTATGATCATCAATGAGACTCTAAGGTTATATCCCCCTGCTGTTCACGTTGTAAGGAGAGTCGAAAGGGAAGTTACACTAGGAAAGCTGATTGTTCCTAGTAATCTTGAATTGGATGTCTCAATCGTAGCACTTCACCATGATCCTCAAATCTGGGGACAAGATGTGCAACTTTTCAAACCAGAGAGATTCTCGGAAGGGGTTGCCAAAGCAACCAACAATCATGTAGGCGCATTCATACCCTTTTCAATGGGACCTCGAATTTGTGTGGGCTTAAACTTTGCGACAACGGAAGTGAAGATTGCTTTGTCGATGATTCTACAACGTTACGCCTTCACCCTTTCCCCAGGTTATGTCCACTCGCCCTTACATCTTCTTACAGTTCGTCCACAACATGGAGTACAGGTAAGGCTACAACCACTTTGAACTGCGAAGGTCAGATCAGTTGCCCATGATTCTTGTCCTTGGTGCATAAATTGGACATAACCCATGTTGTGCCTATGAATGTTGCACTTTGAGACAAGACAGACAAGGAGCTTACTTGTCAATTATCCTTTCAAGTTTATGAAGCGATTGTTCTCTTTTGTTTTGCAGTATTTTGCTGAGTCCAAGGTTTTCCTGTTCGTTTTTTGTTTTTTTTTGGGTAGAATGAAATCTTATGCTTACAGTTGTAATAAACATTTTCAGTTTAAGGTAAAACGAATTTTGAAAAAACGGCAGAAAGAAAGCTTAAACACAATATGAAATTGGTAATTAATCCCAAAACCAAGATGAGGGTACTTTGATTAACATAGATAGGGACATTACATAAAGATAGATAAAAGCAGCAATTTAGTAGACTGCTACTCTTTTATTCATGTAGTAGTAGTGAGTAAGTAGTTACTTCATTCCTAGCTATTTGCGCAAATCCTTGAAATAGGCAGCTGGGTTACTCTCAAAGCTCTCCCTGGAGATTGCATAATCTCTTCCAGGTGCTTTCATATTCCCTGCTGCATTGCCTCCACCACCACCACCACCACTTGCTGCTACATTGGACGACTTACCCCCGCAGCATTTTGATTTCCAACCTGGCTATTGCTATTACTATTAGAGCCTCTGCTTCCTCCCATGTTTGCAATCCAAACTGGTTTCTTTTTTTCTGGGCGATATAAGATAATCCGAAGTGCAAATTACTAGGTTGGTTCTCTCCCCGTGGCTTTGTTGGAGGGGTGCATTGCTATATATACACGCAGCACAGATTTAGATTGTAGTGCAGAAGTGGAAATTAATAGACGTGCATTGGAACTGCCAGAATTATATTGACTGTTTGTTCATTGAAATTGAGTTTTCCAAATACCGGGATAGGATTGGGATTTGAATACTAAAATCCTTTGAATGAAGATTATATATTCGAATATGGTTTTTCCAATCCAAGTATGTGGTTTCTGAATGCTAATTAAGAAAAGGATGTTATTGAAGTCGATGCATTTCCCAACAACAGTTGTACAATAAAGAAAGCTTGAACGTCATCGAAGCTCTGCTAATTCAAACTGAAACTCCATTACAATGTGTTGTAGTAGCAAACCAAATTCTTCAAATTGCAGTTTTGTTGGCTACTTTAATATTTTATGCCCCAACAAACTCTTCAATTCAATTAATGCAATATTACTGAAAATAATTAAAAATACGAAAACATGTGAAAATTGTCTATATATTTATTGTTTGAAAAGAAAAAAAATGAATGTTTTTAGATTTTCAAAGTAGGTTTCATTTTTTCAAAGTAAAATAAATGTTTTGAAGAGCCAATGTCAACTTACAAGTCTTGAAGAGAGATAAGGAGGTTGCACATTTGATGACTAAGTTTAACAAGGCTGTTGTAGAGGTTTTGATTATGTGACTCACTTATTTTAGCGTTCCAAAGTTGTGGATTGGAGATCCCTTAGGCCATCTCCAACCCAAGGGGTGAAAACCCAAATTTTCAGTTTGGAGTCCAAAATTCTTTTCCAATCCATATATTTTGGGAGGTAGAAATTTGAGAAATGTCAAATTTGGGGTGGAATTCTAGTCCAAATTTTGCATGGACTGGTATTTTATGTGGAGCCCAATAGCCAGCTGTGCAGCCCATATGAAAGGAGAAAAAAAAGCAGGCCATGTGCTGCAGACTGATGTCGACCACTCACCTCCTTTTCGTGTGACAAGTGTCATGGCAAATGAAAGAGCTGATGAATCCAAGGCTCCATTTTGAAAGCTCCTGATCCTTTTTATATATATAAAAAAATACCAACAGCTATTCCAAAAAGTTGATGTTTCCCATACTATTTTATTTTTAATTCCAACATCTATATATAATCAATGGCCATGATTATTTTTAGGCAATCTCGAAGGAAAAAACTCACATCAACGACTGAAATTTAAATCAAATGGTCAAATAATTTTTATAATTAATCTAAATTAGATCTAACCTCAAAACTCATCTCAAACTTTATAAATACCCATCTTTTTGTTATACTTGCTTTTATTCTTTAAATAAAATTATTTTTGTAATTTTTTAGATCAAAATGTTCAGAAAATTAAATCATGAATATTGAAACAAAAATAATGTCAAGAAAAATTAATGATAAAAAAAAATTAGGGACTAACCATTCTTAAACAATTTACTAAATTTGCGGATTCAAATTATGAGTCGGCAAGGTTGGAGAAAAAAACCATTTGAGTCCTAAAAATATATGAATAATTGTATTTTAAAGGGTGAAAATTTGAGTGTAGCTTCAATATGGTTGAAGATGGTCTAATGTTCTGCTCAAATATCTATGCCTCAACAAGGTGTTTTGACCCCAAAAAATAATTAAAGAAAAGAAGAGAACATTGAGGCCGAAATAGAGCATTTAGGTTCGGAAAATAAGCATATGAAGGCCCAAAGTTCAGAGAACCTCAAAAGAGCTTTCTAAGGTAAATAAACAAGAGTTACGACCCAAAAAAGGTAAAACAAACAAGAGCTAAAAGGTGGTTAAAAGCCGAAAATAGTGGGCTATTATGGGCCTCTGCCTATGACCTTTTTCTTGGTCCAAAAAACCAACTCTGTAGTACAATTTCTCCATTTTCTGTCGCTTGGGCAATGGGCAGTATCTTTCCTTTTCATCGATGGAAATTTGGCAGTGCAGGGAGGCCCTCTCTCTCTCTCTCTCTGTGGACTACTCAACGGCCTTCCTAATTACACTCAAGTGCAGAGCATAGCGAGGTACGGGCTCCTTGACAAAGCATTTTTACTGTTTCATAGATAAATGGAAGCATGAATTTGATTTTATTTTAAAAGAATTTTTTTTTCTCCTTTCAAGACATTGAAATTTAATGAGATTAATATGAAAAATTTGGAGTCTAAAATGAATTCTATATGCTTGTGAGGCCGTTTAGCCCAACATGTGAAGCCTTTGATATGCTATTATGGAGAAAGTTGAGGTTTCACCCAAAAACTAATTGGCAATGGCGGAGTATTCCAACTCCTTAGAAAGTCCATCAACTTTTTAATGTGAGACAAAAACTCTCAAGTTCTCAACATATATACCTCCTCCTTTTATATTATATGTTATTTTTTTTGGGGACTACATGCAAATAGGGCAACTTAAGTATATGCAGATTTGTGAATAAAATTACTTGTTTCATTTGTCATTTTGGGGGTAATCTTATGTTATGTCCCATGGGATGCTTAAGAGCACTTCCACACCCGTTGTGCCATAACAAAGGACAAGGGCAAGTAAGGGCACACACTATTCATGTGAATAGTGACTACCCTATCAATTTTTTTTAATGCATTCCCACCGATTGCCATGGCAACCCAAAGGCAACCACTATTCACATGGGATATGAGGAGATGAATTTGTATGGATTTTGGTGTGGGAAGTGAAGAACATGGCTAAGTATCTATAGAAATTTTTTTTAAAATTTGTTTGGTATTTTTTCCTTTTTTTAAATTTAATTTTGTTGGTTTTTAAATTGGTTGCTAAGGTCACATTGACGTTAACATGACGTTGTAGGGACTTTTTTGTTCCAACAGCTAAAAATGGGTTGAGATGTTGTAAGGAGCAAATTGGTGAAATTACCTCTGTGTCTGAGTTCGAGAATCAGACCCCAAGAATGCTTCGAAAGGGTAGTGAAGCCTTAGGAAGCATCCTAGTTATCTTCACCAACAAAAACAATAGTCGCTTACAGATAAATATTATGGCTTGTCATGAGTCGTGGCATGGAAGTAAAGCAGTCATGAGTTTAGCATTAAAGAGATAAAGGGTTGTGAGTTCCTATAAAAAAACAGGGGGTTTAAGGCAAGGAGGAAGGGATTCTAAGAGGGTTCGTTGAAGAGAGAGAGATTAGGGGATAATGAGTGTGTTAAGTAGTTCCAGCAGCTTGATAAAAGCTTTGTTAAGCTCTGGAACTATCTACTAGAAAAGAAAATGGGAGGAGATGGAGGAATAGGGCTCGAAATTGTAGAGATTTCAGAGATGAGAGATGAAGCTTGCTCTCTGAATGTAGGTTGTGATGATGGGTAGGAAATGCCTTTTTTTTTTATAGGCGCTGGAAGCTCCTTCTTCGCAAGAAACCCTAGATGGTTCCTCCCCAATCTGCCGAGTCGCTCTCTCCCTTTCTCTTCTCTTCCTTTGATTTATCCCTACTTTGTGAAATCTTTCTTAGTTCAAGCACTCAAAGACAAGATTTTTGGAGGCTATAGAGCCTTCCCGCAACTGTTCCAATGGTAATCTCTTATCTTTGGTTACTATCTCTCTTTTTTTCCTCCCATATTCATGGCAAGAGTTGGTAAGAGACAGAGATGGGTAACAACGTTGGTTTGAATGGTGTTGCGTGCGCTAATATCCTTTGATTCTTCGAGTGGTTTGCCTTGGGTTTATTTCTTGGCCATGTGCTGGAGACTCCCAGCAACCTGCATACATGAATAATCCTTGGCTTTTGTGTGGCCTTTGTTTCCAGCTAAGTGTTGGAGGCTGCAGATATTTCCTTGGTTGCTTGGGCCTTTCTAAGGTGATGGGTTAACCATTAAGGGAATGAGCTAATTTCCTAGAGTATTGGACTATTTTTCCTAAAGTATTGAGCAATTTTCTCTTCTTTATGCTTACCCACATATTTGGGCTCAAGAAATGAACTTGAGTTTTGAGGCTCTCAAGCAGCCCAAAACTTCTATTTTTCGGCTCATCAATAGGTTTCATGAAAACTCGTAACCATCTATACCACAACCCGCTTAGCAAGCCCCAAACATTCGCGTGGCTCGGGCCCACTTAAGCTTGTAGTGTGGTGTGTTGCTTATTTGCTTGGCGTGGCACGTGTGCAAGCGTATATGATGAACTCTTGCATACCCAAGTTGAGTTTCTTCTCAAGTTAGGTGTCGTATTGGGCTAGAAATATATTTGGGCCCAATCTTGAATTTTTTGGGCCTCAACAGACGTCAACTTGCCCAGCGAGTAGCCCAGACAAGTTTTGCCTTTGGGCTTGCCCAATTTCATGACCCACTTCTTGCCATGACAATTTTTCCTTGAGTGGAAGTTGTTTTTGGAGCCTAAGCCCTTTTTACCATGACAAAAGGAAATGGGTTGGAAATGCTCTAAACGAGCGGCTTTTTCTTGTCTTACAAAAGTCACTTAATAAAAGTCACTTAATTCATCTTATCCATCCAAGACAGGTAATCACAGAAACTGGTGGACATAATTTGCTATGCCTGACAGCTGCTGCAGTAAGAAACATATGAAGATGTCTATCTCTCTATGTGTACAAAGTTGACCAGATGAGAGGTTATTCACTACTTTTCAAAGCAAAATTTTCATAGGGAAGCTCTAGTCTCTTGTCAAGTTGAGAAAAGTCTTGAAAGAAAAACGCGGTGTGGTGATAAAGACAAAGTTTTGCAGGATTAATCATATAACGTTATTTTCCTTCAACTGTCTTCTCTATGTATGCAGCTTTACTCTCTGTTCCTGTTAAGTTGGAAATTTTATTGAAAGTTTTTGCGAATTTAATTTAATAATATGGCAATGCCATTGTCATTGGTGACAAAAATAGGACGTCATTCGAATATATGTGATGTGGTAGAAGGGTCCAAAGTGGCCTTTTAATAATTCGTTCAAAGAACACAGAGCAAGAATATACTTCCATAACTGTGGACGGTTTAAAACCCCATATGTTCAGAGAAAGACAATACCAAAAATGATTTGTTTGGGATGCCTAGCAAACATTGTTTCAAGCTTTCTGCCTCTGTTCCTTGTCTTAGTTGTCACCAAGATCCTTCACAAACTATGGTGGGCTCCGGCTCGCTTGCAGAATCTGATGGCCTTGCAGGGCATCAAAGGCCCTCCTTACAGACTTGTCCATGGCAACACCGAGGACATCTCCAACATAATCAAGGAAGCCATGAGCAAGCCTAAGAGTTTTAGTCCGTCCCACGACGTACTTTATGTAGTTCAACCTCACGTTCACTCATGGACCAAGATATATGGTAACAAACAAACGGTCTTAATTACTTAATTATTGTTTTGGAATCTGAGTTCCAAGTTAAATTTTGGTCATATTTATTTATCAACATGGAAGAACTATCTTCAGTGGCATGGTTCTAAGGCTCAATTGGTCATCACGGAGCCTGAGTTATGCAAAGAGATACTGAATAACAAAGACAAAGCTTATTGCAAAAGAGAGCCCGAAAGCTTTTTGAAGAAGCTCTTAGGAGATGGACTTGTGACAACAGCAGAAGGTGAAAAATGGGCAAAAATGCAAAAGCTCACCACCCACGCTTTCCATGGAGAGCTTAAAAGTAAGTTTTTAGAGTTTCTGGTACTTCCTTAGAATCAATTAATTTAGGAGATGGACCCCAGTTGGGGTGCGCTTGGTTTTAGGTTTCAGCCGATCTGGTGGGCCCCATGCTCCTTGCTTTCTCTTTGTTAACCGATCCCAGATGGACCCCAGCTGGGTGTGCTTGTGCTTGAGCTGACTGTGTGGACCCCAATACCCCTGAGCAATCTTTTCGGACCCATGTGCCTTTGGTTTCTTAAATGATCCCAGGTGTCCATGACTTTTTTTTTTTTTTTTCCTAGGTACACTTGAGCTAACCTCCTGGATCCCAATACGCTTGAGCTAACCTTCTGGACCCATGCTCCTTCGGTTTCTCAAAATACCCCTGAGCCGTCCTTCCGGACCTGTGCGCCTTCGGTTTCTCAAGTGGTCCAAGGTGTCCATGACTTCTGCTTTTTTGGGCGCTTGCGCTTGAGTTGACCTTACAGACCCCAATACCCCTAAGCCGTCCTTCCGGACCCATGCGCCTTCAGTTTCTCAATTGGTCCAAGGTTTAAAGAAAATATTTGTTTCTTTTTAAAAGAGGAAATGTCCTCTCTCTTTTTTAATTAAAAAAAAGTCTAAGTTAAAAAAAGGGGACATTTCCTCTTTTTTTAAAAGTCGATATTGGCATTAATACTTGATGTAAAAGTCTTGAACCTCACTTGCTGCATCCACATCATCCTTGAATATTCAAGGAAAATTCTACGGTACGCTTGGCCTATGGATGCGCCACTTCTTATGACCGTTGGATGAGTAGTTTAGGCATGTAAAGTAATCCAAACCGCTGCTTGTTGGTTACCGGTTAACTTGTTGCTATAGGTAAAAGAAAACAAAAACAAAAACTCTCCTTCAGTAGCATTGGGTTTCTCTTTTCTCTCTCTTCCAGTTCGACTCCTTCCAAAATCGCTCCTCTCCTCCTCCTGTGACGACGAGACAGTGCGACGAACACAACTCCTCTCCTCTCAGAGGCCTCATCATTTGGCCCGTTGGCTCATGGGCCGATGGGGGCCCACCCGACCCATTGGAAAAAGCTCGACCCGGCCCGTTATGGGCTTTGAGATGGCCCAGCCCGCCTTTTGCCGGACTAGACTTGGGCTTGGGTGTCTAAAGCCAGGCCCAGCCCTAGGCCCCCCCGATTAAGCCCAAGAAAGCCCGGCCCGGCCCACCCACAAAGCCCGGCCCGTTAGGCCTGCATACATATATAATTATGTATAAATAAGAGTTTAGGTTTAGGATTGTATCACTTAAATCACATATATAATTTGTTTCATTTCATTTACTTTTCTTTACTCATTCCTAGTTTATAATTGGATGATTAGCATATTAATTTGTGTCAATTATTAATTCAACAATTATATATATATATATATATATATATATATAAGATGAACAACATATCACATCACCAAATATAATCAAATCACGAAACATAATTGTACCACCAAATATAATCATGCTTTTCTTGAACACATCACCAAATATTTGCATATTTATTCATACCATCCTTAAAAAAAAATTATTTTTTGATACTTATTATTTTTTAAAATTATTTCTTAAAACATATTACGGTCTAATTATGTAATAACCTAAAAAATAATACTTGGTTTTATTATTTTTGTGAAAAATCTTATTAAGTTGTGTGACTTTATTGGGTGTTTTATGAATTTGGTTTGATGTGAAAATATTGGAATTAAGTGAGTTTAATCTCAAATTTGGACTAAAATGCCCTTATGATTAAGTTTATGATTTTTTTCTAATGAAGTAGGCCCATTGGGCTTAGCCCGGCCTGGCCCGATAGGCTTTCTCAAGCCCAACTTATGGGTTGGGCTTGGGCTTTGAATTTTCTAAAAAAACTCAGCCCGACCCGGTATTTTCTCTCTCCTCTTTAAAGCCCGGCCCGGCCCAAGTGACAAGCCCTACCTCTCAGTATCTCTCTCTTTCTTCTCCCTAATTTTCCCTCTCATCTCTACATCTCATGGTCTCTCAATGTCCTTCCTAGGCTTCATTTCAAAACCAAACCCATACCAAAAATCTGAGGCCCAATTGAAACACCCAATTAGCTCTCTCCCTGTTGTCTCTCTCTCTCTCTCTCTCTCTCTCTCTCTCTCTCTCTCTCTCTCTCTCTCAATCGTTTCAGCCTTCACTCTCCCTCCCTCACTCGATTCTCTTTCTCTATAGCTTTGGCTTGCTCTCTCTCTCTCTCTCTTATAGATACGAGCACCAAACGTGGGTGGGCACAAATTTGTGAGTGATAGAAAGTTTAGGATTTCAATTTTGTTAAACTGAAGATAATTTTAATTATTCAAGGTTTGAGTTTTCTAATTTATATTGTAAGTTTTAGGTTTTAATATTGGGCTATGGTCTCTGCAGGTTTTCAACTTTTTAATTTGTATTTGAATCATTAATTTGGAGACAAGGTGAGGATTTCATATTAGTGTTGAACTAGATGTAGATTTGGTAATGTTAGTTTAATTTTGAGTTTACTGCTGCATTCATCATTTTTTGGTTTTTTTTTCTTTTCCAATTGATTTTTTTTTATTTTTCTGAGTTGGTTCTTGTAACAACCCAAACCTAAAATTAATATTTAATTATTAATTTATTAGAGGAAAAGACTAAAATGCCCTTAGATTATTTTATTGAGGAAAAGATTGACTTTTTGACCGAGAAATAATTTGACCGTTTCATTTACATCGTTGCGTAGAGCGCGACGAAACGAGTCCGTAGACACGTATTAGGCTCGAATCGGAATTTTAACGAAGAAATTACGGTCAAAATACGCTCAAGGGCAAAATGGTAATTTTGGGAAATCAGGATTTTTTCTTAAAACCCTCGTTCTCTCTCTCCCGTCGCGACCCACCCCTGGTTTTTTCTCCTCCGCCGTGGCTTCTTCAAACCACCAAGACCGCCACAACCCACGGCACGGACCGGCCAAAGCTAGGACCACCGTCGCCCCATCCTTGATTCCGCCATCCCAGCCCGGCAGCAGCTCCGGCCCGGAAACAGCCGGTTTTTGACAGAACTTTCGAGCTCCCGTTCTCCGTCGTCCGGTCACCAAATCGGACGAGTGAGGTATGCTTTTCTAGCTATTTTTCATGCTCTAGCTGATGGTTGAGTAGGATTTGAGGAATTTCTAGCGTAAGAGGGTTAATTTCGAACCTAGGATTCGGCCGGTTTTGAGATCACGGTTTCAGCCACTTCCGGCCACTTTTTGGGGTGGGTCCAAGAACAAAAGTGGTTCCAAATAGGGTGTTTTACCTAGGATAGGAGTCTTGAGCCGAGTTGTTGAGTTTTTCCGGCGAGGCGTTATCGCTTTAGGCACCACGCGCTGCCAGCGCGTGTGGCGGCGCGTGGGCAGCAGGGTGGGGACCACAGTCAGTTCTAGAGTGATCTCCTAGTCCTCACGAGCGCATAGGATTTCGCGGATCTTAATTCGGATACCGTTTGAACCCCGAACGGAGCTCGCCTAGTGTGTGATTTCCGGGTTCACTAGTTTTGCACCGTTGGATCGTAACAATTTTCAGGTATGTTGATTTAGGTATTTCCAGGATCGTATAGTATTTGACAGATCGTAAAACGGAGTCCCGGATACTCCGAAAATGTCAACCCTAGAGTATGTTTTACGGTTAATTGAACCAATTACAGTGTCGGGGTGAAAGAACTACGTGTGGCTTGATCCTCGTAAAGTGCGTAGGCAGCCTCATTACAGCGCAGCCACGAGATAGGGCCCGAGTTTGTGTTATCGCTGTGGGCATTTTGGTCATTTACGACCCACAGGCACTAGGTGTCGCTTTGACAAGATTCGACCGGATTCCAAAGTGGAATTTGGGTCGTCGTTCAATTGGTATCGAGCATTAGGTTAACTTCCTGTAGACACAGCATTACATTTGCATCCGTATTTTCAGACTTGCTGGACAATTATTAGGTTGTTTTATTCCAATTGTTATTATTGCATGGGTGTCACTGAGAAAAACAGATATCCAGAAAGATTTGAAAAATTTGTTGAGGTTTTCATAGGAAAAATATATTATACAGGTTTTTGTATATATATATATATATATGCATGTGGATATATTTTAAGTTCAGTTGAGAATCAATTTATCGAAAGTTTGTGTAAAAAAAAAAAGCAGTTTATGGTTTTCAAACCCACCGTGAGTACCCCACCCGATTGCCTTGAGACGATCGATTATTTTGCTCCACGAGTTCGGGAACCGTGTGATGCCGATGTCTGATTAGTTATTTTGCCCCACGAGTTCGGGGCGCTGACCGTGTGTGCCAAAGCTGCGCTCGGATTGAGAGGTTGTCTCGAGACTGCCACTTATGATCAGCCGACTACGGTCCCCGAGTCCCGCGATTCTGGCTCGGGTTGACTTTGTGTCACCGAGACCGCCAGGAATTGACGGATATCGATTGCGGCTCGGGTTGATTTTGTATCCTCGAGACCTGCCAGGAATTGATTATCGGAATTGATGGATATCGGAATTGACGGATCGATTATGGGGGTATGCCTAGGTGGAGAGAATTTCAGTTTTGAGATGCTTTTAAACTAAATTAAAGATTTTATACAGTTATCATTATTTTCTTTCAGCATCACAAGTACTATATGGAAATATATATATATATATATACACATGGTTACTTACGAATTTTTAATGAGTTCAATACAAGATCTTGTCTATTTTGTTTTAATTAAGTTTGCTTTAATTTACCTTATTTTATTTTATTTAAGTTGCCGATATTCATCTTTTTATTATTAAATATGGTATTAAGCAGCTCAAGTATTTCTAGCATATTTTGCCCCACGAGTCTCAGAGTTATTCAGACCGTGGGAGCGAGGATTGCGGACCAGGTTGACGGATGTCTCCTGAGTCCAACGATGATTTCAGGTCAGGATGTGTCACCTTTGGTGTCACGAGGAATTGTTGATTATGGTTTTGGAAGCATAATTACTTGATATAAATGCTTTTATTTCTTTGTCTAAATTATATGCTGCCGAGGGGGATATCCGTCATGGATACAGAAAAAGGAAATTCTAGCTAAATATTAGATTAATGGCAGCAGAGTTTGTTTTCATAAATGAATTTATGAAATTCAGTTACAGTATTTAATCTTGAATAAGTTTTATTCACTCATAGTTTAATTCACATATGAGTGATTTATAAACTGATAAGTGCTTTTAAATAATTGATCTATATGCTATCAAGTATGATATCCTGTTTGGATATAGGAAAATGAGATTGATTAGTAGATTGATTTATTTGGTTTGTTACGACCTGAGACCTGAATATTATGATGTTTAATTACTTGAATATGATTTAATGCATGCTGGCAGATGAGTTATATAAATATACATGCTTATTTTACAGGTAGAATGTTTTTGGGAATGTTCAGATTTAGGAGACTCGAATTTCCGTAAGTCGACTTGAATTTCATTTAATTTCAGTTAAAAGGGCAAATTAGTCTTTATGCCCAACGTTAGCAGTGTCGATACTCAGAGGAAAAAAAAGGGGGGGGTTTAGTTGATTATCGATTAAGGGTAGCAGAGTTTTAAGTCTAACAGAAATTCAAAATTAGCAGATCTTTTGAGTTTTATATTTCCTTAAGCCAGCTCAGGTATTCAGATATAAATGTATGACCCTCAGATTTTATTGATTACCCTATAGATACAGTTATTGAGATGCAAGTAGTGAGTACAGTACTAGAGGAACAGCTTGAGAACCCTGCAATGTAGTAGGCTTTGTACCCTTACCCCTCCCCTCCGTTAGAGGGAAAGTAAATTTCGAGGACGAAATTTTATAAAAGGGGAAGATTGTAACAACCCAAACGTAAAATTAATATTTAATTATTAATTTATTAGAGGAAAAGACTAAAATGCCCTTAGATTATTTTATTGAGGAAAAGATTGACTTTTTGACCGAGAAATAATTTGACCGTTTCACTTACACCGTTGCGTAGAGCGCGACGAAACGAGTCCGTAGACACGTATTAGGCTCGAATCGGAATTTTAACGAAGAAATTACGGTCAAAATACGCTCAAGGGCAAAATGGTAATTTTGGGAAATCAGGATTTTTCTTAAAAACCCTCGGTTCTCTCTCTCTCCGTCGCGACCCATGGTTTTTTTTTCTCCTCCACCGTGGCTTCTTCCACCAAAGACCGCCACAACCCACGGCACGGACCGGCGAGCTAGGACCACCGTCGCCCCATCCTTGATTCCGCCATCCCAGCCCCGGCAGCAGCTCCGCCGCGAAACAGCCCGAAACAGCCGGTTTTTGATGAACTTTCGAGCTCCCGTTCTCCGTCGTCCGGTCACCAAATCGGACGAGTGAGGTATGCTTTTCTAGCTATTTTTCATGCTCTAGCTGATGGTTGAGTAGGATTTGAGGAATTTCTAGCGTAAGAGGGTTAATTTCGAACCTAGGATTCGGCCGGTTTTGAGATCACGGTTTCAGCCACTTCCGGCCACTTTTTGGGGTGGGTCCAAGAACAAAAGTGGTTCCAAATAGGGTGTTTTACCTAGGATAGGAGTCTTGAGCCGAGTTGTTGAGTTTTTCCGGCGAGGCGTTATCGCTTTAGGCACCACGCGCTGCCAGCGCGTGTGGCGGCGCGTGGGCAGCAGGGTGGGGACCACAGTCAGTTCTAGAGTGATCTCCTAGTCCTCACGAGCGCATAGGATTTCGCGGATCTTAATTCGGATACCGTTTGAACCCCGAACGGAGCTCGCCTAGTGTGTGATTTCCGGGTTCACTAGTTTTGCACCGTTGGATCGTAACAATTTTCAGGTATGTTGATCTAGGTATTTCCAGGATCGTATAGTATTTGACGGATCGTAAAACGGAGTCCCGGATACTCCGAAAATGTCAACCCTAGAGTATGTTTTACGGTTAATTGAACCAATTACAGTGTCGGGGCAGGTGAAAGAACTACGTGTGGCTTGATCCCTCGTAAAGGGTACGTAGGCAGCCTACAGATTACAGCGCAGCCACGAGATAGGGCCCCAGAGTTTGTGTTATCGCCTTCCAGGGCATTTTGGTCATTTACGACCTAGTGCACTAGGTGTCAGCTTTTGCACAAGATTCGACCCGGATTCCAAAGTGGAATTTGGGTCAGGTCGTTTCAGTTCTTGTGTCTACAAGTTGCATCTTGTTTTCATATTTGGATTCCTGAATGTGCTATGATGTCATTCTTAAGTATTTTTTTTTTCTATGAATTGCTTGATTTTCATTCATTATGTGTACATCTACATAGGAAGCCCTGTTTATTACCTCCTCTCTCATGCTTACTATCCTAGGATTGTCTACCCTTCATGTATGTGAGTTTTAAATTTTCATCATTATATATGTTATTAAACATTATAGATTATTTAAGGCATCATCGATTATCTGAATTCTGCTTAGTCTTAGTTCCATGTGCATTAATTAACTCTTTAATTCATACATTTACATTTTAGCAACTTGATGTGATTATTGTGGCTCATACAAAAAAGGCAATCTTAGGCTCATCAAGGAAAGTCGAGCTTTCAAGTGACTTACTGGATATTAGATCATTTGGTTTATTTCCCTAACATTTTTAGTGCTGAATATTTATTTGTATTGGATGTGAGTTTTTTTTGCTGAAAAGAAACCCATTGTGATTTGAGTTTTTTTTTTTTTGACAGACAAGACACCCAATATAATTAATTTCAGTATATATATATATATATATATTTTCATGTTAGGCATATGGTTGATGTTGAAATTTTTGTGACTCATTTGAAAAGCATTAGGTAGAATTTCTTAATTGTAATGATATTATGAGCTCTGACATTGAGTTCATCTTCATCGGAATTGTTGTATTATATTGAAGTTTGATATAATGTTTAGGCGTGTAATTACCAAATTGTGAGGGGTTTTTTGTAGTTGGCGTACGTAACTTAGCATATAATTGGCAACCTTTTTGCATTTTCAGAATGCAATTACCAACTGACTAGTCTGTTATTGCAATTAGAGTATGCGACATTATATTTGTTGCCTTGCATTTTTGTAATGAAAATGCAATAGGTACTTCAGTATGTCATTTTTGAATCCAATTAGCAATTGGTTAGTCCGTTTTTACAATCAGTGTATGCATATTGTCATGTTATTGGTAGCCTTTTCAATTTACATATCGTTAGAATGTAAATACAATATGTGGTTTGTCAATGCAATTGACAAACAGGTAATGTCATTTGCATTCTAGTCATGCTATTGATAAACAAAGCAGTCTCATTTGCCTTCCAATCGCGCAATTGCGATTATCTGTGCACAATTAATTGAAAATATAAATACAATATGTGATTTGTTAATGAAATTGACAAACAGGTAGTGCCATTTGCATTCCAGTCGTGCAATTGACAATCAAAGTAGTCCTATTTGCATTCCAGTCGTGCAATTGACAATCACAGTAGTCCCATGCTTTATATGTTTATTATGAAAATACAAAAGAAAATTGAACTATGCAATTGGACAAGTTTATTTTCCAAAATAAACATTTGAATTGATTAAGGGTAAAATAAATACAAGTTAATAGAAAATATTAGGTCATACAGATCCACATAAATAAAGGTATGAAGCATTAGATTTTCACATATTAACTTTTATTGTTAAGCTCTTTTTTGTTAAGTCAAATCTCATTTTTAAATGACAATGGGAAATTTGTCTCTTGTTTGGCAATTGCCATTAATATATATATATATATATATATATATATATATAAGAGCATGTTTTACCATCAATTACCCTATTTGCTTCACTTTTGACTTTGTTTTCCACATGACTTCACTTCCCATTCCTAATGCTTTTGTAACCCTAAAGTGAATAAGTTTTTTTTTTTGGCAAAAAAAAAAGTGATTTTTGGCCTTTGTAAATATGTTGTAGACATGTATTTAAAATATATTAAAATTAATAAAATAAATTTATAAAGGGAAGGTGGGATATCAGAGAAGTAAATTAGGTCCTTATCCTTGTAAACCAAAGGGTTTACAATAGTAAGGACTTGTATGCAATTGATAAATAGTTAGTGGGAAATTGAAATTGAATAATGCAATTGACAAATAGTAAGTTCAAAATTGCAATTGACTAACAGTAAAAGACATTCGGAAGGTAAATTGGGTCCTTATACTTATAAACATAAACGTTTACAATATTAGGGTCTCGTATTACTCTATGTTAAACATGTGTGTTCCATAAGAGTATAAAAACCATCCTTAATATTGTAATATAGTAATTTACAAAGATAAATACATATAGTACAATATTAAGGTAACTTGAGGCATTAGGAAAGTAAATTGGGTCCTTATACTTGTATAAGAATAGGGTAAGAGTAGACCTTCGTGGAATAAATTTGGTCTTTGTCATTGTAAACAAGGGAGTTTACAACATATAGGACTTCCGTTATATTGTTATGGACATAGGGGTTCCATAAAGTTATAAAAGAGATCCTTAATCTTGTAATATCGTAATTTACAAAACTCATAATGACCCCCAATACAATGTTAAGGTAAGAATGAACCTTGGAGTAGTAAATTGAGTCATTATTCTTGTAAACAAGGTGATGGTTACAACATTAAGGATTCGTATTATACTAAAATGGAAATAGTCGTTCCATTACATTGTAAAAGCCGTCCTTAATCTCGTAATACCATAATTTACAACAACAAGGAACCCTTGTATAAGAATAAGGTAAGAGTGGACCTTGGTGGAATAAATTCAGTCCTTATTCTTGTAAACACAAGGGTTTACAATATTAAGGACCTCTTTTACAATGTTTTGGACCTCCATGTTCCATAAACTTGTAATATCATAAATTACAATAGAAAGGATCTCTATTACATGGTTAAGGTAATTATGGACCTTAGAGATGTAAAATTGGTACTTATTCTTGTAAATGCAATGGTTTATAACATTAAGGAATCGTATTACAATGCTTTGGTCGTAAGCTCTCCATAATCTCTTAACGCAGATCCTTAATCTCGTACATTACAAAATTTGGGTTCTCATTTATGATTTTTTGCACCATGATTACAATTTTGAGGTTCTTCCTTATCCATAGCGTTGTAATATCCTGATTTACAATTGAAAGGATCCCTCTTACAATGATAAGGTAAGGGTAGACTTTAACGTTGTAAATGTGGTCCTTATTCTTATAAACACAGTATTACAGACCTCTTTTACAATATTTTGGACCTCCATGTTCCATAAACTTATAAAGTGTATCCATAAATTTGTAATCTCATAAATTACAATAAAAGGATCTCTATTACATGGTTAAGGTAATGGTGAACCTTGAAGATGTAAAATTGGTACTTATTCTTGTAAATGCAATGGTTTATAACATTAAGGACTCGTATTACAGTGCTTTGGACATAAGCTCTCCATAAACTCGTAACGCATATCCTTAATCTCGTACAGTACAAGATTTGGGTTCTAATTTATGATTTTTTGCACCATGATTACAAGTTTGAGGTTCTTCCTTATCCATAGCGTTGTAATATCCTGATTTACAATTGAAAGGATCCCTCTTACAATGATAAGGTAAGGGTAGACTTTAATGTTGTCAATGTGGTCCTTATTCTTATAAACACAAGGGTTTATAGTATTACGGACCTCTTTTACAATATTTTGGACCTCCATGTACCATAAACTTGTAATGTGTATCCATAAATTTGTAATATCATAAATTACAATAAAAGGATCTCTATTACAAAGTTAAGGTAATGGTGGACCTTGGAAATGTAAACGTTGTTCATATTCTTGTAAACACAATGGTTTACAACACTAAGGACTTGTATTACAATTAGGGCTCGTCAATGGGCCGGGCCGGGCTAGCCCCAAATTTAACGAGCTTGGGCCGGGCCAGGTCGGGCTTTAAAGAGGAGAGAGAAAATATCGGGCCGGGCCGGGTTTTTTTAGAAAATTCAAAGCCCAAGCCCAAGCCCGACCCATAGGTTGGGCTTGAGAAAGCCCATTGAGACGGGCCGGGCCGAAACGGGCCTACTTCATTAGAAAAAAATCATAAACTTAATCATAAGGGCATTTTAGTCTAAATTTGAGATTAAACTCACTTAATTCCAATATTTTCACATCAAACCAAATTCATAAAATACCTAATAAAGTTACACAACTTAATAAGATTTTCCACAAAAATAATAAAACAAAGTATTATTTTTGAGGTTATTACATAATTAGACCGTAATACGTTTTAAGAAATAATTTTAAAACATAATAAGTATCAAAAAGATATTTTTTTTAAAGGATGGTATAAATAAATATGTAAATGTTTGGTGATGTGTTCAAGAAAAACATGATTATATTTGGTGGTAGTAGTACGATTATGTTTCGTGATATGATTATATTTAGTGATATGATATATTGTTCATCTTATATATATATATATATATAATTGTTGTATTAATAATTGACACAAATTAATGTGCTAATCATCCAATTATAAACTAGGAATGAGTAAAGAAAAATAAATGAAATGAAACAAATTATATATGTGATTTAAGTGATATAATCTTAATCCTAAACTCTTATTTATACATAATTATATATGTATGCGGGCCTAACGGGCCGGGCTTTTGTGGGTGGGCTGGGTTGAGCTTTCTTGGGCTTAATTGGGCCGAGCCTATGGGCCGGGTCGGGCTTGACACCCAAGCCTAGCCCGCCCAAAGCGGGCGGGCCATCTCAAAGCCCATAACGGGCCGGGCCGGGCTTTCTTCCAATGGGTCGGGCGGGCCCCCATTGGCCCATGAGCCCGCGGGCCAAATGATGAGGCCTAATTACAATGGTTTGGACGTAAGTGTTCTATAAACTTGTAAAATGGATCCTTAATCTCGTAGATTACAATATTTTGATTCCTATTTACACGTTTTTGCACCATGATTATAACTTTAAAGTTCTTTATAATCGCTAATCTTGTAATACTATAATTTACATTAGAAATGATCTCTCTTACAATGTTAAGGACCCCTTTTACAATGTTTTGGACCTCAACATTCCATAAACTTGTAATGGGGATCATTTCTATTATAAATTAGGGTATTATAAGATTATGGAATATGAAGAACCTTAAACTTGTAATCAGATTGCAAAAACTAATAAATAGGAACCCAAATATTGTAATCTATGAGATTACGGATCCACTTTACAAGTTTATGGAACTCTTGCTTCCAAAGCATCGCAATACAAATCCTTAATGTTGTAAACCATTGTTTACTAGAATAAGGGTCCATTTTACATCCCTACGGTTCATCATTGCCAATTTCTTATAATATGGATCCATATCTTTGTAAAATGCTGATTTACAACATTATGGATTCGGTGAACCCTAGCGTTGTACTTTAAGAGCAAAACCTTGTAAATTGTTACCAAAACTTGTAAGTTACGAGTTTAAGGAATTGGTAATGGTAACTCAATCACTTTCTTCTCCTTCATTGCCTCATTTAGTATTTTGTTATGTTAAGTACTTATATAAAATTTTGAGTATTTTAGTTGAAATTGTATATATTATATGTAAATATCATATTTATGTATTCTATATTGATTATAAAGTGCAATATATATTATTTAAGTATTGTATTATATTATTATATATTCTTATTTAATATTTTTTTTTATCGGAACATGAACCAATTATATTACAAAGATATGAACAAAAAAACAGAGACAAATCATTAGGGAAATTTTTGTTGGAAGATGCTATGAGTCATCTTTTGTTATAAGACATTTGTTTAAAGTTATTTTTAGAATAAGCACGAATACATATATATTTGTATATAATAATATGTCATCTTGAGAAGTAATTATAGTATGGCTTCAGAGTATGATCATAAAATATTTATTATAATATAAGTGGATATTTATTGATATTGTGTCTTAAAAGTTGAATATCTTATCATTAATTGATATTAAGCACGTAAACGAGTTAATATCCTCATTACTTGTATAACCGGTAACCAAATTTTTAAAAATTCTAGACTCATCATAAAGGACAAATGATGCATGGATGCACCTGGTGCACTATAGAAGGTGCCGAATATTCAATGTCTCATACTCAGGTCAGTTCGTATTAATGAAGGGACCCCTTTATAGAATAGACTTACTAATCAAGAAGACTTGTGATGGCACGAGTCAACTAGCAACTATAATTGCATTATTGATTAGAGATAGTAATGCTATCCACGTTAGAAAAAAGTTAAATGCTCCGGTTCTGCATGACAAGCCTTATCTTCTGAAAAATCACCGACAATATTACGTATAATTAATTCATAGGGTTGGTGGAGTTAATGCACCGGCAGGTCTACATTTCTGTTGACAAAAAAAGCTAATTGGCAATGGAAGAGTATTTCAACTCCTTATAAAGTCCATCAATTTTTCAATGTGAGACAAACATTCTCAAGTTCTCAACATATATACCCCCTCCTTTTATATTATACGTTTTTGTTTTGGGACAACATTGCATATAGGGCAACTTAAGTATATGCAGACTTGTGAAGAAAATTAGTTGTTACATTTTTTATTGGAGGTAATCGTATTTGTGTTATACTTATGTCATGTCTCATGGGATGCCTAAACGAGCAGCATTTTCTCGTCTTACAAAATTCAGAAAAGTCATTAATGCACATTTTAATTATATGTTAAAAGACAACTATTATTGTGAGAGGTTGTTCACTACTTTTCAAAGCAAAATTTTCATAGGGTTGAGAAAATTTTCATAGGGTTGAGAAAATTTTGCTTTGAAAAGTAGTGAACAACCTCTCATAATAATAGTTGTCTTTTAACATATAAAGCACATTTTAATTATGCTCAACTTAACAGAGAGACGAGAGCTTCCCATGAGACTAGAAAAGTCATGAAAGAAAAACGCGGTGTGGTGATAAAGAGAGTTTTGCAAGATTAATCATATGGTGATGTCATTGGTGACGAAGCCAAGAGATTATTCCAACATGAAGTCACTAGACTTACCATGATGTATCAAAAGTCTACAAATAGCAGCTTAAGGTTTCAATGAGAGTCACTTACGATGATATTTGCCCTTTGGATTGTAGTAAATACCAGGACAAACTAAGTAACAATCAGAAGCATAACATGACCAGATTGGTTTTTTGTTGACTTTTTTTGTAAACAATCAGAAGCAAGAAAAGCTTCAAAAGCTCAGTAGGTTCAGAGAAAGAGATAGAGATAGCCAAAGAGAAAAACAATACCCCCAAAATGACTACTTTGGGAGGCCTAATAATCATTCTTTCAAGCTTCCTGTGTCTGCTCCTTGTCTTAGCTTTCATCAAGATCCTTCACAAACTATGGTGGACTCCGATTCGCATACAGAAGCTGATGGCTTTGCAGGGGATCAAAGGCCCTTCTTACAGATTCATCTATGGAAATACCAAAGAAATCTCCAACATGAAAAAGGAAGTCATGCGCAGGCCTCACATTTTATCACACGACATATTTTCTGTAGTTCAACCTCACGTTCACTCGTGGACCAACATATATGGTAACAAAATAACAAGCCATCTCAATTAGTTAACTATTGTTATTTAAATCTAAGTTCAAAACAAGATAAGTTTTGGTCATTTTTGCATGCAATTACAGGGAAGAATTATCTTCAATGGCGTGGTTCTCGAGCTCAGTTGGTCATAACAGAACCTGAGTTGTGCAAAGAGATACTAAATAACAAAGGCAGAGCTTATCCGAGAGGAGAGCCCCCAAACATTTCGAAGAAGCTATTTGGAGATGGCCTTGTGGCAACAAACAAAGCTGAAAAATGGGCAAAATTGCGAAAGCTGGCCACCCATGCTTTCCATGGAGAGAGTTTAAAAGTAAGTTTTTAAGTTGCTGGTACTTCGTTGCAAAGAGTATTATAGTCATAGCTGTGTCACTTTCTAAATACTAAAAGAATAAGTTGAATGGTAAATATGCTACTACTAAAAGCATTATGATATTTTTTTACTAGAGCATGATTCCAGAAATGGTAGCTAGTGCTGAGAAGATGGTAGAAAGGTGGAAAGTTTATGAAGGAAAAGAGATTGAGGTCTTTGAAGAGTTTAGATTGTTCACTTCGGAAGTGATTTCGAGAACAGCATTTGGCAGCAGCTATTCAGAAGGACAGGACATATTTGAAATGTTGAGGAAGTTAAGCTTCCTAATATTCAAAAATATTCTCAAAGTCAGGGTTCCTGGCATCAGGTAACTTAGTACTTCTAATATTCCAATTGAAGAGAAGAAATAAGAAATTTTTAGAGAGTTACTTATGTTCTCTCATTTTTGGTCTTTCATTCAATGTTGCAGTAAGCTCTTCAAAACCAACGATGAGATCGAATCGGAAAAACTTGAGAAAGGAATCAATGCCTCCATAATAGAGATGGTTAAGAAAAGAGAAAAGAAGACAATGACTGGAGAAAACGACAGCTTTGGGAGTGATTTTCTTGGATTACTTCTGAAGGCTAATCATGAAGCCAATGAGAACCGGAGGATTTCGGTGCAGGAGATAATTGATGAGTGCAAGACGTTTTACTTTGCCGGACAAGAAACCACTAATACTTTGCTTTGTTGGACTGTTTTTCTTCTGGCACTCCATACAGATTGGCAAGAGGAAGCAAGAAAGGAGGTGCTACAATTATTTGGCAAACAAACTCCAAATCTTGATGGCATTGGCAAACTGACAACAGTAAGAAACTTGTCTAGATGGCAGAAATATGTTCTCAATAAAGTTCAAGATCCTGATTTGGTTATCCATTTTTCTTTTCGATGCAGATGAGTATGATCATCAATGAGACTCTAAGGTTATATCCCCCTGCTGTTCAAGTTCAAAGGAGAGTCGAAAGGGAAGTTAGACTAGGAAAGCTGATTGTTCCTAGTAATCTTGAATTGGATGTCTCAATCGTAGCAATTCACCATGATCCTCAAATCTGGGGACAAGATGTGCAACTTTTCAAACCAGAGAGATTCTCTGAAGGGGTTGCCAAAGCAACCAACAATCATGTAGGCGCATTCATACCCTTTTCAATGGGACCTCGAATTTGTGTGGGCTTAAACTTTGCGACAACAGAAGTGAAGATTGCTTTGTCGATGATTCTACAACGTTATGCCTTCACCCTTTCCCCGGATTATGTCCACTCGCCCTTACATCTTATTACAGTTCGTCCACAACATGGAGTACAGGTAAGGCTACAACCACTTTAAACTGCGAAGATCAGATCAGTTGCCCATGATTCTTGTACTTGGTGCATAAAGTGGGCATAACCCATGTTGTGCCTATGAATGTTGTACTTTGAGACAAGACAGATAAGGAGCTTACTTGTCAATTATCCTTTCAAGTTTACGAAGCGGATTGTTCTCTTAGTTTTGCAGTATTTTGCTGAGTCCAAAGTTTTCCCTGTTTGTTTTTGTTTTTTGGGTAGAATGAAATCTTATGCTTACAGTTGTAATAAACATTTTCAGTTTATGGTAAAACAAATTTTGAAAAAATGGCAGAAAGAAAGCTTAAACACAATATGAAATTGGTAATTAATCCCAAAACAAAGATGAGGGTACTTTGATTAACATAGATAGGGACATTACATAAAGATAGATAAAAGCACCAATATAGTAGACTGCTACTCTTTTATTCATGTAGTAGTAGTGAGTAAGTAGTTACTTCATTCCTATCTATTTCCTCAAATCCCTTAAATAGGCAGCTGGGTTACTCTCAAAGCTCTCCCTGGAGATTGCATAATCTCTTCCAGGTGCTTTCATATTCCCTGCTGCATTGCCTCCACCACCAACACCACCACTTGCTCCTCCTACATTGGATGAATTGCCTCCACCACCAGCATTTTGGTTTCCATTTTCAACCTGGCTATTACTATTAGAGCCTTTGCTTCCTCCCATCTTTGCAATCCAAATTACTAGGTTGGTGCTGTCTCTGTGGCTTTGTTGGAGGGGTGCATTGCTATATATACACACAGATTTAGATTCTAGTGCATCAGTTTGATTCTAAGAATTAAAAGAGTCAGAAGTGGAAATTAATAGACGAAGCATTGGAACTGCCAGAATTATATTGACTGTTTGTTCATTGAAATTGAGTTTTCCAAATACCGGGATAGGATTGGGATTTGAATACTAAAATCCTTTGAATGAAGATTATATATTCGAATATGGTTTTTCCAATCCAAGTATGTGGTTTCTGAATGCTAATTAAGAAAAGGATGTTATTGAAGTCGATGCATTTCCCAACAACAGTTGTACAATAAAGAAAGCTTGAACGTCATCGAAGCTCTGCTAATTCAAACTGAAACTCCATTACAATGTGTTGTAGTAGCAAACCAAATTTTTCAAATTGAAGTTTTGTTGGCACTATGTTTTTGACACAAGTTTTGACACAAATTTTAAAACATTAGATTTAAGCACTATTAATAGCTGAGATTAAATTTAACAACCAATTTATCTTTCTAAGAAGGGTTATTCGTAGCAATGGTCCCTCAACAATACCTGTAGTTATAGTTTGGTCACTCAATTCAATTATTAGTTGCAGAGGTCACTCAATTGGCTATGGTGTTGCACCATTAGTCCTTCTGTCAAACTCTGTTAAATTTTATGTCAAAACTGAGGGTAAATTTGGAAATTCATCCACAACCCTTCCCTCCATCCACAACCCTCCATTGTCGCAACTCAATCCTTGCTTCTCCTCCCTTGTACCAAAATCTGGGCAGAAAAAGGAAAAGAGAAAGACAACTCGTTTGCCTCTCCTCCATTGTACCAAACTCACCACCCAATCCTTCCTCCCACCCCAACCCAACACTCACTGTAAACCATCAACCATAAACATCCACAAATTTGAAACAGGTTGGATTTTTATTTTACGATTTAAGATTGAAAAATCTAAGCTCGAAAGCTCAAATTTCAAGCTTGAAATTGTTATTAAAACTGAAGAAAGCTCGGGTTTTCCATTATTAGAAGCTCAAATCAAAATCCTAATCTCACTGTTTCTGGGCCATGAAGAAGTTGTGACTGTTTCAGAGGAACAACACAAAAGCTTTCAACTTTGCTGAACTGTCTGCGTGGAGAGGTCCTTCAAGCTTGGGAGGAGGTTCAGGCCATGGCGGACTTAGCGGACCACCTTGCGCAGGCTTCATGGGTTTGGTTCATCCCACATCAGACGCCGTCATTCACTTGGCCTAACCTTAACACGTTGAAGCTCTTCGATCTCGAGTTCTCGAACCAGAGTTTCGGCAAGAGAGACTTTGTTAGGTCGGTGGGCGAGAACTCCGAGATTAATGGGGTTTCTGTGATTCCTAATATTGGTAACAGGATCGGGCAAGTCGGGGCGGATTTCGGGGTGTGCTTGAATAGGATGGTTCAACAGTTCTTTAGGACCTTATCGGTACCATTTAGGCATGATGAAAAATGCTGCTATAGTGGCTGTTTGAGTTCACTCAGAGAGAGAGAGAGAGAGAGAGAGAGAGAGAGAGGGAGAGGGTTGTGGAGGAAGGGGAGGGTTGTGGATGAATTTCCAAACTTACCCTCACTTTTGACAGAAAATTTAATAGAGTTTGACTGGAAGGACTAATGGTGCAACACAACAGCCAATTGAGTGACCTCTGCAACTAATAATTGAATTGAGTGACCAAACTGTAACTACGGGTATAGTTGAAGGACCATTGCTATGAATAACCCTTCTAATAATTACATTTATTCAAAATATTATTATTTTAATCTAATAATTATGAATTGCACAGTACCCCAAATTCTACATCTCCCTTCCTCCATGCCCCGCGTAAGTAATCTCCAAAGCCTCGATGTGCTAAATATCACCATTTGCCCACCTTTCATACCCAGATCAAAACAAAGCAATACATATGGAATTTGAGAAAATACCCAAGCTAACATGTTTGTGAATTCCTTGTGCCTTGTTTGCTGTCTCACTACTGAATGCTATTATGTCAGCCTTCTTTGTTCGGTTGTTGGATGTAAAATCCAAGATGAGGGTACTTTGATTAACATAGATAGGGACATTACATAAAATAGATAGATAGATGGATAGATTGATAGATTGACAAACAAAAGCAGCAATACACTACTACTCATTTTTTATTCAAATAGTAGTGAGACTAAGTAGAAGTTATTTGCGCAAATCCTTGAAATAGGCAGCTGGGTTGCTCTCAAAGCTCTCCCTGGTGATTGTATAATATCTTCCAGGTGCTTTCATATTCCCTGCTGAATTGCCTCCACCACCACCACCACCACCACTTGCTCCTCCTACATTGGATGAATTGGCTCCACCACCAGCATTTTGGTTTCTCACCTGGCTATTACTGTTACCATTAGACCCTTTGCTGCCTCCCATCTTTGCAATCCAAAATGCTTTTCTGGTTTCTGTTTTTGGTCAGGTAAGATAATCCAAAGTGCAAAATTACTCAGTTGGCTTGGTTCTGTGGCTTAGTTGGAGGGCTGCATTGCTATATATACACACAGATTCAGATTGTAGTGCATCAGTTTGGTTCTAAGAATTAGAAGAGTCAAAAGTGGAAATGAATAGAAGAAGCATTGGAACTGCCAGAATACTATTGACTGTTTGTTCATTGAACTTGAGTTTTCCAATTACCGTGATAGGATTGGGATTTGAATACTTGGATGAAGTACGGTGTTTCCAATCCAAGTATGTGGTTTCCTTTCTGACGGAATGTCTAATTACGAAAAGGATGGCATTTCCCAACAACAATTGTACAATAAAGAAAGCTTGAACGTCATCGAAAGTCCTGCAAACTACATTATAATTTCTTGCTCAGATATCCGATACCTCAATCAACAAGGGGTTTTGATCCAAAAAAAGAAGAAAAAAAGAAAAGAACTACGAGGAGGAAATAGAATCAACGCAAACAATTTGGGCCCGCAAAAGAAGAATATGAAGGCCCAGAGATCTTCGACCAAATAGCTTGATGGGAACGGATATGAAACATTAGTGACATGAAGGGACATAGAAAAGGGGGGCAGCGGATCCGCTCCCGAGGTTGATTACTATTTTTCAAAGCAAAATTTTCATATGGAAGCTCTAGTTAAAGTTGAGAAAAAGTCATGAAAGAAAATCATATGGTAATACTAATGTCATTGGTGACGACGAAGCCGGGAGATAAATTCCAACATGAAGTCTACCATGATGTATCAAAAGTCAACAAATAGCAGCTTAAGGTTTCAATGAGAGCCACTATTTTGGATTGTAGTAACTAGCAGGACAAACCAACATACAGAAGCAACATGACCAGATTCGTTTTTTCTGGACTTTTTTTCTAAACAATCAGGAGCAAGAAAAGCTTTAAAAACTCGGTAAGGTTCATTCAGAGAAAGAGAGAGAGAGATAGCCGCAGAGAAAAACAATACCCCCAAAATGACTACTATGGGAGGCCTAATAATCATTCTTTCAAGCTTTCTGTGTCCACTTCTTGCCTTAGCTTTCATCAAGATCCTTCACAAACAATGGTGGACTCCGATTCACATACAGAAGGTGATGGCTTTGCAGGGGATCAAAGGCCCTTCTTACAGATTCATCCATGGAAACACCAAAGAAATCTCCAACATGAAAAAGGAAGTGATGGGCAGGCCTCACATTTTATCACACGACATATTTTCTGTAGTTCAACCTCACGTTCACTTGTGGACCAACATATATGGTAACAAAATAACAAGCCATCCCAATTAGTTAACTATTGTTATTTAATTCTTAGTTCTTAAGTTTTGGTCATTTTTGCATGCAATTACAGGGAAGAATTATCTTCAATGGCATGGTTCTCGAGCTCAGTTGGTCATAACAGAACCTGAGTTGTGCAAAGAGATACTGAATAACAAAAGCAGAGCTTATCCGAAAAGAGAGCTCCCAAACCTTTCGAAGAAGCTATTGGGAGATGGCCTCGTGGCAACAACCAAAGCTGAAAAATGGGCAAAATTGCGAAAGCTGGCCACCCATGCTTTCCATGGAGAGAGTTTAAAAGTAAGTTTTTAAGTTGCTGGTACTTTGTTGCAAAGAGTACTATAGTAATAGCCGTGTCAACTATTTAAACATGAAAATAATAAATTGAAGGCAAAGGTTTGCTAATAGCATGATGGTATTATTGTTTTACTAGAGTATGATTCCAGAAATGGTAGCTAGTGCCGAGAAGATGGTAGAAAGGTGGAAAGTTTATGAAGGAAAAGAGATTGAGGTGTTTGAAGAGTTTAGATTGTTCACTTCAGAAGTGATTTCGAGAACAGCATTTGGCAGCAGCTATGCAGAAGGACAGGACATATTTGAAATGTTGAGGAAGTTAAGCTTCCTAATATACAAAAATGTTTTCAAAGTCAGGGTTCCTGGCATCAGGTAACTTAGTACTTCTAATATTCCAATTGAAGAGAAGAAATAAGAAATTTTTAGAGAGTTACTTCTGTTCTCTCATTTTTAGTCTTTCATTCAATGTTGCAGTAAGCTCTTCAAAACCAGCGATGAGATCGAATTGGAAAAACTTGAGAAAGGAATCCATGCCTCCATAATAGAGATGGTTAAGAAAAGAGAGAAGAAGACAATGACTGGAGAAAATGACAGCTTTGGGAGTGATTTTCTTGGATTACTTCTGAAGGCTAATCATGAAGCCAATGAGAACCAGAGGGTTTTGGTGCAGGAGATAATTGATGAATGCAAGACGTTTTACTTTGCCGGACAAGAAACCACTAATACTTTGCTTTGTTGGACTGTTTTTCTTCTGGCACTCCATACGGATTGGCAAGAGGAAGCAAGAAAGGAGGTGCTAAAATTATTTGGCAAACAAACTCCAAATCTTGATGGCATTGGCAAACTGACAACAGTAAGAAATTTGTCTAGCTGGCAGAAATATGTTCTCAATAAAGTTCGAGATCCTGATTTAGTTATCCATTTTTCTTTTTGATGCAGATGAGTATGATCATCAATGAGACTCTAAGGTTATATCCCCCTGTTGTTTTAGTTCCAAGGAACGTCGAAAGGGAAGTTAGACTAGGAAAGCTGATTGTTCCTAGTAATCTTGAATTGGTTGTCTCAATCGTAGCACTCCACCATGATCCTCAAATCTGGGGACAAGATGTGCAACTTTTCAAACCAGAGAGATTCTCGGAAGGGGTTGCCAAAGCAACCAACAATAATGTAGGCGCATTCATACCCTTTTCAATGGGACCTCGAACTTGTGTGGGCTTAAACTTTGCGACAACAGAAGTGAAGATTGCTTTGTCGATGATTCTACAACGTTACGCCTTCACCCTTTCCCCGGGTTATGTCCACTCGCCCTTACATCATCTTATTACAGTTCATCCACAACATGGAGTACAGGTAAGGCTACAACCACTTTGAACTGTGAAGATCAGATCAGTAGCCTATGATTCTTGTACTTGGTGCATAAAGTGGACATAACCCATGTTGTGCCTATGAATGTTGCACTTTTAGACAAGACAGACAAGGAGCTTACTTGTCAATTATCCTTTCAAGTTAACGAAGCGATTGTTCTCTTTAGTTTTGCTGTATTTTGCTGAGTCCAAAGTTTTCCTGTTTGTTTTTGCTTTTTGGGTAGAATGAAATCTTATGCTTACAGTTGTAATAAACATTTTCAGTTTATGGTAAAACAAATTTTGAAAAAATGGCAGAAAGAAAGCTTAAACACAATATGAAATTGGTAATTAATCCCAAAACCAAGATGAGGATACTGTGATTAACATAGATAGGGACATTACATAAAGATAGATAAAAGCAGCAATATAGTAGACTGCTACTCTTTTATTCATGTAGTTGTAGCGAGTAAGTAGTTACTTCATTCCTATCTATTTGTGCAAATCCTTGAAATAGGCAGCTGGGTTGCTCTCAAAGTTCTCCCTGGAGATTGCATAATCTCTTCCAGGTGCTTTCATATTCCCTGCTGCATTGCCTCCACCACCACCACCACCACCTGCTCCTCCTACATTGGATGACTTGCCTCCACTACTAGCATTTTGGTTTCCATTTCCAACCTGGCTATTACTCTTACCATTAGAGCCTTTGCTTCCTCCCATCTTTGCAATCCAAAGTGTTTTTCTGGTTTCTTTTTTTCTTGGTGAGATAGGATAATCCAAAGTGCGAATTACTAGGTTGGTTCTGTCTCTGTTGTTGGAGGGGTGCATTGCTATATATACACACAGATTTAGAATGCAGTGCAGAAGTGGAAATTAATAGACGAAGCAGGGACTGCCAGAATTATATTGACTGTTTGTTCATTGAAATTTAGTTTTCCAAATACCGGGATAGGATTGGGATTTGAATACTAAAAACCTTCGGATGAAACCTTTGGATGAAGGGTATATATTGGAATATGGTTTTTCCAATCCAAGTATGTGGTTTCTGAATGCTAATTAAGGAAAGGATGGTATTTAAGTCGATACATTTCCCAACAATTGTACAACAAAGAAAGCTTGGACGTCATCGAAGCTCTGCTGATTCAACCTGAAACTCCATTACAATTTGTTGTAGCAGCAAACCAAATTCTTTCCTCTTCTTGAAATTGAAGTTTTGTTGGCTACTTTAATATTTCATGCCCCAACAAACTCTTCAATTCAATTAATGCAATGTTACGGAAAATAATGAAACATATGAAAACATGTGAAAAATATCTATATATTCGTTATTTGAAAGGAAAAAAAGAATGTTTTTAGATTTTCAAAGTAGGTTTTATTTTTCTAAAGAAAAATAAATGTTTTGAAGAGTTAATGTCAATTACAAGTCTTGAAGAGAGAAAAATATGTTACGTACGCCTTTGATGACTGAGTTTGAAAAGAATGTTGGAGAGGGTTTTGATGATGTGACTCACTTATTTTAGCATTCCAAATATGTTGAAGAGGCTGTTAAACATGCTCTAATGTTTTGCTCGAATATCATAAGCCTCAAGAAGGTGTTTTGACCCCCAAAAAAAATTTAAAGAAAAGAAGAGAACGACAAGGCTGAAGTTGAGCATTTAGGTTTGGAAAATAAGCGTATGAAGGCCCAAAGTTCAGAGAACCTTAAAGGAGCTTTCTTTTCTAGGTAAACAAACAAGAGTTGCAACAAATCTTCATTGGCAAGCCTGCTCTTGGTTACATTGGAGCTGGGGGTCTGTTAAGAGATCATAGTGGTAATTGGATTAAAAGTTTTCCTGTTAATTTGGGTGTTGGGTCAGTGATTGAGGCTAAGTTATGGGGTATTTTTTGGGGGCTCCATTTAGCTTGGGAAGCTGGGTTTCGAAGTGTGGAGGTTAAATGTGATTCTGAGTCTGTTGTGGTTCTGTTACAGAATCCTACTGATCATACTCATCCTCTTTTTAGCATTATCAATTGCTGCCATTTGCTGATTCAGAAGGAGTGGTGTTGTTCTGTCAAGCATATTTTTCGTGAGCAAAATTTTGTTGCTGATTCTTTGGCTTCTATGAGCCATCATCTTCCCTTGGGTTTGCATGTTTTGGATTCAGCCCCTGGTGTGGTTGTTGAGCTTCTTGCTGCTCATGCCAGAAGCTTGGCTCATCCAAGGATGGTTGTTGTGTAGTTCTTTTTGTGTTGTTTGGGCTTCGGCCCCTTTTTACCAAGAAAAAAAAGTCATTTTAAAAGCCCAAAATAGTGGGCTATTATGGGCATCTGCCAATGACATTTTTCTTCCTAATTATATTCACGTTCAGACATAGAGAGGTACGGGCTCTATGACAAAGCATTTTTACTGTTTCATGGAATGGAAACATGAACTTGATTGTCCTTTCTGAAGGTATAAAAGATTTTTTTTTTTTTCCTTTTCAAGACATTGAAATTTAATGAGATTAATATGAAAAAAGTTAAGAGTCTAAATTGAATTCTATCTGCTTGTGTAGCCGTTCAGCTCAACACGGAAAGCCTTTGTTATGATATCATAAAGAAAGTTGAAGTTTTACTCTAAAACCAATTAGCTATGGAGTAAGTATTCCAACTTCTTATAAAGGTCATTAACTTTTCAATGTGACACAAATACTTTCAAATTCTCAACATATATACCTCCTTTTATATTATATGTTTTTTTGGGGGACAACATTGGATATAGGGCAACTTAAATGCAGACTTGTGAATAAAATTACTTTGTTACATTTGTTTTTTGGGGGGGTAATCTTATGTTATGTCCCATCCCATGGGATGATGCCTAAACGAGCCACATTTTCTTGTCTTACAAAATTCACAATAGTCACTTAATACATCTTATTGATCCAAGATAGGTAATCACATAAACTGGTCGACATAATTTGCTGTGCATGCCAGCTACTGCAATAAGAATCATACGAACTGTCTATATATATAGGGAGATGATCCGTGGCACTATGTTTTTTACACAAGTTTTGACACAAATTTTAAACCATTAGATTTAAGCACTATCAATGGCTGAGATTAAATCTAACAACCAATTTATTATTATCTTTCTAATAATTACATTTATTCAAATTATTATTATTATAATCTAATAATTATGAATTGCACAGTACCCCAAATTCTACATCTCCCTTCCTCCATGCCCCGCGTTGGTTATCTCTATAGCCTCGATGTGCTAAATATCACCATTTGCCCACCTTTCATACCCAGATCAAAACAAAGCAATACATATGGAGTTTGAGAAAATACCCAAGCGGACATGGGATTGTTAGGATCAGAAAACACTTCTCTCCACTCAAAGCCAGAAAGAATTTGGGGGACTTCCATGGGAGAGCAGGGTAATCATGCTCTTAGTTTCGTGAAATTTCATTAGGGATGATCACAATGAATCTCAATCAATTACTTTTCCGCTTTATCAATACTCTTATTTTTATTTCAATATGTAATAAGTTAGCAACTAATTGAGTGAGTGAATCAGCAACCATGGCTCCCTTTTTTTAAGTTAACTGGACATTCTTCATGATATTACAATCTAGAAATTTTGGCAAAGAAACCTGCAGAATATAATGTTGGAGAAAGAGGGATGGAGAGACCATAGAGACTCGCAGAAAGAAATCTGCAACCATGGCTCCAATTAATATGCCTTTTCAAAGCAATCATGCATCTATTTGGTGGTGTGGTTACTGATTTGGGGAAAATCCACAAGACTCCTTAATCTAGAATAAATCCACTATAGAATGATGATTACAAAAAGTATTCGCACATTTATCCTAGACACATTATATATAGTGTTTATCAACTTCTTCGTAACTCAATTTCTGTCACGGGATGATTTTTTGACACTCCTTACATTGAACGCAATACTGATCACGATTGCTTCAAGCTCACCGAAGAAAAATTGACATCACAGTCTTGGTACCCTCAACTGTATAAATCATCAAACATGCAAATGAATGCAATATGTATTATGAATGTATTTAATAAATCACCAAGTAAACATGGAACATTTAATGACTTATCTCGAAGTTAAGCACATCTGCTTTCTTAGGAATTTTAGATGTGCCTAAGGGAGGCACCCATCATTTTATACAAAAGAGGTTCTCTCTTGAAAAATCTAAGTGCAAGAAAGCATGTGACTTTGTCATCAATATCAGATTTGATTCTTTTAGGTCTTAATAAAAAAACATCACCTTTTGCACAATCGGAGAAAATGTGTCTTTCACTATAATTAACTATTATAGAAGGAAATAATATCTACCAAGATAAATCAACAAGACCAATTAGGTTAGAGAGAACTTTAATAAAGCAGCGCGCCTTTCCAAGAGGAAAAGTAATGTTTTAATGAGAATCAAAATAAGGTCCAACTAGGAAAGTAATCTCAAAAGATAAAATATAATCCTATTAAAAATAAGACTAACACATAAGCACTTGAGTGAAAATAGCTCCAACTAAGAATAATATCATGAATGCATAATTATGTCATGATTTACCTGAAATCAATTTCCTCGTATCGATCAAGTCACACTTCGAAAATCCGAAATTGAATGTGTTGCGCCAAAACTTCCAGTAAAAGATATTCATGCACTAATTCCCGACATATGCTAGAGTCTAGAAAATGCCAATACAATTTTCATACTAACAATATACAAAGTTGACCAGATGAGAGGTTGTTCACTACTTTTCAAAGCAAAATTTTCATAGGGAAGTTCAAGTCTCTCTGTTAAGTTGAGAAAAGTCATGAAAGAAAAACGTGGTGATAAAGAGACAGTTTTGCAAGATTAATCTTATGGTAATGTCATTCGTGACGAAGCCAAGAGATTATTCCAACATGAAGTCACCAGACTTACCATGATGTATCAAAAGTCTACAAATAGCAGCTTAAGGTTTCAATGAGAGTCACTTACGATGATATTTGCCCTTTGGATTGTAGTAACTACCAGGACAAACTAAGTAACAATCAGAAGCTTAACATGACCAGATTGGTTTTTTCTTGACTTTTTTCTAAACAATCAGGAGCAAGAAAAGCTTTGAAAGCTCAGTAGGTTCAGAGAAAGAGAGAGAGAGAGATAGCCAAAGAGAAAAACAATACCCAAAAAATAACTACTTTGGGGGGCCTAATAATCATTCTTTCAAGCTTTCTGTGTCTAATCCTTGTCTTAGCTTTCATCAAGATCCTTCACAAACTATGGTGGACTCCGATTCGCATACAGAAGCTGATGGCTTTGCAGGGGATCAAAGGCCCTTCTTACAGATTCATCCATGGAAACACCAAAGAAATCTCCAACATGAAAAAGGAAGTCATGGGCAGGCCTCACATTTTATCACACGACATATTTTCTGTAGTTCAACCTCACGTTCATTCGTGGACCAACATATATGGTAACAAAATAACAAGCAATGTCAGTTAGTTAACTATTGTTATTTAAATCTAAGTTCTAAACAAGATAAGCGTATGAAGGCCAAAGTTCAGAGAACCTCAAAAGAACTTTCTAAGGTGGGGAATGCTAGCAACCTTCTCTCTAAACTTATCTTTTAGACATTCTAAAAAAAGAAAAAGAAAAAAAGAAAAAATGGCCACCACTGCAGTTGAATTGCTAGGCTCTTGTTCTCTACACCTTTCTCAATTTCCAGATGGCTGACAAATTTGGCAATCAGAAGAGTGTACAAGGTGCCTTATCGGACTCTGTACACTGAGAACAAAGATGCCTTCGACATCCTTGCCTCTCTGGGTTATTTTGACGTGTAAGGGAGTTGGGAAGAGGAAAAGTCCTATTTTGTTAGAGATATTTAGTTATATACCCATCATTAGCACTAAAACTATAAATAAACCCACTATTTAATTTCTATAAACAATCTCAAAAAATGACAACTACCCCTATTTAATTTAATTTTGATTATTAAATTACTTTAATGCCCTATTGAGTGATTTGGGTTTTTTTTTATGAGATTTTTGGGTTGAGTTTGTTTTAAGAAATCAATGGTAATTTTGTAATTTAAAAGAAGTTAAAAGCCTTTTTGTTATGTTGTAAATGGGCTTTAGATGTGTTTCTAAAGTTCATTTCATATAGTGTTTTTTTATAATTTAGGCTCCTATATTGGGTATAATAGTAAATCTCCTAATTTGTTAATGTGTTTAATTAAAAATAATAAAAATTAAAAACCATTTGGTTATATTTATTAATGAAGGGTAAACTTGGAAAATAAAAACTAGCTTGTTTGTTGTATTAATGACATTGTTTTAAGGATAAAAAAGTGTCACGTGTCATGAAAAAAAGGGAGAATGTCCAAAAGAGAAGGTTAGAGAGAAGGTTGCTAGCATTCCCCTCTCTCTATATATACAAAGTTGACCAGATGAGAGGTTGTTCACTACTTTTCAAAGCAAAATTTTCATAGGAAAGCTCTAGTCTCTCTGTTAAGTTGAGAAAAGTCATGAAAGAAAAACGCGGTGCGGTGATAAAGAGAAAGTTTTGCAAGATTAATCATATAACGTTATTTCCCTTCAACTGTCTTCTCTATCTATGGAGCTTTACTCTCTGTTCCTGTTAAGTTGGAAATTTTATTGAAAGTTTTTGCGAATTTAATTTAATCATATGGCAATGCCATTGTCATTGGTGACAAAAGTAGGACGTCATTTGAATATATGTGATGTGGTAGAAGGGTCCAAAGTGGCCTTTTAATAATTCGTTCAAAGAACCAGAGCAAGATTATACTTCCATAACCTTGGACGGTATAAAACCCCATAGGTTCAGAGAAAGACAATACCAAAAATGACTTGTTTGGGAGGCCTAGCAATCATTGTTTCAAGCTTTCTGCCTCTGTTCCTTGTCTTAGTTCTCACCAAGATCCTTCACAAGCTATGGTGGGCTCCGGCTCGCTTGCAGAATCTGATGGCCTTGCAGGGCATCAAAGGCCCTCCTTACAGACTTATCCATGGCAACACCAAGGACATCTCCAACATGATCAAGGAAGCCAGGAGCAAGCCTAAGAGTTTTAGTTCGTCCCATGACGTACTTTCTGTAGTTCAACCTCACGTTCACTCATGGACCAAGATATATGGTAACAAACAAACGGTCTTAATTACTTAATTATTGTTTTGAAATCTGAGTTCCAAGTTAAGTTTTGGTCATATTTATTTATCAACAGGGAAGAACTATCTTCAGTGGCATGGTTCTAAGGCTCAATTGGTCATCACGGAGCCTGAGTTATGCAAAGAGATACTGAATAACAAAGACAAAGCTTATCGCAAAAGAGAGCCCGAAAGCTTTTTGAAGAAGCTCGTAGGAGATGGACTTGTGACAACAGCAGAAGGTGAAAAATGGACAAAAATGCGAAAGCTCGCCACCCACGCCTTCCATGGAGAGAGCTTAAAAGTAAGTTTTTAGAGTTTCTGGTACTTCCTTAGAATCAATTAATTGAAGACTAAAGTTCGCTGATTGACTGCATGATGGTGTTGTTTTGCTAGAATATGATTCCAGCAATGGTAGCCAGTGCAGAGACAATGCTAGAGAGGTGGAAAAATTATGAAGGCAAAGAGATTGAGGTGTTTGAAGAGTTTAGGTTTTTCACTTCAGAAGTGATTTCTAGAACAGCATTTGGCAGCAGCTATATAGAAGGACAACACATTTTTGAGATGTTGATGAAATTAGGCTTCCTGTTAAGCAAAAATTCTCTCACAATAAGGGTTCCTGGCATCAGGTAAACTTCCTTACAACTAAATCTGAATGTGGGGAACCAAACGGAGATAGCCATATAATCTCTTTTTTGTTTATAATTGTATTGATTCGCTGATTTATTGATCAATGAGGCTTGTTATGCAGAGAACCAATCCTCTCTATTAACTTTTTATTGTTCTCATGTGTGTTCTTTCATTCAAAGTTGCAGTAAGCTTTTCAAAACCAGCGATGAGATCGAATCAGAGAAACTTGAAAAAGATGTACGTGCCTCCATATTAGAGATTGTCAGGAAAAGAGAAGAGAAGGTGATGACTGGAGGAGAAGACAGCATTGGGAGTGATTTTCTTGGATTACTTGTGAAGGCTCATCATGATGCCAATGACAGCCAGAGGATTTCAGTGGATGATTTAATTGATAATTGCAAGACGTTTTACGTCGCTGGACAAGAAACCACTAATTCTTTGCTTGCTTGGACTGTCTTTCTTCTGGCACACCACACAGATTGGCAAGAGGAAGCAAGAAAAGAGGTCCTACAAATATTTGGCAAACAAACTCCAAACCCTGATGGCATTGCCAAACTGAAAACAGTAAGTCTCAAGGACTCAATCATTAGCTTGTTCTAAGTGGCAGAAACAATTAAGATTCAAAACCTGATTTGTTATGTTTTTTTGTTTCGTTTGGATGCAGATGAGTATGGTGATCAATGAGTGTCTAAGGTTATATTCCCCTGTTGGTACTCTGTCAAGGAAAGCTGAAAGGGAAGTTAAACTAGGAAAGCTTATTGTTCCTGCTAATGTTGACTTGCTAATGTCATGCCTATCACTTCACCATGATCCTCTCATCTGGGGACAAGACGCGCAACTTTTCAAACCAGAGCGATTCGCAGAAGGGGTTGCTAAAGCTACTAACAATAAAGCAGGCGCTTTCCTACCCTTTGGAGTAGGACCTCGAACTTGTGTGGGATTGAACTTTGTGACCATTGAAGCAAAGATTGCTCTGTCGATGGTTCTACAACGCTACTCCTTCACCCTTTCCCCGGGCTATGTCCACTTGCCCCTTCAGCAAGTAACAAATCGCCCACTCCGTGGAGTTCAAGTAATGCTATATTCACTTTGATAAGTATCCAGAAAACAGACATCAATAATAGTGCCTCTGTCATGAAGTGAAATTGATAAACTTGTATTATTAGTCAATTATCATTTCAACTTTTCCAAGCTATTGTTGCCTCATGTTTGGCAGCATTGTTGGATAAAACAATAGTTTATTTCTTTTTGTTTGGTTTGGGAGAAAGAATCTGAAAGCAAGAATTAAAAGAGAGTGAAAAGTTGAAATTAATAGAAGAAGCATTGGTAACTGCTAGAATTGTGTTAGGCCATCCCCAATGGGGGCTCTAAATGGGGCTCAACCACCACAAGGCTCTAATTTATACAAACTTTGTTTAAAAAGGCATCCCCAATGGTGCAAATTTGGGGCTCTAAAACTTAAAGCCCAACAAGAGTAATACTCAAATGTGTGAGCTTGGTTGAAGCCCTTGAAACCGAGTGGGACCCACTACATGAAAAAGCTGCAGCCCACATTTCCCACTTGCTTGCTACTGTACATGATCAACTTACCAAAAACTTGGCTGTTCATTTGCATGCTGGCCCGCATGCATGAACCCAAATTGCGAAGCTGTTTTCAAGAGCTCTATTCCAACAGTCAAATTCCAACAATCAACAACATAGTCAACATGCATGACATGAACCAAAAAAATTTCGAAATTGCAAAGTTGTTTTCAACATAGGAGAAGGACATCACCATGATTTCCAAATCTTGTCCAAATTTTGATTTTTTTTGGTTGAAATGTTAAAAAAAAAAAAAAAACTAACATAACATGAATAAACATTAAAGTAAAATAGTTAACAAAAAAAAAAACCACGTAAATCAAATTACATCATAAAAAAATATTGAGCCCGCCATGAATATAGAGCCTCCCATTGTGGGATAGATTCCTTTAGAGCCCCAAAGATTCCATCGGAGCTCTAAATGGGACTCTATAAACCATTTTTAGAGCCTCAACCATTGGGGATTGCCTTAGGAACCAACATTCAGGGTTCCATCAAATTATATTGACTGTTTGTTTAACGAACTTGAATTTTCCAATTATCGTGATGGGATAGGATAGGGATTTGAATACTTGAACCTTTGGATGAAGATTATACATTATGGTGTTTCCAATCCAAGTATGTGATTTCTGATTGAATGTCTAATTACGAAAAGGACGGCATTGAAGGCAATGGCATTTCCCAACAACAATCGTACAATAAAGAAAGCTTGAACGTCATCGAAAGTCGTGCAAACTCCATTAGAATTTCTTGCTCAAATATCAGATGAGAAATGCTAGCAACCTTCTCTTTAACCTTCTCCCTTCTTTGCTTGAAATGCATCATTCTCCTTACACATAAAACAATGTCATTAATATATTATACAAGCTAAATTGCTTTTCAAGTTTACCCTTATTAAATGTATTCAATTTATCCAAAAAAAAATTCACAACTTTCTTACCATTTTATTATTATTATTTTTTTTAACATCAGTTATTTTTTAAAAAGAAATGTCTGTTTTTTTTTTTATAAAAAAAAAAACAAAAGGCGTAATGTTCGTTTTTTTTTTTTAACACAAAGGGTTTGATTGCATTTCTTATACTACTAAATAAACAAAAATATCCCCCAAATCTGAGTAGAAACAAAACAACACATTTTAATATTAGCAACGGTTACAAAAGACCAAATAGTGAAATCTTTATACAATATTAAAGTCTTCCCAAAAAATTTCCAGAGTCTAGTAGTAGTAGAAACAAAAGGTGATTAATCTTCCCAGACTTCACTTCTCTTCTTCAAAGGTATACGACTTCACTACTCATCTTCCCAGACTTCATATGCAAATCTTCTCTAATATGTATCAACTGTTCCTATTACCACAAAATTCAATCGGTCAAACAAGCACAAACAAAGTTCTTATAAATTTTTAAAACAAAATTCTATAAATAAATAAATAAAAAGTTGTTATAACAATACCATCTTGTGTAGCTTGACCAGCAAAATATTCATGCATATCTGAAGTCCACAAATTATAATTTTCCTGTTACATATAGTAGATATGCACCTTAATTAATACAAATATATTAGTAATAAACACAAATTATATATATACTAAAGCTCAACCCAACTAAACACTGTTCCTAAGCACAGTATAATGACGGAAATGCCCCTCATTTTGCTATTGTTTTTGTTTTGTTTTCTCTTCATAACAGTAAATTGACGAAACTGCCCTCAACTAAACATCTTCTTCTGTTCCCTTTTTGCCCCTTTCCCTCCGGTGCGAACGTTTCGTTCGCTCAGAGAAGGCGTCCATTTTCAGTCCATTTCGAACCAGCTGGTTGGGGGGCAGCTATGGAAGATCTGCATTCATTGTTAGACATGCGTGGGGGGCCGTCGATTTTCGTTTGGGAGGTGGGCTGCAAATCCAGCCGCACTTTTAGTCTTCGTCTCACAGATTTGTGGTCGGGAGATTTCTCATCGTTTCTACAGCCTTCGACTCAGACGTCTTCCATCTTTCTTGCTTGCGAGTTTTTGCATCCTTTGTCTTCAGGTATGCATCCCGTCAACTTTTTAACAGATCTTTTGGTCTTCATTTCATGAATTTGATTGTTGGCTGGGATTTTTTTCGTCCTTTGTAGAGCGTGGGTGTGAGCCATGTTCTATCTTTAGGGTATTTTTGATTTATTTTTTACGAATTTGGGTTCATTTATTTGGTTAATTTGATTTCAGGTTCTTGGGTAATCCCTAATGCTATATAAGAGGAGCTGAGGTATTTATATTTCACAACATATTGGGTTCTATCAGGAAGGGGATTGAATCTCACAGATTAGCTCAGGTATTTCCATCGTTCTTATTATTATTATTTTTTTAATCAATTGTCGATTCAATGACTTTGCTCTCTCGGAGAAATCTTAGAAATGGAAATCATTCCCAATTTCTGTTTTGGTTGCCGATAACACACTGGAAAGCAAAGACCAAGCGTGCTTTAAAAAAAAAAATTTCCTTTTTTTATCTGCTTTTGGTTGCTGTATCCTAAATATGGAGAAAAAAATTAATGATAAAACACAAGGAAAAAAGAAGTGAAGATTAATCAGGTTTCGTCAAAATAGAAATTGGGAATGATTAACCAGCAACCATACTGATAAAGTGCCATCTTCCCTTCTTTGTGTACTCTCTAAGTTCTGCTCACGTCAATTTTTTCACCATATGCTCTGAGACATAGCTATGTGGCTTAAACTTTGGTTTCTGTATATGAAAAATATAGTTCTTGACTGCGAAGCTTTTCTGTATATGTCACAGGTTCTTAAATTCTATCCTAAATTCCCTATGTTCAACTAGAAAGAAAGGTTTCTTTTTATCTTCTTGAAATAATTCATGTTTTAAAACCCATTTATCTAGATTGACTCTCAAGCATATGGTGTCTAGGAAACATATGGTTTACTTTGCCAGTTCAATATGCTTGGTACATAAGTTCTGAAAATTGTATGGCCTGATTGAGCAGGCATGCTGTAGAGTTCTTGCTTGAATGTGTATGTTTTGTCCTTTAAAATTACAATTGAACATAATATCCTAGATATTAGGATTGCCGCAGGCTTATGTTGATCACAGTCTGTGCAATGATTCAATCCTGAGTGAGAGAGTGGTTTTGTGATTTTAATTGTTTAGGGTGACTTTTGATTGAGATGTTCGATTGAGTTGTCAGGACAAAGGGAATGTAAATCTAGATCAATGCTTACAGAAAATTAAAGTTATATATTGAAGTTTTTGGTTTATAGAATTAGAGAGGCTGAGAAAACAGAAATCATGCTACAATATACCTGGAATGAAGATTTTTGTGCCTCCTTCAAGGAACCTAGATCTGTTATGTCTTTGGCCTGTCCAAGTTAGCATATATTAGATAAACTGTACATTAGTATTTATCAAGCAGTTTAGAAAGTGTCACCTTATGAACAGGGCCAAATCCTCCCTCTCCCAGTTTATTCGCTACATTGAAGTTGTTTGTTGCAGCTAAAACTCTTTTTAAATTGAAGAGTGGTAGTCCTGCATCATTCTTCGCAGCTTCAGCTCTCTCTTTACTTATAGTCTCACTCATACAGCCTTCCGTGCTCCCTGTTTCATTCTTATTATTAGAGCATTGGTTGTTTGGAACACTAGAATATATGTGTTTGTGTGAGTGAGAAAGAGAAAAAGAAAGAGAAGGGTGGTAGCACTATACCTTCCATTCCCAAGTATTTCTTCCATATGAAGAATTTGTTGGCTGGGAGATTTTTTGTCAAGAGACTTTCTTTCTTTTAGTGGTTTGATGTTCATTCGACAGTTGAAGGCTCTGAAAACAAGCTAATATATAGAGTGACGGTATAAATAGATGGATCATGGATCTTGGTGCAATTCTCTCTGTTTTTTTGGGTTATTTTTTATGCTGTTTTGATTCATGGGTTGGTTTTTATGTATTTTGTTTTAGAAGTTGGACTTTTTGGAATTTGATATTGATATGGGAATTGAAAGCTTTCAGTTCAGGATAATGCTTTTCAGTGTGTGTTAATGAAATTGTTCTCTGGCTTTTCCTTATCTGAAAAATGCCAATTTTCCATGGAAACAAAGGAGATTAGGATATTATATAGAAACAAAAGAAATTGTTGTGTTATGTATTGCAATACAGTTAGTGAAAGAACTTTTTTTTAATAAATGTTTTTTTTGTTTTCAATTCATAGTGGAAATAACTTTAATTGTAGGCTGAAATTTCCAATTAATTGTTTTAAGTTTTGTGAATAGAGCTTAGGAATTAGCTAATGGTGTCAATTGACAATTGGTTGGGATAAGTGTGTGCTTCTTATTTTTTCTTCAAGTCCTAAAGAAAGATGGCAACTGTACAAAAATAGACTTCAACAATTTTCAAACGCACAAAAAAAGGATTATATGCCTTATGAGAAGAAGAAACTGAATTTTCAGTTTTTGCGTTTTTTACAGGTGCTGTATAACTGTTTTTTAGACTGTTTGGTAGCTCTTCCCATTGCTGCTAGACAACAGGTCAGTTTTCTATTCGTCTTTTGAAGAAGTCTTGCATATCAACTGTGGCTAATTGGTTTTTGGATATTGTGTCTTTGAAAATTGTTATTTCTATCATTGTGATGTTATTGCTTATATGGTTTGCTTGATTAGGCTATAGAAATTGTATTTAATTCGTTTTCATATGTTTGTTTTGAAATTTTTTATTTCTATAGCTACAATACTGTTGGCGTGCGTCCATTTTGCTTGATTAGGATATAGATGTAATAAAAATATTGTAATTTAACTCATCCATGTTTATTTTTTCCTTTCCAGCCATCGATGTGTTGGTTGGAATTTGTAATTTTTGAATATGATGCCTAAAAGAATTACAAAAACCAGAAAAAGCCTGAGTTAAATTATAATAGATCGATATTGAATGCATTAGTGCCAAGGAAAATGTTGTTGAGTTGTAAACAGTTACTCAAAATCTTCCACCGGTTTCATACTTGGTGCATCTACATTTAGCATCTGTTCTAAATTCTTCACTAAATGGCATCAAAATATTTATTAACCAAAAATAGCTAAATACAATGAATAGTGAAATTTCCACCAATGACCAAAAAGAAAACTTAGATGTTGTAAACTATGCAGTGCTCTCAAAGTGTTGGCTTATTTTACTGGTTTGGATAGAGCTTTTAGGTTCCTACTTTTGGTTCTGTTAAGCAAGAGGCAAATTTCTTGGTTGAAATTAATTGGCAGAAATTAATTGTTTTCCATTTTGCTTTAGCCAATGGCATCAATTTCCCATTTGTGTTGATCATTTAGGCATATGTACTGTTCTTCTTAATTTTTTAATGATGAATTTTTGGTATGCAAGTTTGATATCAAAGCATCCCCTGTGAATATATACATTAACTTTTTAGTAAGAACCCATGTAAATCAGCTACACGGTGCTTGATTATTATGCATCAAAGTTATTCAAATTAAAGAACACATTATTAAAAAGCATGACATTATAATCAGTAATCGTATACTCTTTATTTCAAATGCAGCATCTAATAGTTTTTAAATAGACAGTGTAGCATCTCCATTGCAATACAGTTAGTGAAAGAACTTTTTCTTAATAAATGTTTTTTATGTTTTCTATTCATAGTGGAAATAACTTTAAAGTGGGAAAAGATCATCAATTTTTAACAATGAGGATGAGATTTTTTTAAAAAAAGGTTGGCTATATATCAAAACACTGTCAAAGATGTAGCACATGTGGCACTAATGCTCCAATTGGGGATCACCAAGTTGTTCAGAGCCCTGTTTTAGAATCTAGAATGTCTTTATTTTTCGCTCTTTTGATTGTTGCTTAATTTTATTTAAAATTGCTCCTCTGCAAATGGTTGGTTGCAAGTCACAATTATGGGCCATTGAACTAATTTCCAGAAACAAATTGACCACATTGGCTTAACTAATTATATAGGGTTTGGTCGATGTTTGGTTTTATCGAATTTGTTTTTTACGGAACATTTGGTATTGGTCTACACTGTCTTGCATGCATATGGATTTTGAAATGAGTTGTGATGTGTTTATTTAGTTTTCTCTTTATGGTGTTGGTTACTTTTCAACCAATTAACATGTGATTCTCCTCTCAAGGAATTTGAAAAGAAACCAGTCTTCAATTCGTATCGTAATATTTTCATGTTTTCATTTGTTTGTGTAAGAAAAGGAAATGTAACAAATAGTTTCTGTTGGTTCTTGATATTCTTCAATACGAAAATCAGTATTGAAACAAATTCATTAATTGAGACTGTCTTATCTCACAAGCAAAACCAGAATTATACTTATTAGCCTAATTTTGTTTTTCTGTCTTTGTATTTTAGATAGCTGTTGTGATCCTGCTTTTGTGTGGCTGTTTTTCGAAGTGCTTGATAGCTTCTTAGACTACAGGTTAGTGTTTCATCCATTTTTCAGAAGATTGCATGCATGGTGGCTGTAGCTTATTGATTGCCAAATATTATGACATTTGAAAATTCTCATTTCTGTGGTTCTGTCAATATCATGGTGCATTTGCTTATAATTTAAAATTGTATAAATGCATGTTTTTTCTCCTTTCCAGTTATCAATCTGTTGCTTGGGGTTTTAAATTTCTGTGCATAATGCGTAAAAGGACTAGAGATAGCAAACGAAATCAGATGATGCAAGAAGCTCATAGTTTTGCCATTTCAAATGGTATAGAAATCTCTTATGAAAGTGTTTGTCTTGCCGATGATAAACATAAAACCAGAGAAGAAAATGTGTGAGATTCTGACAATTTACTAATTATCGGTTTGAAGAAGAAAAAAGCCCAAGGCAGTTCCAAAATTGCCTCTCCTACTTCCACATCAGAGTTTATGCTCTTTCCTTTTCAATTCATTCATCTCATTAATGTACACATTATATACATAATATTTCATTGTTCACAACTTATTTCCCCACTCAATTTCTCTATATTAGTTGATCGCATTGAATTTGGGCAAAGTTTCCTTTCTCATAATTGTCTTCAATTATGATTCAATTTTAAAGAAAATTTATCAACTCTTCTTTTAAAATATGATTTTTCTCAAACGTCTTTTAGAATGCAATTTGGTTTCAAAACCCGCAGCATGGCGCGGGTGCCTTTGCTAGTAAATCATATATGACAATATTAACTACCATCCAGTCCATATTTACTTTCATTCCATTATGCCCTTCAAGAGTCTCATATTCATCCTATAACATATCAAAGAAAAACAAGATTTATTCATAAGTGATAAAATTCAATAAAAGGTTATGATTATTAAGTGCTGAAAAGAAGAATTTGTGTATCACCTATGGTATACTTACTACTTGTTGCAAGCATTCATGAGTATCCTTGTAGCTATCAGAAGCATTGTGTGTGCTTGTTCCTATAACATAAAAAAACACCTTGACATGTATATGTTATATACGCACCTAAAGGTAATTCCAAAAGAAAACTGATATATTGTACCTGTCTTGGCAAGGAGCTTTCCATCCCATCATTAGATAGTCCAAGATTTGCTTGTGCCTACGAAAAAAGATGAAAAGTATATTTAATAGATAGGCCATGACAATATGAGGCAGTAGATCAATATATGCCTTATGTACAGGAAAAAAATTTAGAGCATACCTTCTTGGGCTTCTTGTTAAATTTTTTACCATTGGAGTTCTGATTCTTCACCCTTTTCGGGCTCCTTTTGTATTTGAGACTCTTGGATCAAGCACATTGATATCACACAACACATTATTATTAACATTCTGTTTATCAACGCTGTGAAAATCATATTATGTGCCATTGAGAGAATGATTTATGCTTGCACATTGTTTCAAGGCTTCCTCCAATGCATGCTTTACAATATCATAACTCTATTGAGATAATGACCCCTCTTCAATCAACTGGTGATTCTTCTATTACTTGGAAAGTAGTGTATATGCTCTGGATACAGATCATGGTTATGCTCTCTGACAAAATTAAAAACAAACCATTTTCCATCATACCTTCTTTTGACTTCCAAGCTTGCTTTGCAATCTATTTTCAAGCAAGGCCGTGGGTTAATAGCATCTGATTTTCGTTTTTTCCCATACCTCGTACAAGCAAATTTTGCCCCAATCCATTCTCCAGATGTCTTTGACAAGATACCTTTGAGGCAGCAAATCCTTTTTGTTTGGCATACTCTGAATAAAATTCATACGCCTTGTCATCTGAATGGAATTCCATTTCACTAAAGTCTGTGTCTTCGTTAATAAAGCTTGCACTCTTAAATATATTAGTGTTATCTTGACTCACACCATCAACATCTTCTTCGGGCAAATTCAAGTCAATTTCGACTCCCATGGACACCTAACAATATAGGCTTGAGATAAAATATATAGAAGCAAAAGAATAAAAAATCACCAAAATCGAATTCAATATGAAAACCTAAATATATTACAGTTTAGATTAACAAAAGAAAAGCTAAAGAAATACCCATCAACCTAAGAAAATATTTCCAAAAGATATCAATTTTCAGCACAATAATACATCAGAAATGAAAAAACCATACCTTTGACCAAGACTTGGAGGGAGAGAAGCTGAACAAGAAGCTTTAGCTTTTGTGAAGGAGCCTGAGAGTTGAAAATGCAGAGCGTCTTCTGAAAGATAAAAGCAAAGAGAAGACGTTTTAGCTTCAAGGGCAAATATGGAAATATAATTTTTGGTCAATCAACAAGGTGTTTTAGATCCCCCACCCCGCAAAAAAAAAAAAAAAAAGAAGTCCCAGCGATCTTCGACCAAAAATAAAAAAGAAGGCCAAGAATTTTTTAACTTTAACAAAGAAGGGCGAAAAAGTCATTTTAAAAGCCCAAAATAGTGGGTAAGCTTTGCTCTGTCATATAATTCCAAGTATTACAATTTCTCCATTTTCTGTCGCTTGGGCAATGAGCAAAATCTTTCCTTTTCATCGATGGAAATTTGGCAGTGCAAGGAAGGAGGCTCTCTCTCTCTGGAAATTTAATGAGATTAATATGAAAAAGTTAGAGTCTAAATTTAATTCTATTTGCTTGTGTGGTCGTTCAACCCAACACTTGAAGTTTTTGCTATGATATCATGAAGAAAGTTGAGGTTCCACCCTAAAACCAATAGGCGATAGAGGAGTATTACAACTCCTTATAAAGTCCATCAACTTTTCAATGTGAGACAAACGCTATGAAGTTCTCAACATATTACCCCTCCTTTAATATTATACCTTTTTTTTGGGGGACAACATTGCATATAGGGCAACTTAAGTATATGCAGACTTGTGAATAAAATTACTTGTTACATTTGTTATTGGGGGTAATCTTATTTGTATTAGAGCATCCACAATGGGCTCCCTAAACTACCTCCTTAGACAAATTTTAGGGAGGAATCGCAAAAATGCAACTCCAACCATGCTCCCTATTCACCTCCTAAAATAGGGAGTCCTCTAGGAGCTCCTAAATCTGAGGAGAGAGAAAGAACTCCTAGTGGCTCCCTATAATTTAATGCTACTTTATTTAATGAATATTTCAAACCCTTATTTAATGCTAACTATTTTTTATTTTATTTTTTAATAGAGATGGACCAATAAAAAAAGAGTTATAACATTTATGACTCTCTAAATTAGGGAGTATGGTTGGAGTTGAAATTTGTTAGAGAGCTCCTAAAATAGCTTTCTTATATTCTTAGCCAAATTTTAGCTAAGAAATAGGGAGCATCATTGTGGATGCTCTTATACTTATGTCCCATGGGATGCCTAAACGAGCCGCATTTTCTTGTCTTACAAAATTCAGAAAAGTCATTAATACACAATTTAATTATATGTTAAAAGACAACTATTATTATGAGCGGTTGTTCGCTACTTTTCAAAGCAAAATTTTCATAGGGAAGCTCTAGTCTCTGTTAAGTTGAGAAAAGTCATGAAAGAAAAACGTGGTGATAAAGAGACAGTTTTGCAAGATTAATCATATGGTGATGTCATTGGTGACGAAGCCAAGAGATTATTCCAACATGAAGTCACTACTAGACTTACCACGATGTATTCAAAAGTCCACAAATAGCAGCTTAAGGTTTCAATGAGAGTCACTTACGATGATATTTGCCCTTTGGATTGTAGTAACTACCAGGACAAACTAAGTAACAATCAGAAGCTTAACAATCAGGAGCAAGAAAAGCTTTGAAAGCTCAGTAGGTTCAGAGAAAGAGAGAGTGATAGCCAAAGAGAAAAACAATACCCCAAAAATGACTACTTTGGGAGCCCTAATAATCATTCTTTCAACCTTTCTGTGTCTGCTTCTTGTCTTAGCTTTCATCAAGATCCTTCACAAACTATGGTGGACTCCGATTCGCATGCAGAGGCTGATGGCTTTGCAGGGGATCAAAGGCCCTTCTTACAGATTCATCCATGGAAACACCAAAGAAATCTCCAACATGAAAAAGGAAGTCATGGGCAGGCCTCACATTTTATCACACGACATATTTTCTGTAGTTCAACCTCACATTCACTCGTGGACCAAGATATATGGTAACAAACAAACAAGCCTCTCAATTAGTTAACTATTGTTATTTAAATCTTAGTTCTAAACAAGATAAGTTTTGGTCATTTTTGCATGCAATTACAGGGAAGAATTTTCTTCAATGGCATGGTTCTCGGGCTCAGTTGGTCATAACAGAACCTGAGTTGGGCAAAGAGATACTGAATAACAAAGACAGAGCTTATCCGAAAAGAGAGCCCACAAAAATTTCGAAGAAGCTATTGGGAGATAGCCTTGTGGCAACAACCGAAGCAAGAAAATGGGCAAAATTGCGAAGGCTGGCCACCCATGCTTTCCATGGAGACAGTTTAAAAGTAAGTTTTTAAGTTGCTGGTACTTTTTTGCAAAGAGTATTATAGATATAGCTGCGTCACTTTCTAAATACGAAAAGAATAAGTTGAATGGTAAATATGCTAATAGTATACTAAAAGCATTATGATATTTTTTTACTAGAGTATGATTCCAGAAATGGTAGCTAGTGCCGAGAATATGCTAGAAAGGTGGAAAGTTTACGAAGGAAAAGAGATTGAGGTGTATGAAGAGTTTAGATTGTTCACGTCGGAAGTGATTTCCAGAACAGCATTTGGCAGCAGCTATACAGAAGGACAGGACATATTTGGGATGTTGATGAAGTTAGGCTCCCTAGTATTTAAAAATATTTTCAAAGTCAGAGTTCCTGGCATCAGGTAGCCTCTGTTCTCTCATTTATAGTACTTCTAATATTCCAATTGAAGAGAAGAAATAAGATATTTTTAGAGAGTTACTTCTGTTCTCTCATTTTTATTCTTTCATTCCATGTTGCAGTGAGCTCTTCAAAACCAGCGATGAGATCGAATCAGAACAACTTGAGAAAGGAATCCATGCCTCCATAACAGAGATGGTTAAGAAAAGAGAAACGAAGACAATGACTGGAGAAAACGACAGCTTTGGGAGTGATTTTCTTGGATTGCTTTTGAAGGCTAATCATGAAACCAATGAGAACCAGAGGATTTCGGTGCAGGAGATAATTGATGAGTGCAAGACGTTTTACTTTGCCGGACAAGAAACCACTAATACTTTGCTTGCTTGGACTGTCTTTCTTCTGGCACTCCATACGGATTGGCAAGAGGAAGCAAGAAAGGAGGTGCTACAATTATTTGGCAAAGAAACTCCAAATCTTGATGGCATTGGCAAACTGACAATAGTAAGAAACTTGTGTAGGTGGCAGATATATGTTCTCAATAAAGTTCGAGATCCTGATTTGGTTATCTATTTTTCTTTTTTATGCAGATGAGTATGATCATCAATGAGACTCTAAGGTTATATCCCCCTGCTGTTTTCGTTCTAAGGAACGTCGAAAGGGAAGTTAAACTAGGAAAGCTGATTGTTCCTAGTAATCTTGAATTGGTTGTCTCAATCATAGCACTCCACCATGATCCTCAAATCTGGGGACAAGATGTGCAACTTTTCAAACCAGAGAGATTCTCGGAAGGGGTTGCCAAAGCAACCAACAATTATGTAGGCGCTTTCATACCCTTTTCAATGGGACCTCGAACTTGTGTGGGCTTGAACTTCGCGACAACTGAAGCGAAGATTGCTTTGTCGATGATTCTACAACGTTATGCCTTCACCCTTTCCCCCGGTTATGTCCACTCCCCCTTTCATCATCTTACAGTTCGGCCACAACATGGAGTTCAGGTAAGGCTACAACCACTTTGAGCTGCGAAGATCAAATCTGTGCCTATGAACGTTGCACTTTGAGATAAGACAGACAAGACTTGTCAATTATCCTTTCGATTTAGTTTTGCAGCATTTTGGATAGTCCAAAGTTTTCCCGTTTGTTTTTGTTCTTGTTTTTTTGGGCAGAATGAAATCTTATGCTTACAGTTTAATAAACATTGACTGTTTGTTCATTGAAAACCTTCGGATGAAGATTGGCATTTGAATACTAAAAACCTTTGGATGAAGATTGGAATATGGTTTTTCCAATCCAAGTATGTGGTTTCTGAATGCTAATTAAGAGAAGGATGGTATTAAAGTCAATGTATTTCCCAACAACAAGAGCACAATAAAGAAAGCTTGAACGTCATTGAAGCTCTACTAATTCAACCTGAAATACTCCATTAGAATTTGTTAGTTTATAATGTTTTGCTCAAAAATATGATGCCTCCTGAACAAGGTGTTTTGATCCCTAAATAATAAAAATTAAGAAAAATTAAAAAAGAAAAAGAAAATAATAACGAGGCCCAAATAGAGCATTTAGGCTTGGAAAATAAGCATATAAAGCGGCCAGACTATAATGAGGGGTAAGTTATATGGGGTTCACTTTATAGTCATTGGATCAATCCAAGGGCTGGGGAGAATTGGGATAAAGTTGTGCAATCGGGTAGGTGAGGAACCCAAACCCGAATTTAATATCCAGCAATGAAGTTGGTCCCAACAAAAAAAAAAAAAAGAGGCAAGTTCGAAGTTTGAACAGAAAAAACCCATTGATCTCAAACTCATAGCTGAGAGAAACCGCTAAGCTCTGAGAAACGGTTGAAGGCAACGGGCAACGACGGTTGAAGGCAACGGGCAACGACGGTTGAAGGCAAAGGTTAACGACGGTTGAACGCAACTCCACTATCTAAACCGTGAAAAAGTATTTATTTTGAGTGGAAGGAGCAAAGGCGTGGATTCTGAAACAGTAAAAAGACGAAGCAGTGGAAGGGGAAGGAGAGAAGCCGTATTCGTTGGAAGTGATAGGTTCCATTTGTGGAGCAAAGCCGCACAAAGACCCAACACAGACACCTTGCGATTGTTCAATAACCAGCATTTGGTGAGTAATTTATGGAATTTGAGTTTAGGGTTAGAGTAACCGTTTTCCCCAATTTGTACCATGAATGTTGTTAGATTTGGCATATCTTCTTTGTGCTTCACTTGCATGTTAATTTTTGCTTGGGTATATGTTAAAAAATGAATGAATATAAAGTCAATAACATGTCAATAATGATATGAATAAGGTAATGGTGTTGAATTGGAGGAGGCCCTCAAAACCTTCCACATTTGAAGCAGTGCAGAGTGCAGATTATCTCTCTGGAGCTAGAATATATATAATTTTTGAAATAAATATTATTTCCGTTGTTACTAAATTTGCCTGTTAAAAATGAGAACAGATAATAATAAACTCATGAATAAAAGTGCAAAGCATTTGAAAAAAGGTTGATCTATGACGATTATGGCTGACTGAAGAAAAAGCTAGAAAGAAAGAAGGATGTGGCAATGGCTTAGCGAGCAGATAGCAGAGCAGATGCTTTGCTTTGCTTCCTTCCACCATCTTTCTCATTTATTTATTTATTTATTTTGTGTTGTGTATGAAATGACAATAATTGTCATGTGTGTGAAGTGCAGAACTTGCCTAGATTGCACTCACACTCACTCATGCATCAACCATTGATTGGAGTTTGGATCCATAAATAAAACACATGCTAGTGCTTGTAATTCACAGAATCATTGCATTAACAGGTATTTGCACAAAATATGTCATATTGCTTTGATGATGTTAAAGCCTGTGATCAGTAATCCCTATGCGCATGTACTTTGTAAAATTTGTAATGTGCTGGTTGACTAGTTGTGTAAATACCAATGTGATTGTGCAAATACGTGGTAGTATATGTGTTCACGTTATTTCATCTTGTATTTCAGGAAATGGGATCCAACGTTGAGCTGGTATGGCCAGAGTCAGAGGCATATTCCTCACGGGTGAACAACTGCTCACATGCAAATTCATCCCTAGCTGTAATTCGAGCGAAGTTGAGTGCCGAACAATTAGAACAATTCAAGACATCATGCTTTGGCCATCTTCTGAATATAGATAAGATTCAGTTTAGCGGACAGATTGTGCATGAGGTTGTGTTGCGTAGAGTAGCGGGGCAGGGTGTGAAAGACTTGGATGGACTGAGTTTCTTAATAGGGTGCGACGCTTGCTCAGTTCACTCGTCAGATTTCTGTTTGATCTCAGGGCTTCGTTTTGGGGAAGTGCCAAGTTTCCAGTGGAGAAAGTGATGAAATTAGACTTCAGAAAAGATATTTTATAGACGAAGGAATTACATGTAATGCTTTAGAAGAAGCATTTGTGAGGTGCACAGAGGAAGATGACGTCTACAAGCTAGCTCTTGTTTACTTTGCTGAGTTAGTGGTTTTGGGAAGGGACAAACATTTGAACATCAATCTAAATTACCTGACCCTTGTAGAGGACTTGGATGCGTTCAACAGGTTTCCATGGGGTTCGGTGTCGTTTGACAAAACCCAAGACAGTCTGTTTTCTGCACCAACAAAGTATGTGAAAAGCTTTGAAAATGAAGAGGGAAGAGGGAAGGGGAAATGTAAGGTAACCGGAACAAGCCGGAGAAATGAGAAGGGCAAGAAGGATAACCATGGTGAAGTGCAAAGGGGTGGCTGGAGTTTTAAAGGTTTCACGTATGCTTTCCAGGTACATGGTAATAATGTTCATGTCGTTATGTTTTGTTGACTTTAAAACTTAAATAATAACTTGTGTCCTGTGAATTGTGTAGATTTGGGTATATGAATTAATTCCTAGAATGGTGGACCTGAATTACTGCAAGGTTGTTGATCCGACAGCTCTCCCGCGTATTTTGCGATGGAGAACTACTACGTCTGTTCGAGATGAGAACGTTGAACAATTATTTTTTCCAGAGCAAAGAGGTTTGGTTTGCAGCCCTTGGAACTATTTATAAGATTCAATGAAATTATGAAGTAGAATGATTGCATATGACTTTGTCTGTTTACAAACGATTCGATTCTTGGGCGCTATGTCCAAGTGAAGAGGAAATGAGACAACCATATTGGAGTTGGCCACGGGTCGCCTGCTGTTGTCTCGGCAGAGTCAATTCCTTCTTCATGTGCTGACCTTGATGAGTTGAACAAGGCGGTAAGCTTGTTGAGGTCCGAGTTGTTTCAAGTAAAGCGGGAAAAGGACGTCCTTGAGTTAAAGGTCATACGGATGGAAAAAATTTTGGGCCACTGTTTAGGTCCTCATTTTGAGCAGGAAGTGAGAAGGGACATAGCTTTACTGAAAGAGAGGACGAATCGTTGTGTCGTGTCACATCTATTTAAGGGATATGAGGAAGTGGATGGCATGCAATGGGATGAAGGGCCAAGTAATAGAAATGAAGGAGAGGAAAATGAAGAGGAGGACATTGAAGGGGGTGAAGGGCCAAATAACAGAAATGAGGGAGAGGACAAGGAAGAGGAGGGGATTGAAAGGGGTGAAGGGTAAGTAAGACAAATGAGGGAGAGGAAAAGGAAGAGGAGGGGATTGAAGGGGGTGAAGTGCCAAGTAAGAGAAATGAGGGAGAGGAAAAGGAAGAGAAGGGGATTGAAGGAGGTGAAGTGCAAAGAAAACCAAGGGAGGTAGAGGAAGCTCAAAGGAAAAGAAGTGAGGAGAGCAAGTGAAAATAAAAGCAGCAAAGGAGAGGAAGCGCAAAGAAAGAGCATTGAGGAGAGGAAGAACTGCAAAGAAAAAGCGGTGAGGAGAGGATCCAAAAAAAAGGAAGGGCAAGGAAGTGAAAAGACAGAGAAGTGAGGAAAGGAAGTGCAAAGAAACCAATGTGAGGAAGAGGATGATGAAGTTATGTTGGTTGGCGATGACATTGGCGAGAGCACGGAGGGGACAAAGGTTGAGGTTACTCTCGGGGACATTGATTTGGATCAACCTACAGCTGTGTTATCTCAGTTGAACGTTTGGTTGAATGATGAAGGTCAAGGTGTGGAACGAGGGGTCCAATTACGGAAGAGGAAGAGGATTATTCCTATGTGGAAGATCGTTGAAGCTAGTGAAGTGGTTAAAAAAAATTTGCCAAAGACAACCGGACTTCGGACGTTAGACCCAATGAAGGCGATTCCGCATGATGATATGGTGAAATTGCTGAAACTTTGTTCGGAATGGCGCCATAACCCAAAGTAAGTCCTTTGTTTTTTGAGATAGAAGGCATGAGTGTATATATTTTTTAATTGTTGTGTTCTAAAACTTTTTTATATTCATAGTTTGGTGATGCAATTTGGCAACGTGGAAGTGAGATTGAATTCTTCGCTTCCCTCGTCAAAAGCTGACGGTTGGCTGAAAGGAGATGTAAGTTTAATTGATTATGCATTTGTTTGAATGTGCATAGATTATGAGATTGACAAGGAAAACATGTGCAGCACATTGATTTGGGCTTGTATCTCATCCGGAAGCGACAACAACAGTTGGAGGAAGTAGAAATATCGGATTGGACAACGACCGATGTATTTTTTATGGTATGTGATGCAGGATGCATAGGACCTAAATTGTTTAGTTTCCTAATTGATTTGTTAGTTTCCTATATTCTTTAGTTTTCCAAATCCTAGTAGGATTTCTAAGTTAGTTTTCCAAATCCTATTAGGATTTCTAAGTTTCCTATTTTATTAGGAATATGATTTCTTTTTACCTGGGATTTTAATTCTATTCTCTCTAGGTTTTAGTTTGCTATAAATACCCCTATGTAGTTCTTTACAATTCAGATTTGAATATTGATTAAACATTCCTTTAAACTCTCTGATTTCTGCCTGCCTCTACCTTTTCTTCCTTCACTTTTCTTATCTGTTATGTCTTATTGCTCTAAGTGTTTAAACTAACACACCCAGGGCTGTGTGCTACATCAGTATGGCATAGGCCTTGACCAAGTGCAGTTAATAATTACAAATTATCCATACTTGCTTTGTGGAGTTGTTTAACCATTGATTGTTTTCTATTTCACAGAATCACATCCATACTTGCTTTGCGGATAATAAAAGGAAAAAAGAGCAAGTTGGGTGGAAAATTAGAACCAGTTTAGTGAACGTTGTAAATGGCAAGGTTCCGGCTTGTGGATTGGATTGGCAGAACACGTATAAGGTGTATGTACCTTGTATGTTGCAAAAATATAAGCATTGGGTGGCTCTAGAGATTGATCTGATTCAGTGTGAAATCAAAGTCTACGATTCAATGGTTTCACTCATTCCAGATCAGAGCTTAAAGGAAGAACTCGGCCCCCTGTCAATTACGATTCCAAATCTTCTGCACACCCTCGACTTTTATGAAGAAGGTGTTTACGCGAACGAGTGCACCCGAGATTGGTGGTGTCCATGGCCAATACATCGTGTGGATGTTCCACAACAGGCTAATGAGTGAGCACAACTTTTTATTTAATTTTATTACTTTAATTTGTCAATTATGTTAGAATGTCATTAGTTGAATTGATCGAGTTCTTGTTTTGCTTCAGAAGGCGATTGTGGTATGTTCGTGTTGAAGTACATTGAGCTGTTGAGTGCTGAGATTTCCTTAGCTACTTGCACCTCGCAGAACATGCCATTTTTTCGGTTGAAGTTGGCTGCAGAAATTGCACGGGGAGATGCTTACATGCCATGATATCGGTTGAACTTGGTTTAGGCACATGATGATGAAATAGGTTTTGGGAATGTCAAATTTCAAAGTCATGTAAATACACAATAGAGACCCATGGGTCCTTTTCGAATTCCACCTCTGCTCCTGAATTCTTCTTCGTCTTTCTCAATCTTAGTGTATTTGTGTACAGAAATTTAGATTTAAGTTACTGGACAATAACAATTAGAACCAAAATAGTGGCAAATATTATAGCGGATGCATGCTTTCATTTTGATTAGTGTGATATTACGCTATGTTTATTCTCATATTGTGCGAAATGTATATGGAGCTGGTTGCAGAGCATAGAAAAATGAAGACTCAAATGGAATCTGAGGTTGAGAGGAGAAAAGTAACTGGATCTGTAAATCTATTGCACGGGGCAATCTAAATGGATAAGGCAGATGCGTTTTGAAGTTAGACACATGCCATTCCCATACATAGAATGTGCATATGGAGTGTAAAGTTTTTTTGATGTAATGAAACAAACATCGGTGTAATATTGGCCTAACTCCTGACGACATTTACCTAACCTCAACAAACGCATTGAATTGGGATTTGAAGACTGCATATGTGAATTTGGATTTGAAGAATGCATATTCACATAGGGACTGATGGCTTTTTAAGTGTATTACATCATTGCAAAGTGATATGTCATCATTTATCCAAGCCACCATTCCAAATATCATATCCCAATCTTTAAGCCGTTCAACATGCCTTGACTTAATCGCAATGGGTTGCATCTTAATAAGGTAATTCTGTAAGGGGAATAGGCTGCTATGGCCTCGCCTCCAATATTTTATTCAACCATGCCCTCCTTATAGAAACACATGAAAAAATGTCCCCAAGTGCAATGCTCTAAAAACTCCCTATTGGTTCCGCACTGCCCCTCGGGTTTGAATCCCTCTCTCCTTTATAATCGGTTAATAAATTGGTTGATTTTCTTTATTTTATTGGTTTTGGGCAGCTGAGTAACATAACAGTAATGTATATTGGTGCGTCTATATTGCATGTCTGTTGGGTCTATATTGCTTGTCTATTGCGTGCATATCTTTACATTTATTGCGTCTGTATTGATTTGTATTGCTTACGACGGAAATAAATAACAATACACAGGCAACAGACAAGCAATATACACGCAATAGATATGAAATATACACGCAATAGACATGCAATATACATCAGTCCCCAATTACATCAACCATAAGGAAGTCGTATTGAATAGGAAATTCTACTTAAGTTGTTCTTCCTACGAAAACAAAGAATAAGGACCGTTTCCCCCCTTAAATCTAACTGGAGTCCTACTTTTGCCCCCAATAAACATGCAATATTGGAGCAATAACATGCGATATACATGCAGTAAACACTCAATCAACTTTCAATAAACCTTCAATATCGGTTCAATAACATGTGAAATACATGCAGTTAACAATCATGAAACCTTCACGAAACATGTAAACAATCAATAAACCTTCAATAAACACTCAATATCGGAGTAATAACATGCGAAATACATGCAGTTAATGAACCTTCAATAAACAGTCAATATCATGCGATTTACATGCAGTAAACAATCAATAAACAATCTATATACACTGAATAATTATGCAATCTTAAAAAAAAGGTATTGTCTTATTATTGCATCGTATTGGCCCTGTATTGTCATTTTATCGTCTTCGTATGACTTTATTTTTGTAAAGTAAGTCTAGGAAAGTTTTTACTGGGTTTCTGACAAGTAAATGCTTTTGTTTCAAACAATAATTTAAACTCAATGCTAATCCACCTATTTCAATAACAAAAATTACAAATTGGGTTTGAAAAGTCATTGGTGGTGCGTGCAACATGTGTTTTTGGGGAGAACTTTTACAATCCTTGAAACCGTGCACTTAATTGGTCATTAAAAGAACAAATAATATGACAATTGATACAACTAATAAAACTAATACCAAGTCCTTAATGGACTTCAGCATATTAAGCACTGTAGCATCATACGTGTCAGCTTGCTGATCTGCTTCAGAGGTTACATCAACCCATTCGAATCCATTGCAACTGGTGGCTCCCTAATTGCAGGCATCATATATGCAAAATAATTCTGTCAGAGTTAGACCTATGATTTTTTTTTCACCCACATACATATTCTGGAAATGAGAACTTACATAGGAGGTTAGACACTTCCAAAATGGCTTCCCTCGATTTTTATCTGATTTTGAAACCCGAAGCACCATTGCAGCTCCACAATACTGACACCTCTTTGTTTGAGCGGGAGATGAAGACGAAGACATGTTGAATCTTATCACTTGTACCTCTTCTCACTAAAACCTCTTCGGACTCATACCTTCTCAGTTATACCCCTTCACTCATAAGTCATAACCCTAAACTTCTCACTCAGCTCTCTCTCATCTCTGCCCAAATCGAATTATATCCTTCTTTTCTGTGTGTGGGTGGGTTGGTCACGATCTGGACACCTGTACCGTCAGAATTGTGACACATTTTACTCCGATAAGCGATATACTATTTCACTACCAATTAATCTTACAATTGAGGGGACACTGCTTTAAATATATTATTTTCTTTATATTTCATTAAGGCAACTAGTTGGATAAGAATCCGTCATTTAATAGGGGTAGTGTGGTGTGGAAAATGAAAAAGTATCTGATGGGACCTTCTATCACAAGTCAGTAATCCATCACATTTGTATCAATGAATTTAATGGCGGGAAAAGCCTAACAATGGCTATGGAAATAGTTTATTAATTGACTTTTGGACGGTCCGACTCCCTTTGCATTTTGATGACGTTTTCCCTTCGCCTGTCTTATGTTTTGGGTGTTGAGTTCATGTTTCTTTAAAAAGGGTCAACTTGGTAAACCCCAAGGAAACACCTTTTCAGAACAGTGCAACCAGAGGCTAAAACAAACCCAAAACCCCGTATATTCTCATTTCTCCCCTCTTGCAGTCCTCAAATCGTTCCATTCCAAAAATATTTCAATGAATTCCAAACATTACACTACAGTCGGAGGAAAGAGAAGGAAACATCTCCATCTGGATGTGCCTCAAGCCTTCATCCCGGAATTAGCTTGGTTTAAAGTGATGTTATACGTGGCAACCAACTCCTCGGAAGATCTCTTTCGTATGGCATGTGTGTGCCCATTGTTCAATACGTTGGCAAACACTCCACAAGTGTGGAACACAATTTCAATGGAAAAGTACCAAGACCATCCTAACTGGTACTATGCCGCAACGCAAGTCCGGCATTTCGTGGACCAATGCAGGGCTTGCGAGAACCCGAGGCGATATTTAGAGAAGCGTTCGACATGTTTTTCAAGCAGGTAATGTGGAAGCATTGTGCCGGATGCCGTTGCAGCCACGGCAGGCCATATGGAAGCGTCATATATAGTTGGACTACTTGGCATGTCCGGAATTGGTCACTCAAAAGAGGATGCATTAGAATTCTTGTGTTCTTTGAATCAACGTAACAACATTGATATGAAAGGAACCAGGGATGCTTTGAGACGACGATTAAGCGGAATTTTCTCTGTTGGAAGACATATCGTAGATATGTTTCACTATGGGAAGATTAAGTTCAATCAGTGCAGCGCTTGTAACAACAACGACTGGTGTTTTGTTATTCCAGGCTGGCCTAGTGAAGAAAAGATCAATCCTGCCTTCTGGACTTGTTGCAATCGATGCAAATGGCACCGTGAGAGTGTTTTTTGGTTCAAGGTGATGCGTGTCTATGTTGTGCCAGGGAATCCATACCCTTATAATTAGTTGGAGTATGTTTCTACGGTTTTTATGCGTGTCTATGTTCTACAAATGTTGTTTTCTATTTCATGTTTTAATCTATTTTGTCTGGTGTTTGTGCTGTCCTAGCCCGTTTTATATATAAATGTATAATATTTGCTATATAGTGGAATTATTACTGACATAATTGACGGCTAAGAATGACATTTTACTGACACAGATATTTTGCACAACTGCAATCTTAATATTTGGTAAACGAAAACGCATGCATGAAGTGAGTATGTGTCTTTTCACCGGTTATTGGGAATGACATTTTCCCACTTAGCATATCCCAAATGATTGGGTTACACGTTTCTTAAGCAAAACTTGAACAGTGAAAGACTTTGAATAATTATTTCCTGATGTTGTAGAATGGATGGCTTGTATATTTCCATTTTATGTTTGAAAACATCCCTTAAACCTAAAAAAGGAAAAACATTAACAAATTGAAGAAGAGAGAAACTGATTAGCAAGAAATGGTCTATTCACACGGAAAATAAAAATAAAAATAAAAATTTGGAGTAAATATAATTAACAAATGTACAAGCTAACAAGTAATATAACAATAATAATAAAAATAATTTTGGATAAATAATAATAAAATACTAATGTAGCGTAACCATGAAACAGGGAATTCAGGAGGAAGATGAAGTCTCAATGAGGTCGTAGCAATTTTCGGAACATTATTGTGATTTTTGTGTATTTAGTTATGAATTTTCTAAGAAAAAGTCATAAAATAATAATTTAGGGTAAAAGGTAAGGATGTGGCCATGTTGACCGACGCACACTTGTCAAGGTGAAAGGTGAGAAGTGAGATCGCGCCAGTGTCCATTTGGCAATTATTTTGGCTTTTTTAGTGCAAAAATCTTTGAAAAAATGCAATAAATAGTAGAAAAATCCTAAAAATGCCCCGAAAAATACTCCGGCCTCCGTGTGACGTTATAAAATGAGGGGAACCCATAGATCATCCATTTCACAATTAAAAATTCAAAAATGATTTACATAACTCACTTTCCTCTTAACCCTAAGTATATATGTTGTTCACTTTAACTTCAATAACCTACTTCAACAAGCATCTCCCGTTAATGTTCGGAATTGTTTTTTAAAATGCGTAACCACTAATCGGGGAATTCAGCAAGGGAGATGGAGTGTCAATGAGGTCGTAGCAATTTTCGGATCATTATTGTGATTTTTGTGTATTTAGTTATGAATTTTCTAAGAAAAAGTCATAAAATAATAATTTATGGTAAAAGGTAGGATGTGACCATGTTGACCGACGACACTTGTCAAGGGGTGAAAGGTGAGGTGAGATCGCGCCAGGTGTCCATTTGGCAATTATTTTGGCTTTTTAGTGCAAAAATCTTTGAAAAAATGCAATAAATAGTGGAAAAATCCTAAAAATGCACGAAAAATACTCCGGCCTCCGTGTGACGTTATAAAACGAGGGGAACCCATAGATCATCCATTTCGCAATTAAAAATTCAAAAATGATTTACATAACTCACTTTCCTCTTAACCCTAAGTATATATGTTGTTCACTTTAACTTCAATAACCTACTTCAACAAGCATCTCCCGTTAATGTTCGGAATTGTTTTTAAAATGCGTAACCACTAATCGGGGAATTCAGCAAGGGAGATGGAGTGTCAATGAGGTCGTAGCAATTTTCGGATCATTATTGTGATTTTTGTGTATTTAGTTATGAATTTTCTAAGAAAAAGTCATAAAATAATAATTTAGGGTAAAAGGTAAGGATGTGGCCATATTGACTGACGACACTTGTCAAGGGGTGAAATGTGAGGGGCTGAGATCGCGCCAGTGTCCATTTGGCAATTATTTTGGCTTTTTTAGTGCAAAAATCTTTGAAAAAATGCAATAAATAGTAGAAAAATCCTAAAAATGCCCCGAAAAATACTCCGGCCTCCGTGTGACGTTATAAAACGAGGGGAACCCATAGATCATCCATTTCACAATTAAAAATTCAAAAATGATTTACATAACTCACTTTCCTCTTAACCCTAAGTATATATGTTGTTCACTTTAACAAGTATATTTCCTTAATATTCGTTATATAATTTGTACTAATACAAGAATTAGTTTCCTTTCATATATAAGGATGTAAAATTATCTGTTTTGGTTATAATAATGTACATATATAATAAATGCACCACTACTTCGAAGCCATAATTGAACTGCGCATGCGCCTAGAGCTTTGAAGACTCGTAGATAGTCAATAAATTGTCCATATGCACCTGCACCTAGAGTTTTCAACACGTCATGCGGTATTCAATAAGTTGTCCTTCTGACGCCGCATTGGGAATCAGTAATATATTTTCTATCATGTCCAATCGCATAAACATATAATATAAAGAAATAAAGCAATAGTAGGAGATGAACCAGTACAAAAAACAATATATAACTGGTACAAAATAATGCCATAACTTTGTCACAAAACCAGTCACACATGCTTTTCCATAAACCTTACCCTAACATATAATACATAAAGGCAACATTGCATATGATGCAACCATGTCCAAATCTGATACGTGATCACAAAAAAATGGACATGGCAGCAACATATGACTGAAGTAGATGCGCACTTTGCATCGTGTTATCGTAATTAAAGACATGAAAATATGAAGGTTGAAATCTTCTATAGTAGTAAGCATCAAAATAGGTTTGAAGCAGAGCTTAACGAAAATTCCAGTTCCTCTGATTTGCCTCTACTCAAACACGATAACCAAAATGGTTACTTCCCTTGCTGAGTATATTTGTTAACGTCGGAAACGGTAATAGATGACCAATCAAACCCGGGTACGATGCGAGTTTTGCATAGGACCGGAAGTAGTCGAATCCAGCTTGCATCACACGCTTCTTTGACTCCTTTGCATTAGATGAGTTCTTGTATTTTTGAACAGCTACACTCCGAAGTCGTTTGTGTCTACGCTCATGCGCTGCAACTTCGCCCTATCCAGATTGGCCTGCCTTTTGTCATCTTCAATTTGGCCTTCAACAAATTCCAAACGTACCCTTGCCCTTTGGATTTCATCACCAAGTTGAAGATGCCTCTCCTTCCAGAAAGCAAGAACTCTTTCAGACTAAAACTTCCAACAAAATGGTCATTCGTTTAGGAAAGTGACATTTTGTCCAGTGACTCACTTGCTTCAAGGCGGTCTTTGTTTGGAGGGGTGTTTATTACGCCACATCAAACTTGGTTAGTAAATCCATTCAATGGGGGGAGAGAGTTTCTGTGGAGGAGAGAGTGTCGTAGATGGAGACAGATTCGGTGGAGGAGTGAGTTTTTTGTGGAGGGAGAATTTTTATGAAGGGGGTGATAGTAATACCAATAAAAAAGGGTTCCCGCCAAAAAAAAAATTTGGTTGACAATGTATAAATGAAAAAAGGTCTCATACAATCTAAGTTTAATCCTAACTAGTTTGTTTAGTTTGGTTGGGTTCACTAACTAGATGTCACTTCCATTGAGTTTCTTTCAACCACTAACAGTGGTGTAAGGAGAGTGTGAGGTTGACATGCTTGAAAAGCAAAACCTGACACCTCTTTTTTTAAAATTGAAATAAAGTAGATATGTTGACTACACGCATAGCTTTGGTATGTTGGTCTATAAAGCTATGTTCCATTTCTCAAACGAAATTGCATCTGCAATCCTCATCCTCCAAAACAAATAGGATTATTCAAGTATGTCAACCTCTTCAGGCGCCAACAACACAATCGAAGATGAAAAATTGGAGTCGCAGGTTCCGTTTCCACGCTGTACTTGACCCTTCCATTTTCAACATCATTTGGGAGTGAGGGGGACTCCGATGATCCATTAGAGGCAATAGATGCAGTCAGTACCAAGCTAGATTATAATTCCAGACTGATCAATTCATGGCACGAGAAATGTGTTGAAGACAAGGCCATTTTGGCTGATCTTAACATTAGAGTGAACAAAGCGTTCTCCCAAAAGAACAAGTACTTGAAGCTGAGTCATAAAAGGAAGCTGAAAGTGAGGAGTTGGATGCAGTAATGAATGATGAAATTAAAGGTTGTTTGATGAACCATATGCGATGCGAAGAGCACCACAGTGAACTGGAGTTGGCATTCAACGAAGGATTCGAAAAATTCCGAGCATTCGCGGCAACTACTCATACAAGTTATAATTGGGACTATGTGTCCCCTGATGCTGTGAGAGAGATACTAGACGATGGTGGTGACATGAATGAGCATAAGCACGTCAAAGTTGCTCGGAAGAAGCCAACCGATACGACTAAGTGATTGCGACTACAGCTGTTTACTGTTGGTTGGGGGTGATCGTGGTATTGCACAAATTAGAACTATATTCCCTTAATGTCATTATCTAATATAAAATAATACAAATATCAGTTTCATTTGCTTCATATATAATTATTGGGACTATGTCTTGCAAGTCATCATGTGTTCCTTCTGTCTAACATTATATTTTGCAACTATGGAAATATTATTCAATAAGCAGTCAATATCACAGACGTTGGTAATCAGTAAAGCCCCATTATCATGACACGTGAGTCATAAGTAAAATGCCATGTGCTATACATTGTGTAGTGAATGGTTTATGGTTTATGTATATATAATAAAATTCCAAATATTGCTGAATATGTATTTTGTCTAAATCACTGGGGACATGAGTGACCATAAGCATGCGAGACCTGCTAAGAAGAAGCTGACCAATACGACCTAGTGATTGTGGCTACCGTTGTTCAGTTTATTGGGGAGATCGTGGTATTGCTAAGAGGGAGCACATAAAATGCTTTGCAATCAAATTTTCTTTTGTGTGTGGAATTATGAGTAGTTCAAATGTTAGTGTACCCTTTCATATTACCCAACCATTCGAAATGTGATTAGCTGCAATGTACTTTTTTACACGTTGCTTTCTAATCTTTCTGTTCCAACAAAGTGCTTCAAGTATCCTTCAGCTACGAATGTTTGCAAAATCGTGCACCTAATAACCAGTCCAGCTCAGATCTTAATCACCAGTAAAACACTAGAACATAACATTCGCAAAAAGTGGTGCTGCTACAAATGATGCGTGCTGCTGAAATCATTACTGTAATGGCAACAATAGCTGGCTGCTGGAAATGCTGCATTAGCCTGTCATATAATCAATAAATCTCTATTCAAACATAATTCACCATAAACTATCCATTTTACAAGGTAAAAGTCATTGCTTCTTCACATAAATCAAAATTTGATGCTTTATCTAATGTCTATGAAAATTTCTAAATAGGGAGAAGACGTAAAATTAACATGTGTCCAAATTTCATGCAAGAATGTAAACCAAGCAAATTTTCATTTCAATTATCAATGGACATAGTCAGAGCTCATCGGTGGACATGAACAAAAAATAATAATAATAAAACTGCATCTAGAAAACTTCACCTGATCATTAGTCTTCATAATAACCAGTTCAGATAATAGAAACCTAAATCATTGAGTTGGTCCGTGCATCCTGTAAAATTCGTCAAATAATGGGTCACTAAGATCTATTGGAGTTGATTCGTCATTGTTCGACGGTGATGTCCTGCATAAACATCAAACAGAAGTACATAAGAACTTTACCTATTCAACTTCGTATTACTTGGTCCATCCTTCAACAACTTCAACTTCACCTGCAAACTTTTTAGAGTCTCTGACAGTGAGCTCACATCCTTCTTCACACATTAATGCATCCTCAACCACATCCGAAGCAAGTCGGGACATTGTACTCCGCTTTATTAAAAGACCAGGATTTGCAGAGTCTTTAATTTCGTTGCCATTTGCATCGACACCAATCCAAATTTCGCAGTTTTCTTCCACCTCTTCAAAATGTATTTATCGGGCATATATTCAATCTGGTCCCTTCTGAACAATGCTAGGATGTGCTTGCAAATAATTCCAACAAATTCAAATCTTTTGCAGCTACACGATGCGTGGTCAGAACATATACGACTTCTGCCACTCTTGTTTCCCAATTTTTCCTTTCACTCACATTAAAGACAACTTTAGAAGCATCCTCTGTTTTCAGCTCTAGGAAACATGCTGTACTTTGTATTAGTTCTTGCTCAAACTTTTGAAACATTGTCCTTGTGTACAAGGTAGCCATTTGTTTGTTCATTGGCATCGGTAGAATACATTGAGCCACTTCAAATGCATCTACGTGATCAGCAACTAACTCTTTTTGACGTTGATGAGAAAGTGCCCTCTCAAATCTTATTATGAAATCCATCAACGAATTTTTCCTTGATATGTATTGCTTGAAGAAACCATGAGAACATTCAGCTCTTTGGCTGCTTGACATTCCAGCAAAAAGTGTCGTGCGTAGGCTGGAACCCAAGATTCCCTTAAATCAAACATTGAACTTAGCCATGGATGGTCAGTCAAACCAGCCTTTGTAACCACAATATTCCATTTTGCATCAAACTCATCCTTATTGTCAGTATCCCATATGGCTTTCTGGAATTCACCCCAATACTCCTTATAAGCAGAATGTGGTAACTTAACAGAGAACTTTGATGTGATGTGCCATATGCAAAGTCGATGAAATGTAGTCGGGAAGGCTATTGAAATCGCTCTGCTCATTGCCGCATCTTGATCTGTGATGATCGCTTTTAGGTTCGCCACATGGCATGACTTTCTTAAACTCCTCAAACATCCAAATAAACGACTCACGCTTTCCTTGCTCAAAAATGCGCATGCTAGGACAATTGTTTGACCATGGTTATTAACTCCCAACATTGGTGCAAATGTCAAGTCGTATCTATTCGTGTTGAATGTGGTATCGAATACAACAACATCTCCATAAAACCCGTACGCCCCTCTAGAAGTTGCATCTGCCCAAAAACATCGACTAAACCGTATCGCCATCTCCTCAATCTTGAAATAAAAGCCTCATTTTTTCTGTTCAGCCATAAAATACTCGGTCACTAGTTCAACATCGTGGTTCCTCAGCTTCCCATTCACACTACATTCAAGATTGTACATATCCTTTTTGATAAAACCGATTTTATCCATTCCTCCGATTGCACCTCAAAATACTTACCTTCCGATTAATGGGAATATTAACCAACCCAACTGTTTTGTAAGTACTTTGTAGAATCTGAAATACGACGGTGTGATCTCAGTAAATGCATTCTTCCTGAGGGTGTCATCTTATGATTGTGTCCCTCTGCAAAAAGAGAGATGGTATACTTCTTGCTCCCATGTGTCTTCACAACCACAATCTTAGCTTTGCAATTGCATCTACTTATTCCCCGCTGTCTTTTTCTCTCCCGAGTTTCATCATTCCAGTATGCACCTTGTTTGCAACATACAAATTCTTTTCTCAGAATCTCTTTCTTATTTTTCCCCAAAAGCCGGAATGAAGTCAATTCCAAAGCCACCAAGAATGCATATCTATTATAGAAATTATAAACGAGGTCAAGCGAGAACTTCATCCCAGCTGCTGGTGTTTCTCATTTCTTACTTGAATGTAAACCCTCCCATTAGTGTTACAGAGTCATCACTCTCGAGCCCGACATTTTATCCACGTATATTATTGATCTACTTATATTACTGCATAGCAAATGTTAATTCATTAATCAATCATTACTGCATCACAACTTATCAATGCATTCCACTTACACAAAACATTGCCCAAATTGACACAATACACGCATAGCCTAGCTTGTTGGATTCTGATTACACAAAACACAAGCAAAATTTAATAATAGTTACGTCATCTCTTGTGAAATAATCTGGAAAAAATAACATTAGAACCAACATGTTCAACTAAGAACTCAAATGTAATTCAAACCAGCAATTACAGAACTTCACCCAATATCCTCTCCAAATGCTTACTTCTAATGCCATTAAGCCTAAGTTTAGGATCTTTTACCTACATTTCATAAATTTCAATCCCCCTCCAAACAAAAATAATCAACTAAGTATATTGAATATTCATAAGGAAATGACGCATTATTGATAGCAGAGCAAATGACGCATTATTGATGCCACAAATGACAAATTTCTCACCCTCACAAAAACAAATCAAACCCAGCAAAATCAATCCAAAGAAGAGTGAACTTACCTCTCAAAGTCAAATGACGATTATTGATAGCAGAGCAAATGACGCATTATTGATGCCACAAATGACAAATTTCTCACCCTCACAAAAACAAATCAAACCCAACAAAATCAATCCAGCAAGAGTGAACTTACCTCTCAAAGTCAATCGAGTTCCGAACTCACCTTCAAAGAATGTGGTGGACATTAGAGAGGATTCTTTCAGTAGTGGAGACTCCATCTCTACCAAAATCCGAACAATGCAGCAGACGAAAAAGAGATATGCTACTTTGCTTTCATCCGAATCTCTTCTGCTTAACGAAAAGAGAAGGGGTTTTCACTTCAATCATAGAATCAAAACAGGGCAATAGCTAGGTAAAGCCATTAATCATCATACCGAGGATACCATAGATCGCAGGCCTCCCAAGGAGCTGATGACAATGGAGCAATTATAGAGTTTGGGAGCTTTGGATCTTTCTAATTGTGAATTTGCATTACATTAAAAAAGAGAGGATTGTGTTCTTGAGTTTTTCACAGAGAGGGAAAAATATTCAGCTAAAGTTGGGTTTCCAAACGGGTCAGATTTCAACCCGGTTCTACATGCACCCTCTTTTAAAACTCACCGTTGGATGAAATCCAGGCTCTTACATACCCCTCAAAAAAACCCCTTATAACTTTCCACTCACTATAGAAGCACTCTAAAGCCCGAAAGTTCAGAGAACCTCAAAAGAGCTTTCTAAGGTAAATAAACAAGAGCGAAAATGTCATTTTAAAAGCCTGCATTGGAACAATTTTTTGGTCTTCCAATATCAATAGATTGATTGTTTCGCTCTTGTGTCTTCCAAAAGGAAAAAAGATCTTTGAGAGCTATTTCATGGATCCGAGAACAAGTATAAAGAAATACTTTGAATATTCATCAATCTTAATTTAATTATAAATTATAATCTTTCTATAAATCTTTAGAATTTAAAATATTATATAATCATTATTATTACATAATCTTTTAATCTTTATATTATATATATAATATATAATATATTTCATATTATGACTTTAATAAGTTATTTAAAATATTATTTAAAATTATTAATTTATCTATAAAATGATGACGTAGTCCCTCAACTATACTCGTAGTTACATTAGGGTCACTGAACTCATTATTAGTTGCAGAAGTCACTCAAGTATGTATTTTGTTGCACCAGTAGTCCTTCCATCAAGTCTGTGAGTTTTTTCCATTTAAATTGATGACGTGGCAAGCATCTCACAGATTCTTGATGGGCAAATATGACTTTCAATTAATTAAAATGAATCTTTTGTTTTTGAAGAGAACGACAGTTACACATAAATGGCAATCTGAGCAAAAGGGAAAAATTGCGACGGTCTAGGGTTTTCAAATTGAGAGGTATTTGACTTTGATTTTTAGGGGATTTTAGAACATTATCTCAGCATTATGCTTTAATGGACTAAGTAGCAAAGGATTTTGAGTTAAAAAAGCAATAAAGTACAGATCTAGGATTTCAGTTTCGTGAAAATCACAGAGAAAAATGTCGGGTCTACTGTGTGTGAGACTTCTTCAAATTGAGACAATTTTTCGGTGGTCTGGAGAACCCCCCAAGTATGGTAAGTTGCTATAACCTAAATATTCCTTCTGCATTTTATATTGTAATATATTCTGTTTGCAAATGTGTGGTCCTATTGTTGACAATGAAGGTTTGGCTTTAAGGTTGAAAAAAAATGTAAGTTGGAGTCTTTATTATTGTCTGTGGTCCCATTTCTGTCGGTTTGTCATGGAAGTGATTTCACACTTGCACATGTCTGCACTTACTTTGTCTTTATTGTGTACTTTGTCCTCATTGTCATGAAAATTGTTTGTAAGCATACCTTTGTGTAATGTGGTAGATAAAACAGAGCTGTGTACTCTTGAACTCCACCACTTTGGTCCATTGGAGAATGGCGTGTATAAGGGAGGGAAAGTATGCTATGTTGACAACTGTATTCATAACTATCTGTCATTATTAGATTTAAAGAAAATTGGGATAGATCTTGGATACAAAGTTGATATAAACACAAAGGGTTACAAACTTAAAAGTTTACTATAAAAGGCTTGCAAAAAGTGGTCAACATGTTGTGAATGAGGTTGTAAATGATAGTTGTATTTCAGGGTTGGTTGGGAGCATTTCATCATATCAGATATTGGTGTTGTATTACCATGATCCTACTCATAACAACAAGCTAGTGAGTGAAGATAAAGAGCATACTGAAGATGTTGGCAATGAAAAGGAAGAGGAAGAGGAAGAGGAGGAAAAAGAGGATGTTATTGTTGACAGTGATTATGAATTAAGTGAAGAAGAAAATGGTAATAAAGCGGCTGCATCAAGAGCACAACCAAGGAACGATGCACCGAATGTTGAATATGCACAATGTTTTGAAGAAATGAATGAAATGCCTTTTAATGAAGTTACAGGGGAGATATCAGATGATGATGAAGATAGTGATTGACTTCCTTCTGATAGTGATAGCTCTGATGGTGAGGAAGATGGTCAAAAAAAGACAAGCAATAGGAAATGGAATAAGCCAAATTTTAAACAGATTAGGAAAGAAACTGATTTGAGAAATCCAAAGTTTAGAATTGGAATGCAATTTGCCACTAAAGATGAACTCAAGGAAGCTATTAGGGAGTATGCAATTGTGCAAGGGAGGAATGATAACTTGGTGAAGAATGATAATAAAAGGATTCAAGCAAAGTGTGTAGGTCACACGAAATGCCCTTTTATTTTGTTTGCTTCCAAGATAGACATAGATGAGCAGACATTTTCCATAAAGACTCTCTCCTTAGAACATGAGTGTACTAGAGTGGACAAACTTAAATATACTAATTCAAGGTGGCTGTCAAAAAGGTTTGCTGACAAGATTAAGAAAAATCCTGAGTGGGATGTAGGGGCATTCCAGTATGAGGTATTAGAAATGTACCATATGAATGTTTCAAGGTATTAAATTTATAGAGCAAAGAGCTTGTCCAAGGTGATCATTGAAGGAAGCTATGTGGAGCAATATGCGAGGCTATGAGACTATGCAGAAGAATTGAAGAAGTCTAAAAGGGCAACACTGTGATTATAAAGAATAAGATGAAGGGTAATGTACCTGTGTTTGAAAGAATTTATGTATGTTTGGAAGCTTGTAAGAGGGGATTTTTGGCAAGATGTAGACCTCTCATTGATATAGATGGATGCTATTTAAAGGGACCTTACATAGGGCAAGTTTTAATACTCGTTGGTGTTTATGGGAATAATGGAATGTACCCAGTTGCTTATGTTGTTGTAGAGGTGGAATCAAAAAGTAGTTGGATTTCGTTCCTTGAACTTTTGATTGAAGACTTAAAAATTGAGAATGGGAAAGCTTTTGTATTTATGAGTGACAAGAAAAAAGGTCTAATACCTGCAATTAAGACATTGCTTCCAACAGCTGAGCACAGAATGTGTGTTAGGCATCTCTACAACAACTTCCAGACATAGTGTGCTGGCCTTGCATTAAAAAACATTCTCTGGGCTGCGACAAGAGCCACTACCATTCTCTGGTATGAAGTAGAAATGGACCAAGATGAAGAGGCGTGGAAGTGGGTTATGAAAAGACCAGCCAAAAATTAGAGTAGATCTCATTTTGAACCACATTCTAAGTGTGATATGTTGTTGAATAACCTCTGTGAATCCTTTAACTCTTGCATTTTAGATTTAAGAGACAAGTCTATCTTAACATGTCTAAAAAGGATTAGAGTTTATATCATGTTAAGGATGGCTAATAGAAGGATTGCTGGTACGGTTTGGAGACATCTTGTTGGGCCTAGGATTGTCAAGATCATTGAGAAGAACAAGTTGGGAGCTAGTCAATGCATTCCTAGATTAGTAGGTGAAAGCAAATACCAAGTGAGCCATATGTATGGGGGAGAGTATGTATTGGATCTAAAAGCCAAGACTTGCTCTTGTAAAAGATGGGATTTGTGTGCGATCCCATATTCTCATGTTATTTCTTGTATCTTTCGAAAGAAGGCAAATGTGTTTGACTATGCACATGACTGCTATCAGAAAAAAGCCTACCTGAGTTCATATGAACCTATGGTACACCCAATACCATCCATGGACCAGTGGCAGAGAACTAAGCGGCCTCCAATTAAACCTCCTCCATATAAGAAGTAGCCTGGAAGACCCAAGAAATCAAGGAACAAAAGACCAACTAAGATTAAAGTACCTGCTCTAGTTCCTCCAAACCATTTTCCCCCATATTACAATCCACCACCTACTAAGTTGAGAAGGATTTATGTCAAGATAAGATGCTCCATTTGTGGCCAGGAAAGACATAATAAGACATGGCATGCCAAACAAGGGGCAACAAAGGTATTTGGGTTATATTTTCTTTAGTTTAATTTCCTTTTGTTATTATTTAATTTAATTAGTTTTTTGTTTTTGTTATTGTAGGCCCTTCCTAATCAGCCCAACCAAGGAACATTTGGCTCTTCTACAATCCAAGGGGTAGCTCATGTATTTTAGTTAAAATCTCTTTAGTGTAATTCCTTTTTGTTCTTTAAGCCCAACTAAGGAACATTTGACCCTTTTTTTGTTATTGCTTAGTTTATTTTTGTTTATTTTTGTTTTTTAGGCCCAACCCAACTAGAAGCAGAGGTAGAGGTAAAGGTACTACTATAAGAAGAAGAAGAGGAAATGGGAGAGGTCAAATGTCAAATGGAAGAGGAAATGTAAGTGACAACTCAGTCATGCTACTTTGGTTAGTTAATTTGGTCAGAAATTTAATTCATGTACTTTATTTAGTTAATATGGTTCCATTTTATTTTAGGTTGGAAATTGGACAACAGAAATGCCAAACAAGCCGCCATCATCACAACCACTCTCTTACACTGGAGCTACATCATCATCATCACAACCACCCAAGTCTCCAGCCAAGAGATTCAAGTCTCTTGCCAAGAAGCTTAGACCATGGATGTTTTGAAGGCTAACTAGGAGGAGTCTATTGGATGTCTTTTTTGAAGTAGTTAGATGTGTTTTATGAATGGTTTGTTGGATGTGTTTTTTGAGTCTTTGGGCTGGAACCTAGTATGGTTGTTTTGTATTTGGTACATTTTGAAACCTGAACTAGGTGTTTATGTTCATCTATCTTTATGCTTCTGTTTCACTTGGAACCTGATTTGATACATTTTGGAACCTGTAATCGGTAATGCTGAAGAAATTGTTTTATATTTCTCACACCTCTTGATCGACACCCACTACTATTTGTTCATATCACAATTATCCACTCATGCGCTCTCATCAATAAAATGAAAACAAATTGAATACACCAACACCAATATGTCCACCAAACTTGAACTGAAATTTCATTGCAAAATGAACTACATATCGGTTACATTTCGACCTAATTGATCATAAGCTTTTCATCGTTTCCACCCGAAAATGTCAACCAATTGCTCAAGATACAGAGCATCATCATAATCACCAAAAACCCAAGACCTAATGACATAAATGAAACCCTCCAAATCTGATTATCTCTTGGTCATTGGCCTATTCTTTCCTCTTCCAACAATCTTTTTTGCTTGCCTAATTCTCTAACTTTGTACTCCAATTCCTTCTTTTCTCTCTCCACCATTTTCAGCTTATCTTCTACTTCTTTCTTCTATTCTTCTATTAACTTTAGGTCCTCTTCCATTGCTCTCATTCTTCTTAGCAACCCAGGAATTAGTTTTTTTCCTCTTGCACAGGTCGGTGCATCCAGCCACTCCCAATGATGCTTATTTCCTCTGTTTCTCTGCAAAGTACGTTTCATAACATCAAAGCTAAACTCATCAAGCAACAAAATAAAATTTCACTGATTAACTTACTCGACTCATCTCACAAGCCTCAAATCTTCTCCCAGGATTTAAATCAATCCGTGAAGTCTAGGTTTTGATATATCCCCCGCACCTGCATAGCTTCCTTGCACTAGGGCTCTGATTTGTTGATGAAAAAGAAATCATGCGACATTTTTGTGCATGCACTGTGTGGGCTTCCCAGATTTCCTTCGAATTTCCAAAATTTCAACACATCTACTGTTTTTATGTGGATTTCTTCGAATATAAATGGGAATTGGGGATTTATTTGGCGCTAAATTTGACATTTTTCGGAGGGAAGTTACTTTAGATGGGAGGTTGGACATTGTAGACTTGAAAAGATAAATTTGCCTATGAAATTGACACCACGTTAGCTAGACTTGACGGAATGACTACGTGCAACAAAACACATACTTGAGGGATCTCTGCAACTAATAATTGAGTTCAATGACCCAAATGTAACTACGGGTATAGTTGAGGGACCATTGCTGCGAATAACCCATATTTTTATAATATCTTTATATAATAATATATAAAGAATTTATGGGCCTCGTCTCGACCTTTTTTTTTTTTTTTTTTGTTCAACCTCTGCCTATGACTTTACTTTTTCATGGAAGCATGAATTTGATTGTTCCTTCAGAAGGTTTAAAAGAAAATTTTTTTTTTTTTTCAAGACACTGAAATTTAGTGAGATTAATATGAAAAAGTTAAGGCTAAATTGAATTCTATATTTATGCTTGTGTGGCCTTTTGACCCAGCACGTAATGTATTGGCACCTGATATCATGAAGGAAATTGAGGTTTCACCTCAAAATAATTGGTGGGAGTATCCCAACTCCTTATACAGCCCCTTAATTTTTTAGTGCGAGACAAACACTCTCAACATACTTTTTTTTATATTATAGTTTTTTTTTTTTGGACAACATTGCATATATGGCAAGTTTTTTAGGGTTTTTTTTTTTTTTTTGGTACAAGCAATAGCCTAAACTACAAGGTAGGGTTTTCTCACACACACAACTAAGATGCCATAGGGGTTCAAACTTGAGATCTCTAGTCGCAAGTCAATGCCATTTTCCACTGGACTAGACCTCGTTGGTGCATATAGGGCAAGTTTTTTCACAAGCAAATGTTCATTCATAATATCAAGAACGTACATATATACGACACTAAACAGTGGCCTAATTAAAACCTTCCTAAGAAAACCCAGACGAGGAAAGAGTACCACACATGTCAAAGAATAATAAGAGAGTCTAATTCAAGTCACGTTGGACCACTTACAAGACAAAAAACAGGGAGACCAACAGAGAAACGACTCAAAAACACGAATAGGCCAGAGAAAAGAAAAACCCTAGAAAACACACATAAACTTCTTTACACTGTCAAAAGAAACCTTCTATGAAAAACATAGTCCATAAGACAATCAAAGTCGCACCAGTATGCTAGGAAAGAAGAATACAGAGGGAGAGCACGCATCAGGAAGACAAAACTAGCATGGGCCACTTAAAATGAGGCTGAAATCAGGACTCAATGCAATCGCATGATGCCAAGTCAAGGAATGTTGGGAGGTCCCCAGTCTCCATAGGCATGTTAGGACGGGTACCACTACAGAAGTATTTAGGATCCATTAAGCCCATGCCAGGAACCAAGACGTCTACTAGCAGAGACGCCTTCGCCAGGCTCTTACGATTGACACTAAGACCCTGCACACAGAAGCAAAATTCAGACAAGACCACCAATAGACAACGAGGCCCAAATAGAGCACAACAACAAAACCCCTATGCCAAACATACCCCGCCGAAAACTAGTGAAGCATCAATACACGAACCCTAGAGCATCTCGACAGAACCACCACTCCAACCAGTCTCCAATGAAACCAGCGAGTATGGAGGGAGACGATTGACATAACCCATTTCGATGTCGAAGGGAGCGCATGATAGGGGAAAGCGGGCATCCCGGATGCTAGAAGGTGAAGGCGCACGACAACGAGGTAGGAAGGCGAAGTCAAGGGCGCTGCTGAGAGAACAAGCGTTTAAAGGAAGTGATGAGGACGACAAGATTCGTGAGAAAGCGAACGAAAATGAGAAAGAGGTGACGGCGCCAGTGGTGGTTCCAGGATTCTAAAGCCGGCTGGGCAAAACTTACATACTAAACTCAACGGTATGAGTGGATTTTGTTAATAAACATATGAAGATACACATAGTCATAGGGACGTAATAACCCTTACTCTCAAATGCATCTTTATCAATAAATAAAAGTTTAACAAATACAAAAACTAAAACTAGACAACGTAATCTTAGATCATGCTTAAGATAATTGATATTAAAATCTTGATCATCATTGACCATTTAATTCTCAACTCTTTCAACTTGAGACTCAACAATAGGAGATTCGAGAAGATTTTGCCAAGAAGAGAAATCGAACATCTCAACAAAAATAAACCTATTCTCATAATAGCATCAATGCATTTAATTAAACATACCAACGCAAATCAAACATCACAAAATTCCTAAAATCAAAGCCCTAATTAATTTCAACAAAATCCCCAAATTTTAATTCTTTCCTAATTAAACCCTAAAATACTTAATTTCAAATTAAAGATGCATAAGGTAATTAAAAGGGAGAGAATGAGAAGAATAATTGTTGCCAAAAGGAGAAGTTGTTAGCAAGAGGAGAAGTTGATGTCTATATGTAAAGAGAAGTAAAGGAGAAGTTGTTGTAGATAAAGACAAGAGGAGAGAAGCTGCACACAGTCAATATTTTTTTTTTTGCAAAAATTTGGGCCCCAGCTTGTGTCTCTCCTCGCTAGTGAAAGAGAATCGATTATCTTGTGTCTTTACTTTTTAAAAGTTTGAGGCAAGTTAAGTATATGCAGACTTGTGAATAAAATTACTAGTTACATTTTTTCTTTTTTGGGTAATCTTATTTGTATTATACTTTATGTCTAGGTCATAACATGTTCCACAAACGAGCCGCTTTTTCTTGTCTTACAAAATTCACAAAAGTCCCTTATTGTCTTATCCATCCAAGACAGGTAATCACACAAACTGGTGGACATAATTTGCTATGCCTGCTAGTGCCAGCTGCTGCACTAAGAAACATATGAACTCCGTAATGTTGGATACAACTATATTATCTTGGAGAAAAACTTAGAAAGTTGACAAGAAGAGAGGTTGTTCACTACTTTTCAAATCAAAATTTTCATAAGGAAGCCGGGAGATAATTCCAACATGAAGTCACTACCATATATGTATCAAAAGTCGACAAAGGGCAGCTTAAGGTTCCAATGAGAATCACTTACGATGATATTTGCCCTTTGGATTGTAGCAAATAGCAGGACAACTAAGTGACAATCAGAAGCTAACACGACCAGATGATTTAAAACTGGATTTTTCTTAACTTTTTCTAAACAATAAGGAGCAAGAAAAGCTTTAAAAACTCAGTAGATTCAGAGAAAGAGGTAGAAAAGATAGCCAAGGAGAAAAAAAATACCCAAAAAGGATGACTACTTTGGGAGGCCTAATAATCATTCTTCCAAGCTTTCTGTGTCTGCTTCTTGTCTTAGCTTTCATCAAGATCCTTCACAAACTATGGTGGACTCCAATTCGCATAAAGAAGCTGATGGCTTTGCAGGGGATCAAAGGCCCTTCTTACAGATTCTTCTATGGAAACACCAAAGAAATCTCCAACATGAAAAAGGAAGTCATGGGCAGGCCCCAAATTTTATCACATGACATACTTTCTGTAGTTCAACCTCACATTCACTCGTGGACCAAGATTTATGGTAACAAACAAACAAGCCATCTCAATTAGTTAACTTTGTATTTAAATCTTAGTTCTAACAAGATAAGTTTTGGTCATTTTTGCATGCAATTGCAGGGAAGAATTATCTTCAATGGCATGGTTCTCGGGCTCAGTTGGTCATTACAGAACCTGAGTTGTGCAAAGAGATACTGAATAACAGAGGCAGAGCTTATTCAAAAAGAGAGCCCCCACACCTTGTGAAGAAGCTATTGGGAGATGGCCTTGTGGCAACAACCGAAGCTGAAAAATGGGCAAAACTACGAAAGCTGGCCACCCATGCCTTCCATGGAGAGAGTTTAAAAGTAAGTTTTTTAAAGTTACTGATACTTTGTTGCGAAGAGTATTATAGTAACAGTTGTGCATGAAAAGAATAAATTGAAGGCAAAAGTCTGCTAATAGCATGATGGTATTATTGTTTTACTAGAGTATGATTCCAGAAATGGTAGCTAGTGCTGAGACGATGCTAGAAAGGTGGACAGTTTATGAAGGAAAAGAGATTGAGGTGTTTGAAGAGTTTAGACTGTTCACGTCGGAAGTGATTTCCAGAACAGCATTTGGCAGCAGCTACGTAGAAGGACAGGACATTTTTGAGATGTTGATGAAGTTAGGATTCCTAATATTCAAAAATATTCTCAAAGTCAGGATTCCTGGAATCAGGTAACACAGTACTTTTAATACTCCAATTGAAAAGAAGAGGAAATAAGGAAATTTTATAGAGTTACTTCTGTTATCTCATTTTTAGTCTTTCATTCAATGTTGCAGTAAGTTTTTCAAAACCAGCGATGAGATTGAATCGGACAAACTTGAGAAAGGAATTCATGCCTCCATAATAGAGCTGGTTAGGAAAAGAGAAAAGAAGACAATGGCTGTAGAAAAGAACAGCTTTGGGAGTGATTTTCTTGGATTACTTTTGAAGGCTAATCATGAAGCCAATGAGAACCAGAGGATTTCGGTGGATGAGTTAATTGATGAGTGTAAGACGTTTTACTTTGCTGGACAAGAAACCACTAATACATTGCTTTCTTGGACTGTCTTTCTCCTGGCACTCCATACAGATTGGCAAGAGGAAGCAAGAAAGGAGGTGCTACAACTATTTGGAAAACAGACTCCAAATCTTGATGGCATTGGCAAACTAAAAACAGTAAGAAACTTGTCTAGGTGGCAGAAATATGTTCTCAATAAAGTTTGAGATCCTGATTCAGTTATCTATTTTTCATTTTCATGCAGATGAGTATGATCATCAATGAGGCTCTAAGGTTATATCCCCCTGCTGTTTGGGTTATGAGGAATATAGAAAGGGAAGTTAGACTGGGAAAGCTCATTGTTCCTAGTAATCTTGAATTGGTTGTCTCAATCGTAGCACTTCACCATGATCCTCAAATCTGGGGACAAGATGTGCAACTTTTCAAACCAGAGAGATTCTCAGAAGGGGTTGCCAAAGCAACCAACAATCATGTTGGCGCGTTCATACCCTTTGGATTGGGACCTCGAACTTGTGTAGGCTTGAACTTTGCAACGACTGAAGCGAAGATTGCTTTGTCAATGATTCTACAACAATACGCATTCACCCTTTCCCCAGTTTATGTCCACTTGCCCTTACATTATCTTACAGTTCGGCCACAACATGGAGTTCAGGTAATGCTGCACTCACTTTAACGGCAAATGGTGTATCAAACGGACATGTTCCCTTGCACTTTGAGACAAGACAAGAGTTTGTTTGTCAATTGTCCTTTCAACTTTACCAAGCGATTGTTCTCTTTAGTTTGGCAGCATTTTGGACAGTCCAAAGTTTTCCTGTTTGTTCTTCTTTTTTGGGTACAATGAAATCTTATGCTTACAATTGTAATAAACATTTTCAATCTGAATGCATCATCCATATATAGTAAAAGGAATTTAAATAATGGCAGAAAGAAAGCTTAAACACAATATGTAATTAGTAATCAATCCCAAAACCAAGATGAGGGTACTGTCATTAACATAGGGACATTACATAAAGATGGATAGATAGATAGATTAACAAAAGCAGCAATAGAGTAGACTACTACTCTTTATTCATATAGCACTGAGTAAGTAGTTCCAAGCTATTTGGGCAAATCCTTGAAATAGGCAGCTGGGTTGCTCTCAAAGCTCTCCCTGTAGATTGTATCACCTCTTCCAGGTGCTTTCATGGTTCCAGCTGCATTGGCTCCAACACCACTTGCTGCTACATTGGACGACTTACCCCCGCCAGCAATTTGATTTCCAACCTGGCTATTGCTATTAATATTAGAGCCTCTGCTTCCTCCCATATTTGCAATCCAAAGTGTTTTTCTGGTTTATTTTTTTATTGGTGAGATAAGATAATCCAAAGTGCAAATTACTCAGTTGGTTCTCTCTTGGAGGGGTGAATGGCTATATATACACAGATTGTAGTGCATCAGTTTGATTCTACGAATTAAAAGAGTCAAAAGAGGAAATTAATAGAAGAAGCATTGGAACTGCCAGAATAATATTGACTGTGAGTTTTCCAATTACCGTAATGGGATTGGGATTTGAATACGTGAACCTTTGGATGAAGATTATACATTGGAATATGGTGTTTCCAATCCAATCCAATCCATGTATGTGGTTTCTGAATGCTAATTAAGAAGAAAAGGATGGTATTGAAGTCAAGGCATTTCCCAACAACTGTACAATAAACAAAGCTTGAACGTCATCGAAGCTCTGCTAATTCAACCTGAAAAACTCCACTGGAATATGAAAACAGTAAGACAGTTGTGGGAACCGAATTAAATCATACCCTAGGTCAAATAATTCATTCCATTTGGGGATTATTTGACCTAATTGGGAATTACTCAACCTAATTGGGAGTTACTCAATTTAATTGGGAGTTACCCAATTAAATTGAGAATTACCTAATTAAGTTGGGAATTGATTTGATTCCTACCCCAATTCCCAATTAAATGAGGAGTTACCTAATTAAATTAGGATTTGATCTGATACCTACCACGATTAGGATTTGATTACCCTAATAAATCAAATCCCTAATTAATCAAATCAATTCCAAATAGGGAGGAATAATTCCTTTCCATCTGTGGAATTATTCCTCCAAACCCTAATCTCCGAGACCATTATAAATACTTGGCTACGCACAAAGGTCAAGGTACGTCTAAATTCCTACTGAAACTCTGCAGAAATTATTTCTCACAAACCCTAGCCACCACTTTCTTTCTCTCTCTGACACAAGGCTCCGGCCACCCGGTTTTCCTTGAAATACCCTACCTAACTTAGGCATCGGAGGGCCTTTGGCCAACACCCCCCGGGTGTGGTCCTTTACCCGATCTGTTTTGCAGGGAGAAAGAGAAGTGGAGAAGACGAAGGAATCTTAGACGAATATCCTCGTGAGGAAATTTGTACAAACAAATTGGTGCTTTCATTGAGAGCACGAGATATATTCAAAGCGTGCTCCAAATCCATCTTTCACACATTTTTTCAAACAACCATGGTTGATACAAGACGTCCGAAGAGTAACGCCACCACGATGGGCCCATCTCATGGTTTTGTGGTGGAAACCTCAATGCAACCGCACGGAATCATGGCTGCCAACGCCTTGCAGTTGCCTTCAACTGCTGGAATTGCAGAATAGCCGCCACATGACCGGACCTCCATAGCCTTGCAATCGCCAGCGCCGACATCGAGTTGCTCGCCTCGTCCTGCCGTTGGAACACAAGCAGCCACACCACTTAACTACGGACCACCGCACAGCCCCACGGCTACTCTGACGTCGTCCCGGTCTTGGAGCAGATCCATTCTCTCCCTCCTCTGCGATCACACTTGACATATGCACTGTACGCGTCTAATGGAGCCCTAGCCACATGCCGTTAGGGCCCAATGCACACCACTCTACTTGACCTCGGCGAGGTGGACCTTAACTCGCGGGTTGATCAACTCATACTGAAGGTCGATGATCAAAACAACGATTGGCACACTACTCAGGCAGATCAACTTGAATCAAGGCCCCAACCTTGGACCCCATGACGAGGAGAGGAGGGCACACGAGCATGGCGGCGATTCGAGAGGTCCCAGTGCTAGTCGACAAGGGCAAACCGGCAGGGAAGAGAGCGAGATCGTGCGAGACGCAGACAGTACGCGAGCCGACTGAGCCGTTCGAGGCTAGGACCCAGAGACCAATGTGCTCGAGAGGCTAGGCCCACAATCCAATGTTCGTGCTCGCTTAGGTCCATAAGGAGCTCGAGTTCGTGAGCGGTCGCGGCGACAAGCTGTGGAGGGGTCCTCCCAAACTCAACCTTCTCTCCTGCCCCACCGGCAGGCAACCAGGATCGACCCTTGGGAGTTGGAGAAGAGGTTAGCCACCACGCCGAGGCACCAAGACGCCGACTGAACGACCTTCCTTGCGGCGAGGATGACGATCGACGCCCACCAGCCCGCTCGAGGACCAACACGCGGCGACAAGCTGCAGAGGAATCCTCACAAACTCAATCTCCTAATCGCCTCACGGGCAGAGCACCCGGGATCGACCTGGGAACCGAGGAAGAAGTTAGCGATCGCGTTCGAGGCACCGAAGACGTCGGCCCGAGACTCCAACCTGCGAGCAGGATGTCGCAAAGCTAGTAAATGACCAACTCCGAGGTCTCCGATTCAAAGGAAGCGCGAAGGAGGCCCTATGCAAGGAAATTGATCGAGTTGATTGCTCGCCCTTTACCGACGAGGTGGAACGAGCTCCGCCCGCAGAGCGTTTACAACGCCATCCATCACTCCATTCAAGGGGACTCGACCCTAAGAGCCATTTGAAGCACTTCAAGAGCGCCATGATCCCGCATAAGCGCACGACGCCTGATGTGCAAAGTGTTCGCGATGACTCGCGATGAGCAGCTCAGGATTGGTTCCACACTCTACCGTCCGCATCAATAAGCAACTTCAAGGAGTTCACCATCATTTTCACAAAGGAGTACACCTCCTACAAGACGGTCCGAAAGCATGCACCACCTTGCTCAACCTGCGCAAGAAGCGACGAGTCTCTACGAGACTACCTGAGACGGTTTAAGGCTGAGAAGGCCAACATCATAGGATGCAACGACCAAGTTGCATCCTCGCTTTCAAGAAGGGCTTGCCAACCGAGCACGAGCTATACCGGGAGCTGGCCATAACTCCAAGTCAAACCTTGGCGTAAGTGTTCGCGACGGCAGAGCGCCACGCACTTTGGGACGATGATCGATCGCTGCAAAGAAAGCTAGCAAGCAAGTTGACCACCCGACGAGCAAGCCAAAAGAGCAACAAGTTCGAGCAAAAAGCCCGAGATAAGCGCAGATCGCGGCCCCAAGAGGAAAGTTCAGAAACAGGGACCTTCACTGAATTCGCTATCCCAATCAACCAGATCCTAGCTCAGGTGAAGGACAAGCCGTGGGTGAGGAGACCACCACCCATGAAATGAGACCCCTCTAAAAGAGACAACAGCAAATACTGCGCATTCCACGGGGAGCACGGTCATTACACCAACAACTGCAACGCTTGGAAAAGGCACCTTGAGGAGCTGGTGAGAGAGCCATTGCACTGTAGTTCGTTGCAAAGAAGGCTATCCAGCAGATCGAGGATCGTGATGTAGCTGCCAAGGAACCTCCCCAAAAGGTCATTCGAATCAACACCATTCTAGCCGACTCCCAAGAGTCCGGGCTGACCACCAAGGAGCGCAAGAGAAAGATCGCGCAGGCAACTTATGTCTCCCAAGTCACAACGGGAGTACCACTGTTGGGGATACACCTATCATCGGCTTCCAGTAAGAAGGACTTGATCGGGCTTGACCTGCCACATAATGACGCCCTAGTCATCTGCATCCAAATTGAACAAGCTGTGATTGAGCGAGTTCATGTAGATGAGGGCGCGCAGCCAACATCCTGCAACTATCTGTTATCCAACAGATGGGGTTCGAGCCCAAGATTAGCAAACTTGCCAGATCGCTCACCGGCTTCAATGGGGCCACATCAATCACTATTGGAACGATCGACTTGGATGTCCACTCACCCCCGTGGTCTGCTCACGCACCTTCATGGTCATCGACGAGGTTTCCCCCTACAACGGAATCTTGGGCCGACCGTGGATCAGCAATATCGAGGCCGCCACATCTGCTCTACATTAGAAGATTCGCTATCCCATCCTCTGGGCGGGATCGGCAGATCAACAATGACCAAGTCATGGCAGGAGATGCACCGCCAAGGGCTCAAGAAGAGCAAGCAAACAGCTTCACACCAAGAATGCAAGCCGCCAACGAGGCAGAAGCGCTCTTAGCGCAAGCAAACCCGAAAGGAAGGAAGTTCGCCTCACAATAGCGATTAAGGAACCAGGATCGAGACGAGGAATCCGCCCGAAGGCTCCCTTGAAGAAGGTTAGAAGCCCGAGGAAGACGTTGAGTTAGTACTCCCGATCCCGACTCACCGCACAAAGAGGCGCAGATCACCGTGCGTAATCCGAACAAGAAGGATCGAGATGAGGAATCCGCCGGAAGGCTCCTTGAAGAAGGTTGAAGCCCGAGGAAGACGCTGAGTTAGTACCCCGATCCCGATCAGCCAGAGAAGGAGGCGCAGATCGCTCGCGCTGTAATTCAACCAAGAAGGATCGAGATGAGGAATCCGCCTTAAGGCTCCCTTGAAGAAGGTTGGAAGCCCGAGGAAGACGCTGAGTTAGTACCCCGATCCCGATCAACCGCAGAAGGAGGCGCAGATCGGCTCGCGCTGCAGAATTCAACCAAGAAGGATCGAGATGAGGAATCCGCCGGAAGGCTCCTTGAAGAAGGTTGGAAGCCCGAGGAAGACGCTGAGTTAGTACCCTCGATCCTTACCACCAGACAAGAAAGCGCGGATCGACTCGCGCTAAGCCTGCAGCGAAAGATGGAGCTGACCATCTTCCTCCAGAACAACAAAGACATGTTCGCGTGGTCACCATCCGACATGCCCGGCATTGACCCAAATATCATCTGCCATCGGCTCCATGTCAACCCCGCTAGCAAGCCCGTGGTGCGTAAGAGACGTAACTCTTGCTCCCGAGCGGTCGCGATCATTGAAGCCGAGATCGACAAGCTCCTAACCGCCGGTTTCATTGAAGAGGTCTCCTACTCGGAATGGCTGGCTAACGTTGTTCGGTGGCAAAACAAGAAAAGGGAAAATGGAGAGTATGCGTTGATTACACCGACCTCAACAAAGCGCCCTAAAGATAACTTCCCACTGCCGAGAATCGACCAGCTCGTGGATTCAACTTCCGCAACCACCGCCACTTCATGGATGCTTACTCCGCTATAATCAAATTATGATGTACGATGATGACAGGCAAAGACCTCTTTCATCATCGAAGAGGACCCATCACATAAGGTCATGCCTTTGGGTCAAGAACGCCGGAGCAACCTATCAAAGGCTCGTGAATAAAAATTTCAAGGAGCGATCGGCACAACCATGGAGGTGTACGCGACGATATGGTTTAAAGCCCTGCTGCCGGCAGACCACCTCAAAACCTCACCGAGGCGCTCACCGCTCCGCCAATATCGCATGAAGTCAATCCAAGTAAATGCGTCTGTTGTATCGTCCGCCGGTTCCTCGGTACTTAGTGACGAACGAGGTATCGAGGCACACCGCCAAATCAAAGCCATTCTCGAGATGAAGTCGCCTTCACGTGAAGGAAATACAGCGACGGGCAGAGCAATGGCCCCTAACAGATTCCTCTCAAAATCTATCGAAAGTTCAGATTCTTCAAAGCTTTGAAGAAAGGACAAAAGACAAATGGGACAAAGAGTGCGAAGTAAGCTTTCCGAATCTAAAGACCTACCTTACTTCACCTCCTCGTTTCAAAGCCGTCGGTGAAGACTTGTTCGTACTGGGTCCAACTCGGCCGTCACCACTCATCCGAGAAGAACTGGGGCCCAACATCCGATATTCTACACGCCAAAAGCTCTCTCGATGCAGAGACTCGCTACCCAAATTGAGAGCTCATTTTGGCCATTGTGGTTTCTGCGAGAAAGTCTGCGACCTTATTACTAAGCTCACCGAGTCATCACATGACCGACTTTCTTTTGAGATCAATCCTCCACCCCTGATGCTTCTCGACTCATGAAGTGGGCTATAGAGCTGCCAAAATACGACTTCCTCTACCGCCGAATACGCAATAAAGCTCAAGCCTTAGCAGACTTTGTTGCGAATTCACACCATCACCAAGAAGAGAAGCCGGTCAGAAAAAAGAAGGAAAGTTCGAGTGCATAAGACCTCCATTGAACTTGACCAACCCGACATGTGGCGCGGAGACGTAGAACTGTAAAGGAGCCGAGCGAGCATCGCATCATCACCCTGATGGAACCCTAGTAAAGCAAGCTATCACGCTTGGCTTCCCGGCTTCAAACAACGAGGCAGAGTACGAGGCATTGCTCGCTGGCTTGTGCTTGGCAAAGGAGTTATCAATCAAAAAATTGGCCATCTACTCAGATTCCCAACTAATCACAAGTCAAGCCTTCGGAGAGTACATGGTGAAGCACTCGAGGATGATCATGTACCTTGACAAAGTCTAAGAGTTGTTGAAGGCGTTTCCCACCTTCACCATCCAGCAAGTGCCCCGAGCAGAGAACGCGACGCAGATGCACTGCAAGCTTAGGATTGGCGCTGATACCCGAGACGCCCATCCGCTGAGCACCTCGACCAGCCTAGCATAGAAGAGGCAGAGCAGCCTGACTGGATCGATGAGGATCCTAGCTGGCAAGACCCCATCATTTGACTATCTAGTGAATGAAAACCTGCCCGAGGACAAGTCCGAGGCCAGAAAAATCAAGCATAAGGCTGCAAGATACTACATGAAAAGCGACATGCTTATCCGCAGATCATACTCCGGGCCCCATCTCACTTGCATCAAGTACCCACAAACGCTCGAGGTTCTTTGCAAGATACACGACGGCGAATGTGGAAATCATGCTGGGGGCAGCCATTGATTACTTCCCCAAATGGATCGAGGTTGAGGCTTTATCTTCTACCAAGAAGGCCGATGTTGAACGGTTCATCTGGAAGAACATTATTTGCAGATTCGGTTGCCCGCAATCAATAGTCACCGACAACGGTACACAGCAGGCACCACCGCATTCCTTGCAAAGTATGGCATCAAACAAAGACTGTCAACTCCCGATACCTGCAAGGCAATGGCTAAGCAGAGGCATCCAACAAGATCTTGCTTGACTGCCAAAGGAAAGACTGGAATGCGCAAAAGGAAAATGGGTCGACGGGCTGCCAGGAGTCCTATGGGCTTATCGCACAACCAAAAGGAGATCAATCGGAGAGACCATTTTCCCCGGCCTATGGGAGTAAGCAATCATTCCCACACATCATCCCTTCCATGAGCATCGAGGTGGGCTTGACCAAAGCGCAAGCGGATGAAAGTCAACCTTGATCTGCGCCAAGAGGAACGAGGAAAGGTCATTGTTCGAGTTTACCAAAGAACAACTCACATTTTGCTACAATAAGAAGGCCATTGTTCGAGTTGCAACTTACCAGCAGCAGCTCACGTCTTACCATAGCAAGAAGACCATTGTTCGAGCAAGAAGATACCATCAAGCTGGCATCTTACAACAACAAGGCCATTGTTCGAGTTGCAGCTTACTAACAGTAGCTCACATCTTGCTACAATAAGAAGGCCATTGTTCGAGTTGCAACTTACCAGCAGCAGCTCACGTCTTACCATAGCAAGAAGACCATTGTTCGAGCAGCAGATACCATCGCAGCTTGGCATCTTACAACAACAAGACCATTGTTCGAGTTGCAGCTTACTAGCTCGACTCCAAGTAGGCGACGGGCCTCCTTCATCTCCATTGCATGTCGCCCGCGGCACGAACTCAATGGAGTCTTTTTCGAGCATTGTGTCCCCGACATACGCCGCAGCGACAAGCCTCATCTTCATTGCGCATGCTCGCCACCGAACTCAATGGAGTCTTTTTCAGCATTGTGTCCCGACATACGCCGCAGCGACAAGCCTCATCTTCATTGCATAAGTCGCTCCACGGCACGAACTCAATGGAGTCTTTTTCGAGCATTGTGTCCCGACATACACTCGCAGCGACAAGCCTCATCTCCATTGCATAAGCCGCTCCACGGCACGAACTCAATGGAGTCTTTTCGAGCATTGTGTCCCGACATACGCCGCAGCGACAAGCCTCATCTTCATTGCATGTGCTTCATGAAGCACAAACTCAATGGAGTCTTTTTCGAGCATTGTGTCCCTGACATACGCTCGCAGCGACAAGCCTCATCTCCATTGCAGTGCTTCACGGCACAAACTCAATGGAGTCTTTTTCGAGCATTGTGTCCCTGACATACGCCGCAAGCGACAAGCCTCATCTTCATTGCAAACAGGCGCTTCACGAAGCACAAACTCAATGGAGTCTTTTTCGAGCATTGTGTCCCTGACATACGCTCGTAGGCGACAATCCTCATCTCCATTATAGACAGGCTGCTTCACGAAGCACAAACTCAATGGAGTCTTTTTCGAGCATTGTGTCCCCGACATACGCTCGTAGGCTTACAATCCTCATCTCCATTACAGCAGGCTGCTCCTCAAAGCACAAACTCAATGGAGTCTTTTTCGAGTATTATGTCCCTGACATATACTCACAGGTGACAAGCCTCACCTCCACTGAAGACAAGCTACTCCTCGAGTACAAACTTCATGGAGTCTTTTCAAGCGTCATGTCCCCGACATACGCACACAGGCGACGAGCCTTACCTCCATTGTGGGCAAGCTACTTCACGAGTACAAACTCAATGGAATCTCTTTCAAGTGTTATGTCTCCGGAGGTACACTTACAAGATACAATGAGAATTGAAGTTTGAAAGGCAACTGAAAATTCTATAACAAAGCAGCCAACCAGCACCATCTACTCATCGGCCTCACCTGCCTACTCATTCGCATATGGTCTAGCCTTATCAGCTACGCCACCTTGAAAGTTGTCTTCCTCCATTGCAGCTTCATCTGCTATCTACTCTTCAACTGCTTCTTCATCCACAACATTGCTCTGCTTACTTTGAGCAGGGGTAGGTCAAGATAAAGCTACTTACCGTCTTCATGTTCGAGAGGGCAACAAGGAGAAGCACTATTCCTGCAATCCAAGTATCCCAGCTTGTACGCATTAGCAACGATCTCTTTGCTCGAGCAGACGACTCTTTAGCTCTCTTGGCCGAAACTCGCAACATTGAGTCACTCCGTGCTTAACTGTTCGTGGCTTTGCAGACGAGTCATGATTTCTAGACAAATGTACAGTCCTCTCGCTTTGATCCTAAGATCGCACAAGCAACTCAAACCACGCTTCTCAACAGCCTCCTCACGGTAAATCATGGGTTTTAGGCGGCGAGCGGATACCGAGAATGTCCTAGACCTCCTGCATGCCATTGATCTTCTTACTGTTCGTGTTGACGAGGCGCTTGATCCTGGTAGATGAAGAAGCAACTCCCATAGGGACATTCCCAGCAAACAAGACCCCCTTAAGGAAGACTTGCTCGTGGAAGAATGAGGAAGCTTGGTCAAGGACTTATCCCGCTCAACTGGCAGATCATCTAGGTCCGAGCCATGCAGCTCCCATCTTTCAACATCTTCAGGGGGGCAGACCATCAGCCTCCTTCTGATGTTCACTCAGCAACTAGCGCAATCCACGAACCTGACAAGGATGTTTAAAGCTTGATGAACATTGATCGTGTTCGAGCCAAGATTGAGCTTCTTGTGGATGTCATTTTCTACAAGCATGAGACAGAAGTCAGTCAAACACACAGTAAAGAATTCCATGGCAATCTGTAGCAGATCATAGGGATGCAATTTACCATCACAGTAGGTGAGAGGAATGAGCGGACCGTCGCCAACCTCCCCTACCCGTCTGCCGCTGACTTCCAACATGTCCGTGCTCCACACATGATCGCCTTGACTCATACTATTCCTAGTTCGTGACACAAAAAGAAGAAGGAATTGAAGCAGTTTGGATCAACCACAAATAAGCCGACCCAAACGCCACCGCTCCAAAGAAGAGCGGCTTGCCTCTAGCCCAGGACAGCCCAAGTCAAAGAACAGTTGGCAAGTCAAAAGCCTCCTCCATTCAGGAGCCCAAATCCAAGGAGGAAGCCCAGTTACAGCTGGACAGCCCAACAAACAATTTGCATCTCCTACATGCCACCACGTGCCATGCAGAAGCTGGGGGGCATTTGTGGGAACCGAATTAAATCATACCCTAGGTCAAATAATTCATTCCATTTGGGGATTATTTGACCTAATTGGGAATTACTCAACCTAATTGGGAGTTACTCAATTTAATTGGGAGTTACCCAATTAAATTGAGAATTACCTAATTAAGTTGGGAATTGATTTGATTCCTACCCCAATTCCCAATTAAATGAGGAGTTACCTAATTAAATTAGGATTTGATCTGATACCTACCACGATTAAGGATTTGATTACCCTAATAAATCAAATCCCTAATTAATCAAATCAATTCCAAATAGGGGAGGAATAATTCCTTTCCATCTATGGAATTATTCCTCTGAAACCCTAATCTCCGAGACCATTATAAATACTTGGCTACGCACAAAGGTCAAGGTACGTCTAAATTCCTACTGAAACTCTGCAGAAATTATTTCTCACAAACCCTAGCCACCACTTTCTTTCTCTCTCTGACACAAGGCTCCGCCACCACACACGGCTCCGGCCACCCGGTTTTCCTTGAAATACCCTACCTAACTTAGGCATCGGAGGGCCTTTGACCAACACCCCGGGTGTGGTCCTTTTACCCCGATCTGTTTTGCAGGGAGAAAGAGAAGTGGAGAAGACGAATGAATCTTAGACGAATATCCTCGTGCTTGTACAAACAACAGTCAAGAACTCAATCATTAGCTTGTTCCAAGTGGCAGAAACGTTATCTTTTTTCTTTTCTTTTTTTTTCGTTTTGATGCAGATGAGTATGGTTATATTCCCCTGATGGTACTCTGTTAAGGAAAGCTAATGTTGAATTGGTACTTCACCATGATCCTCTAATCTGGGGACAAGACTCGCAACTTTTCAAATCAGGGAAAAAATTATTTATAAAAAAAAAAGGCCCCAGTAGCCGCGCGGCTATACCTTCGTATAGCCGGGTGGCTGTCCTATTTATTACCAAAAAAAAAAAAAAAGATGTTGCTAAAGCTACTAACAATAACGCAGGCGCTTTCCTACCCTTCGGAGTAGGAGGATCTCGAACTTGTGTGGTGGGATTGCTCTGTCAATGGTCTACAACGCTACTCCTTCACCCTTTCCCCGGGCTATGTCCACTTGCCCTTTCAGCAAGTAACAAATCGCCCACTCCGTGGAGTTCAGGTCATGCTACACTCCTTAAATCTTGCACTAGGTACGTATCTAGAAACCAGACATTAATCATAATAAAGCCTTTGGTTATGAAGTGAAATTGATAAAGTCAGGATGAAAACAATTGTTTATGTTAGAAGATGCCAGTAGAATATGAAAGTGATCATGTTAACTGCTACATTAGAAACACTAAAAAATAAACTCGCCGTCCATTTTGGGACCCTTTTTGTCATTGGTGACGAAGTGGGGAGATAATTCCAACATGAAGTCACAACCATGATGTATCAGAAGTCGACAAATGACCAGATGATTTAAAACTGGTTTTTTCTTGACTTTTTCTAAACAATCAGGAGCAAGGTAAGCTTTAAAAACTCACTAGGTTCAGAGAAAGAGATAGAGATAGCCAAAGAGAAAAACAATACCCCAAAAAATGACTAGTTTGGGAGGCCTAATAATCATTCTTTCAAGCTTTCTGTGTCTGCTCCTTGTCTTAGCTTTCATCAAGATCCTTCACAAACTATGGTGGACTCCGATTCGCATACAGAAGCTGATGGCTTTGCAGGGGATCAAAGGTCCTTCTTACAGATTCATCCATGGAAACACCAAAGAAATCTCCAACATGAAAAAGGAAGTCATGGACAGGCCCCAAATTTTGTCACACGACATACTTTCTGTAGTTCAACCTCACATTCACTCGTGGACCAAGAAATATGGTAACTGACAAACAAGCCATCTCAATTAGTTAACATTGTATTTAAATCTTAGTTCTATCTAAACAAGATCACTTTTGGTCATTTTTGCATGCAATTACAGGTAAGAATTATCTTCAATGGCATGGTTCACAGGCTCAGTTGGTCATTACAGAACCTGAGTTGTGCAAACAGATACTGAATAACAAAGGCAGCGCTTATCCGAAAAGAGAGCCCCCAAACCTTGTGAAGAAGCTAGTGGGAGATGGCCTTGTGGCAACAACTAAAGCTGAAAAATGGGCAAAATTGCGAAAGCTGGCCACCCATGCCTTCCATGGAGAGGGTTTAAAAGTAAAATTTTTTAAACTACTGGTATTTTGTTGCAAAGAGTATTATAGTAATAGCTGTGTCGATTATATTTAAACACCAAAAGATTAAATTGAAGTCAAAAGTCTGCTAATAGCATAATTGTATTATTGTTTTACTAGAGTATGATTCCAGAAATGATAGCTAGTGCCGAGACGATGCTAGAAAGGTGGACATTTTATGAAGGAAAAGAGATTGAGGTTTATGAAGAGTTTAGATTGTTCACGTCGGAAGTGATTTCCAGAACAGCATTTGGCAGCAGCTATGTAGAAGGACAGAACATATTTGAGATGTTGATGAAGTTAGGCTTCCTAATAGCAAAAAATTTTCTCAAAGTCAGGGTTCCTGGAATCAGGTAACATAGTACTTTTAATACTCCAACTGAAGAGAACAGGAAATTTAAAAAAATTGGAGAGTTACTTCTGTTATCTCAGTTTTAGTCTTTCATTTAATGTTGCAGTAAGTTTTTCAAAACCAGTGATGAGATTGAATCGGACAAACTTGAGAAAGGAATTCATGCCTCCATAATAGAGATGGCTAAGAAAAGAGAAAAGAAGACAATGGCTGGAGAAATGGACAGCTTTGGAAGTGATTTTCTTGGATTACTTTTGAAGGCTAATCATGAAACCAATGAGAACCAGGGGATTTCGGTGGATGAGTTAACTGATGAGTGCAAGACGTTTTACTTTGCTGGACAAGAAACCACTAATACATTGCTTTCTTGGACTGTCTTTCTCCTGGCACTCCATACAGATTGGCAAGAGGAAGCAAGAAAGGAGGTGCTACAATTATTTGGCAAACAAACTCCAAATCTTGATGGCATTGGCAAACTGAAAACAGTAAGAAACTTGTCTAGGTGGTAGAAATATGTTCTCAATAAAGTTTGAGATCCTGATTCAGTTATCTATTTTTCATTTTCATGCAGATGAGTATGATCATCAATGAGGCTCTAAGGTTATATCCCCCTGTTGTTTCGGTTATAAGGAAAGTCGAAAGGGAAGTTAGACTAGGAAAGCTGATTGTTCCTGGTAATCTTGAATTGATTGTCTCAATAGTAGCACTTCACCATGATCCTCAAATCTGGGGACAAGATGTGCAACTTTTCAAACCAGAGAGATTCTCGGAAGGGGTTGCCAAAGCAACCAACAATCATGTAGGTGCATTCATACCCTTTGGACTGGGACCTCGAACTTGTGTGGGCTTGAACTTTGGGACCACTGAAGCGAAGATTGCTTTGTCGATGATTCTACAACGCTACGCCTTCACCCTTTCCCCGGGTTATGTCCACTTGCCCTTACGTTATCTTACAGTCCGGCCACAACATGGAGTGCAGGTAATGCTGCAGTCACTTTGAACTGCCACAACATGGAGTGCAGGCAAGGTTGCCTTGTACTTTCAACTTGACAAAGCAATTGTTCTCTTTAGTTTGGCAGCATTTTGGATAGTCCAAAGTTTTCCTGTTTGTTTTTGTTTGTTAGTAGAATGAAATCTTATGCTTACTTTTTGATAATAAACATTTTCAGTTTGAATGCATCATCCATATATAGTAAAAGGAATTTAAATAAATAATGGCAGCAATATAGTAGACTACTACTCTTTTATTCATATAGTAGTAGTGAGTAAGTAGTTACTTCATTCAAAGCTCTCCCTGGAGATAGCATAATCTCTTCCAGGTGCTTTCATATTCCCTGCTGAATTGCCTCCACCACCACCACCACTTGCTCCTCCTACATTGGATGACTTACCTCCACCACCAGCATTTTGGTTTCCATTTCCAACCTGGCTATTACTATTACCATTAGACCTTTTGCTGCCTCCATTTTTGCAATACAAAGTGTTTTTCTGGTTTCTTTTTTCCTTGGTGAGAAAAGTGCAAATTACTCGGTTCTGTGGCTTTGTTGGAGGGCTGCATGGCTATATATATACATACACAGATTCAGAATGTAGTGCATCAGTTTGATTCTAAGAATTAAAAAAGAGTGAAAAGTGAAAAAATTAATAGAAGAAGCATTGGAACTGCTAGAATTATATTGACTGTTTGTTCATCGAACTTGAGTTTTCCAATTACCGTGATGGCATGGGATTGGGATTTGAATACTTGAACCTTTGGATGAATATTATACATTGGAATATGGTGTTTCCAATCCAATCTAAGAATGTGGTTTCTGAATGCTAATTAGGAAGAGAAGGATGGTATTAAAGTCAATGCATTTCCCAACAACAATTGTACAATAAACAAAGCTTGAACTTCAACCTGCAATCCTCCATTAGAATTTGTTTAGTTGGCCTTGTTATGCTTTGCTCAAATATCAGATGCCTCAACCAGGAAAAAAAAATAAAAAATCACGTGTAATATGGAACTATGATTTACCGTATCTACTATCTCTCCATCAAGTTTCCTTGGAAATTGAAATGAGCCAAATTTTGGATAGAATAATAGAATATTGGGATTTGGGTTTGGATATAAACTCATAATCTACATGGACGTCTGAGCTTTCTAGACACTCCTTCCAGTGACATCCGTTACTGTTAGTGAGGAACCAAAATAATAAAATTTCATTTACTATTTACAACATGGCATGCTTGCTGTGAGCATGACATTTTAATATATTGGAGCACACAGATTTGACAGTTGCCAACTGGCAGTTGGCAGTTGACAGTTCCTGAAAAGCACCATTACAATGTATGACCATGATAGTGGACAGACGGTTTTACATGGTATAGTTGGAAGTATAGAGATTGGGCATCTTATTCAAATGCCTCAAAATCTTCTCAGCCATCTGCCTGGTATTTCCAGCTCCATGATGAAAAGCATTCACCAGTATGGCAGGCAACACCCTGTCGTTTGATATATCTGAAGCAGACTTATCCCCACCTTTGTTCAAGAACTTTTCAATCACCCAAAATGACTTCTGCCAGAGCCCCTCTTCCCTGTGCTCTTTCACCACATTCAAAACTTGTTGCACAGCGTTTGCCTCACTCAGCATGCTCACACTCTTGTCCACATCAACTTTGTCATCCAACAAAGTGCATATAGTTGACAATGCAGCTTCCACAACCTCTGCATTCTCATTTCCCAGACAAACCAATAGCCTCTCAACTGCCTTTGCATCAACTATGCAGAAGGTGTTTTGTGAAGAACAGACCCCTCTGTGAACCGGGCACAGTGGTATTTTACTCCTCCTTGATGAGCCACAGAATAGATACTTGGGCAGGTAGAACAACTTCTTTCTCTTGATTTGTGGTGGTTTGGATAATCTTATTGACTCTGTAGAAAGATTCTCCAACCCAATTGCTGATAACCTCTGAACTTCATCACTTGATGGTTGTATGAGTAGTTCTGTGAATACTGCTGTAAAATTGTGTGTTCTTGCTGAAAACAGTATTTGGGGTTCATATAATGTTGTTGTGAATCTGACTAGAATGCCTACTAGACCTTCTAAGTAAGCTCTTTCAAACCTGGTTGCTCTTGTTCCTCTTTTTTGAATTTGATTGATTGCTTCTAGGATTGTAGGCACTGTATTATTGTATAGAAGAGCTAGGTTGAGCGTCAGGTTTTGATGGGGAAGTTGAGCTAGAAATTTAGCCGAAAGTGCCTGCTTCTCGGTGATGAGGGTTGTATCAGTTGGGCTCTGGACAAGATCCTCAGGCTGTCCTCTGGTTTTGCAGAGTCTTTCTGCTAGCACATTGCCCATAAGGGGTGAAAGAACAGTTAGTAGCGTGGTCGCTGCAATGGCAAGTTCTTCATGTGGGTTATTGATGAATTCAATGAGGGTGTAGCTTGCTTCAGTTTCTTTTACCAGTGAGACAATGGTGGCTGCAGATCTGGGGATCTTAGCAATAAACAAAAGAATTCTGATGAGGTTGTTGTTTAGTTCATCTGAGGTTGAGTTCTTGAGCATGTACATGATGTTACACACCACATAGTCCGAAGTCATGGTGTGACCGTGAGAATTAACCTGGAGGTTCTCAAGCTCAATCCCAGCATCAAGTATATTTGCAAGGATTGCAACTGCTTCATTTTTTGAGTTCATTGGCTCATTTTGAATATTTCGAATGAACATCTCTTCAACCATGATTTGCACAATTCCTGCTTCTTCAAGTATTTTTCCATTTGGCTGGTATAATGAGAGTTGTGCTAGAGCTTTGAATGCTGCCCTTCGGGTCAGGGTATTTCCCCTATGTACCATTTTGATGAGAGCAGGAGAGGCCCTCTCAGCAACATAAGTTTTGCTGTCATGTCCAAGAACAATTTCCCCAAGGTAACTTGCCATTTCCATCATCATCTCTTCACAACCTGTTATTTCAGAGAAAAAAAAAATATAAGATAACATTTGAGATTTTCAACAACTAACTTATCATATGTCATTTAATCTGAACTTGCAGAATGGTCACAATGATAAAATTAGTGGTCCAAAAAGTTTAAATTTCTTTGTTATTTATGCTTGGCTGGAACTGTGGAGTTGTGGAAATTACCTTCAGTAAGATTCTTTAGGAGGGGTTCCAGGAATCCATTTTCTGCCATGTTTTTTATGTTATTTGGCGAATGCTCTAAATTCCTTAAGATTTCATCTGCTTTTTCTGAAGCAAAGGCATCAATAGACCGTCTATATTTAATCCTGATCAACATAAGGATTGCTCCAGTGACTGATCCAATTCTCTCACATAATGATTGTGATCTTGAAAGCTCAAGCAAGTATAGCAATGATGCATGCCTTATGGACTGGTGACTACTAGAAAGCATCTTGATTATAGTTGAAATATTCGTTGTTTGCGCAATCATTTCCTGCACAAGAAACCACTGTCAAAGTTGGAGCAAAAAAGTTTTCATTCTAGTCAATCTACTGGTTTGGTTAGTGCATGTTTTAGTAAATCATAGTACTTTTCTTAATTGGTTGTTTCTCATTAGAAATGAGGAAATTGAAATTTGACCTTGCTGTCATTATCATCCTCCACCAGTTGCCTCAAAAGTTCCAGCACTGCACATCTAACATCTTTGTCTTTGTACTCCAGACACTGAACAAGCAATGGCAATATTCCAACACTCCGAACTTGCACCTTACTGTAAGGGTTCCCTTGGCAGATACTTTGCACGTCCATTACTGCTTCAAGTACCATATTCTCTGAACTAGCCAAGGACAATGCTGTACGAGCAACCTTAATCCTTGCTGCCTGATTCCTTTCCTTCCACTCCTCTAATGTGGATTTCAGAGCTATGTTGGCATTGAAAGATTTACTCATCAACTTTTGTCCAGTGATTGGGCAGAAAATTTCTTCTGAGTCGTTGAACATCTCAAACCACTCAACAATTGCTTTCCTCTCGTAGGTCACTCCACTTCTTATGGTTACTGGGTCATCCATGATCTTCTTTGTCAGTGGGCAGAAGAAAGTCTCATACAGAGGCTCCATGTACTCACCCACCTGTGGAAATGTTGTTAATGATCCACTCATGCTCCCATGTTTTCTTTTGCTGACCCAACTTGTGCTTTTAAGGATTTCAATCAGCTGAGGTGTATTTAAGAGCTGAGGATTCTCCGTGGAAACCTCAAAATCTATAGAGTAGAGATCTGTTTCTTCTTTTGGTGTTTGTTTTTCCTTTGGTTGCTCTTCCAAGGACAGCATCTTTGTATCTTGTTCATTGGTCTCAGATGTTTGAGCTTCAAAATGAGCATTCTGCATCTCCTTTGAAAGCGACCGCATTGCAACTTCTGCATATTGTTGGTCTCCAAATGTGGAGGACGGTATCAAGCTCAGGCATTCTCCTATGTGCTTAATGACCTCCTCCAGCTGTGCTATAATGATTCTCAGTTCAGGATCTGAGAATGGTTGGATGCCTATTTGGCATCTCTCCACAAGATCTTTGGCCAGATTAACACTTTTGGAAATAGACTGCAGAATTTCCATTGCATTTTCTGGGCAGGTGTCAGTCATCTTCAACTCCATTATGGCCATAGAAGCCCGATAGAGGTAGCAAGCAGTCTCAATGAAATTTTCGTGTTCCACCTCGATGCTTACTACCAATTCCGTGATTTCTGAAATGGATGCCAGTATGGAATCTGCAAGACTTTCAACTGGACTTGCATCTTCCTTGAGCTGAAGAAAAGAATGATACAGATTAGTCTTTTACCACACTCATGAATCTATGAAGTTAAGGAATCTATTTTTCTATAGACAAAGATTCCTTGGTTTTCATCCTTAAGATACTCCCACAAAATAAAGTTAGTGATACAGGTTTTCTGCCACCAAGAAATTTAGTGAGTTAATAAAGGTTATTCAATTTAATAGTTTCATGTTTTTGTTTTTGTACTACTTATACCTGGTGACAGATATATCAGCTAGCATGCTTGTATCATTCAAAAGTTACCTGAGAAACTAATTCGTAAACGGTAGAACTTTACCACTTTGTAGATAGACGTATGAAAGCTTCCCAGAGCCTTGATTTTCATTTCTCAAACACATAAGAATTGTAAAAGGCTAAAAAGAAAGAAAAAAAAATGCTTTTGAAGTCTCCTACCGGCATCCAGTTGTAGTTGGTCTGAATTATATAGCCTTGCTGTTATGAACCTCAACCACAAAACCACAAAACCAGAGTGCTAAGCAGAAGACTTGGCAAAGATGAAACTTTCAATTATGAGTCACTGATAGCTCTTTGAATGTTTGTGTGATCTCACCGATAGTAATTTTTATTTAGTTAGATACCTTTTGTGTTGATAGACTCAAGAGCAGGCACAAAAGACTTGGTCAGCTAGCAATCACTTCTGGTTTGGCTGGAAGTTTCTATCAGATGAATTACTAGCATACAGAAGAAAGCCTCTGATACTGGTTAGTGTTACGTGTAGTCGTTCTTCTTCTTTTTTAATTAATTCCTATAGGATTGACTAAGTAGTTTCTTCAAGATATGCATTTGTTTTATTTATAATCAAGGTTTGAAAGTCATGACTGGTAATTTACTTTACTTTAACAAGGTAGACTCTTTCTTTTTGCCATATATTAGGACCATGCTGAGTTGATGTGATGCAATGCAAGGTAAGCACTAAGAAATGTGTTTGACATTACAAAGAAGCTGGATGGAGGCATGAAAGCCTATGCACAACCATGTGAAATAACTAAACTAGCACTTACAGCTGATCCACTCTGATGCATGGGGAGACGGATTGAAGACGAAATGAAGACGGATCAAACTTAGAGCATCCACAATGATGCTCTTTATTTCTTAGCTAAAATTTAGCTAAAAATATAAGAAAGCCATTTTAGGAGCTCACTAAAAAAATTTCAACTCCAACCATATTCCCTAATTTGGAGAGCCATAAATGCTATAACTCTTTTTTAATTGGTTCATCTCTCTTAAAAAAATAAAATAAAAAATAGTTAGCATTAAATAAAGATTTGAAATACTCATTAAATAAAGTAGTATTAAATTATAGGGAGCCCCTATGAGTCCTTTCTCTCTCCTCAGATTTAGGAGCTCCTAGAAGACTCCCTATTTTAGGAGGTGGATAGGGAGCATAGTTGGAGTTGTATTTTTACAATTCCTCCCTAAAATTTGTCTAAGGATGTGATTTAGAAAGCTCATTGTGGATGCTCCAGTTTGGGATTGCTGTCACTTTTAAAAAAAGTTGCTTCTACTGTGCTTTGAAAATAATTAGTTGTAAAGTAAAGTAGCTCCATGTTTAGTAAACAATATTTTTAAAGTACTGTTATTACAAAAAGCAGTGTCAAAACTGTTTGGTAAATTTTAATATAAAATTGTTGTGACTGTGAATAATGACTAAAATAGACATGATATTAAAAGTGTTATGTACTAATCATGTGGTGGTAGTGGTAGTGATGGAGTGGAGGTAGTGATGGTGATGAAGGTGGAGTTGGTGGTTGTGATAGTGGTGGTGGTGGTGGTGGGGATGGCGATTGTGGAGGTGCTGGTAGTGGCAGCATGGTGGAGGTTCTGTAGGTGGTAGTGGATGTGGAGGTTTTGGAGGAGGAGATGGTAGTGTTGGTGGTGATGGTGGTAGTGTTGGTGGTGATGGTGGTGGTGGTGGTGGTGATGGTGATGGTTATGGTGATGGTGGAGGTGGAGGTGGAGGTGGAGGAGGTGGTGGTGAAGGTGGTGGAGGAGGTGGTCATTGTGGTGATGGTGACGGAGGATGAGGAGGAGAAGGATGTGGTGGTGGTGGTGGCGGTGGTTGTGGAGATAGTGAATGTGGTGGTGCAAGTGGTGGAGTTAGATGTGGAAGTGGAGGTGGTGTCATTTTTAAAATGAATGATGGTATTTTGGGAATTAAAAATTCATTAAAAGTTCATCTCTGCTTGAAAGCACTTTGAAAAGTAACTCGAGTCTGCTTTTAAAAGTCAAAAGGCCACTACTTTTAAAATAATCGAGATATTTTATTTTTACCAAACACCTTAAACTGCTTAACTTTAAAGTAAAACAGATTTTTGGCGAAAAAAAAAAAAAGCAATCCTAAACGGGGCCTTAGTACATGAGCACATATACACTATCTTTACGAAACTCATGACGTTGGTTAACCAATACACTTGGGGAGAGAAAACTCATCATCCACTCAAACTTCTACACGTGGCATATACTTGTACGCACCAAGGCCACCACCCTTAAACACGTGACATATACAATTGGCTGAACTAGAAGCTTAATGTGCTAAACATTAAACGCACAATTATTACTTGAGGACAAACGTTGTCTACCCAGATTAGAGCTTGCTGTTAACCAATATCAAAAGAAGAACTATGAAGAACAATTTCTAGAGAGAGAGAATGAGATATCTGGAATAGAGAGAGAGAGAGCACAGAAAAATGAACTTCCTTTCTTAATGAATAGGTAAAATCAGAATACACTACTTATACACAGCCATCTTAACTAACTAACTATCACATCTTCTAATCTTATGCCAAGTGTCACAATCCTACTCTAACATCCCCCCTCAATCTCACGCTGGGATAAACCAAGCATGAGATTGTGACAATGAGTATGGAAGAGAGGAGCACTTAAGCCTTTGGTGAATATATCAGCAAATTGCTCTCTGGAAGACACAAACTGCACAAAGAGCTGTTGTTTGGCCACCCGTTCCCGAACAAAATGAACATCGATCTCAATATGTTTGGTCCTCTGATGCAGAACGGGATTGAAGGATAAAGCAATTGCGGATAGGTTATCACAAAAAAGCACCGGTTGCTGAGCAATGGGAACCCGCAAAAACACCAGAATTGTTTGAGCCACAAGTTCTGCAGAAGTAGTTGACAAAGCACGATATTCGCCTCGGGAAGATCGAGAAACATTGTTTTAGAGGACCAAGACACGTGGATTGGAACCAAGAAACACAACCAAACCAGAGTGGACCGCCGATCATTTGATCTCCTCGATCACTAAATGCTGTTAAGTTCAAGTTTCCGAGTATAGCTAAGGCCGAAGTGCAGTGTACCCTTCAAGTACCAAGAATCCGCTTGACGGCTGTGAAATGTGACACCATTGGATTTTGCATAAATTGACAAACCTGATGCACAGAAAATGCAATATCAGTCGGGTGAAAGTCGATATCTGCAAAGCTCCGGCAATACTGCGATACAAGGTGGGGTTCCCATAAGGCTGACCATCATCTTTGAGCAATCGGTGATAAGGAAGGCAAGGAGTATCACACGCTTTGGCTTCAGTCATTTCAGTTTTGACAAGGAGATCTTGGACATACTTAGACTGTGACAAAAACAATCCAGAGTCGGTACGAGAAATTTGGATTCCCAAAAAATAATGCAAATCTCCTAAGTCTTTGAGCTCAAACTCAACTGTGAGAGAATGAATAACCTTGTGAATTTCACTGAGAGCACTGCCAGTAATGATGATATCATCCACATATACCAATAAGATGACAATACAAGAATCCACTTGTTTCACAAATAGAGAGGAGTCAGAGTATGTATGTTGAAACCCCAATGTAGGTAAAAAGGAAGTGAACCTGTCATTCCAGGCTCGGGGAGCCTGTTTTAACCCATATAAAGATTTATGAAGTTTGCAAACCAAAGTTGGATGATGAGAATCCCCAAATCCAGGAGGTTGAGCCATGTACACCTCTTCTTGGAGAATACCATGCAAAAAAGCATTCTTGACATCGAGTTGGCGTAACGGCCAACCAAAATGGGCAGCAAGAGCTAAGACAATCCGCACTGTAGTTGGTTTAACGACAGGACAAAGTTTCCCCATAATCTTGACCTGGTTCTTGATGAACCCTTTAGCAACCAATCGCGCCTTATGTCGTGCAATAGACCCATCTGCATGTTTTTTAATCTTAAAAATCCACTTACATCCCACCAGATTCTTGTCAGGAGGTAATGGCACCAAACTCCAGTGTCCCCGAGAATGAAGAGCATCGACTTCCTCTTGCATAGCAGTCAACCAAACGGGCACTTTTAAAGCTGACTTGTAAGTGGCAGGCTCAACTAAGGATAAATCAACACCCCCAGACTCCTGTAGAGTTGTTAGAAAAACCTTCTTCTTCACAATGCCACTTTTACTTCGAGTTTGCATGGGATGCAGATTCATATGAGGAACCTCAAGAACTATTTGCATGGAGTCAGGTTGAAAAGAATCAGCCAATGGTAAAGTGTCAGTTGGCAGAGCTCCAGCATTGGACTCATGTACCACAGGGATTGATGATAAAGATGGAGATGCACCAGTAATGGACAGAGGTGATGGTAAAAAGGATGGAGCAGGAGTATTGCGAGGTGAAATGAAAGCATCTGATGCAGTAGTGTCATGAGAGGTAGGCAATGCAATAAGATTGTTAGTAGTGACAACAGGTAAAGGAGGAGATGGACGTGGCAGAGGAAGAGATTGAAAAATAACCTTTGAATGGGGCACTAAGTCGGCATATGGAAAATCATGTTCATCAAAAACAACATGTCTAGATATATATATACGTTTCCCAGACACATCATAACAGATATAGCCTTTATACTGAGAAGCATATCCCAAAAAGACACACTTAATGGTTTTTGGTTGAAGTTTGTGGGTAAGATAAGGTTTTAACAAGGGATAACAGGCACAACCAAATATTCGTAGATGAGAAATGGCTGGAACATTTCCAAACAAAACTTCAAAGGGAGATTTATCATGTAAGATGGATGTAGGCATTCTATTAATCAAGTAGGATGCAGTTTGGACAGCATAAGTCCAAAAAGAAGATGGCAGGGTGGCATGTTGTAATAAGGTGATGGTAGTCTCGATAAAATGTCTATGTTTTCGTTCAGCGAGCCCATTTTGTTCAGGTGTGTATGGACATGACTTTTGATGAATGATACCCTTATCAGCAAGAAAAGCTTGAAACTGTTTGCTAACATACTCTCCCCCCCCATCACTCTGAAGAATCTGAATGGAAGTGGAAAATTGAGTTTGAACATATTTGTAGAAGGTAACAAATACAGAATACACGTCACTTTTATTGATTAGGGGAAAAAGCCAACAATACCGTGTACATTCATCCACAAAAATCACATAATACCTGTATCCATCAACAGAAATACAAGGAGAGGGACCCCAAAGGTCACTATGGATGATATGAAAAGGTTTGACAGACTTGTGGACACTGTGGGAAAAGGGAAGTTTACAAAACTTGCCCTGAAGACAACTATGACACATGACAGCTGAAGAAATGGGTTTACATTGTACATGTGCCTTTTGTAACATCAATGTAACAATTTTATTTGTAGGATGACCTAGTCTATGATGCCAAGTAGAAGAGAGGACTAGCTGACCAAGATATGCTCGAGGTTGAAGTTTGGTGGTTGTGAGAACAGAATGAGAAGATGCAAGAGGAATGGGATAAAGTCCATTACGGCACAGCCCTTTGTAAAGAATCCTCCCTGTGGCTTTGTCCTGAATCCAAAAACAAAAAGCATCAAAAATTAACCAACAATTGTTGTCCAAACAAAGCCGATGCACAGACAACAAATTTTGAGTCAACTTTGGAACATATAGAACTGAATTCAAGTTGATTGGCTTGACTCGTGTAGGAATAGCAGAGTTACCAACACATGATACCGACAAACCTTCACCATTAGCAGTTTGAACTGTTTCATTTGTAGGATAAGGTGTAGCCAAAGATAAAGTGGATAAGTCTGCAGTCATGTGATTGGTTGCCCCAGAATCAGTAAGCCATACTTGAGGTAGACCCTGAGATGAGGGTGGCTGAGATGGTTGCATAACAGTATGCATAGCTTGCATTGGGGATTGTTGAGAGTGATGAGATTGAGCTGAAGAATATCCAAGTGAGGAAGAAGGCATCCGAGGAGCATGGGAAAAACCTCCAGCACCAATAAAGTTCGGACCGTTATCATTATAAAAGCAGTACCATGTGGTGTGATTTGTTTTACCACAAATATGACACTTGGACCTCGCATGAGGATTAGACCCACAGAATGGAGCAGTGTGACCTTCACTGTTGCACAATTGACAAGTAGGAACAGGTGGGGCTGATGGAGATGTATACTGAGAAGTGGGAAATTGACCAAGAACACCTGGAGTTGGTGTGGGCAACACATGGGTTTGAGTATAAAACTGTGGTCTCGGATTAAACGGTCGTTGACCTTGATTAAACCTGCCCTTTCCCTTGTTGCTATGAAAATTTTTATGACCACCATTAACATACGAGGACTGACCAGGAGTTCCATGAGACTGCGGAAAAGATGACGCAGATGAGACAGTAGGCCTGGAAGTGGCAGCCATAGCAATGATATGATGGGGCAACAAAGTGAGGTTCTCCACAATATGCTCTTCGGCAAGTAATGAGAGCGAAACTCTTTCAGTGTAATAACACTCTCTCTACCCCGAACCACACAACGAAATGTATTATATTCAGGAGGGAGGCCATTCAAGGCTAGAATCACAATATCCTCATCAGCAAAATATACCCCTGCAGCTGCCAAATAATCTCTAGCCTCTTTTATTTTGAGAAGATATTGACCTATAGTATCAGATCCTTTTCGAATATTCTGCAAATTAGACTTCATTTGAAAAATGCTAGTCCTTGACACAGTGGAAAATTGTTCTTTTAAACGAACCCAAAGATCTCTAGAGCTATTACTACCAATCGCACAAGACAGAGCCACTGGAGACAAGGTTGCAGTAAGAAGTTGCATAACAGCCCTATCATGCATTTTCCATATCAACACAGCATCACAATCAACAGCAGAGGAAGTGTCGGAGAGTTTATACCAGATTCTCCAGAGGCAACAGTAGGAGGGCAAGGACGAGAGCCATCAACAAAACCGATGATTCCATTGCTCTCCAGCAACAATTGCATCTGAAAATGCCAATTCAGATAGTTCGAGTCATCCAATTTCACGTTCACAGACGTTGAAATTGTAGAAATAAGAGCCGTGATCGGAGATTGCAAAATCTGAAGTTGTGCAAAGTCACCATTGTTGCAGTACAGAACGAAGCAATTCACTACGAACTTATCACAAACACTTGAGCGGCACAATGCCAAGAGAGGAGACGAAGAAGCAATCACGCTTTGAGATCGAATCAACAAACCCTAGAAATTACGATTAGTCGAGAAGACACAGAAATCGTGAAGAAGCAAGAAACAAAGAGATTAGAGGTAGCCGAAGATCAAATCGAAGACAGAGATAGCGGAAGCAAGAAGCCGGATCGAAGAATCTGCGTGAGCGGTAATGGCTCTGATACCATGTTAACCAATATCAAAAGAAGAACTATGAAGAACAATTTCTAGAGAGAGAGAATGAGATATCTGGAATAGAGAGAGAGAGAGCACAGAAAAATGAACTTCCTTTCTTAATGAATAGGTAAAATCAGAATACACTACTTATACACAGCCATCTTAACTAACTAACTATCACATCTTCTAATCTTATGCCAAGTGTCACAATCCTACTCTAACACTTGCCACCATTTTATTGGATAAGGACGCTGGATCCGGGATGCCATTGCCACACCAGCAAGCAACCAGTCTACTCAACCACCATCGTCTTCGTGTTTGCTTCTTTCTTTATTCTTGGGTTGGTCAAGGCGTCGTCTCGTGATTCGTTGACCAAAAAAGCAAACTTACCATTTGTTCTGTTACGTGTGCTTTTCAAGATAAAGCAAACTACTCAAACAAAGCGGCGACGAATTTCCTCATGAAAGTGACAGCAAGAGAAGAAGAGAAACTCTCACTCACTGTAAACCAGCAAAAAAAGAAAACAATGACCACTGACAGCAAGCAAACCAAGAACCCAAGAAAATGCAAGCAACCCATTAACGAGGAATCTCCACTGCTGCCAAATCAGAGGGGCTGCGATGAGCAGGCAGTGCAGGAATTCAATGGTGCATCTTTTGCTGGTGCAGTGTTTAATCTGTCAACGACCATTATTGGTGCTGGGATTATGGCGTTGCCTGCCACCATGAAAGTGCTGGGTCTTGGCGTTGGGATTGGTATGATCATTTTTGTTGCGATTTTGACAGAGGCCTCTCTGGAGATGTTGTTGAGGTTCAGCAAAGTGGGAAAGGTTGTGTCTTTCGGAGGGGTTATGGAGGATGCCTTTGGGAAAGCTGGGAAGGTTGTGTTTCAATTGTGTATCTTGGTGAACAATCTTGGAACGCTCATTGTCTACACGATCATCATTGGTAAATAATTTTTTTCATTTCTAGTCCTAATTTTTGGGTGTGAATTTTAATTGGGTTCCATCCATAATCTGATTTTTTCCTAATTACCAGTCTTCATACGGTATAATAGTACTTCCCCAATAGTAAATCAGGTGTGCAAAGCTCTGACTTAATTGGTACATACAAGAAGCATTCAAATTGTATGATACTGCACTTCAATTTCAACCAATTATGATGTCTGTGAAGTATTGTAATTAGGTTTCTATAATTGGTGCGCTGGTTGAAATCAAAATATGCTGGCACATGTATTTCTTTCAGTTTGATTACAAGTGAATGTGTAGTAATTCTCGTTGTTTTACTTTCAATGTGACTTAGGTGATGTGCTGTCTGGAACTTCTTCAACTGGAGTTCACCATGCTGGAGTATTGGAAGGGTGGTTTGGTGAACACTGGTGGAACGGGCGTACCTTCGTGCTGCTTGTCACAACCTTTTTTGTATTTGCTCCATTGGCATCCTTAAAGAGAATAGGTACATAAAGACTGATTCTTTGTAATACTGAACGCAGAAAAAAACTAATCCTTGTGATTAAATAATCCACACAGTGGTTTCACCTGGAGTTGTTCAATGGCATAAGAACTTGTCCACAATTACAATTCTATCATGGAAGTTTTGCTTTAGCAGTTAAATACTGTCTGTGTCATTGGTCTTCACCAACCATTTTATTATATGGATCAAGCATTTCTGTAACTTGTGCCTTTTTGTGATTGCAGATTCATTGAGATATACATCTGCTTTAGCAGTTGCACTGGCAGTTGTTTTTCTAGTTATTACTGCAGGAATCGTAGTTATTAAATTCTTTCATGGAGGTATTTCCATGCCCAGGTTCCTTCCTAATGTGTCTGATATTGCATCGGTGTGGAATCTCTTCACAGTTGTTCCTGTTCTTGTGACAGCCTTCATCTGCCACTTCAACGGTATGCTAGCTGATCAACATGATATGCAGCTTTTATTTCAAAGTGAAAAAGCATAACCGTTAACAAGAATTTTCTTCTCCTGCAGTGCATACAATCGACAATGAGCTTGAGGACTCTTCCTTGATTCAACCAATTGTGCAGACATCATTGGCTTTGTGCTCTTCCGTCTACATACTGACCAGCCTTTTCGGGTTCCTCCTATTTGGGGACTCAACTCATGATGATGTGCTAGCCAACTTTGACACCAACCTTGGCATCCCTTATAGTTATTTGCTCAATGATATTGTTCGCATCAGCTATGCCCTGCACCTCATGCTTGTTTTTCCTGTTATCTTCTATCCACTGCGGCTCAACTTGGATGACCTCGTCTTCCCCTCATCTAGGCCTCTGGTTGCAGATAATTGTAGGTTTGCATTAAGCACCATTGGGCTCATTTCTGTTGTCTTCGTGGGTGCAAATTTTATACCCAGCATCTGGGATGTATTCCAGTTTTCTGGAGCTACTGCTACTGTTTGCATTGGGTTCATCTTTCCTGCTGCCATTGCTCTAAGGTGAGTTTTGTGGCATACAATTGTTTTCATTCCATTTTCATTTTGGATTTATCTTTCCTGCTGCCAGTTTAATTTTTATGTTCTGGCGATGAAGGCACTTACATACGGATTATCTCTCTGAAATGCCTGATTAGTGATTGATGAATGTGCTTAAAAGGTTACATAACATCGTAAATTCATTCTGAGGAAAAGCTGAGTTGTACTCGAGTTGGTTTAGATGCTTATAAATTCAAAAAGAGTTCACACAAGCTGTCATCAATTTCAATTTGGTTACAAAGCTAAATCAGATATCTGAATATCCTACTTCTCATTCCATGATTTGGTTTCAAATTTCTGCGATGCAGAGATCGACATCGAATAGCAACAAGAAAGGACAAGATTTTATCTGTTTTCATGATTGGTCTTGCCGTGTTCTCAAATGTGATAGCAATATACAGTGATGCCACTGCCCTGTTAAAACAGGTGGTGTCCCCTGGTGCATGATTTTATATTGTTTCACACATTAGTTGAACAACCTGTACGTATACTGCATGCCATAGCCATTTGAAATCCAGAAAAACATTGATGTTTTCTGGGGAGATATGTGTATAAAAGGTGAAAGAACTCTAGCCTATGTACCATTCGTCTCTGGACACGCAGCCACCGGCTCCATGTGTATTGGAAATTTCTAACGCAACACCTCAATTCTTAATTCTTCCAGGGCCCTAGAAGTAAGCTTCCCTCTAATCTTCCTTGATGCACACCGGGGTAGGATTTTACTTGAATTTGCTCGTCTGTTTTAATTTATAGGGCAGATTTTGTTTATTTATATAAACTGACTCATAGGAAAGCCTTTGAAATTATGGTGTCAAGGAAGCCGATACACTTACGAATACGCCAAACCAAAAAAAGGGTATTGCATTCCAAATTCAACCTCTGTAATTTTCACATTAAAATCTAATGAATTTGCTTCAAAATCGAGTAAAGAATCAAAAGGGAAAATATCCAGTACGATAACTTATTCTCTACCTTTGACATGAAGAACGAAATATACAAACAGGACTTGACAACAATTATGTTGACCTTTTATGCAAGCCACTAATAAACACACACCCACCCATATCTGTTGCACTCGTCATCTTCGAAGAATTAAGACCTCCACAATATTCATCAACCATCCACTGCCCATTTGTTTGAATCAACTCACCAAGTGTTTTTCATGCTCTTGGTGCTTTAATTTGCTCTGATTTACAACATGTGGCTGTTCGTTTCTCGAATGCCGCATGTTGACCATCTTGTTTCCCCAATCCTTTTAAAATAGCGGATGCAGAAGACAGCCAAGGCCCCTGGGATATCTCCAGCTAATTCTTGAAGGTAGCTTGTCTCGACATATGTACAAGAGTACGGACAGCAAATGGATAGCAGCAGTCAAATCAAGATTTTTTCCACCGGAATTGTTCTCCTTGACATCACGCAGGAAACTTGTCTTGACAATCTCATACAAATTAAATTGCATCACCTTGTGATTGAATGATATAAGGAACTAAAACAAGCAAAAAGGGCACTGCTGCCTAGCAATCATCTGGCTCAGACTAGTTGAAGAAATAGGGAGATTCAAGAACATCTCTGAGATCGAAGTCTCCGCGATCTGGCAAGGGGGGGAAAGTCAAGGTGGGGAAAGACCGTTGAAAGCCTTCCAACAACTGTAAACATAAAAGTACAAATTAAATAAGCAAGAAAACATGGGAAGAGCATATTTCAATTTCATAAGATACAGAAAATTGGGATCACAGTACGAAATGCAATTTAAAATGCTGGAAATATTTTTCTTTTAATAGCCCAGGAATTATTAAAAAGTAAAAACTTCTGTGGTGACAAGCAAAGGAGTGTGCTTCGAAATCCCCTTTAATTTTTTATTATCATGTGAAGGATTATTTCTAATCTAATGTCACCGTTCGTTACATTTTTTTGTTGTTACTAATTTTATAGAAAATAAATTCTAACAAGGGGAACTGGTGAATCATAATCTCACAAGTGACAGATCAGCCTATCTGGTACTAAACAAGGATCGCCACACTCACACCAAGTAAAGATACTCACATTCTCCAGTATCGGTGCCTCGTAGAGTTCAACAAACTTCTCCCTTAGTATCCTATTCATTTCGTCAATATCACATGCATGCGTCCAATATGAATCATGCACTCCTGTATCATTAGCAGTTATTGGGAAACCTCCAAACATGTGAACGGCTACTAGCCTATACAAGAGAGAACAAATAGCAAATAAGAATACAGGAGGAACCTGCAAAGTTTAAGCCAGCCTTTTTGCAGGCAACAGCAGTCATCATCATGTGGGAACCATCAAGGGAGTGAACAAAATTCGGGGGAAAGGCTGTCCTCTGCCGTTTAACCATGACCTTGTCAGTTTCTCTTTGTAATGTCAACACCTGAAGGGAAGTCTTAATCTGCATTCAATTCCAAGTGGTATCTTAGTTAATACTGGCCTTAAATGTTTTTTAAGGTACTTTTGTAATTAAGTAAAATATATGGCCACATCTGAAGTTCTAAGAAGTTTAAAATATTACAAGATGCCGTCCTAATTGCCGGTACGGTTGTACAACAGGAAGTCCAAGGGGAGTGATCCACCGAACTGGTTGATTCTCTGAAGCTATCACCTATTTATGTTCAAATATAACTGTCAGAACTAGTATAAGAACAATACAGAATCAGTTCATACTTTAAAGAATTGATATCTTTCAGACTTGTGCTCAGAGGCGCAGGTGCTAAAAAGCAAGTAACTTACAACCAACAGGTCCAACACTAATATCATTAATCAAACATAGAATCTGAATCTGTCCCTTGTGCATGTGCTCAGGTTTCAAGTCATTAACAGTTACACGCCATTCACACATAACTATGAGGTACAAACAGACCACAAAGTAGATGAAACATACCTTTGCACATTCACCAAGCCAACTCATAATACTTCTTGCAGCTTCAAACATCTCTCCTAAGGCAGTTAAGGTGGTCTGCTCACACAGTAAAACAATAAGTACAGACACATAGACATTGGACACATAAGCACACTACAGTTTCTTTCACTAACCCTTGCAGCATAGCAAGCTGCGACAAACAGCGCCGTGTCATCAGCTATGGAACCACGCTCCTTTAATCTCCTCTTAATTTGTTCGCGTGCTCCAACATAAGTAACACCATATACAGACGTCATAACTGTCTGCTTCACCAATTTACGATCCACCTAAAATTTCCAATCACCAAAGCCAAGCATTAGAAACATCATACTAAGCAGTAACGAAGAAGCAGAAATGAAGAAAATTACTCAAAATCTTAACACTTTGGCAAGCACGATTAACGATATTAACCTGATTAATTAAAAGCCTAGCATGCAATGCATTTGGATTAGTGGCAGGATCTTTTTCTGCATCATTGCGCATTATATCAAGTACTCTGCATAGCCACAAAAAATTTCATTAGACAAATTAACAAGAATGATGTCACTTATCAGTGGTATATTTCTAGGGAAAACAACAAATTTCAATCTTCTTTTTAAAACAGATATTCTTATGGAATGAATTAGGCTGCTGATTCCTCTTAGTTTTCTACATCCAATTCATATTATTGCAAAAGTTGCAAATGCTTATATGCCATGCCAAAATGAATTTTTGCTCACCAACTCAACTCGGAGAAAGTAACAGTTACCTGGCAGCAATTCCTGAGTAAACATCTGCAGGTTTATCTCCCCCCACAAGATTTACAGCAGCAGCTCCAAGCTAAAAAAGGATTAGCAATTTGATCAACAAAACAAATACTCACACAATCACTAAGATATAAACGAATTGTTCGGTTAGTCGAAGCAATGTGATCAACCACAAAAGCTGTTGTTGGGTGCATAAAAGGCTAGGGTTGGAGATCTCATCTGAGTAAGATGAACACGGTGGTGCAAGTGAATGAACTACTATGATCATAGATTTGGAAGAGCTTCACATTAAAACTAAAATATATTGAACCTTTTTCTTAATTTTTAACAATAAAAGGGTTCATTACCTTGTCCCTTCCAAGGGCTGCATAGTGTTGTAAACCATTACATGAGCCATCCTTGCAACACAAAAAGAGAACTGAGATCAATTTTTTGGATAACAGAATCGTATGTACCAAATCACTAAATACAAAACATAGCAAAGCATGGGAGATGTCCAATGGTCTCTCAACTTCAATAAAAGTGACACAGTTGACAAGGCAACAGGACAAATAGAAATCTCAAAATCGTTCTCCACCAATGATACCCATCATAAAATTTTATAATGTGTAACCAACCACTATTGATTCTAAAATCTCTTCATTTTAGTACCTGGAAATTCAATCCAAACCAATTAAACCTTTTGGTTATCTTTCTTTTTACAGCAGAAGACGGAAGTGATTTCAACTTCCCAGATGATGCAACTGTAACCATGTAGAATTCACAATTTTGGTAGTTTCTTGGTTCGGAATAAAGTAATGAAGTTATAATTGTTTGTAAAATATGATTAGAATATTATGCGAGATGAATTACCTGGTGGACAGGCATATATGAAATGGTAGTCTCTGGAGAGGGGCTTCTCAATGCTTCACAGAGATTAATGCATGCTGCCAAGCACTGGAAAGGATCCTCTGCACCCAACCACCAGCGCCTTCCTTCAAGAGGTCTGTCTGCGGAATCAAAAATTTCATCTACGTGATTCTCAGTAAATGCTGCTCGATCATCAAAGGAGAGTTTGTCTACGCCCCCAGCATATAAATTAGCCAAATGTATCTTCAACCAGCGTAAGCCTGACTTTCCAAGATGCCGTCCCTCTGAAAACTCCAAGATGCCTCGGCACATATCGGAACCAAGATGGTTTAGATATGGGTGCATGGGGTAAGCACGACCTCGGAAATCGAGGTTGTGTGGGTAGTAGAAGCCCTCCTCATCCTTCATCTTTCGAGATGCCTATTCCAATTCAGTGAAACTTGGTATTAGAGTATCCAATAGCAGTGATTATTAAACTTAACAAGAATGATTCTTACAGCAAGTTTAAGTTCTATATCACACCGCTGTGAGTGCCTCTCACTATTCTCCTTCTTTGCAGCTTTAAGTTTCCACTTCCATTTTCTGATTTCTGCCTCATCTTCTGTGTCTGGTTCTTCAGGTAAAGGAACCTTTTCAAAGCAGGAAGAAAAGTGAAGGTAAATCATTTATCGATAAAAACCAAGGTGCTGAATTACATGTTAATTTCAAATTGCAGCAAAACAATAGAATTTCTGTCAAACAAAACCAGTTTCTTCTGCCCAGAAGCACAGGAAAGGTATGCACCACCAAGTATGGGAAAAAAAAAAATTCCAGTTAACCATAACCCACATCTTCACGGTCAACCAAGTCAGCAAGACGGCCTCCGCTAGCCCATATCCTGTCTATCACACCAAGTACCCTTTTGTTTACCCTCCATTTGGTACTTCCAAGAGTATCCAGGGCCTAAAGACAGAGAACAATTAAGAGATTAGAAGAAGCTCCAAAAATTACAAGTGAAGAACCCTTGCACTGGTGTAAACATTTAAGAGCTGTTTCTGAGGAAACAGAAATGCAGGAAAAGATGCAGCGCAGAAACTAAAAGTAACAGATCCTGGGGTTTTCAAACCTCAAAAACAGGTTCTAATTGCTTTCTAGGAGTCCTTTTAACAACTTCACGTTGTTGTTTCGCTCCATGAGTTCGCATTACATAGGATGGTAAGAATAAATATGCTCCTCTGTCATACCTGCCAAAATATACGAACAGGCAATAAGAGTTGGCCAAAACCCCAAAGTGCTTAATCTCGCTAGTTGCTTCAAAACTAAGAAGTCCAGCTAATCTAAATACTTCATACCCGGTCCAATTAATAGGGGGAACCAACATAGGCATATAAGGCATGACCATGTGCCTTGCCTGCATGGACAGAACAGAAATCAGTACAGTTGCTACTCAGGTATTCATACGCTTGTATGAAAAGTAAGATTATTGTCCTTGTTAGTCACAACACAAGAACAAAAACATTAAAGAAACAACCTAGAATCGCGAGCATGAGCCAAACATGCTGTTCAACTTACAGTTTTGTCCATGCCTTTGCGAACTAATGGGTCGCACTCTATAACGCCATATCTCCTACTGGTCTTCCTATTGTAAGAAACCCAGAGAAGTATAAAATAAATAAATAAACTGATATTTGAAGAGGAGAAGAGTGATAGAGAGCGGGGTTAAGAAACACAAAGATTGAATATTTCTTACTGTGTGTCTTTAGTAATAGTCTTAAGGTTATGTACAAATGCAGGGCGTATATCAGGTGGACCATCTCCTATTTGATCAACTGGAGGTTGTATATAAGCCGTGTCCATCAATAACTGAATCAATCGACAGCCAACCTGGAAAGTACAAGCACCAAGATAATGTAGCAACAATAACAAGAAGATAGTTTGCTTATTTGAATCTATAGACATCACAGACCTTAACATGGGCTTCCTGACCCCATGGCTTCAAGTCTTCTTGTTCTTTCACAATTCCTCTAACTTGCTGCATTTTCTGCCTTTTTATTAGTTTGTTAACCTTTTTCCTAAGTTTCTCTTGTTCATCGGCCAGTTTCCCTTGTTCATCGGCCAGTTTCTCTTGTTCATCGGTCACAGGAACAGAATCAGCTTCAGCCTTCTTATCAGTAGTGTTCTTCTTCTTCTTTGTCTTCTCCAAAAATCTGTGTATCCTAACCTGATACACATGATCATTTTATATAACTCCATTAAGTTCAAAACCAACAAATAAATGGAAAATAGCATGTCAATAATATTTAGCTGCTAATCTGACTGGGTACTGAACCAAGCATGACTACCGAATGAAAAGCCTTCAATTAGTCATGGAGGCATGAGAGGCCAGACGACTCAATTTCATACAAAGGCAATACATGTAATCCTAGAAAATGGAAGTTCATGTTTGTGTGTATATAATCCTACAAAATGGAAGTTCACGTTTTTGTGCCTATAAGGAATTTAAGTAATGAGTTTCTACCAAACCTAACAAATTGATAGTTGACCGATAACTAAAATTAAAGTTCTAGCCAAATTGTTCATACTACAGCAAACTTAGAACCAAAATCGAAGTCACCGCACCTATCAATGTTCCCAGAAAGAAATTTGGTGAATTTGAACCGCATATGTCAAAAATAAAGATGAAACATGAATTACGAAATAAGAAAATTCTAAGCTCACAGACCTCATGCTCAATGGCTTCACCTATCGCACAAGCAGCTTGGACTACCCTGACACTGCCTACTCCACCATTATTTGTCATCAATAGCCCCATCAACTTATGCATTGTAATAACCGCCATCTTATCGGCGGGTAAGTGATCAAAGTAGGGAGCATGACTCTGTCTACTGTTAGTTTGCTTGCAGGAATCTTGGTCCGCCGCAATGGCATCTCGTAAAGGCTCAAACCAACCAAGAAACAATGACTTGATGTATGGCAAATTGGGTGCTAGCTTCTGCTCACACATGTCCGCTAAAAGCTCTTGGTACTCTTTGGCCGCCTCTTGCCAAGCCTCCGTCTCCAGTTTTATTTGCCTCTTCCGAAGAAGATTGTACTTTCCTACTCCCATACCAACCACCACTCTCTTTGGCTGCTTGAAATGGGACTCCACCATGTTGTTTTCTCTTATCAAATCCTCCAACATTTCCTGAATTTCTTCAGACCCCGACGAGTCCTCCTCGCCATCTGTCGAAGCAATGGCCTCGGCAACGCTGGCATAGCCTTTGGCGTAGTTGCAAAACCCAGAAATGCCATAAGGGTAACTTGGGTTCAGTGAACTGCATCTGCCCAATTCGTCCTTTTGAGTAGCCATATCACCAACTTGACGAAAACCCATTACCAAAATCCGATTATTTATGCATTTCCGAGCCTCGAAATGCCAGGCTTTCTCGAGAAAGCTCGATTCTTGAGAAAATATCATAGAAGTAGAAGAAGGGGAACTAAAATGAGATTGGGAGGAGAGATTGGTCTTTCTCGAAGCAACTTGTTTAGCCAAGTTTCTCCACATATTTCCCAGTAAAATTTTCAAATTAATCAATCCGACTTGCAGGTGCTGAAAGATACTGAGGAATGGAAAATATGATACGGGACATCAAAAAGGAAAATCTTAAATTGTCGAAGAAGCAGAAAATTGGAGAAAAAAGTCAGAAGCTATAAGAAAATTACAAGTTTTACTTCTAAAAACAAAAAATCTACAAACGAATTGGACGATCTCGAGCGATCGAGGAGGCAGGGCGGAAGGGTGTGACTGGGTTGAGTAGCCGCATTTAAACCCTCCTTAAAACCTACGTTTTCTGTGTTTCTGATAAGGCCGTTGGGTTTTCGACCCGAGATTTTCCAAGTCCGTTTTACAACTCAAATTACAAGTCGGTTTGTGGGTTGTCTGGAATGATTAATTGGGCTCATTTAATAGCAGTAATATGGTCTCATGGGCTGGGCTTTGCCCTCATGGTTTGTCATTTGGGCCTTCCTCGTATCTGAGCTTCAACGTGTCTTTGCTTTTTTTTATTTTTTTGGCAAAACAAAAGATATGAGTGAGCATTTTAAATCACTAACAAGTAGTGTCAGATTAATCTAAGGGCTTGTATTAAAGAGTTGCTCACAAGTCCTCATTTTTAAGTCCTTAAGTGAGCGACACTAGTTGTATTAATCACTCTTTTAATTTGTATACATGTTACTATTATGCAATTAGTTAATCATTATTGATCAAATTATCTATTTATATTAAAAAAATTCTTTCATATAGATGGATCACGTCACCCATCCCAAGAGTCTCTTGTTTCTCTTGTGTATGTGTGGACAGGTGATGTAATTCACCCGCAGGACCCAAGAATTTCTCCACATAGTGGCCAGAATCTAATTTGAGTATCTCCTTGCCTAGGCCTCTGTTTTAGTGAACGGGCTAGGTTACAAATTTAGTAGCCTTAGATTAACCATACGCGTCTGATGATCATGATCCGTGAAACTTGCATTCGCAGTGGAGGACATTATATTCTGCAGAGTTTGTGGATCATTTATTTTAATTTCAATCACCGCATCTTGAGCATGAAGACCGCCACCGTTTTCCAGTTTCTTCATGCATGAAAATATTTATGGAGGCAAAAAAACAGTCCTCTGTATTTGAGAATATTGAATTGTTTCTCGTAAGGTGGAAATTGGCAAAAGCATTTAAGCATAGGTCCACATAACCAAAGGCACGCATTTCCCTCATACCAAGTTAGCGACCGTATGCTTTCTTCTAAAGGCTAATCAAATATTGCCAAAAAATTTATATAAAACATCATTTCTGCCAGACATTCAGTCGCTCCATGGATCGCTCTCTGCCCTCACTTCTGATGGTTCAATTATTTGTGGTTCCACCGCTTCACCAGCACTCGCATCAGATGATTCTCCTGCATCACCGTCAGCTACCTCCGTCTCTGCCTCCTCGTCTTCCGATCTACCCCATCTTCCTCCAAGGGCCATTGCCATCATCTCGTATATCTTGTTTCCCAACTCAGCTGGGCTGTCAGGCTGAGTCATCGAAGAAAGAAGTAAGAATGGCATAAAGCTACTCTAAACTATTGACATTTCAACAAAGGAAAAACAAAGGCTTGCTCCTTACTGTGAATCCACTGGAGATCAATGCTGTGTCATACAATAGGTCTACAGCTCTCTTGGCATCTGTGCTGTCAGGGGCGTTCTTGCAAGCAGCCTGCAGTAGAAAACAACTGTCAATCCAGTGATTTTAAGTCTTCTACTTCCAGTCAGGAATAGTTCTCCTGACACCACATGAAAGCATGAAATTTTTGTTTTCGTTGTTCTCATTCACATTTTGATGCATCTATCTCACATATTCGATCTACTGTTTAATAAGAGCGGTCTCATGATCCTACCTTTAGGTCCTTAACGATGGGATGATCTGGGTTAACTTCCAATATTCTCCTGCCCCTCATGAACTCCAAACTTGCAGTATCACCAAGTGCCTGTGCTTTCATCAATCTGCAAAACCAAATTTTTTTATCATAATCATAGCAAGGGAAGGTAACAATTAACCAGCACTTTTCTTGGTATGCATCCTTAGTGCAAACAAAAATTACCTTTCCATATTGGCAGACCATCCAAACTTGCCAGAAACAAGTACACAGGGAGATGAGCTTAGACGCTTTGAGACTTGGACTTTCGCCACCTTATCACCAAGTTGTTGCTTTATCCAGTCACAGAGAAGATTGTATTCTTGTTCAGTTTCCCTTTCTTTGACCTCATCCTCATCACCTGGTATCATAAACTTTTTGGTGAGAAACATGAGAAAGATAACAAGAAGGAAGCCACAAAGCTGAACATAGTAACACAACTGCCAATAACATCTGAACATGCTAATTAATTTTCCAAATAACAACTAGGGGTGAGTACTAACCAAGCTCTAAATCTTCCTTGCTAATGTCTACAAACTTCTTTTCTTTGTATGTCTGTAGGTTCTGGATGGCCACTTCATCAATAGGTTCTACTAAATACAAAACCTGAGACAAAAGAAACAGCATCAGCAACCTGGGGAGGAAAACTCATCACGAAGGAAAAACAATTGTTTCTGAGACCAATTATTTTTTAATGATGTTTAAATTTCCGTTCCTCCAAAAAATTTAAAAGGAAAACATAATCGTCTAGTCTTTTTTCTACCACTAGCTTGCAAATCAGATTTTCTATACGAATCACCATTGTTCCTCTACTGGACTACCGCCAAATTCAGCAGGACAGATACCTCAATATCTTTCTGAACCAACTTTTCCAAGAATGGAGCACTTTTCGCACTTTTCAGACTGTCTGCTGCCAAGTAATAGATTGCCTTCTGGTTCTCAGGCATGTTCTCGACATAATCATCTAAGCTTATCAGTTCTTCCTCACTTTTTGAAGAGTAGAACCGCAACAAGGGTGTTAGGCGCTTGTGATTTCCAGAGTCCTCGATGCATCCCAACTTTAGAAACCTGCCAAAGTTCTCCCATAATTTCTTGTAATCCTGGGATCAAGTTCAACCATTTTCCAAGTTAATAACAATTTTCAGCCTTTCAGGTGGAATTGAAGAATAAAACACAAACTTAATTGCTGCCACCAACCTCTTTATTTTCACTCTCAGAAATCTCTTGAATCATGTCAAATGTTTTCCGTACAAGTCTCTTTCTCATAATTCTTACCTGAAAATGGTGGACAGATTGAGATGAAGAAATAATACAAATATCCAAGCACATAGCAAGAACAAAGAACTAAATATTAACTGCTACAGAGATGTTCATTCACAAATTTGTAACAATAATAGCATTTCCTTCATAAAATGCATAAAGATAGTGGAAAAACTAAGGCTTACAATTCGACTTTCTTGAAGAATCTCTCGAGAAACGTTAAGAGGAAGATCATTTGAATCCACCACACCCTTAACAAAGCTCAGGTATCGAGGAAACTGCAAAAAGAATAAAGGTGTTACAGCCAAAGGTGTTACAGCCACAAACCATATTACCAAACAAATAAGCATCAACCCCAAAATGTATTTTCAACATTCCGGATGGTACATCACAAGTTGAATACCATCAATAGACCACTTTTATGCTGAACTAGCACAATCGCAGCAGAGGGAATTGACTATAACATCTAAACAAATCCATTGATGAAGGATAAAACAACTCTTCTTTAGATTAGAACATCTCATATCTAAGAGAGTATTAAGGAGAATAAGTAAATTTAGGTTTTAGCCACACAAAAAATTTCACTTTTGGAAAAAGTCAAAACTTTTTCAAAAAAGATAGAAAAACCTCTCAACTTTCAAATCAAAGACATGCAAATGTAAAGGATTCTTTAGGAAATCCACAAATAAATAAGGGCAATTTTGTCCATTTTGGCTTCTTTTACAAAATTTCTCTCTCCTTTGTGTTTTTCCAAAGTCTCCCTAAGGAATACTCCATTTTCCAATTTAAATACAAATTAAACGGTCAACACCAGCATTGTTAATAATATACAATTATTTTCCATCATAAAATAAATCACAAAGGAAACTTAATGTGCAACAGTATATGAAACAAGGAAGATCACCATTAACATGAAACAAAGACGACGAACTAATGGAAGCTCAAATTCACATCGTTTTCCAATATATCGAAACTTACCAGTTCACCATCAAAATCATCTGAGATAAATATCCGTTTCACATACAAACGTATATTCTTTGTTTTTGCATTCACTACATCCTCATTGTTAAGAGGCCCCATTCCAGGAATATAAAGAACACTCCTGAACTCCACCTCACCCTGCACAGATTTCAAAGTTAAAACTCCAAATCTGCTAAATTTTCTACCTCAACCAATATTCAAACAACAGACAATGAGACAAAGGGGGAGAGAGGGAGGGAGAGAGAGAGAGAGAGGGATGGAGGGAGAGAGGAAGAGAGCGAGAGAGAGAAACCATTTCAGTACCTCAGTGGTGAAGTGAGTGTACGCAACTGGATCCAAGAACTCACTAAAAGTTTTTTTGTAAAATTCATGGTACTCGTCTTTTTCAACTTCCTTTGGATTCCGCATCTGCAGAAGAACAAAAACAAAAACAAAAATTATATAAGAAAAGGCTATAAAATATATAACAAGAAAATACATACACATTAGGCAAACAGAGCATGCTGAATCTAAAATACATATACCATGACATCAATAACGCTATGTCTTCAACTCACCCATATAGGCTTCGTTTCATTTGCTAATTCCCAATCCCAATACTTCTCAGTTTTTGTCTTCTTTTTCTTCTCTCCCTGGTAAGAATCAAAGTAACTTATTTCACTGTATAAGTTGATGAGAAAAAACTACATTTCCCACAATCGGGAATCCTATGTCAATTACCTCTGGCTTTGGTTCTTCTCCTTCTTTTGGTTCTTCCTCCTCTTCCACCTGCCAAAAGTTTCCACTCAATGAGGACCGGCAAAAGTGCTAATTGCTTCATTATATGAACAATAGATACTTCTTAAGCATATAACTGTGAGGTATAGAAGAAATATAGCCTCAAGGATTAGTTTGCAAGGTCAAGCCAATAAAGACTACTTATCCAGAGAGTCACATTTTGATAGCAATACTTTTCTGATTATCACCTACAATGTACACTTGACATGCATCTTCAACTAATCAAGAAGTAACAGTCCAACCATTTAGAAAAAGATGAACCACATGCAGAAATCCAATTGTACTAATCCCTTCAAAACCTGCCATATAGAGGGAAAGGGTTTGACAAAGCAGAAAATGAAGTACTCACCTCAACAGTCCTTGATTTTTCTTGCCATGTATAGATGGGGAAGGAAACAAACTGCGAGTAATTCTTCACCAAACCCTGGATCCGGGCTGGCTCTGAAAACTCATACTTGTCATCCGGCTGCAAGGAGAGATTTAACTTTAAGATAGTTCTTGGTAAGACATCAGAATAAATTGAAAAATAAGCAATAGACTGTCCCAACAAAAGATAATGACTTTAATGTGTCAACATCTGGCAATTGCTGGGCATAACTTCAACGCCCAATAAACAAGAAAAGTCACATGCAAAATGACCAAACGCCATGAAAAGAGAAATGAAATAGCAGGTAAGGTACCCTTAAATAGAGTGTGATCTGTGTTCCACGGCGTATGAGATTTTCAGGATCAGTTTCTTCCCTAATTACATAAGAGCTACTGTCAGCCGCTGCTTCCCAAACATATTGCTTGTCTGACCTTGGGCTTTTTGTAGAGACAACAACCTGATTTTGTATAATATATACAAGCCAATTAGCAGCTACCCAGGAAAGCCATCCACGTTAAAAGCTCAGCTACAAGCAGATAGTTAGAAAAACGCATAAATAATTGTGAAAACACTACTGCACCTTCTCAGCGACCAGAAAAGCAGAATAGAACCCAACACCAAATTGACCAATTAAGCCATTGTCTGCACCAAGATCCTTATTTTCCTGCCAAAATATAAGGCAGAGAAGTAAGCTTCAAAAGCACCAAAAACCTCAAAAATCATTCGCACGGAAATAACAAACTGAAATATAATGCATTCAACAGATGCAATAACTAATGCCCGGTTGTGAGGCAAGAGAGAAAGGGAGAGAGAGACACCTTCAGAGCCTTTAAGAACTTTGAAGTACCACTCTGAGCAATGGTTCCAAGGCAGTCAATGAGTTCCTCTTTTGTCATTCCAATACCAGTATCCCTAAAAGTCAGAGAATCAGATTTCAATTACCTCCACTAATCCATCCAGGGGCAAAAATGAAGCAAAGATTTACAAAAACATACGCTATAGTGATAGTCCCATTATCTGGATCAGGTTTGATGCGTATCTGTAGCTCACCAGCATCTCCAAGCAGAGAGGGCTCAGTCACACTCAAAAATCTCAACTTGTCCAAAGCATCACTTGCATTACTGGAACAAGAAAGCACAACAAAGTCAACATATGGACCAAAAAGAAAGGCAAATACAAAATATATCATAGTGAGCAAATTATCCGATACACATCTAAAATCTATGTGATTGAAAAGTTTAAAGAACAAACGAAGGAGCAGATTCTACAAGCAGAAATAGCATATCGTATAGGTGAGTCACCAGAATGACACGTTGCATTGAAGTTTATGCATATGCAGCTCACCTCACAAGCTCCCTCAGAAACACCTCCTTGTGGCTGTATAGACTATGAACTATCAAATCCATTAGGCGAGTGACCTGCACTAAGTTTCAAAGTCATCAACTTTCGATTCCAAACTCAAAACCCAATAACCGAATCCTCTCAAGTAATGAGTAATAAGCCGATTAAAAAAATTATTTTCATTTTCTATCCAAAACAGTGACAAAGACCCATAATTTAGTACCAAAGCGTCCATTTTGATTGCGAGGAAACAGCAAAAATGCATAAAAGTCTATAAATTTTAGTCACTGGGTTACTGCAATTGCAGAGCCGCAGTTGATGGATTCCAAAACCAAACAGAGAGTAAATAGAATTTAAAACCCAATTGAGTAAAAATCCAAAAGACCAAAAATTTATCGAAACAGAGAAAGGGATGCACCTCGGCTTGGTACTCGAATTTTTCACCGGGCGTATCGGTGGCTTCTTTCTCGGCAACCGCCGCATCACATCGAATAGATATTCCTCTGTTTTTGCTCTCAAGCTTCCACTTCAATCCACCGCAAGAGAAGCCCTTCCTGAGCCCATTTTGAGGAACAAAAGCACTTCTCAGGCTCAAGGCCTTGCTGGGGTTTCTGAGTGTGAAGGGAGATGAGGAAGGAAGCGAAGCTAGAGAAGCAGTTGCTAAGCTTCTGCTTAGAACTGGAGCCATTGAACCCTAAACCTAACAGATGTTGGGTTGGGGGCGATAGTTGTGTTGTGTTGTGTCAAACAGAGTCTCAAAGTGTAAAAACCCTTGTGACTTGGTGAGGGTTTAGCAGTTTTAAGTAGGAGGTTGGAGTGTTCTAGAAAGATCAAAACTTTGGGGCTTTTCCCTTTTGTTTGGACTCGGAGCTTTGTTCTGCGGAATTGTGAGGCCTATATTCCGCCATTTCAGCTACCACAACAATATCCTCTTCTTTTTTAATTTTTCTTTTCTTTTTTATTGCCAAAATTTGAATTTTTACTGGGAATTTGGTCATGTTCCAAATTTCCAACCCAATTAAATATCTAATTAATAATTAAAATGTTTGCAATAGCCACAAATTACTGCACAATGACTTTGCATGTTCTGCGGATTGTATTAGCTTTCCAAGCACCAATTGAGGTTCAAAAATGGGAAGTAAAAGGCTTGAGACTTGAGTCACACTTGAAGAAATTCAAACTCAATTCTTTACATTCAATTCATGATCGTATGGTATATGGTCTCTTTTCTTTGACAAACATGGCAACATGTGTGATGGGGCTATGAGAGAAATCCCTTAAAACAAGTATTGGATCTAAATTAGTTTCAGGCAGAACATGACCACGAAGTTAAATGTTTGATATGTTTGTGTTTGGACTGAAGATGGTGGCACGCCTACACAAATAACACACTGAATCATTACAAGGCTTTTCATTTGGGCCTTAGAGCTAGATCCATAGGCTCGGAGTCCCGATTCAGAAAAAGGAGAGAGGCTGGAACACTGTTCAGTGTGCCCAGTCCCACACCACACACCATCTCCTCTGGGGTGAACGGATTGTTTGTTTCCATGTCTTGTGGCAATTCTCCCTCCTTTTGCTAACTCAACTCTATCAAACTAGTACAATATAAAACAGAGCTACAATTGACAGAGATGCCAACATTGTCAATGTATATTGTAGCTTATGTACCAAAACATTCAACAATACAGAACAAAGCAGCAATTTATTTTATCAGATATCAGATTGAGGAGACAACAGAAGAGAAAGAAGAACCCCATGAGGAATGGGGCTGCACGTGAGCCTATTACCATTTGATAAAACCATGGGGGAAAAATCATTCCCTTCATCCAAACATCCCGTCAACCAAACATTTCAGTCTCTAAACAAATTACAATCCAAGTAGGAGCACTCAACCTTTCTACCTCAAGCCTCCAATGCTGCATGCTTCAGACAATCAACATTACACAATCCAACCGACCTCACCATATCTCCCAAGCTGCCACCATTGAATTTCAACTGTCATTGTTAAAGAAGAATTGTAAAGGAAACGAAAAGAAAATCGTTGATAGTTTAACTCACCGGTCGAAGCTGTTTCTAGCTCTCTCTGACTGATCTGTGCTATTTCTTGCCTTGCCAGATCGATCGGTGCTCTTTCTTGACTTCTCTCTCTTATCAGTGCTGGTTCTTGATTTCTCTCTGCCGTCTGTGCTCAGTCTAGATTTTTCTCTCTGCCCAGTGCTGGACCTAGACTTCTCTTTCTGGTCAGTGCTTGATCTGGCCTTCTCCTTGTTGTCTATGGTCTTCAGAGAAGACTCCAATTGATCTGCACTTGGTTCAGGTAAACTTTGAACACGTGGTAATTTCTCTATGGCAGATATGAACTTCCTGAGATGCCTCAAGTACTCTGGATAGAGTTCCAAATTACAATGGTTCCCTCCTTTAAGCCACAAAGGCTCATACTTCTCTTTGCAAAGCTCCCACAGTTGCTTACCATGGGAGAAATCCACAACTTCATCTTCAGTTCCCTACAAAATTGATCAACTGTATCAGTACTTCATGCATATTTTGTAAGAAATTCATTTAAATTATGCCTCTTTAAACGCACATATGCATTAAAACTGACAAAGTTTTGGACTTCATGCATATTGTAACTAATTTCTTTACAGAAATGTCAAGTGAAAGCATTTCAATTTGTGGAAGTCATAGAACAATAAATCAAAGTTCAAGCCGAACTGAAATGCAAGATAATGTAGTTCACAATCTGTAGACTAATTAGTTAGGCCATACAAAATGTGCCACAAATACTCAAAATCATCATACCAAGCAAGAATGAAAGGAAATTAATAGATGAAGACTTACATGAATTACCAGAACTGGGCAATTGACAAACGGGATCTTATCGATATTCTGCAGCAGAAACAAAACTCAAACATTCAACAACAGAGATCATTAAACCAATCATAAAAAATAAAAATAAACTGATTTTGTTCAATGAAAGTGGAGGTGAAACCTTGTAAATGTCGAACCAGAATGTTTTCTTAACAGGGTACATCACTCGAAGGCCAGACAGTATAGGACTGTGCAGAACTAAAGCCCTCAAGTGAGGCAAACGAATAGCCAACTCCAAAGCAGGTCCACTTCCAACTGACTGTCCATACAGAATGACGTCTTCCTCCTTTATACCATACGTCTCTTCAAGGCATTTATATGCAGCTTCTATGTCTGCATAAGTGTCCTGCTCACTTGGCTAATTGATGAAGGTATATATATGTTAGCATATTATCGTCAATATGCTTTTGATTGTTTACAGAAACTAAAGCATGTCACGACAGTAACCTTAGCATAAAGATGCAGACAATGAACACTTGCCATGGTCTGAAATTGAAGTGTTACAAATGAATGTTGACTTGGAAATAGTTTGAGCAGATGGGGAAGTTTTGAGAAACTATAATTTCTTTTTCTTCTTTTTGGTTAAAACATATAAAATTAATTTATAGCCAGATGGTACTATTGTTTTTGCCAATCAATGGCATTCCATCATCAAACAAGATGTAAACAAACAGTCCTTTGAAAAATAAATGGGCTCATGACAGTATCAAATGTCATGTCAAACAGTGACACGTGTTCATTCACAACACTGGATTTGACCCAATTGATCTTAATTACAGAAAATTAGGTAGGCACTAGCTAGCTGGTCGAATTATACCTTTCCAGAAGATTGTCCATAACCAGAATAGTCGTACCTGCAAAATCATATAGCACCATGAAATTCCAACTGATAATAATGGTTTAGATCCTCACACCATTTCTAAATTATTTCATTAACAGAAACAAATTAAGTAACAACTCATTAAGAAAAAAAAATTATATGGAAACTGACCCCATGAGATTTACACCAAGATGAAGACTAAGCTCAGTGAAAATGTGGTACATCTGACCTAGATCAGCAGCATTTCCATGGGAGTAAAGCAGAGTGAGAGAAGCACATGGGTTTTTGACAAACATGGCCACAATCTCATTCCCTTTCTTGGTGCTGAGCTTGACCACGTCCACATCATCTCTGGGATGAACATCAGAGATCCTCAATTTCCCAGTTGGTTCATCCACATATGTGCTATATGATGGAGGGTCTGGTGGGAAAAATGCAAACTTTGCAGCCATAGAAGATGTTGCAGACCCCATTTTTATTTGATCGGTGGAAGTTCGAAAAAGACTGGGATATTTAATATGGAGTATTAATTTGTGTCGTTTGGTCATTGGGTGGCTAGCTGCAACAGGTGAGAATTCTACTGCATGGTAAAGTTCGGCTTTTTGCTTTGAAACTGGTGTTTTGGTAGAAAACTATGTGCTGTGTAAGAGATGAAAAATATGATTTTGAACCATGGGAGCTTAGAAGGAATATGAAAGCTGTTTTAAAAGGTTTGTGTTTGATTTGTCTTAATAAAGAAAAGGGATTTTCCATTTGGTTTATAGAGAAAATGTTTGAATTAATTCCTGTTTTAAGGGTGAGTGAGTGAGTAAGAGAGAGAGAGAGAGAGAGAGGCAAAGATAAAAAGGACTAGACAAAGATAGACAGAGGAAGAAAAAGAAATTCTTGTCGGATAGCAGCAAGAGTGATTTCCCGATTTTATCTTTTTATTTATTTATTTAAATTAAGGTATATCAACATTCCCCATATGGAAAACAAATGAATAAATCACAAACGGAACAAGAAGAATAAAATTTAATAATAATAATAATAAAATAGAACAGAATAAAATTTAAACATCATCATCCCATTAATTTATTTTCGTAGAAGGCCATTATATAATTAGTTAATTGTGATACGTTGGCTTTCTTTGAAATAAATGGGAAAATAAGTGGGGTATCGTCGGCAAGTGAAAGCCAAATATATCTTGAACTGTGGAAAATATCCAAAGACGTACATTTTTGAGTCCCCACCCTGCATAATAGTAATCTCTCAACACCATCATGCAAAGGTCAGCTCTACAGGCAATACTGGCAATAAAAAAGATATTGCTTGCTCCTTCTATGTCCTTCATCCAAATCACAGTTTGGCACCTGATTAAAAATAATTTATCAAAAAAAGAAAAAAAAAACGTGTATGTATATATCACACTGCGCTTAGGAATATAGAAGCTCCGACTTACAAAAAATGAAAATATTTTCCAACAAAAAAAACTGGAAAAAAAATATGCATAGTCCACTTAGAGAAATTAATTTTGAATATTGCTATTGCATTCCAAGGAGCGGACTTTGAAAATTGAGAGAGCAAGCAAAATGCAAAAAAAGTAGAAGAATGATGAAATTGTGGGGTAATTGATGAAAAAATAAGCAAAAGAACATGGATGAGTGCTGCGAGTGGGGGCTGAGTTCTAAGAGCGGAGGGAACATCAAATGATTGCATATTTGGGGCCATATTTACTTACCACCACAACTTATTTAAAAATATTTCATCTTCAACTTCAACACTTCAATGTAATGCCAAATTGCCTGCCAATGTTGTTTTTTTTTTTTTTTTTTTCTTCTGGCTTTTTGGTTTTTGGACATCTGAAATACCTCGTCAATAAAGATAAAAGCCCATCTATACGTACACAGATCGAAGCCCAACTACTAATATATTACAAGAACCATCAACCCAATAGAATTAAGCCTAAGGTCATCTCCAGTCATTGATCATAGGCCAAATAGCCCCAAAATAATATAAAATTCATCTCCAATCATCGGCTAAAGAAACTTTTAGTCAAATTTGGAGGGCTACATTTGGCCATTTAGCCCTCCAACCAGGCCACTTAGGTCATCTCAGTCATGAGCTATATTTCAAATATAAGCTAAAACAATGCAAAACTCATATTCAAATGGGCTAAACAAAATTTTGGTCAAATGTGGAAGGCCACATTTAGCTCTTTAGCCTCCAACTGCAGACCAAATGTAGTCCAGCTTTAGCCTAGGCCACATTTTGTTTGGGCCTCATGCATTTGCTTTTCAACAACCAACATTAAAGCATATATATTTTTAAGTCTTTTTAAATGTTTCAATTCGCGTTGTTAAGAAAAAAATATAAAAAATTATTGGTCATGATCATTGGAGGTCAGACCATTGAAACTCATCCTCTTTTCTTTTTCTTTTTTTTCTTTTTTTATAAATGTGGTCACCTTTTTAAATGTTTTCAAGTGTTGTTTAAAAAAATTATAAAAAAAATTTGGTCATGACCATTGGAGATCAAAATATTTGAAATACTTTTTTACTTTTTTTTAATTTTAAATGTGGTGACATATATAGAAAATTGTCTCTAAATAGTAGTTTAATTAAAATTAAATTAAACAATATATAGTTGTTGAATTTATGAGTGTAGTACCATAATTTTTCTCAAAATAATAAAATATGAAGGACCCTAAAATATAGCGCTGCATGGCTGGAGATAAAAAAATGTCATTTCCAATCATAAGGCTAAATATAGTTCAAGCCTAAATGACAGGACCCGAATTTCCCAAGGCGGACCATCTTGGTGCCGACATCTCACGATGCCGGGCCCACTTACTAAAACCCAAGACATTCTACCAAAATTTTGGCAGAGTCTCCCCTGTAAAAAGCCCAAACCAACAATAAACAACCTGCAATAATTTACATCAATATAAATCCCAACTGCCAGCATGCTTTTACATACTACAATCCAACACAAAATAGCCTCCGGCCTCAAGTAGTAGCCTAACATGGGCAATAACAGAGCGTCTACAGAATTTGTTTACAACAAACAGAGGAGTAGAAAGAATTTATCAGACCCTATCAGCAGACGACAAGTTCGGGCTCGTGACTTGCTCGAATACCTTCAGGAGCAACTACATGCAGGGGCGCAAAAGAAAGATGTGAGTGGACAGAAATAAAGTTTCACTTTTAAAATCAACATAGTAACCCCACCATATAAAAATAATGCTCTAGCATGCAGTTTCACAATTCAGAAACCAAAACTCAAACACAAAATCCCAAAGTCCAAAACATCTCCACATCTCAAGTCCACAACTCATTTCCCAAAATATATGCAACTCTCAACAACCCGTAAATACCCATATATAAATGTATATATATATAGCTAAGACTCTAATATACAATATACTCCTCTCCATACTAATGTACCGGGGAGACAATCCAACTGGGGGATTGTTAGCTGGTACGCAGGATTCCGAACACTAACCTCGTCCGGGGATGAGTAGTCCAAGGGACGGAACTCGATAGCTCACACGCCGGCACGCCAGCGACACGTGTAGCTCACAAATCTCATATCAAGTCCTACGCGCGCAGACGTATCATCACCCCACCGCACGCCAACGCAGCGTGTGTGATGATACTCAAGCAATATACATACTCTCCCCATACGCAAGGCGCCAACGACACGTATGGAAAGTGTCTCACACACCGCACGCCAGCGCCATGTGTGAGACCCGTAATCTCATGGCCTTCCCACCCCACCGGCACTGCCAACGACGTGTGTGGGAAGCCTAGTAACTAGGGAATGGTACTCACCTACCATACTCATACATCACACAACCATCCATAAAACTCCTATCTTTCCACAATCTCACCACAACAACCTCTCATACTCTGTACATAGACAATATAGATAGCCATCCCAAAATTCATATCAACATAATCATCGTACTCAAATATATATATCTATACTCAAAATATATAGCCAAGATATATAACCATATTCAAAACATCAACCAAAGACTCATTAAATCAAAGTCACAATCATTTAAAATATATGCACAAAACTTTCATAATTAAAAACCATGCACATGCTTAAAACAAAGTTCACTCACAAGTAATCCCAAGCTGCCCGGCCCCGTGAGGGTCCCGCCTGCTGCGAGTGATCAATCGAAGTACCTATTCCAAGATACAAATCCTTGATTAACATCACGTACTACCAAAACGGAAATTCACGAAAGGAAATACTTAAATCCCCACGTTCCCGGTGCGCTCACGTCCAAAGGAACATCCTAAGGTCCAGTTATGGATTGGAATTCGCTTCCCAAACGCACGGTGATCGCGTTTCCCCAAACTTCAAATTATTGAATCGGAACATCCGGGGCTCCAATTCACGATCCGCGAATTCCTACAGGTTTCTAAGAGTACCTAGATCAACATACTTCAATTTGGAAACGATCCAACGGTCAGAACTTATCGAACCCGGATAACGCACAATATGCGAAATCCGTTCGATAGTCAAACGATATCCAAATTGAGATCCGCGAAATCCTACGCACTCGTGACAACCTAAGGATCTCAACAGGACGAAAAACAACTTCACCCACCTTGCCCACGCGCCGCCACACGCGCCGGCAGCGCGCGGGTGTGTTGAGAGATTTCCGGCGACGGAAAATCTCCAAACCGACGTTCACCCTTCCAATCCTAGATACTACTCGAAGAATGGAGCAACTTTTTCAACTACGGCAACGTCCAATTCGGACGGCAAGTGGCCGGAATTTCAAATTGAAATCCGGCCAAAACCTAGATTTCCAATTCGATTCCAAACTTCAAATTCGATCTAATCCTAACCCAAAATCAGCTAGAGCACAGGAAATGGAGAAGAAACCTCACCTGGTTCACCGGGATTGGATGGCGGAGACGACGGCACAACGCCGTGAAAATTCCGACTTGAACCAATCGATAACACGGCCGAATTTCGCGTTTTCCGGTCGGGATAACGGTGGGTTGTGATCGTGGCGTCGAGGTGAGTCGAACGGGACCGGTGCGGCCCTTCTTCGGGCTGGGAGAACCAGAAGAGATAGAAAGAGAGGGTCGGGGAGAGAGAAACGGGAGAGAGAGAGAGTGTACGCGGGAGGGAGAGAGAGAGTGAGGTGAAAATAGTAAAAATCTGATTTTTACTAAACCCTTCGGAAAATTTACGGTCCTACCACCGAACAAGTTTTGATCGCCAAAACTTCGTTAAATCTCCGATTCAGGCCTACCGCCTGTCTACGGTTTCGTCTCAGTACCACCTACGCAACCACACTACTCACGGTCCCAAAATCTTCCCGGATAAGAAAATGACCGAAATCACCCTTAACCCAGGAGTAATTTAATATTTTCCTTTAATTAAATTAAATAGGAAAATAAACGGAGTCGGGGTGTTACACTAAAAATTTAGCCCTCCAAAATATTAATTTTTTTAAAAATAATGCAGGGCTAAATTTTTCCATCTCCAGTCATGCAGAGCTATATTTTAGGATTTTTCATATTTCATTATTTTGAGAAAAACTATAATACAACATTCATGCACTCCACAACTATGTATTGTTTAATTTAATTAAACTACTAGAGACAATATTGCATGACCAATAAGTTTGTATAAAATTTATTTAAACAACACTTGAAAACATTTAAAAAGGTGACCACATTTATTTATTTAAAAGATAGGTTTCAATGTTCTGACCTCCAACGATCATGGCCAGTAATTTTTTATAATTTTTTTACAAATTAAAAATATTTAAAAAAGTGACCACATTTATATATATATATATATATTTAAAGGTTGAGTTTCAATAGTCTGGCCTCTAATGGTCAATACCAATACTTTTTTATAAATTTTTCTTAAACAACACGAATTGAAAACATTTAAAAAGGCTTTAAAAAATATATTGATGACATCAACACTTTTATTGTTAGTTATTGGATATGCATTTGCACGAGATGATTCGTGCTCTTACTCACACTTGATAATTTATCTTCTTCAAAAGCACATGCATGGGGACAAAAAATTGGGAGACTTTAGAAAAACACAAAGGAGAGAGAAATTTTGTAAAAGAAGCAAAAATGGACAAAATTTCCCTTATTTATTTTTGGATTTCCTAAGGAATCCTTTATATTTGCATGTCTTTGATTTGAAAGTTGAGAGGTTTTTCTGTCTTTTTTGAAAAAGCTTTGGCTTTTTCCAAAAGTGAATTTTTTTTTTTGGCTAAAACCTAAATTTACTCAAAAAATTTGGCCTAAGCTAAAGCTTTGCTAAATGTGGCCCTCCAAATTTGGCCAAAATTTTGTTTTGCCCATGTGGAGATGAGTTTTGCATTATTTTAGGGCTATATTTAAGATATAGCCCACGGCTAGAGATGGTTTTATACCCCAATTTTGGTAAAATTTTTGTGTGGGCCCAGTGCATGTTCTTTTCAAGAAGAAAAAGTATTGCGCGTGGCCATGAACACGAAACATTTTGTACAACTACAAATCCAACAACTAATGACGTCAGCTAGCTGTTAAGTTTTTTTTTTAAATAGCCTTTTTAAATGTCTTAAAATTCATTTTATTATATATATATATATATGACCGTTGGAGGTCAGAACCATTGAAACACAGTATTTTTTTATTTTTTTTAAATTGCCTTTGTTGGTTTTATTATTATTATTATTTTTAAATTAAAAACCTACAATATGTCTATAAATACCTCAAAATTTCTTCAAAAATTTTCCCAATCATTTCATTCCACATTTCTTACAAATTCTATCACATTCTCTACTTATTCACAACTTTCCACACTTTTCTTTTTATCAAATATCTTCCACATGCATTTCATCCAAACATTTCCTACAAATTTATTTTCTTTACTTATTTTGTTATTCATATTGTTTGAAAAATGTCTCAGACTTTGAAGGGACGAAATTGGTCATGAGTGGAAGATGAACATCTTTGCAAGGCTTTTATAAAAGTCTCCGAAAATAGCGTTGTGCGTACTAACCAAAAAAGCAGTGGAATTTGGGAATGCATCTCACAAAAATACACAAAGGCATCATCAATCGAAAACACTCCAATTATTGACATTTGAAGATGAAGATAAGAGATGCCACGTACACGTGTTAAATGCTTATCAATGTACACATGTCATATATGGAATATTGTCTCTAATTAGTAATTTAATTCAATTAAACAATACATTGTTGTGGAATGTACAAGCGTTGCACTATAATTTTTCTCAAAATAATAAAAAACTAGCCCCTATGCCAATTGGTTTTCTTTTTTCCTTTTTATTTTATTTTTAGAATTATAAAAAGATAACATAGGTAGTTATGTTCCATAAAAGTATGACCTATTATCTAATTTTGTTTTTAATTTTATTTTTTTAATATGAAAAAATGTGAATTTACCATATTATCCTCATTTAATTAATAATTTCAATTCTTAATGTTTGAATTGACCAAGGGTATTTTATGATATTTTGAATGTTTCATCATTCTCTGCCTTTTGTTTTATATATATAGATGAATGACCCTAAAATATAGCCCTACATGACTGGCGATGGAAAAATTGAACCCTACACTATTCTTTAAAAAAATTAATATATTAAAGGGCTAAATTCATAGCCATAGACTACATTTAGCCATATGACTGGAGATGGCCTAAGGTAAGAAGAAAGAAAGAGACCCAATTTCAATTTTTAATGTTTACTTAATCGAAATTTGATATATATGTTATTTGTGAAGAAGGTTGAGGTTCCACCCCAAAACCAATTGATAATGGGGGTAGTAGCCCAACTCCTTAGAGCACTTCCAACAATAGCTCATTGTCCAGGCAACAGGGGGCCCAAGTCCCAATTTGTAGTTCCAGCAGACTTCTATAGCCTGCAGCGTACATGGGTCCCACCAAACTAGGCCAGCCCAAAGGCAAGAATAACTTAGGTTTGCTGATGTCAGCGACGAATTTTTTTTTTAAAAAAATCTTAAAAAATACTAAAATTTCCAAATTTTTTTTTAAACAAATACTTAGCCATATTCTTTACTTCCAACACTAAAACTCTATACAAATTTCTCTCCTCATATCTCATGTGAATAGTGATTGCCAAGGCAATAAGTGGAAACACTACAAGCCTTTTGCAAGGGCTGCCACTATTCACATAAATAGTAACAGCCCTTGCCCTTTGCCATGGCAAATGGCTAGAAGCAAGGGCGGAGCTAGGATTTTATATTTGAGGGGGCCAAAATGTTAAACACAAAAAGTTTAGTTGTATATTTTTTTTGGCCTATTGAGTAAACTATTGCGTACAAAAGAACTAATTGAAATGAGTGGGTTTTTTTTTTTTCATAAATGTAGTATGATTTTACTTTTATATTCATATTAAAATACCATTTTGACAAGTACTGATTTGTGGTGAGGGGGCCATAGGCTTTAGTATAGCAATTTTTCTTTGCATTTGTTACCACATCCAATATATACATTCAAAAGGGTTAAATAAATTGGAGAGACCAAGGCCATCCCAGGCCTTAGTACAGCTCCTCCCCTGGCTGGAAGTGCTCTTATAAGCCCTTGCTAAATTTATGAACTTTCCAATGTGAAACTTCTTACTTTCACAATTTGTACCATCTTTATTGACAGACCACTTATCTAATATGGGTAGGTTTTGTATACATTGGTGGAGCCCACTTCTATTAGAGAGGTGGTTAATAAAAGTGGTACCAATAGCATTGTTGATATTTCAAATTTAACAATTTTAATTAACTTTTGTTAGCTAAATTATTTGAATATTAGCAAGACAAAAATGTTTGGATTTGTACGAAAAGAAAGAAAAAAAAAAGAAAAAAAGCTTTGATACATGAATTTAGATGATACATTGCACCTAATTATTTCAAATTTTTGAATGTCAAATTGTATTCATTTCAAATTATTTCCTTTTATTTTTGGTCAACATTTCACATTTATTTCCTTAAACGCATTGGATCTAGTATTTGATGATCGATCTTCAACGGCCTGATTAAATCGTTGAAATTCAAATCACTTTTGGGCTGGCTGAAACTCATACATTTCCACTAGGCAACTTGCAGAAGCTGCTAACTGGTAAGGTTCCATAATTCTGTACTTATTTTCTTTTTAATTTTCTGTTAAGATTATATATATTATATAATTTGTGGCTAGATATACGCAAAATGCCATGCAACACAGTGCACTATTTCCGACTTTGGAAAAACATGTCTAGGGGTGGTTTGAGTTGAGTTGAGCAAAACAAATGAGTTTTACACTGTAGACGAGGGCTACCCACTGAAAGTTTCGTTGGATGAAACGCCTTCACTATCCCAAGTTCTTAAACCCTAGACACAATTCCTGGTGTTCTAACACACATAGTTCCGAGAGCCCTTATAATATATATGCAAAAGAGCGAGTGATTCAAAATTTACTACTTTGCATCGCATAGATGTTTCTTATTCTCTTAATTTCATGCCATGTATATGCATCCTCTTCTGCTTATATACATTACATTAAATTATTTCATCTTTAGATTTGGCGGGCTCGTATTTTTATGAATTTAGCACAAAATAATAATGAATGTGACTTATTAGCATTTAGTTTTGTGGTAATTTTATACATAATTGAAAGAGGTGGTTTAAGTTCAAATATCTTTTATTGCCGATCACAAAGCCTAAAGCAATATAATGAGATACAAGAATTTGACTCTCGCTCTTTTTTTAATATGCCATAATTCTTCATATTATAATATAACCTATTGTTGTTATTATGGTGAGATATTGATGCATATATACATATGAGAAACAGTAGCCTTAGCCTGCCAAAAGTAATGTGTATAAATACATGGAATTGAGGAATTAGGCCAAGCCAGCCCTTCGATGTGCTTGATGGGTGTTTGCATATGACGGCAGACAGGCACAAAACACTTAAACGTCCGTAGCTTCCGTTCCACGTTACAGTACTAAGTTTCTCTTCTAACTATGCATGCCCCTCTTGGCCCTTGAGGTCCAAATAGTTAGGTTTGTTTCTGAAAATGAGAGAAACATACATCAAATTCTTCTCAAGATGCTTCGAAATCTTCGTTCCCACATCAAAATACACATGGGTTACACGGAGTTTTATGTAGCATTTGTAATGGTTGTCATGGCCACAGCCAATCCTCTAAAAAAGTTAAAATATTCAAAGGTTTTTAGGAACCCTAGGGTCCCCTAGATAGACTATATATTTGACTAGTTTAGTTTGACTTGGGTATATATGTTATGTGTGTGTTGATGCCACCTATATATTTGACTTGGGTTTTACACATTTGACTCTCTTTGAAATCCAGATTTAACACATTCACTGACTCACTCTGCAGTGCTAGGTTTCATTTATTCTTCTCTTTAAAAGGTGGTAAGGGAAAGACAGACAGATATTTGGGGCTATTATGAAGTCTTCTTGTTATTGCTTGCTACTGTTTGTGCTTGTTTCTGCTGCAAGCATATGGGGTATGTCTGCACATCCCCTTCATCAATTAGGTATCTGCTTTTCTTTATCTATTACGTAGTCCAATTTTTTCGTTAATATGCTTGAAATTACAGACTGTTTCTCACTATGCAATGTTTAAGCTTACCAACATTTCAATTTTCTTTAATTTGAAGGCGGAAACGCTGCTGCGACCAAAATTAATGATGTTTCAACCGTAAGGGTATGCAAATTTTAGTTATTATATTCTGAAATCACCAGACTAATATTAATGTACATTTTAAAGGCTTAGTATAAAGATATGATTCATTCTATAATTTTTATATATATACCTGCAGGGCCAGGATATTGATGAAATGGTTAGTCCTTCTACAGCTACTGCTACTAAGGAGGACACGAGGATAGGAGGAAGGAAAATGGGTGCTCTCCACAAGGTGGTGAGGTTAGAGAAGGAATTTAAAGTAGAAGTGGATGCTGTGAGTGGAAGGAAGAGCAACTCAAAGACGGCTTCAAGCAGCAGCTCAGAGCTTGAAGGAAAATCACCATGTCGCAGTCATGAAGCGAATACGATTGGCAATGGAGAAAATAGACAAAGTAGCAGTGTAAAAGGAGGTGTTGGTCATGATCATAATGATGAATATTCTGCAGGTTTTGTAGCTTTTAGTCAGGATTACCATTCACCAAGGCACCACCCTCCTAAGAATAACTAGTCCTAAAAAACGGATGAGGCCTTATATTATATATGAATTTTGGTAACGTACTAATTATGGACCTTCTAATTTTACTTTTTACTTCTCTTAATTGGGTTTCCTTTTCCACTTTTTTTTTTTTCCCCTTGAATGCTCCTTCTGTGGTAAACTTTACACAAATCGTTTGAGAGTGCTTTTGAAATAGCTACAAGTTAAAATTGCTAGTGTTTTGCAGAAAAACTTAAAATTCTTTTATCATGAAGCACTTGAATTTTTAATAAATTTTTTGACATCCTTCTACTAAAAGCTCGCATCGCAAATGAGCCCAAGAATGTTGAAAAATATTTTTCCCAGGCCCATTAGAGAACCTGAGTCCGACTGGAAGATCAAACTGGACCAAAGCCAGCCCAATGGGTTGGTGTTGGTGAGGCAGCAAATATGACCCAACACAGTACAGACCAGACATGGGTTGGTGATGGCCTTGTAAAAAGTTCACCGTCACCTTTCCTAAAATTTCCAACGCAAAAAGTTAACAGACGCCGGTGGTTAAGAGAGACCTGTTTATTAACAACCAAGAACCAACCAACCGCTGTCCACATTTCAAAAACTTTTATCTAGTCCTAGTCTCCTAGATGTGCATTCACGCCACACTGCCCTAACCATATAGTCAACTCCAAGTCTCCCTGCTCTCTCCTTTTCTGGATCACCAAACAGAAAACCATGTCGACTTCTGGCAAAACCCACATCCTGGTGTTCCCCTACCCTGCGCAAGGGCACATGCTCCCAATTTTAGACCTAACCCACCAGCTAGCCCTCCACGGCCTCTCCATAACCATCTTGGTCACCCCCAAAAACCTCCCAACCCTAACCCCTCTCCTCCACACCCACCCCTCCTCCATCCAAACCGTAGTCCTCCCCTTCCCTCCTCACCCCAAAATACCCCCCGGCGTTGAGAACATCAAGGACATAGGCAACCACGGCAACTTGTATGTGATCAACGCCCTAGCCAATCTCCAGGCCCCGATTGTCCACTGGTTCAGCTCCCACCCTAACCCACCGGTGGCCCTCCTCTCTGATTTCTTCCTCGGGTGGACCCTACACCTGGGCCACCAGCTTGGCATTCCCAGAATTACCTTTTACTCCTCTGGCGCCTTCTTGGCCTCTGTGTTCCACTACTGCTGGCGTAATTTGGACAAAATGCGCCCCTCATCAGGGATCGTTCATTTTCCTGATCTTCCTAGATCGCCCTCCTTTAAACAGGACCAGGTGCCCTCTGTGGTCCGCTGCCACAGAGAATCGGATCCCGAGTCTGAGCTCCTGAGGAATTCCATGCTCGCCAATACCGAGAGTTGGGGATGCGTTTTTAACAGCTTTGAGGACTTGGAGGCTGAGTATTTCGCCCACTTGCGGACTAAAATGGGCCACTCCCGTGTTTACGCGGTCGGCCCATTGAGTCTAACAGCGGCCGCGGCTGCTGATGACAGTAATTTGGGCCGGGCCAACCCAAACAAGGACTCCGGTGCCAATGTGATGACGTGGCTCGACGGGAGCCCCGACGGATCTGTGCTCTACGTTTGCTTTGGGAGTCAGAAGTTGCCAAATAGGCAGCAGATGGAGGCCTTGGCTTCTGGGCTCGAACGTAGCGGGGTTCGGTTTGTGTGGGCCGTGAAAACAGGCTCGGCCCAACAGGTGAAAGATGGGTCTGGGGTTTTACCAGATGGATTTGAGGAAAGGGTTGGCGGGAGGGGCTTGGTCATAAAGGGTTGGGCCCCACAGGTATTGATCCTGGGCCACAAGGCCGTGGGTGGATTTGTGAGCCACTGTGGGTGGAACTCTGTCCTGGAAGCGATAGTGGCTGGTGTATTGATATTGGGCTGGCCCATGGAGGCTGACCAGTTTGTGAATGCCAAGCTGTTGGCTGAGGACATGGGTGTGGCCGTGAAGGTGTGCGAAGGCGATAATGCAGTGCCGGACCCGGCTGAGTTAGGAAAGGTGATTTCCAAGTCGATGACCGGAGAGACACCGGAGAAGGTGAGAGCAAAGGAACTGAGGGACAAGGCATTTGCGGCCGTGGGAAGTGGCGGGAGCTCTTCAAAGCAATTGCATGAGCTTGTCAAAGAATTGGACCAAGTTAAAGTGGGCCGAAAGTGAAGCCCATAATATTTTTAGCTTAAAAGATGTTCGACGCTTAGTTTGTTTGGTAATGTTTCAATGTACCATGTTGTATTTGGTCCCTGAATAATTACATGACTTTTTCACAAGCAACCAAAGAAAAAAAAAGTTTTGACAAAACAAAAGAGACTTAGGAAGCTTAGCATGAAATTGATGGATGGGATATCTTTTTCTGTGCTGGCAACAAGTATGCCTCAAACCTACAGAGAAGGCTACAGAGCAAAAAAAAAGAGTAGGAGCTAAGAATGACATGGACTCATCATCACAATGTGATTAAATTTTTCAGGTTGATCCTTATAAGTCACAAAGGCTCAATGATTTCAAAGAAACCTTTTACCTTGGATTTTGCTTTGAAACTAAGGAGGAAATGGTAGCAGAGCATTATGCATGAAACTCACATTTCACCAACCAACTTAACCATAACTCTTCCTATAAATCACAGCCTGCTTTAACATAGCTACCCCATTTAAGCGAAGTTAATAAGCTTAGCTTTCCTCATCCTCTGCTGCAACATGTCTAGAGCCAATGTAAGAAGGCATGTACTTCTGGAGAACAAAGTTTTGAAAGAGAGAGAGAAGACAAGTAGCCCTAAACACCTCAAGAGAATCTACCCAATTGGGCTTCACAAGAGCACTTCATCTCTATCTCTATCTCTGTCATCATCTTTGTCATTGTCTCTGTCAGAAAACTCCTATGATTCTTCTCTCACTGACTCTAGCACACTGGATCAGAAGATTTCCACGGCGCTCCGATTCATTGCACCAACTCAAAGAAGAGAATATAATTCCCCAGTGGCTAAAGTTGTCCAGCAGCAAATTAGTCAGACTCAGGATACTAATGATGGGGAATTGAAGAGGTGCAATTGGATAACAAAGAATAGTGGTAAGTTTCATTGCTTCATCACACATTGCAGAAAACTTTGATTTATTGTTTTCATGCTTTGACAAAGCCACATCTTAATTACCAGGCAACCAAAGAGAAAAAAGGGAAGAACAAAAAAAATGGTCCTCGCAGTTGGTATGAGGAATCTAAAGAAAATGATAGTACACATAAATAAACAAAAGAAAAAGTCATCAAGCTTCCATCACAACCAACTGGTTGACATTTCAACAAAGTGACGTCGTATATATACAATAAATAGTATAAGAAACTCTTTTTGGTTTTGCTAGAGTAAATAGAATAATTCTATGCAGACATGCATTGATCGTAGAATTTTATTATGTTATGCAGATAAAGTTTATGTAGCGTTTCACGACGAATGCTGGGGAGTTCCTGCATACGATGACAAGTAAGTCCTTTGGAGCTTTAATTCCCCATCATTTATATGGACTTTTAAGCCAACTATTTAGTGTTAATTAATTATCTGCTGCATACAGTCAATTGTTTGAGCTGCTTGCATTGTCTGGTATGTTGATGGACCACAACTGGACTGAAATTGTCAAAAGAAGGGAGCTCTTCAGGTAACCTCTTTTCTTCCGGAAAAACTTGTGTGGAACGGGAACAACACTGTTTTGCTATCCCCAACCAATCATGGTATGACAAGTGAAAAAGTTATCATACTTGGCATATCGCGATTGACCAGTGCTATCTACGTTTCACACAAGTGTTTCTCCTATTCTACCCATCTGACTAATTTTATGAAACTTGGTATCAAAACATGGTTGAATTAGCTTATGATTTGGTTTGTAACTAAGGGAAGCATTTTTTGGATTTGATCCAAACAAAGTTGCCAAAATGGGGGAGAAGGAGATTGCAGAGATAGCCTCCAACAAGGCAATAATGTTGGCAGAGTGCAAAGTGAGGTGCATAATAGATAATGCCAAATGCATATTAAAGGCAAGCTAGAAACTTAACAAATTAAAAGCTGATATCAATTAAAGTTTGGTTGCCCCATTGCACCTGATATATCTTAATTAATTTATCCCAAAAAAAATGCAGATTGTGAGGGAATGTGGCTCTTTTAGCAGCTACATGTGGGGTTCTGTGAACCACAAACCAGTCATCAACAGATTCAGATATCCAAGAAATGTTCCTCTGAGGAGCCCCAAAGCAGAAGCCATGAGCAAGGATTTGATCAAGCGAGGGTTTCGATATGTTGGGCCAGTCATCGTGTATTCCTTCATGCAAGCTGCAGGGTTGACCATTGATCATCTTGTGGATTGTTATAGATACAGTGAATGTGTAAGCCTTGCAGAAAGACCTTGGAGACATATCTAATCTAATTAATTAACATGATGAAAATATATGTATCAAATGTTCTTTAGAAATTTAATTTTGTTTAATGTAATAAATTAATATTTGTCTTCCATATGTAGCTGTATGGCGTCACTAATATTTTTAAGTTAAGCAGAAATGGAATAGCATCCAAGTTGGATTCTATAGCTCTTCTTTGCCTTTTTTATGTTTCTTGGTGCAACACATGAATCATATTAAAGAGAATGACAAGCATTGCTCTGTTTTATACCCTTTTTTATTTTATTTAAATTTAAGGGATATTGGAGAATGGGGGATTCGAACATAGAACCTCGGATGCTCCTAACTGCTCTTAAACACTTGAGTTATCATTGGTTCATAAGGGTTACAACATTTATGGTGTGTTTACTAATCAGGAATTGGAATTCTCATCACATCAAGGAATTGAAAAGTAAGTGGGGCCCACAAAAAATTAGGAATTGAATTCCTGGAGAACTAAACCTTTTAGAAATTCGTTTTTTTTACCCATTATATCCTCACATAATTTTAAAATTCCAAAATTTTCATCTACTTTAACCTAACAACAAGGACATTTTAGTAATTAGTACCACTCCTACCATAATTCCATATGATTTACTAAACAACTTTAATAGGAATCCGGAATTTAATTCTCCCCAATCCAACTCTTCCTCAATTCAGTTCATCCTCATGGCATGTTTACTAATCCGTAATTGGATTATGTGGAATTGAGTTGAGGAGGAGTTGGATTGAAGAGAATTGGATTGAGGATTCATATTTAAGTTGTTTACTACACCATATGAATTGAGAGGAGTTAGATTATGGATTCCTATTGAAGTTGTATACTAAATCATATGGAATTGGATTATGAGTAGACTAATTACTAAAATGTCCTTGTTGTTTGGTTAAAGTATATGACAAATTTAGAATTTTAAAAATTGTGAGGATATAATGGGTAAAAAAGATGAATTCCTAATGGGTTAGTTCTCCAGGAATTAGAATATCATCTCTCACTCAAGAATTGAATTTCTCCAAAATCATAAATTCAAGTCCTAATTGTGTGGGCCCCACTTACATTTCAATTCCTTGATGTGAAGTAAACGCAGGAATCCTCTACATGTGAAATTCAATTTTTGATGATAATTCCAATTCCTGATTAGTAAACACACCATCAATTCAATTCCTCCTAATCCAATTACGAATTAGTAAACATGTTATTAGTAAATTACTCAATGGACTGGAATCTGCAAGATTTTGACATGGCCCAACCTAATGAATGGACTTGCTCTCATCACTAGACCAATTGATCCTAAGGCCACCCTATCTTTGCCAGAATGATATGATAAAAAGAAGCATGCACTCAATTGAACAGCTGTGCTTTTTTAATCATTGGCGGCCATTGAAATTGATGGCTCCTACTTTCCATTCAATTGAGCCTTTTGATTCTATCATGTACTTAAAGCCTTAAACAATATGATTAGTGCAAAGAGTTTGTATTAGCAGAGTCAAATTGACCAGTCATTGCAATTTGCAAAATCTTTTGCTTCAAATTGTTGTAATGACACTGAGAGAAGGGGACAACAATACAAGTCTGAGTTTCACGTTTTGTCTGTCTCTGCTCAACTTGTTAATCGCATCATCTTGTCTTGCGTCTTAAACCATTAGTGAAGTGAAGCCAGAGGACCCAGCCCCAACCCCACAGCACAGACAGGTGGCAATTTACAATGCACAGCTGCTCATGTTCAAGATGAGGCTGCCAGGTTGGTTCATTGCAGTCTCAGTCCACCTCCCAATGAAATTTTCACACTAATTAATCTATTATTAATATCCTTTCATGTAATACAACACAACAATTTCCATCAGCTAAAATGGGAAGGCCTTTGACTGCCCACAAAGATTGTTAGTTGCACCAAATCTCAATGCCTATCTTCTTTGTAGCTAAAGTCCAAATCCAAAATTAACCCTTCTTAAGAGTGAAAGATTGAAAGTGAAACCCCACCACTAAACTAATGACATATAAGAGTGAAAGATTGTTAGAGCATCCACAGTGGGAGGATGTAAATTCGGGAGTGTAAAGCCACTTTTACATCCCCTTTATACCTTCGAGGAGTGTAAATATGTTTTTTGCTTTAATTGGAGGATGTAAATTCAGGGGTGTAGCAGTGGGTCTCAGCCTTTTATGTTGACTTTTCTTCATTTTTCTTCTCTTTTCTCAGGTGGATTCCGCCTGCAAGGGATGTAAAAATAGATATAAATATACATTTTATTTTACATCCCCATGGTGGTGATGTATATTTACATCCATTTACATATCTCCATTAAAGACGATTCCAATGACTCGGAGTGTATATTTAACATACACCCTCATATACACCTCTCTATTGTAGATACTCTTACCACCCATCTTCGAGCAATGGTTGAATTGAGCACAAGAATAATTGCTCTTAATTACGTGTTACAAGTCCCTTACACAGAGCATGAAATTTCAATGCACCAACTAAAAAAACTCAATGTCAAAATTGCTCTGCATCACAAAGAACACAAAAGAATCTCAAGATTGCTGGTGTGGAGAACCCGCGGAAATGGGCTGAAGCAAACAGCAGCCAAAACAATCTGCTGACAAACAAAGTTGAAACGCCAGGGCTTGAAATTATTTCAGTCGAAATCCAATGGGTCGTGGGACCTTTTCCATGTGATGTTTCTTGGTGGGTTGTTAATATCTGTTCTGCTTTCCATGTCAGCGTCGACAAAATTTCTCTGTATATCTTCTTGTATATAGTTTTATTTCAACAACCATGACATAACCAATAGTCGTGTCCTTTTCAGAATTCATTAATTTATAGAAGTTATGAACATTGATTTAATCCCTCAAATTCAGAGACGTCGAGAAACAATAATGGACGCAAAATTAATCTGTGGATGGCGGCCTGAGGTTTTTGAACAGAGACGTACGTCATGCGAAACATACCAAAGATTAAGACATGGATTTTTTAGGTTTATAAAAGCAATATCATGAAAGAGAGATTCAAAAACACAACCTAGAGTGGAAGGGCAGTCCGCAGAATAAATAGCGATTTAAGTAAAGATGAGACAGATTTTCAACAATAAAAACACATGAAAATGATTAACTGATGAATGTCTCAGCCTGCTCACATTCCAAATTTCCGGCTTGGAAAGGACCGTACGCTACAACTAATGACCAAATGCATAAAACACCAACTTTCTCAATAAAATGGAAACAAATAAACAAGTACTAATTTGAAACAAAGGGAAGAAACAGAGTTCACTATTTACATAATCTTTTTCTTGATTTCATTCTACATATTATTTATCAAACAAGTCATAACGAGTGAAAAAAAAAAAAAAAAGAAACCGAAAACTAAAAAAGGAACCAAAGAAATCAAAACAAAAAGTAAAACAAGAAATACAACCAATTCTACTGAGCTCCTCACTCAGCTGATGCCAAGAATATTTACAGCAGTACCTCCTACAGTCACTCATCACTACAACACCTTACAGGAGGAAAACCAGAGACCAAATCTATCTTAGCAAAATAATAATACTTCACTCCCAGAACCTCCTAATCTTATTGTTCGTCTTCAGTCATGTCTATCGACTATCATAGCGCACCACACATTGCTGCCTCAATATCAAAACTGGCACGACGTGCCAAGCCTCTGTCTCTGCCTCTGACCTAGGGTAATAGATTTGCGTTTAGCAAACGCCGGGTACATCAGATCTTGAAACTTCTCTAGAAACCAAGCCCAATCGTCCTCACTCATGTCAGCCAGCTTCACAAAGCTCATGCTTGCAGGAAGCTGCTCATTTGCACTCCTGTGTCCAGATGATGTATTCGCCATGTATCCATTCTCTGCTCTTGTTCCTGTATATTTCAGGCGGCTCTTCTCACCCAAAACTGTATTCTTCAGCGACATTGAAAGCTTTGAAACGCTTGGGACCCTTTCAGGGGATCGCAGACTTGCTAATGCCTCTTGCTCTTCCACTTCACTGTCCTCTTCCTCCTCAATGCTTTCTTCCAGTTTAGAGAGAGGAGAGCGGCCATGCCCACTGCCATTTCCAAATTGAAAGGGTGTCCTGCTCGCATAATCATCTGCTGCAAGCTTTAAAGTATAGTCTAACTCTGTGTCCTCACAGTCTATGTCAAATAGGAACTCCTGATCTCCCACCAAATCAGCCTTGGGGGACAAGGCCTCCCTCTCAGCTAGCATCCTCCTCGCCTCCATACAAATTACCTCAAGTTCACTGGGTTCCTCCTCCCCGCTACGAAATTCTCTACTCATCATTTCACCTATTTCAGCAAGACAGAGACCATATGCAGCAGCCTCCTTCAGGAAAATGGTGGAGAGAACCAAAACCCTGAGACAAGCCTCTCGAATCATGGGAAGCTCCCTTCGCAGCATTTCACAATCCTCATATGGATCAAGTTTTTCTATGTACTCAAGCTCATCATCCGAAAATGGAATAGAAGCCTGAGGCCAATGAATCCACTCAAAGTAGGGGTCCTCCAATGTTTCTGGCAAACAAAGGCCGTGGTCAATCGGAATGAGCTCCACTTGACCAAACATCCCGACACCATCAAGTTTCCTAACTAAAAGATTCCCTGCATGCCTGTCTGTGTTAAAAATCCTAATGTCTAATATCCCTATACGATGCACAGAAGCTACTGGAAAGCTGGAGGTCCCATGATCACTTGCATCAAAATCGTGTTGTATGAATTGCTGGCAAGATGCTATCTTGCTAACCAGCTTCTTCTGGGAAGTCTTGTTCCCATTCACCCCGTCATTTATGTTGAAGATTGAGTGAGTGATCTTCACCAAGGCAGTGGGAGGCACATTTGCAAAGTGATCTTTGTCAAGCAGGAAAGCTGCAACTTCTCTGAAACCAGTCTCCCCAACCCGTACTGAACGCTTCAAACCTGGTTGCCCAAGAGCCTTACCAACAAAGCCTTTTGGGTTATTAGGCGCAAAAGGTTCTTCATCAGTTGGCTTCACTATTGCAACACTCTCACCTCTGCTGTTCCTAAAATAGTATGCACCTCCAAGCCCACTATGAACAGGAATTGGATCAACCCCCATCTTAATGGCCTTGACCATGTCCTTGACAACTTGCGTTGTTCTAGCAAACTGATCTGAATTCCCTAGTATCTCTATAGGGCCACTCCGATCTCTTTGCTGTAGATCCCTCCCAGTGGGCGAGAGGCATGGAGTTGATGAACTTCTATGCATAAGGTTCCTTGTGAGAAGAAGAGGGGAATCATTCCGAACTGCACTAAGATCATTCTTCAACACTATGTCCCCAAATGTCAGAGAGCTCTCATCGGTTGGGACATTGAGAGCAATTTGCAATCTTCTCTTCACAGTATGGACATTATCACTGCGATCTAATTCCATCCCGAAGACACACCCAGTTTCTGTTTGCACAAAAACTCGCCTCCTGCCAGTGGACTGCTTCCCCTCCATTCTCTTGCTTCCATGATACTCCGCACTGAGTGGGTTGCTAAATAATGCCACTGCCATCTGGGTCTGCACTGGGCTGTCCAGTTTACGCGACATTAAGCAAGGAGAGGAAGTGACAGTTTAGGCGGCCAGCAAAAGAGGTGGCAGTAGAAGAGAGCTTCTCCCCTCCCCAAAAGTTGCCAAGCTCCCAAGCGGCCGAAGACAGAAAGGGTAGAAAATTTGATTCCAAAACAATCATTAATCCATGAAGAGAAGGAATTTCAAATCCCACGAAGATTCTCAGAGCAAAACAACCATGAGAAATGAATGGGGACCGAGAAGGTATGCTCTAGGTCAATGCTACATTCAGTGAGAAGCCACTGCCATGCTACTAGAAAATAAAGAATCTGCAACAAAATGTAACAGTCGGACATTAAATCAATTACTTTTCCATGGATTAGAAGATTTCATAGAACAAAGCGTGGGTCAAATACAGAGAGCAGTTCATTTAATTGAACTTGAAATAAATTAACATAAAAACATGAGATTCCATAACCTGTAAATAAATTCAATATATATACTAATTCATTGATTTACTGCCACGATGCATAGCACCAAATGCATAAATTATAGATATTAATGCACTCATCAGTTTCAGATGAAAGAAATATTCTTCGAAATTTCGATCATTCACATAGACTATTGACCGACTTCATTTCGAAACCCCCTCAATAACTAATCAGTATGGAAACGGAACACACTTTAAATTCGAGTCACTGAAACTGAAACTAATTCCTATAAGCAAACTTGCATTTCTTCACCAAAATCAAGAACACTGAAACCTAAAATGCATCTAATTCGATCTACGAGTAGTAGCATATCAACAATAAGAGATAAAATTGACGATAACAAGATAAGAATGAACGGGAACCGACAATGAAGAACAAAATCTGAACATTGCTGAGCTACGAAAGAGATTAATCGGAGGCACCGACTCACCGGAATGTAAGATCTGGACGTGTTAACAACCGAAACGCTCCGACACGACGAAACGAACACGGCCGTTAAAACTATGACGAAAGAACCTCGAGCCCCTTTCAAATACGACTGAGAATCAAAGGCTCAACGAACCTAGACGCAATAGGCTGTGATGGGAGAGAGTTGTCCGAGTCGACTCACAAAACCCTCTCGAGTTTTTTTCGTCTTCTTCTTCTTGCTCTCTGAGTCTGTGTCTTTGTGCTTGCTTTCTCTCTCTCTCTCGAAGCAGTCTCTGGCCCCCTGGTCCGTCCTTTAACTCAGCGCGTAAAGTCGGGTTAAGAAACTAACCCTTGTTAGAAGATGACCACCCTCTCTCTCTCTCTCTCTCTCTTGCTTCTGTTTATTTGATTCGAAGACTCTAGAACACGAAATCTGGGCCGCTTGATCGGCAGACTCCTGGGGAGTCGTGAACCGTGCGATGCAATTGGTCTTCGCGATCTTGTTGGCGAGTAATGGGTGATGGTGACGTGGAGATAAGGGACTGGGCCATGACATGGCACTTGTCACCGTCAAATTGGTCGCGGGAGTTATTTTTTTCGTTTTTCATTCTTTTATTTTTAAAGTAATTAAATTTAGTTTTTACAGTTTCTATGCCGATCTAATCGACGAATATCTCGATCCCACACATGGCTCAACGGTTGTATTTTGACTTAATTCACCCTGGCCCGTGCATGTGAAAAATCGACACTACCCCTGGGAAAAGGAGATAGTAACAAAGTTTCGCTTCTGCTGCATCATCGGGGAAACTAGTGGGGCCTAGTAGGACTGTACGACTGTTGTTTTTAGGAGTGGGCAAACCGTACGGTTTGAAGTGACTCACAGATTTCTTTCCTTTTTATTCTTTGTGGTAAGACGACTCAGAAAATTTATAGATTGGGCGTTGAGGGAAGTTATGAAGCAGGCGATAGGTTTTGTCACTGAGATTATAGAAAATAAAAAATAAAAAAATTATGGCAAATGCATGCGCCTATCTCAAAGAAAAATACATGGTTTTGTCAGCAACTAATATATCAAATTGCCACAATGCTAAAAATTAAATGTTAAAGTAATCGTCAAATTCATGACTCGAAGAGATATATTAAAAATAATCAACTAAAAAAAATTATATTTAATATTATATTTAATATTTTTTCAGTCATGAACCCCACTATTTTTTACTTTCTTTTCATCTTTTATGCATCATATGAACCCCATTTAATTTTTAAAATATAATATTAGGTATTTCAGGTAGAGTTAAATGTTTTCCAAAGTGTCAAAATTCCACATACGCTATCAAATTCAAATTCAAATTCAAATTCAAATTTCGGTTAGTTTTCGGATAGTTTCATCCTATTTATCATATACTCATATGGTGCTCAATGGTGGACCCAATAATTTTTATAGAGGTATGCTAAATTTTATTTTTTACAAGAGATATATTATAAGCCTTTTTTCTCTTGAAAGAAAAATATAAATAAAATTTTATAAATCAATTAAGGCCACATTACGAGCAAATATAACACAAATAAGTACAAAATATAAATAAATATCAAATAAAACACATTGTTCAACTATTTGAGATTTGAGTTAAGTAAGTTCTTTATGAATTGAAGCATCAATATCATATGCAGAAGGTGTATCCTCTTTTTTTTTGCTTTTCCCAATGGTGTATCCTTGTTATCCATACTACTTTTTTTGAATAATTAATAAATAGTTTTTTCTCTCTCTGTCGCTCTATTGTCATCATGTGACATGATATGCTAACAAGAAATACTAGACAAAATAAAACATAAATAACAATCCCTAAAAGTTATCACCCAAATCCTAAATCATAACAACTTAACAACAACAATTAAAATTAGAAATTAAATATTTTTTTATTCGGCTTAAACCACTAACACTAAAATTTTAAATTTAAAAAAAAAAATCAGCATTGGGCTGGAGGTGTAGATCCGCCCTTGATGGTGCTTCTATTTTTTAATAAAGTATCTTTTCCAAAAAAATAAAATAGTCTTTAAAGATGAATGACTCCTCACAAGTTATATGTAATGAGCCAATCGGTATTCTATTTTATTTAAAGTAGTAATTGATCGATAGGGTTGTGGAATAATTCGTGTATATCTACTCATTCAGCTCTTTTGAGTTTTCTTGTTTTTGTTATAAGAAAATGTCATAAATATCATGTATTTAATTAACATGATATTTGTGACATTTTAAAAAGTAGTAATAATAACAAGGGTGATTTTATTGGCACCCAATTAATTGCTCTTTACACCCCATACTAATTTTAAATATAAATAACCTATTTTACTCTTGTACACAATTACCGTTAACGACAAAAAAAATTAAAATTAAAATTAAAATTGCTCACTACACCCCACATATGTTCCTGCAACCTTAGTTTGACTTTTTTCTCAAACTATCATGTTCCTAAACCCTAAACCCAAGATTTATAAGTTTATACTGGTAAAAAAATATATTGTATTTATTCATGAAGGGTGAGATTGAAGTTAGAGACGCTTGGAATGATGTACGAGTTTATTTTTTAGCGTTTTGCAAGTTTAGTATTTCATAACATTGGTTGTATTCAGACATCGATCGAATGCGACAGATAATTTCGGTGGAATGCCACGAAACGTTGCACCGTTTTCAGTTGGATTTCACCGGTGAGAAACTTAATATTCGGTGGGGATCCACCGTAAGATAGAACGTAGTTTAGTGGTGTACTACCGAACTTTTACCCGCGTTTCAGTGGCATCCAATCGAAATTTATTTATTTATTTTTTCAGTAACTTATTGCCGACCACAAATTTAATCCAAGTTATTTTGATCTTACTCCCATTGAAGGAACAAAATCAAGGTGCGCTCCTACTGAAGGCAACAATGTGGGAACAGAATGTGTAATGGACTATAGTGATCAATTCACAACTTATTCGGTAATTATTTGTCTGAAATCCTTTTTAGTATCATTAACGTGGTATTAATGTTTCAAATTTTATATTTAAATAATATGAGTTTTATGTGTAGATATTCAATGGTAGAGATGCATTACTTTGATGGGCTCGTGAACAAGGAAAATTGAATAATATTGTCATTATATCAGACTTTGAAATCAAAATCAAAATCAATATCAGACTTTGGCTTTTCAAAAATGAAATCAAATGTAGGCTTAATCAACACTTAGAAACGTAAATATATAAATCAAATTTGAAATCAACCTTGAATAAGGATTTGTGAGAACTTGACCTTCAATGGCTTTCGGGTTTGTAGAGATGGAGATGGGTGTGATGGTTCTGTTTCAGAGATGGTTTGAGTTTGCTGGAGGCGATGACAAAGGGCTTCTTCGATGGTGAGCAAAGATCTCCGATGGCAAAGGGATGAGTTCTTCGATGTTCTGCGATGGAGGCAATGGCAAATGGCTTCTTCAATGGTTCTGCGATGGACGTTGGTGTAAATGGGATGGGGTGCGCGATGGGATGTGTTTGCAAGAGGAGAGAATTTTCGGTGGGGTGTGGCTGGATATCAGATGAGGTAGGGTTTGATTTCATATGGGGTATGGCTGAAAGGGAAGGGGGTTTTCGGTGGGTGGTTAGGGAATGGGGTTTATGAGGGCAATTTAGGGAAAAAAGGGGTTTAATGAGTAATTTGAAATTTTATTAAAATTTAGTGGGGTGTAAAAAATTATGGAGTGTAAATAGTAATTTATGGGGTTCATATAGAATTTTCCTAATAACAAGGATACACTATTGGGGAAAGAAAAAAAAAACGAGGATACACTCAACATATCCTGTTAATTAAATATTTAACATGATATTTATGACATTTTCTTATATAAAAAAAACAAGAAAACTCAAAAGAGCTGAATGAGAAGATATACACGAATTATTCCACAACCCTATCGATCAATTACTACTTTAAATAAAAAAATTATTAGCAATAGTTATTATTCTTTTTAGGAAGAATAACTTTGCATGCAAGTGTGCTCCATTTGTGGTTATCATTGTCACCAAAATTTCCATCACATGCATTATATTGATCTTAATTAGTACGCTCGGTTATAGTCATAACCAATTCAAAATTGCTGTCTTTACTTGCAATTTGGCAAATATGCAAAACCTGACAATCCTTGGTGAGGTTAGAGGAGTTTTGACAACTTAAATTGTTGTTGAAGTGGAAGTTTTTTTTTGTCATTAATCATTTAATCATTTTAATTTGAAGTTAAAATATGGTACCACTATGTTTAGATGCTTAATCACTCTACTCTGAAAGCGTGCAATTTCTTGACCAATGCATGTGATGCTTAATCACCTACTTTCGAACTATTTTTCGAGTTGCATATTATTATTGATGGAAATGGATAATTTTTAATAAATTAATAATAAGTGAAAAACGAAGCTAAGGGGATGAAGTTTTTCATACACACTACCAAATGTGACATGAGAGGAATTCGGCACTAAAAAAATTGATATGCAAATCAATGCCTTTTATTTATTGAGTTAAACCCTGTTAACGCAATAAATATTATTTTTTGACGTCAACTTCTTTCAAATCAATCTTTTCTTTCTTTAATGGAAAAAGAAAGTGTTACATATTGCGTTGAAGATAGATGTGAAGTTACTACCACTAATAGCTAGTAAGTTATATATCCCGATAATTAAGATATAGTTTTATATGAAAGGTCAAAATGTGCTAAAAACACAATGTGGAGAGACCATAATATATATTTAATACTTTTACGCCTCTTTTGTAAAAAAAAAAGGGAACTGATGAATATATTTTAGAGATATTTAGTTATATACTCATTTTTAGCACTAATGATATAGATAAATTCTACACTATTTAATTTCTATAAACAAATCCAAAAAATAACAGCAGACTATTTTAAATTTAAATTTAATTATTAAATTATTTTGATGTCATATTGAGTGTTTTGAGAGTTGGGTTTGTTTTAAGAAATTAATGGCAATTTTGTAATTTATAGGAAGTTTGAAGTCTATTTGTTATATTGTAAATAAACTTTGAATGTGTTTCTCAAGTTCATGTTATATAGAGTTTTGTTTTTGCCTTTTATCTTATTATTATTATTTTTAATTTGAGCCCCTATATTAAATATAATAATAAATCTTCCTATATTTTATATATTTCTTGATAGAAGACTAATTCTTCGATATCATCTCAGTCTGACGGTATATCAAAGATTTTTTTTATCATCTTCGTAACTGGATAAGGACAAAGATTTTGAAATTTTTTATTTTTGAAAGTGGAAATTACGTTTTCACTCCACTTGAACCAACGACGGTGATATTAGAGCAACATTAAAATCAAGCAATGAGACACTTGACCTAGGTAGGGCAGGTTTTCATTATTATTAAGCAGAATAAATTAATATCAAGCAATGGGGCCGGCCTGGCCCTATACAAAATTATGACCGAATAGAGTTACGATGTTTACAAGATATTTTTACAATGAATTAATATATTTGCGATAAAGTTATATTACAGCAATGAAGTTAGTCACAATTAGATATTAAATTCATCGTGTATATATTGTCATCGTCGTCATTCACGTGAGTTGTATTCGAATCTCTGTATCAATTAAATAGAGACAAATACTACTAAACCAAATGATAGTTGTTCCGTTCCATCTAAAACTTGCAGAGACTAAAGCGAAAGAGCTGACTCAGCTTTCTTTTGAATGGTTACAAAATTCCTCTCGGCCTCAGCCAAATCCCCCAAAGACTGCACTCTACACGTGATGGTGACTACGAACCTAATGATTACAATAATATCCGACCTGTCGATATTATCCTACCACCACCTGTTTTTTTTTTCTCTGTCTTTTTTAATTTTAATTTTAATTTTAACACAAGTTGTGACATTATCCGGCATCGTGCTTTCTACTTACTTTTTATGCGTCCTTCAACCCTACTCAGATTTTTTGTAATAATATAAAGTTATAAAGCTTTTCAATTTGCTAGTAAGCATTCATAATACCATATATGCGTTTGAACAATCATTACTTTTGAAAATATAAATAATGGAAGTCTGTCTTGAACTTAAAACGTCTTCTAACATTATAAAGGAAAAAGTATATTACTTAGTAAACAATTAGTTGGTGAACAATCATGACTCTTAATGTCTTTAATATCACCATATGTTTAAGATGTTATAAGTGATGTGTCTACTATGAAATTGTTTAAATAATTAATGTAATTATCCATACGAAGTTATTTTAATAATTAATGGGGTTAATTTTTTTATTAGTCTCTAAATTTAAATTCAATTTGCATTTGAGTCCCTCAATTTTTAAAATGATTCCCATAATCTTTTAACTTCAGTTTCGTTAGGACAGATGGTCATGTCGTCAATTTTGTTAACCTTTTCTGTTAAATGCAGGGGCAAAATGATATTTTTGTATCACAATTGATTAAAATATTAATAAAAAATAAAAATTTAAAATTAAACTCTATCTCTCCCCCTCTATCCCGATTTCTACTACCCCAAACTTGATTTTTTTGTTGGGGTTTTTTATTTGATTTTCTTTTATTGTTATTTTAAAGATATGATTTTTATTATTATTTTTGGTTTTATTATAAAAATACCATTTTGCCCATGCATTTAACAAAAAATGTTAACAAAATTGGCAGCAGGACTATTTGTCCAAATAAAATTAAAGTTAAAGGACTATATGAATCATTTTAAAAATTGAAGTACTTAAATACAAATCTAATCAAAGTCCAAGAAGTAATAAAATAATTAATTCATAATTAATGTAATAAGTGATACGTGATGTTTCGTGAATGTAATTCACCGTTGAAAAAACTTTGAAAATCTATTCGTTTAAGTTTGGATTCAGAAGCTTTGAATGCTGAAAATATTCTGATACCCTGTCACACCTGTAGTTTTTGGTGCATGTATTTTTCTGCCACGTTCATTGGGCCAAATTTTCTCCATCCCTTCGATAATGAAAATGAAAACCCATAAATAAGCCATAACGTGAGCCACACCGGTTAGCCAGCGACCCCATACATTGGATTGGATTAACGGTATCTGTGCATACCCTAAACAAATACAACAGACAAATCCCAGTCAATAGCATCCTGCCACGTCTTACTGCCCATGTTCTCCAGTTTTATTCCCCGGCAACTGGCGTCATCTGAGTGGTTCAGCAGTGTCAGCGTCTACGAGGGCGGTTTTCCGGTGGGCGGTGAAGGGGAGTGCACATGGATTTATTTGGCTTGGGATGGCTTTATGGGTCAGAGAGACAGACACAGAGTCAGAAAACTTGGGCTTTTTTTTTTTTTTTTTTTTCTCTCCTCCTTTGTTTTTTTATGTTCAGAGTCCGCTTTTTAAGACCCTGTCGGCTTTATCATATACGTTGCACGTGAACGAACCTTCATGCACACGAGTATGCTTCATCCAATCTTGAAGACTTGTCTTTGGGTATATGTGAGTTTGAATTTGTATACACATGCTACCATGGTATATGGTATCCACGTCTACTTTTGTAATCTTATTAGACTGATATGGCTTGCCACGCAGTGAAGCTTTACTGGTTGTATAGAATTTGAGACCACATTGTTCCATTCAACTGAGTTTTTTTTTTGGTTTAATATGAAAATTGATCGTTGAGAGCAAAGGGCAAAAACAAGCTTAAACTTACCAAATTGAAAAATCATATGGACCATTTCAGTCAAAAATCGTTTATTTGAGCTGAAAATATTAGTTAGAGAACTAAAATGGAACTCGGGCACCCTGGACCATTTAGGTCGAAGAACTTTTATCGGAAAGTATAAAAAATTAATTTGAGAACTATAATGAAACTCGAGCAGAAGTTAATGGACCATTTTTGGTAATTAAAAAAAAAATCCTATATTTAGGACAATGATTAGAGTCCACTCCACTCCCTTTGCAAGAGGGGCCAATCCTATGATTTTTATCCATTTTGAAGTTTGGGGAAAATATGATGTTTTGGGTCCACTCCCTTACCGAATTTGTGCTATCAACCCGAAGGAACAGTGGATTCGGCCCAAAAATAATAATATCCCAGAAGAGAGAAGGCTTACTGGTAATTTGCATTTTGTTGGAGATCATGACAAGTAACATGACAATATTTTCATTTCTAGAAATCTAAAATGGGGGCACAGTCTGAAAAAAAAAACACAGGATTTTACAAAGAAAAAGTGCCCGTAATAAAGCAGTGAATAAGGGTAGAAAGAAGCACAAGGATCATAAGCAGGAAAATCGAATCGATGTAGACACTAGATATATACATTGATTGAGGAACAGAACCTTGATTTATTTTTTTATTACACGCGACACGACAGATGAGTCTGCCAAGCAAACAACAGAGGTACGAAAGAACATATAGAAAGGGTACAACTAATTAAGTTGAAGTATTAATTTTCATCATGAGTAGGAGGACGAGGTCCAGGCATTCTCACTGAAGGTCCTGGGATGCAAGTTTGGGTTTGGTTTTGGTTTTGGTAGGATAGACCACCCGCAGCATAACCCACCATGTAAGCGCTCACCACATCGATTGCCACCGTGATGGTATCGCCGGCATAGTTTGTGAGATCAACAAGAATAAAGCGCTGTTCGTCCGGCACATCTTCTCTTGAAGGCAGCACCGGTACACCATGTGCTGTGGGTCGTCCGGCTGTGAGTCGGTGCTGCAGATCTTCTATGAACAATATTTTGTATGAGAATAATTGAATGCTATAATTCGAAGACTAACACATCATTTGTGGTGCTTGTCATGGATGTGAACCTGATTTTTTTCTATTCGAATGTATCATGATGGTGAATATCAATAACTGAGAGAGATAGTATGGTAATGGTTTGATTAGAAGATTACCTCTTCATGTGCTATATATGACTCAAAATTTGGTCCTTAATTATTTAAAATTCAAACAGCCAAATATAGATCACTGTTCATCAATTCATTCGCGTGAGAGATCTCGCAATTGCTCATCAATTTCATTCGTTCAATCTTCATCTTTCATTACCAAAGACCACTGTTCACCCAAAACGAGTGAGAGAGCCTGTTGTGTTTGTGACTTTGTCACACGTTTTTACGTTGTGTTACGTGTGTAAGTGGGTGGGTTTAGACTTGAGAGGGAGATGAAACAAGCAAGCCCAATCGATGCGTGGAGATATATTTTGATTGAAGAACAGAAGCTTGCTTTATTTTATTATATTATTACACAAGAGACGACTTGCACACCTCTCAAAACGGATGAGTCAGCCAAGCAAAGGTAAAAATTTAAAGACTCAAATAAGTTGAAGTAATTGACCAAAAAAAAAAAAAAAAGTTGAAGTGGTACGTGTTACAGTTCATCATGTTCATAGGCATACATTCTCACTGCAGGTCCTGGAGGGTTGCAATTTCAGTTTCGGTTTCGGTTTCGGTCGTAGAGCGCATCGCGACACCCTGAACAAAGGGTGATTCAACACTGTCTATTTCGACGCGTGCATTTGAGATGTTGTGGATCGTAATAGCCCTCAAGCGTGTTTGATTGGCGGTACCCTCGGATCTCTTGGAGAGATCGACCAATTAGTTTCAAGGCTCGCCAGTGAAAGGCCTCGCTTAAGGATCGTACTCTTCCTTCATGGTAGTGCGGACTCCCTCAATTTGTCGGAACCTTGCCGCTTAAAGCATTTGAATGATCACAACAAACCCTAAGGCTTGTTCCGGTTGGGATACCGCCGACCGCAGCCTGATGGCCTCATCTAGTTGATTGCGTCCCGAAAGATTTGCTCAAGAACAGGTGTCTTCTCATCTATATTTGGGTCACGGTTACGACGCCGGCGTCGTCGCCCTGCACCGCGTAAGCCGTAGGTGCCATTGAAGCGCGAGTAGGAACCCGAGTGGTGCCGGGGAATAAGACGTGGATTGGAGGCTTATCGTCGGGAGCATTTTCTGCAAGAAAGTAGGATCGACCACCTGCAGCATAACCCACCACGTAAGCGTTCACCACATCGATTGCCACCGTGATGGTATTGTTTTCAGAGTTTGTTAGATCAACAAGCGAAAGCGCTGTGCATTCTGCACATCTTCTTTCGTGGCAGCACCGGTATACCATGTGACGTGGGCCGTCCGGTGTGAGTCTGAGTCGCAGAGCATCTATGAAGGTGCGGTATGTCTAGGGGGTTGCATTCCTAGTGGAGAAGACGAGTGCCATGTTAAACCAAGCAGAGAAACTGGAGGGAATGATTTTCCCCACGAGAATATTCGCCAAAGATTCCTTCGTCTTCTCCGCTTCTCTTTCTCCCTGCAAAACATATCGGAGTAAAAGGACCACACCCGGGGGGTGTTGGCCAAAGGCCCTCCGATGCCTAAGTTAGGTAAGGTATTTCAAGGAAAACCGAGTGGCCGGAGCCGTGTGTGGTGGCCGGAGCCTTGTGTAAGGGAGAGAAAGAAAGTGGTGGCTAGGGTTTGTGAGAAATGATTTCTGCAGAGTTTCAGGTAGGAATTTAGACGTACCTCCACCATTGTGTGTGGCTATGCTTTTATAATGGTCTTGGAGACTAGGGTTTCAGAGGAATAATTCCGTAGATGGAAGGGAATTATTCCTTCCCCTTTATGGAATTGATTTGATTAATTAGGGATTTGATTTATTAGGGTAAATCAAATCCCTAATTGTGGTAGGTATCAAATCAAATCCTATTTCAATTAGGTAACTCCTCATTTAATTGAGAATCGGGGTAGGAATTAGGAATCAATTCTCAACCCAATTAGGTAGTCTTCAATTTAATTGGGTAACCCCCAATTAAATTGAGTAACTCCCAATTAGGTTGATTAATTCCCAATTAGGTCAAATAATCCCCAAATGGAATGAATTATTTGACCTAGGGTTTTGACTTAATTTGGTTACCACAAATGCCCCCCAGCTTCTGCATGGCGCGTGGTGGCATGTAGGAGATGTAAATGCTCCGTTGGGTTGTCCATCAACTGGGCTTCCTTCGTGGACCTGGGCTCCTGAGTAGAGGAGGTATTTGACTTGCCAATTTTATGAACTCCCAAGTTGGAAAGAGTTTGCGATTCCTTGTAGGTCAAGGAATTTTGATCCTTATAAATGTAGGGCTCCTCCAATTTATTCTTCACACCAAAAAGTCTATTCCACCGATTTTGTAAGTGAGAGAGAGAGAAACTTTGGAGAGCTTTCCCAGCGTGCTTGAAACTTCATCTTTGCTGTCCATCCAAGGTAATTAGCCTAGAAGAATTTTTGTGTCTCTGACTTTTAGCACCTTGGTCCGTATATTCTAGCTGGTCATTGGAGCTGCGAGGCATGGGGCGTGGTTTGGTGAGATGTGCTCACGGGCTGGTGCATGGAGGTCTGAAGTTGCATGCTTTGGGGCTAGAGCGGCGTCGCTGGGCTTGAATTGGAGGTCTGGAGGCTCTGTGCCATGCACGCATTGAGTTGGGCCGTGGGCGTGGGCTTGCGCTAGGCAAGCCGCCACTGGAGCGGGCTGCGCTGGAGTCGGGCCTTGCGCGAGACTTAGGCCGCGCCATGTTTGGAGCGAACGGGCCAGGCGCTAGGCGGGCCTCTCTTGGACTTAGTCTTTGGGCTGTGGTGTGTGGTGCAACTTGGGCCTGTACCGAGCACTCTTGGCTATCCTTCTCGGCTTAGGTGATCCAAGCGACCAATTTTATTTTATTTTTTGTTGCTGCTGTGTTTTTTTTTTCGACTTGCGAATTTTTCCGGTATTCTAACTTGTAGAATTCTTTCTTTTTTGGCAGCCACTCGTTGACCAACTATGTCTTCCGGGGACGGTAGCAAGGCTCCAAGCTCTCAAGCACCTTTATACTTGTGGGGAGGCTCCCTAGTGCCTAGCAAGAAATTCGTGGCCAACTTGCACCGCATGACGACCGATGCTCGGAGTGGCGGGCTGCCTTCACATCTGCCATTCCAGATGACGCGTGCAGTCAAGCCATCTGAAGTCTTGGGCTGATAGCAAGCCTTTGGTAGATGTGAATGATCCCGCGCTAGGGTCATTACCTTCCGTCCTTTTACTTTTCCTTGGGCTTCAAATTCCATGTCGAAGCTTTTCAAGGAGGTGTTCTGCGCCATGGAGTGTGCTCCGAGCCGCTGTACTCCCAATGTTTACGGGCAATCATATGCTTCGAGAATCTGAGCCGTTTCTTCACTTTGGGTGACGGTGCGCGAGTTCTTTTATTTTTCGAGGTGAGGCACTTTGAGCAGTATGCCCAAGTTCGCACCTACAAGACCAAGCTGTTCGACGGTCTCATCGGGAGATCACGCTTGGCATGACGACGTGTTGGAAGTTAGCGGACGGTGGGAGGGCGACGTTCGTGACGGCCCACTTGTTCCCGTCACCTATTGCCATGGTATGTCTTTTGCGACTTTTGATACGTTCCTTTTTATTTGAATTTCTTAAAGTGTGGTTGACTAACTTCTGTCTTCTGCTTATAGTGAATGACATCAGCAAGCAATTGGAGCTTGGACTAGACATGGCTAAGGTCCGTCGTGCTTTGAACATCCCTCAAAAGTTTCGCGAGTGGCGTTGGCTGTTGAGCGAGTACCGTGAGGTAGATGGTGGTCGCCCCCTGAGGATGTCGAAGGTGGGCGCAGAATGGCCCGACCGATGATCCGCCTCTGATGCAGGAAGAGTGTTCTGTGAATCTCCACTAAAGAGAAAGGCTGCTACCAAATCTTCCAGTGAAGCTACTTCTTGCACGCCAAGAATGGGTCTCCATCGAGGAAGAAGCCAAGGCTCCCTTCTGCTGAGAAGACTCAAGTGGGGTCTACTCCGTCATCATCTACCAGGATCAAGCATCTCGTGGGTGGAAATTGCATGAAGGTTGGTGGTATGCGCGGTGCTCGGGATGTTCTGCCCGAGCCTCCTGCTGACAAGCTTGAAAAACATGATCTGCCTCGTGAGACAACTCGTGCCTGGCCTAGTTCTGCTGAGCGTCAAAGAGATGTAGACATTCCTCCTCGAAGTTCAAGTCGTCTGCATCGGTCGAAAGATGGAGATCGGTGGGAGGTCCGCTTATGATCCAAATGTTGAACCGTGGGCAGTCAAGTGTGGAGTTGATTCAGTATCATTGACTCCTTTGGAGATAAAGTTGGCGGAGGCTAAGAAGATGAGAGAGTCATCTGCTCGGGCTAAGGGTTCTTCTTCAGCGACGGCGGTTGATCCCAAGGTGGACAAGTCTAGCCCTGCAGGGGATGCATGCGTGTCCGATCTGCTCAAGACGAACTTCCTATCAAACTCGTCCTCATGTACTGAGCTGGTTGATCACATCCGTCAGGCCGGTGATCTTGGCACTTTCTCGAGCCTTTCCTTGGAAAAATAAAGGGAAGCGACATTCCATCTGATCCAAAAAGGATTGATTTTTGCTGCAGAGACCATTCAGAACTCATCTGTTGTTGCCCTCTTACTCGACTTAGCGAGGTGGAGAACAAGAATTCTGAATTGGCTAGCCATCTTGCCACGGAGCAGGCCCGTTATGAGAAGAAGACGCATGATTTGAGGACAATGATATCCGAGCTGAAAAGCTCCCTTACCGAGAAGGATTCTGAGCTCAACTCTCTTGCCACTGATTTGGTTAGCCGCAAAGATGCCTTCTTTAGTCTTGAGCGGAAGAATGCTGACATCTTCCTTAGCTATGACAAGCTCCTGGCTAGATTTCATGCATACCACAAGCCCGCAGAAAAATCCAAGTCTGAAGCCATCATAGATGCGTACAAGTTGGGCTACCACCTGTGCGGATGAGACTACTCCCTTGTATGCGATTGATGTAGACATCAAGACACTCTGCCTGATTCACCCCGTGCGGAAGGAGGAACGAAGAGCGGCAGTTGGAGAGGATGGAGGGAGGATGACGCATAGATGAGATGATGGCGATGTTACGGAGCAGGCAGATGAGGCTGCTGAAGGCATAGCTGATCAGTGGACGCCAAAGAGGTTGCAACTCATAGGTCTCCTGCTGGCGCTTCGGAGTAGATGAAGACTTCTTTGTTTCTTTTCAGCTTTTGTAGTTTGCTTTCTTGTTTAGAATAATTGGTCCTTTTTGACCATATTCTTTTTGTTAAACTTGGCCGGTTGGTCATCTTGTTATGGATGTGAACTATTAAGTAATCAGCTTCTATCTTGATTGCACTTCTTCTTTGGAGATTTATGAGTGATAGGGTTCCCTTTGGGGGATTCCGAGCGTATTCTGCACATCTCGTATGGTGTTTTTCTCTTAGGAAGTTGGCGAGTGCCAGGGTCCCCCTTGAGGACTCGGGCGTGCCACCACATCCCTTAGGATGATTTCCCTTAGAAAGTTGGCCAGTGCCAGGGCCTCCCTTAAGAGGCTCCGGGCATGTCCTGCACATCCCTTAAGATGATTTCCCTTAGGAAGTTGGCGAGTGCCAGGGCCCTCCTTAAGAGGCTCCGGGCGTGTCTTGCACATTCGTTAGGATGATTCCCCTTAGGAAGTTGGCGAGCACTAGGGCCTCCCTTAAGAGGCTCCGGCGTGTCCTGCACATCCCTTAGGATGTTGGCGGCGCCAGGCCCCCTTTAAGAGGCTCCAGCGTGTCCTATTTTCTCTTAGGAAGTTGGCGGCGCGGGGCCCCCAAGAGGCTCGGCGTATTCGCACATCCCTTAGGATGCCTTGGTCGTCGCCTGCGGCTCCCGAAGAAGCGATTATGGGCAACTATGCGTCTATCCTGCCTCCTTAAGAAACGGATAGGAACTCGGATATTCCCGAAGGCATGGAGACCTCCTTTAAGAAATTCCTAGCGCACCTGCGTCTCCCTTAGGGCGCTTTTTACGCTCGTTTCCGAAGGGCGTTTTGGTCGTCCGCCTTGCGTCTCCCTTAGACGCTTATGGGCAATCGCTGCGTGTCTATCCTGCCTCCCTTAGAAAACGGATAGGGACTGGATACTTCCATGAAGGCATGGAGACCTCCTATTAAGAAATTCTGGCGCACCTGCGTCTCCCTTAGGGCGCTTTTACGGTGCGTCTCCGAAGGACGCTTTGGTTGTCACCTGCGTTTCTCTTAGGGACGCCCTATGGGCAACTGCATGTCTATTCTGCCTCCCTTAGGAAACGGATAGGGACACGGATACTTCCCGAAGGCACGGAGACCTCCTTTAAGAAATTCCTAGCGCACCTGCGTCTCCTTAGGGCGCTTTTACGGGCTGCGTCTCCGAATGACGCTTTGGTCGTCACCTGCGTCTCCTTAGGACGCTACTTATGGGCAATCGCTGCGTGTCTATCCTGCCTCCCTTAGGAAACGGATAGGGACACGGATACTTTCGCGAAGGCACGGAGACCTCCTTTTAAGAAATTCTGGCGCACCTGCGTCTCCTTAGAACGCTTTTTACGGGCTGCGTCTCCGAAGGACGCTTTGGTCGCCTGCGTCTCCCTTAGGACGCTGCTTATAGGCAATGTTTGTGTTTTGTAGGCAGGTAAGACATTTTGGAATGAGAAACTGAACTTATATTGATATTCATAAGATTACAGTCCTTTATTCGAAAATGAAAATAACTGAGTACAAAACTTGAAACTTCTAGTAGTCATGAGGAAGCATTATGGATAATACTTTCGGAGATGGTGAACATTCCATTGTCGTGGTATTTGCTTCCCATCAATGGTGTCCAATGTGTAGCTTCCTCTGCCCCCGGACCGGCTGATCACATAAGGGCCTTCCCAGTTGGGATTCATCTTTTTCGACCCTTGTCTTAGTGCGGTGATGAAAGCCTTTCTTAGCACGAGGTCACCTGGTTGAAACTGTCTGACCTTAGCTCTTTTGTCGTAGTAAGACTTCAACTGCTGCTGGTAGGAGGCGACTCGGATAATGGTCTTCTCACGTTCGCCCTCAAGTAGGTCAAGGTTGAGCCTCATTTGCTTGGAGTTCTGGTCAACACTGCCCACCTCGAGGTTTATAGAGGGGACTGTGATGTGAGGAGGGATGATTGCTTCCGTCCCATAGGCGAGGGAGAATGGGGTTTCACCAGTTGACCTTCGCTTGGTGGTGCGATAAGCCCATAGTACTCCGGGGAGTTCATCCACCCATTTTCCTTCGGCGCCTTCTAGCCTCTTCTTCAAGCAGTCCAATATGACTTTGTTGGATGCCTCGGCCTGCCCATTTCCTTGTGGATACCTCGGAGTTGACATGTGTTGTTTGATCTTGTATTTCGCAAAGAAGGCGGTGATATGCTTGCTAATGAACTGTGAGCCATTATCAGTGACCAGGGATTGTGGGCAGCCAAATCGGCAGATGATGTTTCTCCAGATGAATCGCTCCACATCGGCTTCTTTAGTAGAGGATAGAGCTTCGGCCTCGATCCATTTAGTGAAGTAGTCGGTGGCGACGATCATCATCTCTTTCTTGGCAGGCGCCGGTGGCAAGGGACTGTTTTGCGGATGGTAAACTTCGGCAGGCAAATTAGGGATCGGCTTGTATCGGCGCAACGATCACACTTTTGACATATTGGTAGTCGTGGCGCATGGTAGGCCGAAGTAGCCTATGTTTAGAGCCTTCGGGCGAGTGACCTGCCCCTAGAGTGGTTGCCACATTCGCCGTCGTGAATTTTGCAGAGGACCTCAAGTGTTTGAGGGTATTTTATGCAGGTAAGGTGAGGGCCGGAGTATGATCTGCGAATGAGTTTGTTGTCGTGCATGTAGTATCTCGCGGCCTTCTGTTGGACCTTCCTAGCCTCGGACTTGTCCGCGGGTAGGTTCTCATTCGCTAAGTAGTCAATGATGGGGTCTTGCCAGCTAGGGTCCTCGTCAATTTGCATAGTGTCGATTGGCTCTACTTCTTCAATACTTGGCCGGTCAAGGTGTTCAACCGGGATGGAGCGTCTGAACTGGGTATCCAACGCTGACCCTAGGTGGCTAGTCCATCTGCATGTGCGTTCTCTGCCCGGGGTACTTGTTGGATGGTGAAGGTAGGAAATGCCTTCAACAGCTCCTGGACTTTATCAAGGTACAAGATCATCCTTAGGTGCTTCGCCATGTATTCTCATGAGGTTTGATTCGTGATCAGCTGGGAATATGAGTAAATGACTAGCTTCTTAATTGCGAGTTCCTTCGCCAAGCGTAGGCGTGGCGGTGCCTTGTATTCGCCTCGTTGTTCGAGGCCGAAGCCAAGCGTGATAGCTTGCTCCAATAAGGTTTCATCCGGGGTGATGATGACGACACCGCTCTGACTCCTTTTTGGTTTGACGCTCCGTCTACCCGCAACTGCCACGTGTCTCTAAGTTGGCTAGGTCCAGCGGAGGTCCCATCTGCTCTTGAATTTTCTTTATTTTTGTTGACCAATTTCTCTTCTTCGGCTGATGGGGTGAACTCTACCACGAAGTCTGCTAAAGCCTGGGCTTTTATTGCAGCTTTTGGCCGGTAGATGAGGTCATATTGGCTTAGCTCTATAGCCCACTTCATGAGTCGCTGAGAAGCGTCAGGTGTGCAGGATTGATCTCAAAGGAAAGTCAGTCATGACGATGACTCGATGAGCTTGGTAGTAGGGTCGTAGCTTTCTCGCGGAAACTACAAGAGCCAAAATGAGTTTCTCCAATTTGGGGTAACGAGTCTCTGCATCGAGGAGAGCTTTTGACGTGTAGAATACGGATGTTGGGCTGACTCTTCTCGAATGAGAGCCGAGTGACAATTGAGTTGGACAACGCGGATACACGAACAAGTCCTCACCAAGGACTGGCTTTGAGAGCAGGGGTGGTGAAGTGAGATAAGTCTTCAAACTCTGGAAAGCTACTTCGCGCTCCTCATCCCATTTGTCTCTTTGTCCTTTCTTCAAAGCTTTGAAGAATGGTTTGCACTTGTCGGTTGATCTCGAGAGGAATCGGTTGAGGGCCGCTGCTCTGCCGTCAGACTTTGTATTTCCTTCACTGTGGAAGGCGACTTCATCTCGAGAATAGCTTTAATCTGACGTGGGTGTGCCTCGATACCTCGTTGTGTGACTAAGTATCCCAAGAATCGTCCGGAGGATACACCAAACGTGCATTTACTAGGGTTCAACTTCATGCGATATTGGCGGAGCAGGCTGAATGCCTCGGCGAGGTTTTTGAGGTGATCTGCACGTTTTGGGGCCTTGACCAGCATGTCGTCCACGTATACCTCCATAGTTTTGCCGATTTGCTCCTTGAAGATTTTATTCACCAGCCTTTGGTAGGTTGCTCCGGCGTTCTTCAACCCAAAAAGCATGATCTTGTGGCAGTAGGTCCATCTCTCGATGATGAAAGAAGTTTTCGCCTTATCATCCGTGTGCATCAAGATTTGGTTATAGCCGGAGTAAGCGTCCATGAAGCTGAGCAGCTGATTGCCTAAAGTGGAATCCACGAGTTGGTCGATCCTCGACAATGGGAAGTTGTCTTTTGGGCATGCTTTGTTGAGATCAATGTAATCGACACAAACTCTCCACTTGCCCTTCTCTTGTTTTGCTACTAGAACCACGTTGGCAAGCCACTCTGAGTAGGAGACCTCCTCAATAAAGCCGGCAGCTAGAAGTTTGTCAATCTCGACTTCGATGATAGCGACTCGCTCGGGTGCGAAGTTGCGTCTCTTTTGCGCCACCGGCTTGCGTTAGGGTTGACATGGAGTCGATGGCAGATGATTTTCGGGTCGATGCCAGGGCATGTCTGACGGCGACCATGCGAACATATCTTTGTTATTCGGAGGAAGGTGGTAAGCTCCATCTTCTCGTCTGGGCTTAGGCGCGAGCCGATCCGCGCTTTTTGTCTGGCTGATCGGGATCCAATGGTATTAACTCGACGTCTTCCTCGGTTTCCATCCTTCTTGAAAAGACCTCTGGACGGATTTCCTCGGATTGGTCCTGATGCTTTGATTGCTATAAGATAGCAAGATTCGGTTGTTCAACTTCCTTCAGATCTGCCTGGCTCACAGGGAGGAATTACGCTTGTTTGCTTTTCTTTAGCCCTTGGGTGGAGCATTTCCTCGCCATTGCCTCGATCACTTTGTTGATTTGGCCGACTCCGCCCCCTGGGATTGGGTATCGAATTTTCTGATGTGTGGCGAGGTGATGGCATTGATCTTGCCAATCCATGGCCTGCCCAGAATGCCGTTGTAGGGTGAGACCTCATCAATGACCATGAATGTTTGTAAGCAGGACTACAGGTGAAGAATAGACGTCGAGGTCTATCGTGCCCACGGTAACCGTTGTTGCACCATTAAAGCCGGTCGGTGATCCGGCTGATTTGTTGATTTTGCTTCAAGCCCATCTGGGATGACCGCCGTAGGATATTGGCTGCGCTGCCCTCGTCTGCATGGATTCGGTCGACCATGGCCTGCGCGATTTGAATGCTGACAACAAGGGCATCATTATGTGGCATGTCGAGGCCGATCAGATCTTTCTTTTGGAAGCCGATTATAGGATCGTCTTCTGCTGGTAGAAGGCCAGTCGAGACTTGGAAGATCATAGCGGCCTGCTTGATCTTCCTATTCTTTTCCTTGCTGGTCAGCCCTGACTCCTTGGCGTCGGCTAGGATTGTGTTAATCCTTATGACCTTCTGGGGTGGTTCCTTGGCGGTGTCTCGATCTTCAATTCCTGGATGGCCTGCTTCGCGATGAACTTCGTGCAGTGACCTTCTCTCACGAGTTCTTCAAGGTGTGATTTCCAAGCGAGGCAGTTGTTGGTAGTGTGCCCGTGTGTCCCATGGAAGGCACAATATTTGCTAGTATCTCTCTTGTCTGGATCTCCTTTCAAGGGTGGCGGTCTTCTTACCCAAGGTTTGTTTTTCACTTGGGCTAAGATTTGATGTATGGGGATGCTGAACTTGGTGTAGTTCTCTCCTGCTGCAGCGTCTCCTTGTGGGTGTGACCTGCGCTTATCCTTGTTCTTGTTGCTAAATCCATCACTTCTTTGACCTGCCCGCTTAGTTGGTTGATCTTCCTGCTTAGTAGACTTTTTTGCGGCGATTCGATTGTCATCCCAGAGCGCGTAGCGTTCCGCGTTAAGCGTATACCTCTGCGAGTTTGGTGGGAGTGATAGTCGGCTCGCGATACAAGTCATGTTCACCGAAGGCCTTTCTTGAAGGCGATTCGATCGTCGCATCCTACAATGTTGGCCTTTTCTGCTTTGAATCTCTTGATGTAATCTCGAAGGGATTCGTCGGACTTCTTGCGCAGGTTGTACAGGTGGTCGGGTTCTTCTTGACCGTTCGGTAAGAGGTGTACTCTTTGGTGAAGACGTAAGCCAACTCCTTGAAGCTGTTGATCGACCCGGATGGCAGGGTGTGGAACCAATCTTGTGCTGCTCCTCGCAAGGTCACTACGAATACCTTGCACATCAACGCGTCGTCGGCCTTGTGGAGGATCATGACACTTTTGAAGTGTTTTAGGTGGCTCTCGGGATCGGAGTCCCCTTTGAAGTGTATAAACGAAGGCGTGGAGAATCGCCGGGAGCAACCTGCTCGATTTTGGCAGTGAAAGGTGTGGAGTTTGCCTGGTCGATCTCCTTGCGTAGTGCATCGTCGAGGTTCCCACCAGTCTTCAGACCTTGAAGTCGGTCATTCATAAGCTTTTCAACGTCCTCAATACACATTGCTGGTCGATCATGTTGGCGACCTTCGCGATTCGGGCGACGTTGACTGACCTCCTCCCGGTTTGCGAGGGTCGACGTTCTTGTCTGTGCTGCCTAGGCGGTGTGTTGGTGGACTGCGCTTGCGAGAGATTCTCCATAGCTTGTTGACAAGAGCTGTCTCTTCGTGAGTGAGCAGCGGAGCGTCCTTCCTCGTGGTCCTCATTGTGAGGATTATCCGGTTGACCACCCTGGGGACGTAGCCTCTCGTGAACATTCGTCTGCGAGTGGACGGTGAGCGTCTTTCTTCACGACCCTCGTTGCGATGGTTGTCTGATTGTCCTCCGTGGGGCCTAGCCTTTGAAGTACATTTCCCTGCGGTCCCAAGCGGGCTTGGACGTCGTCGGGGCCTAGCCTCGCGCATGTTGTTCCTCGAACTTAATCTGCTCCGAGTGGGGCTTGCGGATGCTTGTGACATGTCGGCAAGCCGATCAAGTTGTTGTCCCTCGCCTTGTCTGCCTACTCCTGCTTGACCTGCTGGGTACCCGTTGAGCTGCCTGCCGGTGCGTTCGTCCATCCTTCTCTCTTCGCCTAGTTGTCCAAGGCCAAGGTTTTGAGCCAAGCTGATTTGGTGGAGGAGTTGCCTCATCAGATCGCTTTGGTCGTCCATTCTCTGAGCTAGCTGGTCAACTCTCAGACTAAGGTCTGCTTGACTTTGTGGATCAGGAGGAGAGAAGTGTGTGGAGCCCAATTGCACACGGGCTAGGGTTTCATTGGAGGTGTGCGCGGGAGCGTGTGTCGAGCGTGGAGGCAATGAAGGGATCGCTTGAAGTTGCTCCAAGATCGGGCCTAAGTCGGCGGTGGTAATAAGCCCGCCTTGATGAGAGGTTCAACCATATTCGGCGGCGTTGGCCGGTGCAGTGGTGAGAGGTGGCGGTACCACCATGTCGATTGCGGGATAGTGGGTGGAGTGGCTTTGGGCCGTCGCGGATCTAGCCATCGCGGTGGTTTTGCTTCTCGTCTTCATGCTTCCAACCATGGTTGTTTGGAAGGCTTCGGTGGATTGGAAAATAGGAGGAACGGATTCCTTGAGCACGCGTTGAGTATAACTCGTGCTCTCAATGAAAGCACCAATTTGGAGGGAATGATTTTTCCCACGAGAATATTCGCCAAAGATTCCTTCGTCTTCCCCGCTTCTCTTTCTCCCTGCAAAACAGATCGGAGTAAAAGGACCACACCCGGGGGGTGTTGGCCAAAGGCCCTCCGATGCCTAAGTTAGGTAAGGTATTTCAAGGAAAACCGGGTGGCCGGAGCCGTGTGTGGTGGCCGGAGCCTTGTGTAAGGAGAGAAAGAAAGTGGTGGCTAGGGTTTGTGAGAAATGATTTCTGCAGAGTTTCAGTAGGAATTTAGACGTACCTCCACCATTGTGTGTGGCTATGCTTTTATAATGGTCTTGGAGGCTAGGGTTTCAGAGGAATAATTCCGTAGATGGAAGGGAATTATTCCTCCCCTTTATGGAATTGATTTGATTAATTAGGGATTTGATTTATTAGGGTAAATCAAATCCCTAATTGTGGTAGGTATCAAATCAAATCCTATTTCAATTAGGTAACTCCTCATTTAATTGAGAATCGGAGGTAGGAATTAGGAATCAATTCTCAACCCAATTAGGTAGTCTTCAATTTAATTGGGTAACCCCCAATTAAATTGAGTAACTCCCAATTAGGTTGATTAATTCCCAATTAGGTCAAATAATCCCCAAATGGAATGAATTATTTGACCTAGGGTTTTGACTTAATTTGGTTACCACAGAAACAACACACAAGAAAATGATGAGAAAGAAATTGCGATCTAGAAACTGTATGAAGATTAATTCTCTCTACTTTCGGAATGAATATGAATACACCACTATGTATGAGCTCTTATAGCAGTAGAGAAAGTAAAAGCTGGTACAACTATCTTTGTTACTTGAGACTTGGAACAAGTCAAAGTCTCAAATATGTCATGCATTGAAAAAGCTATGAAGACTTTGGGTTGCTGCAGTCGCCTTGTTGGACTTTGTCTCTCTAAACGAAACTGGTACTTTATCAACTTATGAATATCATAGTTATTGTCGACAAGATATCATGGATAGATGAAGTGGATGTCTACCCACTTGGAATAAGACAAAACGTATCATTGTCACAGCATATAAGTAAATATAAGTTTTAGCCAATTTTTTTTTTTTTTTCATTTTTGGAAAAAACTAATATTTTTTTCAAAAAGACAAAAAAAACTTCTCAACTTTCAAATGAAAGACATACAAATATAAAAGATTCCTTAAGAAATTCAAAAATAAATAAGAATAATTTTATTCATTTTGATTTTTTTTACAAAATTTCTCTCTCTTTTATGTTTTTCCAAAGTCTCCCCAGCATATATCTAGAAAGTATATTCAAAATATGTAGTTAAATTTGAAGCCGTCGATTCGTCGCGAAAACAAATTGGATGGAAAAAGAGAACAAGTTCTATTCATCGTATTAAATATTAATATGTAATAATTAATATGTATCAGCTTGCTGGAGTTGGTGACAGAGGTGCGTACGACACACAACTCTCCACAAATATCTAAAGTGGGTGGCTGAAGTGTACATGAAATTAACAGGTGTGAGTGTGACACACACACATATATATGGATTATTGTTGCATCATTCGGTCAATTAATCTTTTTTTTGTGTGTGTGAAGAAACGGGGCTAACGCCCAACAAAGAAATTAAACAATGACTCGAGACCTACAGATTCCAATTAGATTTTCACTTAGAAAGGACCTAATACTATCAAGAGGGTCTTAAAAAGTTGACAGACTCAACTCAAGACATGAACCCAATTCAGCTAGTTTATCGGCTACCATGTTGCACTCACGATATACATGATGAATAGAACAAACCCAGTTTTTGTTTATATAGTCCTTGCATCCCCACAACATAGTAGCAAGAGGGTGAAGGTCTTCCACATCTACTTAACTAGTTCACATCATGACCAGAAATTAATGGGATGCAGTGAAGAAGGGTGTAGAAACACAAGATCTTGCAAAGAGAAAGTGCCCATAAAAAGCAGTGAAGAAGGGTATAGAAACACGAGGATAAAAAAAAAGGGATGCAATTCTACGCGGAAGATTGAGACAAGTACACAGGGGCACGCCTTTGCCTCTCCACCACTTGCTCAAACAAGAAGGTTATGGAAATTGTGTACTTATTATTCTGTGAAACAACTAGAGACATTGAATCATTAACACAATTTCTAGTGATGAAAGCAATATTACATGTGAAAAGTACTAATTGGAGAACAGAAGTTAACCTTGCTGGCCGTTATTTTATTACACAGGAACGACACGATGTGCAAATTGCACACCTCTCAAAACGGAAGAGTCAACCAAGCAAAGCAAACAACAACAAAAGACAACTAAGTTGAAGTATTACAATTACAATTCATCATGACGATGAGGTCCAGATCCAGGGTTGCAATTTCCGTTTCGGTCGTAGAGCAGCATCGCGACACCCCGAACGAAGGGTGAATCAACACTGTTTACTTCGCGGCGTTCATTTCCGACATTGTGGAGTACAATAGTCCTATCGAAGCCTGTTTCATTGCGCTGTTGTGCCCTCTGGATCTGTTCGGAGAGATCAGACCAATGGGTTTCCAGGCTCTCCATTGCAATGCCTCGCATAAGGGGATCGTACGTTTCCCGCATGGTAGTGCGGACTAGTCCCTCAATGGCCCGGAACCTTGCAGCTTCTGACAGCATCTGAATGATGACGATAAACCCTAAGGCTTGGTTGGTTGGGGATGACGCGGAGCGCAACAGGCTGATGGCGGTATCTAGTTCATTGCGTCCCATGGGGATTTGCTCAAGCACAGGTGTATTGTCATGCGCACTTGCCCCAGCTCGGTTACGAGCACGATTACGTGGGGTATTCCGTTCTACTGCTTCTCGTGCAACCCGCGAAAGCCCGCTGTAGCTGCCGTCGAAGCCCAGATCAATCCGAGTGGTGGCCTCGCGGAATAAAGTGTGGATTGGAGGCCGATTATCACGAGCATTTTCTTGAAGAAGATAGGCTCGACCATCTGCAGCATAACCCACCACGTAAGCGTTCACCACATCGATTGCGAGCCTGATGGTATTGCCTTGAGAGTTTGTGAGATCAACAAGAAGAAAGCGCTGCGCGTCCGGCACATCTTCTCTTCGAGGCAGCACCGGTATACCGTGTGATGTGGGTCGTCCGGCTGTGAGTTGGTCTCGCAGAGCTTGTATGAAGTCGCGGTATGTCTCGGGGGTTGCATTCTTAGTGGAGAAGGATAGTATCATTTTTAAAGCAAACAGAGAAACAAACAGAAGAAATAATTGAGAGAAGAAAACTGTATGAAAAATTACTTCTCTGTGTTTTCTGAATGAATGAATACAATACACTAGTGTCATGTGTGTATCAGCTTTTATACAACAGTAGAGAGACGAATGACAGCTTGCTTGGCTAATATCTGAGCTGACTAAGTCAACCTTGCTGGAAAAGTCTCTTTGTTTTCTTTTTTCCTTTTCTAATTTTATTTCAGAATATAAAAATAAAGTGATAATTAGAAACAGCACCGAATAATTTTATTTGAGTGATCTTATCTTACCACCCAAGAATTTCTCCCGAATGAGAACTGTGGAACACAACTTGCATTGATTCTGACTCTGAGTTTCTTTTCTTTCTTTTCTTTTGGGTTTAGTTTGATTGGCTGGAATTCAAACATTTTTGACAAAAAAGAGTTTGATTGGCTGGAATTCATCGAACAATCTGAAAATAAAAACAGAACTGTCCTAGCCAACTATACAATCTTACAAAAGACGTGTTGAATTTTTTCTTCTATGGCTCCTCTCCTTTCTCCTTGCTTTTCCAAAGCGACAAAACATCATAGAACTGTATCAAAATAAATCAGAAAATGGAAAATTAATAGGTTAGATATCGAATATTGTATATTAAACCAGAACTTGCCACGAGCCTTCCTCCTCATCCATGCAAATTTGATCCCTTTTCTTGCCTTTGATCTCTTGAGGGATTCAAGTCAACCCTCTCCTGCTTATCCTCAAGAGCTTTGGCTATTAACTCAACTTATTATTACTCCTATAATAATCTTCTTATGATGAGGATGATGAAGATCACACTTGGAATTGGATGTGCCGCTGCTGCATATTAGTTTTGTTGCAGTAGATGACAAGTAACTCAACAATATATAATTTTCATTTCTAAAAATCTATAAAATGGGTGCACAATCTGAAAAAACACAAGATCTTACGAAGAAAAGTGCCCATAAAAAAGCAGCGAAGAAAGGTAGAAACACAAGAATCAAAAGCAGGAAAATCCAATCGATGGAGAACAGGTTTATATTGAAGAACAGAAGTTAACCTTGCTTTATTGTATAGATTACACATGACAATCGACTTGCACACCTCTAAGTTGGGGTACAACTATATAAAGCTGGGGTACACCTCTGAAAACGGAAGAGTACAAGCAAAGAACAGAGGTACAGAACACATATATAAAGCTGGGGTACAACTAAGTTGAAGTAATATCCACGAGGACAACGTATTTCAAAGAGACGCACACTACCGATTCATTACTAATAACACTGATATTGTCCACAACTATAAGCACATCCTACCGGAACCACTCATTATATTTATTTTGTGGGTTTTCCGATGTGAGGCTTTTGATTCTTTAATAGAGGCTTTTTCGCTGAAGGTCCAGGATTGGCATTTTGGTTTCGGTCGTAGAGCAGCATAGCGACACCCCGAACAACGTCTGAGTCAACACTGCGTACTTCAACGCGTTCATTTCTGATATTATGGAGCACAACAGCCTTCTGGAATTGTGTTTGATTGGCCGGAACCCTCTGGATCTCTTCAGAGAGATCAGACCAATGGGTTTCCAGGCTCCGAGTTGCAGGGCCTGGTATAGTGGGATCGTAGACATCCTTCATACTATTGCGGAGTAGACCCTCAATGAACCGAAACCTTGCCGCTTCGCAGACCATCTGAATTACCACTATAAACCCTATAGCTTGGTCGGATTGGGATGGTGCCAAGCTCAACAGGTTGATGGCGTCATCTAGTTCATTGCGTCCCAGAGGTATCCGCTCAAGAATAGGTGTATCCTTATGCAGACCTGCCACTGCTGGGTTACGAGCACGATCACGTGCTATATTCCGTTTCACTGCTTCTTGCGCAGCTCGCGAAAGTCCGGTGTAGGTGCCGTCGAAGTCCAGAGGAGGCATCCGAGTGGTGTCGCGGAACAAGGTGTGGATTGGAGGCGGATTGTCACGAGCATTTTCTTTAAGAAAGTAGGATCGGCCACCTGCAGCATAACCCACCACGTAAGCGTTCACCACATCGATTGCGAGCCTGATGGTATTGTTTCCAGAGTTTGTGAGATCGAGAAGAAGAAAGCGCTGCACGTCCGGCACATCTTCTCTTCGAGGCAGCACCGGTATATCGTGTGATTTAGGTCGTCCGGCTGTGAGTCGTTGTCGTAGAGATTCTATGAAGTCGCGGTATTTCTGGGGGTTTGTGTTCTTAGTGGAGAAGGATAGTGCCATTTTAAGAGCAGCAAGAACAAGGCAAATATATTGAAGCTAGCTAAAAATATATATCCTTGTTATTTTTGAGAGATCAATTAGATGAGTAGCAGTGATATCGATGCAACAATACACTAGTGTCATGTGTGTATCAGCTTTTATACAACAGTAGAGAGGCCAATGACAGCTTGCTTGGCTAACATCTGAGCTGACTAAGTCAACGTTGTTGGATAAGTCTCTTTGTTTTCTTTTTTCCTTTCTAATTTTATTTCAGAAGATAAAAATAAAGTAATGATTAGAAACAACACCGAATAATTTTATTTGAGTGATCTTATCTTACCACCCAAGAATTTATCTCGAATGAGAATTGTGGAACACAGCTTGCATTGATTGATTCTGATTCTGAGTTTCTTTTCTATTCTTTTCTTTTGGCGAAAGAAAAGAAAAGATATGAAAACCACAAAGTGATTTTGGCCAAAAACTTATTGTTGGGTTTAGTTTGATTGGCTGGAATTCATACATAGACTAAAGAGTTGAGAGAAGATTTAATCGAGCAATCTGAAAACTAAATCTGAAGGTTTGGACAGTAAATCTGGTTGAAATTGGAGTTTGGTGTCATGTGAAGACAATGTATGAATGCTTTAATGAGGCCAAAGTGTTGTGGTATGAATGCTCTCTCTCTCTCTCTCTCTCTCTCTCTCTCTCTCTCTCTCTCTCTCTCTCTCTCTCTCTCTGTATATATATATATATATCCAGTCTTTGTTCAAAGAAACTTTGACATTTTGTATGTGGTCCTACAATGAGAAGAATTGAATGCTATGTATACTTTAATGCTTTTGATAATGTGGTCCAATATTAGTACATCATTTGTGGCCTCTATCTTGTAGGTCAATTTGATCTTGTTTCTATTCGAATGTACTATGGTTGTGAAATAATGGGCGTTGATACCATGACTAACCAAGCAACTAGCTTAGCAAGATCAGTTACGTGCCATACTTTAGAGGTCATCGCCTTAGTCAAGGAAGCTTTTGCCACAAATCGCAACTAGAGGCAGTGTCAAGAGTCTCATATCTGAAATACTAAAAGAGGTGGAGACTCTCCTTCACTTATAGAAGGAGACCAATCTCCATTTAGGAAAGGATCATCATCTTGGGCCTTGGACCTTAAGCCTTAGGCTCTCTCCCTTCTTTCCTTTTCTTTGGGTATAACCCCTTGTACTGTGTAAACAACTATTATTATAATAAGAACATCATTTTCCGTGGACATAACCTATCATTTGGGTGAACCAGATATATCTATCTTATGCATGCTTATCTTACTTTACTTATGTTGACTGTCACAACGTGCCGAAGGCAATAACCTTCCAAAGGCCTTCACTATCCAATAACATGCCGAAGGCCTTCATTATCCACTAACCTTCTAAGGCACATACACATGCTCAAGGTCCTCGCCTTCATATATTATCCATAACTTCACATCTATCTAAGTTATGACCAACTTTGGACATCAGCAATGGGAAACTATTATGTCAACGGAAAGTAGATTAGGTTGATTGTTGTGACAAGAATAGAATGTTAATGGTCGAGATAGATACCTTGGTAATGAAGTTAGGGCATGCTGGTTTGATTAGTTATTGGTATGTCAATGATGGTGGGCTAATAAAGCTTAATAATAACCAAAATGTGAAATATAAATATGCTAGTATTTGTGCCAAACGAGGGTGACAAACATATTCCTACAACTTGAGATTGATTGTATGATGATGGGCTTGCTGGACAAGGAGGAAGATGCTCTCTCTCTCTCTCTCTCTCTCTCTCTCTCTTCATACACTCTCTAACGAATCTAAGGAGGGGGAGGAAAGTAACCAAGCAGGCAAGACGAAAGGGGAACTTGTGGGCACAAATCTCTACGTACTTCTTTTAATTTATATGTTTCTATTTATATTTTCAGTTGCTAAGCTTGTAGGGCTTAGTTTGAAGCCTTAGATTACTCCATTATTATTATGATATTTTAAGTTTATGAATTTTCAGATTTCATTGATGAATTCCTTTTCACCAAATTATATTCTTGATGTATGTTTTTTTTGTGATTGATCATCTAAGAAGGCATGCTTCTTGTTGTTTGTTGGAATAATATGTTGACTGCAATATCATCATGCTTTTTTAGCAACTAATGAATGAAGTAAGAATCATTATGGTGAATTGGTTTCTTGAATTCCTTCTCTTAAATCTAAATGGATTCTTTTACTGACCAAAAGAATAACGGGTGAACCTTCATGCACAGGACATGAGGATGCTTCAACAAACCTTATGATTTAATGAAGCAGAGAAGTGCATCCAATGTTGCTAGCTTGCAATGTCTCATGTTTGGATAATTGGATTAAAATAGGGAAAAAAGGCAAAGCACATAAATATGAAATAAAAATAGCGCTTAAATATGAAATTCAAATAACATATGGCATTGATTGATTTATTTTTATTTTTTATGGATGTCTATGTTTGGTTTTATTTTATTTTATTTAGAGTATCCACAATGGACTCCCTAAACCACCTTCTTAAACAAATTTTAGAAAGGAATTGGAAAAATACAACTTCAACCATGCTCTCTATTCATCTTCTAAAATAAGGAGATCTCTATGAGCTCCTAAATCTGAAGAGATAGAAATGACTCATAATGGCTCCCTCTAATTTAATACTGCTTTGTTTTATGCATTGTTTAAACTTTTAATTAATACTAACTATTCTTTTTTTTTTTTTTTTTATAGAGATGGACCAATCATATTGAATTAAAAAATAATTATAGTATTTATGACTCTCTAAACTAGGGATGATTAAAGTTCAAATTTTATAGAGAGCTCCTAAAATAATTTTTATGTGATTTTAGCTAAATTTTAACTAAAGAACCATAATTTGACTCCACTCTACTCCCTTGCAAGAGGGGCAAAATTGTGATTTTGACGACCCATTTTAAAGTTGAGGGGGTCCAATCCCTAACTGAAGCCTTGAGCCGAAAGGTACAGTGGATTTGGGGCATGGGTGCAAGTACTTAAGCCTAGCCTCAGAATTTTCCTTTCTGTAAATTAAATTAATTTAAAGTAATTTAGACTATCATTTGTATTTTAAAAAAACTATAACAAAGAAAAATCATGTTTAACTCGAGAATTCGTTCTTAACTTAATCTGGAACTATATGCAATTTCATATGATAGCAATTGCTCGTCAATTTCTCAAAACGAGTGGCTAGTTTGTGTCTTCTTGTTAACACGTTTTCACCTGGTTTTCTAAAGTGATGTTGACTTATGTATAATCTACAGAGGATTTTCATTAATTAGTTCTATAACATATGTTCGACTGCCAGCTGTACTTGATCTTGCCTTGCATGCGAGCTAAAAAGAATATATGACCCATAGGTGCCAAGATACATAGTTCCGAAGATTTTGGTTCACAATAAAATATATTTCTAAGACTTGGTCTACAAGCAAACGTCAAAATCTACCCCTTTGTTGGGATCTTTCCTCTCCTCTCTTCTGAACCCAATCGAGTCAAATTTATACTGGTTGAACGTGACCATCACGTAACTGGAAATTATAAAAGGGCACGGATGGGTTTAATAATACTCAAGAAAGCAAGTTTGAAGCTACTGCTGTTTCCAAACAAAACCTCATTAATCATAAACTCTGGTTCTGTTATTTCTTTTTTTCTGCTCTAGGAATTCTGTTGCTGTTCCTCCGATTTATATATTGCAAGTCGAAAAAACTCAATAGGCAATAAGATGGTGATCAAGGACAAAAGAGACGGTGGAGGCCCAACAGTATTGGGTTCATGGATCAGGTCTTTCTTCTTTGTCTCCTCATCAGCTGGTAAAGGTGGAAATGCAAGGAGGGAAACGTCTGTATCAACCAGTTCAGGGACAGAGGCGACCATGGTTGCCGCGGCAAAGCATTTCTCTTCAGCACACAAAGTTCGGTTCAATTAATCAAGTGATGAAATGAAAGGCTCTTTTGCTTCTTTTTTTTTTTTTTTTGAATTTGTATGTAATTGGGGGTTCCCTACAAAGTTTGTATAAGCTGCTTTTACATGTGAATATATATATGGTTGACCATTGCTATTTTTACCCCCATCTCTAAATTCTGTTTACAACCTAAAAATATATATAATAGATATTTACATGGGCTAAGTAGAAGAATTAGGTAAAAGGCCGATTAAGAAAGGCGAGGAGGAGACCAAGAAAAAACAGCTGTCCTAGCCAGCTTTACAATACAAAAGATGTGTTGAATTTTTTCTTCTATGGCTCCTCTCCTTTCTCCTTGCTTATCCAAAGCGACAAAACATCATAGAACTGTATCAAAATAAATCAGAAAATGGAAAATTAATAGGTGAGATATCGAATATTGTATATTAAACATACGCGCAGGGCAGACTTTGAAACCAGAACTTGCCACGACCCTTCCTCCTCATACATGCAAATTTGACCCCTTTCTTGCCTTTGATCTCTTCAATATCAAAATCAGATTCATACAGGGGGATTCAAGTCAACGCTCTCCAGCTTATCCTCAAGAGCTTTGCCTATAATAATCTTGTGATGATGAGGATGATGAAGATCACACTTGGAATTGGATGTGCCGCTGCCGCATATTAGTTTTGTTGCAGTAGATGACGAGTAACTCAACAATATATAATTTTCATTTCTAGAAATCTATAAAATGGGTGCACAATCTGAAAAAACACAAGATCTTACAAAGAAAAAGTGCCCATAAAAAAGCAGTGAAGAAAGGTAGAAACACAAGAATCAAAAGCAGGCAAATCCAAATCCAATCGATGGAGAACAGGTTTATATTGAAGAACAAAAGTTAACCTTGCTTTATTTTATAGATTACACATGACAATCGACTTGCACACCTCTCAAAACGGAAGAGTACAAGCAAACAACAGAGGTACAAAACACATATATAAAGCTGGGGTACAACTAAGTAAGTTGAAGTAATATCCATGACGACAACGTATTTCAAAGAGACGCACACTACGGTCCATTACTAATAACACCAATGTTGTCCACAACTATAAGCAAACCACTCATTATATTTATTTTGTGGGTTTTCCGATGTGAGGCTTTAGATTCTTTAACAGAGGCTTTTTCGCTGAAGGTCCAGGATTGGCATTTTGGTTTCGGTCGTAGAGCAGCATAGCGACACCCCGAACAACGTCTGAGTCAACACTGCGTACTTCAACGCGTTCATTTCTGATATTATGGAGCACAACAGCCTTCTGGAATTGTGTTTGATTGGCAGGAACCCTCTGGATCTCTTCAGAGAGATCAGACCAATGGGTTTCCAGGCTCCGAATTGCAAGGCCTGGTATAATGGGATCGTAGACATCCTTCATACTATTGCGGAGTAGACCCTCAATGAACCGAAACCTTGCCGCTTCGCAGATCATCTGAATTACCACTATAAACCCTACAGCTTGGTCGGATTGGGATGGTGCCAAGCTCAACAGGTTGATGGCGTCATCTAGTTCATTGCGTCCCAGAGGTATCCGCTCAAGAATAGGTGTATCCTTATGCAGACCTGCCACTGCTGGGTTACGAGCACGATCACGTGCTATATTCCGTTTCACTGCTTCTTGCGCAGCTCGCGAAAGCCCGGTGTAGGTGCCGTCGAAGTCCAGAGGAGGCATCCGAGTGGTGTCGTGGAACAAGGTGTGGATTGGAGGCGGATTGTCAAGAGCATTTTCTTTAAGAAAGTAGGATCGGCCACCTGCAGCATAACCCACCACGTAAGCGTTCACCACATCGATTGCGAGCCTGATGGTATTGTTTCCAGAGTTTGTGAGATCGAGAAGAAGAAAGCGCTGTGCGTCCGGCACATCTTCTCTTCGAGGCAGCACCGGTATACCGTGTGAGTTAGGTCGTCCGGCTGTGAGTCGTTGTCGTAGAGATTCTATGAAGTCGCGGTATTTCTGGGGGTTTGTGTTCTTAGTGGAGAAGGATAGTGCCATTTTAAGAGCAGCAAGAACAAGGCAAATATATTGAAGCTAGCTAAAACTATATATCCTTGTTATTTTTGAGAGATTAATTAGATGAGTAGCAGTGATATCGATGCATATATATATAGTGAAATAATGGATCGATACAATACCATTCTTGGTGGAAAAGTATCAGAAGCTATGCAGACGACTTCGGCTTGCTGCAGCCTTGTTGGACTTTGACTTGACCCGTTAATATAGTGCAGCCCGTGTTGAAACGCAAGCCAAGTCATCCTTATCTATATATTAGACAATAATATCGTGAAATTTAACATTAACCAATAACAACTTTAAAATATCAAATTGACGTAAAAGATGGCGTTCAAGGGGAGAAAATTATGATTTCGATGTTTTGGGTCCAAAAGTTTCAGTCAGCCCCAGCCCAGAAGATGTCTAGAGGTCGACGGCTCATTTTAAAATTTAGACAAATCATAAAGTTGTAAGGTTGAATTTACCAAATAACTTTTCTCATTATATTATGATATTTTTAAAATTTTGTGTTTAATTGGAAATCAATAAATAATTGGGTCACATTAAGTTCTTACACTAAACGAGTGGCAGGTATGATATGTTTCTCAAATTTTTAGCTCGATCTGAAATCAATCACACTCAATCTTTTAAAAAGAATACAGAAGAAGGCCTCTTATGAACTTCCTAGTCCATGAGAAAAAAAATAATATGTTGCTAATAGTTTTAACGGAAAAGTTCGTTCTGAACTTAATCAAATAGATTCATTCATTCAGACTTCTTCTTTCATTAACAAAGACTATTCAATTCACTGAAGACGTGTGTTTGTCAGTTGTGTCTATCTTTGTCACGCGTTTGTAGTTTGTTTTCAAAAAGTAATGTTGACTTGTGTACAATCTCCTGAGACTTGGATTATGTCTATATGACTGCCAGAGCTTGATTAGAAGAATTAGGGAAACGCAGTGATTAAGAAAGGGCAGGAAGAGTCCAAATGGAAAACAATCACGAAAGGTGGAGATCCATTAAACATTACTGCACAATGTCAAAAAAGACAACAAGTCCTAGCCAGCTATACAATCTTTACACAAGAGATGAGATGTCGGATTTTTCCCTCTATGTCTCCTGCCCTTTCTCCTTGCATTTCCAAAACGACAAAACATCATAGAACTGTTTCCAAACGAATTAAAACAAAACAATATTTAATTGGGAAGTTAATCACAACACGAAATTATCACTGAGACAGAATATATTTGTATATTATTAAACACACGCATACCGATTGAGGCTCTCTCTTGTTGCTCAGGGCAGGCTTTGAAACCACAACTTGCCATGAGCCTTCCTTCTGGTAAGTGCGAATACGACCCGTCCCTTCCTTGACCCTTCTTTCGCAGTTGATCTCTTGATGATCTTCTTCAATATCAAAATCAGATTCATAGAGACATGGAAGCTCAGAGGGATCCAAGTCAACGCTCTCCTGCTTATCCTCAAGAGACTTGGCTATTAACTCATTATCATTATTATTAATCTTGTGATTATAATCACACTCGAAATGGGATGTGCTGCTTCTGCTGCCTATAAATTTTGTTGCAGTGCATGACAAGTAATTGAAGAATATTTTCGTTTCTAGAAATCTAAATTGCGGGCACAATCTGAAAAAACACAAGATCTTACAAAGAAAAAGTGCCCATAGAAAAGAAGTGAAGAAGGGTAGAAGCACAAGGATCAAAAAGGGGATGCAAACTATGAGGAAGATGGAGAGAGCAACACAGGCGCATGCCTTTGCCCACAACTTCACCACTTGTTGAAACAAGAAGATTATGGAGGAGATTAAATATTTATTCTCTGAAACCACACGAGGCATTGAAACTAATGATTTGGAAGTTTAAACACAATTTTCCAGTGAAAATATTAAACGTTAAAAAAGTGTTAATTTGTGTTTAGAGGGCCATGAAACTAGGAAGAAATCCAATCGATCAAGTCGAGATTATGTTGAAGAACAGAAAGATCATATATTCGTTCATTCATTCATTCATCCACCATTGCGAAGCTAATCTTAATTAGCTCGAGAGGGGCATGCACCGGTAGATGCGTGCCACGTGGCGGGATGAGTGGGGACTCGTGCCTCCAGGTGTCACTAGAATGCAGGCTCCATCTTTTATGTGAACCAATCTGGGAAGAAGATGAGGTTTCGGAGTGATTGAGGTAATATAATAGCGCAGCATCGGAATTAGGAAATTAGGAGCAGAATGCAAAGCAAAGAACGTAGGAACGTACGTGGGTGTAGTTTATGGGAATATATGTAGGCACATAGAAAGCACGTCCTTTCGTTTCTTATGCCCTCTTCTTAATCTCCATGGCACTTCCATGGATGACGGAGATCCACCAATTGCACTTCCACGGAGCTTCTATAAATGTTGAGGGTTGTAATGAGGAGGTCGGCTATTAAGGGACTTCTCATTATAACCGGAACATATAAAAATTTCTCCTCATTAAAACCCTTATCATTCTAATCTCCCTGTGAAAAGTGAGGCTTCGCCCAAAGCCCAAACAGTAAAAAAACTACACAAGAATATCGAACCCAATGAGTACAAATTAAGGCCTGTTGCTAACAGTAGAGGAAGTCGTTTGCAAGAGAATTGAGCAGCCCAAATCATCATATCTTTATATTCTCCTGAAAACAGAAAACACAGCACATATACTTGTTAAATTCAACATTAGTGGTTGACACGAGTAAGTAACAACGAATTAAATAATCATTGTTATATAATAATAAAAAAGGTAATTTTAGACCACGTTTAGCGTATAAGATTGAATTGAATTAATAACTCATTAGGTTAATGGCAGGTTGAAACAAGATACTAACTGATGTGGTAGTATTTCATTTGTGGATTCATTTTACATCTAATTTATTTACAAATTATATAAATTTAGTGTACTAAGTTTATATATTTAATATTATTGTAGTAGAAAATCACCATATATATATTCTGTTCTGTGGAAGTATTTATTTATTCATTTTTCTTAAACAACACATGTGAATTGTTAGTCGTTCATTACATCGTTGGCAATAATACCCCAAAAAGAAAAAGAAAAAAGAAACGCGAATTAAGTGACCTCACGGGAAGCACGTGAGGCCACCCACATGGTAGTCTCACTCCATCAAGTTCGCGCAGACGAGTCATGGTGACACACACAGGTCACAAGGAAGAGAGCCCAAACAGAAACAGCAGTGTAAGCTGCTGCTGCTGCTGCTGCCTTAATTAAACGTACACAGGTGCTGCCTTGCTCATGCTCAGTCGGAAAAACAACAAATACACCCAAACTCAAATTCCTCATCCAACTTCAATTCTCAATCAACCATCCAAAAAGCACACTCTCAGTCTCCTCAAATCTCCAATTGCACCTTTGGGTGTTGACATTTCTGAGATTTTCTTCTTATCTGGGGTACTTTTCAGATTCGTGCAGAAAATCTTGGAATATAAATCCAGGCCCATCTCAATTCACATAGAAGGAGGATGAGAACCGCAGCCAAAGGCAATCAGGAGGAGGATGACTACGACGACGAGGAATTTGGCTCCAGAAAAGAGGGCCCTTCTTCCAATTCCAACAGCAAAGGTGACCTTTTTATCTTTACCCACCTTCTTTTTACACATGGGTATTTCGTATTTGTAGATCCATCGATATGTTTTTAAGCTTTACTGCTTTGGCAATTGTAATTCGGCCCAAAAGATTTCATCTTCATATGTTTTGAGAGGACAACGATAAGGCTAGTTTGTAATTTGAAATTCGGAATTTGGATCATGCAAACCAGATGCCAAGAACAACGATAAGGCTAGTGCTATACGATCGAAACATTCAGTCACGGAGCAGCGAAGGAGGAGCAAGATCAACGAGAGGTATGCTTTATTTGCATTTGCTTTCCATCAAATTCTCATTTGAAATTTACTCTGGCCAAGGGGTAATTGCTTCGAAACAGAAAGGGCGGGGCCGGCGGTATATTCTTAGATCATTGCGCACTTCTCATCATTCAACAATTAGTTGGTGTTATTAGTTAGGAAGTGTTTCTGATGTTTGTACGGATGGTAATTCTGCTTGGCGGATGATGCCAATTTAACCATTTACTTGTTTTCCTGTGATTATAAATGTTTTTGTTTAACAAGTCAATTGCTTGAGTGGTTCATGTTCTAAAAAGTAGAAAAAGTTTGAAGCTTGCATGGTTTTCTTTTATTCAAGGGGGAATTCATCCATTTGTTGTGGAGTGTTGACGTGCCACATGGTGGTTACATCATGGATGTTGAAGTTCTGATGTTAAGAATTGGTAGTGCACTGTATGAGTTGCTTTAACAAGAAATGTATGATTGATTGTCAATAGAGCTTGAGGGAGCTTAATCTTTTTCTTACAGATTCCAGATATTGAGAGATTTAATACCCCATAGTGATCAAAAAAGAGATACGGCATCATTCCTGCTCGAGGTACTGTTGTTTGTGTGTGGATAAACTGTGTAATTTGTTAAACTTGTTTTACAAGCACAGTACTTAAGCGTAGTTCCTGGGTTATCACTTTTTTTTTTTTTTTTTGGCAGGTGATTGAGTATGTCCAATATTTACAAGAAAAAGTCCACAAGTATGAAGGTTCATACCAGGGGTGGAGTCCTGAGCCCACAAAGTTAATGCCGTGGGTAATGTTCTGACTTTTGCCCACTTATGTAGTCTTGGTGTTAAGGTCCTATGTCCACCTGTATGCTCAAAGCCAGGTGTTAAATTGCTGTATATGTGCGTTCTTTAGAACTAGGATTGATCTATGCGATTATACTATCCTGAACAACAGGGGATCTTTGTTTTGTTTGGGTGTTAGGGTTTAGAGAGGATCTAATTGCTTGTTTTCCTGCATAAAAACCATAAAGCTTTACAAGAGTACGGAAACATTAATGCCTTGTCTTGAGCTCAACAGTTGTGATAACTTTTTTTTCTTTTTTCTTTTTGGAGGTGTTGTCACTGATTCATTGCATAATGTGTTGAGTTATTGGGTAACTATGGAATGGGCTCAATTGCTGATAAGGTGGAATTATATTAAGCTGCTTCTGATGCATGTTTTCTGGCACAATGAGGATAGCTTCTGTATAAAAATGACACTTAATTTCCTGTTTAAGATACTTCTTGATCTAACATGCTTACACCCTACCCTGCGTGAAACAGAGAAATAGTCACTGGCGTGTGCAGAGTTTTGTGGGTCATCCTCAGGCCGGAAAGAATGATACTGGCGCAGTGTCACCTTTCCCTGGAAAATTTGATGAAAATAGCATTTCCATCACCCCGAACATGCTTGCAAATAGCACACAGAATCCAGTAGAATCTGATCCTAGCAGGGATGTTGCTTCCAAAATTATGGATCGGCAACCTGAGATAGTGAACAAGGCAATTCCTCTGCCTATGCCTCTGCCGGTTAACATGACTGCCCCTGTCAGAAGTGATGGTATACTTGCCCATCCTCTTCAGGGACCAGTTTCTGATGCCCAATCAACTCAGTGCCCCCCCACTAGTGCTATTGATGCACTGAATCAACAGGAGGAGCTGACAATTGAAGGTGGCACAATAAGCATCTCAAGTGTTTACTCACAAGGGTGGGTACTCATGCTATATCTATAGGACTTATGGTTTTGGTAAACAATAAAAAAATTTATGAAATTTCTGTTATATACTGAAAGGTTTTTATATAGCTTATGTCCTACGTTATAAGATGGTAATGGGCATTAAATTGATGATGAACAGGTTATTAAACTCTCTGAATGAAGCACTGCAGAGTGCTGGTGTTGATCTGTCACAGGCTAGTGTCTCAGTGCAGATTGATCTTGGAAATCGTGTGAACCGAGGGCTATCCTCTGGAACACCTGCTTCTAAGGTACATATTAGGTATTTGAGTTTTGTTCTTATGGTGGAGGTGGTAGGTAAGCAGGGTTTGGGTTCTTCTACCTGTAAAGCACCTGAATTCTTTATTCTCCTGGTTGCCAAAAGAAATGGCAAGTAAATTTTATTCTGAAGAACTGGAATAGTATATTCTTTTGTTTTCTTTTCTTCCACTGCCCTGAAAACTCTCTCCATTAGCCATCTTTCTAAAAGCATGTGGGTCTGTTTAGTTTAAATTGCAACTCTCTTTTCATCCATTCTTATGGATCTGTCAACCTCTCATTCTGGATAATCTTATAGTTTGATCACTACTTTCCAGGATCATGAGATTCCCCATTCAAGCAATCAAACAGTGGCACATTTTAGGGATGCTGGCAGTGGAGAGGACTCAGATCAAGCTCATAAGCGCATGAAGACATAAAACTAGTGTGGGGTTTTCTCTGTCTCGATTTCTCCCAGATTTTACTCTTTTATTATGATTTGGGATGTCATAGTGTCATCTTCTTAGTGTACATGGGGTGGTATGTTTTTTTTATTTAAAAAATTTAAAACACTATTTCATTGAACTCATGTTTAGAGCCGTTTCCGTAATTTATAGATTTCTTTAAGTAACCCATCTTAGGGGATCCCATTACCCGTAATTTAGCTGTATCGTACATAATTATTTCTAATGTAATGGAGCCACTCAGGGCCGATTTCTTGGTAATTGAGTTGGTAGTTTGTGTCCGGGGCATTATTGGTTTAGAGCAAACATTCAGGACACGGCATGCTTGTATTAAGTGCTTGATTTAAGTGGCAAGAATTTTGTCTCTTTGGAGTTCATCATCTGTTTGTGTTTTTCAGTCATTGAATTTACTGATGAAACTATCTTCATTGTGAAGAACCTGCAGTGCAAGGAACCTTCAGCTTTTCTGTGAATGACCTTACACTTTTGACTTTGAGTATTTGGATAGCAAAATTGCTTTAATAAAAGGAAAAGAAAACATCCCAGTCCCCTCTTCTAATCCCAACCAAAGGGAAATAAAGCAAAAATTCTTTTACATTAATCATGGGGAGTGGAATCTAATGGCACATGTAACATGTAAATATTTACGGACTTTTTGGTTTTTTGGGGAATTGGTGGCAAACATTCCTCTGGGTTGTTATAGAAATTTTCTTCCTCCTTGGGCTTGCCAGGAATCTCCAATCTTTGAGTTGGGATGCCCATGCGATCGGCATGTCCTGTTTTCACTGCCTGGGAAAATTCATCCCAGCTCAGAGTTCCGTTCTTGTACTGGTCTATCAAGTCCACCAGAAGCATTCTGTCTACACGAATTGTTGTCCTGAATCCCAAGGACCTGTACTTATATAAATTGTTAGTGAGAAAGAAATTAATACAAGTAATGAATAAACTTTTGACAACATATATGTAGATACCTTCTATGGCCTTCAACAACTCTTGCCATGTTTCCTCCATAAGTAGGAACAAAGATGTCACTTTCCAGTGACACAATGTAATCTAATGCCGCCATTTGGTTCGTATGTTTGCGGAAGGGCTCAAGGTCTGAGGCTCTAAGCAATGATTCCTTTTTAACCTGTTTCACACACAACAATAACACATTTCATGCACGTACGCTTATATAATAGTTATACCACAACTTGTTTCTTAAGGTTCAAGCAACTAACCATATGGGGAAAGGCTAATCTCAGAGATGCCATTCTCCTTTCTCCTCCATATATATCGCCTGCGGCGGTGTAAACTTGGATGCCGGGATCAATATCCAATGCCCTCAACGCAAGGGCAGTTTCCTCAGGAGTTAAAGGGCATGACCCAGCTCTTCTTTTCTTTTCAGAATCTATTATTTTCTCTTTCCACCATGGATAAGCAAACCTATTGGGCATATAACATGCAAAAATTGAATTTTATTCATAAATATGAGCTTGAAGTTAAGATTGGTGGTCTCTCACCTCATATTTGTCAATTCTTCAATATCTTTGTCATTGCAACCCTCAGTGCAACCAGAAAATGCCAACATGTCCATTTCATATCTCAGATGAAGAACTAAGAATGGACCCTTTTCCCTCAGAATCCTAACAATCTTCTTCCCCAATTCCTCAATGGGAGGAGTGAATCTCAGAGCCTTGTAATTCGCTTTGCACCGCAGTTCTTGAACCTCTTTTGGAATCCCATTATTTGCAAGCCTGGCATCAGTTTTAGTAAAATGCAGAACTCCATACTTCTTTATCCGAGGAAGAATCTGTTTACACTTAGATTACATCCAAAGATTAATCATAACATTAAGTTTGGTAACACAAAATGACCATGATTAATTATACTTAAACAGGAATTAGGAACCAACCACATGGTCGTAATATGACATGTTAGACCAACTAGCAGGTGGCATGGAATAGAGAGTAGCTATCTCTACTCTCCTGATCTGGTCATGAGGCAGAACTTTCAATATCCGAACCTCATCTCTCAGCGATGATATGAAGTAATCCACATCAAATTTGTCCTCAAACCGACTGCCATGTTAAGTATTTATCTTAGTCAAATTTAATGAACTTGATAATCTATATGTTAATTTAGGTTCTTCAGGTTAAAGATAAGAGGGCAGAGTTTTTAAATTCGACTTACCTGCGATCATTCCAGAAGGAGGTATTATCCAACTCTGGAACTATAAGTGTGACATTCATAAACCTTGCAATAGCTACCATGTCACAAATCTGCAGTGTAGATTTTACGGGCATGCATGCATTACTTGAATTTTCAAGTATAAATATGCAAATTGAGACTGAGATATCAGTATAAAAGTATAAAATCACTCACACCAGCTCGCATTTGATTCAACCCTCCATTTGATGAGACCATCAGAAATCCATTATTCTCATAATCCCCTAGAATTTTAATTATTAAGATGGTGAAGATATCAGAGAACCGGCCAACAATGTATATCAAACTAATTAACGGCTGGCAACAAAGATTCCTAACTTTAGGAGCAAGTTGTGGACTCACTTTCAGTTTCAGTTGTTTGTGGTTGTGGCGGAGTAATAGGCTGAGAGTTAGAGCGGAACATCAAGACCCGGGGCTTCATGATATCGCTGAGCGTGCTCAACTGCACTGCACAGACAGAGAGAAGCAAATGGTTGTGGCAGCAAAGGCAAAGAGCTTGAGTCTGCATAATTTCGGCTGCGCAATGATCAAGCTCGTTAGCCTCTCCTCTTTGAAATTGAACACTCCTACAATTCTGTCCACTTTGATTCCTCCAAAGTGATTCAGATAGTGCTCCATTTTATACTGCTTCACCTTTGCCTCTCCAAACTCAGACTCTTCAAAACCTGCCACTTTTATTTTGTCCGTCTCTCCACCACACAATACTATGCATGTACAAGAAACAAAAACACGTACGCTTTTGTTGTAATGACAAATTCTAAACGGAAAATATAAAAGATGGAAATTTTGAGGTTGGTTTTTGAGGTGGTTTTTCCAAACAGCTTGTTTGTATATTGTTGCTTTTAAAGGGAAGACGTGTACTTGGTTTCTATTTTACGCTCTCATAAATGTTGAGAGTTCGGATTATTCATTACCATTATTTAGGCCTGAAAGCAAATGAAGAACAAGTCATCCATCAGCCATTTGCAGCCAAATGTAACCCAATTGGCATCACCATTCAATTTGCCAATAGAGATCAAATGCACAACAATAATTGTTCGACAATCATATTTTCATAAACTAGTATACATCGAGTCATCAATATCATATTGCTGGGAGCAAACAAATATGGGTTTAAGTGTATGGCTATTGTAATCAAGCCTTTCAACTTTTATCAATGATATTTCTATGGTTTGGTGCAAAAAATAAGACCATTCTCTGACTCTTTTTGAAAATAAAAATGGGGATTTTAATAATAAATGTAATAATTAACTGAAAATGACAATGCATTAATAAGGAATTACCTTTGCTGAAGTAATATGATTAAAGGGACATGACTTACCTATTATAAATAATATTCTTGTTGATTCTCCATACAGAAATACTAAATAATAGTAGAAAATATCTCGAAAATAATGAAAATAGTAAAATACTCTGTTTTATTTAATAATTGATCTGCCAACAGATTACACGGCTCACAGATAGCTTAGATGATTTGGGCTCTAATGCTGAGTTTAGGATGAGGTTGGATTGGATTTCCACAAAATTTTACTCTCTACAATTTGAATACTTAAACTTCAAAGTTCCAAGGCAGCAGAGAAGCTTTCAATGTATGTATGTAAGTACCAAATCATATATTTGGATCTCATGCTTGGATTTTCTCTGTTAGAATATGCTTGACTTTTTCCATCCATACGACACTTCATTACAAGTTAATCCAAAGGATTTAAAGTTGACACATCATCCTTAAAACAAAAACTTAATTTCCTCATCATCAAAAATGAAGAATGCAAAACTTTATAAATTTCGAAGAAAACTTGGATCAAATCTTCACTTAATTGTGCTTTGCATGAATCTCTTACAATTTGATTCCCCTGCATTCAGAATTTTGCAGTAAAATATAGTACTTGTAAAAATACATTTGAATCCCCCGCCCCTCGAAGTATCCCCTAAATTAATCCCAACTTACCCCCATGAAATTGAAAGGTAAAGAAATTTTTTTATCACAACACAAAATATTACATTGAGAAATATTACTAGTCTTCTTGGTTCATATCTTCATCATTAACAAGTGGCAAACACTCCTGAGGGTTTGTATAGAAGTAATCTTCTTCTTTGGGTTTTCCTGGAACCTCCGATCTTGTAGTAGGGTTTCCCATGCGGTCGGCATGAGCAGCCTTCACTCTAACTGAGAATTGGTTCCAGCTCAGAGTTCCATTGTTGTACTGGTCTATCAGATCAACCAGAACCCTTCTGTCTAGAAGAATGGTTTTCTTGTACCCCAAGTATCTTCTGTGCCCTTCCACTACTTTTGCCATGTTGCCTCCATATGTTGGCACAAAAATGTCACTGTCTATCGCCACATAATAATCCAATGCTGCCATTTGGTTTGAATGGTTTTGGAGGGCACAAGATCTGATGCTTCCACCAATGTCTTCTTTTTCACCTGTTTAGTTAGAAACCAAGTTTTCATTACCAAAATTACATATGAATTGAAATGAATTAGCAATAAAATGAAGTTTAATTACCAAGTTTGGGAAAGCTTCTTTCAGAGGTGCCATTCTCCTCTCAGCCCTGTATATGTCTACAGCAGCAATATAGACTTGGATATTAGGATCAATGTCAAGTGCCCTCAACGCTAGTGCAGTTTCCTCAGGGGTTAAAGGGCACAATCCTGCTTTCCTTTTCTTCTCTGAATCTATTTCCTTCTCTTTCCACCAGGGGTATGCATATCTTACATATATAAAAAGAATTTACTTAATCCATGGTTCATATTGACAATCTGACAAGGTAACATGCCAAACTGCATGACAAGAGGAATTTTTAAGATGATGTACAGTATGTATATTAATCAGTTACCGCATTTTGGTGGTCTCTTCAATCTCTTCTTCATTGCAACCTTCAGTACAGCCGGAGAATGCTACCATGTCCATTTCATATCTGAGATGAAGGACCAAGAAAGGGCCTCTTTCCCTGAGAATCCGAACGATTTTCTTGCCAAGTTCCTCAATTGGAGGAGCAAATCTCAGAGCTTGGTAATTTGCTCGGCACCGGAGCTTTTGAACCTCTCCAGGAATCCCATTATTGGCAAGCCTAGCATCAGTTTTAGTGAAGTGCACAATTTCGTATGTTTTCATGCGAGGAATGATCTGTGTAGTTAAGTAAGCATGTAACACAATTAATATTTAAACACAGAGAGAGAGAGAGAGAGAGAGAGAGAGAGAGAGCGAGCAACCGTGTTATAGTAGTTTGTCATGTTAGACCAACTAATGGGGGGCATGGAATAAAGGGATTCTAATTCCACTTTTTTCTTCTGCTCAGGAGGCAATTCTTTCAATATCCGAACCTCGTCTCTCAATGATGCAATGAAATAATCCACATCAAATATGTCTTCTAATTGACTGCCATATATAATTAATTAATTGGTTAGCATATATATTGTATATAATTAAGATGAAGCTGCAGCTATAGCTTAGCTATAGCCTCACCTGTGGTCGTTCCAGAAGGAGGTATTATCCAATTCAGGAACTATAAGCGTGACATTCATATATCTTGCAATAGCTACCATGTCACATATCTGCATATAGGGGTGGTTGCGGTTCGATAACCGCGAATTTTTACTCAAACCACAAACCGACCGACTATTTGCGGTTTGGTGATTTTTGAAACCGCAAACCGACCGCGTTTTGCGGTTTACCGCATTGCGGTAAACCGCAAAAATGCGGTCGGTTACCGCGAATTAGCAGTTTAAAACCGCGAGTTCTCAAGCATTCACAAAAATATAAATTCACAACCTCAATTTCTCAAACATATATAAATTCACAATCTCATCAACTTCTCAAGCATTCCAATTCCAAATCCTTTAAAGTTATAAACCAAAAGGAAAATGCAAAACAAAATGAATTAAAGTTACAACAAAAAAGAAAAATTCAATTCAAAGTTAATTAAAGTTACAAACTAAAAGGAAAATGCAATGCACCAATGGTACAAACTAAAGTTACAAACTCAAGTGTTAGTGGTGAGTGGATTTGAAGAACCCCGTTGTGTTGTTTGAGCACCAATGTTATTTACAAATAAAACAACATAGTGTAGTACATTTTATTATAAGAAGAAGCATAAATAACATTAGTATAAATAAACTAATTACTTACAAGTTGTCATATGTTCCATTTCCTTATAAAATTCAACTTCATCATCCGTATGGCTATACTTTGCGGTTTGCGGTAACCGCAAGTTTTGAAAATCAAATACCGCAACCGCAACCGCAAATGCGGTTCGGTTCTTAATACCGCAAATGCGGTTCGGTTTACCGCGATTGCGGTTTCATTGCGGTAAATTGTCGGTTGGTTTTTGCGATTTTTCGGTTTTTCGGTTTAAAATGCCACTCCTATCTGCATATACAGCAATGGTAACAAAGATTAAATTAATTAATGGTCAAATTTAATTTATGAAGACCAAAGTAATTACTTACACCAGATCGCATCTGATTTAGTCCTCCATTGGATGAAACAATCAAATATCCATTGTTCTCATAAACCCCTGAAAAATAATCACAAACAAAAAGGTTTCATTTTCAGAGAAAATGATAGTATGGTGAAGCATATGCATGCCATGCATGAGAAGGCTACCATACTTTGTGGTGGAAAAGAGCTTTTAGATATCCATGGCAGCAAGTTCTCTCCTGCCTTGAGCTGCATTGCTATAGCCCACAGTAGCAGCACGGTTGTGGCTCGCGCCGCCCACAATTTCAGCCGCGCCAGTCGTGTCCTAGAAATCACTAAACTCTTTAGCTTCTCGTTTTTTATACTCCAATTTATAAAAGTCTTCAACTTTTCAGCTTTGACCCCTCCAGCAATCAAACCCTTCAACACTTCAGCTTTGATGGCTGCGGTGTACCTCGAGTACCTGATCTTACTGTTTAACGGCTTCTCCTTCTTCACCTCCCCGAATTTGTGGTCCTTCGGGTCATCCTTTTTATCCATTTCCTGAAAACTTTGATATAGTGGATATACAAGTATATGATAATTAGTTTAGGATATAGATATAGTATTGTTGTATGTCTCACAAAAGAACATATATATGTTTCTGAATGTACTTTAAATCAGAAGAACAGATGCAATGTTGGGTTTGGCTCAAAGTTAAACTCAGGACAATGTACGTTTAGAAGTGAGTGAGCTGCAAGAGTCTAAGACGTAACACTTTTAAAGAAGGAAATTAGAGGGTTATGATTTATTGAGGAATTAATTTGACATTTTCATTCATTCATTCTTTCTATTTTTCTGTTATTTTGCTTGAGGCATAAATGAAAAAACAGGAACCTTGCAATATAACCATTAATATTGCTCAACAAAAAAAACAGGGGAAATTGCAACCACCAATAGTTATGTGCCCAAATTTATGATTGAAAACAAATAGTAACACAGGTAATAAGGTGGTGTCAATTTTCATTGTTACGTTTGCGCAATCAAAACCCAGTTTTTCAATCTTGAACATTTGGACCAACACCTCCTTTCCAGTTGATTGTATTTTACATGCAATTTGGTCATCTTTACACATTCAAAACGTGTAATATCGGACTCTCTAGGGATTCAACATTTGAGACAGAGACATAGCACACTCGTTATGGGTCCCTTTTGACAATAATTTCAACCTGAAGAAAAATGCATCTTTCTTATATGTTTTTTTTTGTTTTTGGGGGGGTGGGGGTGGTGGTCCAATCAGATAATAATAATAATAATAATTCCATGAATCAATTTGCAATCAAATAATAATTCCAAGAATCCGTTTTGCTTTGAAGACCTCTTGCATTTATTTATTTCATTTATAACAAGAAAATGCTAAATCATCAATCCATTTATCAATTAATATAAAATTAGCAGGTGTATAATCATCCCTGAAGAACTACCTATAGGCTATATTTAAGCAGTCTAAACTTAAAAGTGCATTCTTGTGTTAGTACAGAAATTGTTCACTGATCCTTAGCCAATGCTAAATCAAACAACACTTCCAAAATATGATTTCATGGCTCTGCTTGGATGTGCAAATCAGATGCCACCTTGGTCCTGCGGCGCTGGTCAAGAAGAAAATGGGGATGCCTTAACTCAGAAAAGCTTATCAATCTAGCTTCAGTCTTTTACTGCAGACATGAAGGAAGTGGATCTCCTAGCAACTTCATTGTAACTATGAGGGAAAAACTCATGCATAGTGCACAAAGAGGGAAAATGCTCTCGTTTGTTTGAACTTACTCAAAGCCTCAGCAAAATACTGGAAACTTCACTCTTCACCAGGGACTTCAGTGAAACCTACCTTTGATTCTTTTGTGACCACTGTGCATTGCATGTCTTGTTTTTCAGTCTTCAGCATCCCCATAGCTTTGATTAGAAACGCATAATCATAAGCAGCTACCTCACACTGATGATACCGTCCACCTTCGCCAAAATGCCCTCCAGCCATATTTGTCTTCAGAATGACTGAACTAGAACAACCAGGACATGTACCATCTCGAACTTTGGCCACCCATTTGGCAGCTTCCCAAAACCCAACCCTGAGAAATGGATATTAATTTATAAAATGCAACCACCGCATGCATATGGGAATATGTGTGTGCGTGTGTGCGCGCGCGTGTGGATTTATTTATGCAAGTAACTAGTATACAGAAAGCACAAGATGAACTTACCTTGAGTCATGAAGAGACGCTGTAACAAGGATTGAAGGGTAACAACTGCCTTGAGAAATGTTATCATAAGGTGAATAACTGAAGATATGCTCAAATGAGGACTGTATTTGAGGATTTCCAAATTCTTCATAATCCAGAATGGTGAGAGGCAAACTCGGATCCATTAAAGTGTTGCATATATCAAGAAATGGAACCTGAAAAAAAAATATCACCAAAACATCAGTACCAACAATGTAACAATTTGACACAAAAATCGATTCAAATTAGCAACGGCGGATACAATGCATTTCTTCTCTACCATAAAAGAAAAGAAATATTGCTGAAGGGCTGATGGCTGGGAGTCCAACTTCATTGACCCAGAGTACTACTGATGACAAAGACGATAAATGTTTTGCTTTAAAACACTAACCTTCAAAATAGCAGCACGAAATAGGTCTGGGTACATATTGATAGTTGCCCCGACAAGAAGACCTCCAGCACTATGTCCAATAGCACCAAGCCGATCTTTATGTACATAGCCCTCTTTAATCAGGTAGTTTGCACATGATACAAAATCATAGACTGAATTCAATTTATACGACCCACTGCCAGATTTATGCCATGAAGAATCTCCACCACCACCCCTGTCCATACAACCACGTCAAATTATTTAACCCCCAAAAAGAAAAAATGACAAGCAACAGCACATTTTTTTCAGCTAAGAAAGTACAATCACACGGGATTTAGGCTAGAGCATACAAATTTTAGAATACATCACAGACTGAACTTATTCTAGGCTAGTGCATAATGATATGCTTGAGTGTTAAACACACAATTGATATTAAAGTATTGAAGCAGATGAACTAAGATATTGGACAGACTTTGAAATAACTAAAATCAAAATTACATGATATCATGTAAGATCAGAAAGTTGCACATACACAGGTTCAAATTGAGCCAAAAAAAAAAAAAAAAACAGAGAGTCATTTTTAAAAAGAAAAAGTTACATCCAACTTTAGCTCCACCCCCCTTCCCCTCCCCTAACAAAAGAAAACAAAAGCAACTTGAAGGCTGAAACACATTATTGGTTTTAATTCAATGCATCAATTTAGCGTCGTTGTTTCAATTGATCTTTCATTAAAAGGGAAGAAAAAAAAATTAACCTCACATCAGCAAATGCCACAACCCATCCCCGATCAAGTAAACTCATGTGCTCTGCACACCAGCTTCCATGTAAAACCTCCCCATATGCTCCATAGCCTTGTAGAAGGCCAGGCGACTGATCCTTACGCCAGGTTGTATGAGAGTACAATATGGTCAAAGGAACTCTAACACCATCATGGGAAATAACTTCCCTCCTCTCACAACAATATGTATCAGAATAGTCCTTCCATCTCCGCCATTCACTTATCTGCACATCTTCTTCCTTCTCATATTGTGTGTCAAAAGTTTGATTCATATCTAGCTGATTAGTTGGTGGGCATTTTCTATCAGAAAAATGTATCACTTCCTCTTGCTGCACAATTGAGAATCTCCTGCTTGACATGTCGTAGTCAACAACTACATCAGGCATCTGCAAATTTCCAAAGAACGGACAAAGAATCATACAGGCAGGAAAGTCAAATGAAGAGTTTAAAGTAATAAAACACTCATAATCAAACTTATAAAGTGTACCACAGGAGACGAAAGCACCGCACGGTATACTGATTTCTGGAAATCATGGTTCGAACCTGAAACAACAGTACATGAATTTGGGGGCATAGGGAAAAACCATGCATTAAGATCTTCAGGCTCCAAAAGGTGCTGCCAATCAAGCCAATAAACGTAGCAAATTAAGGAGAAATGTATTTGTACGTAGAAGAGATAAAAGTAGCAACATTATGTGCATTATACTTTTTGTACGTTATCCATAACCAAAAATGTAACTAAGCAGAGAGAGAGATCAATACCTTACAATCAACATCGATAGGCAAATCAATGGAACAAAACATAGAAGAACCCTTCTTACTGAGAGAAAGGACCAGATGTCCATCAAACATATCCATATCTTGTATGCTAAAATCTTTACTTGGAAGGAAGATATTCTAAAACGAAAAAAGTATGTCACTATGAGAAATGGGGCATGAAAATACAAGAGAGATTCCATAGTGAAGAACTTAAAGTATGGTTAACATCACAAAATAGAGAACACCATAGGTCCATATTTAAGATTCATGAATGAGAACAGAGTTTACCTGCCAATTAGATGATAATAGATCTTGAAGACGGCAGCTAGCTAGGTAATAACCTTCACCAGACCACTTTTTACTTTCACTCAAAGGAGCATTTGTAAGAACATAAAATAATCCGTGGTGATGTTCCAGAAAAAACTGTACACCAGAAACACGTTTCCAAACTTTCTGCAAACCATCTAACGGGTTGGCAGCATCTATCAAATAAACCTGTGTGAGTTAAACCACAAAAATTAGCCTCGCCAAAGGAGAATGTTTTCGAAGTAAATACTCCATAAATAAATTTAAAAAATTAAATAGTAAAATTCCTTCCTCAGATGAAGTCCTTGAGTTTGAATTGACATTAATAAACTTGCCATCTTTTGTGCTTGCTATATCCACACAGAAGCTGGGATTACTTTCTGTAAATACAGTGATATTTTCAATATCATCAGATCCTAGTTTTGAGCAGCATACTCTGCCAAAAAGACAAAAAGGTGAGATAATACTATCATCTCAAGAAAAGAATGGATATGTAACAGAGGTGAAGTATGCCTGTAAGGTCGTTGAGTCTCATCTGATAGTGTATAGAACAGAGTTCTCCCATCTTGGGCCCATGCCAAGCTAACAACATCATCAACTCGTACATTGGGGATAATACATCCGCTTCTTAGGTCCTTAATTTGAAGCATGAACCCTTCATTACCCTTAGTATCTAGTGTGTAAGCTAGATAAAGGTGGTCTGGTGAAATTCGACATGTACCAACATGCACATAACCTGCAATTAAGGTACATAAATTCAGTAAATCACTGATGTAATGAAAATATACCAGGTTAAAAACAAAAGAAAATGTGTATATAAACCAAATACAGCGTATAACTCAATAAATATTGACAATGAAGGTAAGAAAGTAAGAAAGAAGCTTTCCATATTGCTCTGCGATTTCATTCCAGTCAAGCAAAATTTCCTCCCTTCCAATTCCAAATTCTCCCTTTGCATAACGGAGAAAAGTCTTAACCCAATTAAGATTTTCAACTTCTAATCTTCTACAAAGAACCGGGTATTCCTGCCCCTCTGGAATGTATTGGTAATACAACCTGTTCGAGTTTAACAAACGATATTATTGACAAGTTATTTTCATGTTTTAAATATATATTATTCAAAAAAATAGAAGCACAACCAAAAACTTTCATTGGCACATTCGCAAAGTTGTTAGTTATACACTTCCACTTCCTCCTCCCACATTTTCCTTTGCTAATGTATTAATGTGTATTCTTTTTAATAAAGTTGCAGCCTTTTCTTATTATAGCACAATGCAACTTTCAAAGTTATTTTCTTAAAAGGAAAATTCACATACTCTAGAGTAAGAACGCACGCAAATTTTCCAAGAATATGAAATGGGTAGGTGGGAAATGAACAAACCAGGGTCCCCAGCGCTCAGGAGGAGTGGAAATCTTGGTGGGCATCCGACGTGTCATCTCAGAGAAAAGAGTGCGTTGCAGGTTGCCAGTGTCAGCCATGAAAGCTTCAGAATATGCGTTTTCTTTGTTAAGATACTCAGAGAGATCAGGGTCGTAGGTGTTGGACATCCAGTGGTAGGGGTCTTGCCACGATCTCCCATGAACTGAGACTGTGAAGGGGACTTTCTTTGGGACTGGCGGAGGAGTGGCTGGCGGGGGTGGTGGTGAGAAGGGGTGGCCTCTGCAGTGTGTAGAGAAGAGGGAGGAGGATATGTTGGGGAATAAGCAAAAAGATAGAGACAAAGAGGACCTTTTGATTGAGCATTTGTGTTTAAGGACGACGGAAAGAAGAGCCATGAAGCCTCCAGGTCCAGGCGAAGAGACTGAAACCAGAGGGAGTATTATATGTAAATGACACAACATAGCTCCACTTTTCTTTTTAATTTTATTCTTTTAGAAAGATAAAATCATTTAGGTTTCCACACCCCCCCCCCCCTCTTTTTTTCTTAACGGTGACAGCAAATTTTGAACTTCTGGAGGTTTGACAAAAAATAATAATAATAACTTCCGGAGATTATTCATAATTCATTTACTAAAACTTCCACAAATCATTGCAAGAAGCTTGTAAGTCAAGGGGTTTAGAACATCTTGCACCTGAAGTCCCATATTCGAGTAGAAGCGAATTTATGGACTAGGTAAAAAGAAGCATATTTAACATAATCAGGTCATCTGTTCTGTACAGGAAATGCATTACGGTAGACCCCGTTCGGAGACAAACAGGCATCAGTATCCGTCAATGTCTAGGGAAAATATAACAAACGAATGGACTTTAAATGGCATCTCTCACTTCGAGTTTACAAAGTAATCAACTCTACAACTAAAAAAATTAAAAAATTTGAGATAACGGAAAACTGCTTGACATCCTTCCCTTCTTCATATGGCATCTATTTGTTACAGTCTTCCAGAAGCCCGGTCGATATTTTCTTCTGTAGCAGTTGTCATTTCTTCGCATGCTTCTCATCTTCAACATCCTGCAAGTTCCCATTAAAATTGAACAAGTTATTCGCACGGTACTTTATTTATGGCACAAATGTTCCCGGCAAGCAGTTTCAAACAAGTTGGTAAAACTGAAGTGGAAGGTTAATGTAAAAGCTGACAGAAAAATACATGAAAGATTCGCCATAGGATTGGAAATTTACAAAGAAAAATGTTGCATAGTTGAGTCATGGGTTAAATGAAGTTTACCGAATTTTCAATCTTGTCAAAATCATCATCAAAGCTACCATCGCCTTCAGCATCATCTGAAAGTACAAAATTACAAAATTGTCAACAAACCAGGGTAAAGTGCACGAAAAGGAAAACCTAGAGAAAGAGCAGATTGTCGCAGAGTAGTTCAAGGAAAACTAGAAAGGAAATGTGGAAAGGTATGACTTTTAAAGACTAGTAAGGATTTGTCCACAACACAGCTTATACACAGATTCACTAGGTAAGGTAAGGATAGACCTTTAATCAAAGAAAACATACAACAAATAACCTGCTCATGAGAATAACACCAGTTTACTGTATTGACATGAAATTTGAAACATGTCCATCAGTTTTTCATTAAGTATTTCAATCTGTCAGGTGCTCAATTAATTAACATATTTCTATTACACACCGGATTATACAATTGCTAGTTACCATGCCACCCGCTTGTGCCTTCAAAATGTTCTTATGTAAGATACAAGGGACTCTAACCTCATCCAACCTTTCTTTTGGCCATTCCTTACCAGCTCAAGGATTTCAGTTTCTTAATTGGATTGAAGACGAAAATCCAATGGAAATGTGAATTTAGTGGAATAAGTTGAATGGTATATGGTGGAAATTTATACACAGCATGTCGTGCAATTTTATACACATGCTACACTATGAAAGAACTTGAATGGTATTTGAACTTGGCCAGAAGTGAAAGAGTATAGGAACTAAACCTGGACCCCCATCACTGTCTTCAAGATCACCCAAGAGGAAACTATCCAAATCCTGCTCAGCTGATGATGACTTGGAAGCTAACTTCTTCTTTTCTGATCCTTCTGCTTGGTCAGTCCCTCCAACTACAGGTGTTGGCTTCACAGTATCATCTTTTAATTGCTCTGTTTCCTTGACCTTCATCTCCTCCATATATTGCTTCTCATATCTGGTCATAAGTTCATAGTCATATAAGCAAAAGGCTAACAATTGAGACACCCACTAAAGAGTGTCTAGATCTATTCTTTGTGCTTCCTCTTTTCACTAAGTGTTGATAACCATCTTTAAATCTTTCATGAACTATACAGTCACAAGACATGCGTATTTCTTGTACTGAAACAAGATTGCTACTCTTGTTTAATAGTATTGATCACTTATACCAGCCAAAACACACATATATTCACATAAGATTTTCATTAATATAATTGCACATTGGCATTAACTTAAGCTTGAATAAACCGCCAATTTAAGCAATGGTTAACTGAAATGAATTGCTACTTACGGAGCTACATGACTGCTCACAAGGGTAAAATATATCTTCCAAAATCTTCTTTCTTTCATAACACGTGGGCATAATTCATATCTCAACCTCGAAATTTCCTGCAAGAAAGTAATCAGTAATAACTAGAACACATTAGTACATCGTGCTTTGATTTGGGTGCACAAAGGAAAGAATTTATGCAGAGATGTAAAACACTTCAACTAGTTGATTCACAAAAGAAACAAAAAAAATCAACAAGTACAGAAAGATATCAATACAATGTTACAACACTTTTCTTCAACATCTTGTACGATATATCCGCAAATCAAATTTCGAAATACACCTCACATGTATTGCATTGAGCTTAAACACTGCCCGTATTGCGTTGAATCAAAATTGAAACTGATAGAGAAACACGAACTGACCTTAACAGTAGTGAGAACGAAAGTGGCATGCTTCTCTTGCCACTCCGTCAGATCTTTCCTCACATTCGAGGCCGTAGTCGGCACCTCGGAGACTTCCTCTGCTGCATCTGAAACAACTCGAACAACGCACATTTGCTCATTTCAAGTAATTGAGCTAAATCAAAAAAACAAATGAGCTGAAATTAGCAAATACCTTGGATCGGAAAGTGCTTGAAGGTATCGGAAGTGAGTCCCTTGACGAAGTCTCTGAGATCGTCGGTGATTCCAAATTTCTTGAGTTCAGACGGGGACGGCGGCTCAACGGCGGAGGCAGAGGCGGAATTGACGATCGAGAGCGAGGAGAGCTGAGGGGGGATGATCTCAGAGACGGATAGGGACTTGATCTGATCGGCTTGCTTAAGCGCCGCCGTTTTGATCTCGTCGGCTTTCTTCGACGCCTCGGCCGCGAACTCGCGGGATCGCTTGGCGGTTTCGGAGACTAGGTCGGTGATTTTGGCGGAGTTGGTTAGGGTTTGAGATTTCTTGGCTGCTTCTTCAGCGAAACTCTTCGCTCGCTTCCATAAGTCTTCCATTGTTAGTCCCTTTTTTCGATCGTTGCTTTCGGATTGGATTATTTGCCTGGTTTGTCCCAGTCTTACTTAGCTACTCTGTTTCTCAAGATTTAGCGGAGACGGTGCACCGTGCACCCCACGACGTCGTATTGTTTGCATTTATCTTTGAAAGCGCGCTGCCCACGCTAGCTATTAAACGCCTGTCGTTTACTTACCATATGTACCCGTCGTTGTCTTACTTCAATTCTTTTCTCTTTTTCCGTGAATATGAAATCATTTAAGAAAATCTGTTGTAAAATGATGAGAGTGGAGCCCACATCTTGGAAGGAAATTCTCTTACACGTTACTTCTCTGATTATTGGGCTAAGCTTTGCCTATAAATGGGTTCACAATCCCTTTCGTAATACAGATTGAATAAGATTTGAGTTATAGGAATTGATCCTATATTTTTTCTGTCTCTAAATTCTCTCCGCAATCTCTTTACCTTTTGTTTTCAATAGTGAACGCACATATAAAATATTTGTAAGGACAACTTATGAGATTTTAGATATTAAAATAACTTATTTACAATTACATTGTTATAATTTAATAAAATAAAACATTGAAACAATGTAATTTTGAGTACAATATACAGTATTAATAGAGAATCAAACTCTTTTTACATTCATCTTTTTAATTTCTTATCTTTGTAAGAGCATCTCCAATCGATGTGTCAAACGTGTCACATAGACATTTAACAGCTAAAAATAACATCTCACATCACTCAAACCGATATGTCAAAAATGATGTGGAATGAAGGCTGGAGGTTGAGATGTTATTTTTGACATCCCAAAAGTAAGATGTCAAATTAATATTTTATTATTTTTTTCTTTTCTTTTTTTATTAATTAAAAATGAATCAACATTAAAATGTAATAAAGTAATAATTCAATTTGACATATCGGGTGGAGTATAAAGCTGTGTAAGATGTCAAATTGTCACATTAGCCATCAAATTTAAATTTGATGTTTGGTATTTGACATCTTCCTTAGAGATGCTCTAACACAATATTAATTCGACGTGCCATAAAAAATCTAACAATTTTTCCATTCCTTTTTTAGATTTCATATCTTCCTAACACAACTACAATTCAACATGCCACACAGCATATGATAGCAAATACATATGATCCAAATAACAACACTTATTTTTTAATCGGCACCCCCTATATATGCATATTTCAAGAAAGAAAAAAAGTTAATAGATTTAAACCGTCAAACAAACTCATGGAGAAGGGAGTCGATGGCCCTGTGGCAAACGTGACCTCCACTCAAACGGAACTTGGTCAACATTTTGGAATTATCGATCTACGGCACCCTTGAAAACGCATGCATATACAATAATATAATAATTCCCTTGATTAAGCAGCTAAGCTTAATTAACTAGTTGACAAGTACATGTGCCAAATATGTACGGCACCGTAGAGCATGGATTGCAGCGAGGATGCTGGTAAGGTAACCCCCACTTGTGCTACACTACATATACCAAAACTTGTTTGCTATGATCAAGTTCGAAATAATTTTGTGTGTTTTAATACAAACGATATAATCTAAACTATAAAAAGGATGAAATTTCTCAAATGCGTTTGTATATTACAAATACATCATCTGAAATCACTAATATACAAGTTAAAGGAACCCGTTCGCCTCAAAATAATCTTATAAATTAGTTGAGTTGGGTTCCACCTAATACTATAATTAACTATATATAAGTTTTGTAATTTGTGTGACAGAGAGAGACCACGTTACCAAATGTTGGGGTTTGTAGCCCCCGTTTGACTGCTAACGAAAGACCTACCAACTCAACAAAAAGAACATAAATTAATTTAATTGGAAGACAAGGGTCGTCCTAGTTAGTAACAAATCTTGGGTTTTGCTCCCTGGTGTCGGCCACAAGAGCTGGTTAACAAAACACTCTCCTCATTTCGCTACTATATATTACAATAACAACATTAATAATTAATTTCTATAAATACCAAAAGTTAAAAGTTTTGTTGATATCTATCATCTCTTCTCTTTTAATTTGTTGTATGGTCGACCATGGCAGCATGCATGCATTCATGTTTTATGGAGAAACTTCTGGGCGGGACTTGTTGTGTATGGGGCGTCGTCTTCTTACTTTGGAATAATCCATTGTGAAGAACTCTGATGTGTCTTCCCCTTCCATCCATTCCTGCCATGTTCCGCTGCTTCTTTGCACACTTTCTTTTTCTTTCTGGAATTTTGGTTTAAAATCATTACCACCTGAAAAAGCCATGCGGAAAATAAAGACTAATTCAGCACATATCTGACAAAAATTCCTAAAACCCCATTCTGTTAATGTTATCAATACTGAGGAAGAAGAAGAAGAAGAAGAAGAAGAAGATAAATGCTAAGTTTAAGCGTCATGAAAAAAATAAACAAGTTTTATGAATGAATATATCTAGATATACCTGCGGCTGAAACATTTTCCTTCTGCTTGTTGGGAGGTGCATAATCTTTACCTTCTTGTCCGGCAATCTGCGTGACAGAATATGGAGATTAAGTTAAGAAGAGATAGGACGAATAGGAAGATTCTTCTATTGTTTAGACTTTGAGGAAAGGATTCTTACAGTTACTTTTTCAGTGAATCTAAGCTTCCTTGGCAATGTAGGGAGAGAGGATTGGAGTTCGTCGTTCGCTGCTCACAATGTAAAAAGGTAACATGTAAGACTTGCTATAATCTTGATATATAATATATATATATATGGAGAGAGAGAGAGGAGTACCTGCAGCTTGTTTATTCGATGGTTGCAGTTGAATATGCAAAGAAATGCAGGGTGTTAGCAAAGCAGAGAAAGACAGGACTAAAATGCAGAGCATAATGAAGAATACCAGCTCCATACTATCTAAGCTTAATTGAGAATAAGGATACTTCTTTTGTGGGTGTGGCTTGGAATTTATATCAATGAATGGTAGTAGTGGTAGGCAACCCAGAGAGAGAGAGAGAGAGAGAGAGAGAGGATACACAAAGCACAAAACAGAGAGTTCCAATACAAGTAGATGGAAAAGTTGTGTAAACTATTCTTTCCTCTAAAAAGGTTTCACACCATTTTGGTTGGTCTTGTCACCTACTACATACTAGTATTCAGTAGGGCCCTTTCCTTCCACACTTGGTTTCTGTTTTATAACAAATGTTAAATGTGAATTCAAACATCTTCATCCATCATCCCAAAATGTTAAGACCTGTTTTAGCTTCAAGTATGGCTCAACCCTTTTCTGGCCATTGGGAGAAAGAAAATATTCGACTGTTTTTCAAAAGGTGCAAGCCCACCTCACATATGATCTCAATGGATCATTCAATTGATCATGAGAAATTGCTTTTCTTTTCATGGGCATTGGCTTCACCTCCATGCTATATTAGACTTGGTCATTCCAAGTCATCATACCAATGTAATCAAACTTCAACAAATTCGAGCTTGATTGAAAAATTAATGAACCTTGCTAACAAGAACACATGACCTTATTATGTGTCTTATGTATAGTGAGGGCCTTTTATATATAATCCTTAAGTGAGGTTCTATCTTTTAACTGCTAGATCAAACTAACTAGTTTAATCCAACAATTAAGATATATGACCTCACATAAATGCCATATATTAAATCCTCACTACAGAATTCTTGTGATAATAATGTAAACCATGTATCCTTCTCGTATAAATGACTTGAGCCCTATCCGAGGGCTAGGGCCCGTACTGGACCTTTGAGTATGGATAATCTCCAAGGGAAGATTTGCATACTTTGAGCAATATCAGAATAAGACTGGTGCTGATCCCAGTCTAACCCTCTCTAATGGTTAAGTCAGAAACTAACTTGAGCTAGAGAGAGAATGGATGTAGGGTTTTTTACTACGAGAGGATTTATTACTTTTGTCTTGGTGTAGGTGAAGGGTATTCATAGGGAGAAGAGGGGATCAAGATATTTTGTTTAGAAAAGATCTTTATCTCCTGTCTTCCTAGCCTAAGTTGCATTGAATGTTCTGTCTCTGATCACTATATAGCTGGACAGAGATCAGGTGACGAAGTAACAGGCAACTAAGGATGTGAGGTGAATTAAATGATCATTTTCCATCACCTGCTTGTTCACTCAGAGATCAATGAATACGGCGACACCTATTTGAGGATGGGATGTGCATTTAATCAACCCTCTTGTTAGCTAGGCTGTGTATCATAGGGACAAAAACTGATTGGCTTGACAAGGGCCTGGTCAGGTATGCTAGCCTTTTAGCATGCCTCAGGCCCGAGGATGCTTGCCTTAGAGGTCGGGTAGACTTTTAAACACCCAACCACTGGACTACTCCTTGGGTTCGTCACCCTCTAACTGGGAAGGTCGGCGATGGTTACACATGTTTCGTGTATAGTCAGGTCGGTAGACAAGTGATCTGTTATAGCCACGTGGTGATTCATAATAGGCTTAAGTTATGGTGATTGTACAAGCTATCAACAAATAATATAGCTCGAGTTTCACAAAAATTTAAATTAAAGAAACCAGTTTTGAATATTTTAGTATTGAGTTGCATTTGCCACCAACTACGAACACATTAGAGCAACTCCACCGGTGGTGAGCCCAAGGTGGGGAAAAATGACGTTCAACGAGAAGCCCAAGCTGGGTTGGGAGTGGGACCACGAAGACGGGCTAGCCCTCGGGCGATTCGGCCGAGCTCAAGCCCGAGGGTTGGTGATGTCATTCTTGACGCCAGTGGCGTCAACCCACTCATTTGATTTTTTTGTTGCCACATGGCGTCGTCTGCAGGTTTTCCGATTGGATTTTTTCCTCCAATCCAACTACAGCCAATTTTTTTTGCAATAAAATACTGGAAAAAATTCGGAATTTTTTTTTTAAAATACCCAAAAATTAATGAATTTTTTTCTATAAATACAAGCCAATTTTTTTAAAAATTTATCTGAAATTTGAAATTGAAAATTTTATTCGATTATAAGATATGAATAGTTTTGACACTTAGGAACCCGAAAATATTATCCAAATTAATTATTGAGGTAAAAAAAATTGTGAAAAAAAACAAAAAAATGAATAGTAATTGCCTTTTGTCATGGCAACGGATAGAAACGGAAATGCCTTTTTGCAAGGGCAACCACTATTCACATAAATAGTGACTGCCCTAGCCCCCGCTTCCCCTTACCATGGCAAAGGGCAAATGAGTAGAGTTGCTCTTAGGCCACTGTAAGAGTTAGGTCGGATAGGTATAAGGTTTGAACCCACCTTTAACAAGCAAACCATCCAAAGCCCAATATAAACAGGATTATTTGGCCTATTAAGAACTTTACAATAACTTCAATTTTCCAAAGAAAAAATAAATGGATGAAATATAAAGGAGAAAATTATAAGTTATTGCTTACACCTTAAAGTGCACGCATAACAAAAAGCACCACCACCTAAAAACCTACTGCAAATTACATACCAAGACGGAGAAAATGTGATGTATGTATTGATGATAAAATAAGATATGATAAATTTTTTGATGAAGCATGTACTCTGACTTAACTTAAAACTATGATTAGAATAGAAGCATATTCAGAATCTACAGCAAAAAAGACTATGCCTCCAACCCCTTTGTTTACGCAAATGCCTCCGGTCAGCTTTTGCCATTCTAACTGGACTACTATTCCATTCAGATTGTAATCTGCATGTCAAAGAGGAAGAAGATATATCAATGTCTCAGTCATGTATATTCTGGGAACTTTATTAACAGTTTGAAAAGAAAAAGACAGACAAACGAGTTTGTGAGTAACTCACACAGGGAAGGCAAATGAGCGGGTGCTGGTGGTGCTGCTCTCTGATCGAAGGGAGACATTGCCAGAATAAGGACCTGATGAATTCATAAGACTCGAAAAATGACCTGCTGCAGAGAAACTTGATTCTCCGAAACCACGTTGAACATGGAATGAAGCATATTGTGTATCAGAATTCACATCTCCAACCACGAATGCATTTGATGTTTCAGGGCATTGCCAGACACCATTTTCAGGACGTTCCTCTCTGGAAATAGTCACAGGTGCTAAATAATGTTGAACTTGGCTTGAAACAATCACTGAATGAGGAATTTCATCATCAACCATGGAGGTACTTGAAGTATCGAGAGGTTGACAGACTCCATTCTCAGGACACTCCTCTCTGCCAGTAACCACAGGTGCTGAACAAGGTTGAACTTGGCTTGGAACAATCTCTGCATCAGGCATGTTGCCGTCGTTGTCATCGCCATCATCACCTGCAGGCATCGTTTGAGTTTCAAAATGTTTGCGGACATCATTTTCAGGGCATGCATCTCTGGTAGTGGATACATGTTCTGAAGTGTCCAACAAGCCAGAAATAGTGCTTCCGTTCTCCACCTTGCTATTGTTAGATAACTCATCGACATGGAAGTTTGATTCTTCAGCTGCTGAAACCAATGCTTTCTTCTCACCGTGACTAGACTCTTCAGTTACTGAAACCACAGCAGTGCTCCCAGTTTGTGCTATTTCACTTACTTTTTCACCTGAACTCTACATTAAAACCACAGGAAACTACATCAAGTTATAAAATATAGTTTTCCTCAACATCAAGCTGAAATTTTAACTTCCACTGAGAAATTTTAAAAATATTCCAGTAGAAAGAGATCGTTATAGAGCTGTCAGTTACACAGTACAACCGCAGACATGTACTTGGGTAGAGATATACCTGAACAGTGTCTTGTACAGCTTCAGTGCTGTCCTCATTAGAAGACTTGGAGGAGTGGGCGTTCCCCGCACCCAACTCTTGCATTGGCAACACATTTGCAGGGACAAAAATCTCTTTGGAAACTTCAATTTCAGTCTTCTCCTGTGTATAATATATAGCATCGCCTATCTGCGTCAGATCCTTGGAATCGCAAGGAATGACAAAACCCTTCTCTAAATCATCGTGTGCAGAAGATTTAAAACGGTCTGGAAGGGTCATAACGATATCCATTTGTTCTTCAAGAAGTTGCTTATTCTGATCCTCATCAGGAGATAAAAAGGTGCAGCATTCCTTCTCATCCACACCAGTCTCAAACCGGTTCTTGTCTTGGGAAGGCACCCCCTCATCAATGCAGATGTCCTTGATTGTATTGCAACTACTCTCTTTGTAACAAACTATCAGTTCTGGCAGTTCACATTCCATAACACTTTTGTCCATATAATAATCTGATTCCTTCTCTAATGCTTCTAATTTTTCAGAAGAAAGAGTATATGGCGGCAAAAAATCCTTGACCTCATCTTCATTACCATTTTCCAAATCATCCACACTCTTTGAACAATCAAACCTCGATGTAGGCAAGCCATTTTCATCATTTTTCACATATGGTACTTGACCAGCATCTTCTTCATTGTCCTTCGAACCACATGAAACCCTGTTCTGACTTTCCTTCATGATCCACTTTGCTGACTGTAACGCAGCAGAGTCAAGAGTAATGTCATTTTGACCAAAAGGATTAGAATCAGGCTTGTGGCTTAAAGCCAAGTGGCCGAATGCTGGTTCTCTCTCTGTAAAGTACATCAAAATTATCAATGCCGGTGAAATCTGAAGACCACAGTAATCATTTTTCTTTAAAATATGTAAAAGAACTTGAGATCATGGTTACAAAGGAAGAAACCAATTGCACCGTAAAAGGAGTACTCTGACCCCTAGGGGCACCAACTTCATAAAGCACACTGCACCCTCACAACACCAAGACAATGTGGGACTAAGAAGACGCATTCTAGATGAGTAATGCTATTTATTGAAAAGCTCAAACAGAGGCCCAATGAAGAAGATAGACCTAAGCAACTTTGACATAATGCATTAAGATAAAACTATCCGGAAGAGTAGAAGACAGCAAAAGTTCATTTCCCATTCTTAATGCAGGAACCAATTGAAAGGTCTCCATAAGCAGGATCCATATTGCAGGAGTTCAACAACAGAGTGATCAAAACCAATAAGAAAAGTAACCAGTTCTTACCAAGTTTCATGGTTTACATAGATTGAGAAATGTAGGAGAAAGCTTCCAAGCTACAGCAAGCGATATTTTCAAGCATGTACCTGCCCATCAAGATGCAATATATAGAGGTTAGCAACCAATTCAATACAAACCCACTTTGAACAACTTGATAACGGGGAGACTTAAATTGAAACAAGGATGCTCAAGTTAAAGGAAAAAATGAGATGATTGCACACAAACATAATCACAAGATTCATGTTAACTCCCAACTTTAAGAACTTTAAAACGATTAATAATCTAAAAAAGTGGCGCAAAATTTTAAAAACTACAGTTTGTTTGCCTCTTGTTATTAAGGAAAATGTATTAGATAATGGTGGATTACTATAACATCGAGTTTTCCATCACATACATACAAAAGAAAAAATAGAAAGTAATTAGGCCAAGTGGAACCACTGTAAACAAGTCAACCCAAAATTTTGAAAATTCTTAGGGAAACAAACAAGAGCATCTAACAATTTGGAAGTTTTTTTTGGTTCTGTACGAAAATAAAAAGAAAGGGGAAAATAACCAAAACAACAAAAAGCAATGTTAAACTAAAAAAGAGGGAGACAGAAATCCGTCCTGAAAAACTTCGGTAGACAGTATGGAGTCCCAAAGTCAGTTCTTCTCACAGTAGAAAAAGACAAAGGGGAAAGTTGAAACCTTTTATAAGAGGCAGCACAAACTTTTAACAGCCAAATAAAAAGTAAAATAATAAAAATCAAAAGTCCAATAAGATGAGACTATCCTTTTACAAGATTCCCAGTTCCCACCATCAATTTGTCAGGAAACACACCGATCAGATCCAAGTCTATGGGATTAAGATAAACAAATAAAAGAAAAAGGAGAAACCCAGTATTGCAATCTACAAAGGTGAACCCCAGATGGGCAACTAGTTATAAACCAAAAACCACAGTTGCGGAAAAAAAAAGATCTAAATCAGATCCCAGAAGGAAAAAACTTAAAAAGACGAAACCTTTTCAATCTGATAGTATACAAAACAGCAGCTTTCGCTTTCCCACTTCAGAAACAACTGCACCCAGAAGCCAGAAACCCAAAAGAAGAAGAATTAGTGCCAAAATGAACTTAATTCAACTCAATTGAGAGCTAAGATAACCCCTTTACTTATAATTTCAGATCGTCATACTAGTATTCAATTCTAGAGAGAGAGACAGAGAGAGACATGGAGAGAGAATGAACCTTAGCTCCTAGAACAGAGAGAGAAACATTCCAGAGTTAAATTAAAGAAGCAATAAAAATGATTAATCAGAGAGCCGAAAAAGAAGTAGGCATGAGAGAGTTCGATGAGAGAGAGATAGAAGGAGAGATATAAGGGTAGGTTCAAAAAAGAAAAAGAGTCAAAATAATTAAACGGGGCTCTTAGTTTTTGGCTTCTCTCCTAATTAATAGGCTTGGTTTCAGCATTTAATGTCAAACCCCATCCCAATTCATTTCACCTCCTCACTTCTTACCTGTCCCTCACCACCACTTTCCGTTTCCGTCACTTTTCCGTGAAAAAACCCAAAATCTCCTTTGATATTTTCCTTCCTTCCAAACAGAGCTCACCACGCCATGATCATCATCAAGCCCGTCGCAATCAAGACCGGAACTTTGATTCGCCGGACAAAGTAGACGCCAGCTGCCAGCAATTGGGAAATATTCTCGTGTGTGTGCCGCAGCAGAGGATACAATGCGGAAGTCAGAGAATTTCTACTCTGCAAGCCAATTGTTCATCAATGAGCTCTCTGTTTCTCTCTCTCTCTCTCTCTCTCTCTAGTCTTTAGAAGAAGTCCATCATCTTCGTCATCGTTTGAGGGATCTAAAGTTTTATATTTTCAGGGGGTGTTTTATATAATATATATATATATATCCAGTGGGGCTGGGGCCCATCTCTAACGAGTTTCTTTCATCCTCTCCACTCTCAAAGTCTCCGAGGTAACGATCCTCCACTATCTGTTTCTCTGATGAGTCCGCGAGCCAGAAATCAGGACCGTTGATTTTGCGGAAGACGCCAGAGATTTTCGGAGGCCGGAGTTCGTATGATGGGTTGGCGGGGCAGGGGATTGCAACTAGCGCGAGAAATCTGAAAGGGAACTTTTTACTTTCGGGGATCAACTCTGTTCTGATTGATTGGCTGCACACGTGTACGCCGGGTGTGGGCTTTTCTAACGTACGCCGCGAGGACGCGTAGCTCTCTTTTGTCGGGACTCGGCAGGATGGAGAAACAAAGGTGCTCGCTGTCTAATCTAATATTATATTTTGCTTTGAAATAATAATAATGCCTTTGATGCCATGCCAAATCAAAGGATCTCGCTCGACGGCCATTATGGAAAAAACCAAAACAAAATACGATAATCAAAATATAAATTTGAGTAAGATTTAAAAATAATTACTGGAACAGTGGATTTGTCAAATGAATACGTACATCACGGGGTCCAAATCCCACTATTCATGCCTCATGGATTCTAACATAAAATACAGCATACCAATAATAAATTGTAAGCTCCTTCCTTCCCAATATTTCCAGCATAAAAATGCAGCCAAGTGAAGTTGGTGTGGCCTCTGGTTTCTGGCATGTAAATATCTGGTCAACCAAATTCATGGTGGATTGAGTAGGTAGGGCATGCAGGTAGGCCTTCATCTTTTCTTATGAGCACTAACAATGGATGTACGAGTGTGTGACCATACTCTTATCCTCTTCCTTTGTTATCCACTTTTTTCTCTCTTTTTTTTAATTTATACAAGCGATAGTAGCGAAAGGGGGAATCGAATTTAAGACTATTGGAGTTACAAGTCCCTTTTTCTTTTTCTTTTACTTAACGTAATTTTATACACTTGTTATATGAACGTTTAAAGTTATTTATGCGTATAGATTTAAATACTATATCACTGAGTAGACGGATAGTTTGAAAGTTTTGAACTCCGATTATTCAAAGACAAAGGGCAGATTTATTACATAGGGATTCATATGAGACCTTTTTTTTGGGGGGGCATTTTGATTCTTCTACTCCTGACTTGTCATATTTACATATGATATGATATGGGGATCCCAACTGAATTCTCATGATAGTTGGACGGTAGACAAAATACAAAATATATAATGTAAAACTGTGATGGCAGTAACAGTATCCAATGTGCCGTTTTGCATTTGCAATATAAAAATTCAGAATTAATTAAACTTTAATATATCTATCTTGATGCAGTCTTCATGCACTGTGGTCCAAATGGAGTGTTGGGATTTTTTTATTGTTGATAATTTTCTCGGCTTATTTATCAACTGTTTATTTATATAATCGTATATGTAAAAAAGGGATAAATAAAACATATGATTTAACGAAAAAAAAATATTTTAACCATGGTCTCCTGGCTCTTGCAGAATATTTTTCTCTAAAAAAAACAAAACAATTCTCACTAAATTAAAGAGGTTGGGGTGATGGAGGATTCTCGTTAAATCTTTTTTTTTCCTCTTAATAAGTAATGTAAATAAGTAAAAGCCATCGGGAGTCAAAGCAGATACAAAACAGAAATGGTCATCAACCAAGTATACCATGCATGAACAGATGGACCTATCATTTTCAGTTTTTATATTAATTTCTCGCAGCAGCTGGAGAAAAAATTAAATTATATTTCAGTCAATAGCTTTTGAAGTAAACCTTCAAGAATAACATCTTCACCTGACCATGCTATATCTATGTATATACAAACAAAATTTTCAAAATTAAGTTTGTGGAAAATTTTGGTCTCTTTAGACTGAGGTGATGAGATTTGATTTCCCCACCAACTTAATTAGTCGCATTGTCATGTAATAAAATTTAAAAAATGAGCATTAACATGCAAATTAGTAGTTTTATATTCGAATTTTTATGGCATTCTGGTAGTGTGTGTGGAAAACCTCCCTCTTTTTAGAGCACTTCCACTCATTTGCTATGGCAAAAAGTAAGGGAAAACAATGGCAGTTATTATTTACGTGAATAGTGCATGCCATAACAATTTTTTTGATGCATTCATACCTATTGTGGCAACTCAAGAGCAACCACTATTTACATAAGATATGAAGAGATGAATTTGTATGGAATTTTGGTGTGAGAAATGAAGAACATGACTAGGTATTTATATATATTAAAAAAAATTGAATTTTTTTCCTTTTTTTGGTATTTAAATTGGCGCTAATATCACACCGACGTCAGCATGAAGTCAACTTGCTGACAACAACCCAGGTAAATATTGCTTTTGGCCTCGCCCAAGCTTGAGTATGACCCACTGTTGCCCAGGCGATTTGTGCTTGGTGTGTGCATTTTTTCCAAGCGAGGCCTCCTTTTGCCATGACAAAAGAGACGGATGGAACTGCCCATATAGTTTAAATTATCGCTTCATTTGTATAAAAATATATATATATTAATTGAGATGATTGAGTGATTGTTCTCTCATAGTGCAATTGTTCACATTTAATGGCAAACGTAAGCCTAACATTGAATGGAAATTCTCCTATGAATAATTGTTGGGGTTGTTGATATAACGGGTCATGGCATGCACCTGACCATGCAAATATATATTATGAGAATTTCTAACTCACAATCACCATCAATAATTTTTCGTCGAAGGACACCTATCCACAATTTATCTTTCTTTTTTTGTCAGACAATTTATCTTTCTTTTTTTTAGAGGTTGACTTTGTTTAATTAGTCATCTCGGATCTTGTAAACTACATAAAATATGAGAAATGTTGTTTAGTGCCAATTTATTCAGACTTGAAAAATGTTTGAAGCAAATACGCGCAAGGAAAGTTATATTTATATGATCAAAATCTTAAAGTCATAGAGGTGGATGAGAGCATTTTCATTCATCATTTAAATTTAAAGCGTATTTTTATTATCATTTTTAATATCTGATATATGTTTATCAGGGCATACTATGGTTCATAAATATAAAATAAAGAGTTAATTATAATTATGCCAATAAATACGTGTTAAGTGTTGAGAGAATCCTAAGAACACATTTTAAATTAAAATAGTGAGCAAAAATATTTATAGATGTGGGTGATGAAATAAATGGGTCACAGTGGATTTGACATTGATGGCTCGGCTTGTAGTACTTTGAACAGTGGGTACTATATTAATGTTGTTCCATGAGCTATCCTTCTCATCAATTTCTCTACCCAAACAAATTCCACCGCAAATTATTCAATGCACCTTTCACAATTTATGATTTTATGTCTTCTCCTTTAAATTTTCAATGGCACCATGTACCTACCAACTCGACCCTTTACCATTTTTTCAATTCGTTTTGGTATGAACTTAACTGTAGTCTCCAACATGGCTCGTACAACAAATTCCACTGAAATACAACACATTTCAGTACTTGATTTTCTTCCATTCAAACATTATTTTTATATAGTTCATGATTGTGATTGATGTTGATGTAAAACAAATGGATGAATGGATTGAAGAATTGGAGCAAAGAAGGGAAAAAGGACGCATCGGAAATTTACAGATTTGGCGTTTGAGCTCTGATGGGGTAGCATAATATCTTCTTGAAAAGGAGACGACACCACGAGTCCAACTCACCGCATTGCTGGGACATATGGTGGATTTTGGGTTTCTGAGGTCGTTTAGCCTTCCAAAAGTGCATTTAAAGATTGTATTCAATTTATAGACTTTATGTTTATTTTATATTAAGTTTTCAATAATTCCCTAGGGCAGTCCAATGGGTGAGAATGTTGTATTTAGTCAGCCGTCATGCTTGGTTAAACTTATCTAAACTTTTATCAAATAATTCAAAGATAATTTCTCTCTAAATTTCTTGTAGATTTCAGATTACTGTTCTTTAAAGTTTTCGCTTGAAAATCTATTTGTTGTATTGCAAATGTCGAGCTCTATCTACATCTACTATTAGTGAGATTTATAACTTCAATGGTAGAACATCTTATCATGTATAAACATGTTAAGAATTTACCTCCCGTCCTTATATTCTTGAATAAATAAATAAAAAGAAGCATATCAAGTACTCAACGACAAAGCCCAGAAAACAGGAATCAGTTTCGTGTCAATTTTTGCCTCCCATGCCCTACTTAAATCACCCAGTGGCCACTTGAGGACATATATAAACTTGCTTCCCCCTACCCCTATAGTTTGTGCCCTACATTATTTTCTTGTGTCTTCACCCAAGAACATCTATTACCCTACTGTGAAAGTGACCTGGTCGGTAAATTGGGGCATGGATGAGAGAGAAGTGAGCTCCTTAGTTTAATTACATGCATTTGTCTGGAGACCAAGTTGGATTTTCTCAAGATACATAGGTTGTCACCTGGCCCAAGGCAACCTTTTCAAACCAGACATGTAGCACCATCAAACCTCATCACACTAATATATATTTATTTATAAATAACCACCAATCCGTGTGCATTATAATAAGGCATTTGACTGTATACTTAAAGAATGTCATGTCGTTAATCCAAGGGTTGAGGTATTGCCAACGATGTGGGGAAGGTAGGGTTTTGGCCCTTGGATTGGTGTTGAGTGTTTTGACTTTCCTCCTACGTGTTGGAAAGCACTGTATATGAAAGCAATGACCTGGAGGAGCTGCATTATCTGATCTGTACTGGCAATGGCATGGGATTGTTTACTTTCATTTTTAAGTTTCTAATAATCTTTTTATTACTTGGAGGCTACTTAATACTTTGTTATCTCACTGTCGCTTCATTGACATCATAATTTGAGCCAATTTATTTTTTAATTAAATATAATAATAAAAACTTATATTATGTTGTGCACAAGTGAGCTCTTTATAAAAAGTACACGAGGATGTACATCTTGCGTACATGCTTAGACGAAGAAGATCAATTCATAAGAAGCAACACAAGTTAAAATATATTTGTAGTCGTGTCTTCAACTAAATTATATTATTACAAACGTGAATTAGACTAGTTGGTTAAAGTAATGTGATGTCCCCGCCCTCTTATACAAAAGTTTGACCCCTCAATGCACATTAAACTAATTTAAACTACCGCCTTGTCTAATAATAATAATAATAATAATATTTTTGAAAGAACACCAAGTGTTGAAGTAACAATAATAATAATGATTTTATGCTACCCGGTCCATATGTCTTGCTCTCACTCCATTCATTATAATCAAAATTATAAAAATAAATAAAATAAATAAATAAAAGAAAGCTTGCAGGTCAAATTTTAGAGTTGACCCTAGAAAAATGAATGCTGTCTATGCAAGACTATTTATGTGCATGACAACCCTATCAGTTTTGTTATTATATTGTCGTATGTACGTGGTTCATGCGCTTGGCATGCTTAGTATGGCCGTGGTCTGATAAAGCGTAAGCTTAATAATGACTGGTTGACAACATTGCATAATCACGTAATCAAGAGAAACATAATCACCACAAAGTTTGACAAATATAATCGACAACTCAGTATGGACACCAATCCACCCCCTCAAACCACGGAAAGCTTTGATCACCAACGCCAAGTGTTGTTACTTTTATTTCACTCTTTCGGCTCCGAAAGGCAAATTTAAGTTTTGACGCGGATGGGAGAATCGAACACGGAATCGAGCACATGACCTCGCATACAAGGATGAATATTTTTAACAAGCCCTTTGACTCAAGTGCTGGCTCTTTGATCATCTATAGTTGATTTAATTTTTTCTTGCATTGGGTTTCTTATTTTTATGCATTCTAAATGTTTCCAGCGCAAGGCGGGCCATATGTTATCTGATGAAGGCCCAAATCCAACATGACATTTATTGACAACACTGATGCGAGACAATATATATCCTTTAGCAGTAACCATAACTTGTGCAGTAAAATTGAGTGCTACCAGGTACTATATAGGATGTTAATTTGTCAACTACATCTCAGTGTGGTCTGCCAAATGAGAGCCTGCTATTGTCTGCAAAAATCAAAACTATAAATATGCAACGCCATTCATTGAATTCAGTAGAAATCATTGGGTTTGCCAATTTTGATGTTCTGCTCGCCTAGGAAACCCGTTATAGCATTCTTTTGCCAGCTTTTGAAACTCCTGCCATTGACAATCAAAAGTTGTATAAGATAACTTCGCAATAATACTTTCTATTTCTACTAATGGATCCAATCAACAATTGTTGGGTCGCATGAGGGTTCTCTAGCTGTACCTTAATATATTTCAAAACTACTCTTTTGAGTTTTAGAACCTACACTAAACCCAATCTCTATATAACGATCTGACATGAGATGTTTGACATGCAAATCACATATTAAAGCAACCGCCGAACAAAACTTACTTGTGATCGAGATGAGCTAGAATTTCCCCACCAGGGAAAGCTGATTGCGTAGCCTCAAATCCTGCTTTGATTGCTTCTCTCCAAGTTCCACCAATTTCTTTTGTATTTGTTTCTGCTTTGGACTGGCTTGGATCTTCCATTGGCAAGGAATAACCCGACAGTAGATGGCCCACCCACACACCATCTTTCCTGTACTTGCAAAGAATGGGGATATGTTCATGGAGTAGACCAAGTATCTTCACTATATCGGCCATCAACAAGTATTTGTACACTACATATCGAATACAGACTAGTATAAAATATTCAAAGAATAAATGTCCTTCACATGACGGAGAAAAGGTTAACATGGTGAAAAGGGGGCCATGAAAATCGATGCATTGAGTAAGTTAGTAACTAATTTTCCATCGAAATGCAAAGCACACTCATTTGGAAGAGAGGAAAGGGGAGAGGGATGTTACAAGGTTTCAGAAAGGGGACCAAGCCTTAAGCTCCAAACAGTAAATACGATGAAGAAAGTATCATCTACAATCTGGTAATCAATTTTAACAGACCTATTTACCACATTTACTTTTACATGATCAATCAATGTAAAGGGATTCCAGTTCAAATTGACATGTCCACCACAACAATAGTAACTGATGCATCGCACTCCACAACAAAAGGAAAAAAGGAAAAAGCTGGATGCGTCCACTAAGAAAGGAATGCGAAATAATTGAAAGAAAATGGAAAAACAGTAATTGACTATAACTTACAGAACTATATCCATATGCCGAGGTGCATAATGTCCACCACCTATGCCAAGAAGAACTCTATTCTTATCCTTCTCCCTAGAAAACAAATAATATAGAAAATGGGGTTAGATTAGCATCATCAAGAAATGGAATAGACAACACAATATGTTGAGGTGAGAAGCAACTTTTATTTGAAGTGCAAACAAATATGCATGAGCTTTGCATAAAAATCAATAAGAAACAGAGAATGATAAATTGTCTACTTATTGTTGACAGTACCCATTCCAGTTTCCCACAGCAGCTCCCCCTCCAAGCCCAAGTCCTTCCCAAACTAACTGCAAGCAAGTACACAAGTTGCAACCATTATTCTCCAAAAGTCAGGTAAAAGATAATCCAATAAGAGCACAAATAAGGGGAGCAAAAGTATTTATTCAAAAAACCGAAAGCAGGAACATATCAATGGCTCATGCTCAAATGATTGAAAGTAATGGCTAAAGTTATACTCAACTAGAGCAATAACTTGAGCTGCATCCTGCCTCTTCCAGTACTCATCTGTACTGCCTACATCAACCCACAAGAAACCAATCACATATGAACTGTAACTACCAAAAAAGGCAAGCAGAAGCCAACTGGGATTGATTCAAAAGTTAAAACTCACCAATCTCTAGGAACATAGTAGGTGTATTTGTGATCGGTCCATGATGTGTGCCCTCCAAAGTTATCTACATGCAATGCATTTCAAGTTAAGTATGTATAACAATACAAGTTACAACACACACATTGCCAATGACAAAAGATGAACTGAAAATGCAAAGTAAGAGAGAAAGAAACCTCAAACTCAGGAACCAAATTGTGGGCTTGGGCAAGCTCCTTCAAGTGCCTGAGCCAGGGCCCAATGCGCGGACTTGGGGGTGCCGCCCAACCAGGCCTCCCACCTTGCGGCGCAGCGTCACCAGGACGCAGATGAGGGACCCCGATCGGGTGTACGGTCAGGGCAGGTCGGTTCGAGACGGCGGTGTGCTTGCTCAGAAATATCAGCTCATCGACTCGCTCGCCTGTGGCCTCCTCCCACCGCCTGTCCAAGTCGTCTTCTTCCACTATCCCCTTGTTGTGCAGCAAAACCCTAACTCCTCCTGCTCCATTGCCAAACCCCTTCATATCCTATTGTTCAATTCATTAAGTTAATGATGAGATAAACTATAATTAATGATAGAATTAACGATTATCATTGGTTTAGCAGACCTGTAAACAAGAAGGGGTCGGGTCCCAGCCGGGCATGGCTAGGAGGGCATTGGCCGGGTTGATGGAGGCGGGGTCGGTCGTCGTCGCCACGATCAGCGTCACCATCTTCTTTGTCCTCTTTCTGGGTAGGGAGCAGTGAAATCTACGCGCCAAACGCAGAGTTGCGGGACTTGCGGCTTTGGTAAAGAAGCATTTGTTTAATGTTTTGCTAATGGCAGTAGTAGTGAGCAGTCCCAACGACGTCGTTTTTAGAGCATTGCCACTGAGGGTGCATTCGATGCATGAGAAAATGGGCTTAGGATGTTTGGAAAGTTTAGAAAAGGTTTTTTTGTCACATGGGAAAGGGATTTCTGGAAAAAGAGGGGGAAAATGAAACCCTTTATTCGTTTTCTTTTCTTATGAGAAAGGAAAGATAATATGACTAATTTATCCTCATTAACAATTTAGAATTACAATTTTATTTAGCAAATTATAGACTAATATAGACTTTTTCAAAATAAAAAAATTTCTAACCATGTGTGTGGAAGATGTGTAAAAATCAAGTAAAGTTTGGTTTTAGATTTTTTTTCTATCTTTTGTACTCTTGTAGGGTGCTTTTATTTTATAAAGCATCTACTCCAATAAAAAAATAAAAATATAATACTTGCTTTCTTCCAGCAAATCACAATTTGATATACAAATAATTTATAAAAAACGCACAAAAAAAATTATGCAAATATATTATACTATTATTGGCATGAATGTAGAAGTTTTTATTTACAAGATTATGAGGGAAGTGTTTTTCAAGAAAAAAAAAAAAATTGGTTTAAGATTTACGGTTTCGAGTTTAGACCCGTTTGATTCACCAAAACAGGGCTAGCTCCTCTTCTCGGATGAGGACGACAAAAACGACGTGGAGGGTGGCGTCGTCAGGGGTATAGAAAAACGACATGAAAAAGCACAGTGATTTAGGCGTTAAAAATTGCAAGGGGTGGGGGAAGGATGTTGAAGTTGCAGCGCTTATCTCTGCGGATGATGGCTCTCAAATCCCAGCGCCTCCACAACAGTACCTATCGCTCTCTTTCTCTTTTTGTTTCGAATTGAAAACGCAGACTTTTTGGAGTTTAGATTGAGCCATTGACTCGCTCACAGTTGCAGAGACGACGTCGCAGAGCGTAGCAAAAAGGGTGAGGACGATGACCACTGAATCCTCCATGAAAGATGCCTTCGCCAAATACACCGATTACCTCAATGGCCTGGTAAATCCCTAAATTCAATTTCTCTAATTGCAGCAATACGAGTGATTTCATGTATGCAACTTGCGTGAAGCTGGAGGCTTTTTTTAACAATGTGGGGTTTTGTGTCGCCATTTAATTGTAGAATGAAAAACGGGAAAGAGTCGTAAAAGCAAGTCGTGATATCACCATTAACAGCAAAAAGGTCATCTTTCAGGTGCACAGGTAAGAAAGCTGAGACCTAAACCCTAGACCTTTGCGTTTGTTTTGTAATTTGTCTTGCAACTGCTTTGGTGGCATGCATTGAAATGTTATTGCTGTAAATTTGAACTTGAACAGAATCAGTAAACACAACAAAGAGGAAGTTCTGCAGAAAGCAGAAAAGGATTTAGCAACTGTGACTGATCAGTACATCTCCCGACTGGTTAGGGAGCTGCAAGGGACTGATTTTTGGAAGCTAAGACGGGCATACTCACCTGGGGTGGGGTGGATTCTCCTTCTCCGTCTGCTTCTGCTTGATTCTTATGTGATGTCCACTAAATGGTATGCCTCGTTAATTTTGCAGGTACAAGAATATGTTGAAGCTGCAACGTTCTGTAAATTCTGCAGGACTGGGACTCTTTTAAACCTTGATGAGATGAATGCTACTTTGTTACCACTCAGTGATCCTTCTCTTGAGCCTTTGCAGATCAATGTCCTTGACTATCTCCTCGGGGTAATTTTTCCAATTTTGCTCTTACATTCTTTGTGCGAAAAGCAAACTATAGGCCAGTTGATTAACTGAATATGGTTTTTGGATTAAGTGGCATTAACTGTGTATATGCGTGTGTGTATCTGTAACACATGGACGGATATATATTTTTTAGGAGGAGTTGTTCGGTATTCTCATGCACCTTTTGGATTTGACTGGAGGGCATTCATATAAACACATACTATATCCTTTCCTCAAACACCAGAAGACTAACTCATTGTTGTTGTACAGCTTGCAGATTTGACTGGAGAGCTGATGCGGTTGGCAATTGGTCGAATTTCAGATGGTGAACTTGATTTCGCTAAGAAGATATGCGAGTTTGTGCGTGAAATTTACAGGGAACTAACCCTTGTTGTCCCATTTATGGATGATAGTCATGACATGAAGTCGAAAATGGATACAATGCTTCAGAGTGTAATGAAGATAGAGAATGGTATAGTGTCGACAGTTTTCTTGCACTTAACCATGACAAAAAATGTTATAAACGTATTTAATCTCATGCTTTGGAACATCGCTACAGACTGGAATATTAGGAAGAACTAAATAAAATAATAGGAAATAGGGAAATTTTCTACTTGCAATCTGTGTATGGAATCAAATTAGGACCCTTGAATTTTATGTCATGCAAGTGTATCTCTTTCAAAATTTAACAACAAACACTTATATGTTTTATATTTTCAATAGAGTTGAGAATAAGAAAAGCTGGAAATTTTACTTATTTCTGAAGTAGTAATCTACTGTAACTAAGTTTCAAATTTATGTTGTAATAAATTGTACTTAACATGTACCTAACAAATTCTTAGTTCTATGGTTGAATCCTTTTAATAACTGGAGATCTTTCTGTAGCTTGCTTCGGTGTTCATGTGAGAGGATCAGAGTCTATGCCCCTACTTGGCTCCGATGATCCAACTTCATTCTTATTCAGAGTGCCTGATGTTGAAATATGATGTAATTGCTGCTTGTCACTTTCTCTTTCTTACTGCATGATTAATTCTATGTGGTTTTAACCAAGGAGATGAGTTTCTTATTTTCGACAGGGAAAAAGGCTTGGATTTCAAGGGGCATAGATGATGGGGCACATACAATTTTTGTTCAGAATTGTTTGCAGTTCATCACCATGCAGTCGCTACTCACGGTCACACAGCAGACAAGAGATTGTGACTTTTGAGGAACAATTCGTGTAGGTTTCCTTATGAAAGCCTTTATAACAATTTTCTTCTACTTCTCTGTAAATTGATGAGAATTAGATAGAGCTTGTAGTAAAACCCTGCCAAAGATGTGTTAGACATGAGGTTCACCTCAGAATGTATTGAAGAAACTGTTTTATATCTCACATCTGTTTACAAGATACATTCCCTATTTATATACATGGTCAAACTCTTATCACTAGTGCATCCCATCATTACTAATCTTAAAGTAATCGGTAAAGGTTTGGAGCACATGTAGTTGTCTTTCACTTTGGTCAGCACCACTCCTCTTGGTCGACACCCACTGCTATTTGTCCAGCACTTTATATTTGTTTATATCACAATGGCCCCTTCCTGTTAACCCAGGGTTTCATCCAGTTTATTAATTTCCTTTAGGTTATCTGAAGTTCACGAAAAGAGAGTATATATGGCTGTTTGATAATTATTTCATCTTTCTTCTCAATCTCATCATCATTCTCGTTTTACTCTATAATCTAGCACAAAAAATGAAAACTAAAAACTAAAATTAAGATTGCTTGCGAGAGTATTGCAGAGTCAATCAAAAAGGTGGCTGTCACCTCATTCGTGCAAGCAAACAAGGAACACATACTTTAATGCCTCAACAAAGCAATTGTCTCCGACAGATATTGCTCTGAATTCTCCATGCATGGGTATTGGATAATATAAAAGTTCGATTTTAGACAGATGTTGCATACCTTTTAATGATTTTTTTAATTAATATTTTAGCCATCTGTGGATATCTGTGATCCAGTGTATAACGACAATTATAATACTTAATTGAAAGCCCAACCACTCATGAATCATGGGCTAATTAATCATTTGATAAATAATCATGCATGAGAGCCATGGCTAGAAAATCATCTCCAATTGAAAGTACACTTTCTGAATATAATGATCATATGAATAATTCCCAAATTGTGTACCAAGGATTGTTAACTGGGTTTATGTCTATACTGTGATCACATGTATCCAGGGATGGACAATAAGCATGACTAACCTAGGCTACAACCTAAATGGCTGTTTTTTTAGCAGCCCCAAAAAAAAAAATTTATAGCCCAGCCAATTGAATAACCTACCCTCCGAAGGAATCATTTGCACTGCACGTGGAGAAAAAAACAAAGAAGAGGAAAGCTGCACATCTCTAACATAGGGAAAAAAAAGAGAGGAAAAAAAAAAGCACAGCCCATGGAAAAAAAGAAAGAAAAGTTGAAGAAATTGTATGACTGTTTCTTAGAGTTGTCTACTTTGTCACCAAACTCTTATAGATAATGAATTATTTTAATTCTATGAAGACTCGAATGGTGCAACTTATATAGTGTTATTTTAGGAGTAATACTTATTATGCCCCTCTTGATCAGGTTTTTGGTTTTGTTTTGTTTTGGTTATCAATGAAATTACATCGTACTGTCGACTTTTCTATATACTTAGTATGTTTATATATGTAAAGTAAATTTAGTCCAGTTAAATTTGGAATCCTAAATCCGTCCCTACATGTATCACACAAAAAGTTCATTAATCAATTTTTATTTTGTTATAAATACTGCTTAGGTTAGGTTAGGTGGATTTTTTTTTGGTTTTTGTTCTTGCGATTGCTATATAATAGAAGCAAAACTATACTGCTTAAGCATTGCAGGAAAACATCAAGGACCGTGAGCACCACTCTTTCAGCTTTACCTGTCTTGAATACCATGGCAACACCTCAACCTCCTCCTGCTCTTCCCCAATACTTGCAAGAATATGAATTCAGCCAAGAAAACAGAGACTTTATATCCTCTCTACCTACAGAAAAGGGTTGGGTTGCAAACAACCTTCGTCAGTACCAAGGTTTTTGGCATGCAACTAGGCACATGCAGGGAGTTTTAGCATGCCAGAAACACTTCCAGCCCTAGACACTGATATCCTTCTTGTTAGCACTCCCAAATCAGGCACCACTTGGCTCAGGGCAGTTCTGTTTGCCCTAGTGAAAAGGGTGCACTATCCAGACCCTCAACAACACCCTCTGCTCACAAACAACCCTCATGTTCTTGTGCCCTTCTTGGAGCTGGATGTGTACATCGAGAAACAGGTTCCTGACCTCACCGGCTTGGCGCCCCCGAGGCTCTTTTTGACGCATTTGCCATATGTGTCTCTGCCTGATTCTGTCAAAAACTCTGCTCGCAAAGTTGTTGACTTGTGTAGAGATCCTAAGGACACATTTGTTTCTCTTTGGCACTTCGCCAACAAATTGAGAGCCAAAAGTAGGGGCACAAGAACAAAAGGTAATGTGTTGGGGTATTGGAAGGAGAGTTTGGAAAGGCCTGAAAAGGTAATGTGCTTCAAGTTTGAGGAAATGAAAGAAGAGCCCACTGTTCACTTGAGGAGGTTAGCTGAATTCTTAGGGTGCCCATTTTCTCCAGTGGAAGAGACACAAGGAGTTGCAGATGATATCTTAAGGTTGTGTAGTTTTGACAACTTGAGGAATTTGGATGTGAATAAAAGTGGGAAATTATCATCAGGTGAGGAGAATAGTACATTTTTCAGGAAAGGTGAGGTTGGAGATTGGGATGAATTATCTAACAGATGAAATGGTGGAGAGACTAGATTGCATCAATGAAGAGAAGTTGCAAGGTTCTGGACTGAAATTCTAGGTTTGCTTAGTGTGTGACTATTTTTAGTTGTGTTCTTTGCATGCGTGTGATTTTGTGTAGTTTTGACTTTGGTTGGGTCCAATGTCAATTAAATAAATCTCATGAAATAAATAATGTGATCGTATAATGGGTTAGTCATTTAACCCAATTTGCATAATATCAATGATTGAATAAGATATAAAGTGGTGGGTCAGGTTAATTACTTATTAATTTGTTAGTGGATAGTGAGCCACACATTTGAAGAGTTGTGCAACTTAGTTGCAATGGGGATAATACTATTTTGCTATTCTTATTTTATGGGTTCCACAAGTTCCATGCTTGAAGTTTTGCATTATATTATAGCTGTTGTTGCTTTTGTTTAGGCCTAATTTATGTACACTAGCCCATCAGTCTATGGGTTCTATTTGCCAAAAAAGGAGAATAACCCATAGCATTTCAAAGAAGGAGAGTTAAAATAAACCAATTACCCAAAGTGATTTTCACAGGATAGATTTTAATTACCACCAATGGTGATTTAATCTAATACCTAAGTTTAATTGGTTTATTTTTACCCTATTTCCAAATTACATGTTTTGAGCTTAAGATTTGATGATCACTGTTGGTTACCAACTCAAAACCAAGTTAGGCAACTCTAGAGCTAGAAAGGTAAAAGCAGGGCACTCTTCTCAACCACAGCCAGTGGCTTCCTAGGAAATCAGGCAACTACAAGCCAAAGAATATTATGTCAACATAAGGCTTTTACGGAAATGGGTTGAGAGAAAAGCAAAGCTAGAAAGGTAACTTATTCCTTTAGAGCATCTTCAGCGCCAGACCCAAACCGGGGGAAAGGCCCCCTTGGCGAGCCCAAGAGACCTCTAGCGCAGGAAATCCAGCCGGGCAAGGCGTGGGACCCACCAGCCCGGGCAAGCCCACATGCAGAAATTGACTAGGTTGTTGACGTCAGCAGCTGATTTTCAAATTATTTTTTTTACTTTTGGACCCACCAGCCCATATTGCCCAATGGTTACAAGCCATGTGGCTTCTCCTGGAGCCTCCGATCAAAAAATCTTGCACAATCCAACGGTTGTCCAATTTTTGGCTAAAAAAAATATCAAAAAATTCTGGAAATTTTTTCTATACATACCTTCCAATATTATTCACTTTCCACACCAATTTAATTTCAAAATTTTATCTGAAAATGTTATCTTGATTTTTAGGTGAGGATTTTACGATAAATATTAACACTTGGGAATTGAAAATCTTATCCGAAAAGCTTATCAAAATCAATGTTTTAACTATAAAAAATAAAAAATAAATTTAAGTGAATAGTAATTGCCTTAGACTTGCCTAGACTTAGCCCTCATAGGTGGAATCACAAATGGCAAGGCTGACACTATTCACGTGAATAGTGGCACCCTTACTTGCCCTTGCCCTAGACTTAACCCTTGTGGGTGGAAATGCTCTTAGAGATACCAAGGGTCAGTGGATTAACACTTTCCAGCAATTGTGCTCTAGTTCTCATCACTTTCCAACAATTGTACTCTAGTTCTCGTCATGCATTTCTCTATAAATACAATAGTACATGAACTGGAGCAAGGACAGCAAAATCAAACCAACTAAAAAAAAAAAATTCAAAGATCATAAGATCACAAAAGCCTTCAAACTCAGAAGCAATCAAGCTATCTAGCTTACAAAAGCCATCCAACTTTCTACAAAACAGGCAGAACTCAGATTTCTAACTTCAATCTAGCTCAAAGAAGTAACTCACCAACAAGGAAAACGAGATTTCTCTCATTGCAAATGCGATTCAGCTCAAAAGAATCAAGTAGAACTTAGCTTTTTGTCATTACAAATTCGGTTCAGAACAGTTGAACCATGTATAACTCAGGTTGTTCATCATATAAAAACCTCAACAAATGCACAGAGACACATAAATGTCCTAAGCTCAGCAGAATAACTTACGGGTCATCCCAAGTCAAGCAAAACAGGTATTGAAGTGCAATTACTGACCAACAACTACCAATCCAGCCACTTCCAATCAAGTCCAGGTTGGAGAAACCCTAGTTCAACCACAACAAAGACACTAGGATGTCTAAATCTTAAACAGATAGTCTCCATAACAGATGCAAACTCCTAGTTATGTGTTACATATATGCCCTAGAAGCCAATATAAAATGGATAATTCTAATAAAATAATATATAATAATCAAAGGGGCAAGAACGTTGTTTTAGATACATAACGTACACAAAGTAACAAGTCCATGGATTAAGATATAAATGGAAAGTGGTCTAAAGAAGTTACATGCACGAGACCTTTCCATACATATAAATATCGTATCCTAAAATGTTCCTGGTCATAGGATCCCCAATTGGATAATGGCGACCATAAAAAACTGGTACACATTATGTCTGCTCAATTGGGAGGATGACTAGTCTCAAGTCATTCATATAGAGACACTGAGGCAGATGTGTAGGTGCTCTATAGAATATGGAGTCCACTGAACACGATGAACTCTAGAATTCTTGTATGAAAGTCTTACTCACAAGTGTCAAACAAAGAATTCTAAGTTGTGATAATGCAAATTAATCCTTAAACTTGAGATATCATAGTTGTCTTATGTATGTTGTTTCTCTTTGAGAACACTATACAGTCGTATCAAAATGATGTGACTTAAAGGTGTTCCTCGAGATTCTTAGCGTGTGCGTAGAGACAGGTGAAAGTACAACAAGGAATCTCCGCTCTTAGTAAAAAGAAAGAATACTCTACAGATATAATTTGTAAGTCTTTGGCCAAAGTATAGGATGACAATTGAAACAAGAACTTCTGCAATTTCATCAAATTGATTCATATAATCTAGAGATGTCATATTAGGGATTTTGACACAAGTTTACCATATCCCGAGAATATGACATAGAGTATTGAATTAGAGAAGGATCGAATTGCATTGTAATCACAAACTGACTAGGTTCTCTAAAGAATTTTTTAACCGATAGCCATGACATACTGCTAGTGTCACTCATGGCTGTGGAAGCCCTGTAAGGATTAATTATAATTAGCCTTCGCCAATAGGGAGAATTGTATGGAGGGATACAATTCACACTTGATTCAGAGTGAATTATTCATACACACCGCCTTGCTAATTAGAACCTATAAGATCACACACCGAAAAAGAATCGATTGGGAAATTATGAAGAAAATGAATGATTTTGTGACTTGGTCAAAGTCAATGTAAAAGTCAAAAGTCAAAAGTCAAACAGTTGACCTGACACTTGACACAGTCAACTAAAGATGACCGGGACCAACACTCGTTAGACAAGTGAGTGATTGAATTAGTTAAGTCATTAGGGTAATTAAATTGATTAGATTAATTAAATTATTCAATTAAAGTTATGAAACTTTAATTAAAAGGTCCCATATGGACTTAGGCACATATGTGACACATTATAGAATTAATGTGTTGGATCAAGATAGCAAAAGATGACACACAAATGGGAGGTGTGGCCACACTAGGGTTTGAGGGCATTTTTGTCACCCTTGTGAGATTTTTTATCCTATAAGTCTGTAGTTATGGAATCCTATCTTCCTAGGGTTTTCAAGTTGGTGAAATTGGAAGAGAGAAAGCACTAAGCTCTCTCTCCATAACCCCTTCAATCTATCACATCAAGTGAGGGTGCTAGCACCACTCTTCAATTGTTGTCTACTCATTCTCTCATTCCATTCAATCCTTGGTGAAGAGCTTTGGGGAGGTGCATATCTTTATACCTATTTGGAAAGCTACAAGGTGGAGAATCAATATAAAAGGGAGAGCCAACAACAAATGGACCACTCCCTCTACTTGAACACCATTCTTAGTTTCAAGATTCGCTTTAAGGGCATGAACATCTTATCTTTCTTTCAAATAGGATTTAAAGAGTCTTTGGTACACACTTTCATAAACTTATATAAATTGGGACCAAATAAGACTTGCATGAATCCCTAGTTTATTTAATGTTTTCGCTCTTATTTTGATTTCATATTAGATATGGTTTGCTAGGTGATTTATACTCTCAAAGTTTGATTGTAGAGTTTTTAGAAATCTCTACACAACACCATTCCCACAATATTCTTTTCATTATGCCCCCTTGTTAAGCCTCTCCATGGCTAAACTTACTAGTTTTTTTACTATGGGAAATTATGAAGTCCTCACCCATCTGAGGCAAGAAAAGAACTTTCTTGGAAGATATTCCTCGCCCAAATTCACAATCACTTAATCAAAGTCAATAGCTTGGGGCGCAAATTATTACATTTTACAGTCTGTTAGAGTTTTTAACCGCTAACAGTGATACGCTCACTATAACCCAATGGTTTTCAGTGGGGAACTTTACCCTACACCACAGGAACTACATCAAAACGGATAAACAGCTATATATCAAGTACTTGACGTCGTTGGTTGTCAAAATTACTCCCAACCACAAAGAGCCGTGCAAGGCCTTTAACACCATTCTTTCAACCTTTCCTATTCTGAAAACCATGTCAACAACTCAACTTCCTCCTTGTGTTCTTCCAAAATAATTGCATGAAAATGAACTCAGTAAAGAAATTAGAGACCTTATATCCTCTCTGCCTAGATAAATAGGTTGGGTTGCAAACCAGGTGCATCAGTACCAAGGTTTTTGGCATGCAACTAGGCACATGCAAGGAGTTTTAGCATGCCAGAAACACTTCCAAGCCCTAGACACTAACATCCTTCTTGTTAGCACTCCCTCAAGGCTATTCTGTTTGCCTTGGTGAAAAGGGCGCAACATCCAGACCCTCAACAACACCCTTTGATCACAAGCATCCCTCATGTTCTGGTGCCCTTCTTGGAGCTGAATGTATACATGGAGAAAAAAGTTCCTGACCTCACCACCTTGGCCCCTCCGAGGCTCTTTTTGACTCATTTACCATATGTGTCTCTGCCTGATTCTGTCAAACACTCTGCATGCAAGGTTGTTTACTTGTGCAGAGATCCTAAGGACACATTTGATTCTTTTTGGCACTTCGCCAACAAATTGAGAGCCAAAAGTAGGGGCACCATTTCACTTGAAGAAGCGTTTGATAAGTTCTGCAGAGGAGTGAGCTTGGATGGGCCCCTTTGGGATCATGTGTTGGGGTATTGGAAGGAGAGTTGTTTGGAAAGGCCTGAAAACGTAATGTTCTTCAAGTTTGAGGAAATGAAAGAAGAGCCCACTCTTCACTTGAGAAGGCTAGCTGAGTTCTTTGGGTGCTCGTTTTCCCCAGGGGAAGAGGCACTAGAAGTTGCAGATGACATCTTAAGGTTGTGTAGTTTTGACAACTTGAGCAACTTGGATGTGAATAAAAATGCGTCTAGTGAGGAGAACAGTGCATTTTTTTAGGAAAGGTGAGGTTGGAGATTGGATGAATTATTTGACAGCTGAAATGGTGGAGAGACTAGATTGCATCAATGAAGAGAAATTGCAAGGTTCTGGGTTGAAATTTTAGGTATGCTTTCTGCTTAATGTGTGATTATTTTCAAAAAGGGTAGGCATAAAAACCGATAAACCGATCAAACCAACCGAACCAAACCAAACCAAACCAAACCGAAAAAGAGTGTTTTTTGACCAAACTTAAATAGTCAACAACGGACTGAACCGAACCGAAGGTCAGCGGTTCGACCTTGAGTCTCATTTTTTCATAACCGAAGAACCTGAACCCAACTGGTAATATTTAAATATATATAATTATTACACGTGGCATCGTATGATTGGCCAAAAAAAATAGTTATGTGAGACTGCTTGCGGATCCCTTACGAATTTTTAATTTTTCCCGTAAGTTCCCTCACACCGTGTGAGTCACACGTGACTCTCTCTCTTCTCTTTCGGTCAATCTTCTCCTCTCTTCAGTTTTCATTTTGTTTTTGACCTAAGAGGCTGCGACGCCTCTCTCTCTCGACAGTCTCTCATTCAATCCTCTCACTCTCAATTGATCACCACCATGCCGCCTCCATCCCTGCAGTCAGCTTCTCTTCTCTTATCTGTTCAATTTTTTTCCCGTCGCGTCTTTGCTCCGCAAACTATCTCTTTGCTCTCTCTTCTTATCTCGATTTTTCTATGTTTCTGAGTCTCAGTTTCTGATCGCCGACAACATCTATTCCTCTATTGCGATTTCTTCTGTGGGTTTCTCTCTCATATCAGTCAAAGAGGTGAGAGCATCATCTTCCTTTGAATTTAGGGTTTATTCTAAATTAAATTTATGATTTTTTCTGCTAAATTAGGCTTGTCGATTTGGTGGTTGAGGTTGATGTGATGATATATTTTTTCTATGAAGGTTTTAGCCTTTAGAGTTGTCGAATTAGGGCTGCCACCAATTAGGTTATGCTGTGTTGTGATGATTATTTGAAATTGACAAAGAAATTATGAACTGTAAGTATCATGCATTATACAAGTTAGGGCTGCTAGCATTTAGGTTCTTCTGTTAAATTATTCTAATTCGGGCTGCTACCAATTAATTTTTGTTTTATGAAATTAGGTTCTGTGAAACTACTAGGTTCTGTTTCTGCTGCTGCTATTCTGTTGTTATGCTGCTGTGTTAATTATGTTTATGTTTCTTTTTGTTAAATAGGTTGTGTTGCATGCTAGGTCTATTTTGATTGGTTAGTTTCTGTTTTTATTAAAGAATAGATGGAAGAGTGATGATTTATTTGCAATCTGACATTATTCATGCATGATACTTCAATTTTTTTGAACGAATTATGGTTAGTTACATATTAAAGATTACGGCATGGAGTTCAAATTTTGGTTTTAATTTTAGGACTTTTTTTAGAGCAATGGGTATTTAAGGGTATTTGGTTTGAATTTATGAAAGGAGTGAAGCTTGTTTGTAACTTAACCCTTTTTTTGATTTCATTCACAGTTGTTTAGCGTCTCTGCTGCTGTTGAGCTTTGAAAGTTTGGAAAATTTTGCTTAAATGGAGGTAAATATTCGCTGCTGCTGCTAATCTATTTAAATATGTTTTTGTAATCTGTGTAAATCTGTTTTTGTAATTTGTTTAATTCTATGTTTGTAATATGTTTTTATAATATGTTTTTGTAATATGTTTAAATCTGTTTTTGTAATCTGTTTTTGTAATATGTTTTTGTAGTCTATTTTTGGAAGATATGTTGGAAGTATTCTGTAATTTGTAATCTGTTTAAATCTGTTTCTTGCATTTTTGGATAGGAAAAATTTGTTTGTACTGTGTTTAAATCTGTAATTTGTAATATGTATGTGATTGAAATCTGTTTAAATATGTTTTGACTCTGTTTCTTGCATCTTTGAAAAGGAAAAATCTGTTTTAACTATATTTAAATTTGATATTTGGATAGGATATATGTTTAGGGAGTTGTATGCATAGTTTAAATATGTTTTGACAGTTCAAATGTGTTTTTTTTAATAGGATATATGTTTTAATATGTTTATGAGGTAGTTAAACTTTGTTTGGCTGTGTTTAAATATGGTTTTAATCTGTTTATGAATAGGAACCTAATGAGGCTCAAATGCATGGGAATGATGATTCTCTACCTTGTAGTGATGTTGTTGTACCTCCTACAGCAGCATCACAAAATCCAACACCACGACAAAGGTTTGATTTATTTTATTATATTTTGTAGAAATGGGGAGTAAAACATCCACGACAAATTTGAATAAGACTCTCCCTTCTTAGTGTGATTAAGATATGTTGGAATGTATTTTTCTTGCATCTTATTTTAATTATGATTTGTTGATGGTGACACTTTGTGTTAATTCTTTTAAGTGTTGTGTAGGTTGCTTTGCTAAGGCTTTCGGAAGAATGGATGCAGCTGATTTTTTGCAATGATATTATCTTTATGTGTATTTTTGTGATCGGTTGTAATCTTTAATTTCATAAGTTTAATTTGGTTTGTGTATTATTTTTTGTAATGGTTTGTAAGAGATGATATTTCTTTTCCTTGGTTGGTTGGTTGAATGTGTGTATGTGAGATTTATTTAGTTTAGAAACTTAGATTGGAATGATGGATTTTTATAGGTTGAATTTACATAATTTCAAGTTTTGAAAGAGAAGTGAAAAATGTTTTGAGCTTGTTCATAAGAATTTAATAGGTTTTGGCAATTTGACAACAAAAAAAGGGTTTTGTGGCTGAAAGTGAATCTGATTTGGGCTTTGTTTTGCTAAAAAAAATATGATTTGGGCTTTTTTTTCTTGAAAATAAATATAATTTGGGCTTTTGAAAATGGTAAAAATGGACTCAAGCCCAAACCGATCAGAACACGGAACCGACCCGAGAATCGAGCCCATTTTCGGTTTCACCCTAGACCCGACCCGACTCGAGAACCGAGCTCTCCTTGATTTGGCCCGCGAGTCGGCCAAAATTTGACCCAACTCGAACCGTGCCCAGGCCTAATTTTCAGCTGTCCTCTTTGCAAGCTTGTGCGTATGTGTACTTTTGACTTTGGTTAATGTCAATTCTATTAAATAAACCTCACGAAATAAATAAATAATGTGATCGTTCGTATCTATATATTTATCTATAATGTGATCGTTCGTATCTATATATTCATCTATATCAGCACACAAGCATTGTCATTGTTGAGTGATACCACTCTTTTTTCATCTTTTTTCAGTGCTATAACATAGTATTGTCAATCTCAATTCACACTGCCCCACCAAATCACAGTCCTACAGAGGTTGTCATGCATTCGCTATTTAGTTGGGGCGAGCACTCACGGTGCTCGGACTGGACAAAAAAACTAGTGGTGCTCGGACTCGGACCCAAAAAAAAGGACCGCTCACCACTCTGGTGCTCAGACTCAGACCCCCCCAAAAAAGGACCCCTTTAGTTCACTATAACTATAGAGTATTAACAGTAATGTTAATCTCAATTCACCTCACACCACCACCCCACCAACTCCGAGTACGCAAATGGATACAATGCAGATAGAAAATTTTCAATAGAGTTGAGAATAAGAAAAGCTGAAAATTTATTATTTATTTTACTTAATAATCTATCGTGTTCGTGACTTAAGTTTCAAACTTGTATAAATTACACTTAACATGTACCTAACAAACTCTTAATTCTATGCTTGAATTCTTTTCAATAACTGGAGATCTTTCGGTGTTCATGTGAATATATGCCCCTCCCTGTTTGGCTCCGAGGATCCAACTTCCTTGCTGCTTGTCACATTTTCTTTCTCGCATATATAATTCCTTCTTTGTGGTTTAACCTAGGCTCGATCGAGATATAAGTTTCTTATTTTCGACATGCATTTTTGTTCGGAAATGTTTGCAGTTCATCACCATGCGCTCGCTATGTACGAGCAGAAGAAGAGGGCCCTTTCCTGTGAAGCCGAGTTTTCATCCAAGTGTTGTTTAATTTCTTCTAGTTTGGTTATCTATCTGAAGTTGATGAAAATAAATTATATAGTATATTGCTTTTGACAGATCAATATTTGCAGAGATGTTCCTATAATTAAGGTAGCTTGCAAGCGAGAGTTGCAATCATCAAAAGGTTGCTGTCACTGTGAGAATGTGAAGGTAAATAATCTCACATTGAAAAGTTAAGAAACCTAGTAAGGGATTATAAGGAGTTGAGCTACTTCCCCCATTGTAAATTTGGTTTTGGGGTGAAATCTAAACTTCCTTCTATTCACCCGTTCTGCGTTTACTCCTATGATGGAAGGGCAAAGTTCCCCACTGCCTTGAGAATTATAGACTGGTCAACAAGTCAGCTTTCTTTGGTGTGCGAGCGTGCCACTGCTAGTAATAAAAATTCTAGCAAACTTAGTTTGGAATGGATAACTTGCGCACCAAGTTACTAATTTTTGCAAACAAACGATTGTAAATTTGGGTGAGAAATATCTCCCAAGTAAGTTCTTTTCTTGCCTCAGACTGGTGAGGATTTTAACAATTTATCTCAGTATAAAGAGGTTGTTCTTGCCAGAATGGTTGATGGAATTAAACTGTTTTTAGGCGAACTGCCTTTTACAAAATTATAACAATAAATACTCATGCTAGAGAGAGATGAAGAGACAATTTGGAACTCCATTTCTGTCGGGATGAAAGGTTACGATCCGGGCTAAGGACATGCAGGCTGATGGACCGTTGACCAATTTGACTGCTAAGCTTCAACTGTAAATCGATACCAAAGGTTGATCTTGGCAGAGCTTCAATGTACCTCAAGCTTTTGTGAAGCTTTTGAATGGGCAGAACTGCGGTTTCCTTAGTCTGCGGGCGAAGTATTTTTTTAGGGCTTTAGGGGCTAGAGACTGCACTGTGAATTTTGTTGAGATTTTCCATGTTTGGGGAAAGCTCAAAGCTCTACCTGTCTTGATTTTTTGCTGAACTAAATTTGTAACGAGAGAAATCTCGTTTTGAATGACTTATTCCTTAAGTCTGAGCCTTGGGAATTCTAATCTAAAGTTGGTTTCACTTGAAATTTAAGTGGGCTTTTTGGTTGATTTTTGAGTTGTCCATTTGACTGATAGTTTTCTTGTATAAGATTTTGTTTGATTGGGTGTTGAATTTTTTGTGTGTCCTTTTCTTGTTCACTCTTTCTTTGTATTTATAGTCTTCTGGAGTATGGTGATTTTGTTTAATATTGGGCGGCAAAAAGATATCTCCTTTTTTTTTCTTTTTTTAATGGAAAGAAAGAAAATAGGATTTCATCAGTTTTGGCAGATAGGCTCTCAAATAGGCAATCACTTTCCTATTTTTCTTGAAAAAGAACCTAATCTCTTTTCCTAATTTCAACTGTTGTGAGATTTCATCCGTGATGGTTAGTTTGACTTCTTTTCTGGACAGCTCCTTGCTTTCCTACTTATCCTTCTATGATTGTAGCTTGCTTATCTCTTTGGGAGAATTACCTTCTCTGTAAAAATAGAAGAAAAAATCTCTGAATATATATATATATATATATGTAAGAGGGATTTTGATCTTGATTTTGAGTTTTGAAGCGGCTTGATGTCATAAACTTTTCAATCACTTCTTCTATGATTGCCATTGTTGACTTTCCTTTATCCCAGAGATGTCACGTGAGTTTGTTTCTGTTTGGCTCCCCTTTTTATCACATCGGGCCCGTGAGGCCAGGTTAGTTTTGTTCGCTTTGATAAGCTTTAGGTGGGCTCTTGATTTTGGGCTTCCATCTTCCTGTTTCTCGAAGACCAAATTGCTTTGATTTTGCAGCCTTATTCGGGCCTCTTCCGTCGAGTGTGTCAATTTTAGGCCCAAACACCTTCATGGTATCATAGCGGGTTAGCCCGTGTGAAAACCAACGGTCACACATACTCCACGTCACCCAATATGTGTTATCTACGTGCTAGCTTGAAAATTCGTCACATGCAGGCGTGCGAGAATGTGAAAGTAAAGAGTCCTATATTGGAAAGTTGAGAAACCTAGCAAAGGCTTATAAAGAATTGGGTTACTCCACCAATTGCTAATTAGTTTTTGAGTGAAACCTCAATTTGTTTTTTCTCCGTGCATGGATATATTGGATAATATAAACCCAACTCAAATGGTTGTTTTCTTGTCATAGGCCATCCGTCGACAGGGCCAAATTTATATTCAGCCCAAATGGATATTTTCCTCTTCTTTAAACTTATCTTGTCATAAACCCACTCTTATTTTGGGCCTTTTCATTAGCACTATCATTCTATTCACATCTTTATATCCATTTATAACAATATTATCGAGTCATTCTATAGTGAGAGTCTCTTATCTAAAGCCCTTCAATAAAGTCATATCTCTTGTGAAATTCTATAATGAGAGTTTCATATATGTAACCACTCTATATCTCTTAATCGTTGAATCAAACTATAAAATTCTACCGATATTAATTATCAGCATTGAGAGATGCCCCTCCGATTTTTTGGTTCTTTTTTTGTTCCCCTAAATTTTGGTTTTGAGAAGCAGCCCAAATATGTCGGCTATTTATCCAACACCACCAAAACCAGTACGAGCCCATAATTGCATTTGGTTTATTGGGACATTAGGTTAGGCTGGAGCTGGACCCTTTGGCAGTGGATGCAATGCAACATTGACAGTCTGTCTCAATTCGAGTGTGATATTTGTGCTTTCTTCTCTTCCCACGTCGCTGTCTTCTCCATCACCACTTCTTGTACTCTTCAAAATTCATCCACCTTGATGTGCTTGATTTAAGACGCAAGAAGCTTCTAGCTCAAATGATTCTCAAGAGTAACTATTTTTATACTCGATTGATGTCCTAAGTTTGATTTCCCCGTCCTTCAATACCGCTTGTATTAAGAAGCTTGATTTAAAGCTTATTTTGATAAGAAAATGGAAAAAGGGAGAGGAGAATAGAACACACACAAACAAAACGTTAGTCATACTTTGGAGCATAACATATAATTGGTTCAATCAACTTGTCAAACCCGTCTTAGTCTCTTAGATCTGTAGATGGATTTCATGATCAAAATAAAAAACACGAGCTTTTTCTGGATAACTTTGTTTTGGACAAATTCCATGCTTCACAGATTTTATGAGTGTTTGATCGATCAGATAAATTAATATACATTTGCCCCCACAAGGCCATAATTTATAAGTACAATCAAAGCTGGCCATCTGCTCTTAGCATTAGCTGTTGTTGCTGTCAAATTTCTGGTTGTCAAAATCACTCCCAACCACAAATAACAAATCACTGTGCCATTTGATAAATTTCAACTCCTTTTTTTAGCCTGCGCTTTAAATTCCACTGATATTAATTAATTGTAGGCCAGCCAAGTCAAAAAAGCCATTGTTTGGGAAATAAATTAATGCCAAGCTTCCCTGTCAATTACCCACATGTCTATTCTTTTATAGACAAGCTCCAATAGGTATTCGCTCAATAAAGGAAAACGTGTTACTACAACCATATTATTCACCTTTCTTTCGCTCATAATTTCAGTAATTTTGCGTGTATCATATTTACTGATCGCATACTAACCTGTACATTAAATACGACCAATCATATTTTTATATTGTATGTGCCTTTGTCACAGTTCTTGAGCAACATTATCATCACGGTGAAGGTATTAATTAGCCTCGAGAAAGCTAAGTCCATTGGACTAAAACATTAAAAAAGAATTGCATGCAAACGTGTTATCCATGTTGAAAACTCTTCCAACGTGTAATTGTTGTTGGTTGGCTTAGGACCCTCCTAGCTATGTGCTTTTTTCATAATCAAATTATGGACCCAAAGTGCTTTTCAATAAATCAATTATGGACCCAAAATGAGGAGCAAGAAATTAAATAGTAGTTTGATGGGAAAGCCGGCAAACAGAAGCAAATTCATGTTGGCAACGGGCCCACTGGCACTTATTATAATTGCATTAAATCGTTCTTTAAAACGAGTACTAGTAACACGTACGTAATCGAAAATAATTGGAACCCATGATGAGTTTATTTTCATTTTTTTTTTAAAGGTGACATGTCTATGAGCATGGGCCGACAGGTCCACACCATAAGTTTTTTTTGGTTGCATGCTAATTGCAATTTGCTAGTAATTAATCAAATTATAGACATGAAATATAATTAGGTAGATTAATTAATCGAGCCATATAAGAATAATCTTTCGGGTCTCTTAGCTAACAAATCTTGCAATACAATTCAACTTCTGATAAGGATCTTATTCACGACATAAGGTAGCTAGCTAGTATTGCTCATTCTCAGTTCCATACATGAGTTATTTCTAGTCAAGAAGTATACTTTCATCTATCTTAACACCATGCTTTACACAAAATGATTTCGATTAACTAAAATATAATCTACATGTATAAATTTGGCTAGCACAACGCATTTTGAGCTATAAAAAAGTGTCACGGGATCCAAACCAATTAATGACAACAACAAAAAAGGGTCACGCTCAATTGATGCTAGCACTTTCTTTCTTAGTAACAACTAATAATATTGTTATTTTATATTTTGATTTGTAATAAATGGGGGAAAAGGTAGAAGTAGAACCTTTTTTTGTCATGGTAATTTCGGAGGCGACAAACATACAGATTGGTCGGTCGTAGCGGAATCTGGATCCAACCGTATATAGGTATAGCTAGCTAGCAGCGGAGCAGAGAGAGGTTGAGGGTGCTTGCTTTGTAAAGTTGTAAATGCAATCAATCAGCATTGGGCTTTGGCCTTTAGGATCGTGGGGTTCTGTGGCCCTGCGGCTGTAGGGCAGCGAGGAAGTGTGGACCAGACGTTCATGTTGGGTGGGCTCTCTCCCTCCCAAATACTATAGCAGTGGGCCATCCCATTTGCCATTTCTTACGTGGTCGATTCCGCGTACGAAACGTGGGCAGAGTGCAGAGGGCATTCCTGGTGCTAGTTTGTTTGTGAGTAGCTGGTTTTTCTACTCTAGTAAATTCAGAGCACCCTACCAACCAACTCTTCAACAACATGTATCGGCGCCAAGTACAAAACGTTATTCCTTACTTCTTTAGAAAAGAATCTAAAAGTACATACAAAATGTGATATTTTTACAATAGCTTTCATGTACATTTGAATTCAAATCAGATGGAAATTTTTGCAAATACTGCACTAGTGCAGTGGTTTGGAGCGATTCTTCTTCCAAACAATATATTATATTCAGTCCAACATTCGTGTAACATATGTAAATTTAATATATTATCACCTCTTCTTAATAGAAATGGTACTCAAATAAAAGTTGAAAAATTTTCAACTTGCTTTTCTCTTCCCATTTGGGACTTCCAAGAAAATATATGAATTACAACAAAATTCATGTTTTCCCTCGTTGCACTTAGAGTAGGTACCACATATTAATATTATCATAAATTAATGTAATATGAAGATATTAAAATATATATTATATGAATAAATTGTTGTTTCCCTCTAGCTAAGTAACGTTTGAGTTTGACACCTCATTGACTCGACTTAAAGTTTTCTTACCACAAAATATTATAATAAGTGGAAATACGACATGAAGTTGGTTACAAAAAAATAAAAAAATCATATCTTTGTTTATATTATGTTGATTGTTGACCAAAAGTCAATACGTTATGATGTAAGCTTTGTCATTTTTGCCCTATTAAATATTAATAATTATGTTTGAATAATCATGTTGGTGCGTTACTAAAATATGGTATCTAATTATTCACAAATACAAACAAAAACTCTTGTCAACCTAACCTAAGAATAGACTAGGGCTATATAGGCCAGCAGCAAGGAGACCCTGTTCCTGAAAATGGGGTCCCAAACCCGGTTATCCGAACCAAAAAGAATCGGATTCGGACCCTCCCCTTTTTTCGGCTTTCTGACGTGGACATGAACTGGATACGTACCACGGGACGCTTGGTGCCCTCGAAAAGCCCATTTTATTTTTTTATTTTTATTTTCCTCAAAATAAAAAATTATTTAAAAGGGCAAAGGAGCTAAAGATAGTGATACGCACGTGTTACGTGCGTGACTGCCATGCCAGCTCCATATGTAAATCTGCTCACTGGTCTGCCTCTTGTCACGTGCGTTTGTACGACCCCCCAAAAAGGTGTTTATATAAAAGGGAAAAAAACACCCTACTTTTTTTTTCTAACAAAGTGGTCGGTGTTTTTCTATTGGCCGTTTGACCGTTGACCGATACTACAAAAGTAGGAACGACCTAAAATTAACCATGGTTAGGATTTTGATGATTGATTGAACTTTGTTAAAGACCGTGTCACGTAACACGGTGGGTTTCTAACCTTTTCATGCGATTGGAGACAGTTAGAATGGTAGTTAGTGGTTAACGGTGGTTGGACTGTGCTTGATAATGATGAAGGACGAGCGATATCTATTTTTAATTGGATAGTATAAAATAAAATGCTAGTCACATTCAGTAAGATTTGATTCAAAGACGAGCATTGTCATATGAATTTGGGATCCGAGTCCATGAGTCTACGTATTTATTCGCATTTAGTAAAATTTTAACTATAATAATAATTTAACTGTTTAAAAAAAAAACATATAACCTTAAAGAATTAATAATAAAAAAATCAATAACTTCAAATATTTTAAAATTCAATTTAAAACTAAAAAAATAAGGTTAAAAGGTCACCTAATCTAAAAATTAAAAAACCAGAATGCAACTTCACCTCCCCACTCCTATCTATCCCTACCAACCCCAACACACCCAAGCAAACATACCATCTATCATCTCTCTACCCCACCCCAACAGCACCCAAGCCACTATGTATACCATTCATCATCATCTCTCTCTCTCTCTGAATGCCCGCAACCCCTTCCCATTTTGATAATCTTTCTATGTATTAATTCCTCGCAGCCCCCTCTTAATTACACCTCACCTTTCGTGAAGAAACCTATAGCCCTCTCCCCTCACCTCGTCGATTTTTCTTTTATGTTTTTTTTTATAAAACAAATAATTGTTAAATTTAAATAATTTTCTGAATAAAAGAAAATTAAATACTTATGTTGTTGACGTGTCATATCTTTAAATGGTTAGATTATTATGATTGTCAAGATTTTGCTAAATGCAGGTAAACACTTAAACTCTAAATGTAGAGGTTCGGGATCCATGAATTTGTTTGGGTAGAAACCCTCATGTATCATGATTGTGATAATCAAATTGGTGCACGTATAAAAAGGAAAGACTAACTAACAATGTAGAAGAGTGATATATACGATTCAATCATAAAAATAAAGAATCATGGTGTATAGATTAATAAATTTAAAAATGTTATGATTCATTATGAATAACTCATGTAACTAAGCATTTAGACATATTGGACGTGATTTGCTCGTTAATTATGTTACTTTCAATTATTCTAACTTAAAACTTGATTATTCATTGATACTATCCTAATCATCCAAGTTTAGATTCTTGATTCAACGAAGATTTCATCAAGATAAGTAGGCATGAATGAAATGATAATGCTGTATAAATATTAATGACATTACAATATGAAAAAATTAATTTGGTTCAAACAATTGCGTACATGCATAAATTCCCAAGACATTACAAGATAAGATATTTAGGGCACTTGGAAAGCAAGTCATCTCCAAGATATGTGTGCCCTTTCTAGGACACTCAAGAACAAGAAGGGAAAGAGAAAAGGAGGATGATTAGGACACCACTTGAAAGGTTTCTTCAATTCACGGGGGTGGTCACCCATTCAAATGGGGCACAATATATAGTGGTGGGGGGGTCAATCGTAAGAAGACAAATTCCGAGATGAGTTATTCATCTGGCTTGGGTCTTAGGGTTTCTGGGGTCGTCTCTTTATAAGCTCTAGGCTCTAGGCTCTAGCTATGATTGTATAGAAAGTCGGGTGTTTATGGACGAAGGTGGTGGGTTTTGGGTGGACATTTAAACTCAACAGAGTCACAAATGGTAGCTCCCCTTAGTAAGTTTTGTGGTAATAAAGTGGCCGTCGCATAGATGTAGCACCACTACATGCACCACCTATCGCCCTCACTCATGGTGTGCTTATATATACCCATCAACTCAGGCCACTCTTTAGGTGGATGCCACCAAATTCACACCCAATTTACCATTATCAATGAATTTATGCAAGGTGAGGGCACATTCCTGAAAAATGGGCAGATTGTCAGAATACCAAAAGCACATCGAGGATAGATAAATAACGCTTGATAACCAGTCGAGCTACAAACTTCTTGTTATACAACAAAACATTAATGTTGCTAAAAGTTTTATGGGTTGAAGCTTTTTGGCTGTCTGTGGTGGGCCTAAGGATATGTTACAATTGATATTCAAAATATATAAGGCAAGAGGTGGCAGATGGGGCCACGTGCGAGGAGCATGAGGCCGGCATGAACCACAAGACACGCGTATGTGCGCGCGCACCAAATGTTTTGACTCAATTCTAATATTCTAATTTTATATTTACAAGCAATATTTTGGCAAAGAGGGAGAGGAGGATCGTATAGTGATAAATATTTGTATTATTTCATATACTCTACTAATACAACGTATTATTATATGCTTTGGCTTGCAGTTTGCCTAACCATGTGGGATTTGTGGACGTGGGGCACGCATATCCACCAAAAACATTATCCTATGAATAAGAATATGAATATTCACACAAATATATGAATTTACAATTTCGGCGGCCTAATTACCCTTCATAGTAAATTTAGGTTTTAGCAAATTTTTTTTTTCACTTTTGGAAAAAGTCAAAGCTTTTTCAAAAAAGACAGAAAAACCTCTCAACTTTCAAATCAAAACATGCAAATGTAAAGGATTCCTTAGGAAATCCAAAAATAAATAAGGGCAATTTTGTCCATTTTGGCTTCTTTTACAAAATTTCTTTCTCCTTTGTGTTTTTCCAAAGTCTCCCTAAGGCCGCCAACTTATGTTTATTAGACAGACTAAGCGGTCTGGTGATACATACTATAATTTATATTAGAGTTTAGCTTCATTTGCAGACGTAGATTCAATTAGTTGGTCAATTAAATACGCTATTGTGTTTCTTTTTTTTAATATAATATTTGTAGATGTAATTTGTATTTGTATCTTTTTCTTGTACTCGAGATTGAATTTCTATTCGCACATAGATTAGTGTAGTTTTAAACTGTCGATTGTTAAAAAAACAGTTAATTTTGATTAACAAATACATGCATGGGACACCACTAATGAATCGTAATGATTCATGATTGGGTTGATTCTGAATCTCCAATTATGTTAATGAATATATAGTAGCTAGGTTTATTTAGTCCGCGGATAGAGGGGACTTGGACTCTATTTTGTTTTCCGTCACTACCATACCATGTCACCCATAACAAAATTTAAACAATAAAAAAATTATAATCCTTGCGCTATAGAAGCAAGCAGTCCACTTGTGCAGAAATGCTGTTTATTATATATTTGGGATGGCCATTGGATAATGAAATTAAAGATCATGCCAATGTTGTGGGGTAGTTTTATGGCTTATGCCATGAATATTGCATACACAGGCCAACTAATTCTAGACATGAAACAGATCATAAACAAAATGATTAACCACTTAATTGTTCAAAGTAAAAATAAAAAAAATCATCTAATAAGAATAACAAGTGTCCTTTTTCTTCTATACAAAATCAAATTTATTCGTCATGACACTTACTCTAAATTTATCGAGTTCTTTAATTTGTTGTATGATGGAGAGACACGATATTTTGACTTTTTGTGCCAAAAAAAGAAGAAGAAGAAGAAGTTAAAATCCTAGATATATTTCATGTGTGCAAAAAAAGGTTGAAATATTTGCAAGATTTTTTAATGGACGTGAATTGGGAAGATTTTGGTTATATTTATGGATCCGAGTCATCTGATAGGATTTTCTTATAGAAACTTTTCACCTTGCATTTGTTAGTTTTCCTAACCCATGGAGCAATTACTTCACTGCAATGATTTTCAATTAGGCGTTATATATGATTTGTTAGAGAATTTGCGTTTTTTTTTTCTTCATTTGGTTTCGTTATGAAATTAAGTATTTTCATATTTAATTTATATTCACCAGCATTTTTGAGAGTTGGGGTGAAAACTTTTAACAGTGCCCCATGGGCAAGTCCAAGAGGCAAAGTAATAAGAAAGGAGATTATGTGCAGATTAATTAACTAGTCTCACCATTGAAACCACCCCCAAAAAAAACAGATGCAGATTCAGATTCCATCGTTTTTCGGTTTCACTAACCAAGAATTAAAAACTCACTTAAATGCTAAATCGTACATATTAATTGAAAAGAAAGTTACCGACTTAGCCCAAAAAGATTGACCAAAACGGTGCGTTTCCGACAAAATTTAACCGAGTCCTAAAAGGCGACAAGGACAAACCGTTATTTGGTAAAAGTTGAAGACCAGACCGGACCAAACCATGGTCCGTCCATTGACTGCATCCCTTTGATTTTCCACGTGTCAGCTCCACAAACCTCGGAGTCGAAGAGGTTATTACTTTCCCCCATAGTTTTATCGTTTTACCGTTTACCGAACCTGGTCCTACCCCAACGGCGCACTTTAGCACGCTGCCATGTCACCAATCCCTCAAAGTGGAGGTCGTTGCTAAAGTGCGCGGGTGTAGTTGGTTTATCAGATTCAAAGAGTCAGCCAGGGCCCTGACCGAGCAAGCGAGCGAGCAAGCCAGCCCCACTCTGTATTTTTGGGAAACTTTCTTTTTACGGGGTCATTTTTATTCTCGTTTTATAGAGAAAATTGGATTTGGAAAGTGGCAGAGAGAGACATAGAGAGGCCATATAAAGAAAGCGAGGGCATGCCACAGAGAGAGAGAGAGAGAGAGAAACAGGGAAAACTGTGTGAGTGTGTTTTGTGGTACTTTTTGAACTTGCAGGTTTTTGGAGTATTGTGTCGGGGGTTGTCTGATTTTGGAGAGTGTTTTAATGGGTTGGCTTTAAATTTTTGTATTTTGGGTTTTCTTTAAAGGTATAGAATTATTATAGTTTATTTGTTACCTTAGTGAGAGAGATCAAGAACAGGAAAGCCTAAGATTCTAAGATCTTCTTTCTGTATATAAACATATACCACTTGGCTTTTTTTCTGTGTGTACTCTACATACATACCAAGCCTTTGTTCTCTCCTCTTCCTTTGTTTTTAGACAACCAAGAAAAGGAAAAAGCTTTTGGTGTAAGAGATTCACTAATCCTCAGCAATTGAAATGGGTAGGTGCTGTTTTTATTTTTCCCATTTCATTTTGGTTTCTCGTACTCTGTTCTTCGATTTGTGGTGTCTGTCGGGTTCTGTGTGCTTCCTGATTTTCAGTGTCCTCCTTGGTTTGCCTTTTGCTTTGGGTCCTTTGTGCCTGTCTTGGAGAAGGGGGTGGGGCTTGTTTAGTTGTGAAGTGGGTGATGGAAATTTGTAAAAATAGTTCTTTGTTCTCGGTTTTGGTTCTGTCTGCTGCCCGCTTATGAAAGTTGTGTTTTGTGAGAAAGTTTGGATTTTTGAGTTATCTTTTCTTTGTGAACAAGTCCTTCAAATGATTTACTCGATGGCTTTTTTCATTTCCTTATATTCTTTGGAATTTACAAGTATCTTTTCTTGATTGGTTACAATGGTTCTCTTCTTCTCCAATTGGTTCTTTTTGTTCTCCTAGCTTTTTGTCTAATTATATTTTTCCTTTTTTTTTGTTTTTTTTTTTGGGTGTGGGTTTTCTTCAGAGGTTAGCATGAGCTTTTCACATGACATGGATGATGAATATGAGAAACTCATCCGGAGAATGAACCCACCGAGGTATGCAATCTCACTTTCTTCAAGGTGACTCAAAGTAACATAATCTTGTACGATACACATCTTAAGATTTACATCTCTTTGTCCACTTCTGTTTTGTCAGGGTTGTAATTGATAACAAAGCCTGCAAGAATGCTACGGTGATAAGGGTACGGCTCTCATTTCTCATCGTTTTATGTGTCTTTCTTAGCGTGGCCCTTTTCCTCCGTGTTACGGAAGTTTTGTACTTACTCTAGTTTTCTGATGCAGGTGGATAGTGCAAACGAGTATGGGATACTTCTGGAAGTTGTACAAGTTCTAACTGATCTTAACCTTATCGTAACCAAAGCGTATATCTCTTCGGATGGTGGCTGGTTCATGGACGGTAACAATCCTTTTATTACCTTTGTGACTGTTAGTAGTGGAAGACCTTTTTATCAGTGTAAAAATTTAGTGTTCTTTTGTTCTGGAGTTAGAAACTAATTGCGTGATTTATTTTTTAAACCAGTTTTTAATGTCACCGATCAAGATGGAAACAAGGTTACAGATGAAGGGGTTCTGGAGTATATTCAAAAGGTGAGTTGTGCTTGACGTTTGTTTTTCCTATTTTTGGTTGTTTTTGATATGAAAAGCCTCTAATTTCTCACTTTATTTTCAGTCTCTTGGTCCGGAGGCTTGCTTTGCATCTTCCATGAGATCTGTTGGGGTTAAACAATCAACGGACCATACTGCAATTGAGCTAACTGGAAGTGACAGACCGGGATTACTCTCTGAAGTGAGTGCTGTCCTCACCAATCTCAAATGCAATGTAGTGAGTGCGGAAGTCTGGACGCACAACACAAGGGCTGCGTCAGTGATGCACGTTACTGATGAGGAGACGGGGTTGGCAGTTACTGATCCTCAGAGGTTAGCCAGGATTAAGGAATTATTATGCAATGTGCTTAAGGGCAGCAACAAAACCAGGGGAGCTAGGACTGTTGTATCTCACGCTGTTACACACACTGAAAGAAGGCTTCACCAAATGATGTTTGCAGATAGGGATTATGAACGAGTTGATGATGGTCTCTTGGATGACAACCAAAGACCAAATGTGAATGTTGTTAATTGGCAGGACAAAGACTACTCGGTGGTGACTATTCGGAGTAAAGATAGGCCAAAGCTTCTCTTCGATACAGTTTGCACTTTGACAGACATGCAATATGTGGTTTTTCATGCAAGTATTGATGCTGAGGGTCCAGAAGCTTATCAGGTATGCCATTTTCACATTTTCAACTTGCATATGATTGTGTTCTTGGGCTGCGAGGTGAGATGAGCCTTACTTGGATTTGATTTGGTTAGAGTTGGCTTTCCTAATTATTGTTTGTATGCATTTCTAGGAATACTATATCAGGCATATAGATGGATCCCCTGTGAAATCAGATGCAGAGAGACAAAGAGTGATACAATGCCTTGAAGCAGCTATTGAGAGAAGAGTATCTGAGGTGAGCTGACTATTTTATTTCAATTTTTTGGTTTTTTTTGCTTGTGGTTTGGCTGGAAAGCCTCCTATGGTGACCAAAAGTATACATTTGATGGTATTAATAGCTCCAATGCATGACAAGTAGTGATGGATATTTTGATTTTCTAATGTGTAGTTTAGTTGTTGCACTTATATGATTATGAGTCAAATTGCCGTTATAAAAACATGAATGTCGACCTTTTGTTTTACGAATTTCCTTTGTCTCATTATGTTCTATTGCATTCACCTGTTTGATTCTGTTAACAATGCGTCCCTAGGTTAAGAGTAATGTTTAACGTACTTTATTGAGTTGTTAATTATTTTTTGAGAGGCTCCATTGATATGTAGACAAATAATTTGTTTCTTCCTCGTTCAGGGTTTGAAGTTAGAACTCTGCACTACTGACAGAGTTGGGCTGCTATCTGATGTCACTCGGATCTTTCGAGAGAATAGCCTTACCGTAACCCGAGCAGAAGTGGCAACCAAAGCAGGCAAAGCTGTTAATACGTTCTATGTTCGTGATGCATCAGGCTACCCTGTTGATTCCAAGACCATAGAGGCAATCAGGGAAGTAATTGGGCAGACCATACTTAAAGTGAAAGGCAGCCCTGAAGACCCAAAACCAGGTTCTGAGGAATCTCCAACCAGGTTCCTCTTTGGGGGTCTCTTCAAGTCCAGATCTTTTGTCAATTTTAAATTGATTAGGTCCTATTCTTGAAGAACTGGTGAATGGGTCATACATCTCGCCTCCTCTTGTACATAAGAACCCGCTCTAGTCCAACTTCACCAAAGTAGACCATTTTAGTGGTTTATTGACTTTAACTTAGGAAACACAGCCATTGGTAAACGAAAGCAATAGAGTGAAGTGTTTGTAAATACCGCCCCTATCAGCTTCCCCTTTAGCCTTTATTTGTTACTGTCATCCAACCTAACGTTGGGTCAAGAAAGCAAAGAAGGATAATCTGATTTGTGAAATGATCAGAGAACTCTGTACATAATATTTCTTATCCAATGTTTTGGTAGGTAGCCTTATATTACCATCAATCTCCTTTGTTTTTTCAGAAAAAATCTGGTTGGGGTTCTGATTTCTTATGAAGTGTCCAATGACTTAAATTTTCTTGACAATTTGACATATAATAAAACAGTGGTCCAATATGAGAGGCTGCATGGAAGGCTGCTTTTTGTTGAGTGAAAAAGTTTCCATTCAAAGTTGTGTTTCTTTCTTGGTGGGTGAGAGGGTACCAAACATTGACCTCTCAATTTCCCATTGGACACAGGTTTATGGAGATTCTCATTTTATTTAAGCATCCCATCATTATCAGATGGAAACAGGCACTTAGGGCCCGTTCGGTAATGTTTTTAGAGCCTGTTTTCTGTTTTTGTTTCCTGTTTTTCACAAAAACACGTTCGGTGCATCGTTTTCGTTTTCCCTCACAAAACGTTTTCTGAAAACAAATCTGACTTTGTGAACAAAAGTTGAAAATGAAAAAAAGTTGTTTTCAGTGATTTCATTTTCAGTGTTTTCCGAAGACACAAGAATGCATCCCATCAACAACTCTAGCTCTCTCTCTTGACAACCGATAAACCCACCAACAGGAACAACACCCATCTTCTCTGACCCAAAATAAACAGATCTGCAAATTAAGAAAAAAAACAGAGGAAGAAGAAGAAAAAAACAGAGACAAGAAGAAGAAGCACCACATACCCAACTCAACCACCATCATTACCCAATCAAACCATCACAACCATTAATTAGTGGATCAAGAGAGAGAGATGGGTGGGTGTATGGGATTCATGGCATGGAAGGAAGGAGGAGTGGGTGTAGCCTGGGAAGGAAAGGAAGAAGAAAAGAGGAAGAAAAGGAGAAAAAAGAAACGGCCTGGGGAAGGAAAGGAAGAAGAAAAGGGGAAGAAAGTAGGAAATAGGAAGAAAAAGAGAAAAAAGAAGCAGCCATGTGAAGGAAAAGAAGAAGAAAAGAGGAGGAAAGAGAGAAAATGAGAAAAAGAAGAAAAGGAAAAAAAGAAAAAAGGAGATAAGATAGTTTTTGAGCTTAAATTTTTTTCATTGTTTACAATAATTTTAGCCTCTAAAAATATCAGAATTAAAAAAAATTAGAACTGAAATTAGCAAAAATACACCTGAAAAACAATTGTTCTACCAAACACGTTTTCATTATTTTTGTTTTCTAAAGATGTTTTAATTAATCTAGACGCATTTTCGTTTCAAAATGCAAATTTGTTTCTTGTTTATTCTCAAAATATTCTCGTAGATTCGTTATAAGCGTTACTGACAGTTATTGACTGGTTTGGTTGTCTACATCCATTTTGGTTTATTCAACACTGCGCTGTTTCTAAATTGCGTCTGTTTCACTCTTTGAAACCTTCGCCAGCAGAAAAATGCATTATTAATCGGAGATAGCAAAAATGTTATCTCCGTTGCATGAAAGTCTTTCTCGGTTAGGGCGAAACTTGAAAGAATCTGGATGTATGTTCTATAAACTTTCCAAACGTTTTCATGGAACTGGTTTGGACCCATTTCTGGTTGGAACTTGGAATGGTCCACGAAAATCCTTCTAGTCCAATCCAAATCAATTTGAACATTCCTTTTGACCAAATGCTGAGCTGAGGAAGGGCGTGATTTGAAAGCACAAAAAGCATAAAAAGGCCAACAAATACATGGAAAGAGAAAAAAGGCAGGGAGGAAATGCGCCCTCTTTTGAATTTCTAGCCTCCTTTCGAACCAATGTCAATAATTGTATATCCTCCTTCACCATTATTGGCTGGTGTGCAACAATCATGGGGTGCAGCCACTTGGCTATCTCAACAAGAAATCAAGAGATAACTCATATTGACCCGAAAAAGATAGATAAGAAGTACCCCAAAAGTAACATGATAATTGGTGGTATTATATTCATAGCATAATGTTAGGCCTTTGATTGTTTTTTTGTTGTTGTTGACTGTCTTTCATTGTCATTGTCTGTCAAGCTACAGTTTTTTTTTTCTTTCTTTTATTGATTGATTTCTTTTTTTCATTTATTTATGATAATAATAATAAAAAAGTACGTTTTGAAATAGACTGGTACACACAGTATAACTGTACAAGTAGTGTACAAATACTGCATTTCCATGTTCTCTTCTCTTTAAATCGACCAATGTGTTTCTGTGTCTCTTTAGTTAAAATGAATGTCCATATTTTCTACAGAGGACAGAAGATGCAGTTAATGATATATCAATATATACATGCATCTTGCAAAGACAAAGAAACACCAAAATATGCAGAACTGCACAAAACAGACACACTGCTGTTTGTTCTGTCTTGTGCTTGGATCAGTCAGCAGTCAATGCTCCTAACATGTCCACTCTTTTTCTTTTGAAAAACAAATGACAATCAAAAGTCTAAAACACTAGTTAATTTTATCAGCTAGGTTGGCATAACAATTATTGCAGAATCATGAGTCATGACCATGCATGTACATATAAAATATAACCAACAGTGCTTTCTGTGAACCAAATTCATCTGCAGACCTTGAGATATTTCTTTCTCTTTGGTTAAACAAACCAATAAAATTCATTGAGAGAGAGAGAGAGAGAGAGAGAGCATGTACTATTTACTTAGTAATTCAACTATCATGTGCTTCTGAATTTCCTGTCACTGAAAACAATGGCTTTTGAAGATGTGCACTTATTCCTCCTCACATGACAGAGTGGGCGTTGGGCAATGCAACTCTTTTGCAAATTCTGCACATTTGCACATGATGTCCCATTCTCTAGTAATATTTGGCAAACCACTATGAGGGCCCGTTGGCAATTAGCCGGACCAGTCCCCATCGGCCAAGTGGCACCGTGCCTAGTGTTTATCCGGCTGTCAAAGTCCACCGATCTCATGAATGACATTTGTTGAAACATTTGAAAAAAAGTCCACAGTGACATACTAATCTTATTGTAGCGTTTATGATTCATAGCTGAATTAAATAATGCTTAAGATCTCTCTCAAAGTTATATAACTAAGATGGGGAGATCCAAATGACTTAAAATATAGGCAGGGCAACACACACACAAATGGAGGACAGTGCTAGTGCTGAGTTTCCAGGATTCCAAACTTGTGCTCACAAAAATGACACCAATATTTTCAGAAGGCATTTGAGTCATCGGCTGCAAAGACGAGCTCCTTGTCCTCTTCAGCTAAACCCTAATAACAATGTCTCTTCGGATTGCAGCGGTTTGCAGAACTCGGTGGGGAGCAGCTCAAATTCTTCTTCTTCTTCATTGAATTCCTTCTATCAGAGCAAAGATCCCATTCCCCTACTCTCCCCTCTAGTGTTGCTGCCTTAAATTAATTGCCACAAAATCTTACTGAATTTTTCACAAGGTTTATATTCTATGGCAAGTTTATGCTATCTAAAATGCTCTATGGCACATGTGTGTTATTGGGATTTATCTCCTGTATGTCATATAAACTTATATACATGCCTCCCATGGCTCTGTAAATTGAGTACATTTTCTTTGTATGGTTGCCAATGAATTACAGATCATAAAAGAAGTCCTGCCGCTAGTTCAGTTCAGTTGAGTTGATCTTTGTTGTTGTCTTGTGACGTGCGAGCCCATCAATCATCTTGCAAATTGATCCAGGCCTAAATTATTATACCAAAACTTTGGGCTTATCTTCCTTTTCGTTTCACTTTCAATATATTGGGCCTTATCAACATTTTTTTTGCTACAAATAATCCTCACCATTGTCTGATCTCCAATGAACGCCTCAAAGTGATGGGCCGATGTAATCATATTTATCTACATTTAATTATATTTGTTATGAACTCTTTTTAGCAATACGAAAACTTCTTTACATTTGATTAAGATTGAATATGATGTGTAGAGTGTACTTATTAAAATTATATTTATTTTACAATTTAATATATCATTTTTGTCATTTTATATTAAGATAAATTAATAATTCAATAAATAGTTTAATAATAAGATATACACAATTAATTTTAAAATTCATTTAACAACACTTAAAATAAAATAAAAACTTGAGGATTAAGTCTATGGCCCTGGCAGGCTGGTCCCACCAGAAATAAATACAAAGTCTTATTCTAGAAATGGCAAAAATTCCAAGTCTTCACTGCGCAGTAATGAAAAGAACCCGCGGAAACAAAAATGCTAGCGTAAGGTTGTAGGAAATCACAGACCAATCAACACACTCGTTGACGCCTCGTTGACTATAAAGCGTGAATGTGGTTCGTATGTGAGGCTCGCTACCGTCACGGCTGACGGAACTTACCACAGTCGCAATATCTTTTCATATTCAACTTTTTATTTATTTATCTATTTTTTTTTTCTGTTCATGTCTTCCTGAATTGATTTCGCTCGTCCGTTTGGTGCCAAAACATTTTGGTTTCAATTTCAAAACCCTCCCAAGGGAAATATCGACTTCGCTATCCTCCTTATTCTCTGAAGCTCTCTCTTTTTCTTTGGGTATTTCGCTGTGGTGGCTTCGTCTACGAAGAGCTAGGGTTTTCCCCTGTTTTTTTTCCTGGAAAGGTGAGGTTCAGTCGTCCATTTTTACATTTGATTTTCTGCATATTTGTCCAATTTTCAGCCTTCGATTATGATTTTTGAATTTCTGTGTCTTCGTTATGTTTACGCGTTAATATATGGATTCCTGATAAATGATTTTATTCAATGGTCTCCCTGAGATTTTGATTGAATTTAGGGTTTGGTTGTTATGCAATTCCCTTCGGTGCGATTATGCTTTGTTTCATTGAAAATGGTTGAAATTTGATTTCTTTCTTTAGGGTTTCAAGTAAGAGTTGCGTAAACTTTATTGGGTCGTTGTTTCAATTGCGTATTCGGGATTTCATTGGTGTTATTCACCTATAATATATTTGCTTCGACTGAAAACAAGCCCTAAAAGATTATTAGGTGAAGAGTTTTTGTATTGCAAGCCATTGGTGTGGCATTTGTGCGAGTTAAAGATGAATGTGTGCTTTGATGACCTATTTCCATCATAATTACAGACACAAACCCAAAGACACATTAAAAGTTTGTTTGATGAGAATTGGTTGCAGTAAACTGGTCCTAAAAGGCTCATCCATTTGGATCTTCAGATTTCTTAGGAGTAATGCTTACCTGATGAAACTTACTTGAGATGAAAAGCGGTATCTGCCCATGAAAGTTTTATCTAAGTTCCTGACAATTATTCCTTGTCTTTCGCTAATTTCTTTCAACTAAGTAGCATGCAGGGTATCCCAATTTTGATTCCGTTTGAATTCTATATTTATAAACATGTTTAAATGAGTCTATTGAATTCTATACTTATAAGCATGCTTAGATGAGTCCTATGAAATTATCACCTTTGTGCAAAAGGATTCCATTTCCATTTATTATTATGCTTTTACAGTACATAATTTTTGGATTTTGATTGCCAATATTTATTTTATCAGCTACGAAGGCTGAAATGTATGTGATGGGAACTCAAATTTCTCTCATTTTTTTTTGGATGCAGAAGTAGATGAGAAGGAGAGGACCATCAAGAGAATTTTCTGAACTCAGAAGTTGTTCTGGGAAGAAAAGTGTGGAAAGTTGCAAGGTTAAAGGGGATGTTGATAAAGTTGTGTTCATCGATCTTGAAGATGAAGATGTCATCGATGTTGATTATCCCGAGTCTTTACAGCCACAGTCACGAGGTTCCAGTACATTGAGAAAAGATGGAAAATCTAAATTCCGTAGTTTCATCTATATAGATGATGACAATGATGATGATAATTACGTTACTCCTGTAATCTCTGTTGAAGAGGTTGGAGACCTGGATAGTGATGCCACCTCAAGCAAAAGTTCTTTTCCTGCGTCTAACTATAGGCAGAATTCTGTAACTTCGGATGGCGATGAATGTCAGGTTGTCCAGGAAAAGGGTTCTGCATTAAAGCGGTCAAGTTGCAAGCAAACCCGCTCTGGTAAAGCTCCTGGCAGAAATCGTTATGGTTTAGGTTTTGAGTCTGAGAGTGATTCATCTGATAGTGAATATTCTGATTGCGAGCTAATAGAAGGGTCTTATGGGAAGCTTCATGAACATTGGGAAAAGGCTTCTCAAAAGAGAAAACATGTTGTTCATAATGGTCAGTCTGGTTCAGCCGATCAAGCTAGTGGATCTGGATCTCATAGTGATACCCATGCTAATGTTGAAGTAGAGAATAGGACAGCACAGAGAGATGTACCTGTTTGTTCAAGTTCAAAAAATGGAAATTATGAAAAGGAAAACCTTCCAGACTTTATTGGAACCCGTGATGGCCACGGGGAGGGTAGTTCTTTTGGTCCCCAAATGGATGGTTCTGTGGAATCAAATCAGAATGTCCCAAAAGAAGATCCTCTTATTTATGAGTGGCAGAGTTCCCAAAATGATAATGAAGAAGAACAAAGTCCTGAAGAGCCTCCCTTGTGGTCTAAGGAAGACCTAGGTGGTAAACAATCGGAACATACAGGGACTTCTTTTATGGATAATGTGCAAAAGTTCAGGGATGAAACTAGTTTTTCTGATTCCTTGCCGGGTTCTGACAATGATAAAGGGAAACCTAGTGTTTTGAATGATGAAAATTTTTCCTGCAGAAACAAACATTCTGGTGAAATGCCTGGTGACCATGACAGAGTTGAATTAAGGGGCAAGAAGAATAATGAATTTCATGATGCTTCTTCTAGTTGCAATACTTATTTGCCAAAGGAGTGCAGAAATGGAGCTACTTTTGAGGAAAAGGACAAAACAGGTTCTGGACAACCATCTGATGAAACACAGATGGATTGTGGTTTCACCCCTTCTGAAGAGAAAATTGGTGCTGTCCATGAAAAATCTTGTTCCCAGGAGAATGTGATGGTAGACTTTGAGGAAGTATCTTTGTGCAACACATCGTGTAATGGAGCAAGTAGTGATCGGGGGGGATTTGATTCAGAAAGAGGGAAAGAATCATGTGATTTAAGGGATATGTTACATGCTGAAGATGGTCATGCGAGTCCTGTCCAAAGAGATGCAGCCACTGTAGAAGGAGATATAATCACTGATCGAGAGAAGCTCAAGGAGACTGCTGAATACAAGCGAGCAATAGAAGAAGAAATGGCATCTAGGCAGCAAGTCTTACAAATTCAGGTTCTGCACATGCATACATAGCTTTTATGTTTTACTTTTATATTTAAGTTTATGTTTGTTTATTTTGGTCCATCGGGCCTTTAGACTACACAAAAATAAGCACCAATTTCCCTTTTTCACCCTCTACCTTCTTGTGAGTTGAACCTTCCCACTTGGCTTTTGTGACTGGTAGTTTAAGTTAATTTTATTCATTCATGAGTATTATAGTCAGTCTTCCTTAGTACATATTATGATTTGCTATAGGGGTTCTGATAAATTCCAACCAATATTTTAGTGTTTTTCATATGCAATGTATTTATACATGCTCGACATAATCCAACCAATATTTTAACTATAATCCATACATTTTTTTTGTTACTTGTAGTTTTTGTGTATTTCAATAGCTTTCTGTTTGTACAAATTGAGCTTGAAAGGAGCTCAGTAGTCTCTAGTGAATGACCACTTGACCTGACATTGAGTATATTTCTGTTTTTCAGGCAGAAGAGGCACAAAGATTACGCAAGAGGAGAAAGGCTGAAAACATGCGGTTATTAGACATGCAGAGAAGGCAAAAGCAACGTGTGGAAGAAGTAAGAGAGACGCAAAAGAAGGTTTGTATTAATATTCAATATTCATTCATCATATCTTATTTTTTCCCTGAATGCTGCTTTTCCTTCTGTCTTGACTTTTTTTCTCTCCCCGATACAACAGTTAGCTATTTATTTACTTTTCAAGTTTAAAGGACTCTCTATCTTGTTTTAAGATCAAGTACAACTGATTGGATATTTCTGATGTGTTCAATAATGCCATATTCAGGATGAAGAAAATTTAAATTTGAAAGACCAACTTCGTGCTGAAATAAGGAAGGAGCTTAAAAGATTGGAATTGACATGTATAGATATGGCTTCTTTGCTTCGTGGCTTAGGAATACAAGTGGGGGCTGGCTTCTGTCCTCTGCCACATGAGGTAAGTTAAAATAAGTTTTTGATCTAAGATGCTTTAGGTTCTTGGTAGTTTTTGGTTGAATGGGTTATGAAAATTTGAACTACGTGGGTTTCAATGCATTCATATATTTTACCTAAATTATTTTAATGGGAATGGCGATTTCAGGTGCATGCAGCTTATAAACGGGCATTGCTGAAATTTCACCCAGACCGGGCATCAAGAACTGACGTACGCCAACAGGTTGAAGCTGAGGAAAAATTTAAGCTTATATCTCGCATGAAGGAAAAACTTTTATTAACTTCATGTTGTTGAACACATAGTTTGAATTTGGTTTCACAATTGATCGATTTTCTGATTGCAATAGATTAGGTATTTTTTTTACCCTTTTTCTGGCGGCAGATGCATTTGCCTCATAGCTTCAGATTCGTCATTGGATCCATTGGCATTTTTTCAACCTGATTTTAGCAGGTGACAAATCTATATTGTAAATCAGTTGTAGTCTCTCGTAGTTAGCAAAGGAAATTATTGTTTCAATGTACAAATGCTAACTTGCCTATTTTGTTTGGTCTTGTAATGCCATTTATCCCACAGATTTTTCTGGGTGACTAATTTAAGGCTTTCCGCTTTCTCAGGCCAATCCTTGTGGTAATGCTTTCCTCATTTTCCTATAGGAGGCTAAAAAATAGGGGGTTCTCTGTATGGGTGGTAGGGGTTCGGTAACGCAATTTTTACTCAAATTGCAAACCGACCACTATTTGCGGTTTAGTGATTTTGAAACCGCAAACCGATCGCATTTTGCGGTTTACCGCAATGTCGGTGATTTTGAAATAACCGACGCGTTTTGCGGTTTATGATGTAAACCGCAAAATGCAATTCATAAATTAGCGGTTAAAAACCGCAAGTTCTCAAGCATTCACAAAAATATAAATTCACAACCTAAATAAATAAATACACAACCTCAATTTCTCAAACATATATAAATTCACAATCTCCTAAACTTCTCAAGCATTCACACCTAAGAAAATTAAAGTTACAACTCCAAGCATTCCAAGAAAATTAAAGTTACAATTCCAAGCATTCCAATTAAAGTTAAACTTCTCAAGCATTCCAATTCCAAATCCTTTAAAGTTACAAACCAAAAGGAAAATGCAAAGTAAAATGAATTAAAGTTACAACAAAAAAGAAAAATCCAATTCAAAGTTAATTAAAGTTACAAACTAAAAGGAAAATGCAATGCACCAATGTTACAAACTAAAGTTACAAGCTCAAGTGTTGGCGGTGAGTGGATTTGAAGAACCTCGTTGTGTTGTTTGAGCACCAATGTTATCTACAAATAAAACAACATAGTTTAATACATTTTATTATAAGAAGCATAAATAACATTAGCATAAATAAACTAATTACTTACAAGTTGTCATATGTTCAATTTCCTTGTAGAATTCAACCTCATCATCTGTGCGGCTATCTTTGCGGTTTGCGGTAACCGCAAGTTTTGAAAATCAAATACAACCACAACCACAAATGCGGTTCGGTTTACCTCGATTGCGTTGCGGTATATTGTCGGTTGGTTTTTGCGGTTTTTCGGTTTAAAATGCCACCCTAGTTCTCTGTAGCAAACCCCAAATCTCCTGAACGCATCCCCTCCCATTTTTTGTCATCGAACTTCGCATTTTAATCTTATTAAAGCGAATATAAAGAAAATAAAAGATGCGGATATGAGCTAGGCTAGTTGGTCAGGGAGTGAGTTTGTCCTTTTGCACTTAAATTTGAATCTCATGTAGATTATATATAATTTTGTCAATATGTAGATTATATTAATTTAGAGTAATTTAGGTTGTGTTCAGGTTGAATCTCTTTCCTTGTATCTTCTCTCCTCTCACAGTCTCGTGTCATCTCATTTGATTTCATCGCTGCATTTACTTCTCCCCGTCACCTCCATCGCAGCTGCGCACAGATATGAGGCCTTAGAAGCGACTTTGTTCGGCGCGACAACGAAACCGACCTGAACCAAACCGTTTGGTTGGTTTGCTGACAACACCAATTTTCTGGTGCTTTAGTTTGGCGTCGGTGTTGTGTTTTCTTCCACCGAGGCTCTCGGTTCGGCATGCGATTTTGGCTCAACACCAAACCAAACCACACCGAGCCCACCCTTAGTTTAGACTGTTGCTTATATAAAGAAACTTCGTGTAGTAAAGTCTGAAGGTCGGTGAACTTCAAAAAAACATAAAGTGAGATTTACCGCTAAAAAAAAGCTATCATTCCATTTATTATTTCGTCTTTGCTAAAAAATAAAAGAGCTACCATAACCAGTGGGAGGGGAAGGGAGAAATTAAGTGCAACATTTATTGAAATTAATGAATTTCGGTCTTCACGTTTCACAGTGAATGCAGTATGACTTGAACTCCACGGTGTGGCCGAACTGTCATATACTGAATTGGTGAGTGGACATAACCAGGGGAAAGGGTGAAGCTGTAGCGCTGTAGAATCATTGCCAGGGCAATCTTTACTTCTGCGTTTGCGAAGTTCATGCCCACACAAGTTCGAGGTCCCAATCCAAAGGGTAAGAAGGCGACCGTGTTATTTTTAGTAGCTTTAGCAACCCCTTCTGAGAATCTCTCTGGTTTGAAAAGGTTCACGTCTTCTCCCCAGAATTTAGGATCATGATGAAATGCAAGATTCGGGACGTGCAATTCAGCGTTAGCCGGAATAACGAGCCCTCCCAGCTTAACATTCTTTTCAACTTGCCTATTTAGGGAAACAACCGGAGGATATAACCTTAGAGACTCGTTGATGATCATACTCATCTGCATTAGACAATGAACAAAATCAGGATTTCAAAACTTAATTGAGAACAATGCCTCTGCCTGTAATTAGATAAGCTAGCAATCAACTGGTTAACTTTCTTACCGTTTTCAGTTTGGAAATGCCATCAAGAGTTGGAGTTTGTTGACCAAATAATTGTAGGACTTCCTTTCTTGCTTCCTCTTGCCAATCCGGATGGAGTGCCAGGAGAAAGACAGTCCAAGCAAGCAGAGCATTAGTGGTTTCTTGTCCAGCAAAGTAAAACGTCTTGCACTCATCAACAATGTCATCGAACGAAATCCTCTGGTTTTCATTGGTATCATGATGAGCCTTCAAAAGTACTCCAAGAAAATCACTCCCAAACTCGTCTGCTTCTCCATTCATGGCCTTGTTTTCTCTTTTCTTAACAATCTCGGCTATGGTGTCACGTATTCCCTTCTCAAGCTTGTCCGCTCTGATCTCAGCACTGGTTTTGTAAAACATACTGCAAATTTGAATGATAGACTAAACATGAGAAGTGTAAATTTGTTGTGAATACTTCTCTGCTGCTCACAAAATTTCAATAGCTAAAAGAAACATGGTGGATTCTTTTGGTATCATTTTAGGTAAAAGAAGCTACCTGATGCCAGGAAACCTGGGCCTGAGAGCATTTTGGAATATAACGGAGGTCAACTCCATCAACATATCAAAAATTCTCTTCCCTTCTAAGTAGCTGCTGCCAAATGCGGACCTTGAAATCACTTCTGAAGTCAACAACCTAAATTCTTCAAACACCTCGATCTCCTTGCCTTCATGATTTTTCCACCTTTGAAGCATTGTCTCAGTGCTAGTTATCATATCAGGAACCATACCCTAGTAACACATCAACATCTTGCGGTCAATAACCAAATTTTCACGATAGAAAATTTTACTTTTCCCCTTCAAACTATATATATATATATATATATATATATATATTTTTTTTTTTTTTTTTTTTTATTTTATATAGTAAAAATAGCTTACCTTTAAGCTCTCTCCATGGAAGGCATGGTTGGCCAGCTTTCTTAACTTGACCCATTTTTCACCTTCTGCCATGGAAATACTTTCTCCAAATAGCTTCTTCACATAGCCTTGGGACTTCTGTTTTCGAAAGAGCCTATCTTTGTTGTTTAGTATCTCTTTGCTCAACTCAGGTTCCGCAATGAGCAACTGAGGTTGAGTACCTTGCCATTGAAGAAAATTCTTCCCTGTTGCGACAAAACGACTAAAATTTATCTTTGAACTAATTAAAGATTGATAAAAACCAAAGTTAATTAATGAAGAGTTCCTACGTACCATATATTTTGGTCCATTGGTGAGTATGAGGTTGAACTGTAGGGAATATGTCATGTGACATGTTTCTTGGCCTGCTCATAGCTTCCTTTTTCATACTCATGATTTCTTTGGTGCTTCCATGGACAAGTCTGTAAGCAGGGCCATGTATTCCTTGCAGACCCATGAATTTCTGTATGCGATTTGGAACCCACCATACTTTGCGAAAGATCCTGATGAGAGCTAAAAGAATTACAAGGAACACACACACAGAGCTTGAAACAGTGAACATCGAGTCTCCTAATAACCAACTCATTTCTTTTTCTTGATTGATATGTTTTCCTCTTTGCGGATGTATCTATTTATACTCAATTTTAACTGTCGGGTGCTTCTTTGTTCTTTTCGATAATTTCTAATAATTAGAATCGGTCAGGTCAGAGCTACCATATTAGAATAATGAGGGTACAAATTGCAGACTTCATGAAATTATTTCGACCCTATTATCGGTTTCAGCGTCTTAAAAAAGAGATATATTTGTGCATCAACATATATTTTCATCCCTTTGAAGAGCATTATGAATTATTGGAAACAAACAAGATGCCATTTTTGACTATATATATATATATATATATATTTGAGGATCCCTCAAATAAGTTTATTTGAGAGACACTATTGTAAGGCCTACCATACATTGTATTTCATTAATTCAAATAATCTATTTGATATTTATTCATTCGAAGATCATCTTTGCAAAAAATCACTTGAATCCGATATCATTTGATTACTCAATTAAATTGTTAAAATTTTAGTACTTTATTGAAGTACTATGTTCATTGATTTTGTAGGACATAATTAGATGTTTAAACTGTTTTCGATTTGTCTAATTTTTTTTTTCAAAGATGATTTATGAATGAAGACTTAAAAAAAAAATTATTTGAATTGTTGGAAAAAAAATTCGTAGAATACTTTAAAGAGCGTCCCTCAAATAAAATTATTTGGAAGAATCTCTTAATATGAGAGATTGATAAAAAATAGTTGCCATAGTTGACATACATTATAGATTATAAACTTGACATGATATTATATTGACGCTCGTCAGATGGCGTTAGCCAAATGCAAGGTTGGTTGATTATAATATTTGCCCATGTCATTACAATTATGGCTCATATCATACATGGATTTGGAGTTTCTTATAGGTTAATCCCATTAGAATAGATAAATATTGCTAGCTGGCTGGCCACATTCCCTATATATATTACGTATCTTTCCCATCATTTCTATCGATATATATATATATATATATGGTAGAGTGTTTAAGCTGCATCACATCACATCACATATATTATATCCAAAACGGCGTACATGTGTAATATAATATAATTGTGCAGCCAGCCAGAAATAAACTCAGTCTGAATTCTGACTGTTTCTACGAAACTACTCATGATTTTTCTGAGCTCTGATGTGTCAACGATTAGCAGCTGGACCTGCTCATTTAAATAAGGCCAAAAAAGAAAACTCAAGGTGCAGAAGAGTGATGACAATAAAGAGGATGAAAGGATGAAAGGATGAAAAGCATGCAAAGGTTTTAAATTTGAATTGACATATTCGAACGTTCGTCACGATCTTTTTGTTTTTTCTTTCTTGTACAACAATTTGCTATTTCTTTATTATCTTTCAAGTTTTGAGGACTCTGTGTTCCGTAATTTCAAGATCAAGCAGAATATAGTGTTCTCACATCAGAAACGTTAACAAAGTAAAAAACAACTTAATAATACCAATACCTTTTGTAATAAAATATCATATCTATTAAGCTGTGTAAGTGATTAAGTTGAAACAATATCGCTGTTGCTATAAATTGTAATCATATTTAGGATGAAGAAAATTTGAAATTTAACTTTACATCCTTTCTGAAGTACGTGCATGTTATCACTAAAGTAAAGTCTCTCTCTCTCTAATGTTAAGCTGCATGTAGACACAAGTATTTAGGGCTCGTTAATGGGCTGGGCCGAGCTAGTCTAGCCCAAATTTAATAAGCTTGGGTCGGGTAGGGTTGAGCTTTAAAAAGAAGAGAAAAAATAACGGGCTGGGCCGGGCTGAGTTTTTTTAGAAAATTCAAAGCCCAGGCCTGACTCATGGGCCGGGCTTGAAAAAGCCCATTGAGCTGGGCCGGGCTGAAATGAGCCTACTTCATTCAAAAAAAAGAAGAAGAAGAGGAGAAAGAAACAATGTGCCATTCAAAAAGAGGCACTGAACCGCATCATAATTAGACCATAATATATTTTAAGAAATAATTTTTAAAAATAAGAAGTATAAAAAAATATTTTTTTAAAAAGATGGTGTGAATAAATATGCAAATGCTTAGTGATGAGTTCGAAAAAAGCATGATTATATTTGATGGTATGATTATGTTTGGTGATATGATATGTTGTTCGTCTTATTCTTGATTTATATAATTGTTGTATTAATAATTGACATAAATTAATATGTTAATCATTCAATTATAAACTAGAAATAAATAAAGAAAAATAAATGAAATGAAACAAAATAAGAAACTCAAAATAAACACAAACAACAATTTCGATGCTTTTTTGAATGATTTTTGTTTTTGTTTTGTTTTTTTTGGGTCAACAAAGATATCATAAAGGCCAACCGGCAAAAGCCCAAAAGGGAGCCAAGCCCAACCAAACCAACAGAACAGACACACCAAATCAAAGAACTAAAAACAAGCCAAAAGAACAAAACAAACGAAAAACCACACAACAAATGGTTCTACAAGGAGCGTAATTACAAGCAGCAAAGCAGCGAAAAAAAAAAAAGGAAAAATAGAAAGAGGGAGCTAGTGCCACTGCCACCTCATAACAGGGCCTCAAACAGAGGTTGCCCTGTATATTATTTAAGCTATCTTGCCCGGTATATTATATACTATAAACACTAAGATCAAGATTATGGGCAATTCTGGTGGTACTTTTTGACAGTTCACAGAGTGTGCAGCACAACCTGAACTCCATGTTGTGGACGAACTGTAAGATACTCATACGGGGAGTGGACATAAGCAGGGGAAAGAGTGAAGGTGTAGCGTTGGAGAATCATTGACAGAGCAATCTTTGCTTCTGTGATCGCAAAGTTGAAGCCCACACATGTCCGGGGTCCCATTCCAAAGGGTAAGAATGCAGCTATGTTATTGTTAGTAGCTTTAGCAACCCCTTCCGCGAATCGCTCTGGTTTGAAAAGTTGCACGTCTTCCCCCCAAAATTCAGGCTCATGATGGATTGCTAGAATTGGGATTATCAATTCAACGTTAGCAGGAACAATGAGCTTCCCCAGTTTAACTTCCCTTCTGACCTTCCTCTCCACGGAAACAACAGGAGGATATAACCTTAAAGACTCATTGATGATCATACTCATCTGCACGGTGATGAACATAAATGATTGGATATTTAAAAAGAAAACAGGATTGCAGACATAATTAATCGAAAGCAAATAGGTCGAGTTCTTGAGTTTCTTACAGTTTTTAACTTGGAAAGGCCGTCAGGATTTGGATTTTGTCTACCAAATAATTGCAGGACCTCCTTTCTTGCTTCCTCCTGCCAATCTGTATTAAGTGCCAGGAGAAACACAGTCCATGCAAGCATACTATTAGTGGTTTCTTGTCCGGCAAAGTAAAATGTCTTGCACTCGTCAACCAAATCATCAACCGAAATTCTCTGGCTGTCATTGGTATCATGATGAGCTTTTAAAAGTAATCCAAGAAAATCACTCCCAAAGCTGTCTTCTCCATCCATTGCCTTCTGTTCTCTTTTCTCAACAATCTCTATTATGGAGTCGCGCATTCCTTTCTCAAGCTTCTCTGATTCGATCTCATCGCTAGTTTTAAAAAACTTACTGCAATTTTGAATGAAGGCCTAAACATGAGAAGTGGCAACTGACATAATCTTTGAAGAATACTGTTGAGAATAGTTTCTCTGCTGTGCAGCAGATGGGAAGAAACACAGATAAGAATATGATCCCTTCTTCAATGTGGTTATTCCCCAAGTCAAAATTTCGTTAAATGGAAAATTACCTGATTCCAGGAAATCTGACAGTGAGAGCATTTTTGAATATTAAAAAGGATAACTTCATTAAATTCTCCAAAAGTTCTGTCCTTCCAAGTAGCTGCTGCCAAAAGCAGTCCTTAAAATCACTTCAGAAGTGAACATCCTAAATGGTTCGAACACCTCAATCTCTTTTCCTTCACTGTTTTTCCACCCCTCTAGCATCGTCTCGGCACTAGCTACCATTTCTGGAACCATGCTCTAGTAAATCAATACCCCGTCATCGAATAAGAAAATTTACCTTAAATTCATGATCTTTTAGTATTTTCGCATTCATAGATAATTGATACAACATTCACTACAGCACTCTCTGCAAGAATTCATATACCCATAACATTAAGGACTTACTTTTAAGCTCTCTGCATGGAAGGCATGGTTAGCCAGCTTTCGCAATTTTCCCCATTTTTCACCGTCGGTTGTCCCAAGACCATCTCCTAAAAGTTTCTTGACATAGCTTTGGGGCTTCCTTTTTGCAAAAGCTCCATCTTTGTTATTCAGTATCTACTCGGGTTCCATAATGACCAACTGAGCTTGAGAACCATACCACTGAAGAAAATTCATCCCTGCAATTGCATTTAAATTAAAAATGACCAAAGATTCTTAGCCACAAAACCTTTTTAAAAACCACTGTTAATGAAATGGTTTGTTACCATATATCTTGGTCCACGAATGAACATGAGGTCGAACTGCAGATACTATGTCATGGGATAAACTCATGGGCCTGCCAATAATTTCCCTTTTCATGTTCAAGATTTCCTTGGTGTTTCCATGGATAGGTCTGTAGGAAGGGCCTTTGATTCCCTGCAAAGCCATCAGCTTCTGTATGCGAGTTGGAGCCCACCATAGTTTGTAAAAGATGTTGAGGAAAGATAAGAGAAGAAGAAACACACACAGAAAGCTTGAAAGAATGATAACTAGGCCTCCCAAACTACTCATATTTTTCGTATAGTTTTTCCTCTCTAGCTCTATCTAAATCTAATATCTCATTTCAACAGTCTGCTATTAAGTTTCTTGCTCTTGTTCTGAGGTCACATATTGTACAGCATGAAGTCAAAACTATGAATGAATCAGGATGGATGCATGTGGTGAAGAAGTTGCCACCTTGGGCCCCATTCAGACTTCTTGGTGTACGTTTTCATCCCTAGCTAATTGGCTCTTTGTTTTGGTGTTGAAATTAATGCACATTTGTGCTAAAAAATATAGAAAAATCTAGAAGCTTGATGGGAAGTCGGCAGCCACATGCGACCTTGGAGAACTATCTAGAGAAAGCCAAACATATGTGGCTGGGGTTAGTCTTCCTAAGTCGGTGGACCACGGTATGGCGGTGGATCATGTCTATAAATAGACATACATGTGATCATGCAAGGTGGAGCACAAAATCTACCCAACCCAAGTCAAATGGGGAGTCCAATAAAAAAAACCTCCCAAACTATAAGGGAGCTAATAAGCTCACCAATCTAAGTGAAGGGCCAAGTAGTCGAAACAAGTCTAAGCAAGTGTGATGACCAATAAGCTAAAAAACTAAGGAGGCCAATTAGCCTACACTAAGTCATGTATTATTCTCTTCAATGTAATAAAATCACTTTGTTTCAACTATTGTCTATTGTCCTAAACTCCTTCATCACATAAACCAACAACGATATCAAAGCAACATACAACACGCCTACTAAATTCTAACATTTGGCAACATAGTATCCTCCCCTCATGTAATGTTTTATTATGTCCTCCTAGACTTTTGGTATCATATATTATATCGTATTTGTCTACCTTCCTCTTAACATCAATTGGTCTTTTCTAACTTACTCATCGTAGTACGTAGTCCGCCTGTTAGTTTTCAATTTGGTTTGAGTATTATAAGTAGAACATATGTTTTTGGGGGTTGTTTATTGAAGGCATTGAAGAGGGAGTACAAACAACTAACAACTGTTATTACTTTAGATAAAACAAATGGAAAATGGTGATTGATAAGTATTGGAATGGTAATTGTAGCTTGCGGAATGATAGTTGGAAGAACAATCCAACATGTAGTAAAAACAAAATGACGAAGGAAACAAAGAAAAGCAAATCAAAAGGGGGTAGAAAACTGTGCAAAAACAAGACAAATTTCACAACAATTTGGGCATAGTAAGGGCCAGACGGGCTTGAAAGCATAAGAACAACCATGAGTCTTTATTGAAACTTAAAACCTGGTTATAACCAATTACATCCCTGATGGGCTTGAAAGCATCCTGAGTTTATTCTTTCACATGTTAAGGCTTTTGTCTTTGCTAAGACGAACCATTCTCTTACATGTGTATTACTAGTACTTTGATAATCTGTAAATCAGTTGCACTCTTTTATACTAGGGTACCACATCCAGTGGCTTCAATGTTTTCCATACACCAAGTGCCCGATCTATTCCCAGTTCTCGTCTTTGCAGTTTACAGTTTATGTAGCATCACTTGAACTCCATGTTGTGGACGAATTGTTAGATAATCAACGGGTGAATGGACATAACCAGGGGAAAGGGTGAACTGGTAGCGTTGTAGAATCATTGACAGAGCAATCTTTGCTTCAATGGCTGCGAAGTTGAAACCAACGCAAGTTCGAGGTCCCATTCCAAAGGGTAAGAAAGCGGTTATGTTATTATTTGTAGCTTTAGCAACACCTTCCGAGAATCGATCTGGTTTAAAAAGGTGCACGTCTTCCCCCCAGAACTCAGGCTCATGGTGAAGTGCTAGACATGAGATGAGCAATTCAACGTTAGCGGGAACAATGAGCCTTCCCAGTTTAACTTCCCTTGTAACTTTCCTATCAATGGAAAGAACAGAAGGGTATAACCTCAGAGACTCATTGATGATCATGCTCATCTGCATGAAAAAGGACAATTGATTTGAAAAGAACAGAAAAATCCGAACTCTATTCAAAACATTTCTGCCACTTAGAAAAGAAATAGGTTGAGTTCATGAATTTCTTACTGTTTTCAGCTTGGAAATGTCATCGTGTGTTGGATTTTGTTTGCCAAATAATTGTAGGACCTCCTTTCTTGCTTCCTCTTGCCAATCTGTATGAAGTGCCAGAAGGAAGATAATCCAAGCAAGCAAACCATTACTGGTTTCTTGTCCGGCAAAGTAAAACGTCTTGCATTCATCAACCAAATCATTGGTATCAAGGTGAGCCTTCAAAAGTAATCCAAGATAATCATTCCCAAATTTGTTTTCTTCTCCAGTCGTTGCAGCCTTTTCTCTTTTCTTAACAATCGCTATGATGGAGTCGCGCATTGCTTTGTCAAGCTTCTCTGATTCTATGTCATCACTGGATTTAAAAATCTTACTGCAATATGGAATGAGATTATGCATAAGAAGTGACAGCAGACGAATTATTTCCAAAGAATTGAGAATAGTTTATCTGTTGTACAGCAGATTGGAAGATGGGGAAAAAGAAAAAAAAGATTAGTTCTCTGCACAACTAGCCTAATGCCTCAGAAGTAGCTGAGTTCAACTATACAAAATTAAATTGAACATGTGATCAATTTCATATGTGGTAGCTTTACTGAGATCAATTTGATTGTTTGTGGAAGGAAACACATGCAGGAATAAATAGGATTTTTTTAGGAACTATATTATAATATTTGAGATATTACAACCTATATCTATAAGATATCTTTCTAATGGTTACAATGAAACGGAAAACCCATAAGTATCCTAATAAATGCTAATAACAACATAACAGCTAAAACACTAATGTATTGTCATTGAAGACCCTTAACTATGGTAACTCTCGTAACGAAGGGACTAACAACAATGAAGCACAATAGGATAGAGACAAAGGCTGGCTAGGATAAGGCTTGGCGAGCGATGATAACTGACAAGGGGGAGAAGGCTCAATCTTCAATAGAGAGCATAAGAAGGAGAAATGGCTCAATCTTCAACAGAGAGCATATTACATGGATAAATGCATGGCTTAATCTTCAACAGAGAGCTAGACACGGAGAGAGTGAAAGATAAAGGCTCATCAATGAGCAGAGAGCTTGACACGGAGCGTTGAAAAATAAAAGGAAATGGCAGCGGCAGGAAATGGCAGCGGCAGAGAGAGAAAAAAAAAATTACTGATTATAGAAGGGAGGAGAAGATGGAGAACTATATAGAAGCAAACACCCTTCCGGGCGAGGAGAGCCAACGACTCTCAATGTTGGCAAATGAAGGATCACTAATTGGCGTTAGCCATTAGCTCTGATACCATGTAGAAACTGTATATTCGATTATAATATTTGAGATATTACAACCTATATTTATACCCTAATAAGATATCTTTCTAGTGGTTACAATGAAACGGAAAACCCATAAGTATCCTAATAAATGCTAATAACAACATAACATCTAAAACACTAATGTATTGTCATTGAAGACCCTTAACTATGGTAACTCCCGTAACCCCCTAACAATGTGTAGTTGCTAACATGGATTGTTTCTCTTTACTTCTTTAGCAAGGTACGGAATGTATAGCTGGATATTCAACATGATTTGAAAATATCTAGTACAACTGGAGTGGAGATTCAGAGTCAAAAAGAGGATTCCTTACTTCTTTCTCTTATTCAGAACCGTGCATGAGACTTTCATCTCGCACTACTCCTAAGTAATCAAGTACTGGGCTCTAGCCAATGGAAATAGTCATCTGATTGGTCTACAGATAAGTTGTATTCCATCAGTAATGAAGGTTCAGAATTTCATACTTTGATCAATCAAAGAGCGATTCAACAACTAATTAAGAAAGATCCATTATTCAGAACCTTCTTTCAAGTTGGAATGAACATAGATAAAGCTGATGTGGTTCATATGATTTTTTTTTTGGGTCAATTGATGGTTCATATGATTATTCCCCAATTTGAGATTAATTCAGTTAAAAGCAAGATACCTGATGCCGGGAAATCTGACGTTGAAAGAATTTTTGACTAATAAGAAGGATAACTTCATCAAATTGTCAAAAAAACTCTTCCCTTCTAAGTAGCTGCTGCTAAATGCTGTCCTGGAAATCACTTCTGAAGTGAACAACCTAAACTGTTCATAAACCTCAATCTCTTTTCCTTCATGATTTTTCCACCCATCTAGCATTGTCTCAGCACTAGCTATCATTGCCGGGATCATACTCTAGTAAAACAATACCATCTTGTTATTAGAAAATTTATCTTCAATTTATGATATTTTCTTAGTTTCACGTTCATATTATAGAACTCTTTGAAATAGTTAACAGTAACTGTATGAACTTACTTTTAAGCTCTCTCCATGGAAGGCATGGTTGGCCAGCTTTCTCACTTTTGACCATTTGTCAGCTTGGTTTGTTGTCCCCATACTATCTCCTACTAGCTTTTGACATAGCCTTCGGGCTCTCTTTTCGGATAAGCTCCATCCTTGTTACTTAGTATCTCTTTGCACAACTCGGGTTCCGTTATGACCAACTGAGCTTGAGAACCATGCCACTGAAGATAATTCTTCCCTGTAATTGCATAAAAAATGACCAAATTTGTTTTGCAACTAAGCTTTGGAAGCCATAGTTAATGAAGAGCTTGTAAATACCATATATCTTGGTCCATGAACGAATATGAGGTTGAACTGCAGATAACACGTCATCTGATAAATTTCTGGGACTGCCCATAGTTTCCATTTTCATGTTGAAGATTTCTTTGGTGTTTCCATGGATAAGTCTGTAAGAAGGCCCTTTGATTCCCTGTAAAGCCATCAGATTTTGTATACGCCTCGGAGTCCACCATACTTTGTGAAAGGCCTTGATGAGAGCTAAGAGAACAAACAGACACAGAAAGCTAGACACAACGACCACTGGGCCTCCCAAACTACTCATTTTTTTGTATTGCTTTTTTATCTGGCTGTAGCTCCCAAACTACAAACTGAGGATATCTTATCTCCTGGCTTTGCCGCTGATGAGATGCCATATTCAAATTCTTCCAATGAGATGTCCTTCACATCATAGTCCGCCCAGAGATGACAAGAGAACTTGATTTTGTTTCCTTGCTTTGTTTAGATTTACTCTTTGTCTTTCCTATTTGTTATTTGACTCTTAGTTTTGGCTTTACACTTTTCAATTTGGTTCGGCTATTAGAAGGACATCTGTTTCTGTTGGTTCTTTAATGAAGAGAAGAGAGTATATGAAACTCACAAATGTTATAGTTATCTGTTTCCTTCCTTCATTATAGAAATGGTAGCTATGGTTTGCCGAATGAGATCTGGAAGAAGAAGGTTATTTGAAGAAGAAAAAAAAAGTGTTGTAGGAAGAATTTAGTTAAAAGGAAAAATGAATTTGGATATGTGCCATTATTCACCTGTGCAAAATATTTGCATTGGCACACCAAAAGCTAGCAGCTGATGGGGGTGGAGAACGCTCTCCATACTGAGCTCTGCATTCTGCAAGATTTAATGTCTGTGATGAGCTCAATTTAAAGCAAGCTCTCACTCATGTCATGCCAACTATTAATCGTATGAGAAATTGAAAATAATTACCATTATTAGATTTTGTTCTGTTGAACAACATAGCTGAAGCACATCGCTTGGACAGCTTTGCAATGAGCATAGGCCCAATAACATCTCCCCCAGTGGAAATGATAAACAATAAAGAAAGAAAAGAAGATCAAAAGGGGGCAGAACATTGTGCAAAGTGCAAAGCAAGACAAATTCATAACAATTCACACAGTAATAAAAATGAATCCAATTAATGTAGTCAAAATAAAATGACTTCCTAAATGACAATTATAAATCAAGCTTAATCCATGATTAAAAACAAAATAGGTTCTCATGCAAGTTGAGGATTGAAGTTCAAAGCTCAAGTGATTAAGAACAGTTACCCCTGCACCTGAAGTCTAGTGTTCAAATACATAGAGTATTTGAATACTCAAATAACCCCTCTCTCAGTATTGTTTGTGTAAAAAAGAAGACAAAAAGATCAAAAAGACAAAATATAAGTTAACTAGAATCATTCAATACCCAGGAACTAAGAGGGTCAGATTAAGTTGAGCACAAAGTTGGAAACAAGTTCTCAGACACATAACTTGATAACATGATATCTGCCTTGCTGAGCTCCACCAGGAAGTCATGTTCATGTCGGATTTTTGATGTCTTCTATGCTGCTCTCCATCTATCTTCTTCATCTTATAAAAGGGTCTTGCCTGAGCCAGTTTTGCCAATGCCAATGCCAACGCAGTTTCTCTACCGCTCATCATTTATAGGCATTGCCTGAGACTGAATTGGCATTGGCTTTTCATAGCTAAAGCTTTTTTGTGAGGATGTGTCCCAAGATTTTAGCAATGAGTCCAGGTTGGTGCCATGTCTTAATTGGCTTGGGCACATTCTCACCATCTATCTTCAATTCTAATTCTTTATTTTCCTATTTTCCAATTGTTTCCTATCTTCAATTTCAGTTCTAGAAATCTCCTACTACTCAATTTAGAAATTTTTACAGAATGGTTTATAATCTATTTCATCTTTTGTCTTTTTCGCCCTTTCTTCTTCCTCGTCTGTCCTATGTCAGCTTTCAATCACGCCCCTAACCCTAACCTTAATTTAGAAATTAGGCTAGATTTCTGTTTCTCCTCAAAATTCCATCGCAATTTGACAATTTGCCTTCAAACTCGACTGAAATTTCACCCAAAATTCCTGCCTGACTGAATTATGCTGGCCCAATCTGTTTTAACATATATTTTAATTAGGAAAGCATCACCATGTGTGCCAACTTTGTTTATGGCCCACTTTGACAAGTGGAATCATTCCTTTCCAGTTTTGACAACCAACGGCTAGTTTTTCAAGTTTTTGTTATGCTTTTTTTTTTTTTTTTTTTTAATTTATAAATATTCCAACAGCTATAAAATCAACGATTCTGATTCATTTTAGGCAATCTCAACAGCAAAATTTTACATCTAACGGCTCAAATTTAAATCCAACGGTCAAATTAATATTTATAATTAATCTAAGTCAGATTCAACCCCAAAACTTATTCCAAACTCTATAAATAGTCATTCATTTGCTAAATAATCCACCAAAAATCATTTTTTTCCTTTCTCCCTTTGTTTTCCTTTCTCCCTTTGTTATAATTTTTCATTCTACATTCATTCTTGTTGAGAATGGCCCCAAAACCCCAAAGAGGTGTGAATTGGAAACCACAAGAAGATGAGGCATTATGTAGAGGGTGGGTTTCTGTATCTGAAGATGGGGCTATTGGCACGAATCAATCAAATGATTCATTTTGGCGGTACAAATTTTGGAAAATGATCCGGGCATGAGCGGAGCCGAGGTACGATCACCGCAAGCTATTGCTTCTCTCGGTTCAAGATCATCAACCAACAATGTTCTCTTTGGAAGGCATGTCTAACAAAGGCCAATGCAAGGCATGTGAGTGGCTCCAATCTTGAAGATGTGGTGAGTACCCATTTTTTTCAATGCTTAAATTTATAATTTTAATTGTTTTCAATTATTAACTTGATTTTTATTTTATTTCATGGGTAGGATATAAATGCAAAAACAATTTTCATGAATGATAATAAACCTCCAAATAGGCCTTTCAAGTTGTATCATGCTTGGCAAATCTTAAAAGATTGCCCAAAATGGAACGACCTATGTGAATCTCCCACACAATCATTCAAAGATTCTTCTCATAGTGGCAATACAATCAATTTGGAGGAAGATGAAGATGATGCGGTCATGCCCACTCCAAGGCCATTGGGAAGAGATAAACAAAAGGATGAAAAAAAAGGGAAAGGTGTTGAAAGTTATCTCAACCAAAGTGGTAAGTTCTTGTCTGAATTGGTTCAACAAGGAAATGAGGCAAAAGAGGATAGGCGGCGAAAGTTAGAGCTCCTACAAGAGCAACATGCATATCAAATCCAACAAGATAAGGAGGCTAATGAATAGAGGATAATGTCTATGGACCTATCCAAATTTACTCCAAGAAAGAAGAAATATTGGGGGAATAAGCAAGATGAAATTATTGAGGCTCAGATGAATACAAGTTCCCCCTACAATCCGGAAGACAACTCTGGAGACTATTATCCAAGCCCTCCACATAGTGGTTATTAATTTACGTTTATTTGTAATTGTTGTTTATCTTTATTTATAATTGTCGTTTATCTTTATTTTTAATTGTTGTTTAGCTTTATTTTTAATTATCGTTTATCTTTATTTGTAATTGTTGTTTATCTTTATTTATAATTATCGTTTATCTTTTTTTTATGATTGTCGTTTTTTTTTCAATGATTAGTTTATTTTTTAAATTCAATGATAAACCATATAATTCATTAAAATCACACAACCACTTTTATAATTTAAACACACTTTCATAATTTAAATACACAACATAATTTAAACACGCTTAGATAATTTTAACACACTTACATAATTTAAACACACAACATAATTTAAACACGCTTAGATAATTTAAACACACTTACATAATTTAAACACACAACATAATTTGAACACACAACATAATTTAAACACACTTACATAATTTAAACACACAACATAATTTAAACACACAACATAGCTCATTGCCCCTCTACTTCTGATCTCCAAATGTGGTTGATCAAATCATTTCTGTGATTGATGCACTGAGCACGAAACTCTATTATGACGGACCATGAATAGTCTGAGATAGTTTGTCCGTCCCGCTTATATCATAGGTGATAGTTGGCTCAAGCTCATAAGCAAGTCTTGCTCTTTGCTCTTCTAGATGTTCGTGGACAATTGTTCTACATCAGATTCTCGTGATCTAGATCCTCATGCTCATCCTCAACAATCATGTTGTGCAATATTATGCACGCCATCATGATTGAATGAAGTTGTTCTTTGTGCCACATACGCAGTTCCCCTAACGATTGCCCATCGAGCCTGGTATTCAAGGCTCTTTCACATCCTTCCTATAAGCTTCTTGTTTTGGGCAAATAGTCTTTTTGGAGTATCCGGTTGGGAAATCGCTTCACCAATGTAGCCCAACGAGGGTAGATACCATCAGCCAAGTAATAACCTGTATTATATTCATTTCCATTGACAACATATTGGATATGGGGAGACACTCCATTCTCTACATCATTGAACAACGGGAACGGGCTAGGAACGCTGATATCATTGTTCGATCCAAAGAACGCCAAAAAGGCATGCCATATCCAAGTGTCGACGCGAGGCCACCGCCTAGAACGGCAGCTGGCTTACGCTTAGCCGAACCTTCCTAAGCAAAGCTCTCTTCCATTCCCAATGCATGCACAAGACAACATGCTCAGGAATCTCGCGATAGCCTTGTGCAAGAGCTGATGAGATCGGGCCGGATTGGGAACGGAGTACCACTCGACATACATGGCTTCAATAATAACAAAACTTTCGCAAACATTCAAGGTCGATTCACCCAATCCTGTGATGGGTCTTCGGTGGAGAGAGCATCCATATCGCGAGCATTCAAAAAGCAGCCGTTAGCTGGGCTTCGGGATAGACTTTGTCGTCCCGCAAGCATCTATCTTCGGGCAAAGTATGGCTCATGCAACAACATCATTCAAGATGAGAAGTCTTCATGCGAACGCCGCAAAGTCCACCGGGGAGTAAAGTGGTCTGCTGTAGTCCTCCATGAGACTCTTATGATGTTTTTCTCTCCCGATTCTTGTATTCACGGCTCATACCGCAATATGTAACTACACCATGTTTGGATTGTTGAGCATATTGCTCAAAGAAACGTATGATGGTTGAAATATGCCATTGCAACCCTCGCTGATGAAGGTCATCATCATCAGAATCATCATTGAAGAAATTTTGTATAGCCTTCCCACGTGAATTCATTGTAAGAAGGAGAATTGAAGGAGATTGTGTGGTCGATTCAGTATAATAACACTTCTTAAATAGACAAGAGAATGAGATAAGGGAAAGTGAGATGAATAGAGATGAACAATGGCAATGAACAATGGCAAAGTCAGATGAATAGAGATGAACAATGGCAATGAATAATGGCAAAGTCAGATGAATAGAGATGAACAATGGCAATGAACAATGGCAAAGTCAGATGAATAGAGATGAACAATGGCAAAGTGAAATGAATAGAGATGAACAATGGCAAAGTCAGATGAATAGAGATGAATAATGGCAATGAACAATGGCAAAGTCAGATTAATAGAGATGAACAATGGCAAAGTCAGATGAATAGAGATGAACAATGGCTAAGTCAGATGAATAGTCACAAAAAATGGTTCAGAACGTGATTGAAACAACACAAGATGTGAAATGGTTCAGAACATTATTCAATGAGGATAAAGGAATCCAATGAAGTAAAAGTAAAAGTAAAAATGGAAGAAAATTATGGCAATGGCTTCAATGAAGGGTTCGAATTATTCCGGGCATACGTATGGTGTTGTAATTGTTTTTATTTTTAAGTGAAATTCTATTATGTTTTGAAATTTTAATTTTTTTAGGTTAAAATGTTTAGAAAATTAAATCATGAGTATTGAAACAAAAATAATATCAAGAAAAATTAACAAGAAAAAAAAATTAGGGGTTAATCATTCTTAAACAATTTAATAGTTATGCAGACTCAAATTATGAGTCCGCAAGGTTGGAGGAAAAAAAATTTTGAGTCCTGAAAATACATGAATAGTTGTATTTTGGAGGGTGAAAATTTGAGTTTAGCCCCAACATGGTTGGAGATGGTCTAACCCTAACCTTAATTTAGAAATTAGGCTAGATTTCTGTTTCTCCTCTTCCATCGCAATTTGACAATTTGCCTTCTCCTCATCGACCGAACTTATAGTCCCGTGTTGTGATGGGGAATTTTCCGTCTTGGTGTCGAGTTTGGGATGCTTGCTTTCTTAAGGTGAATTGGCCTAAATTTTGAGGCCCAAAACTGACATTCTCAATTTCACTATAAACAGAAAGGCCCTATGACACAAAAATGGCAATACAGGTCCAAATTTGACACCATGGGTTATGTGTGTTGTTGGGCCTTTTGCCCATTCTTAGATCTATAAACGGGCCGGATTCAGATAAGATATACTTCAATCCAAATTCGAATCCATTTATAATCGGATTATCGGATTGTACCTATCAATTCATATCTGACACGCATCAGATTCAGATCGGATCAAATTATTATTGGATTTATTTTGTGATGTACAAAAAAAAAAATCAAAATTTCATTAGTAGCCTCATTCTTTTATTGTATTTATCTACTTATTGAGGCCTAAAAAAATCTCAAGAAAGATCCGTGCATATTTTTAGGTCCAATTCATTATCATGCTAAGGGATGCGGAGGCCCATCAAATATAGCTACGAAGTGCCTAAACAAGCTTTGATATTCGGGCCATGCCAAGCGAGACTACAATTTGGCACGTGGGGAGGTTCATGATATAGGTTTACCAATTTCACATGCCAACATGTAAAGTTTAACGATGCCACATGCTCGAGCTCACCTAGCCCACTGCTTAGTCAAGCATTATCTAACGCAGTGACATGCCATGTCAAATGACTCCCCTTAGTGCCAAACCACCTGACAAACTTAAGTGGCTCAAGCCACATACGTGTCTGGGGCTTACTGAAGCAGGTTGTGGTGTGGATAGGTACGGAGGTCCATAAGGCCTATTGAGGGTTCAAAAGGTGGAGGGTTTGGGTTGCTTGGGAGCACCGAACTTTTGTAAGCCCAACACATGGGTAAGTAAGAGAGAAATTCTAGCACCCTTTCCCTAGAGATCGAACCAGCCTTGCCCAATTCAAACTGAAAGCCTTAAAATCCAGTTTACATAAATATCTAGGCTGATGAAAGAGATAAGCCTTAACTTTTCTGTTTGACCATCAACTTTACCCTTTTTTACCTCTATGAGCTCACGCAGGAAAAGAGAAAGGAAAGCCAAGCTGGAGTTTTGCCTGGAAAGGAAGCCTTTGCAAGGTCCAGCTGCAGGAAGGTTTTGGGACACCAAAATGTTTTGTCTCAATAGCCATGGATTCAACTGATTTTATGGAAATTTCACTTATTAAGGCCATATTGGAGAAAGTGAAGGGAAAGAAATGAGAAGACTTAGCCAATTGAGAATAAACCATTTAGGGTTTTTGAGGTAAAGAAGAGTTCCAACGCCAATAAAAGGAGGTCATGGGCTACCCAGCGAGGGGGACTCAACTGAACTAGAGCAGTCAAGCGAGCTTATTATCTAATTGTTGGAAACATCAAGCCCAAGTACCTTCCCTTCCATCTTCTTCTCCTTTATCTTAAAAAACCCAAGCAAGAGCAAGCATACTCTTCCATTGTTGGAAGCACTAGATTCAAGCTCTTGTTCTTCCATATTCTCATTCATTCATTCATTCATTCTTTCTCTCTCTCTCACAAAAGGCCTATTCCAGATTTGAAACACCTATCTTCCCGAGCCAAACAAATCATGGTTGTCACATTCTTGGTGAGAAAACGCATGCCAAGCCCATCTTTTAGCTGCCAAAAACACCCAGAATCACAAGCTTTAATCCTTCCATTTTGCTCCTTTTGTCTTAGAACACCCTGCCAAGCCCTAAACATCACTCAAGCATTTCTACAAATCACCATCCTAATATTCAAGCATCAAAATTAAACTTTCATGCTAAGATATAGTATAGCTATAATTCTAAGCTTTTCCCTTTCCAACTCTCTCTATCTCTTGCTAAACTTATAGGATCTTAGTTCCCAAACCACAAGTCTTTCATGTTAAGCCTAGCCATATCTTGATTCACCAAAGCAAGCTCTCATGCAAAGCATGTACAACATCAATGCACCATCTCCAACTCTTTCCATAGCCATAAGAAGCTCATCCAAACAAGTAGCAGCTACTGGAATATTTGTTCCAGCACCTGTCCCATTGTGTCTCAAGTCTGTGCTCAACTCTATCAAGCAATCAAGCAATGTCCTTACAACAATTGTTGTATCCTTCTCATTAAAACTTGCAATGTATTGAAGAGCCACTGAAGGAGACCAAAACACTCCCTAAGGCTTCAACTCTTTCGGGGTGTTTTGAGGCTTGGTGCCGTAAATTGAGACATGGGCGCAAGAGAGCCTGATCTACTTCGCAGTAGTCCAACAAGCCCATTATAGCTCTTAGTAAAATGACCCAAACACTACTTTTTATATCAATTTTTAATATTTTATCATAAAATTTAGTTTTAAGTGTATTTTTAGTGCATATAAAACTAAAATTACTCATTTTCGCATATAAAATATTAAAATAAAGCATAGAAAAACTAAATACTTGATACTAAGTTGAATCATATTATTATCAAATCAGATCAACTATAATCCATATCCGGATCCATTTATAATCAGATTATCTGATTCGGATTATCGGATTGAGAAGTCCAATCCATCTTCTATTACATCGAATTCGGATCAAAATCTATTGACATAGATTCTGCAGTTTAGTTGTAACTTGCTGATAGGCCTCTCAGTTGACTTCCACCTCTTCACCTGCCTTTGCTGAAGACGGTCTTGTTGTCCAAAGTTGACTCAGATTTCTTAACCAAGGTTTTCTGCAAAGACCCCCCCGGCCCTGGGCTGCTGCTGCTATTGTAGGACTTGATTCCCATCATCACCGCTGTTTGGAGGACTAAGACATTTCCCTTGCACTTGTTACTACAGCATCGACAGAGAACATTCAGTCAAAATAAAACAAGAACAATTTTCGCAAATTATTGAATGGAACAACAGATGAACTTACTTTCCTTTTCTCCAACAAGCTTGACCACCACTAAATTCTGAGTACATAGCAGATCGAGATACAAGAGATCGGTAGTTGATATGGCTCTTCTCACAGGCTCAATTATGGATGTCTTTTTTTGTGCTAATCAATTACTTTAGTCTATCTCGAACTAAACAACAAGTCATGTCATCATCGGTAAAAACACGGCCATAACAAGTCAAATCTTATGGACCTATCAAACTGTATAGTTATAACCTACCGATCGTCTGAAGGTCGTGGGGATATGGAACCAAACAGGCTTGTTATTCTCTGATTCCCAATCACTTGAGATAATTACCCGTCGGTTCCTCCATGACTTCTGTGAAGTCAGTACAACCTTCACAAAATGCCATCGAACCTTTGCCTATAGACAATTTGCTTGCACCCAGCCCCCATGCCTTTTGCATTTAGCTCTCGACACTCTATAAAGGTATGAAAACTATTCATAAGTAGGCTCCCCATCTCCGGCAAGGCCGAAAGCAGTTATCATCCCTAATAAGGCTATCCAAAAATTCAGATTGTACTGCCTTAGGGGTATAGCTGATTTGGGCCAGAATCCTTTGTACCACAGGTTGCAACGGTACTTAGAGATTCGATAGGTCCATACATCTGCCATTTTACTGAATTCGGTATTCGGTATATGACACAGTATTTCATTAGCTCTTTTTCCATAACCTTATTTGGATCTAAATAATCAACTCCAAACAATGGCCCCTTCTCTCTGGCATCTACAAAAAAAAAAAAAAAAAATGAAAAGGAAACTAAATGCAATGCAAGATCAAACTAAGGTTTCCTACAACCATTGCCACTTATGAATATGCCCTACTGATTGCTCTTCATGTTCGTCCATGATTTGTTGTTCATTTCAAGCCAAAAAAACACGTTTGATTGATAAAGATTAAATAAAAAATGGGCTTTTTGTTTTCATGGAAGAGGAAATTGCTCTGTCGTATGCTTAGCCACCAGAAATCTCATTTCCTTCGGCTAACTAGTCATCGAAAAATGCCTTTCTTGCAGCTCAAAAATCGCTCTTAAATGCCAAGTGATTTTTTCAAACAGGAGCCACCTCCTTTTATACGGAAGATCCAAAGGACTCACCTCAGTTACACCAATAGACGCTATCATTACTACACCTGCAGCATGAGGCTCTAGACAAGTGGCCCATGGTGATTCGGGATAACTAGCACACTAGGCATATAAGACTAAGCGTCATGTTATGCCCCCATAGGCACACTATGTGCGGCCGACATCTAGCATCATTTGACAATCACATCACCATACCGTTCGGCAAAACACCTCTATTGCCCTAGGTCAGGCCCAGTTACACGATGTCGTTTGGCCTATCACTTTTACTGTTAGGCACTATTGCCCTAAGCCCTTTCCTATACAAGGACTTCTTCTTTGGCGACTTGGGGGACTAGGATAGAGCCATTGGCAACCAGATGAGTTTGGCTCACCATCCTCATGGCAAATATCAGCCGGTCAAAATGCCAAAGACGAGAACAAGTCCCCAACCAAGAAGTCCTTTTTAATCGAAAACTTAGGGGACTCCTATTTATATAGTATCTGATAAGCCAATCAGAGAAAGACACGTAGAACAAGGGACCTATAAGGAGAGCCCACTAAGCTTGGCAATCTATTACGTCCCACAAAGTACCATCAACAAGTCTAGAGCTTTCAACACCCTAGCCTGCCGATCGTGGCTTAAGACCACACTTCGATAATGGTTTCTCACAAGGACACGTGGTGCCTCCTCCAGACAATGCCTACAATCCCATATTGAAATCTTGCTCAAGATGCACGCCTCCCAAAATCTATAAATAAGGGCGCAAACCCTTAAAAAAAAGGTAATTGTTACATTCGGCTACTTAGCCAATACTTTGTCCAGATCACTATTCCCTACATACTTAATATTAACTTAAGCATCGGAGAGCCTTCTGCAGGTACCACACTGGTTCCCAAGGTCTCACTACTCGTTCTTTGTTTCGCAGTTCGCTTCACTTGCCAAAGAGCTCGCAGTGCCGAAGGTGACATCATCACTAAGTTGGACCCAAAAGTATCCGACTATTTTTTTGCATCAACATGAAGCTTGGTAAGATTGCAGCTAAAAGTAGCTAAAAGTCCCAACAAGGCAAGCAAGGCCCAAACCCAACAAAGAAAACAGGCCCAACACAAGAAAGACAAAGTGTTGGTTGATGGAGTCATTCTATAGTGAGTGTCTTATCTATGACCCTTAGGTGAAGTCCTATCTCTTAACCGTTGGAGTACGCTAACCAATTCGTGATTCGGAAATAGTTGAGAACACGAAAGCCCGTTTTACTTCTTTATGAGGGAAACTCATATTCTGGATTTTTGGTGTGTCAATGATATGTTTTGCACACCCAAACCTATAATACTTGAGGTTCCAACACCGCCGAGTCGACGCCTTGAGGACTGTGGTGGTGAAGGCACTGGGTGTTGTTTTGGTTTTGAGGGAGGAGAGAAGGAGATGTAAGCAAAGAGAGTGGTGATCGCACTGGGTGTTGTTGAAAAAGAGATAGAACTTAGAAGAAGAGATGACGTAATCGTTTACGAATTATCCATTATTTTATGGACATTAAGTATCAATTATGACTCAAAACAAACAAATTCCACCAGCTGACCTTAATCATGTTTAAGTTTTATTGGTCTCGTTAATCATACGTTTAACTATTTTCTAGTTCCTCTATAATAATAAAAAACTAGTTTCTAATTGTAACGGGCATGTTCCGTTATGTATTGGTCAAAAATATGAAATTATTATATTAACAGAATAAATTGATGGGGGTCTCAAAGTTAGGAGTCTGAATTTTGTGACGATGGGAGAGATACGAGTAAAAGTGAGTAGGCTTAGAATGTGCCAGTAGTGACTCATTCAATTCAACCTTTCTCCGTCTGTTTTTCCTTCTTTTGATCATTATCTTGGCTTCCTCTTCATATTAATATTATTTCTTCCTGGACTGACCTTCAGCAGCCCACAATTCAAAGCTAGCTCACTCATGACTACTATTGATAGTAAATCTCATGGTATGAGGTCACCATTTATGACTTTTCAATATATATTTTTTTAATGGGAGATTGCCCAACTATTCCACCACCAAAATTATTATTATTATTATTTTAAGTGGCGGACCAGTAAATGGTGAAAATGTGGGCATAAATATTATATATAATATTATAATATTTATTTATGTAGTCATATTATATATTTATATATTTTAGCCTACATTGTTGAAGAAAACATTTAAGTTTGGGCAGCTGCCTACGCTTGTTTACTACCACATTCAAATAACATTCATGTTCCACTGGACTGAATGAGAAGATATAAAAAATAATATTTTCTAGGTCCTCTTAGGCTGCTCCTCTTCTTATTGTTTTCAGTCAAGCTTTGCTTCATTTTCAATTTTTAAATATATTTTTCAAGAGAAAATTCGCACAAGCATTTACTATATAAACCGAAGAGAGCTGCATGCATGTAGTACACAGAAAACTGACATACAAGCGAGAATTGCCTCTTGGGTTTTGGCTCATTGCATTTACCCTAAAGAAGAAGAAGAAGAAAGAAAGAAAGGACCTAGAAAAATGAGTTGGTTCGGAATCGGAATGCCAGTAATCACTGTTTCATGCATGCTGCTTGTGTTCCTTGTAGCTCTCATCAGGCTATTTTACAAACAATGGTGGACCCCAAACCGCTTCCAGAAATTCATGGATCTCCAGGGAGTCAAAGGCCCTTCTTACACACTTGTCCATGGAAACACCAAAGAAATCATGAGCATGAAGAAGGGAGCTATGAGCAGGCCCAGAAGCTTATCACATGACATATTCTCTGCAGTTCAGCCTCATACTCACAAATGGTCCAAGATATTTGGTACGTCTTACAAACTCTTCATTAACCATGGTTATTTATTCTTATTTTCTTGGGCTTATCCAATATAGGTCCCTACATTTTCTATTTTCTAGACATATATCCATCATTTTATAAATCTATGTGTAAAACTCAATTTCAAATTTAAATAACCAGTAGGATATAAGAGGTCATAGTATTTCTATATTTTTACATTTTGCCACTAGACTTCATATTTTATTTATAAAATGTCAAGCATTTCATTATCTGCTATAATTGTAATTAATACTTCCTATTAATAGCATATCAATCACCCAATTTCTTTTGGTTGTCATTCCCTCTAACTTATCGCCCCTAAAATTGCAAAACAAAAAAAAAAATGCAAACTACATATCCAATAATGTACCTATGAAAAATATAAATATAAACATAAATATATACCTATAAAAATATAGGTATATTATTTAAATAAAATATAGGTACATTTTTCGTCCAATACATTGTTGATTGTATTGATGAACTTTAATAATAAAACAGATAATTAATTATAGACAAAATTTTTAGAGGGAATCACCACAATAAATTGCAGACCAAAAATTAAAACACCACCCCATTACACTTTGAAATACAAATATGAGTATTTTGGCAATAAAAAATTTATAATAAATCAGATATTGAGCTTAGTAAGATAACTTGATGAGTTGGATTATAGTCATGGATTTTTACTTATGAAAATGGGGTAAATAGGTGTAAGCCAAATTTACTATATTTTTTTAGAGTCTTATATCAGTTCAAAGATAATTGAATTTACTGATTTTGTTGCAACAGGGAGGAATTTTCTTCAGTGGTATGGCACTCAACCTCAGTTGGTCGTTGCAGAACCTGAGTTGTCGAAAGAGGTAATGATCAACAAAGATAGAATCTTCCGAAAACAGAAGTCCCAAGGCTATACGAAGAAGATATTAGGAGAGAGTATTTCCATGTCAGAAGGTGAAAAATGGGTCAAGTTAAGGCGGCTTTCCAACCATGCCTTCCATGGAGAGAGCTTAAAAGTAAGTTATTCTTTGCACTTGTTTATAGGCTTATCGTCAAGTCCATCAGAAAATTTGTTAAAAATACTGATATGACACAAGTGGAACCCACTCCCTTATTGAAATGGATACAGGTAAGTGATATGTGTGGGAAAAATCAATAAATATTTTGTTTATAAAAAAAATTTACTTCTCTCCTCCACCAAGTGGGACTCCCTTGGTGACTGACATGACACAAGTGAGACCCCTCCATCAACCACTTGGGGCCGCATCATTGCCCCCATTTGAATTGATCGGAATTTGCCCTTATGCCTGTGCCCACTATAAAATGATTTTGAAATGGAATTTAAAGAGTCGTTTGGTATCTTATTCAAATAAGAAATTCAAAAATTTTGATTTTTCTTTAAAATAAGGAGTTCTTAAATTTATTTTTAAGATTCAAAAACTTATTTGGTATGCAACTTGAAAACTGTTTTTAAATATTAAAAATTTGAGAATTTGAATTGTTAAAAAAAAAACTGAAAAAATAGATATTTTTTGTTTTTAATAATTGGAGTTTTTTTAGTTGTTTTTGAATTTGAATTTTTAAAAATAGGACTACCAAACAGGTTTTCTTTGTTTTGGACTCAAATTCTATTTTTAAGTTTAAAAAGTTGTATTCAAGTTGAATACCAAATAGACCTTAAGTTTTTTGGCTATGGTTGGTTTCTTGTGTGTTTTGACTCAAAGCCATACAAGGGTTTTTTTTTCCAGAAATTTTGTAGAGCTGTTGTGCGCCTCGCGAAGAAGACGATCTCTGAGTGTTGTTGGTGACCTAATAAACTCTACGCACCGTTTTGTCCATTGCCTCCTTTTATTTAACGGTTTGTTTAGTGTTTGGTTGTACAAAGTACAAACACCTCTCAACCGGGTTTTATGATAATGATTAATTTTAAAATAAAAAATTTCCTATTGGCCAATACATAGAAAGATTAGCCCATAAACAAAACCCTTTTAACCCGTTGATAAATTATATTGATAAAAAATTTCCTATTGATAAATTATATATTATTTTAATTGTCGTATTTTTGCCGTAGTCAAATTCTTATTTTTAAAGCTTTTCCTTATCAATGTGGCGTGGTCGCTGAGGACATTGTAGGCCTTCGAGATTTGCTTGAACTTGGTGGGGTAGGGGTTGTCGGGTACAGAGAAAGAAGGAGGGAGAGAGGAGAGAAGCAATTTTCTTTTCTTTTTTCCTATTTGTTATTTTTTTTAATAAATAAATTTTTTTACTGATTTTTTCACACATGACACTTATGTGTCATCCATTTTAACAAAATAACGGGTTCATTTGTGCCATATCATCATTTTTAATAAATTTTTTAACAAACTTGACGACATGAGTAAAGTGAGACGCAAAATATCGGTTAAAGATGCACTCTAGGTCACTTTAACTTTAAGAAAGATAAAATGATATTTGACTATAGTTTCGGGGGCCACTACAGTAAATAAGCCATGTTTATATATTGTTGTACCAGTAGTTCAGTCATTTGTTAATGAGAAATATATATATATATATATACATATTATTCTATTGAATGTAAATTTGCTAATTGACTGTATGATGATCTTGTGTTACCAGAGTATGATTCCAGAAATGATAACTAGCTCAGAGACAATGCTAGAAAGGTGGGTAAATCATGAAGGCAAGGAGATCGAGGTGTATGAAGAATTTAGGTTGTTCACCTCAGAAGTTATTTCCAGGACAGCATTTGGCACCAGCTACTTAGACGGGAAGAACATTTTTGAAATGTTGGGGCAGTTGACCTTCCTTATATTCAAAAATAATTTCAGTCTCAGACTTCCTATCATCAGGTAGCTTCTTTTAACTAAATGATCCTAAAGAATTAACGATGGTTATTTTAGCGGTGGAATATTTTCTATTCACAACAATAGTGTTGGAGTTGTCACTCATGTTTAGTCTTTTGTTCAAAATTTGCAGTCGGTTTTACAAACCCCGTGATGAGATCGAGATGGAAAAGCTTGAGAAAGGAGTACGCGACACCATAGCAGGGATTGTTAGGAAAAGAGAAAGCAAAGCAATGACTGGAGAAGCAGACGGGTTTGGGCGTGATTTTCTTGGAGTACTTTTGAAGGCTCATCATGATACCGATGAAAACCAGAGGATTTCCATAGATGAAATCGTTGATGAATGCAAAACCTTTTACTTTGCTGGACAAGAAACCACTAATTCTTTGCTTGCTTGGACCATCTTTCTTCTTGCACTCAATACGGATTGGCAAGAGGAAGCAAGAAAGGAGGTCCTACAATTATTTGGAAAAGAAAATCCAAACCCTGATGGCCTCAACAAACTAAAAACGGTAAGAAACTCAGTCAGTTAATTGCTAACTTATATATCTAAATCAGTGGTTAAGTTTTGAAATCCTCATTTAATTTATTGTCCTCTAATTTTTCATTTGGATGCATGCATATGCAGATGAGTATGATCTTCAATGAATCTCTGCGGCTATATCCTCCAGTCGTTTCACTTATTAGGGAAACAGAAAAGGAAGTAAGGCTGGGAAAGATGGTTGTTCCGGCTAATGTTGAAGTGCACGTCCCAAATCTATCACTTCATCATGATCCCAAATATTGGGGAGAAGATGTGAACGTTTTCAAACCAGAGAGATTCTCAGAAGGGGTTGCTAAAGCTACTAACAACAACATAGTCGCATTCATACCCTTTGGATTGGGACCTCGAACTTGTGTGGGCATGAACTTCGCAATTGTCGAATCAAAGATTGCTCTGGCAATGATTCTACAGCGCTACAGCTTCACCCTTTCCCCTGGTTATGTCCACTCGCCGATTCAGTTTATGACAGTTCGCCCACAGCATGGAATTCCTGTCATACTACACTCACTGTGAACCGTCAAGTTTTTTTTGTCAAAATAATAAACTTCAATGCTTTAAAGCCCATCAGGGAAATAAGGTTCAATTAGAAACATATATATTTTTTAATTTATAAATTAAAAAAAAAAAAAAACCATCCGTACCCCGTTCAGTACACTATGATTAGAGAAAGTGGAGCTTCGTCTTGCTGTAAATCCGAGTTGATTTATGTGATAAAAGGATTGGAATTTTTAAATGAATAGATCAAGCTGCCTATGTACGTACCATTAGAGACCATCATTTATCAGATTTTCGTTGCCATAAACAGGATATGTACGTTATTGTAAAGCATGTTCTGCATTAGTTTGTGGCTTGCTGTAGATAATTCTCCAAACTTCAATTGCTTTTGTTTCACCACCTTAGAACATCACCATATCAAGCAACAAGTCATGTTCTAGAATATTCTGAAGGAAGTTGAGGTTCCACCCCAAAACCAATTGGCAATGAGGGGAGTAGCCCAACTCCTTATAAACCCAGGTTAGGTCCCTTAACATTTCAATGTGGGACAAACACTCTCAACACGCCCCCGCACGTGTGGCGAACTTTCAAGCCTAACACGTGGACAACACATATTAGGTGACGTGGGAGCACGTGTGGCCGTTGGGCCCAACACGTGAAGCCTTGCTCTGATACCATGAAGGAAGTTGAGGTTCCACCCCAAAACCAATTGGCAATGAGGGGAGTAGCCCAACTCCTTATAAACCCAGGCTAGGTCCCTTAACATTTCAATGTGGGACAAACACTCTCAACATATTCTTCATTCTTCACTTTCATTTGATGACATATAGTCCAATGTGCTAAAATATGAAAACTATGAAAGAATATTTGTTTGTGGGAATTTTCTATGTATTCTTCTCCTTGTAGGAGGTCATATTTATAATACAACAAAACCTGAATGGGCAAGTAAATAATAAATTCATAAATCTATTTACAGTAGGAAATCAGGAATTAAAGTAAATCAATTACAAATAAAATAGGAATCCTTGGTGTGTAAGGAAAGTAAGTCAATATCCACAAGTCACGCCAACACAATGTTTCCAGCAGCTATCTTTTGTGGAGTTCTAGATTACTCTTTGTAATCTTCATTCATTTGCGTGGCTATTGTTTAGCATGTTACAAAAATCATAGTTCTTGTCCTTCCGTAAAAGTCAAAAGCAAAACCAAGAAAGGCATGCGAGTCTTTGGGCGCATTTCATATGCAATTTAATATATAAAATAAATTGAAAACTCTTTTAAGGTGAATTAAAACTAAATAAACAAATAATACTATGCAAAAGGTGCGGGGTGCCTTCCAGGCTTGAACATTCATTTAGAGATGATAATATCCATTTGAGAAACCTGACAAGAACGACATGTGCTCGCCATATAACGAGCATCCATATCAAGGACATCAACACCACGTAAGTTGCAACCGATTGTCCATCACTTCTTGCTTTGATTGCTTATCTATCACTTTTTCAATATAAAGAGATGAGTTTTTAAGCTAATCCATTTTTGCATGGCAAGATGATAGGGTGAATTTAGCTTGTCTACATAATGTTGAAATGCACATTGATTCCTACCAATTCTCTTCCATTTTTAATACACATCAACAATAAATGTTAGGTGTGACTGATTTATGTCAAAAAAGAAGTAAGGAAACAAAATACCTTATCCTTAGCAACTGAGTACTCGAGCAAAGTGAATTGACCAAACCACTTTTTATTGACATGGATAATCTTCTAACTCAGGTTGACATGGTCTTAAAAGAATATATGCTCTTCGCACATTATCTTGTTCATTCACCGGATATTTGCATATTAAATGACATAATCTTGGATCTCGCTCAAGATAATTGATATTAAAATCACGATCATCATTGACTCTTTAAGATTCAACTCTTTCAACTGGAGGCTTGACAATGAGAGACTCATGAAGATTTTGCTCATCACATATTGGAGTAGAGAAAGAAGTGCTAGAAGGCAATATTCTAGATGATAACCCATCATTCTTTTTCTTAAAAAAAGACAACAAACCCTTTGTTCTCTTGAAATTCCGATTGTGATCCAACATAATAAAAGATAGCCCATTAATAATATGTAGAAATAATTTTAATCAAACATGCCAACAAAAAATCAAACAAATTCATCATAATAGCATCTTGACAATACCAAACCAAAATTTATAATTCATCCATAATTAAACCCTAAAATAGTCAATTTTAACAAAATCCCAAATCAAAGCCCTAGAATAATTCACCCCTAATCAAAGGCCCTAATTAATTTTGACAAAATCCCAAAATTATAATTCATCCCTAATCAAAGCCCTAATTAATTTCAACAAAATCCCAAAATTATAAGTCATCCCTAATTTAACAATAAAATACTGAATTTTGAATTAAAACTATAATTAAAGATTATAGCAAAGGAGAGAATGAGAATAATACTTGTTGTTGACAAAAGGAGAGGAGAAGATGTTGTTGCCAAGTTGCCCACCCAAGATAATAGAAGATGTAGCCAATAGAGAGAGAATTTGACCCTCTAAAAAAAAAGAGAGGGAGAAACTTGTTGTGTTGTCGGGTAGCAAAGAGAGAGAGGAAGAGAAAAACAAGAAGTCTATCAATTATGACACATACATGCACCTGTTGATCTCATGTTTACTTTTTTTTTTGGGTCAGATTAATCATATTAAATTAGTTTCTAGTTGTAACACGACATATTATTGGTCAACAACTAGAAAATTCGTTAACTGAATAAATTGATTGGTCTACCGTGTACGACCGCACAATTGCGGGTCTAAATGGAAATACATATACAGCAAAAAAATAAAAACATGAATTGATTCGGAATGCCGGTAGTGAGACTGATTCAACCTTTCTATGTCTGTTTCTCCCTTCCAGTCCACAATTTAAATATGCTCACCCATGATTATTAATGATAATATATTTCCCACTTTAAGGGTGTGAGTTAGCGATGGATGAATTTTTAATTATTTTTATGCTATTATCAATCGGGGCCGCCAGCAATTTATGTCTTAATCAGTTTGGAAAAAAAATAAATAGAAAGACGACATTAGTTCCTAATTTAATCATACTAAAGAGGTCAACTAATTATATGCCAATCAAGCAGTGACACTGCTCGTGAATTAAGGTCTAAAATATCGATAATATTGATAAAATATCGAGGATATTATTATTTTTTCAGGTTTAGGATATTTTGGAACATATTCATACACATATCGTATAATTATCGATAATTTTTCATATGCTTCAACAACATTTGGGCAAAATATTGCGATAAGATTGAAAATATCGCTATATGGACAACGTCAACCAATCTCATATCCATATGAGTGTCATTTTAACAACTACATGCAAAACTATTTTAGGGATTTATGATTTGATGACTACCTTTCATAATACACTTACTCTATACACATAGAGATGACGAATACAGTAAAAAGTTTGAATCTCATAAGAACTCTATGTGATACTAAGTGACTCATGTGTCTTACTATGCAATGTATAAAGTGTAAAATATTATAGTAAATCATTATAAATAAATGATTATGGTGTGTTTAATCATTTTTTATTAATTACTAATATTTTTTACACTCAGTGTTTGTCACCCCCGTTATATAATCAACTTAAATCAGTTAAACTCATCATATAAAACATTTCTTTTTAATTTTTTTGTGATAAACTAATAAGTAATTAATTAAATAAACATCCTCCAAAATTTCAATAAAAAATTTCAAGTTTTTCTTACAATTTCCGTGAGTTTTATTCAATTTTTACCGATATCGATAGTTTCATGAAATTTCCATTAAAATTTTCATATTTTTGGACTGTCGATATTTATGAAATTATCAATATTTTAGACCTTACTCATAATAAATATTTTATATACCAATGGACATGACAAATATTTTATGTGAATAATTTAATATGAGGTGAGCGACAGATCAGGGCCCCACTTTGATGGGGGCCTCACAATTAATATTGATTTACATTCAAGATACTGGCGTAGCTTGTAGCCCATTAATAATATTAGTTTAATAAAATTAATATTGAGTTTTACTTTTGATATATTTAATATTGGTCTTCCTATTCTTATATTATTTTTTTCCTTTTAATGATTTTTTTAAATAATTTTTTGTTCAAAACTTTATTCTAGAAGGCTCTCCTGTTATTTTGGCTGAAGACCCCTAAAATATCAGAGCCGCCGATGGGCCTATAAAACTTTCTTGGTCACGTTCGGCTGCCCTTGTACTTTCCAATTTCAAGAGAGACGTTTGATTTTATTTATTTATTTATACGCCCAAGCTTTTACTATATAAACTGAAGAGAGCCACATGCAGTACACAGCAAACTGACATACAAGCTAGAATTGTCTCTTGGGTTTTGGCTCATCTCATTTACTCAAAAGAAGAAGAAAGAAAGAAGCTAGAACAATGACTTGGTCCGGAATCGGAATGCCAGTAATCACTGTTTCAAGCATGCTACTTGTGTTCCTTGTAGCTCTCATCAGGCTCTTTGGCAAGCAATGGTGGACCCCAAATCGCTTCCAGAAATTCATGGATCTCCAGGGAGTCAAAGGCCCTTCTTACAGACTCATCCATGGAAATACCAAAGAAATCATGAGCATGAAGAAGGAAGCTATGAGCAGGCCCAGAAGCTTATCACATGACATATTCTCTGCAGTTCAGCCTCATACTCACAAATGGTCCGAGATATTTGGTACGTCTTACAAACTCTTCATTAACTATGGTTTTTTTAATTATTTTTTATAATCTCAATTTGTTCAAAGATAATTAAATTTAGTGATTTTGTTGCAACAGGGAGGAATTTTCTTCAATGGCATGGTACTCAACCTCAGTTGGTGGTTGCGGAACCTGAGTTGTCCAAAGAGGTCATGAACAACAAGGATAAACTCTTCCGAAAACAGAAGTCCCAAGGCTATGTGAAGAAGCTATTAGGAGACAGCATTTCCATGGCAGAAGGTGAAAAATGGGTCAAGTTAAGAAAGCTGGCCAACCATGCCTTCCATGGAGAGAGCTTAAAAGTAAGTTTTTCTTTGCAGATGTTTTTATTAACGTAACCCGTACTTCTGTCAATTGTTTATATTGAATGTAAACTTGGTAACTGACTGTATGATGGTGTTGTGTTACCAGAGTATGATTCCTGACATGATAACTAGCTCAGAGACAATGCTAGAAAGATGGGTAAATCATGAAGGCAAGGAGATCGAGGTGTATGAAGAATTTAGGTTGTTCACCTCAGAAGTAATTTCCAGGACAGCATTTGGCACCAGCTACTTAGATGGGAAGAACATTTTTGAAATGCTAGGGCAGTTGACCTTCCTCATATTCAAAAATAATTTTAGTCTCAGACTTCCTATCATCAGGTACCTTCTTTGAACTAATAGCATCTACAATAGTTAGGATCAATGCAATTTTATTGCATGAAATTGAAATAAAACAGTAAAATTTCACTTGCAATAATAGAAGGTGAACCCTCTATTGAATTGATAGTCTAATTATGGAACCTACATGCCAGTAAACTGAACTTATTAAACTATACCATTGCAAATAAAACTGCAGTTCAATTCAATAGATGTCAACATAGTTCAATAAATTGAACAATTGAACAATCATTGCGGATGCTTTAAATGATCCTAAAGAATCAATGAGGTTATGTTAGCTGTGGAATATTTTCTGTTCACAACAATAGTGTTGGAGTTGTCACTTCTCATGTTTAGTCTTTTGTTCAAATTTGCAGTCGGTTTTACAAAACCAGTGATGAGATCAAGTCAGAGAAGCTTGAGAAAGGAATACGTGACACCATAGCAGGGATTGTTAGGACAAGAGAAAGTATGGCAATGACTGGAGAAGCAGACGGGTTTGGGCGTGATTTTCTTGGAGTACTTTTGAAGGCTCATCATGATAAAATGAAAACCAGAGGATTTCGGTGGATGACATCGTTGATGAATGCAAAACGTTTTACTTTGCTGGACAAGAAACCACTAATTCTTTGCTTGCGTGGACCATCTTTCTTCTTGCACTCAATACGGATTGGCAAGAGGAAGCAAGAAAGGAGGTCCTACAATTATTTGGAAAAGAAAATCCAAACCCTGATGGCCTCAACAAACTAAAAACGGTAAGAAACTCAGTCAGTTAATTGCTAGCTTATGTATCTAAATCAGTGGTTAAGTTTTGAAATCCTCATTTAATTTATTGTCATCTAAGTTTTCATTTGGATGCATGTGCAGATGAGTATGATCCTGAATGAATCTCTAAGGCTATATCCTCCAGTTGTTTCCCTTGTTAGGGAAACAGACAAGGAAGTAAGGCTGGGAAAGATGGTTGTTCCGGCTAATGTTGAAGTGCACGTCCCAAATCTATCGCTTCATCATGATCCCAAATATTGGGGAGAAGACGTGAACGTTTTCAAACCAGAGAGATTCTCAGAAGGGGTTGCTAAAGCTACTAACAACAACATGGTCGCATTCATACCCTTTGGATTGGGACCTCGAACTTGTGTGGGCATGAACTTCGCAATCGTCGAATCCAAGATTGCTCTGGCAATGATTCTACAGCGCTACAGCTTCACCCTTTCCCCTGGTTATGTCCACTCACCCATTCAGTTCATGACAGTTCGCCCACAGCGTGGAGTTCCAGTCATTCTACACTCACTGTGAACCGTGAAGTTGTTTTTTTTATCAAAATAGTGGACAATTGATTAATTGAACATCTTCTAAATAATGTTCATTATAAAATCTTCAATGTATTTGATTCTCAATGTTTTGTCGACATTTCAAGATTTTTGGATCACCAATATTTCCGAAATAATGATAGCTGATAACCTTTGAGTTGCTTATAAAATAGAGTATAAAAGGTAGTGTCAATTAGAAATATAGGTTCTGTATTATATATATTTTTATTGGCCACCCAGTTCAGTACAAGACTATGATCAGAGAAAGTGGAGCTTTGTCCAAGTGATTCTTCTCTAATAATATAATATATACTCCTCTCCATACTAATGTACCGGGGAGACAATCCAACTGGGATTGTTAGTGTAATCGTTGATTTATGTATAGATAAAAGGATCAGAATTTTTCAATGTATAGATCAAACCAACGGAGCTGCCTAATGAACGTATTCATTTTCAAACTCAGATTTTCGTTACCATAAACAGGGTACGTTGATTAGTCTCTAATTCTTACATACATGTTCAGAACATGTATGTTCTGCTATTTTGAATGGAAGAGAAGATATAAAATTTCAAAGAAAATTCACCCTTATTCCCTTCGAGTCCCTCAATTAGAGCATTTTTCTCATTGTAATTGTTGATTTATGTGATAAAAGGATCACCCATAAGGGCTATTAGTCTCTAATTCTTACATACATGTTCAGAACATGTATGTTCTGCTATAATGGAAGAGAAGATATAAAATTTCAAAGAATTAATTCTTCTCCCTCAATTAGAGCATGCTATGTCTACAATATTCACATGAATAATGTCAGCCTTTGCATGTGTGGTTCCACCCATGAGGGCAAAGTCTAGGGCAAGTCTAAGACAATTACTAGTTCATTGTACTTTATTTCCTATTTTTTTATACTTTAAACCATTAATTTTGATAATATTTTGTAATTAAATTTTCGGATAAGATTTTCACCCTCTAAAATTGTGCCACTTGTCCCCTATCATATACGATTTTCAGATATTGGAAAAAAATTATAATCTCAGATTTCAGATAAAATTTTCACCCTCTAAAATTGTGCCACGTGTCCCATGTCAGATAAGATTTTCAGATATTTAAAAAAAAATTATAATCTCAGATTTTAGATAAGATTTTTATCCTCTAAAATTGTGCCACGTGTCATCTCTATCTTCTAAATCCCTCTATAAAACTACACCATCAACTCATACCTCTCACACCATCTCTTATCTATTCCTTCATTTCTCAGATTTTAGAAAACACATTCTACTCTCAATGCCAAACTTGTTGAGGGTGTTGGAGAGGCAACAGAAACCAAGGGAAGAAATCCGGCGTAGACGTGCTCAAGAAGATCGGGACGCCGATGAAGAAGAGGAACAAATGCTTGCAGCAGCGGTGTGTATGATGGATCAATCAAGGCAACACCGTTGTCGTCGTGCCCGAATGTCGACAGACGTAGGGAGTCTCGGGGTAAGAATCTCATGGAGGATTATTTTATCCCAAATTAGTTATATCCTGCTTCTAAATTTTGAGAAAGATATAGAATGCAGCCACATTTGTTCCAAAAAATCATGCATGATATTTGTAATTACGACACATACTTCATTCAAAAGCATGATGTTGTTGGAGCTTTGGGTCTTATCCCGGAGCAAAAACTTACAGCTGCTTTGCGGATGCTTGCTTATGGGGCATCTGCAGAGCAGGTGGATGAGATTGCAAGGATGAGAAAATCTACTATCCTAGAGTGCTTGGTGAGATTCTATGATGTAGTGAAAAATTTGTACACGAGGAAGTACCTTCGCAAACCCACGCCAAGAGACTGCAGCGGCTTTTAAAAAGCGAGGCTCGAGGTTTCAGGAATGATTGGAAGCATCGATTGCATGCAGGCAATGGAAGAACTGTCCTCTGCTTGGCAAAGGAGAGTACGGGAATCGGAAGGGCCAAAAAGTATAATTTTGGAGGTCGAGCTTCATTTGACTTGGGTTTGGCATGCCTTCTTCGGTGTTGCGGATCTCAGAATGACCTCAATGTCCTTGGTCAATCCCCGATGTTCGATGAGGTATTGTGAGGTCATTCCCCCCAGTCACGTACAAAATCAACAATACCGTTTATTATTGGTGCGTACTACCTTACCGACGGAATTTATCATAGGTGGACGACATTCGTGAAAACAATTCCGAATTCCCAATCCGAGAAGGAAAGAAACTTTGCTTCCTTTCAAGAAGGTTACAGGAAAGACGTGAAGAGGTGTTTCGGTATCTTGCAAGCTGGTTGGGCAATTATTAGAAGTGTTGCTCGGATGCTAGATGAGGAGGTGCTGCGAGTATTATGATGACTTGCATCATCCTCCACAACATGATTGTGGAGGATGAGTATGACTATGACGCTCCAGAGGTGTTTGAACCCGATCCAATGAACACATCGTTGACAAGAATATATGAAAGGCCAATTGGACCAAATGGACTACCACTGGAGCCCGAACCGTTACTTCGGGATGGTCAATTCAACAACCCCATGATTGATCGGTATCAAGAAATGCAATCTTCATATGTTCACGAGATACGTCAAGGTGACTTGGTCGAGCACTTGTGGGAGATGAAAGGCAATCACAATGGATGAAGTCAAGATTAGTGCTTTGTTTGGAATTATGCTTTGTTTTTAATTATGCTTTATTTTGTGTGTGGTGTTTTTTGGAATTATGCTTTTTATTATTATTATGCTTTTATGTATGGTTTGTTTTGTGTGTTGTTTGCAATAAATGAAGGTTTTTTTTAATTAATATTTATTTTGATGCTCAAATATTTTGAATAAATAGTCATTTTATTTAAGGGAGTTTCACTAAAACACCCAAAATGGGGGCTAAAATTATAAAAAAAACCAACACCCAAAACACTTTATAAACACACCCTAAACCCATCATTACACACACTCAAAACTCATTTATAAATACACCCAAAAAATATACAATTGTTGATTTTGAGTGTGTTTCTATGTTTAAATAGTGTTTGGGTTTTTTTTATAAATACATGTCTAGGATTGGGTTTATTTATAAATTTGTATTTATTTAATGCTTTTTTTATTGAATAAAAAGGAAACAATACAACAAATTAAAGGATAATACAACAATACAACATATGACAAAGGTGTTTCAATACAACCTAATGGTTTTCATCATTTAACCAATCCATATTGCTAGGTCCGTCGTCATGGAAAAGTTTTCTTCTCATCACATCTCTTCGTCGTAGCTTCCTATAGGCCTTTGTTTCGGGAGACATATGGCTCGTATCCATGGCCATGATTTTCATCTCTCTATCCTCTATGTCTTTTTCTTGTGCCTTTTGTTGTTGAATAACAAATGCTTCCTCTCGTGCCACGTCCATTTCATCTCTTTTCAAGTCTCTCTCCATTCTTGGTGAGGTGCTCTTAGCTATTTACTCCAATAATTGTACACATTCATTGGTCGAAGTGCCCCCTCTCTTGGCATTTGCCGCCTTTCTCCCAATAGGTCTCGGCGGACGTGGCACAAATGGTGACTCCGTTTCCATTGGGGAGTCCAATGAAGAATCGGTTGATGTCGAATTGTGGAGTGGCGTCTCATTCATCACAACCGGCGGACCGGTGGGAATAATTTTGAATCTCGAACAATCCTTCACAATTTCCCAACAATGAAAATGCACGAAACTTTTTTTGCCTTGGCCCATGGCACCGAACCACATTCGTGCTTGTATCATCTATTAAAAATAAATAATTGGAAGTGCAAGAAACAAAAATTATTATGCAAGAAAATATAAACTATTTTGAAATGCAAAAATAAAATTGATTATGCAAGAAAATATAGACAAATTAAAGGTGCACCAAGTTCCAAAAAAATTATGCAAGAAAAACAAATAGAATATGCAATAAAAAAAGACAAATTGTGACATTGAATTGATTAAAATGATAAATGAGTTTTGAGTGTGTGTAATGATGGGTTTTGGGTGTGTTTATATGTTTAAATAGTGCAGTTTTTTTATAATAACCCCCATAGTGAATCCCTTGATTTGACAATATAAATATTTTACCTCATCGGTCAAATTTTGACCGCTTTGAATGTTCGCATTTGCTTTTGTCAAGATATTTCTCCATTTCCTTAACTCTTTATTTAAAAGTTTCCATCTACTAGACAATGCCATTTCGGTCCGAATAGAACCCGATCTTTGACAAAATTCTCCATGAATTTTGCTCCACATGTGATGAAACTTCATCTCATTGCCCGTGATAGGGTCATGACTAATGTTCACCCAAGATTGACACAACGCAATATCTTCATTCGTTGAACCACGAGCCTCCGACTTCAACAGAAGAATGCCATTCGTTTTTTTATACAAATGGAAAGTAGTAGAAAAATGTGAGTGGAGAGTAAAAAATATTGGAAGAAGAAGAGTTTGTATGGAGAATTGGTGTGGAAGTGAAAAATGTGAGTGGAGATAAAAAAATATTGGAAGGAGAAAAGTTTGTATGAAGAATTGGTATGAAAAGTGAATAATGTGAGTGGAGAGTAAAAAATATTGGATGGAGAAGAAATTGTATGAAGATTTAGTGTGGAAAGTAAATAAAATGGTTAGGTATTTATAGAGAAAAAATATAGAATTTTTGGGTATTTTTTTAAAAAAAATTTCAGAATTTTTCGATTTTTTTGCAATTTTTAGTCAAAAACGAGGACCGTCGGATTTCGGAAAAAGCCATCCGAGCGCCTGTGTGCCACGTGGCAAACGGTCGTTGGAGGTCGGTGGTGACGTACGCCGACGTCACGCACTCGGGCTTTAGCGGCAAGACTTGCCCTTGGGCTTCCTCAGCTCGTAGGACCCACCATGAAACTCGCTCACGGGCCTGTGCTGGAGCCTTTCACCCAGTTTGGGTTGGGCGCTAGACTTGCTCTTATAGAGTATAACTAACTCTGTTTTATATATATTTCCTTTCAAATAGCTTGTGTGCGTACTAGTATCCTTGTGAACGTTGCTTTACATGTTCATGTTTTGTTGAATCAAACCAAACTTCACTACTCTACGACTACACTTTATTATGTAGTTTTTTTTTTAGTTATTTACATTAATACCCTTTGAAGTTTTTGGTGTTTTCACAAAATCCCTTGAGGTTTGAAAAATAATACGAACACTCCCTTGAGGTTTCAAATTATTTTCACAAAACCCATTTTCATTGATTCTTCATCTAAAAAATGATGATTTTATAAAAGAAAACTTAAGTAAATGACAAAAGTAACCTCAACGAATGTATTTGCAATATAATCTCAAAGGGTAACTTTGTCAGTAAAATCATCAATCTTTTGACGAAAAATCAATGGATATGGTTTTTGTAAAAATTATTTAAAACCTTAGGATGTCAGTCTATGTTTGTACTGTTCACCAAACGAACCACAGATCGGAATCTTTGAATGTATATTTTAATCAAGTTGTACATTAACTAATAGATATTTAAAATATACCCGGAGGTTTAACCTTGAACATTGACAAACCATTTTTTTTATAGAGTCCCACCAATGTTTGACTGAGTTTGTGTCAGATGGCATACAATTTGTAATTTTTGTTTTTTTTTTTTATATATTTATAAGTTTCCTAGGAGTGTTGGGGACTGATAAAAGAGCCCAAATATTAAGATAAAAAAAAAAATGAAAATTTCTTTATTTGTATTACACATCAATGTCTATCTCAAAAATCTTTAATAGGTGTGGGATTATTAGTTTCCAAAAAAAATTTAAAAGCCACTTTTATGAATTTGTATCTAGATCAGTGAGTAGTGGATAATTTTCTAGTAGTGGTTCATGTTTAGCTGAATCAAATCAGGAGGTTCTTCAAACCAAACTTCACTCCTCTACAACTACAATTTACTTCTATATAGTTTGTTTTGAAATATATATATTTTTAGTTATCTACATTAATACCCCTTGAGGGTTTCGATGTTTTTATAAAACTCCATGAGGTTTAAAAATTAACACGAATATCCAAAATCCTTTTTCATTGATTGTTCGTCCAAAAAATATGATTTTATAAAAGAAAATTTATACAAATGACAAAATTAACTTGAATGAATGTATTTACAATCTAATCTCAAAGACTAACTTTGTTATTTGGGAAATTTATATATATATATATATATATATAAAATCATCAATCTTTGGATAAAAATCAATGAAAAGGGATTTGGTGAAAATAATTTAAAATCTCAAGGGGCGTTCGTGCATATTCCACTATAGAGGACTATATATTGTTGGTTAACTGAATAAATTGATGGGTCTAAATAGTCAAAGTTAGGAGACTCTGGAAACACATAAACAGCCAAGTGAAAATGACGGATTTGTTGAGAGAGGGGCTGAAAATTTTGTTTTATGTGTTTGGAGTTGAGAGTCAAGAGTCAGAGAGTTTGTGTTTTGGTTTTGGGTTTTGGTGTGAATACTTGTTTGGTTTTTTTTTAGGTTAGACCCAAGGGTGTCCACTGCCGACAGCAGTGACTAATCCCTTTCGCTGCGGGAGCTCTCCCAAAGGAGGTAAACAGCTGGCCACGAAATGTGCTCCATTCCCATGGGCGGGGAATACTTGTTTGGTTTTTTCAATAGCTTTGAATGTTGACTTGTTTCTTTCTTCTTGGAAATCATTTTCTCATGTTTTAAAGAGTTTTCTTAACGTGTCATTTAATTTGTTTCATGCTTTTAATTACAAAAATGGTGGGAAATTATTTTCTTAGAAAATAGTATAAATAGGATGCAAGATATATATATATATATATATATATTTAAAATTTAAACTCTTTCTATAATCTGCTTATGGGAACGTTATTAATTTTGGTCAAATCTCTACGCAATTATATATTTTATCTTTTTTTATATTATATATTTTATCTTTGAAAATTAATGTAATGCTTTTATTTTCTCAGACTTTTGGCAGAAAGTGATGGTAACTTGGCGTCAAGAAATTTGGTTGCATTTTCAGACGCGTTATAAGTTTTTGATTGGGTGGCCTAAAAATAACGTAAAACCGGCGAATTTTCATATGAAGAAATGTGCTTTTGACTTGAATGTTGTAGCGATGGTGATGGCATCTGATGTGTTAAATGGTCTAGAGTCAACAAACAAGACTTTAGTGTGTGTCTCTGTTTGGGTGTATTTTTTTCAAACGAAGACTTTAGTGTGTTAAATGGTCCTTGTTCATATGTGACTTTGTGAATCTTTGCATGTGCTTCACGCTATTGGAGGATAATATTCCGTTCACGATTGTGTATAATTATCAGTTAGGGTGATACTAGGGAGACCATCTTTAGATATCAACTTGTGTACTATCTCTCTCATAGAGTGGAGCCCACCATTAAAATAAGTCTATCAATTATGACACATACATGCACCTGTTGATCTCATGTTTACTTTTTTTTTTGGGTCATATTAATCATATTAAATTAGTTTCTAGTTGTAACACGAGCATATTATTGGTCAACAATTAGAAAATTCGTTAACTGAATAAATTGATTGGTCTACCGTGTACGACCGCACAATTGCCGGGTCTAAATGGAAATACATATACAGCAAAAAAATAAAAACATGAATTGATTCGGAATGTCGGTAGTGAGACTGATTCAACCTTTCTGTGTCTGTTTCTCCCTTCCAGTCCACAATTTAAATATGCTCACCCATGATTATTAATGATAATATATTTCCCACTTTAAGGGTGTGAGTTAGCGACGGATGAATTTTTAATTATTTTTATGCTATTATCAATCGGGGCCGCCAGCAATTTATGTCTTAATCAGTTTGGAAAAAAAATAAATAGAAAGACGACATTAGTTCCTAATTTAATCATACTAAAGAGGTCAACTAATTATATGCCAATCAAGCAGTGACACTGCTCGTGAATTAAGGTCTAAAATATCGATAATATTTATAAAATATCAATGGAGATGACAAATATTTTATGTGAATAATTTAATATGAGGTAAGCGACATATCAGGGCCCCACTTTGATGGGGGCCTCACAATTAATATTGATTTACATTCAAGATACTGGCGTAGCTTGTAGCCCATTAATAATATTAGTTTAATAAAATTAATATTGAGTTTTACTTTTGAAATATTTAATATTGGTCTTCCTATTCTTATATTTTTTTTTCCTTTTAATGATAATTAGTAATTTAATGAGCACAAGATTTTAATTACATAGTTTGATTTTTTTTATATAATTTTTTGTTCAAAACTTTATTCTATAAGGCTCTCCTGTTATTTTGGCTGAAGACCCCAAAAATATCAGAGCCGCCGATGGGCCCATAAAACTTTCTTGGTCATGTTCGGCTGCCCTTGTACTTTCCAATTTCAAGGGAGACGTTTGATTTTATTTATTTATTTATACGCCCAAGCTTTTACTATATAAACTGAAGAGAGCCACATGCAGTACACAGCAAACTGACATACAAGCTAGAATTGTCTCTTGGGTTTTGGCTCATCTCATTTACTCAAAAGAAGAAGAAAGAAAGAAGCTAGAACAATGACTTGGTCCGGAATCGGAATGCCAGTAATCACTGTTTCAAGCATGCTACTTGTGTTCCTTGTAGCTCTCATCAGGCTCTTTGGCAAGCAATGGTGGACCCCAAATCGCTTCCAGAAATTCATGGATCTCCAGGGAGTCAAAGGCCCTTCTTACAGACTCATCCATGGAAATACCAAAGAAATCATGAGCATGAAGAAGGAAGCTATGAGCAGGCCCAGAAGCTTATCACATGACATATTCTCTGCAGTTCAGCCTCATACTCACAAATGGTCCGAGATATTTGGTACGTCTTACAAACTCTTCATTAACTATGGTTTTTTTAATTATTTTTTATAATCTCAATTTGTTCAAAGATAATTAAATTTAGTGATTTTGTTGCAACAGGGAGGAATTTTCTTCAATGGCATGGTACTCAACCTCAGTTGGTGGTTGCGGAACCTGAGTTGTCCAAAGAGGTCATGAACAACAAGGATAAACTCTTCCGAAAACAGAAGTCCCAAGGCTATGTGAAGAAGCTATTAGGAGACAGCATTTCCATGGCAGAAGGTGAAAAATGGGTCAAGTTAAGAAAGCTGGCCAACCATGCCTTCCATGGAGAGAGCTTAAAAGTAAGTTTTTCTTTGCAGATGTTTTTATTAACGTAACCCGTACTTCTGTCAATTGTTTATATTGAATGTAAACTTGGTAACTGACTGTATGATGGTGTTGTGTTACCAGAGTATGATTCCTGACATGATAACTAGCTCAGAGACAATGCTAGAAAGATGGGTAAATCATGAAGGCAAGGAGATCGAGGTGTATGAAGAATTTAGGTTGTTCACCTCAGAAGTAATTTCCAGGACAGCATTTGGCACCAGCTACTTAGATGGGAAGAACATTTTTGAAATGCTAGGGCAGTTGACCTTCCTCATATTCAAAAATAATTTTAGTCTCAGACTTCCTATCATCAGGTACCTTCTTTGAACTAATAGCATCTACAATAGTTAGGATCAATGCAATTTTATTGCATGAAATTGAAATAAAACAGTAAAATTTCACTTGCAATAATAGAAGGTGAACCCTCTATTGAATTGATAGTCTAATTATGGAACCTACATGCCAGTAAACTGAACTTATTAAACTATACCATTGCAAATAAAACTGCAGTTCAATTCAATAGATGTCAACATAGTTCAATAAATTGAACAATTGAACAATCATTGCGGATGCTTTAAATGATCCTAAAGAATCAATGAGGTTATGTTAGCTGTGGAATATTTTCTGTTCACAACAATAGTGTTGGAGTTGTCACTTCTCATGTTTAGTCTTTTGTTCAAATTTGCAGTCGGTTTTACAAAACCAGTGATGAGATCAAGTCAGAGAAGCTTGAGAAAGGAATACGTGACACCATAGCAGGGATTGTTAGGACAAGAGAAAGTATGGCAATGACTGGAGAAGCAGACGGGTTTGGGCGTGATTTTCTTGGAGTACTTTTGAAGGCTCATCATGATACCAATGAAAACCAGAGGATTTCGGTGGATGACATCGTTGATGAATGCAAAACGTTTTACTTTGCTGGACAAGAAACCACTAATTCTTTGCTTGCGTGGACCATCTTTCTTCTTGCACTCAATACGGATTGGCAAGAGGAAGCAAGAAAGGAGGTCCTACAATTATTTGGAAAAGAAAATCCAAACCCTGATGGCCTCAACAAACTAAAAACGGTAAGAAACTCAGTCAGTTAATTGCTAGCTTATGTATCTAAATCAGTGGTTAAGTTTTGAAATCCTCATTTAATTTATTGTCATCTAAGTTTTCATTTGGATGCATGTGCAGATGAGTATGATCCTGAATGAATCTCTAAGGCTATATCCTCCAGTTGTTTCCCTTGTTAGGGAAACAGACAAGGAAGTAAGGCTGGGAAAGATGGTTGTTCCGGCTAATGTTGAAGTGCACGTCCCAAATCTATCGCTTCATCATGATCCCAAATATTGGGGAGAAGACGTGAACGTTTTCAAACCAGAGAGATTCTCAGAAGGGGTTGCTAAAGCTACTAACAACAACATGGTCGCATTCATACCCTTTGGATTGGGACCTCGAACTTGTGTGGGCATGAACTTCGCAATCGTCGAATCCAAGATTGCTCTGGCAATGATTCTACAGCGCTACAGCTTCACCCTTTCCCCTGGTTATGTCCACTCACCCATTCAGTTCATGACAGTTCGCCCACAGCGTGGAGTTCCAGTCATTCTACACTCACTGTGAACCGGGAAGTTGTTTTTTTTATCAAAATAGTGGACAATTGATTAATTGAACATCTTCTAAATAATGTTCATTATAAAAACTTCAATGTATTTGATTCTCAATGTTTTGTCGACATTTCAAGATTTTTGGATCACTAATATTTCCGAAATAATAATAGCTGATAACCTTTGAGTTGCTTATAAAATAGAGTACAAAAGGTAGTGTCAATTAGAAACATAGGTTCTGTATTATATATATTTTTATTGGCCACCCAGTTCAGTACACTATGATCAGAGAAAGTGGAGCTTTGTCCAAGTGATTCTTCATTGTAATCGTTGATTTATGTGATAAAAGGATCAGAATTTTTCAATGTATAGATCAAGCTGCCTATGAACGTATCATTTATCAAATTTTCGTTGCCATAAACAGGGTACGTACGATATTGTAAAGCATTAGTTAATTAAGGTGTGCTTAATGCATGTGAATGGCCATGAGCCCTAACAATTTGATTCCTCTTTTATTAGCTGGAGATCACGACACAATTTAACAAGTTGATACACACAGTTGACGTTTAATCACGTTGATTAGTCTCTAATTCTTATATACATATGTTCAGAACATGTATGTTCTGCTATAACTGACTCTGTTTTATATATATTTCCTTTCAAATAGCTTGTGTGCGTACTAGTATCCTGTGAACGTTGCTTTACATGTTCATGTTCTGCTGAATCAAACCAAACTTCACTGCTCTACGACTACACTTTATTCTGTAGTTTGTTTTGAAATATGTATTTTTTTTAGTTATTTGCATTAATACCCTTCGAAATTTTTGGTGTTTTCACAAAATCCCTTGATGTTTGAAAAATAATACAAACACTCCCTTGAGGTTTCAAATTATTGTCACAAAACCCCTTTTCATTAATTCTTCATCTAAAAAATGATGATTTTATAAAAGAAAACTTAATTAAATGACAAAAGTAACCTCAATGAATGTATTTGCAATATAATCTCAAAGGCTAACTTTGTCATTAAAATTATCAATCTTTCGATGAAAAATAAATGGAAATGAGTTTTGTAAAAATTATTTAAAACCTTAGGATGTTAGTCTATGTTTGTACTGTTCACCAAACGAATCACAGATCGGAATCTTTGAATGTATATTTTAATGGCTTAATTATGTACATGCCCCCTGTGCTTTTACGTTTATCTCGATTACCACTGTGGTGGAAAACGTCTCAAAGTACCCCAACGTATAAATAACCGTCTCAATTTACCCCATCCGTCAAATTTTTTGACGGTCCGTTAACAGTGGGCCCACTTCGTTTTAACCTTTAAGCTGTTCGAATAAGGGTTTCTCAGTTTGTAACAAAGGGGAAATTGGGTTTAGGGTTCATTGGAGAAGAGGGTTGTTGTCAAAATCTGAGGGTTCCTTCGATTTTGGGAGAAATTGGAGAAGAAATCATTCTTTGTAAAACTCTGAGGTGGAGTTTGAAATTGGAAGATTGTGGAGTAGAAGATTTGGGATGATGGAAACAGGAGAGAAGCAAGGAGAAGGAGGGCATGGCCAATGGTGTCATTGTGGGAAGTTAGCACGGATGTAGACTTCTTGGACCAGTTCAAACCCAGGGCGAAGATTTCTAGTCTGCCAAAGTCAAAGGTAAGCATGTTTAAGATAAAATTTTCAGTCATTATTTTGGGCATCACAAATTGATAGAGTTGTTAGTGATGAAATTGTCAGTGATTGATGAAATTTTCAGTCATTTTACCACCCAAATTTTCAGTCATTGTTCTTGGTTGATACAGGGAAGGGGAGAAAAAGGATGTAGGTTTTTTCAGTGGTTTGATGCAGAAATGTGTGAGCGTTCAAAATCGTTGATACCTGGTTTGCTGAGGAAGATTGATAGGGTGGAGAAGGAAAATGCAAATATTCGAGCAAAGTCAAAAATATTGTGGGCTGCTATGTTGCTTTCGTGGTTGGTGGTGTTTGCCATGAAGATGAATTAGGCACTTTGGCAGTAGTTCATTGGGCATTGTAATTTGATACCTGATGTTAATGTAATGTAAGGCATTTTGGCAGTAGTTAAGCATTTTGGCAGTAGTTAAGCACTTTGGCAGTAGTTTAATGGGCAAATTTAATTTGAGAACAAATGCTAATCTAATGTAAGACACTTTGGCAGTGTAATGTAATGTCATTTGGTGTAATGTAATGTAATGCTAGTTAAGTTTACTGGATATGTAATTTGTTTAGGGGTTACAAATGGTGACATGAATGGTAAGCTGTTTAGAGGTTACAAATGGTGACATGAATGTAATGCTAGTTAGTTAAGTAATGTAATGCTAGTTAAGTTTGATATGTGATATGAATGGTAAATTGAATGGTAATTTCTTGATGAATGTAGAAGAAGATAACCAAAATTCAGTTTTCCCTAAAAAAGCAGGACCTGCCTTCTTTGCCAAAGTTTATGGTGGATATGTAGCTTTTGGTAACATGCCAAAGTTTACTGGAATCTGGAAAGCAAGAGGCAAAGCCCAAAACTAGCAAAAGCACCTGTCATTATAAGCACAAACCAAAACAGGTTCCAACCATAACAGTCTTATGAATATATGCACAAACCAAAACAGGTTCCAAAACAGATTCCAACCATAACAACCTTAGGAAATATGCACAAACCAAAATAGGTTCCAAAATTGGTTCCAACCATAACATACATTAAATATTCAGGTTCCAAAACAAGTCCAACCATAACATACATCAAATGTTCAAACCATAACATACATCAAATACTTAGGTTCCAAAACAGGTTCCAAACATAACAACCAACAACCATTAAAGTCTTCCACAACATTCAAGGATGAAAAAAATGATCTTTGACAAAATGGCTCCTCTGTTGATCTTTCATCCTCTTCCGACGTTGTTGTACTCGAGATAATTTGGCAGGTTCAGGTGTTTGAGATGGCTGGGATTGAAAAGCATCACCGCTTGGATGGTTGGGATAGAGAAGCAGCAGCTACTTGAGATGCCTGGGATTGAGAAGGCTCTTGGGAAGTGCTTGAGTGTTTCCTTTACCTTAATTGCATACTCTGTTGTCCGCCACTTTGGTCTCCACCATCTCTCCTTCTTACCTAAAACAAATAATAATTAGAAGTTTCCATGATATAAAATTTTGATGAGTGAAAACATAGTTGAAACTGTGGCACTTACTGCAAGTTTGTCCTTGGCAATGTTCCTCTTCCTAGTAGGCTTTATGTTGGGATTTCTAGGTTCCTAATAACCAAAGTCATCAAGTCAGAAACCAAATCAAATACATTTAAATGTAAAGCAATAATTCTAAAAACCACATACCTTACAACTACTTCGATTATGCCCTTCTCCACCGCAATTGGCACACTTTAAAGGGATGCCATACCTAGGAAGCTTATATGGATTAGAAGGAAGTTTAGGTTCTTTAACAGCTTGTTTTCTTGTCTTCTTAGGCCTACCAGGCTGCTTGTGGTATTTCGGAGGGAGTAATGGAGGTAAATTAACCTTCATCCACTGATCTTGGCTAGTCATAGGCATAATCATTGGTTGATAGGCTCTCAAATAAGCCTCTTTCTTGTACACTGCATCACAAAAGTCCTCTGGATTCCCATGAAACCAACTTATTGCAGCACATGCATGCAAACATGGTATTCCATTCAAATCCCAAGCATGGCATGAACAAGAGTGGCCATTCAAATCAACAGCAAAGGTGCGGCCACTATGGTGCATTACTTCAAACTGATTCTGTCCAGCAGCCTTAGGAATGCACCACTGAGCTTTTGCTTTGTTTTTCTCTAATATCTTTCTAATTCTTGGCCCAACTTGTCCATGCCATTTCTCACAGAGAACCCTTCTTCCCGCCATCAACAACATTATATACAACCGAATTCTTTCTAGCATAGTCAGAATAGGCTTGTCTCGGGCATCCATTATGCTACGGTTGAATGCCTCACATAGATTGTTCATAAGCATGTCACACTTGGAATCACTCTTGAAATATGCCCTACTCCAATGCCTAGGATCTTTCTCCATGAGCCAATCATGTGCAGGTTTAGACAACTGCAACATCTTTGTCATCTCTGCATGAAACCATGGCACTGTTGTGGCTCTAGCAATTGCTTCCATTTGATGTTTCAAGGCAAGACCTCTATGTTCCAAATAGAAGTTCCCATATAAATGTTTCAAACAATGTCTATGCTCTGCCTGAGGGAATAGAGTATCCACATCATCTATTAACCCTTTTTGTTTGTCAGTCATAAATACATAACCATGGCTATTTGTAATATTGAGATCACCACTCAATAATTCTAAAAACCACAGCCATGTTGAATTGCTCTCAATCTCTACATATGCATAGGCAAGTGGAAACATTCCGTTGTTTGCATCAACTCCCATTGCAGAAAGCACTTGCCCAGGGTGAGGCCCTTTGACATGACACTCATCCAAGCAAACCACAGGCCTACAACCATCTAAAAACCCCTTCTTGCAGGCTGCAAGACAGATGTAAATTCTTTGAAACCGTGGCCTATCACCTTCCATTTCAGATTTAATGATAACTGTACTTCCCACATTCCTGGTTCTTAACTCATGACAATATTCCCACAATACTTCATATTGTTTCTGTAAGACCCCTCTACAATGTCAACTGCCATGGCTCTTGCTCTGTACACAGTTGCTCTAGATGGTCTGTAACCATAGTCTTGGTGAACTTGCTCTACAAAAGAAGAAGCAGTCCAATTTGGATTGAGCCTTAACTGCCCAGAATATCTTTCAACCAACCAGCCAGCAGTAGCATGTATATTTTTAGTCCCCTTGCTACAAACATGTGTAGGATTAAAGGTTTTCACCTGCAGGTAAGTGCTACCACTAACACTTGAAGCATGGATAACAAAAGGACAGCCCTCTTCACATACTGCTCTTATTTTGTTACGGTCATTATGCATAAAAATCAACTCCCTTCCACAATTAATGGAGTATATCCTCACAGCTTTTCTAAACAACTCGGCAGTTGCAAACCTTAAACCTATTTTGAAACTTGGGCTTCCCATATCAATTTCAGGTCTGAAATCTTCACCTTTTGGCATCCTATTCTTCTTCCTTCTTACTTCACCCACTGCATCATCTTCACTTTGTGAACTATTTGGGCAGGTAAGTGTAGGTAACTCTTCTCCATTGTCTGACTCATCATTTTGCTTTGCATTAGGATCATTGTCAAAAATACTATGATCCACATAACCTTCAAACCACTTATCATCATTCTTCAATAATTCAATCTCTTCATCACTCTGTGCATAGTCACTGTCTTCAAAGTCTGGATCACTGTATCATCATTCTCGAACAAGAATATTCTTTATCACTGCTATCATTCCCCACTTGGCTTGAAGTTAAACTCACTACCTTCAAGTACAAAACTACGACTCTGCTATTGCTTTTAGGTACCATGCTCATACAAGCTAAAAGTGTACTATCAGATATTATTTGAATGAGTCTGCTAGTTCCAAACTCTTCACCATAAAAACTCACATCATACCCATCGTCATATCCCAAATCTTTAGCCATTCCAAATAGCTCTAACATGGACATATAGTCAACCTCACAGTAATCAAACCAACTGACTTCACCACCTAAATAAGACCACTGACTGTCCTTTCTATTTTTCACTAGTTTACCTCCATGGAAAAACTTAAATGTGACAACCTCATCAGCATCTTTATCTACGTAACAGGAACATTCACTTAACAAATGGAAAAAAACACACAAAGAGAAAAGAAGGACCACACAAAGGATAATACAAGGAACACCCAAGGACCACATAAGGTATATTGGGTAAAAAAATATATGAAAGAACAAAAAATTTCCAAACACACCACATTAGGAACATGCAAGGACCACACAATGATCACACAACGAGTCAAAAAGTATACAAAAACAAAAACAAAATCCTAACAACAGTTCAATGCACATGCCAAAATCAAGAAAATCGAGTAACAATGGGTCCACTTACATATGGGTTGACAACCTCCAGATTCTCTAAGCACCACCATCTTCGCACCTTCTAGCCTTAAAGTCTAACGCCAACGAATGATTTCTTCTCCAATTTCTCCCAAAATCGAAGGAACCCTCAGATTTTGACAACAACCTCTTCTCCAATGAACCTAAACCCAATTTCCCCTTTGTTACAAATTGAAAAACCCTTATTCGAATTAAAGGTTAAAACGAAGTGGGGCCCACTATTTGTAACGGACCGTCAAAAAATTTGTGGATGGGGTAAATTGAGACGGTTATTTATACGTTGGGGGGTACTTTGAGACATTTTCCACCACAGGTGGTAATCTGAGAAAAACTTAAAAGCACAGGGGGCATGTACATAATTAAGCCTATTTTAAAATATACCCGGAGGTTTAACCTTGAACATTAACAAACCATTCTTTTATAGAGTCCCACCCACCAATGAGTTTGACTGAGTTTGTGTCGGATGGCATACAATTTGTAATTTTTGTTTTTATATTTATAAGTTTCCTAGGAGTGCTGGGGACTGATAAAAGAGCCCAAATATTAAGAGAACAAAAAAATGAAAATTACTTTATTTGTATTACACATCAATGTCTATCTCAAAAATCTTTAATAGGCGTGGGATTATTAGTTTCCAAAAAAAATATATAAGCCACTTTTATGAATTTGTATCTAGATCAGTGAGTAGTGGATAATTTTCTAGTAGTGATTCATGTTTAGCTGAATCAAATCAGGAGGTTCTTCAAACCAAACTTCACTCCTCTACAACTACAATTTACTCTATATAGTTTGTTTTGAAATATATATATTTTTAGTTATTTACATTAATACCCTCTGAGGTTTTTGGTGTTTTTACAAAACTCCATGAGGTTTAAAAATTAACACGAATACCCAAAACCCTTTTTCATTGATTGTTCGTCCAAAAAATATGATTTTATAAAAGAAAACTTATACAAATGACAAAATTAACTTGAATGAATGTATTTGCAATTTAATTTCAAAGACTAACTTTGTCATTTGGGGAATTTATATATATATATATATATATATATATAAAATCATCAATCTTTGAATAAAAATCAATGAAAAGGAATTTTGTGAAAATAATTTAAATCCTCATGGGGCGTTCATGCATATTCCACTATAGAGGACTCTATATTGTTGGTTAACTGAATAAATTGATGGGTCTAAATAGTCAAAGTTAGGAGACTCTGGAAACACATAAACAGCCAAGTAAAAATGAGTTGGCTCAGAATGCCGGTAGTGACTGATTCAAATCTTTCTGTGTCTGTTTCTCCTTCTTTTGCTCATGATCTTATTGTTTTTCTCCCTCACCTAAATTCTTGTAAAATTCAGGAGTCCACAATTAAAATGTGCTCACTTATGATTTGATAATAAAAATAATTCCCACGTTAATGGTACGTGGTAGCCATTTATGAATTTTTAATTATTTTATGGGTATTCATTATCAATTGCGGTTCGAATAATTCGCCACCAATTCATAACTTAATCAGTTTTTTATATATTTAAAATAGACATTAGTTTCTAATTCAATAATACTAGACACGACAACGTATTATACGCCTATCAAGTAGCGACGCTGGCATGCTGCTCATGATAAGCTTAGTTTTAAGCCGCTGGCTTTTTCATTTTGTTTTTTTAGTACAAGCGATATCTAAATTAGAAGGAGGGACACTTTGTGGCTAGTTTGAATTGGCCTTTTGTTGCTAGTGATTTTTTTTGATTGAATTATGAATGCAATACTAGAATTTCTAAAAAAATATACAGAGGATCGATGGGGTTTTCTCACACACACTATCACAGTGTCCATGCAGTACAAACATTAGACCACCAGTTAGCAAGTCAAGGCCTTCCATTGGGCTAGAGTTTGGTTATCAACTGACGCGACAAATATTTTATGTGAACAAATAACGTATAGATCATACTATTAGGCAGTGCTAGTGGGTTTCTCTGCTACATGATATAATTCAGTAACAACATGGTCACTCGTCGCGTCAACGAAACATGCCCAAGCATTCAAAGATTGCCATCTGATTTTTTTTATTTTTTTTCAACGAAATACACCCAAGCATTTACTATATAAACTGAAGAGAGTCACACGCAGTACACAGCAAACTAACATACAAGCTAGAATTGTCTCTTGGGTTTTGGCACATCCGATTTACCCAAACGAAGAAGAAGAAAGAAAGAAAGAAGCTAGAAAAATGAGTTGGTTCGGAATCGGAATGCCAGTAATCACTGTTTCAAGCATGCTATTTGTGTTCCTTGTAGCTCTCATCAGGCTCTTTTACAAGCAATGGTGGACCCCAAATCGCTTCCAGAAATTCATGGATCTCCAGGGAGTCAAAGGCCCTTCTTACAGACTTATCCATGGAAACACCAAAGAGATCATGAGCTTGAAAAAGGAAGCCATGAGCAGGCCCAGAAGCTTATCACATGACATATTCTCTGCAGTTCAGCCTCATACTCACAAATGGTCCGAGATATTTGGTACGTCTTACAAACTCTTCATTAACTATGGTTTTTTTATTTATTTTTTATAATCTCAATTTGTTCAAAGATAATTAAATTTAGTGATTTTGTTGCAACAGGGACGAATTTTCTTCAATGGCATGGTACTCAACCTCAGTTGGTGGTTGCGGAACCTGAGTTGTCCAAAGAGGTCATGAACAACAAAGATAAACTCTTCCGAAAACAAAAGTCCCAAGGCTACGTGAAGAAGCTATTAGGAGACAGCATTTCCATGGCAGAAGGTGAAAAATGGGTCAAGTTAAGAAAGCTGGCCAACCATGCCTTCCATGGAGAGAGCTTAAAAGTAAGTTTTTCTTTGCAGATGTTTTTATTAACGTACCCAGTACTTCTGTCAATTGTTTATATTGAATGTAAACTTGGTAACTGACTGTATGATGGTGTTGTGTTACCAGAGTATGATTCCTGAAATGATAACTAGCTCAGAGACAATGCTAGAAAGGTGGGTAAATCATGAAGGCAAGGAGATCGAGGTGTATGAAGAATTTAGGTTGTTCACCTCAGAAGTAATTTCCAGGACAGCATTTGGTACCAGCTACTTAGATGGGAAGAACATTTTTGAAATGCTAGGGCAGTTGACCTTCCTCATATTCAAAAATAATTTCAGTCTCAGACTTCCTATCATCAGGTACCTTCTTTTAACTAAATGATCCTAAAGAATCAATGAGGTTATGTATTATAGCTGTGGAATATTTTCCATTCACAACATTAGTGTTGGAGTTGTCACTTCTCATGTTTAGTCTTTTGTTCAAAATTTGCAGTCGGTTTTACAAAACCAGTGATGAGATCAAGTCGGAGAAGCTTGAGAAAGGAATACGTGACATCATAGCAGGAATTGTTAGGAAAAGAGAAAGTATGGCAAAGACTGGAGAAGCAGACGGGTTTGGGCATGATTTTCTTGGAGTACTTTTGAAGGCTCATCATGATACCAATGAAAACCAGAGGATTTCGGTGGATGACATCGTTGATGAATGCAAAACGTTTTACTTTGCTGGACAAGAAACCACTAATTCTTTACTTGCTTGGACCATCTTTCTTCTGGCACTCGATACGGATTGGCAAGAGGAAGCAAGAAAGGAAGTCCTACAATTATTTGGAAAAGAAAATCCAAACCCTGATGGCCTCAACAAACTAAAAACGGTAAGAAACTCAGTCAGTTAATTGCGAGCTTATGTATCTAATAAGTGGTTTAGTTTTGAAATCCTCATTTCATTTATTGTCATCTAAGTTTTCATTTGGATGCATGCATATGCAGATGAGTATGATCCTGAATGAATCTCTAAGGCTATATCCTCCAGTTGTTTCCCTTGTTAGGGAAACAGACAAGGAAGTAAGGCTGGGAAAGATGGTTGTTCCGGCTAATGTTGAAGTGCACGTCCCAAATCTATCGCTTCATCATGATCCCAAATATTGGGGAGAAGACGTGAACGTTTTCAAACCAGAGAGATTCTCAGAAGGGGTTGCTAAAGCTACTAACAACAACATAGTGGCATTCATACCCTTTGGATTGGGCCCTCGAACTTGCGTGGGCATGAACTTCGCAATCGTGGAAGCAAAGATTGCTCTGGTAATGATTCTACAGCGCTACAGCTTCACCCTTTCCCCTGGTTATGTCCACTCTCCCATTCAGTTTATGACAGTTCGCCCACAGCGTGGAGTTCCCGTCATTATACACTCACTGTGAACTGTGAAGACCAGAATATTTCATTTATTTCAATAAATGTTGTACTTAAATTAATTCCTCTGGATCATGCGGTAAATTTCTGATGAAACATTTGGAAGAATAAATTCAAAATGCTTTAATTTCATGCCCCATCAGGGTTATAGCCCATTAATTGTTTCAAAGCTCTACTTAAACTAGTCGCCCAGAAAAAAAATCTCAATGCCAAAAGGCATTGCAAGGCCAAACAATTCAAGCAAAGCATAATACTTGAGTAACTGGCATTGTCAGATTCTAATCTTGATTGCATATGAATCGAGGCATTTTGCTAGTCTAGTGTAGTCCTCTTAACGGGGATATCAAACGAGGCCTGAAGCTCCTTGCTTATTTCAACACCAAGTTGGTGTTTCAGATTCAAAATTTATTGATCCTAATTATTTTAACACGGAAGATATATCTAAATAATTGTACTTGATTTTAAAAATCAGGACGGAGAATCTTTCAACTTGAAAAGGCAAATACGGAAATCTAGGCGACACATTTGCTTGACTAAACATGCTTTGACTTTTTGTCCATGTGAACGTATCATTATTATTTTGCTTATTTTTAAAACAAAGTCTATGTACCGATTCTCAGACTCAACCTTCTTTTTTTGTTTTGTTTAATGAAATAACCTTTTGTTTTCGTTTTTAGTTTTGTTTTTTTATTATAGGAATTAACCTTTTTTTATTTTATTACTTTTCTTGATGCTTAAGATTATTAATTCTTAATTGTTGATGGTTGGTAGATAAGTACAATAATGCTCGCCCACATTCATTATTTTTTCTTGACATTTTTTTATTTGTGACGTGACGTTAGTGTTTTATATTTAAGGATATTAAATCATAATTGTTGATGTGACACCAAGACTGTACTAGTTGTTGCCTTCCTCAGTAATATATTATCACATTTTATAAAATAATAAATAATAAATAATTGAAAACGTATGCAATAATACTTGGTAGCTACTCTGTTAGAGAAGAAGAACTCAAATTTCAAAGTCGTCTTCGTTGTCTACACTCTTTATCCGGTGAGTCGGTGACCGTTGGTTTATGTGTTAAAATCACATTTGAAATCTAAGGGTGCGTTTGGCATCTGATAGATCGACTTTGGCTTCGTCTTTGCTCTTCCAGAATTTCCTTTTAATTCTTCCACTTTTCAATCTGATTTTGGAAGTTTTTGAAATTAGTGGATGGATTTGCTGTTTTATGCCGACAACATGTTCGACCAAATGCCTGAGAAGAAGCCTTAACTAAAATACCACACCACATACAGGTTTCCAATTTTTAATACCAAACAAGTTTTCAAGTTTCCAATTCAAATGTTCAGATTCAATCCCAATTTTTGAAAAGGGGTTCCTAATTGCCAACCAAACGAGGGCCTAATTTTTGAAAATGGGCCTTCTCGTGTATAAGATTTGGGCCTTCCATAATGCATGTTTTTGGGCTACGATAAAACTTCCACCGGAGTCTGCTCTGTTGTGAAAAACCATTTCCCCCTGGCATGCGAAATTTCTGGCATTTTTGGCCAAAGCTGGAAGAGAACTCCTCCCTGATAAATTGATAAATGTTCACTTCTGTTTCTGTACTCAAAACCAAATAAACTCCCTGATATATAATCACAAAGACATTAATAATGCCTTGGTAAACCAAGTGCAAAATTATACAAAATTCTGTTCAGGTTTTGACCATTACACCTCCACATGAGTTACACAGCTCACAGCGGATGCAGCGTTACTCGAACACCATGTTGTGGCCTAACCGTAAGAAAATGAAACGGGGAGTGAACGTAGGCCGGCGACAGGGTGAAGGAGTAGTGTTGTAGAATCATTGACAGAGCAATCTTTACTTCAATCGTTGCAAAATTGAAGCCCACACAAGTTCGAGGTCCCATTCCAAAGGGCAAGAATGCGACCATGTTATCCTTGGTAGCTTTAGCAACCCCTTCTGAGAATCGCTCTGGTTTGAAAAGGTGCACGTCTGCTCCCCAAAATTTAGCATCATGATGAAATGCTAGGTTTGGGATTTGCAGTTCAACGTTAGCAGGGACTATGAGATTTCCCAGTCTAACTTCCCTCGCGGCTTTCCTTTCGAAGAAAATAACAGGAGGGTATAATCTCAGAGACTCATTGATAATCATACTCATCTGCATTGCATGCATCAAAGTCAAAATTAGACAACAAATCTGCATTTCAAGCTTAAAAGCAAACAATTAATTCACTAATATGTTTTCTTACTGTTTTGAGCTTGGAAATGCCCTCAGGGTGTGGATTTTGTTTGCCAAATAGTTGCAGGACCTCCTTCCTTGCTTCCTCTTGCCAATCTCTATGGAGGGCCAGAAGAAATACAGTCCAAGCAAGTAAAGAATTAGTGGTTTCTTGTCCAGCAAAGTAAAAAGTCTTGCACTCGTCGACCAAATCGTCCACTGAAATCCTCTGCTTCTCATTGGTGTCATGGTGAGCCTTTAAAAGCAATCCCAGAAAATCACTTCCAAACCCGTCTTCCTCTCCCCCCATTGCCTTCTTTTCTCTTTTCTTAATAACCTCCATTACGCTATCGCGTATTCCTTTCTCAAGCTCCGCTGATTCGATTTCATCTCTGGTTTTAAAGATCTTACTGCAATAGTGAATGAAAGAACATTGGTGTGATCAATATTCTCTGCAAGCTTAGAAGAAAACTTAGTTTTATGCATAACAAGCCTGAGTTACCTGATACCAGGAAACCTAAGTTTGAGAGCATTTTTGAATGTCAAGAAGGATAACTTCATCAACATCTCAAAGATATTTTTCCCTTCCAAGTAGCTGCTGCCAAATGCTGTTCTGGAAATCACTTCTGAAGTGAAGAACCTGAATTCGTCATACACTTCAATCTCTTTGCCTTCATGGTTCTTCAACCTTTCAAGCATCGTCTCGCCGCTAGCTATCATCGCTGGAATCATACTCTGATCAACACAGTCGGAAAATTTTACTTGTAAATTTCAACCCTTCATTTATTCTGTTTCACTTTTAGAAAAATGCTGTTGGAAGAAAGAATCACCAATAATAACTTTAGGAGGTTACTTTTAAGCTCTCTCCATGGAAGGCATGGTTGGCCAGCTTTCGCAACTTGGACCATTTTTCACCAGAGGATCTAGTGAGGCCATCTCCTAATAACTTCTTCACATATCCTAAAGTCTCTGTTTTTTGAAGAGCCCCGTCTTTGTTATTCAGTATCTCTTTGCATATTTCAGGTTCCGTAATGACCAGCTGAGCTTTAGAGCCATGCCATTGAAGATAATTCTTCCCTGTTTCCAAAGATTACCAAAGTTTATTTTGCAGCTAATTAAGATTCGAAAAGAAAACAGAAAAAATAAACCATAGGTGAAGGAAGAAGAGTTTCTTTCTTTACCATATAACTTGGTCCACAACTGAATATGAGGTTGAACTTGAGGAAAGATGTCATGTGATAAGCTCTTGGGCCTGCTCATAGCTTCCTTTTTCATATTGGAGATTTCTTTGGTGTTTCCGTGGATAAGTCTGTAAGAAGGGCCTTTGATCCCCTGCAGAGCCATCAGCTTCTGTACTCGAACCGGCTTCCACCACAGCTTTTCAAACATCTTGACGAGAGCTAGCAACAGCGACAGACACAGAAAGCTTGAGAGAAGGATCGCCGGCTCTCTGCACCAACTCATTTTTTCTAATTGTTCTCTCTTGATCTCCTCCTTGGCTGTAGCTCTCCTCTGTTTCTTAGTTTTCTTCTTCTTGTGTTCTTCAACAAGCTTCTTGCTCTTAACAAGTCTCTTGCTCTATGTTGATAATAAATGTTACTTTGGAAACATGTTGCCATCGTTGACCTCAAGAATGCGTCTCTTAGCTTCTAATAGACAATGAAAGGCAGGGAATATTGCATATATGTTTATACATATCATATGGCGTCACTGATCACGGTGACTTGTTGAAAACCTAAAGCTGGCATTGTCGGCGCATTAAAAGCATGACGTATATATATATATATATATATATATATATATATTGGAATCTCGTACGAGTACGAATGTATCCATGTCTAAATATAGGAGAATCATAATAAATAGTGGGACAGGACAGCGGCTCTGATAGCTACCTTCTGTGTTGACTAAGGTTTGTTGAAACTTACGGTAATTATTGCACACTTAAGGTGGAAAGCGTGACCACACAAGAAATGTAGATATGTGATTGATAGCAACGTTAAATAGAAATCCTATCAATCACATATAGTCGCTATCAAAGATGCTATTAAACTCTCTTTCATTGTATTAATTAAGACCTACCATTGTGTTATACCTTTTTTTTAGTGGTGATTTCCCCATTCCTTTTTCTCCTATTTTATTCACTTACACTCTTTTTTTAACTAAAAAGGAGTGTAAGTGAATAAAATAAGTGAAAATCATTGTCTTTTTTCTTTTATAATAATAAAATTTTTAATGAGCGATATTGGGGAAGGGAATCAAATATAGGACCTCGAAGCGTGACAAATCTCTTAACCACTTAAGCTACAAGACCCTTGCCCATTTTGTTACAGGTTTGTCCACAATTTCATGGTAGGTTTATATCGTTCACACGCAAGTCACAGTGAGTGTAGAATTACTTGAACTCCGTGTTGTGGGCGAACTGTAATGTACTGCAAAGGAGAGTGGACATAAGCAGGGGAAATGGTGAAGGAGTAGCGTTGTAGAATCATTGACAAAACAATCTTTGCTTCAGTGGTTGAACCCAACGCAATTTCGAGGTCCCATTACAAAGGGTAAGAATGCAGCTATTCTGTTCTTTGTGGCTTTAACAATCCCTTCAGAGAATTGCTCCGGTTTGAAAAGGTGCACGTCTTCTCCCCAGAGTTGAGGCTCATGGTGAATTGCTAGACTTGGGATGAATATTTCAACATTAGCAGGAACTATGAGCTTTCCTAGTCTAAGTTCCCTTTCAACTTTCCTTGCAATGGAAACAATAGGAGGATACAACCTTAAGACTCATTGATGATCATACCCATCTGTATTGCAATTTGCATGCATCAAAAGGAAAAATAGAGAACAAATCAGGATTTTATACATATTAGTTGAACATTTTTTTGTCACTTGGGCAAACAATTGACTGTGTGACATTCTTACTGTTTTTAGTTTGGCAAGGCCATCAGAGTTTGGAGCTTGTTTGCCAAATATTATATGGCTTCATTGTGGATTATGTGCTTGATTTGCTAACAACCAATGACGCTGCAACATTATTAAAATTTGTGACTAACTGGACTATACTAAACATTGTGCAGCCCTCTTTAACAATTCCTTTGTCATGTTGGAGATTTCTTTGGTGTTAATCCACCAAATTTACCCATCACTTCTCTCTTCATTTCCTCTGTAGTCTGTTTCTAAGTACCCTTATTTTCTTGGCATGTGCAATGTGCAATTTCTTTGGCCGTTTCCAAGTTTGAAGAAAACTCCCTTATACTTGTTCATTTTTGTACACGTCAGCGATGAGAATAATATATATATGTAGGTTCCCATGAACCTTATTATTTTCATATTTTGGGCTATATGCATTAGTGCAGTTCATGCTAATGTGCTGCCTGGGGTTAGAGATGCTCTTTGGGTTCCCAAAACGTTTTATTTCATCAATGGAAATTCTACCAGAAACATGCAGCAAAGCAGCAGAACAGGAGGTTAAATTTTTACAAACTTCACAGCAGACATTACAATCTTTTAAAATAACAAGCTAACCATGTCCAAGGAAGGGCATCAGGTAATCCATACACCAAGTCCAAGATTATGGGCAATTCTGGTTCTTTCAGTTCACAGTGAGTGTAGCATTACTTGAAGTCCATGTTGAGGGCGAACTGTAAGAAGCCGAAAGGGAGAGTGGACATAGGCCGGGGAGAGGGTGAAAGAGTAGCGTTGTAAAATCATTGACAGAACAATCTTTACTTCATTGGTTGCAAAGTTCAAACCCACACAATTTCGTGGTCCCATACCAAATGGTAAGAATGTGGCTATGTTATTCTTAGTAGCTTTAGCAACCCCTTCAGAGAATCTCTCCGGTTTGAAAAGATGCACGTCTTGTCCCCAGAGTCCAGGCTCATGGTGAAATGCTAAACATGGAATGACGAGTTCAACAGCAGCAGGGATAATGAGGTTTCCCAGCCTTACTTCCCTTTCAGCTTCCCTCTCAAGGACAACAATAGGCGGATATAACCTCAGAGTCTCATTGATGATCATAGTCATCTGCATGAAAATGAATATTTGAAAAGAAATCAGTATTTCATAGTTAATGAAGAACATTTATGCCACTTGAAGAAGCGATTGATTGAGTACTGGACTTTCTTACTGTTTTTAGTCTGGCAATGCCATCCGTATTCGGATTTTGTTTTCCAAATATTTCTAGGACCTCCTTTCTTGCTTCCTCTTGCCAATCTGTATGGATTGCCAAAAGAAAGACAGTCCAAGCAAGCAAACTACTAGAAGTTTCTTGTCCGCCAAAGTAAAATGTCTTGCACTCATCAACTAAGTCATCTACAGAAATACTCTGGTTGTCATTGGCATCATGATGAGCCTTCAAAAGTAATCCAAGAAAATCACTCCCAAAGCCATCTTCTTCTCCAGCCATTGCCTTCTTTTCTCTTTTCTTAACAATCTCCATTATGGAGTTATATACTCCTTTCTCAAGATTCTCTGATTCGATCTCATCGCATGTTTTATAAAACTTACTGTAATATTCAATGAAAGACTTAACATGAGAACTAAACTAATAATCCAAGAATTCGTTTGTGAATAGTTCTTTGATGCGCAGCAGATGGGGAAAATGAAAAAAAGAAAAAGAAAAAAGAATTCACCTGATACCAGGAATCCTGAGTTTCAAAAAATTTTTGAAAGATTAAGAAGGATAACTTCATCAGCATCTCAAAAATCTTCTCCCCTTCTAAGTAGCTGCTGCCAAATGCTGTCCTGGAAATCACTTCTGAGGTGAGCAACCGAAATTCTTCAAACATCTCAATCTCTTTGCCATCTTGATTTTTCCACCTTTCAAGCATAATCTCAGCACTAGCTATCGTTGCCGGAGTCATACTCTACCATCATGCCATTAACAAATTTACTTTCAATTTATGCCTTTCTTATTTTTCTGCCATTCATAAACAACTGTAAGAACTTACTTTTAAGCTCTCTCCATGGAAAGCATAGTTGGCCACCTTTCTCAATTTTCCCCATTTTTCAGTGTTGGTTGTTGTCACAAGTCCATCTCCCAGTAGCTGCTTCACAAAGCTTTTGGGCTTGCTTTTCGGATAAGCTCTATCTTTGTCATTCAGTATCTCCTTGCACAACTCAGGTTCCGTGATGATCAATTGAGGTCGAAGACCATACCATTGAAGAAAATTCTTCCCTGTTGCAAAAGATGACCGAAGTTATTTCAGAACAAAGACTCAAAAACCATGGTCAATGAGGAGTTTCTTTACCATATAACTTGGTCCAGGAGTGAAAATGAGGTTGAACTCTGGGAAATATGTCATGTGATAAACCTTGGGGCTTGCCCATGGCTTCATTTTGCATGTTGAAGATTTCTTTGGTGTTTCCATGGACAAGTCTGTAAGCAGGGCCTTTGATGCCCTGCAAAGCCATCAGCCTCTGTATGCTTCTCGGTTTCCACCATAGCTTGTGAAAGATCTTGATGAGAGCTAAAAAGAGGAACAGACACACAGAGCTTGAAAGAATGATTGCTACTTCTCCAGAGGAATCCATCTTTTTTAGTAAAGTTTTTCTCTTTTGCTAGATTTCTGAACCAGATCAATATTCAGCTCCCTCAGTTGACTATTTAAATTGTCTTGCTCTGTTAGGGCTACTTTTGCATTGCTATGCTTTAGAAAAAAAACTGCTTCTGCTGTGCTACAAGTGTGAAAAAAATCAGTTAAGTGTTTGGTAAATTATATTTAAAAAAGTACTCTGAATAATCAAAGTGTATGATAAATTTTTATCACAAGGGCTTTCAGTGTGTACAGTGACAAAAAAAATGAATCATGATGATGAAATTATTTGTTGTTTTCTTATTTCTTTTTCTACTGTTTTTTTAATTTTTTTTTTAAAAACAACAACAACAACTTTACGCTTCATAATTTTTCTCTTTTTGTAATTCACATTTTTTTTGGGTCAAACTTTTTCGTCTCTCTCTGCATCTCCCTTTTTTTTTTTTTTTTTTGGGACCCTTTTTTCTTCTCAGATCTCTGCATCTCTTTCTGCCGCTCCTCCTTTTTCATCTTCTTCTTCTTCTCTTTCCTCCTGCCGCCTGCTTCTTCTTCTCCTTTCTCTCATCACATTTTTTTTTTTCAAAAATTCTCTACTCTACTCCTTCTCCTTGTTCTATTTTTCTCCCTCTGCCCAGAGAAGTCGTCCTCCTTGCACAGTTGTCATCGTCGTCTATAGTCCATGTTGTGGAATCTCGTTGTCTGCCGTCGGTGCTCGTCTGCCATCGGTGCTTGTCTGTAATCGTCGTCGTCTACAGCCCATGGTCGGAGGTTGAGGTTGTGGTTGGAGCTTGGGTGGGGTTTGTTGCGGACGACGAATAGAAAAAGGGATGTGAGTTAGAACGAATAGAAAGAGGGAGGATTGCGAATGAACAAAATCAAGAAGAAGAGGAGTTTGCAGAATGGAGAAGAGGAGTTTGCGTCGTTCGATGTGTATTGGAGGGATAAGGACTGTCTATTTGAAAAATAAGTGAGGGCATTATGGGAAAGTCAAATGTTCATTAAAACCACCTGTTAATTTTTTTTAAAAAGCACCTTTTAAAAACTGGGTTATTGCTGCTTTGAAAAAACAGCAGTCATTGACTGCAATTTTTTTTAAAAGTTACTTCTTGATGTTTACCAAACGCCAGTGTTGCAAAATTTTTATTAAAGCCGCTTTTTTAAAAATTTCAGGAATACCAAACGCTACCTTACTGTAATAATAAATTGGGTGGTATAATAAAATGCCACTGTCAATTTTGACCTTATCTGAAAACACACCAACTTGTATGTATATGAAGAAAAATGGCTAGGCGGTAGGTAGGACTTAGCACTGGGGGAGTAATCAAGGCCTATTTCTTTTATTTATTTATTATTTAGTCTTATAAATGATTAATTTATATCAAAATTATGCAAAAAAAAAACAATGTATACATTATAAAATACAACCATAATATATATATATATATTAAACAAATAGTATAATATTTATTTGTTTTTTGTAATTTATTAGTGATTGCTTTAGTGATTTCATAATGCAAAATTCATTTAATGTTGTATTTTTTAAGTTCCAATCCCCATCAAAATAGGGCATTTGGTTTTTTTTTTTTTTTTTTGGGTCTGAAAATAGGGCATTTGGTTTTATTAGAGTTTTAAGGCATGTTTGGGCCTGCCCTCTTAATTTTAACGATTACATACCCAAAGCTTTTCAATTTTTTGCCATCTAGTTCCGACATTAACTTTATCATTAAAATTTCTGTTAATTACTTGTGTGGTAATCCTAAGTCCCACCTATTCATTTTTTTCAATGTCACTTGAAGGACATTTTGTTAAAAAATGGTTTGGTATTAATACGTGTAATGTGTTCTTCATGGGCGGGAAGACACCAATTACCCGAAAATACTCTTCAACTGACATCGAAATAAGCGAATAAATGAGACCCATGCCTGTCATGGAAGTAATTAACTAAAATTTTGATGTGTGAAGTTAATGCTAGAACCATATTGCAAAAAATTGAAAAGCTTAGGATATGTAATCGTTAAAATTGAGAGTGCAAGAGCAAACATGCCTTAAGAGTAAGAGTTCAGAGTACTAAATCAAAATTAACCCATTAAGAAATTGAAAAATATATGGTAGAAAAACTTGATTATACAAAACAAGTGATATTTAATGATGTTTTGATGAATTTTTTTAAATTTGTTGTGTAAATAACATATTGATTGTTTCTTTTATGTTACAATTGTGAATTTAAGGTTATATAATATTTTTTAAAACTTATTGAAGAAAAAAAAAATCACATCAATATACATATATAGGCCTCATTTAGGATGTTCGCTTAGGGCCTCCAAAACGTAGGACAGGCGCTGAGGGGAGACGACCCCATCCTAGGATCAGGGCATACCAAGACCTCTTTGATGACTTATGGAGGGGGTCTTAACCCCTGTTCGGCTGCACTTGAACGTATTCATTTTATTGTTTTCAAGTGAAGCATTGGTTTGTTTAACAAATTCTTTATTCAAAGACCCTATTAAAATTTGAGTAATTTCTTCTTCTTTTTTCTTTCTTTGTCTCTCGAGATTTCTGGAAAGTTGTTTCTTAGGAAACATTTTTTAATTCTTATAATAAGCACAACACATTCAAAAACTATCAAACTAATTAACCAAGAACAATAAAACCTGGATTTTTACTATATTTCTTCAACTTTAAACTCCCAATTATAAAGAACAAGAATCCCAACCAAGTTTTCTATTGAATAAAATAATAAAGAAAAAAAATAAGTTAATAAAGATATGTATTACAATTTACAAAATGTATATATATCTAGATTCTATATCTATCTATAAAAAAAAAAAAAATACCTTCAAAGAAAGGTACTGGTCTAGCTTGTGGATGATTTGTTTTCCAACTCTGTATTAGAGAAAACGAGAATCACCAAAATTTGCTTGTATTATGAACTTTTGAGAAGACCTCAAGTGTTACTATGTTAGCAAGGGTTTTTTCTTCTTCTTGTTGTGGCTGAGAAGGTCTGGTTTTTTTTTTTTATAAAAAAAAAAAATTATTATATTGTATATTAATAATTGATTTGCTTCCTCAATACGTTTCTTGAGAATTTAAAAGTTGATTGATTTGGCTTCCTTCCTCTTTGGTACAAGGGCCTTTTTAATCGTTTTGCTTATATTTCTTGTCAATTTGCTTCTCAAGAGTGTAATCAAGTTGCTCATTTATTGGCTAAGCAGCCGCTCCTGTCTCAAGACTTTCAAGTGTGGTTAGAGGATGGTCCTTTATGGATTTCTGATGTTTTGGCCAATAACAAATTATTTTCTTAATTTAATTTTATACTTGATGTGATGTGGTGATACTCTTTTTCCTTACTGGATTTTTCTCAATTTGGGGGGTCACTTGTTACATTACTAAAGTCCAGTAAAAAAATACAAAACGTATGAGGCAGTTTGGCTTCTCTTTTTTATTTTTATACACATATACATAGTCTTAAAAAAAAGTTTTGGGCCCTAGGTTATAGCCCTGATTGCCCTAGGCCGAGTAACCCTATCTACCATTTGACAAAAAGAAAAAAAAATTCTTTCTACATACACAACCACCAACACCACCCTTTGTCTCTTCACACAACCCCCCACCCCCCGCGCCTCCTCTCTCTTCTACATCCACGAACCCCACCCTTTGTCTTCTCCACCACCGCCCCTTTTCCATCTCTCTCTCTCTCTCTCTCTCTCTCTCTCTTCAACAACCACCAATCCCAACCCACCCTGACCAATCCCAACTCACCCTGAGCAAAGTCCCATTCTTTTCGAAACTAAACCCCTTCCCAGACCTTGAAGATTAAACCCAACAATTTATATTTTTCTGAAACTAATTGGAAATTTGACAAAACCCCTTATCTTTGAATATGAACCCTAGTAATTGAATCGTAAATTGTTTGTTGGGGTTACAACTTGGAATTTTGAATCTACTGGGATTGTCACATTGGAGGGTGGTGGGTTTTCAAATATATCACATGTGTGTCTATTTGGATACGGATGTTTTGTTGGCTGCAAAGAAGGTGGGAGGAGCAGAGCGGGGTGGGGTGGTTGACCAAATTGGGTGGGCAGGTGGGTGGGGCTGTGGGGGCTGTTGGCTGACCAAAAGGTTTTGTGTCATCATAAAAATAAAAAGCAAAAAAGATTACCATAATTAAAGGGTATTTTAGAAAGATAATATGGGTGGAGAAATATGACATGAGTGAAAATAACAACACTCCTTCTTTATTAGCTATAAACATTTGCCATGAACTTTTTGATACAATTTAACAATTTAACTATATCACGAGACAATTTAACAAGTTCATACACAGAGTTGACTTTAATCACGTTGATATTAGTCTCTAATTCTTACATACTCGTTCTGCTATAATGGAAGGGAAGATATAAAATTTCAAAGAATTAATTCTTCTCCCTCAAGTATAGCACATACGTCTCAAAAGGAGTATAACTAACTCTGTTTTATATATATTTCCTTTCAAATAGCTTGCGTACGTACTTTTGCTTTCAATTTGTTATGTCCAAGTATACAAGATTCTTCGTAAACATGGTTACATTTCGACACCATAGCCATTTATTTTCACTGTGGGCCAATTATCTATGAACCATATAGAATTTCTTTCCTTGTTTTCTTAGGGGAAAAAAATATTTTCTTGGTCCATCCTTACCATATATCTTGGTCCATGAATGAATATGAGGTTGAACTTTGGGTAATATATCATGTGATAAATTCATAGGCCTTCCCATTGTTTCCTTTTTCATGCTCATGATTTCTTTGGTGCTTCCATGGATAAGTCTGTAAGAAGGGCCCTTGATTCCCTGCAAAGCCAACATATTCTGGATGAGAATCGGAGCCCACCATAGTTTGTGAAAGATCTTGATGAGAACTAAGAGAAGGAACAAAAACAGAAATCTTGAAAGAGTGATTACTGGATCTCTGAACCAACTCATTTTCCTGGCTATTTTTCTCTTTGGCTGTATCTCTGAACCTACTGATTTCCAATTGGGATACTTATGGATTTATTACTTAATTGGGATGCATGTGGTATAAGATTACGACACAAAGAAGATGCCAGTTTCGTCCCTAACAAGATGACCCTTCAATATTATGTGGCTTCATTGTGGATTATTTGCTTGCTTTGCTAACAACCAATGACGCTGCAACATTATTAAAATTGTGACTACACTACTACAAAAATCGAAATAGACAACAGGAAACCACCGTCGTCCAGAAGGTTTTCCAGCTGTCGTGAAATCTACTACATCTTTTGTACAACCAACAACGATGGTTAATAACCAACGTCGTTAAGTAATTCAACGTCTAGATTTATTACGAACCGACGTGTAATTACTATATAATTAGCGTAAAATGAAATTTCGACAACATTAAATTGACGGTTTTATGAAAACTGAGACGTCTAAAAAATTTTACATGTCAAGATCAATAGAAGAACCGACGTACAGATAATTATCCATGTCCCTAAAAGAAGGAAAAACGACTTGGCTAAGCTAGAAACCGTCGTGGTTAATTTGTACTACGTTAAACAAACAAAAAAGCCGACGTCCAAAACATAAACTACGATGTTTACACAAACCAACAATGTTTAAAGAGTATTGCATGTCATTTGGCTCCCAATAATCGCCGTAACATGATATAACCACATCCTGCACCTGGCATCACCAACGCTTATGTAATTATCCACGTCGAGAACTTTAATAACAACCGATGTGGTAAGTATATTCCACGTCTGTTACTTGCGAGACTCGTCGTTTAAATTTAACAGAGAAGGCCCTTTGACACAGTTAGACGTCACTTTTTCTAAATAACCGACGTCTAAAAGATTTAAAATGACATAATATTACCCAATATTGAAGTACAAAACTATACTCCATGTCGGTTATTGTCAAAGGATGACGTTATAAATAGTATTGAAAGCGTGGATAGAAAAATAACCGACGTGGATTATGTATTCAACGTCCGTGGCATTAAAATAATGGACGTGGTTACGTCTAGAGATCCATCTTGTTGACATTGTAATTGCCTACCACGTCGGTTTTGATTACATAATGACGTGGTTGTCCTTTTAAAAGTCGCTTGTTTAACCTGCCATGATGTATGTATGCTCGGAGACGTCAGTTATTTTAGACTATCCAACGTGCAGAACATCTGTCACGACAGTTAATGGAACTGAACGGCCTTTATTTCGACCTTTAGACGACGATTTATTTTAACCAAACCGACTTGATTTCTTTTTTAGATGTCTGTTTTTTTGCTTTACGGTCTTTTGCCTTTTTAAAACCCGACGTTGTTTTTATTTGAGACGTCTGTGTTTCCAGTTTTTTTACCGAACCGTCATACTTTACAGCTTTAACCCAGCTTTTTTAATTTTTGATTTGTCGTGCACAAAGCCTGCATATAATGAATATGTGATCAGAATTAAAATGTTGTACGTGATTATTAATTAGTGTCATACAATTAACTGAATAAGTAATGTCATACATTACAACAATCAATCAATCCATATATCTTCACACCCATCTCTAATATTTTCATTCCCTAACTCACCCACTAGTGTCATCAAATGTGTCAACATTTGGTATCCCTCTAGTAAATGGCTCACACTCACTTCTAGTATCACCTAGCACATCATCACCAATAACATCATTATATTCTCTATTAGGCATTGATAACACTACCGACCAACCACGATGCATTGGGTCATCAACATAAAATACTTGTTTGACTTGAGAAGCCGTAACAAATTGGTCATTCCTATGTCCAATTTTACTCATATCTACAAGGGTAGATCCAAGTTCGTCAATTACAAGGCCCGAAGTGTTATCTATCTAATCACACTTCAAGATTGGGACTCTAAACTTTTTGTAGTCAAGGTCCCAAATTTCTTGAATAACACCATAAAAACCCATATTGGAGATCATAGGATTTTTATCCTTGGCACTAGCAACTTGCATAGTATGTGCAAGTAAATAAACTCCACTATTTTGGACAGTTCGCACATCATCTTGTGCCTTGGTGTTAAATTTAACACCATTAATAAGATAACTCTTATATGATGGCACTGCCATGCTTGGACCAGCTCCTAGCCACCTCAAATTTTCTGATACGCCATTATGCTCTTCCCCATTAAGTTCATTTGAACCTGCAAATTAAAATGGAAGAAAATTAAAAGTTGAATATGCATGTCATTCAATAACATATATATACCTTAAAGTGGAGTCATTGAATGAAAGTGCTATTGTGCTTATCTTGCAGCCACTTTGTTCTCTTTCTAAATTTTGGATAAGTGGTCTTGATGTGGATCATATGTTCCCTACATTGACACGAAAAAAATCAAGTATTACGGTCCTTTGTATATAAGATAAACATAAGGAATAATAATATTTAAAATGGCACTCCATATGAAAAATAAAAGTCATATGTACACGATATAAGGTAGGACTTCCTCCGTATTCTCCAAGACATATAGATGTGCCTAGTTCAACAAGTCCCGATGAACTAAGCTTATTGTGCAAATGGCTTTGAAACTCCCATCTTCTGGCTTGAAGGCACTCCAACTGTACTAACATCAGATAAATGCTCGGTGCAAAACTCTACAGCTTCTCCAGCTATATACCGCTCAGCAATGCAACCTTCCGGACGATTACGGTTCTGAACATACCCTTTTAGCACTTTCATATACCTTTCAAACGGATACATCCATCTAAAATATACTGGGCCATATATACGAACTTCTCTAACAAAATGTACTGCTAGATGAACCATGATATCAAAGAATGAAAGGGGAAAGTACTTCTCAAGGAAACACAAAGTAACTACTACATCTTCTTCCAACTTATCTAGCTTGGAAACATCTACCATCTTTGCACATATAGAATTGAAGAATAAGCACAATCGAGTTATTGCATACCTTGCAGTCTTCTCCAAAACAGAACGAATTGCTACAGTGAGCAATTGTTGCATTAAGGTATGACAATCATGAGATTTAAGTCCAAGAAGTCTTGAATCTTTTAAAGATACAAGATTTTTTATATTTGAAAAATAACCTTCAGGGACCTTCATACCATAGAAAGAATTGCAAACCACTCTCTTCTCTGCTCTTGACAAATTCCAAAGCCCTGGATTCATACTCGGGTTGTAAATCAGTTTTGACCCACATGTTCAATAAATCTAACCGAGCAGCAATCCCATCTTTATTTTTTCTAGGGATCTCCAGCAATGCACCAATGATACTATCACAAATATTCTTCTCAATGCATAACAAATAGGACATGCCTCACATGAAGGTATTTCAATACTCGAGATCAAAGAATTTTGATTTCTTCTTCAACAAACTCTGTCACCATCATTCTCACCAACACTTCCCCTATTTTTCGAGCCCCATGTTTAATTAATATTTTCAACCATGTGCAACACTTCTTCTCCGGTTAATGACTCGGGAGGCGTGCCATATTCAGGTTTCCCATTAAAAGCTGCACGCTGCCTCCGATATGGATGATTGATTGGTAACCATTTTCTATGCCCAATGTAACAAATTTTGTGACAATTTTTCAACCTGTGACTAGGTGTATCATCGTCGCATATTGGACAAGCTTTATATCCTTTAACGACATAACCAGATAAGTTGTCATAGGCAGAAAAAACATTAATTTTCCATAGTAATACACCTCTGAGTGTAAAGTATTCTCCTATATGTGTATCATACACTCTTCTAATCCCATCCCACAGAGATTTTATATCATCAATCAAAGGCTCTAAGTATACGTCTATATCATTTTCAGGCTGTTTAGGACCGGAAATCAATAAGGTCAACATTATGAACTTCCGTTTCATGCATAGTCATGGTGAGAGATTATATGTAACTAAGATAACTGGCCAACAACTGTATCTGCTACTTAAAGAACTGTGGGGATTGAATCCATCAGATGAGAGAGCCAATCTCAAGTTTCTCGGCTCTTTACCAAACTCGGCCATTTATCATCAACAAGTTTCCAAGATAGGGAATCTGCTGGATGAGACATCTGACCGTCAACCATTTTCTAACAGTATGCTAAGTCAAACTCTTAGCTGTCTTATGTGATTGAAACATCCTTTTAAACCTTGGAATTGGAGGAAAATACCACACCACCTTCGCTGGAACACTCTCTTTCAAGATTGAATCTTTGCATTCCTTCCACCTTGAGACACCACAAGTAGGACAATTAGTTGAATCTTCATAATCCTTCCTATACAAGATGTAGTCATTGGGACATGCATGGATTTTCTTATAACTCATCCCTAAAGCAGACAATGTCTTTTTTGCCTCGTACATAGAGGAAGGTAGTGTATTTCCTTCCGGAAGCAAATCTCCTTGAAGTATCAATAATTATGTAAAACAAACATCACTCATTCCATGTTTTGCTTTCAAATTATATAACTTCACCAAAGCCGACAACATTGTGTACTTACTGCTACCAGGGTACAAGGGTTGATCTTTATCCCCAATCACATTGGCAAACTCATAAGGATCAAATCCAGTATCGCCTAAATCATTACCATCCATCCCTACTTCTTCATAAACAAAACTGAACCTACTTTGCTCATCTTCTTCCACATTTCTACTAGCATTAGTAGTCCATTCCCAAGGTTCTCCGTGCCATGTCCAAATCTTATAGCTTTGATCAATTCCATTAAAGTATAAGTGGTCCCCTATAATTCCAACTCCAAACAATCGAATATTCTTACATTTAACACATGGACAACGAATATGAGTTGTATTTCAAAGATTTTCTACAGCAAAATTCAAAAATCCTTCCACACCTAACTCATATGCCTTCAATCTTCTATCCGCATGCATCCATGACTTATCCATCTCACACACTATAAAATCATACATATGATAAAGTGAAAAGACCAGTAATGAAACAATACTATATTGATAGAGAAGAGAACAAAGTGGAAAAAAATAACAAAAAAAATCCACAAGAATCAAGGTGATGGTTTTTACAAAATAATAGTCGCGTAACATAGATTAAGACGACGACATATCTATTTACCATCGTCTTTAAGCAACTAACAAGATATTTGTTAGGTTTAGTTAGGGTCGACGACGGCAGTAAATAAAAAGCTGACGTATAATAAAAATTTAGACCAACGGTCTGGTCCCACCAACCGTCGGTTTACAAAAAACCAAAGCCTAATTCTTCTATCCCCATTCCTTTTCAAAGAACCATTAACAGAATGCAAACATCAAAACATAAAAGAACCCATATAAAGCTCCCATTAAGAACCCATAGCTCCCAAAACATAAAAGAACCCGTATTAAGTGCTGAGAGAATATACAAACTAACAGAATATTTAGAGAGATATGAGAGAATATACAAACTAAGAGAATATTGAGAGAGAGCTGAGAGAATATATATACAAACTAATAAGAGAATATTGAGAGAGAGAGAGAGAGAGAGCTGAGAGAATATACGTACATGGATATTGAGAGAACTGAGAGAAAATATATCAAATGCTTGAGAGAGCTGAGAGAAAATATCAAATGCTTGAGAGAGCTCAGAGAATATACCTAATGCTTTGAGAAAGAGCGAAAACTTTAAGACAAATTTACGTTGAAGAGAGAGAAGGAAATACTTTAGGTTGAAGGAAAATTAAAATTTTAGATCCCGGTCAAAAATTTCAAAGAACCGCGTTTATTAAAGACGACGGTAAATACAACCTAGTCGTCGTTGTATTTCAGACTTACAATGGCGGTTATGTTACATCCGACGCCGTTGTAAAGTGTTTTGACGTCACCCATACAAAAACCGACGTCTAAAGTATTAAATAATTAGATTTGCTTTGCGTTTCCTGGGATTTGAACGCGCATAATTGACCACAAAGAGGGAGAGAAACCGGCGTCGTTTCAATAAAACCTAAGCCATAAACCCTAAATTTTACAATAATTATAAAAAAAAAATACACAAGTATGAGAAAAATGAACTGAAAATTACTACGGACTCCTTACAAGAATGCCTTCTATATTAGTAGGCTAAGATCCATATTAAATAATTTTAAATTTTATGACCACCAATGGATCACATAAACCTTAGGGTTATGTTATGGAAAGTATATGACTATTGTGCTTTGTCTATAAATCCTTTTGACTTTTGTTATCACTTCTAATTTTGAAATCTAAAATTTAAATTTTCAGACATGTAGGGGGGAGATATTGCCTCAATGAGTGCATAGAATTTGTCGGTTTATTTTTTGGATTTTTTTGAATATATTATGAATATTAGTAAATAAATACAAATAAAAATATTTTAAAAATTAAATATTTTAAACATTTAGGGGAGATAAAATCTTTCAATGAGTGCATGGTAGTTGTCAATTTATTCTATGGAATTTGTTTTGAAATTATTTTGAATATTAGGAGTAAAATATAAAAGTCATACAAAAATGAAATGACAAATGTACATAACTGACATTGCATCCGTTTACAACGATGGTACATAACACATAACGCGGTCCTAGAACACATTAGACGTCGTAATGTACTCCCCGACGTGGTTAGTATGTTACTACGTCAACCTTTTCTTAATAACCAACGTAAGTAGAATTTACACCGTCGATTATTATGTTAATGACGACGTTGTTGAGATATACAATGTCACACTTTACCTTGTAACCGACGTTGTACTCTTTTAACACGTCCTCTCTGTTGTACTAACAGACTTTGTATGTCTATATTAACCGTCGTGTATATCAACCTTACATGACGTTTTTGAGAAATGCAGTCGATGTTTTCTTTCCCTCTACTTCAAGACGGCGGTTGTTCATAGATATGAGACATGTAAATAAGAATGAGACGTCGATTTTTGGGATTTAATTTAAATTTTTATAATATATTTTTATAAATATCTTATCCCAAAAAAAAAAAAACTAGAAACAAAAATATATTTTCATTTGATTTTTTTGATGAATGTTCAATTAATTACCAAAAATATGTTTATATACATTATCAAAAATTAAAAAAAAAACCTAAACATTTTTATACATTATCACTTATTGTTCTGTAATTGCTTGTTCACAAATTCTGCACATTTCCAGCTTGACTTCGTTAATAAGTTCTTGAGTATACACAACTGATTCATTTTTCTTGTCAAACTACAAATAAAGAACAAAAACCAACGTATTATAAATATTAAAACGACGGTTTTGAAAGAAAACATCGTGGTATTAAAACAAAGAAATTATATCTTAAATTTTATCTTCTTCTCAAATGCTAGGCCTGGATCATGAATTATATCTTTCATGAAACGCATCACATAATAGCCACACTCTACATTTGTTGGTTGTCTAGGAGTGCCTTATAGATGTTTCCATATGCGTGATTCACGTGATGATTGTTTGCATGTGTGAGAGTTATACATTTTGATTAAACTGTTTCAAGAAAACAAAAAGTGTTAATGACAAAACTAAAAATCAGCATTAAAAAATATTAACCGTCGTGGTGAACAAGTGAAGACGATGGTTTGTTAAAACAAATGATGTCGTATTTTAGTTCAAATGTCAGAAAATAAGAACAATCGTTGTGTATCATTCTAATGTCAGTGACGAAGAAAAACAACGTATAACCAAAGTTGTTTTTAAATTTTAAAGTTGAATAGAAAAAATTAAAATGTCCTAAAATGAAAAACACAAACAACGTGGTATTTCAATGAAGATGACGGTTTCAAGAAAATACTGACGTTGTAAATGATTTCAAACGTCGGTTATAATATACCGTCGTTGTGTTTTCACTACAACGTCGGTATTTGAAAAATCCATCGTATCATTCAAGTGCATAAATAAAAAATCTTACTTTTTCGTTAATATACTTACGTATTCACTATATTTCTCATGTCCTCGTCAACAGAGCGTTTGGCAATGAATCCATGTAATAGACAGTCTCCTTAGCTGGTCTCACAATTATTAATACCAAATGACCCCTACACAAAATGATCCATATATATTCAATATACTACAAAAAAATATATTACAAGGGACCAAGTATAGAAGGGGACTAACCCTGGATTATAAGGCACCAAGTAAAATTGATCCCCAACTGCGTTTTTCAGGCGTACTGAAAGATGTTTTGAACGATAAGATAACGTTCCAGATTGAGAGCTGACTTGTCCAGGGTCCACGAGGCCAATAAGGTTTACCATATTTGCCATTTTTAAATAGTCAAATAAGTACCTAATTAAATATATGAAATTCAATTAAATGAAATTTTAATTTAAAAGAAATGAAATGTAAAAAAAATTAAAATTGGATTTCTAGAATTACCTTATGTATACTGCAATCACTGTGGATCCAATCTCAACCATGGAAGCAAACTGTAAAATGTCTTCACTCAAGAGCCAGGTATCATGATCAGTGCCAAACACTTCCTCTAGCATGTGAATTCTAATGTCTCGTTAGTAGGCTTCAACTTGGTCTCGACATATTGGCATAGGGCTAACTGAGGAGCTGGCATGTCAAGTTTTGACAAATCCTGTAACAAGAAATAAATAAAGTTTGTACATGAAGTAAAATAAATGACTCCAACAAATCAAAAAACTGACGTGGTATATAATATCAACGACGGTTTCTAAAACATACTGACGGGGTAAAGGTTATAGAAGACGGTAAATACATAACAGTCGTTGTGTAAATGTTATAACGTCGCTACACAATAGGAAGGTAGTCTAGGTTAAAATAGAAGACGGGTTGTAAAATAAAAACCGACTTCTATTTAAAATCAGAAAATATCAAATGTCAGAGATTGTACCGTTTCATCTTGACGGTTTTCAGGAGCATCAGCATTAGCATTGTTCATGGGATTGTCTTCATCCAATTCAAGGGCTCTCACATTAGAGCAGCTTGCTTTGTCAGACATTGGATTTTTTGGGCTTTGCTCTTGAGGAATTTGAGGAATTGGAGTAATTAGTGTAGTTGGAGTTTTACCGAGCAAGTTGGCATCAAAGTTGGGAATTAGTTGACTGAATTGTTTCAACAAAATTTCTCTCTCTGCCCTGACTGCCTCCATAACACTTTCCTTTGCCCTGGCCTCCATCTTTTTGGTTTCCTCTCTCACTGCTTCCATAACACTTTCCTTCAATTTGTCAGCAAATTTAACTCTCTGCTATCTCGGCAAATTGAAGAATTGAGTTGGGAAAACCCCAGCTCCAACACCTCTGACTCTCCCACCACGCTCAGGGGTTCCCAAAGCCAAGGTCAAAACATCGTTGCTGCCAGAGACAGTCAGAGTGCCCTCAGAGACTTGTTTTTCAAATCATCCTAAGAGTGAGAGAGAGAATGTTAGTGAGTGAACAGATAGTAAAACTGATTAAATTAATAAATTAATAAAAATATTAACCGACGTGGTAAAGTGATTAAGACGACGGTTTATTTAAAAAACAGCCGCATAAATAATTTAATACATCAGAGATAAAAAAAAACTTAACCAAAATATTCATTGATCTAGATATAGTGTACGAACCAATTGCAGAGAAATAGAGAGGGAGAGAGAGTGTGTGTGCGTGTGAATATGAAGAAAGTTCAAAATTTAATTTAAAAAACCTAACACATAAACACAAAACTGTCGTTGTAATTCTATACAAATGTCTATTTTATAAAAATACTGATGTTATATTTTTTTTAAAGGCGGTAAATAAAAACTGTTGTGGGGTTTCATGTCTAACGACGGTTACTAAAAAGATCGACGTCTGAATGAAAAATAAAACCTCTGTTTTACAAGTTTATAACAGAGTCAGTGAGACTTACGATTAATTTTGCCTTCTCTGCAACCTCTGGATCAGGGATGTTTCCTTGTTTATCTTTTCTTTCCTTCTTCTATAGCAGAGATCGATTGATTTCTTCATCGGGCATGGTTTCTTCCAATTCATCCTCCAAACCAATGTACCCTTTTTGAGACAACCTATGGTTGTACTCGCATTTCTCCCTTCTCTGTGATCGCTCAGAATGCACACCTCAAAATCTGGGGATAACCTTGAAGCTACAAAGGCATCCTATTGCGATTTCTCTATGAAGTTATAAAGCTGAGGGGCTCTTTTAACTTCTCATTCTCATTTGAGAATGGAAGGATAAACTGCCTAGTTAAGGTAGACTTAAAATCCTTCCATTTTTTGGCGGCAGACGACAGCACCATCTTCTTGCCCCCTTCTCATCAACATAAGCCATTTGAACAGCTTCCCAAATATGCTCATTTAGGTCTTTGGGCAATTGAGTCCATTTTTTGTCCACAAGAGGGACTCTGGTGCGTGCCAAAACACCAATGTAACTCTGCATCTCAATAGCAGCTTTGCCATGTGGTTTGCCACTTTTATTGTACTCAATCACATGCTTAATCTTCTAGATTTTCCTTTTCACAACACGGCTCATTGTGTTGATATCGCGAGTTGATTTCGTCACTTCATCAAATGTAGCAGAGCTTGGGTCTTTCTCGGAGGATGAAGTAAATCTCATCTTCTTTGTGGGATTGCTTGGAACAAATTTGGATTCAGCCATTTGTGCCTTTGAAACTGCAATTTCCTTGCCTTGACCTTTTGCAACTTGAGCCTCCTTACTTTGAGATTTCAAAACCATTTTTAAAGAGAAGTACAAACTGCAAGAAAAACAATGACAGTTAGGTAAAATACAAACGTAAAATGAAAGTTCAGACGATGGCAAACAAGTAGAACTGTCGTGCTAATCTATAGAAACGTGGATGTGCTAATACGATGTGGTCATTAACTTAAGACGACGGTAATTAAATACAACCGTCGACGTATTATAAGTTCATAAATAAAAAGGCCCAGTTTTCTCTCTCCCACGTTCGTTTCAAATCGACGACGGTTTTCTCTTTGAAACGACGTATTTATTAACACACCACATCGGTTATTATGAACAGTCGTGCTATTGAAGTAGCACGAATTTAATTACCGTCGTGGTGTATCAACAAAAACGTTAAATTTGATAAAAACCCATCGTCCTCACATGACCTGTGAGCGGGAATAAAGATTTGGACTTTTCATACCCTAGTCTTGTTTCAAACATCAGTGCGACTCGTTCTTTAAAAAAAAAACTTCAAATGGTAGGGAAAGTGAAGAAAAAAAAACGGAGTAAGAAAATACCTTTGGCTTGCAAAGAAAGTTTTCTTCGGAATAAAATTTTGGAGACGAAGATGAGGAAGAACGTTAAAAAGAGGGAAACTGAGAATTAGAAATGCAACTTTTCGTAAATGAGAGGGAAACTGAGAGAAAACTGAAAATTTTAGAGAGAACGTAAAAGTTTAGGTTAGGTGACCAAAAAGTTTATATAGTGTCCCAAAAATAACTACAACGATGGTAATCATAAAAACCGCCCTAGTATGTACTTACCACGACATTAAAATAACATCAACCGACGTGGTTAGTAAAAAAGCCTTTTGACTTTTTGTATTCCGAAAACGACGTGGTTAGTTGGGCTTTAAACGTCAAAAGTTTACTTTTAAAGAAGTATTATAATAAGTTACCACATCGCTTTTTTATAGGTAACCGACGTTGTTTGTATAAACCTCGTTGCCTTTAGTTTAATAACCAACGTTGGTTGGTATTTAATATGTCTTTCGTGTTTCAAGAATTGATGTAGATTACTTTGTTAAACGTCGTTAGGTGTAATATAACTGATGTGTATATGAATTTTTTTTTATATAAATTAAGGTTTTTTTCATGAGTTCTTTCATTTTCAGTTTTCAATTAGAGTTCCAACTTCTTCTGTCTCACCTCTTAGGAGGCGATTGTTTGGATGTTGATGTGTGTGTGCATTTGTGTATCTGGAGGACACAAACACACACACATCATCAACTTCCTAAAAATTGTCTATCTGAATGCAAATCTGTGGCTGCCTTTGTCAAATCTTAGAGGCAAATTTTTGGATGTTTATGTGTGTGTGCGTATATGTATCTGAAAATCACAAACACACACACATTCTCAACTTCTAAAATATTGTATTTCTGTGGTAGGATTATGATGAGGAACAGAGTTCATCTGGTAAGATTTCGTAACTCTTGGGATCTCAGAAAAATCCAATTCTGTCGGCGGTTTTCTTTATAAATCGTCGTGGTTATTCTTAATTCTTGTCATTAATATGATCTACCGACGTAGGAAACCAAAATAATATAAATAAATTGAAAAAAAAATATTATTAAGATGACGGTTTAGATATAATGTGAGACGTATAAAGTCAATAAATACGACTGTAATTTTAACTTCACAACGTATCTCTTGGGATCTCAGAAAAATCTGATTCTGTCGGCGGTTTTCTATATAAACCGTCGTGGTTATTCTCAATTCTTGTCATTAAGTTGGTCTACCGTCGCAGGATATCAAAAAAATAGTAAAAAAATAATATTATTAAGACGACGGTTTATATGTCAAGGGTTGACGTATAAAGTGAATAAATACGACGGTGAATTTAACTTCACGACGTGGTAAATTTTATTACACGGCGTTAATTGAACAAACCAACGTGGTTAGAGTTAAAGATACCATCGTAGTATGCTACAAGAAATAAGTCGATAAATTTATTTGTACCGTAGTCATTGTACATTCATTTAATACGGCGGTTTTTTGTAATTTACCACTGTGGATTCTTTTGAAATTATACGACGCCGGATACGAAAACTTGGTCGTGTTTATTACGGAGTAAAAATGGTGGCTATTTATTTACACCGTCATCTTTACTTTCTATGTCGGTGGATTCATACATTCTGCTGTTGTTTTTTGGCTCAAAGTTTACTTTGAGTAAAACCTTTTTCAATAAGACGTCGGTTTTTAAATTAGGTGTGTCGTTTTTTCTGAACACTCTTTGGAATCTTCAATTTTTTAGTTGTTTAAGTTAATTATACACGGCGGTTTTATAAAACCGTCATCTTTTCAAACACAACGACGGTTTTTGTTGAACCGTCATTTTTTTCTGGTCGTCTTTTTCACTTTCTGTAGTAGTGCTAACTAGACTAAATTTTGTGCAGCCCTCTTTAACAATTCCTTTGTCATGTTGGAGATTTCTTTGGTGTTAATCCACCAAATTTACCCATCACTTCTCTCTTCATTTCATCTGTAGTCTGTTTCTTAGTACCCTTATTTTCTTGGCATGTGCAATGTGCAATTTCTTTGGCTGTTCCCAAGTTTGAAGAAAACTCCCTTATACTTGTTCATTTTTGTACACATCAGCGATGAGAATCATGTATATATGTAGGTTCCCATGAACCTTATTATTTTCATATTTTGGGCTATATGCATTAGTGCAGTTCATGCTAATGTGCTGCCTGGGGTTAGAGATGCTCTTTGGGTTCCCAAAACGTTTTATTTCATCAATGGAAATTCTACTAGAAACATGCAGCAAAGCAGCAGAACAGGAGGTTAAATTTTTACAAACTTCACAGCAGACAGGATTCCGTAGGGTCATAGTCTTTTAAAAATGGGTTATTTTTCTTATCTATTTTTTCTCTTCCAAATTTTATTCCTTTATTAGAAAAATATACTTTGAATGATTTCAATTTGTCATTTTTTTATGTATGTTTTTGAGTGTTTCAATTCATAAAACAGGTTAAAAAGATTTTAAAAAACAGTGTTATAAACTAAATAGATTGAGATTGAGAAACTGAAAGATTGAGAGAATTGAAAGGGAGAGAAATCCTAGTTACATATTGATCAATCATTACAATGAAGATTAGGCCTACCTTTATAGAAGGGAGGAAACGTTCCTCATGTATTGGCTCCAATGCATGTATTTACAACAAACAGGTGTTGGAGAATGGAGGATCTTTCCACGTTTTGCCTGTGTTTATCACAGTGAGCCTATTTCCATGTTCCAGTTACAATTTTTAAAATAACAAGAACCATGTCCAAGGGCATTAGGTAATGAGGGGCGAACTGAGTGTAGCATTACTTGAAGTCCATGTTGAGGGCGAACTGTAAGAAGCCGAAAGGGAGCAACCGAAATTCTTCAAACATCTCAATCTCTTTGCCATCTTGATTTTTCCACCTTTCAAGCATAATCTCAGCACTAGCTATCATTGCCGGAGTCATACTCTACCATCATGCCATTAACAAATTTACTTTCAATTTATGCCTTTCTTATTTTTCTGCCATTCATAAACAACTGTAAGAACTTACTTTTAAGCTTTCTCCATGGAAAGCATAGTTGGCCACCTTTCTCAATTTTCCCCATTTTTCAGTGTTGGTTGTTGTCACAAGTCCATCTCCCAATAGCTGCTTCACAAAGCTTTTGGGCTTGCTTTTCGGATAAGCTCTATCTTTGTCATTCAGTATCTCCTTGCACAACTCAGGTTCCGTGATGATCAATTGAGGTCGAAGACCATACCATTGAAGAAAATTCTTCTGTTAGAGAGATTTCCTCTTCTCAATCAAAACTGATTGAGTAACTGAAGATCAGTTTGATTGAGAATCAAAACTGATTGTGTAACGGAAGATCAGTTTCGATTCTTTGTAATTATTGTTGTTTATTATTTCTTGTAACAGTCAAACAAATCTCCTATATAGCTGTACATTGTAAACAGATTTAAATCAAGGGAAATCATTTTCTACATCTTCCCTGTTGCAAAAGATGACCAAAGTTATTTCAGAACAAAGATTCAAAAACCATAGTCAATGAGGAGTTTCTTTACCACATAACTTGATCCAGGAGTGAAGAAGACTGAGGCACACATGACTGAAGAAGACAAGCTTTCAACTGATTTGTTAAATATTAATCTTTCTGCAGTCGTGTCTGAAGTGAACTTGGTGGGTAACACCAAGGAATGGTGGGTGGATACTGGAGCTACACGCCACATATGTTCTTAAAGGAAGATGTTTTCTACATATGAAGCAAATGATCAAGGAGAGCCTTTATTCATGGGAAACTTCTCCACCTCCAAAATTCATGGCCAAGGGAAAATAGTTCTAAAGATGACATCTGGAAAGGAAGTCACTCTCAATAATGTACTTCACGTCCCTGAGATCTGGAAGAACTTGGTTTCTGGATCACTGCTTAGGAAGAATGGGTTCAAGCTAGTCTTTGAGTCTGATAAGTTTGTACTTACTAAGAATGGAATGTATGTGGGGCAATGGTACCTTACTGATGGACTTTTCAAGATGAATGTAATGACTGTTGTACACAAAGTTAATAATAATAAAGTTAGTTCTGCTTATATGCTTGAGTCATCTGATTTGTGGCATGGAAGATTAGGGCATGTTAATTATGACAAATTGCGTCAATTAATTAACATGGAACTAATACCTAAGTTTCATATTGATTTCCATAATAAATGTGAAACTTGTGTTGAAGCAAAACTAACTAGATCATCATTCCAGTCTATGGAAAGAAGTACAGAACCTCTAGAATTAATTCACAGTGATATTTTGTCCAAACTAGAAGTGGTAAAAAGTATTTTATTACTTTTATTGATGATTGTACAAGATATTGTCAAGTATATTTGCTAAGAAGTAAAGATGAGGCTATAGAAATGTTCAAACATTATAAAAGAGAAGTTGAGAATCAACTTAGCAGGAAAATAAAGATATTAAGAAGTGATAGAGGTGGTGAATATGAATCACCTTTTGGTGAGTTTTGTTCCCAACACGGAAATTATTCACCAAACTACTGCTCCATACTCACCTCAGCAAAATGGTATTGCTGAATGCAAAAATTGTACTTTAAAAGAAATGATGAATGCTTTGCTAGTAAGTTCTAGAGCACCCCAGAATTTGTGGGGGGGAAGCTTTACTCTCTGCTAACTACATTCTCAACAAATTGTCTCATAAAAAGTTAGACAAGACACTTTATGAGTTATGGAAAGGTCACAAGCCTTCCTATAAATACTTGAAAGTGTGGGGGTGTCTAGCTAAAGTTGTGATTCCAACCCCTAAAAGGTTAAGATAGGACCAAAAACTATTGACTGTATCTTTATCGGTTATGCCATTAACAGTAGTGCATATCATTTCCTTTACACAAATATGATATATTAAATGTACATGTAAATACGATTATTGAATCAATGAATGCATCTTTTCTTTGAAAATGTATTTCCTTATAAGGATGCACAAGAAAGAAATACACGTAAAAGAACCTATGATACTGTTAATAGTGATAGCCAAGAAGGTCATCAAAAAAACATAGACCAAGAGACTGCAGAACCAGAACCTGAACATGAACCCAAGCGTAGTAAGAGAGCTAAGACAACCAAATCCTTTGGTCCTGAGTTTCTAACTTATTTGTTAGAAAATGAGCCTCAAACTTACAAAGAAGCCATGACTTCTCCTGAAGCTCCTTTATGGAAAGAGGCTATTAATGCCGAAGTTGAATCCATCATGCAGAATCACACTTGGAACTTGTGGATCTTCCTCCTGGAAATAAACCATTGGGTTATAAATGGATTTTTAAGAAGAAGATGAAAGCTGATTGATCAATTGACAAATATAAGGCAAGGCTTGTTGTCAAAGGTTATAAACAAAAAGAAGGATTGGATTACTTTGACACATATTCACTAGTTACGAGGATAACATCAATAAGAATGTTAATTGCAATTGCAGCATTGCATAATCTTGAAATACATCAAATGGATGTGAAAACGGCCTTTCTAAATGGTGCTTTAGATGAGGAAATTTATATGGAACAACCTGAAGGCTTATTGTTCCTGGACAAGAAAAGAAAGTATGTAAGCTTGTTAAGTCTTTGTACGAGTTAAAGCAAGCACCAAAACAATGGCATCTGAAATTTGACAATGCACTAATGTCAAATGGTTTCAAGATCAATGAGTGTGGTAAATGTGTTTATACGAAAAGCACTCAAGATGGTTTTGTCATTATTTGTCTTTATGTTGATGATATGTTAATTATTGGTAGCAATATTGGGATGATTAAATCTACCAAGAAAATGTTGACCAAAAATTTTGACATGAAAGATTGGGAGTAGCAGATTTGTGATTCTAGGAATTAAAATTTCTAGAACATTTGATGGACTAGTTTTATCCCAATCACATTATATTGAGAAAATACTTGCGAAGTTTAGCAAGTATGATACTAGTCCAGTAAGAACACCTTATGATCCAAATCTTAATCTTGTGAAGAATATAGGTCATGGTGTATCACAACTAGAATATGCTCGTATCATTGGCAGTCTCATGTATCTTACGAATTGCACAAGGCCTGATATAGCTTACTCTGTTATTAGATTAAGCAGATACACTAGTAATCCTAGAAGGGATCATTGGAAAGCTATAGTCAGAGTTCTAAGATACTTAAGATACACCAAAAGTGTTGGATTGCATTATACAAGAGATCCAGTTGTACTTGAAGGATATAGTGATGCTAATTGGATATCTGATACTAAAGACACCAATTCTACAAGCGGATACGTCTTTACAATTGGAGGTGTGGCTATATCATGGAGATCTACTAAGCAAACTGTTATAGCTAGATCTATTATGGAATCTGAGTTCATAGCATTAGATAAAGCTGGTGAGGAAGCTGAATGGCTACGTAATTTCTTAGAAGATATTTCATGTTGGCCAAAACCTGTGCCTGCTATATGTATACATTGTGATAGTCAATCTACAATTGCAAGGGCACAAAACAATATGTATAACGGCAAGTCTCGACATATACGTCGAAGACACAACACCGTTAAGCAACTGCTCTCCAGTGGTATAATTACCATTGACTACATAAAGTCAAGAGATAATTTGGTGGATCCATTTACTGAAGGTTTGAACGGAGAGCAAGTTTATAGATCATCGAGGGGGATGGGGTTAAAGCCCATGTCAAATGAGTCGTCATAGTGGAAACCCAACCTAGTTGACTGGAGATCCCAAAATCTAGGTTCAAAAGGGACAAGTAAATTATGATAACTCAAAAATAACACTGCGGATATATATTCTCCTACCCATATCCTATGATGACACTGTGTTGTATGAAATGTGTTTAGGTTAAGCTATGCTTTTAATGATTTCTATACCTTGATTATCCGAGTAAAATATGAGAGGATATTACCAATAGGAAATCACCTATATAAGTGTGAAATGGGGCCGTTTCCATGAGAATTTTCAGGGCTAAATTCTCTAAAGCACTTATGAATGCCAAGAGTTGCTCATGGCCAAAACAAGCACAACCGATCGAACTGGATATGTCTAGAAGGGTATTGTGTGAGTATTATTGTCTGGGTTTACACGAACGGCTGAACAGTTCAAGACATCACGTTCACTGATTAGCCAAGTAAATCCGATAGTACTTCACTATGGAAGGTTCAAAGCCAAAAGCTACATATCCAGATGCCATATTCTTCTAATAGGAACTCTCTCTAAGTTTGCATTATCATTTACATATTGTTGAAACTAATTTCCATTCATGTGGGGGATTGTGAGAAATTTAATATTATATTTAATATTAATTTTCTATTTGAATGGAAATTAATAAAATCCATTGAGTTAAGGACATGACCCTTGGGTTAAAGACATCTTCACATGGGGGGTGACAACTCCTCAAACCAAGAGATGCATTGGTTGGGGTGACAACTCTTCAGACCAAGGGATGCATTGTTTGCCTTTTCAGATTGGATACCTTTTTAGAAGGTATTTCATCATCTATAAATAGAGCAATCCTCCTGCAGTTTTATTCATTCAATCAATTCTCTACATACATACTTTCATATATAGAGAGCATTAGAGTTTCATAAAGAGAGGTTCCTGCATAATTTTGGTTCAAAGTTCCTTGCGAATTGTAGTGCTTCTTTCATAAGGAGGGGAATCGTTGTATCCTGGGAGGCGAACGCTAGTGAACCATAAGCACCAGTGTGGGGTAATTCGTCTTAAGGTCAAAGTGTCCAACACTTGCCTCGACTCAATTAAGGTTCTTTTAATTCCATTATGCTGTTGTAAAAATCTGTTTTGTTTGTAGTTTTTATTTATTTATTTTATAGCAATTTAGCACTCATATTTCATACAGTTCAAACCCACACAATTTCGTGGTCCCATACCAAATGGTAAGAATGTGGCTATGTTATTCTTAGTAGCTTTAGCAACCCCTTCAGAGAATCTGTCCGGTTTGAAAAGATGCACGTCTTGTCCCCAGAATCCAGGCTCATGGTGAAATGCTAAAGATGGAATGACGAGTTCAACAGTAGCAGGGATAATGAGGTTTCCCAGCCTAACTTCTCTTTCAGCTTCCCTCTCAAGGGCAACAATAGGCGGATATAACCTCAGAGTCTCATTGATGATCATAGTCATCTCATCTGCACGAAAATGAATATTTGAAAAGAAATCAGTATTTCATAGTTAATGAAGAACATTTATGCCACTTGAAGAAGCGATTGATTGAGTACTGGACTTTCTTACTGTTCTTAGTCTGGCAATGCCATCCGTATTCGGATTTCATTTTCCAAATATTTCTAGGACCTCCTTTCTTGCTTCCTCTTGCCAATTCGTATGGATTGCCAAAAGAAAGACAGTCCAAGCAAGCAAACTATTAGAAGTTTGTTGTCTGCCAAAGTAAAATGTCTTGCACTCATCAACTAAGTCATCAACAGAAATCCTCTGGTTGTCATTGGCATCATGATGAGCCTTCAAAAGTAATCCAAGAAAATCACTCCCAAAGTCATCTTATTCTCCAGCCATTGCCTTATTTTCTCTTTTCTTAACAATCTCTATTATGGAGTTATATTCTCCTTTCTCAAGATTCTCTGATTCGATCTCATCGCATGTTTTATAAAACTTACTGTAATATTCAATGAAAGACTTAACATGAGAACTAAACTAATAATCCAAGAATTCGTTTGTGAATAGTTCTTTGATGTGCAGCAGATGGGGAAAATGAAAAAAAGAAAAAGAAAAAAGAATTCACCTGATACCAGGAATCCTGAGTTTCAAAGAGTTTTTGAAAGTTAAGAAGGATAACTTCATCAGCATCTCAAAAATCTTCTCCCCTTCTAAGTAGCTGCTGCCAAATGCTGTCCTGGAAATCACTTCTGAGGTGAGCAACCGAAATTCTTCAAACATCTCAATCTCTTTGCCATCCTGATTTTTCCACCTTTCAAGCATAATCTCAGCACTAGCTATCGTTGCCGGAGTCATACTCTACCATCATGCCATTAACAAATTTACTTTCAATTTATGCCTTTCTTATTTTTCTGCCATTCATAAACAACCGTAAGAACTTACTTTTAAGCTTTCTCCATGGGAAGCATAGTTGGCCACCTTTCTCAATTTTCCCCATTTTTCAGTGTTGGTTGTTGTCACAAGTCCATCTCCCAGTAGCTGCTTCACAAAGCTTTTGGGCTTGCTTTTCGGATAAGCTCTATCTTTGTCATTCAGTATCTCCTTGCACAACTCAGGTTCCGTGATGATCAATTGAGGTCGAAGACCATACCATTGAAGAAAATTCTTCCCTGTTGCAAAAGATGACCAAAGTTATTTCAGAACAAAGACTCAAAAACCATAGTCAATGAGGAGTTTCTTTACCATATAACTTGATCCAGGAGTGAAAATGAGGTTGAACTCTGGAAAATATGTCATGTGATAAACCTTGGGGCTTGCCCATGGCTTCATTTTGCATGTTGAAGATTTCTTTGGTGTTTCCATGGACAAGTCTGTAAGCAGGGCCTTTGATGCCCTGCAAAGCCATCAGCCTCTGTATGCTTGTTGGTTTCCACCATAGCTTGTGAAAGATCTTGATGAGAGCTAAAAAGAGAAACAGAAACACAGAGCTTGAAAGAATGATTGCTACTTCTCCAGAGGAATCCATCTTTTTTAGTATAGTTTTTCTCTTTTGCTAGATTTCTGAACCAGATCAATATTCAGCTCCCTCAGTTGATTATTTAAATTGTCTTGCTCTGTTACTGTAATAATAAATTGGGTGGTATAATAAAATGCCACTGTCAATTTTGACCTTATCTAAAAACACACCAAACTTGTATATGAAGAAAAATGGCTAGGCGGTAGGGGAGTAATCAAGGCCTATTTCTTTTATTTATTTATTATTTAGTCTTATAAATTATTAATTTATACCAAAATTATGCAAAATAAAACGATGTATAAATTATAAAATACCACCATAATACATATATATTAAACAAATAGTATAATATATATATATATATTGTTATTTATTAGTGATTGCTTTAGTGATTTCATAATGCAAAATCCATTTAATGTTGTATTTTTTAAGGTCCAATTCCCATCAAAATAGGGCATTTGGTTTTATTAGAGTTTTAAGCCCAGGCCCAGTTGAAAGCCCATCTCTCCTTCTGTTTTTTTTATCAACATATAAATAACCCGCGACCTCTCCTCCCCTCATCCTCATCTCTCTCTCTCTCTCTCTCTCTCTCATAGCAATGCTCGCCACCCCCATATCTCGTCCCTGACCTTGGAGATTCCAAAATGGCTATTTTTTTGGGTCAGACCCGCCCAAGTTAGATGGATTCTTCTTCTCTTCAAGTGGAATGTACACATATAAAAATGGGCATCCCAAGTTGAGTTATTAGTTAAAAGAAAGTTACATGATGCCAGGAATCCTGACTGTGTGATAAGAAGGTTAACATAAGCTGATGCAACAGTCATTCAGAATGCTAACATAGGCTATCACAGCTTTCAATTATTCTCATTAAATTTCAATGTCTTGAGAAACCATCCTTTTCAATCAAATTCATGCTTTCCATGAAGTTCAAGCTTTGTTTATTGTACAATTGTTGTTGGGAAATGCATTTACTTCAATAACATCCTTTTCTTCTTAATTAGAGTTGAAAGGACAGTTGACAAATAAGCTCTGTCTTGTCTCAAAGTGCAAGGCACAAGATGGACTTATGTCTCCTTGGGCAATTCAACTTCAAAGTGAATGCAGCATTACCTGAACTCCATGTTGTGGCCGAACTGTAAGATAGTGTAAGGGCAAGTGGACATAACCCGGGGAAAGGGTGAAGGCATAGCGTTGCAGAATCATTGACAGAGCAATCTTCGCTTCAGTGATTGCAAAGTTCAAGCCCACGCACGTTCGAGGTCCCATTGAAAAGGGTAAGAATGCGCCTATGTTGTTGTTAGTTGCTTTAGCAACTCCTTCTGAGAATCTCTGTGGTTTGAAAAGTTGCACGTCTTGTCCCCAAATTTGAGGATCATGGTGAACTGCTACGATTGAGACAACCACATCAAGATTACTAGGAACAATTAGCTTTCCTAGTCTAACTTCCCTTTCAACGTTCCTTATAACCGAAACAGCAGGGGGATATAACCTTAGAGCCTCATTGATGATCATACTCATCTGCATCAAAATGAAAAATAGATAACCGAATCAGGATCTCAAACTTTATTGAGAACATGTTTCTACCACCTAGACAAGTTTCTTACTGTTTTCAGTTTGCCAATGCCATCAAGATTTGGAGTTTGTTTGCCAAATAATTGTAGCACCTCCTTTCTTGCTTCCTCTTGCCAATCCGTATGGAGTGCCAGAAGAAAGACAGTCCAAGCAAGCAAAGTATTAGTGGTTTCTTGTCCGGCGAAGTAAAACGTCTTGCACTCATCAATTATCTCCTGCACCGAAATCCTCTGGTTCTCATTGGCTTCATGATTAGCCTTCAAAAGTAATCCAAGAAAATCACTCCCAAAGCTGTCCTTTTCTCCAGCCATTGTCTTCTTTTCTCTTTTCTTAACCATCTCTATTATGGAGGCATGAATTCCTTTCTCAAGTTTTTCTGATTCAATCTCATCGCTGGTTTTGAAAAACTTGCTGCAACATTGAATGAAAGACTAAAAATGAGAACATAAGTAACTCTCCAAAATAATTTTCTTCTCTTCAATTGGAGTATTAAAATTTACCTGATTCCAGGAACCCTGACTTTGAGAAAATTTTTAAATATTAGGAAACCTAACTTCATCAATATCTCAAAAATGTCTTGTCCCTCTACATAGCTGCTGCCAAATGCTGTTCTGGAAATCACTTCCGATGTGAACAATCTAAACTCTTCATACACCTCAATCTCTTTTCCTTCATAAACTGTCCACCTTTCTAGCATCGATTCGGCACTAGCTACCATTTCTGGAATCATACTCTAGCAAACAATAATACCAACATGCTATTAGCAGACTTTTCCCTTCAATTTATGTTTAAATAGTTGACACAGCTATTACTATAATACTCTTTGCAACAAAGTATCAGTAACTTTAAAAAACTTACTTTTAAACTCTCTCCATGGAAGGCATGGGTGGCCAGCTTTCGCAGTTTTGCCCATTTTTCAGCTTCGGTTGTCACCACAAGGCCATCTCCCAATAGCTTCTTTGCAATGTTTGTGGGCTCTCTTTTCTGATAAGCTCTGTCTTTGTTATTCAGTATCTCTTTGCACAACTCAGGTTCTGTAATGACCAACTGAGCCCGACAACCATGCCATTGAAGATAATTCTTCCCTGTAATTGCATGCAAAAATTACCAAAACTTATCTTGTTTAGAACTAAGATTTAAATAACAATAGTTAACTAATTGAGATGGCTTGTTTTTGTTTATTACCATAAATCTTGGTCCACGAGTGAATGTGAGGTTGAACTACAGAAAGTATGTCGTGTGATAAAAGTTGGGGCCTGCCCATGACTTCCTTTTTCATGTTGGAGATTTCTTTGGTGTTTCCATGGATGAATCTGTAAGAAGGGCCTTTGATCCCCTGCAAAGCCATCAGCTTCTGTATGCGAATCGGAGTCCACCATAGTTTGTGGAGGATCTTGATGAAAGCTAAGACAAGGAGCAGACACAGAAAGCTAGAAAGAATGACTATTAGGCCTCCCAAACTAGTCATTTTTTTGGTATTGTTTTTTCTTTGCTTATCTTATCTCTTTCTCTTTCTCTTTCTCTTTTTCTACTGAGTTTTTAAAGCTTTTCTTGCTCCTGAGTGTTAAGCAAAAGTAAAGAAAAAACCAGTTTTAAATCATGGTTGTGTTAGCTTTTGATTGTTACTTAGCTGCTTTTGATTGTTACTTAGCTGTCCTGCTATTTACTAAAATCCAGATGGCAAATATGAATATCATGGTAAAGTGACTCTCCTTGAAACCTTAAGCTGCCATTTGTCGACTTTTGATACATCATGGTTAGTGAATTCATGTTGGAATTATCTCCCGGCTTCGTCACCAATGACATTACCTTATTACTAATCTTGCAAAACTTTATCTTTATCACCACACTTCGTTTTCTTTCATGACTTTTCTCAACTTAACAGAGAGACTATAGCTTCCCTATGAAAATTCTGCTGTGGAAAGTTCTAGTGAACAACCTCTCATCTTTACAACTTTCTATATAGAGAGAGAGAGAGAGAGAGAGAGAGAGACAGTTCATAATCATCTGTTTCTTACTAGCAGCTGGCACTGGCAGGCATGGCAAATTATGTCCACCACTTTCTGTGATTAGCTGTCTTGGATGGATAAGATTGTAATAAGTGGCTTTTGTGAATTTCCGAAGACCAGAAAAAGCGGCTCGTTTGTGAAACATATTATGACCTAGGCATCACATGATACAAATAAAGATGACCCCTATAAAAATGTTGGGCCGAACGGCCAAATGTGCTCTCACGTCATTTAATTTGTGTTGTCTACGTGTTAAGTTTAAAGTTTGTTATACGTGAAGTGGAACCTTAAGCTTCCTCGAGTATCAAATAAATAACCTAATTTATGTTATTTACATGAAAGTTCGCCACCACATAGAGTGAAACCTCAAGCTTCCTCAAGCATCAATAATGGCGCTGACGCACAGGCATATAGATAGAGTTCGATTTAGACTTTGCCAAATGGGAGACTGAACTGTATAGACAGAGAAGCAAAAGAGGATTTGAATTCCTAGACAATGACATGTATTTTTTCTTCATTTTTTAAATTTCACATCACAAATTCACAATGGTCACACACATGGACCTAAAAAGGCGATAGTATATTGGGCTTCATGTTATCACAGTTCTAACGACAAAACGTATGCTTAACAATTTGACACTCTCTCTAAAAACGGCATTCTATTCTATTATCACATGATCTTTCTCTTGTGTTGGAAAATGCTGGACTTAATTAGATTATAATAATTATGTTTATGAATAAAAAGTAGTAGTATTCTATATCCTTGCTTTCTGTTAATCTTCCTTTATCAATTGTTGTCCCTATTTTATGTTAATGAAATTACGTTACCTGAATTATCTTCGGTTTCGAATTAATTGCGATTACATATTGTGTTTAAGGTTTCTGTCATTTCTTAATTTGTTATGGATGATGCACTCAAACTGAAAATGTCCCGTGATCAGTTTCTTCAGTATTTCTATTGCAGCAGTTAAATTTCATATTATATTATAATTATATTATATTGGTCCATCAGACGGCTATGATATTGGCATATTCTAACATATTACCTTTTTCTGGATGGATGCTTTAAGATTTAAGATTCTTTCTCCCAAACCAAACAAAAAGAAATGACCTATTGTATTATCCAACAATACTGCCAAACATGAGGCAACAATAGCTAGGAAAAGTTGAAAAGATAATTGACTAATAATACAGCGAGTGTATCAATTCACCTCATGACCAGATGCATTATTATTGATGTCTGTGTTCTGGATACTTATCAAAGTGAATGTAGCATTACTTGAACTCCACGGAGTGGGCGATTTGTTACTAGCTGAAAGGGCAAGTGGACATAGCCCGGGGAGAGGGTGAAGAAGTAGCGTTGTAGAACCATCGACAGCGCAATCTTTGCTTCAATGGTCGCAAAGTTCAATCCCACACAAGCTCGAGGTCCTACTCCGAAGGGTAGGAAAGCACCTGCGTTATTGTTACTCGCTTTAGCAACCCCTTCTGCGAATCGCTCTGGTTTGAAAAGTTGCGCGTCTTGTCCCCAGATTAGAGGATCATGGTGAAGTGATAGGCATGACATTACCAAATCAACATTAGCAGGAACAATCAGCTTTCCTAGTTTAACTTCCCTTTCAGCTTTCCTTAACAGAGTACCAACAGGGGAATATAACCTTAGACACTCATTGATCACCATACTCATCTGCATCCAAATGAAACAAAAAAAACAAAAACAAATCAGGTTTTGAATCTTAATTGAGTACATGTTTCTGCCACTTAGAACAAGCTAATGATTGAGTTCTTGACTTTCTTACCGTTTTCAGTTTGGCAATGCCATCAGGGTTTGGAGTTTGTTTGCCAAACATTTGTATGACCTCTTTTCTTGCTTCCTCTTGCCAATCCGTGTGGTGTGCCAAAAGAAGGACAGTCCAAGCAAGCAAAGAATTAGTAGATTCTTGTCCAGCGACGTAAAACGTCTTGCAATCATCAATTAAATCATCCACTGAAATCCTCTGGCTGTCATTGGCATCATGATGAGCCTTCACAAGTAATCCAAGAAAATCACTCCCAAAGCTATCTTCTCCTCCAGTCAACACCTTCTCTTCTCTTTTCCTGACAATCTCTAATATGGAGGCACGTACATCTTTTTCAAGTTTCTCTGATTCGATCTCATCGCCAGTTTTGAAAAGCTTACTGCAACATTGAATGAAAGAACAATAAAAAGATAATAGAGAAGGTTGGTTCTCTGCATAACAAGCCTCGTTGATCAATAAATCAGCGAATCAATACAAATATAAACAAAAAAGAGATAATAGGGCTATCCCCATTTGGTTCCCCACATTCAGATTTAGTTGTAAGGAAGTTTACCTGATGCCAGGAACCCTTATTGTGAGAGCATTTTTGCTTAACAGGAAGCCTAATTTCATCAACATCTCAAAAATGTGTTGTCCTTCTATATAGCTGCTGCCAAATGCTGTTCTAGAAATCACTTCTGAAGTGAAAAACCTAAACTCTTCAAACATCTCAATCTCTTTCCCTTCATAATTTTTCCACCTCTCTAGCATTGTCTCTGCACTGGCTACCATTGCTGGAATCATACTCTAGCAAAACAACACCATCGTGCAGTCAATTAGCAAACTTAGTCTTCAATTAATTGATTCTAAGGAAGTACCATAAACTCTAAAAACTTACTTTTAAGCTCTCTCCATGGAAGGCGTGGGTAGCGAGCTTTCGCATTTTTGCCCATTTTTCACCTTCTGCTGTTGTTGTCGCAAGTCCATCTCCTAAGAGCTTCTTCACAAAGCTTTCGCGCTCTGTTTTGGGATAAGCTTTGTCTTTGTTATTCAGTATCTCTTTGCATAACTCAGGCTCCGTGATGACCAATTGAGCCTTAGAACCATGCCACTGAAGATAGTTCTTCCCTGTTGATGAATGAATATGACCAAAATTTAACTTAGAACTCAGATTTCAAAACAATAGTTTAATTAAGACGGTTTGTTTGTTACCATATATCTTGGTCCATGAGTGAACGTGAGGTTGAACTACAGAAAGTACGTCGTGGGACGAACTCAAACTCTTAGGCTTGCTCATGGCTTCCTTGATCATGTTGGAGATGTCCTTGGTGTTGCCATGGATAAGTCTGTAAGGAGGGCCTTTGATGCCCTGCGAGGCCATCAGCTTCTGCAAGCGAGCCGGAGCCCACCATAGCCTGTGAAGGATCTTGATGAGAACTAAGACAAGGAGCAGACACAGAAAGCTTGAAACAGTGATTACTAGGCCTCCCAAAGAAGTCATCTTTTGGTATTGTCTTTCTCCGAACCTATGGGGTTTTAAAGAGTACGGTTATGGAAGTATATTCTTGCTCTGTGTTCTTAAAACGAATTATTAAGCCGCCACTTGGACCCTACTACATCACCTACAACTTACAACTTACTCGTGCTGGGTTCTGATTGTGCGCTTCAAATTAAGTCCTACTTTTGCCATGTTAATATATTATTAAATTAAATTCGCAAAACTCTCTTTATCACTCTGTTTATAAAAAATTTCAACGTAACAAGAAATCATTGAGCAAAGCTCCGCTGCGAAAAAAACTAATGGGGTGTCAGTTGGATTAGTTCGGGTATTTGATGTACTCCCAAGTGGCCATCGGTTCAAGTTCCCATGGTAACGTTTCATGAAAAGATGTTGCATTATAGGATTTCGTCTTTGCGTGGGCTGTCACTTGAGCTTAGCTCTGGTTGCGTGGGCTCGTTTATAATGTTTCATAAAGATAATATCTTGTTGGGTAATGCGGCAACCTTCTCTCTAACATTCTCTTTTGAATCTTCTCCATTTTTTATAATGACATGTGTCACTTTTGTTACACTTAAAACAATCTAATTAATGTCAAATGAGCTATACATCCCTAATTAGTCTAGGTCAATTATTTGATTCTCCTAGATTATAGGCTCATAATTACATTCCTAGAATAGTTTCCTAGGGTATGTAATATATTCTTCCTATTGTTGTATATTAGAATATCAATGAAATATTATTTCACCCAATCTGAGATGGTATAAGAGCAGTTGATCATGACCGTCGTTTGACCTAACCCTAACAATCGCTTCCGCAGCAGTAGTCGTCATACAAACCCAACACTAACCTTCGCTCCAAACATTCATATCATTATCCACATCATTCAACAAGTATACAACCCAGCACCAGCCCATATCCATCTCACAAACCAATTTAATGTCAAATCACTTTTTTGTTTTATTCTCATCCTTTGCAAATCACTTTCCACCGCTCTCTTTGCTTTTCCCCTCAGCCCAATTTTATTTTTTATTTTTTATTTTTTTGTCTTTTTTCTCATCACTTGTAAGCCAATATCATGGCCAACGATGATGGATCAGTAAACACCAATCAATCCTTAGTGTTGGGAGGCTCTAACACTACCACACAAATCTTCACTTTGTAGAGTGACACCTCCAACTTCTCGGCAGGAATCAAACTGGATGAGAATAATTATTCTCTATGGCATCAAGTCATGCACATCATGTGTGAGGAGACGAGTCCATGAGGATGAAGAAAATGTGGCTATAGCATAGGCGATTAAGGCATGCTTCTTTTGGTTATCTGAAACTTTTATTTCCAGATTTGTTTTCCCAGTTTGCTGAATTAGACTTTCATTGTGAAACTTGCATTTTGGCGAAAAGCCATCATATTTCTTACTAATTAAGATTGAATAAAACTTTTATGCATTTCATGATTGTCCACTCTGATGTTCAGGGACCATCCAGAGTTCCCACTATTAGTGATTTTAAGTGGTTTGTGACGTTTATTGATGATTGCACCCGGATGATGACCTGAGTTTTTCTCCTGAAGCAGAAAAGCGAAGTCATTGCAAAATTCAAGCAATTGCATCAATATGTTGCTACTCAGTTTGACAAGAAAATCACAACACTTGTCTAACAGTGGATGAGAGTATGTCAACCATGACTTACATAATTTTTTTGAGCCAACATGGTAACATGTGCGTATACACCACAACATAATGGTGTCGCAGATTGTAAGAATCGTCATCTTTTGGAAGTTGTTCATGCCTCTTTATTTGAGGCTCGTATGCCCCATAATTTTTGGGGGAAGGCTCTTTGTTCTGTTACTTACCTCATAAACAGAACATCATCCAGCACTCTTCAGTATCAAACTCCAATTCAGACATTAACCACTTTCATCGCCATGCCGTTCACACCAAATCTCAAACCACGTCTCTTTGGTTGTGTTGCTTATGTTCAGGTATATCCACATCAACGTGGCAAGCTTGATCCATGCGCACTACGTTGTGTCTTTGTGGGGTATGCTGACACTCAAAAGGGCTATAAGTGTTTTCATCCTCACACTCATACATTGCACGTTACAACAGATGTAACTTTCCACGAGAATGAGTTCTGTTACTCATGAGGAGTTTCTAAGCATCCTCTTAGAGGGAGAGCTCTATCTTTGCAGAAGATACTCAAAATCGGATCATCCAAATTCAACAAATTATTTTAAAACAACCAATGTCCAAGCTGCCAACTACAGTAATGCAACAAGATCAAGAGTCGCAAGGGCTAGAGATTTCAGGTAGTGGTTTAGATACTTTCCCCCTATAACTCCTACTACAATACCATCACCACTCATCCAATCAGGTCCTGAAGATTCCCCACAGGTAACTGAACATTCAAACTCCAACTCAAACACTTTACCTGAGTCAAATCATACAGGAAACACAGGTTATCAGTTACCCCTCCCATACAACTAGAGGGGTCCCTAGACAACAATATGACCCTAATCCTAAAGTAAAAGTTAAATACCCTATTGCTAATCATGTGTCTCTACATAGGCTACCTCCATCATGTGCATCATCTATATGTCAATTATCCACTGTATCTATTCCAAGTAATGTGCAAGAAGCTCTGAAAGATCCCAAGTGGACTCAAGCAATGAATGATTAAATAGAGGCCCTCCAGAAGAATTCTACTTAGGATATGACTATCCTTCCTAAAGGGAAGAGAACAGTAGAGTGTAGATTGATATATATGGTAAAGTTCAAGGCATATGGCACTATTGAATGATACACTAGTGGTGAAGGGTTACACTCAAACTTATGGGATTGACTATAGGGAGATCTTTGCCCCTGTAGCCAAAATCAACACAATTCGAGTACTTCTTTCTCTAGCAGCAAACCTGGACTGGCCATTACACCAGTTCAATGTCAAAAAATCATTCATGCATGGTGACCTAGAAGAAGAAGTCTATATAAATTCCCCTCTATGATGTAAGATGGGGCCCAATATAGGCAACATGGTGTGTAAACTGAGAAAGTCTCTTTATGGATTGAAGCAATCACTTAGAGCATGATTTGGAAGGTTTAGCAAATCAATGAAGAATTTCGGATATAAGCAAAGTAACTCAGATCATACTCTTTTCTTGAAACATAAGAAAGGTAAAGTCACTGCTCTTATTGTATATGTTGATGACATGGTAGTTACTAGGAATAACCTAGAGGAAAAGGCAGCATTATAGCGCCACTTGGCAAGTGAGTTGAAATGAAAGATCTTGGTGCTCTGAAGTATTTATTAGGCATTAAAGTGGCTCGTTCAAAACAAGGAATATTTCTATCACAACGGAAATATATCCTTGACATTTTGATTGACATTGGAATGTTAGCCAGTAAACCAACAGATACTTCAATAGAGTTGAATCATCGGCTTGGTGAATATCCTGATCAGGTACCCACCAACAAAGAAAGATATCAACGCCTTGTGGGTAAGTTAATCTATCTATGACACACTATACCTGATATAGCATATGTCATAAGTGTGGTGAGTTAGTTTATGCATGCACCAAGTGAAGCCCATATGGATGTTGTAAATCGAATTCTGAGATACTTGATGACTGCTCCTGGAAGAGGATTGATGTTCTCACGACATAGCCATCTAGATGTTAAGGGTCACATTAATGCAGACTAGGCGGGTTCTGTTAAATGACAAAAGATCTACATCTGGATACTTTACCTTTGTGAGAGGCAATCTAGTCTCTTGGCGAAGTAAAAAGTAGAAAGTGGTGTCAAGATCAAGTGCTAAAGCAGAATATCAAGGTATGGCACATGGAGTATGTGAGCTACTCTGGATAAGGAATTTGTTGGGAGAATTGGGGTTCAAACCAAACATGTCATGCAACTCAATTGTGACAACAAAACCGCAATAGACATAGCATATAATCCAGTGCAACATGATAGAACTAAGCATGTTGAAGTTGACATACATTTCATCAAGGAGAAACTCGAGGCAAAGATACTTGAGGTGCCATTTTTTTAATCCGAAGATCAACTTGCGGATGTTTTCACCAAAGTAGTCACATGCAGAGTATTTCACAGCTCACTTAGCAAGTTGGGCATTGATGGCATACATGCTCCAACTTAAGGGGGAGTGTCAAATGAGCGATACATTCCTAATTAATCTAAGTCAACTCTTTGATTCTACAAGATTATTGGCTCATAATTACATTCCTAAAATAGTTTCCTAGGCTATGTACATATATTATTCCTATTGTTGTACCTTAGAATATCAATCAAATATTATTTCACCCAATCTAAGAATTAATGTATGAGGCAACTTATCTTTTGTTTTTCAAGTTTATCATTAGCCTTAAATGTATTGACTATAGGTGTAAATCGACCAGAACGAATCAAAAACCAATGTTCCGAATTCCAATCCGAAAATATTCGGAATTCAAAATTCTGATATATCAGAAAAATCGAAAATTTTGGGAAAACATTAGTATTAATGATTTTATATGCTTAACTATACATTTAGCAAAAATCTCAACTGGACATTTTGTTAAAAGCCCAAATTAGCGAAATAAAAAGAAACCCAAAACGATTTTAACATTCAAACCCGCGTACAATAGTAGTCTAGCCTTATTTCTTCATGAAATTTTGCTGAGGTGAAGATATTTATAGAGCAGGAAAGAGCTGAAGTTATGTTTGCAGTCGATGTGGGACTGCCACCACTCATAAAAAAAACTCCAAAAGCCACAGCACAACATCAATACCACCTATATCCAATCAAACCACCACAGCCCAATCAGACCACCATCACCACCAGCGTAAGAGAGAGATGGAGAGAAAAAGGACGGAAAAAAAATAAGAAAAATGAGAGGAAGAAGAAGGGAGAAAAAAGAAGAAAAAAAGACAGAGAGAGAGAGAGACAAACTGACGGCAAGGAAGAAGAAGAAGAAGAAGGGGAAAAAAAGAGACAGAGAGGAAAAATAAGAAGGGGGAAAAAAAAGACAGAGGGAGAGATGGAGACAGACAGTGAGAGGAAAAAGAAGAAGGAAAAAGAGAGAGAGAGAGAGATACTATTTTTATTTTTACTTCTCATATAATTAAATGTATGTTTAATCTTGGTTTATATAAATATAACTTGGGAAATGTTTTATGTATACACATATATTGTAACAAAAAAAGATACATGCATTCATCCAAAAACAAAATGAAAGTATTTCACGTGGTATTTGTTAATAAAAAATTAATGGAAAATAGTTTTTGATATGTATATTTGTTCATTCTTAAAAAAGTGTTAGTCTTGCTCTAGACAATTGAAAAACTGCAATTGTCAAGCCCCATTGAATATACTTATTTTATATGTGGTGTTTGATGTATAAAATTGATTTTATATAATTGAATGTTTAAATGAATATAGTTTAAAAGTTCAAAAAATACACACATACATAGAATACAAATTATACTTCCTATATTTATTTTTGGTATATTCGAACAAGCATATTCGTTAAAAATATATAGTCTTAAAGTTATATACTCATATCATGATTCATAAGTAATAAACACACATAAGCATTTTGGTTATATAGTATGTTTGGATATAATAACCATACATATGCACTTTTGTTATATTCAAAACAACTTATATTAGCAAAAAATACATCATCTTAAGTAATATATACTCCTATACATACGCACATATATGTATTTATAATAAACCTTTAGTTTATATAGTGTATACTTCTTATGTATACATGTATGTGTGTTTTATGTAGACGCATACATTATCTTAAAGTAATATATACTCCCATGTTTAGTGTATACACACATATATATATATATATGAATATTTGTATGTGGGTACTTAAATATAACAAATAAGAAATGAAACATAGAGAACTTATAAACTAAAAATAATGCAATTAAAATTATAAATCATACAATATTATTATAATTTTGGAATTTTACAGAAAAAATAGAAAAAATTGGATCGGAATGGGTTCGGAGAACTTTAGAAATATTAGGTTCGGAATTTCAGAATTTTTACAAATAGATTCTAATTTCAATCCAAATTTTATTGGAAATTTCCGATTTTGGCACTTTCGGATATTGAATGTATCGGAATCATACTTTTTTGGAAATTTTTGGACCGGAATTGGTCGGAATCGAATTTTCCAATCCAATTTACACCCCTAGTATTGACACTTGACATTGTCAAGTCGAAATTAAAAACATAAACATAAACAAAAAATAAAATGAAAAACAAACAATCCAGCAAGCAGACCCAACCCCTCCCATCCACCCAAACCCGATGGCAACCTCCCTTTCCTCACCACCAGCCAAATGTCAACTCTCTCTCTCTCTCTCTCTCTCTCTCTCTCAACATGTAATATCAACTCCCCTTGCGAGTTGGCGGCATGGTGAACCATGAGATGAGAGAAGGCGGGCCTTCAATCCATAAGCAGCAAACCCATATCTAATCTGACATGACACCTTCAATTCATTCCAAATCAAAACCCCAAATATCCCAATAAAAATTATCATACTTTAATTTTCCATTTATCATCTTGATGAGGTCTTCAATATGCAAGTTTTCTTATTTTAAAAAAATTATGTTGACTTGGTGGAATTAGATTAGTTTGGACCATGGGTTTTCGACCTCACTGGCGGTGAGGAGGTAGGGTTGCCGTCAAGTTGAGTAAGATGCGTGGCTGTGAGAGTTGGAAATTGTTGCTGGCTAGTTTGATTTTCATTTTATTTTTGTTTTTATTTGTTTTTAATTTTACTTGAGAATTAAGAGTGAAAATGAGGGGAGAAATGTATACTCCAAAGAGAGCCAACAACTTGTATAAATGCTTTAGTTTTTATCAAGGGCATATATGAAAATATAATTAATATTTTTAATGTAATTAATGACATTGTTTTAAGTGAAAAGAAAGAGTGCTGCTAAACGAACCCTAAAATTAACTGAGTATACTCTACTACAAAAGTATATATTGAAATACTGATTTACCCTAATATAAAATGACCAAAAATGATATATGGAATTGTGAAACAAATATAATTGTAATAAGTACACCCTACTAACCATATCCAACCCTAATGAAGAGATTACTTGGTTCCTATCTTTGTGATCCGCGAGTGCAGCCAGGGACAGTGAAAGAAAGAGGCTGAAGTTGATTTCTGGCCGTAGACTTTGGCCAGCAAAACAAAGCCACCGCTTCGAGGTAGGAGAATCTTAACTCATTACTAGCAAACAATAAAAAGATTAATATTTCTCAAAATCGATCCTTTTGTCTCTCTCTTTCTATGTTCATAGTGGATACCAAAAGTACACCTTAGAGCACTAGCTTTGGGGGAAAAAGTCTTGTTATTCGTGCACACGTCCACCTCAATGTGGGGCTTAGAACAAGCCATTAGAAAATAGTTTTGGAAGGACACAAATGAATTGGCATCTTATTAGTACATTGCAGAGATATTATTCCAATTTTATGTAGCATATATCAAAATAAAAGCAACATTAATAGGATCACCAACAAAGATAATAACTATGAATAGTCCATCTAGAGAGGTTGGGAAAGTTGAGAACAAATAAATTTCACAGTAGCATAGTAGTATATAACTGAAACATGCATAAAAAATTACTATTAACGAAAGCGGTGGTAATTGCAAGAACTTGGAATTGCAAAAAAAATGTCAACAGTTTTAGTAGAAGCATAAATCCATATGAAAAGTCAAAGATTTATAAACACTATTAAAAAAATCAAGCTGAAAATCAACTATAAAATAATGCTACAAGTATTAGGGTGTACTATGAGTATTTTTGGTAGTTCAATATGGTGTATTTAGTTAATTTTATATTTTAATTAAAATAGGCTTAATTACACTAATGCCACCTGAAATTTTTGTCAAATCCCGCTCATAAAACTTAAAATGACTTACTTTCATCCCTTAACTGAGGTTTGGTGATGCATTTTGCCCCCTGCCGTCAACTCTATCCAAAACTCTGTAAATTTTGATAACGTGGCAAAGGTATTTTTGTAATTTCATATAGATCATTACTTACCAATTAAATGGGAGACGTGGCAAGTGGAGCTGATTTTCACATGGATAAAAACATAATTAAATATTATAATAATTAAAAATAAAACCAAAAACATAAAAAACTACATATAAACAAAATAAAATTAAAAAACAAACAAATCCAGAGCAGCGTACACCCCCACCCCTATTGCAGCCTTCCCTGAGCTCATCCCCAGCCGTCGCATCCCCATCCCGACCTCTCCTTCTCTCCAACTCTCTCCATCCTTCTCTCTCCCCCTCTGTTTCTGTATCGGAATAAAGCTAACCCCTCAAAACACACCATCTCACTAACTTTCTCCTAATTCCATAGCCATATCCTAAGACCAGCAGAGCCGTCGCCACCTTGGTATTCACCAATGCAATCTGAGATCCAACTTGGTATTCACCAAATTCAACAATGCAAGACAAGCAACTTGTTAATCAATCAATTAGGCACTGTTTGTTTATTTATTGTTTAATGCATTTCTATATTCTTCATGTAAGTTGCAGTAAAAATTGAAATGGTTACAAAAATGGATTTCATTAATTGGAGAACTGAAAGACCCAAACCCATCTCTACTCTACCCCAAACTCCAACACTGTATTTTGGTTTTTGTCTTTTGAAATTAAGAAACGCACAAAAATCCTCAAAGAGAATGAACTGAATCAAGACCCTCCCGTCGATCAAGTCCCGCAACGTGAGCGAAACGGTGTTGTACGGGTCGATCGCCGCCGACCTCGACGGTACGCTCCTCATCTCCCGGAACTCTTTCCCTTACTTCATGCTCGTCGCCATTGATGTGGCCAGGGTATAGAATTACAAAAACACTCATGCCACGTCATTAAAGTTAACAGAGTTTTAGATGGAGTTGATGGCAGGGAGTAAAGTGAGTCATCAAACCTAGGTCAATGGATGAAAGTTAGTCATTTTAAGTTTGAAGGGGCAAAATGAGATTTGACCAAAGTTTTAAGGCGTTTATGCAATTAAGCCATTAAAATATTAGTTAATTTTAAAGTTTGTTTAGCAGACTCCAAAGAAATGACATGTCATTAAGAGAAGGAAAAAAAATCTAAAAGCGATGAGTAAGGAGAATGTTGCTAGCATTCTCTTATGTCGTTGATGAACAAACGACAAACCATGCATGCCGTTCAATTTCCACGCCCGTAATCCAATGCACCACTCTTGTCGCCTCGCGGTAATTGGAAATTGGAAAGGTCGAGTTTAATGAACAAAGCAATCAATATTCTGGCACTTCCAATGCTTGTATTAATTCTCACGGGACTCTTTAAATTCCCATGAACAAATCAATGAACGCTCCCTCTCTATATAAACATAGCCATTAGCCACTAGCCATAGCCGCTCAAACCAGAAGTTTCAAAACCAGCTACGACTTTGAGTTGCAAAAATGGGAGCGAACCAAACCAGGGGAAGCTCTAGCTCTAGGAACAAGGGGAGAGATGAGAATGCTGTTGACTTGTGTAATCATGAGGTTGACGTGTCCAACCTTGTGATTGCAACTCTTGCTGTGGCAGGACTGGCTCTGCTGGGTTTTGGTTTGTCTGGACTTTTTTCAGGTTCAGGGCAGAGGAGGACGATGAAAGCTCCCGGCAGAGACAGCAGAATCTTCAGGGATGTTTTTGAGCGAAACCCTTCTGCTTATTTCAGAGACCTGCGCAAGTAGATGGGGCCAGCTAGTGGGAGAGGATATTGCACTTGAAGCTGATTGAGGCTACCTACATATGAATAATCAACTGTTGTTGCAGTTTAAAAATCTATCTATTTCTAATATTATGCATTTCCCTATCTATTTAATATGTTAATCCTTTCTGCCTCCTTGTTTTAATTGTTTCTACTTTTTACCTCTCTGAACGTAGTTACAATTACAAACTCTGAAAGCTGAGTACAAATCACCGCCATGGATAAATCACGTCGTATTCTGTTACTGCTTTAGATTTCTGAGAATCAAAATGTTTATAAACACAAGAAGATTTTAAATAAATTTTCAATCATCCAGCAACCGATTCGTTACAACAAAAATTTAATGCAATATTTCAGGATGAACACATCTATAAATAAATTAATGTTGCACAAAATTTGCGCCAAATAATTGGCTTCATCTGGAATATGTGTAAGGCAGCGCAGCACATTTTCTACCACCTCTTTTGTCTTCTATAACATCCACAATACAAGATCAGCTTCTGATCTACGGGAACATACCTGCATGAGGGAGTGTGAGAGAGTTTCCCAAGCACTATACAAAACTACAAATTGGAAGTAAGAAAAAAAAAGAACAGAATCAGAATGCTGCTATTATTGCCTTTATTTATTATAAACTTAACCTTCAAGGAGAGTCTCAAGCTCATCTCCTTCTCTTCCTGCCTTTTCCCAATTGCCCAGATTTCATAGCATGTTCTTGCTCTTGAAGGAAAAGTCTTACTTTTCCATATTTCTCAGCTTTTTCTTCTTCCATCAGCACCTTCTCCCTCGCCTTCACCTCATATAAGAAAGAATTATCTTTACGCAGTTCACGGATAGCCCCTTTAGCTTCTTGTTTTAGAACTTTCTTCAACTTTCTTCTCTCAGCTCGTTCACGATCTGGATCATAGTCTATGCCCTTAACAAAGCTGCAAAACAACATATCATTCAGTGTTTACGCAATTCAAAGTATCACTGCCCAACAAAAATAATATTAAGGCAATTGGGGTCGGGGGGGTTAAGATATATTACTTCTCCTCAAATTTCGGATTAAGCATTTTGATAGCCACTGGCTTTTGCTTCCGCATCTGAAGTGGTTGCCGCAGAATGTGATGTTCATCTGCTTTTGTCTTAATAAGTTGAGCAACATCTTGAAATTTGTCTGTTAATACTTGTGGCATATTATCCTGTTCCGCCACTTCAACCAACAATATTGAAATGGGCAAAAAAAATTCAGGAAAAGAACTGAATGCTTCGTAGATACTGACAAATCCACGTAGAGTTTCAATTACAGTCAACAGCACACTAGCCCTGAAAATTCAAAGTTCAACTTTAAAAAAATTGTAACTAACTTGAAAAATAGACTCTGAGGACATATGAGAAAAAGCAGTACTTTCTGTGTATATAAATTTTTGGCAATATGAAATCAAGTTTACCCCACCTAGTTCCAAGACCAAATAGTTGGCTAAAAGAGCATATGCAAACTTTACAGTTATGATGATATACAACAATTGATATACAATCTCAGGTCTAAAATATAATGCATCCCATGGACACTTCCACAATGTATCAAAAAGTACTGTAACAAACAACTAACCTGAAATTATTAGAGCTAAAAAATGAGTCGTCCTCTGGCAGGTCCATTAACGTAAGAAAATTCAGAGGATCAATCTGATCTACGCATTCACGTATACATAAAAGGGGACTGAGTGCTTTTAATTCCATAAGCTCATAAAACTGCCAGAAAAATAAAAAGAGCATGGTTACTTCATCATGCAACTGTAAACTAATTGCCTTCTCATGACAATAAAAACATACGGTTCTTTCTATGGTCAAGAATTACATTACAAGGAACAGTCATACCTGAGAATCTTGATTTGTCGCCGGCTTTCTGTCTTTAGCTGCCATCAGCAATGTTCGGAGAAACATGACTGCTTCAGGGCAGAACTTCCTAGATTGTTTGGTGATCTACATAATAAAATAATCAAATGAAAAAAAGGTGGAACTGAAACTGTTGGACTGAAATACAATTCTATGTAAATCTCTGTTATGAAAATCTATTGAAAAAATGCGTCTAACAAAGAAAAAGGAAATCATAAATATACATACACAGAGAAGCATAGAGCATAAGAAAGAACCAACTGCAGCATCACGTCCAGACACAATAGGAGATCGCACCAGATATTCACACATTAACACTGTTGCTGGAGTCATGACCACATGACGAAAATCAGAGCATGAAAATATCAGGGACCAAAGCCTCAGAAGAAATAATGTCTTTGAAGAAGGCCAACAACTGTTTTCTGTAGAAACAAAACAATTGGACAATGAATTAGCACCTTAGCAAGAGCAAGCTTTAGCTGTGATTCCAGAGAAACAAAACTATTGACTCCATTATGAATTACCTGGGTTTTTAACAGTCGCACAAAATTCAGTTCGAGCCCGTAAAATTCTCTGACGAGCACAAATTGCAGCAAAGTACGGAGTCTCCATGCTCATCTCAATCAATGGCTTAACCAGAAAATTTAATAACTCTATATTCAACGGCTTTTGATTTGCTAAGATGGCAAAATACTGCAGAAGAACACCATAAAATACCTGGAAAATGACAGAAACAGCAATGAGTACTTGGCGTATACAATGAAAACAGAATATGTATATCTTCATTCACTTGAATTTTTGCTTACGAAAGTTAAATCCAAGTCAAACTATTGAATCACGAATTGGAAATGCAGGAACCTGAATTGATGCACATTTAACATAATGCAGGCAATACTCATTTACAAAATGTAAAAGCAGCCAAAAGTTTCATACTTGCATTTTCTTCCGATTTTCTGCTGCAAGCTTGATTGCATTGCTTTTCCGGATTCGATTGATTATCACGACAATGTCGGAATTAGAAAGATTATCCACCAATGCACTTAACTCTTCCAAGCTTTTTGGAGCTTCGATTAGGTATGGGAGGTCTGATTGAGTAGAAGGTCGTTTACCATCCTGAGATACCTTGCCCTGTTTTTTACTAGCATCAGCAGCATCATTTTTTTTCAACCTTTTAAGCTCTCTTGGCTCCATCTCTTTTTCATTAACATCATCATCATTTTCATGTCCTTCAGACTCATCATCATCATCTTCTTCTTCTTCTTCTTCCTCCTCATCCAAATCTGTTCCAATATTATCATCATCGCTCTGTTCCCAGTCCTTCATCAATAGATTCTTTTCACCTTCATTATCATCTTCATCAGATTCTTCATCACTGCCATCCTCAGGACTTTCTGAATCCTCAGAAGAACCGCCTTCTTCACTCTCAGAATCACTAGCATCTTTTTTTTCAAGAATCTCATCAACCCAACCCTTTTTAATTCTAGGCTCTTCATCAAGCGAGAAGGAATCACCAAGATCATCCCCAGATATAGCTCTTGGCCTCTGGCTAGACGGAATCTCATCATCTTCATTTTGATCATCACTATAGTCATCGGTGGCAAGCATCCTCTTCTGTCTTTCCTCCTGAATTGTGATGCAAATTCTAGTGAGCATTCAACTTCATAATAAAAAGTACAATTGAGACACAACAGGAAATGGAAAGCCTAAAACGTCAACTCTAAAGCATTGCTAGATCCTAAAAATATCATGCCACTGTGCCACCAGAATCGAGGTGTACATGATAAATTAATCAAATTACATTAAAGATGACACCAGTTACCATATAACTGAATAAAACATGAATGACACATCTTAGTGGGCATAAGCATGCATATTGTACTGACCAACATCCTACTACTATATACTAATATGGACTGCTAAATTACAAATAACTTGAAAATTTTCAACTATTACATGGTACATGAGGGAAGAAACTTACTGTTGGATGAGTCAACCTACTTTTTGTACCATGTAGCTATATTAAAAGAGTTACATTACTTCTTAATTTTCAGATGATATTGACACCAATAGAATGAACCCCCAACATAAAGCAGGCATGAACATGAGTGAATGCAAGCACACTCATAAGTCATAACTATATGAGATACCTCCAAATGCTCAAGCTGCTCTCTCTCCTCTTGTGCTATCTCTTCAGGTGTCTTTGTCCTATCTGAGGGCTGACCACGGCGTTCCAATGCTAATGTTCCCAAAGCTTTGAAGTAAGAGCGAGCTACTTCCTGCCAAATACAGCAAACTAGATTAAGTTGCGAATACTCAAATTTATGTAAGCAGAACATAAAGAGCTACAGCTTCATATAATACATCCATAAAGAAAACACACAAGTAAACAAAAGGATAACATAAAAATGAATAAATAAAAACACTGCAAAATTGGAAGCAATACTACGCAAATCAGAGAACATAACATGCTAATTGAAAATATCAAGGAATTAAAGACTTAATAAATTAAAGAACAATTAAAAAAACACTTCATAACTTTTAAGAAGTAGAAACCAATAGCATCACTATTGCTGAGGGGGAAGTGTCAGGACCAAGAAAGGACCTACATCAAAAATGTCATACCTGTCCAGAAAGCTCATCCTTCTTCTCATTTGGAACACTCTTGTCTGGTTCAGCCAATTCTAAAAGCTTAGACTGCGCCATGGATGTAAAGATTTTGTCCAATTCTTGCCCAAAATCTTCTAGTTCTTCCTTATGTTTTGCTCTTTCTGCCTGGGAATAGACCAAAAGATAATGAAGAATGGAAATCATAACTAAAGGAGAGAAAAAAAAGGAGAAAAAAATGTAGCCATTATCATAAATCAATTTGAATGCCATAAAGAATTAAAATCTCACCCTGTGATACTTGCTTTTTGCCATAAGCTCCTTCATTACTTCCTTCTTGCTTTTATGTCTCTGTATAATGAAAACAATAAAACAAATTAGGATCACTTGAATCCCGTTCCCAAATTGCAGATTGAAAAAGATTGACAGGCTATTGGCGACATCATATAGAAGAAAGAATTAATTCCTATAAGAAAATTTGGACAAAGGAAATCACATATAAAGAGGTTGGGGGGAGTTTGAAAGAGAAAAAATATGGTAAATGAGGCAGTCAGGAAATGTCATTTAAAATCCTGAAATCTAGCAAAGACAATTATACAATCTTGAACTTGAATATAATGCACAGAAACTCAGATAGTAAAAAAGACCTCACATTTTCCTCTCCTTCCATTGGACCATCGTCCTGTAGATTCTGCTTATCATGGGACTCAAATTGATCTAGTGTGGCTAACCTTTCTGCAGAAAACAAGGCAGGCACCATTAACACCATTAGCATAGTCCTAAAGAATAAATAACCAAATTCTAAGCAGTTTCAATGGTCCAACAGAACCAAACATGAAAAGCAACTACAGAACGGAAATGGCAACCTTCACTAAGAGTAGTATTACTATGGCCTACTCCCAAGCAATAACATTTACGGAGATGTACAGTTGAAGAGCACTGTACACATGTTGCCCAAACAAAAATGTAAAAGCACTCGAAACATTTTGGTTTACATCAAAAATCAGTTATCAATTTTTGCACGAAAAAAAAAAATCAGTTATCAATTTATGTATTATTATTTTCCTTTACTGGATATGAGCAAGAGACCCTTCCAATACTTGTACAATAACAATAAAGCCTATTCCAGAAAAAAGATATTAACCAGAAGCCAGAATTGTACAGCTCAACCATCACCCACGTGTACTTCTATCCAATTATTACAGTTAAAAATCATCGACATTTCAACAACCAAATTTGAATTGGTCTCTGGACCCTGAATGATGCACTATGAATCTAACCTGCACAAATGAAAACTAAACCCGGCTGAATAAACAAACAACACATATCGCAGTATCTCCATACATACTCTTAGTTTTAGCAGTTCCGGCTCCATCTTCATCGTCATCAGGAAGCATATCATCCTCAAAATCATCCCTTTCAGATAATGCACCAAGACTTTGGAATTCATAGTCCTCTTCTTCTCCATCTGATAAGTTATACTTGCTTTTCTTGTTCTGCTTTGACTATTCAAGAAAAAGGAAGAGAGAAACGAATAAAGAGCGTAATGAGAAATTGAAGAGATTAATCATAAAATACCAATGACTTAAACTGAATACAGTTTTGAAGTCGAGTTACAATTGCGTAGAAAGCTGGAGGAAAGTAAATGAAATTAGATATCATATGCTAGAATGTACACGTCTATGAGGTAAGCTTTTGAACAAAGAAATATTCAGTTTCATAAAGTCATTTGGAAAATGGACTTACCAGACGCTCGCGCTGGGAACGCCGAATGGCCTTATCGAACTCGTCGAGCTCATCATTATGCTCTCCAATTCGCTTATCGACAAAGACCGAAGACTTATTACTCTGCTCATACTCTTTCAACAGCGTGTTCTTCCTCTGCGCACACAAAAAATTAAATAAATAAATGAAATAAAATTTTGAAATTTGAATGGAATTACGAAGGGAGTGAAGAAGTCAGTGCCTTTTCAATGGCGCGAGAGCGAGAGAGGCCAATACGGCGCTCTTCGCCTTTGCGTTTCTTTCCGAGAATGTCGAATTTCCTTCGGGACCAAATGGTCTCGAAAGGGTTGGGTTTTGGAGCTTGGAGCTTCATGGCTATGGAGCTTGGGCCCAACTTATTCTTCTTCTTCGTCGTCGTCGTCTCCTTATTGTTCTTGGTGTCCGCTCTGCTAGGGTTAGGTGCTTTGGCCGCGAAGGGGTTGGGTTTTGGGGCCTGGTGCTTCATGGCGACGGCGTTTGGCCCTGATTTCATGTTCTTCTTATCCTTGTGTTTCGCCATTGGGACTTGATGGGGGCAGATATAAGCTGGTGCTGAAGGGTCTATGTCTATCAATGGATTCGGAGAAGGAAGGGTTTAGGGTTTTGCGGGAAGTTGAGCTCGTTGGTTGGAGACGGGCGGGTCGGATTCCAGTCGGGTATGGCTTGACTCGTTTGAGCCCCAACCAAGCTCACTAATACAGGCTTTTGTTAAGCTTTCTTTCAAAGGAAAAAAAAAACATTAAACTTACCGTAGTTAGCAAATTACCACCTACAGTAACTTGGTGTTGGTGGGAAAAAAAACAGTAATCTTTTTTTTATTTAACTATGAGACAGATCCATAGAGCTGAAAACAAGCTATGCTAAGACTTTGGTGAACCAAAGATTAGATCTCAATATTTCATATTAGAAAAACAACTTGTTTCACTATTAGTTAAACCAGTTCAACCATAACCAACTTACTCTTTTGGTGTAAAACCATATTATATTCACTATTTAATTAGCTCTAAGCCGTGCATCAACTAACTTTTAATCTAGTGGTATTTCTCTTTTCAACGTTAGAAGGTAAGGTGATTTCACATTCAAATCCCCCAATTTTAATGATTTAGTCATGCATTACATGATCTTACAACCAAACATATATCTTTTGATGTATGGAGTTTTTTGGAGGACTAATACTAATAATAAAGGTTATAAATAATTTAAAAAACTAAACATAAAGGATTTTTAATTTGCTTTAAACATAAGTGTCACTATGTTTCTCTTTTGTTTTATAGGACAATTAGAATCATTAGGTTGTGTTCATCTTTTGGATATGCAGATGCAAAGATAGAAATTCTATCTTTCCATCTGACAAAGCTTTGGGAAGGCGCAGCAGATGAAGGCCCCAAGACATAGATAGAACTGACCTGCAGGCTGCAGCATGGATTTCAGGCCTGGGATTGAAAATGAGTGCTTTTCTTTAAATCAGAAAACAGGGGCCTAGCTACATTGTGTTGTTTCCTTCCGATTCCAAGCATGGCCGCCCCATTCAGACTTTAGCAGAAGGGCAACAATGCTTTCTGTCCTTCCAAACATGATCTTTTCCAGTTTGCACATACTATAATAATGAGTCATTCATGAACCCAGCTATATATTATGTTTTTTTATTTTATATACAAGTGATATTAGAAGAGGGGGATTCGAAAACAAGACCTCATATGCTAGGGTAACTCTTAACCTTGGGCTACAAACCCCTCGCGCTCTCTATAACAGTAAGTCTTTTGTGGCTTTAGCTGGGGTGAAAAGCCTTCCAAGATTTTCAAATCTGATTAAAAGAATTTGATTTCCATCTCATATAAGTAGTTACCTCAACAACACTTCGATTTCCATTATTAGCAACCAAACTTACCACTTTGCTCAAATGTGACAACAAGGACAGGGTCAGGTAGGCTAACATGTCCCCCACCATGTCCTAACCAAGGGAATCTGTCCCAAAGATGCTCTGGTAATTTGGCATAATGTGATGTGAGATAGGATAACTTTTTCACGTGTCATTGTGTTATTGGCTAGAGATAGCAAAACAGTACTATCCCCATTATGAGTAAGTTTTTTTCCTAGGCTAGGCCTTCACATACTGAAGTAACAGTGTAGCAAGACCTGGAGATAAAGGAGCCAAGGGACCCCATTGTCTCTCCAAACACATAATAGGCCAATGGCCTAAATAATGATCACAGCAACACTTTTTCATTCATAACCACCTTTAATTTACAAACAGATGCCAAGAAAACCAATCATAATTTTTTCATGTAGTAAGACTAGACTATCATATATATAACACATTTTAGTTAATTAAGCCAAGAGCCAGAAATCTTTCTGGCGCTTTGTGGTAATCAAATAGCCTCCAACTTTCTTGCTTTTCCTCCTCACAGCAACTGCCATGCAACTGGCGTTTTGTATACAGTACTCCACAACGCTGCCGCCGCCACCGCCGCCCACCCGGTTGCCTGCCCACATCATCAGCAAACGCCATGTCGTAGACCTCTTTTTCTGCCCCAGAACAAGCAGTGCCACCTCTTGTTTTCTGGCCTCTTCCAGTATAGTTGGACCTTTCTCCTTGTTACCTTCGACCACCACTGCAACCTCAATTTGTACCTGTGATATTAGGAGTATGATTTATTGATAATGATATTTATACCCCTGATTTTAGGAGCTTGACCCTTAAATTGAAGGGCTATTTCTGAATTTAAAAGCTTGGTCATGTCTTACTGTGGGCTGTGGGGCATGATCTTACTAATTAGCTGCTCTTTTTTCTATTTCTGAAGTATCTCATCAATACACAAGACTAAACTGGGAATTTTCTCCACTGTGCTACCACATGATAAAAAAATGCTATATGCCAACTAGGGTAAGAAGGGAAGTATAAACATGAACCTCTGTCTACAGAAACACTAAAAGAAGTAAGTTGGTATTTTCCTCTGTTCTAATTCTGTGATGCAACAAACACACATGCAATTGCCCAGAAGAAATTTCTATTAGCCTCTAGTTAATTAAAGCTTTGCTAATAGTGATTAAGTTTGGAATGGCCAATTAATGATGTGATCAAACTGTAAAATACCCACCTCTGGTCTCTTCAACTGACACATGTTCCTCAAAGAGTGAACAAGTTGATAAGCCCTTGGAGCTACATCCTTGCTGGGCTCCTCACCAGCTGCTGTAACAAGTGATTAATCCATTAAAATACTCTGTTTCCTCAACGTCAGAAAATCAAATTGTAGGAACAAAAACCAAAAATAAAAAATCTCCAAACCTTGTTTTGAACTTGAAGGTTTGGTTACATGAAGCAGGACAAGTTTGTCCTGGCTCTGAACAGTGTGAGAGAGAGCCCATTGCAGAGCTCCTTTAGCTTCAAGGCTAGAATCAACCACAATCATGATTTTCCTAGCTATAGCTCCATTACCACCAGCTTTTTCTTCCCCAACATTGCCAGAATTCTCAGCTTTTTTATCAGCATTGTTTTTGGTGACATCTGAGGCAGCATCTGCCTTGGACTGTATAGTTGGAGAACGAACTCTAACATGTGGCCTAATTCTGTTTAGGCAGAAACCTGGCAACTTGGTGCCTATTTTCCCCATTTTTTCGTCTGATATGAGATTAAACTCAGCTGAGTTTTGAGACACCTAGGCAATAAATGTTATAAAGAGCAGGGCAGAAGAAGGCGAGGCAGAGAGAGAGAGACAGAGAGAGAGAGAGAGAGAGAGAGACTAGGGTTGGCTTGCCTGTGGCTGTGGCTGAAGCTGAACAAATTTCTAGATGTTGGTCTGGGGGCCATGGATTTTCTGCTTTGCTTTATTCTTTTTCTTTATTTTTGCCGTGTAATCATGCTAGCTCTTTGTTTCTTTTATTTTTCCCTTGTGGGGTGCTATTTCTGAACGTGCTTATCATGAAGCTGTAGGGCCATGCAAATTCCTTTTAGATTTTAGACCCTGCAGCTGTTCACTTCTGGGCAACCTGGCATCTTATAGTCATATAATCAATTTACTAATTAAATTTTTTTCAAAGCAACAAATAAGAATTTATTTACTCAATAATTCAGATAAAAGTTTTATAATATAAGATCAGTGTGTGACACCAGTTGAATTGCAGCTCAAGGGACGCTTACTCTGTTAGGTGAGATTATATTTATTTAATCCCTAATTGTGCTGGCATCCTCTTAGAAGATCAATTATTAATGTAAGAGCAAATTAGAACTTTATAAATTAAAGGCTTTAATTAATTATGCAGAACTTCTGTTGTCTATTTTCATAAACAAGTAGCGTGGCTCCAACGCAACCAAAACAATCATTCTGAAAGTAATCAAATTTTACACACAAACCCAATCATGAATGATTGAAGATAAAGCTCAACTGCAATTCATACTTTAGCATAAAATGTCAGAAATACAATGAGATTTCTTAGGGTTGGTATAGCTTAGCCTAAAACTGTGACTCATGATGAACATTGGGGTTGACACATGAAACGAAGTGGTAAAGTCTTTCATTAATTCGGATGCTATGCTTTGATGGACAACTTTAACACCGAGAGGGGACGTGCCAACCTCCAATTTGACTTCCAATCTTTGAAAGCAAAACAGTGGAATTTTTTGTTAAAGAAAAAGAAGTTTCTTATGCATGTCTTATCATGTTTTTATGTTTTTGCAGTCTGGCAAGTTAAGTGATGAAGGTTGACTTTTTTCCTTCATGAATTAAGAGACCGTTTGATATTGTTTAGTTAGAAGCGCTTTTATTATAAGTACATTTATATTTTTATTAGATATTCAAGTGCTTTTTAGAAAAGCGCTTGAAAGTGCTTTTAAAATTTCTTTTCACGATTCATAAGATTTTTTGCCAAACAATTTTATAAGCATTTTTCATTGTGAAGAAGCGGTTTTAGCCCTTATACTACAAACTTTAAGAGGGTGTATGTATTCAATTGAGATTTTAACAAATTTTAATGTAATGGATTACAATTGGATTTGTAATTATATGATTTTACTTATGATTTTAATACATTGCAATTACATGATTTTACTTATGATTTTAATAGATTACAATTATAGGATTTTACTTTATATTTCTATGGGAGCATTTTTGCTCACCACATTAACCAAAGGTGTATGCTCACCACCACTCTTAAAAGGTGCTTGCCTCATCCTTCTCAAAATCTTTTCTTTTGCAGCGCACTAGTACTAGTAACCAATCAGCCACACCAATCAAAAATCAAAGAGGCAAGCTTTGAGTTTTGACATTGGGACTAAGAGCAAGCAATTCCGTATTTTCTTTTGTCATATTTTGATTGATTCATATTTTGCTGGTTCATTGGATTTGGAAGATTTTAGTTTTGGATTTAGGGGTAGCCAAATCATATGGAGAAAGATGAGATGGATTCGTTGTTTCAAGGGATGGTGTTGTTTACCCCTAACAATACCAATAATAATCACTCTGCCGTCTTAAGAAAAGTGGTGGTTGTTTTTCTGGGGAAAAATATTGTGGTTGTTTACTGTACACTGAGAGAGAGAGAAAGGAGGAAAGGAAAAATGGGGAGTGTGCTGTGATGTGGGCCCTTTATCGTCTCTCTTATGATTTATTATTATTTTTTTTTTACAGTAAAAAGCATGAAAAAAATAGTGGAGATAAAAAAAAATTGAGAATATATATGAGAATCATGCATAGGAGGGTGTGATATGATATGTATATCACAGCCTCAAAAGTCTCACACAATACACCATAATTGGTAAGTTTTTGGATACCACATTACATTTTCTTATCTTTTAAAAATCTTAATTGAATATAACCGGACTTGTATTGATTATTTAAAAATCATAATTAAATGTCATCAGACTTTTATTAATTACTTAAAAATCCTAATTGAATGCCGTTGTACATTTGGGCCGCACGTTCAATTGAGTTGGTCCCGATCCAAAATCCAAAAAGTTGCAAAAGGCTAGGACATGAGTTTTGCTTTTCTACTCTTTACCGGCCACTTCTTTATTTTTGTTTTATGTTTTGGTTTGTTTGGGATTTTATGGGAAGAATGAATGAAGCATCGGCATTCGGCATTGGTTTATTAGGTTAGGAACAAGAAACTAGTCTCAAAATATTATTCCTTAACATATATATACTATCCAAATTCCAATACACATACGAGAATTGCTATACTGTATTAATAGAAAAATAGAGTGCCCCAGAAAGACAGATTAATCCTAACAATATCTAGATTTTATTACCCTTAAAAGAAAAAGAAAAAAAGAAATTAGCAAAATACAGTGAAATTTGCTAATAGATGACGGCAAATAGAACATTATACCTAACTCATGAGAACAAAAAAGAGCATGGCTATATAAGGTAATCCCTCTCATTTTAAGGGGACAATGCTATCATCATAAATAGTAATTAACTTAATTGGAAGCTCATCTCCCCAATCATCATCTTCCAGAAAAACAAAAACAAAATCAATTATTCTATATTGTTTGCTCTGTTAGAGTTTTGAATAGATTGAAAGAGAAGGAAAAAACGCAGAGAGAGGAGAGAGCTTAGAATGAATCAAATCGAGTGTGTATTTTCTATTGCATGCTCTGACAATCATCGAGCAAGCTCAGTGTGAGCTATATGACCATTAAAGAGAATAGCTGGATTCTCTTACATCACAGAGAATCACAGCCTTACATCCAAAACTGCTCTCTAGGATCATTACACGTGGCTATCACCACTTTACATGACTAAAGCCTAACACTTGTCTAACTTAGTGACTAAGTGAATACACCATTTAGCTTAGAGGCCTAATTACATTCTTATCAGCTCACCACTTACATTTCAACACTCCCCTTTAAGTTGTGAGCTGATTTTAGACCAAGTTTCTCTCTGAGATAGCAGAAACGATCCTTAGCCAAGGCCTTTGTAAAGATATCTGCTAACTACTCATTTGTGGGACAATAAATCAGATCCACAGTTCCTTCTTGCAAAGCATCTTTAATAAAATGATACCTCCGATCAATATGCTTGGTTTTCTGATGAAACACAAGATTCCTTGTAATGGCAATAGCTGAAATGTTGTCACGGTGTAGAGGTCTAGCTTCTGTTTGAAGTTCTCCAAAGTCTTCTAGGATAAATCTCAACTAAATAGCTTGTGTTGTTGCTTCAGAGGCACTGATGTATTCCGCTTCTGCAATAGAGAGTGCAACACAATTTTGCTTGACTGAGGACCAAGCAAACACTCCACTACCAAAAGAAAATGCATATCCAGAAGTGCTCTTACTATCATCCATTGAACCACTCCAATCACTATCACAATAGCCAATTAGGACTGCCTCTTTTCCTTTCACATACTCCAGACCATAATCCAGAGTTCCTTTTACATATCTAAGAACGTTTTGCTGTTCCAAGATGTTTGCTAATGAAACAATGCATGAACCTTGCAAGCAAACTAGCTGCAAACATAATGTCGAGTCTAGTAGCTGTGAGATACAGCAGACTTCCAACAATCCTTCTGTATTGCTCTTCACTTGTCAAGCCACTCCCATCATCCTTACTTAGTTTCTCTGAGGTGACTTGTGGAATATATACCTGCTTACACTCACTCAAGCCAAATCTGCTTAACAGAGTTGTTGCATATTTCTTCTGATGAATGAATATGCTTGTTGGTGTTTGAATTACTCTTATTCCCAAGAAGTGATGCAAAAGCCCCAGATCAGTCATTTCATATTTCTCCTTCATGTCCTTCTTGAAGTCTTCTAACATTTCTTGATCATTTCCAGTGTAGACTATATCATCTACATAAATATATACTATCAAGATGCTTGCTTCACCTCTTGTTTTGACATAAAGAGTAGCCTCACTTTGGCTCTTGGTGAAACCACACTCAGCAAAATAACCATAAATTTCACTATACCAAGCTCTTGGCGCCTGTTTCAAGCCATATAAAGCTTTGTGCAGCTTGTAAACCTTGCTTTCACTCCCCTTCACCACAAATCCCTCCGGCTGATCTACATACACTTCTTCCTCTAAGATGCCATTTAGGAAGGCTGACTTAACATCTAATTAATACAATTGCCAACCCTTCTGAGCTGCTAGTGCAATTAGAGTTCGGATTGTGTCTAATCTAGCCACTGATGCAAATGTTTCATTGTAGTCTACCCCTGATTTTTGTGAGTATCCTTTAGCCACCAGTCTTGCCTTATTCTTCTGCACTGAACCGTCCAGATTTAGCTTAGTTTTAAACACCCATTTAACTCCAATAACTGGTTTATCCATAGGTCTGTCAACAAGCTCCCATGTATCATTCTTTTCTATCATGTTCAACTCATCTTTCACTGCCTTCATCAATGACTCATCCTTCACAGCTTCTTCAAACTTCTCAAGCTACATTGTACACAGATTGCATTGTGCTAAAATATCATCCAACTTCCTCCATTTCAATGGAGTATGATCGAAGTTCTGAGTGTCTTCCAATCTGCTGCTTGCCTTGCTTGATTCTTCATAGGAGACTGAATCTCTAGGTATGAAACCAGAATTTCAGTTTCCTTTATATGTTTCAAATGATTCCACTTGAGAATTCCTAGGCTGCTCTTCATGATTCACCATAACCACAGAATTTTCAGTCGCTTCCTTCCAATTCCAAGTTGCTCCTTCATCTTAAATACAACATCTCTTGACAGTAGTAGTTTTCTAGTTACAGGATCAAACACTCTATAACCCTTCTCACAGGTTGCATATCCAACAAACACTCCCCTTGTGCTTTTGGCATCCAATTTCTGTCTACTTTGTTCTGGTTTATGCACAAAACACACACTGCCAAATACCTTCAAATGATCAACACCTGGTTTTCTTGTGTTATAAGCTTCAAAAGGAGTTTTGTCTCTAAGAGCCTTAGTAGGACACCTGTTCAAAATGTACACTGCAGTGTGTACAGCTTCTTCCCATAAGTAATAAGGCAACTCCTTCTCATGTAACATAGCCTTAGCCATCTCTACCACTATTCTATTCGACCTTTCTACCACTCCATTTTGCTGGGGTATGTAAGTCATGGAGAACTGTCTTTGAATTCCTGCATTTTCACATAGTTTATTGAATTCACTAGATGTGAACTCACCCTTCTATCACTTCGAACACATTATACTTTGTAACCACTTTGCAACTCCATCATAGACTTGAATTTTCAAAAATAGTTTAGTGCATCCGACTTGTATCTCAAGAAGTAGACCTAAGTCATCCTTGTACAATCGTCTATGAGCAGCATAAAGTATTTATTACATGCTAGGGACTCATTTTGCATTGGTCCACACAAGTCCATGTGTATTAGCTCAAGAGGTGTACATGCTCTCCATGCTTGATCCTTTGGGAACGACTCTCTGTGTTGCTTTCCCAATTGACAGCCTTCACACACTTCATTTACATCCTCCAAGTATGGCAAACCATGTACCATCTCTTTCTCCTTAAGCTGATGTAGGCCTTTCAAATGCAAATGGCCCATTCTTTTATGCCAAATCCAGGTAGAATTGGATATACCGGCTCTTAGTGCAACATAGTCATTGGAGGACAATGACAATGGATAACACCTATTCTTCCTCATTGCCACCTTCATGATGAGATTCTTGAGAGAAAAATCATCATAGATACTGCACATGCTGCTTCCAAATACTAAATGATAACCATGTTCATCCATTTGGCCCACACTCAACAAATTTTCCCTCAAACCAAGCAATTACATGACTTCTCTGATATACTTTGTACCAGAGCTTGTGTCAAGCACTAAAGTACCCATGCCAACTATACTTACAAGCTCCCCTGTTGGCATTTGCACCTTGCCTGTGACACTTGAATTTATGTCAATTAACAGCTCCTTATTCCCAGTCATATGGTTACTGCAATCACTGTCTACATACCATTCTCCATTTGCACTCTTATATGAAATTGCACAGTTTGCAAAAACCAGATTCCCTCTTACTTCTACTTGGCTTGCATTATTTGCTTTCTGCACTCCTTTGTTTGCAGTACAATTCCTAACCCAATGTCCAAATCTATCACACTTATAGCACTTAGATTGGCCCTTATATCTACATTCTCTAAAGTGAAATTTAGAGCATACTTTGCATTGAGGCTTCACTCCATCTTGATGCACATATTGTGATCCATTTGAGGTCTATGTAGCACCAGCTTGTTGTGGCTTCTGTCTAGACTCTCATGGTTTGTTGTTAGACTTCCAATTTTTCTGAGACTTAGCAGAACCAGTTTGGGTACTATTCTTGTTCAGCCCTTTTGTATCGACTGAGAAAGAGCCAAATGCCTTCTCAGCTATGTCCACATTATGCATGTCAAAACGTTGCTCTTGACACTTCAATATTGCAATAATCTCCTGCAATTCAATAGTCTCCAAACTCTTTGTATTTTCAATCACCAAGCAGATAGGATCATACACTCTACTAAGATTGATTAACACCTTTTAAACCAGCCTCTCGTTTGATAACACTTCTCCAAACATTTCCATTTAATTTATCAATTCATTTAACCGAATAAGATATGCAGATAGTTGTTCACCTTCACGCATTCTCATATACTCAAATTCTCGTTTGAGATTCTGGAGTTTTACAGATCTGACCTGATCACCACCATGGTACTCACTGTAGAGCAGATTCCATGTCATTGTAGCTGAATCGGCGTTTGCAATCCGAGGGAAGATCTAGTCAGAAACTACGTTTTGTATAATGCCCAGAGCCTTTGCATCCTTCATGAGCACAACAATCATCTCTGCATCAGCTTCTTCTTCCGATGATTCTTCAACTTTCTTCGTCTTCTTCTTCGAATCAAGGGTTGAAATCCCCTTTTCTACCAGACTCCATAGCCCAAGAGATTTGAAGATCGTCACCATCTTAATCCTCTAGAACTCGTAGTTCTCACCGGAGAATATCGGAGTTCTTACTTCTGAACTTCCAGATCAAGCCATCTTTTGGTCCAAATCAATCAATTTCTCTTCTCAGATGCTTAGCTGAGCTTCGATTGAGCTCAGTGACTTCACAACTTACGCCCAGATCAAAAGATCAAACCAGGCTCTGATACCATGTTAGAGTTTTGAATAGATTGAAAGAGAAGGAAAAAACGCAGAGAGAGGAGAGAGCTTAGAATGAATCAAATCGAGTGTGTATTTTCTATTGCATGCTCTGACAATCATCGAGCAAGCTCAGTGTGAGCTATATGACCGTTAGAGAGAATAGCTGGATTCTCTTACATCACAGAGAATCATAGCCTTACATCCAAAACTGCTCTCTAGGATTATTACACGTGGCTATCACCACTTTACATGATTAACGCCTAACACTTGTCTAACTTAGTGACTAAGTGAATACACCATTTAGCTTAGAGGCCTAATTACATTCTTATCAGCTCACCACTTACATTTCAACATGCTTTTCATATCATAAAGAAGCACTCTGGGTGGACCGTCGCCATATCCTGGAGTAAGTCCAACAAAATAGTGCACTAGCGCAAACTCACCAGTGTGGACTGTACCCAAAGCATCAACGTAGCGCGAACAATCAAGATATCTTGGCTCTGATGCCCACACATGGTTATGATAGTCCTTCAAAGTCCATAACATGATCTTGTCCCGTTTCCATGACATGTCAACAATCACACCCACGCATCCCCCTACCTTAACCATACTTGGATGGCAATAATCATCAGGATTACCATCACCTATATAATGATTGGCACCTTGATCAAAATAATCAACAATCTCTTGATCATAATCTTCAGGCAGTGGGATCGCTTTGAATGTCTCCTCTCTAAAGTCAAATGCGACTATCAATTTCGGCTTCTCGTATATCCAATGGACGGCCCCATTGAGGCACACACTTCCACTATGTCATATTATTATAAGAGTCAAAGGCATAAGCTAGAGAATCAAAAGGAAGATGGCGAGGGTCTACCTGCAATGGCCTCCACCAATAATCCCTACCTAGTGTGAACGTGTTAAACTGAAGATCCCATTTTCCATCTCTGTCTAGACGAAAGGAGAGGATCTGGAGAACCTTATACTTGTTGGTACTTGGAATGTACCCAAAGCGATATGTAACCGAAGGCTTGCAGGTTTCTATTACACGGGAATGGGGAAGTTGGATGGACTCTCGGGTGGTAGGGTTAAGTATGAAAACAGAGTTAGAGTGAGAGGATGCACAAACCAAGCCATGGACACTCTGCACATCAGTTAAACAATCATTCGGAAATTGGAAAATTTCGGCCCCGGGTGTTGGAACAGTCCTTTGTTGCTCTATTTTTGACGAGAAGAACTCGTCCATCCGTTTGAAAAAAAAGTTAGTGGTGTCATTGCTGTGAAAGTCGTGAAGCCGGCGACAAAGAAAAGGCTGCGGATGAGGGAGGAACAAGACTTGCATACGCACTTGCATCGCATCAGATCCTCTGCTGGTAGCCGTGGGAGTATATGAGAGAATATGATTTCGTCTGCAAGTTCCGGGTTCGTTGCACCACATTTTATGGCCATTGAAAGACCTCCGACCTCGAAACCAACAAGCCTTCAAATTAAACGTTTAACCTCGAGAGCCAGGGAACAAGAGAGAAACAGTACGTTAAGAAACAGAAAATAAACCCTGGACAAGAGGATGCTTTACGCTTGACCCTCATTTAAATAGAACACACACACATACAAAAACTTTGTTCCAAACTTTAGTTGAGTCGGTTCAAAACTCAGCCTAATCCAAATTGGCCTCGGCCCGACCCAAAATCCAAAAAATTGGAAAAGGCCCACAAACAATGGCCCACACGTAATGCTGACCTTTCCAGTTCTGAATACTGATTGTATGCGGAAACCAGTATCCTTACACAAGTAGGATTATGTACATAACACGGCTTTAGGACTTGAATTACCGCTTCTTTATTTTTGTTTTCTGTTTTGATTTGTTTGGGATTTTATGGGAAGAAGGAAGGGAGCGTCACCATTGAGTATCCATCTATCAAGTATGCTTTCTTCTATATTCTCTCTGCAACTTCATCAAGCCTCTTTTTTCATATTGGATTTGGTTCTTTTATTTTATGCCTCTTAAAATATTTAGATATTTTTGGTTTTGTTACGATCACTGCAGACAAGGCAAGGGAGGACTGGTTCAGATTGAAGGAAGCTAAAAACTGATCAAGCGGTGTCATGGGTTCTGTTTGTTGTTGCTTCCATGTACAAGATGACATTGACAATGCCAATAATAATAATAATAATGATGTTGGCTTCATCCCTAACTTGTGCAACAAAGTATGTTTCTGGGTTTTCCATTACAAGCAGTATCCCAAATTCTTTGGTTCTGTTTATATTTTATTTTATTTTATTTTGGCTTTACTTGCTTCTAATCAATTTCTGATAATGATATCTATCATTAAATGTTTAGATAAAGGAATTTGCAGCCTCAATCAAGAATGGGAGAAAAGAGTCAGTCAATCCATCTGCTGATCAGGCTGCACCAGACTCTTCTACAGCACCCAATGAGATTACACCATCTGGAAAAAGAGCCCAAGAACTTGTTTATTTACATGATTCAAATTCAATAGAACATGAGGATGAATGCTCCACATGTATGGAAGGTGATTATTATTTTCTCAATCTCTGGTGCCATATGGCAAAATCTATAACTGATTTTTTAAAGATGTAATTTATCTTCTTATTAGTTCGGTGGTAAGAACTTGGCACCTCTGTTTTTGTAATGACTGCAGAATACACACCTGAAAATCCTAAGACAACCATGCAGTGTTCTCACCACTACCACCTTGCTTGTATATATGAATGGATGGAGAGAAGCCAAAACTGCCCTATTTGCAGAAGGGTAATCAATTTCTTCCCTAACTCTTATAACTTGTATAGATAACAAATATCTTTTTTTGGCGTTTGAATTTTTACATAACCTAATCCAAACTGTCGCCCAACTTCTTTTTCAACTCTGTTTTTTTTCAATCTACCGAGAAAAGTTTCAATCGTGCTTCCTCACAAAAGAGTGAGGTGCATGTAAGAGAGCTGGATTTGTAACTTCATAAGGAATTTGAGGGGACGTTTGGTATCCTATTCAAATAGAGAACTCAAAAATTATGATTTTTCTCAAAAACAAGGAGTTCTTAAATTTATGTTTAAGATTCAAAAACTTGTTTTGTATGCAACTTGAAAACTGTTTTCAAATCTTAAAATTTTGAGAACTTATGGGTTGTTAGGAAAAAAACATATATTTTTTGTTTTTAATAATTGGAGTGTTTTTTTGAGTTTTTAAAAATAGGGCTACCAAACTGGTGTTCTTTGTTTTGGACTCAAATTCCTTTTTTGAGTTTAAAAGGTTGGATTCAAGTTGAATACCAAACATACCTGACTGTCTTCAAATTGATTTTCCAGTTGATGCTATTTGATGAATCGTCTTGAGACTTAACCAAAATGTCTAGCATGCAATGATCACTGAAGAGTGAAGAGCAACGACCAACTGAAGTATGTGTGTGTGTGTATATATATATATATATGTGGAAGAGTTTAAGCAATCTAAACTCTAAGAAGTAGATGCACGAAAGGCTCATAATCCATATGTTAGATACCCTAGATTTATATCAATTCTTCCATTCCTTTTTTGAAAATCTTTCTTCTCGAAAGATCAAGGCTCTGTAAGCATTCTATATATAACTTTCCGGCTTAAATTAATTGTCCAAATGAGATAAATGTTATTCTACCTGTTAACCTTTCTCTTATATATGAAGTCCATTCCCATGATATTTCCATTTCTTTTTCCTGTGCATCACCACAGTGTCTTATATTCAAACATTTTCTATAACCTTACTTTATTTACCATTCAATTTTTTCTGATTTCTGATTTTTTTTTTTTTGGTGGTAAATTAAACAAAAAGGCAGTCATATAGAGTTTATATGGCATACATATATTTACTCAACAATTATGGCATCAATAAATAGAACAGTTTTAAAGTTCAAATCCTCATTGGCATTGTTTGATAGTCCGTCAATGATTGGATTGCGACCACATACCTTAGCAATGTCTAGGTTCAAATTAACCAAGAAACCAGAAATTTAATACACAACCAAACCAACATATGTAGTTTTGTTTTGTTCTTTTTGTACTGATTGATGATCAAGCAGCAAAGCATCCGAGGTTGCATGAATATAATGGTTCCAGAGTAAGGTCCAGCTGGTTCCTCCTCACCTGAAGGAATTCATCTTGCTGCGTGCCCCTGCGTATGATCATATGATGAATTGCAGATTAGCAAGTTAATTAATTAATGGAAACCCACTTAAATAAATTCTGACCCGAAAAAAAGAAGTTAAGTTTATCGATTCAGCGGTGTTTTATAACATATTTCCATGTAACTTAGAATGATTTTAGATGTAAAGTATTTACTAACAAAGAAATGAAAACATTAATTTCAAGATAGATAGGTCCTAGAAATTTAATCACCCCATGTTCAGACATGGAAGCGGCTGTGGAAGCATGTTAAGGCCATTGTTTTGCTGCTCCCAGTTATGAACCTCCTCGGCTGCGGCCTTCTCCTTCTCCTTGATCTATTCACAAATTGCACACAGGAAAACAGAAACCATAAAAATAAAAATAAAAGGAAGCAAAATAATTAAAGACATATATAACTTCTTGATGAGTTTATTGTGGCACCTGGTAGTTTATTTAAAAAGATTATCTATCAAGTTCATGAAGTTTCCGTCGCGTGCATGCAATTTTAATAGAACATAAGCAATTTACCTTCTTTGCCAGCAAGTTATTTTGCTCCTGCATCGCCCTTTCCTATCACAACGAATGAAAGAAAACATACGAACATATTTAACTCGATGCTGCAATTTTTACAAGTAAAAAATTTATGCTACAACAGTCCTAACCTTTCTCTGAAGCTCAGAGATGGACTCGTGCATGAGTTGGTTCTGCAGTAGAAAGAAAATAATTTACAGTGCCATCAAAACAAATACAAGTCAACGTAACATAATATTAAAGTGTTTGTTTATTTTCAAAAGTAGAATCAGGAGGCTGATTCTAGCTAGTTAGTTCAGTACTTTTCTTAATCGAATTTGTTTAAGAGCGGTCTCGAGCTGGTGCTCCAAACTTTGGATCTCTTTCAGAGTCAACGAATCGAGATCTTCTCCCAAATAGTGCCTGCCCATAGAGGTTCAAGTAATTAATAAAAACATGCAAAGGAAAACAAAGTGAGCATGTTTTTGTAACTGGAGCACTAAATAGTACCTCTGATTTCTTTGCAAAAGCTCAACTTTAGCCTTTAGTCTAGAATATTCGAAGGTCCAGTTACACTGCGCATGATATATATATATATATATATTAAACGTACAACATTACCAAGAGACCATATCAATCATTTAAAAAAGAATAAGGAAGAAACACGTCCTGCATGCTGCAGTCTAAAGATCCAATAATATCCGCACAGTTCTGTTTCAGGCAAGTACCTGTGATTCAAAATCGGGTTCGACTAGCTGTCTTTCTGCGTAAGAGTATCTCTCATAGCGGTCAAGTATTTGATCCATGCTGTACATGATCAGCGCATCAACATACATAAAATTTACAAACTAATTAGTATATATCAAGATGAAATCAAAATGTTAATTATGTTAAATTTCAGAGAAACAGATCAGCAGCTCACTACTAGCAACACCGATATTGTCCCCAACTTAACTACTTACAAAACCGAGTAGGTGGGACAAAAAGCCTCGGTGATATTAGTAGTGGAACTACTCATTATACAGTGTAATTTACTTAGTCAAGATTCCTATGTGGGACTTATATTCTTCAACAAATTAGCTAATAATCAATGATAGATTATATCATTCAAGAACTTTCAAGTCATGTTGATTAGAATTTCTTATATGCATTTAAATGGTAAATATTTTACTTTAGTCTGTGCTGATGCCCTTTCTTTTTCTTTGAGCTTTCTCAGGGTCTATATATATATGTAGTGTGTTAGTGGAGTATTTCCTGCTGCTTCCACTCCTTTGTTTCTCATCATTTTCACTTTTGCTGACAAAAACTTCGTTGGAGATTTAATTATGTTAACAGGTTTTTTGCTTAGTCTCGTCACTGATCCAAAATAAATACAAGTACTTCCTCACTAACATAATTTTGAGATCAAATTTAGACAAGTACGCATGAAGTAATTTGACCAAAAAAGAAACAAAAGCGTATAATCTTAGAGTACTTCTTTACATCAAATCAAGTACGCTGTCATCGATCTGCAAATTACCTTGCACGATCTACATCTTAAAAACATAAACTAACCAGCATCATCAGATGAAAAATTGATCAGCCAGCAGGAGTCAGGACATAGTTATACAATGAAACCCTACCGACAAAGACAACAAAACCACAGAAATCAAGAAAAACATGTATGTATAATATTTACCATGAATCCGTGGCGTACTCAAAGAGTTTTCCCTTGTTGGAGAAGACAACCAGAGCAACCTGAGCATCGCACAAGACAGAGATCTCATGAGCCTTCTTGAGCAACCCAGTTCTTCTTTTGGAAAAAGTCACCTGTCTGTTGATCTTGTTCTCTATGCGCTTCAGCTGAACCCTACCCCTCCCCATGATAACAGTTATGATCTCTCTCAGTTAAAACTTTACACTCTTTAATTTTTCTTTCACCAAAAAACCCAAACAAGAGCAAAATCCAAGCCCAGCCCCAAAAAAAGAAAGAAAACAACTTGAAACCCTATATATATAAACAAATGAACTGAACTGAATTAATTTTGTTTTCTTTTTCTTCTTGTAGCCAAAGCTCAGAAGGCGTCTGAGAAAGTATGTGCAGTATATGGAAAATGGGGATTATAATTAATATGGCACGAGTTGAGATGGAAAAGCGGTTTCATGGCGTACGAGTGGTTTTGAGGATGTGTTGTCGAGTTCTGATTGGCTGGGGTGTAATGTGTCGTCGTTTTCCTCTGTATTAGGAACCACATTTTATCTTTCTTGTATTCTAGTGGAGCTCATTTAGTAGCTCACTAGTTACTTACTATCCTCACACATCGTACGGTCTTCTTTACACTGACAGCTCTCGCCCGGCACATTACCGTGATGTTGACCGTTTAAGCATTTGTATTTGAAAGCACTTTTGGTTTCATTAATTCGTCAAGTTAGTGTATCACTTATCATTATTTCGAGTTTGTATATCCGTTTTATGTAAATTAAAGTGATTTGGAACGAGTGTTGCTATTTCCATCTCTGTCTTATTTTTTTCATTTATTTTATTTCTTCACTCACTATTTAAATTTTAAAAAATAATATAATATATTTCTACCCACCATTATTCCTAAAATACCCTTTAATTATTGACATTTGGACATTCACTAAATTTCAATAGTCGCCACACACTCCACCAAACCTAATATGTAACCACCTGTGTGATGTACCTAAACCCTAAACCCTGACATGCTCAAGTGCCACAAGGATGTTATGCGCATGTTCCTTCTCGTTGTTGGACCTCTTGTTGGGTTTTGAAAATTATTGAAATTGTGAAATTGGGTTTGCTGGGTTTTGAAAATGATTGAATTTGTGGAATTAGGTCTGCTGCGTTATAAAAAGTAGTAGAATTTTTGGAATTGGGTTTTCGAGGTTTTCTAAAATATTGAATTTATGAAATTGGGATTGTGTGGTTTTGAAGAATGTTGAATATGTGAAATTGGGATTGCATGGTTTTGAAGTTTTGAAGAATGTTGAATACGCGGCTGGTGATGAGGTGAGGAGGGGAGGTCCGTTCCTGGTGTTGGGTGGTTGTTTGTTGGCCTTTTTTCTTCTAATTTTTGTTTTTATTTTTACTTTTATTGTTTTGACTTAACCGTGTTAATTTAGAGTTAAGTGAGTATCCAGATGTAGAAGTCAATTTACAAAGGTAATTTGTTTTTAAAATTTTAAAGATAAGGTGGATATGGAAATAGAACAGGTGTATGAAAATAGCAACACTCTTTGGAATATCGCTTTGCATAAGAAAAATGATTAATTTGTTAATTTATTAAACCTGTTTGGCTAAGGAAATGTTCAGTTTGTGGCACACATTAGAATAATAATTTATGATTAAGTTTGACAATAACATGTCATGTCACTCTAACTTCTTCGTATTTCTTACTAAGTTGAGTCATTTAGTTATTGTTCTACTGATGACTTGTGTCGAGAGTTTGCTTAGAACGGTGCGCCGAGAGGGGGGGCGCATTTTTCAATGTTGTGTTGTTGAGTGACAGACAATATAGTACGTTGCCCCTCCTTTTGTTGTATTTTTTTAATTTCTTTTAATAAGATATAATGAGATAAAATAAATAATGGAAGGTGTGGATTTATGGTAAACAAAAAATGGAAACAATATAGACTAGTTCCTTGGCCAATCACCGTCCTACAAAAAATGGAAACATTATATAATCTTCTGCTCATTTGTTTTATGACATGACTCTCATTTAAGGGTGCAAGTTGGATCGAAAATTTCCAATTTTGGAAAGTTCAAATCAATTCCGATATTCAAAAAATTTAAAAAAAATTGTATTTGACTCAATGACTAGTTTCATGTTGAAATAATGTATCTCAAGATTCTGAAAATTATGCATTCCGAAATACATTAGGGTTTCAAAATTATGCTACACTCAATGACTAGTTTCATGTTGAACTAAACATGATTAAATGACCAAATAAACATAAAAATGTATGTTAATATATATAATATATTAGGTGAGCGGTGAAATATTAAAAGAAATGTAGTTAAGGAAATTTGTAGGGCACAATCATTTTTTATTTTTTTAGGACGAAGCACAAATCCTAATGTAGTACAGGTATATTTAACACAAAGTTCTTTAATGTTCTCTTATTCTCTGCATGTGAGACAATATCGCTCCAAGATTCAGAGCACCCACGTCCCGGGGAAGATTAATCCACTATGACTTTGCGTTGAGGATTGTAGCTCATGATGATCCGTTACTGCAGCAGGATTGTAGCTGTAAACGTATCCCCCATAGAAAGAGAACAAAATTTATTTATTTATTTATAAAATAAAAACAGATGCAAGGAATTAATGCAATTTGATTAAATGGTTACCCGATCTGCAATGTATTGTTGCATTGTGAATGGTCAAGGACTCCCTCAAATTGAGCAGCCTGGTGGTGGCTGCTATTTGGAACATTTTGATTTTGCTCCTCAGTTGTCCATGAATATCTTTCAATGGCTGCGTCGCATTCCTCCAGCTGCCCAATTTACATGAAAATTTAGACCCAAAATGTATAGCTATTTCAAAACCACTACAAAAAAAATGTTGGCAATAGTCACTTTTTTTCGGGGTTACTTTCGTAGATTATTGATCGTGTTTTCACGTGACTAAAAGCTTTAGTATAAGGAGAGAAGACATGAATTTGTTTTGATTAATGGAAAATAGAAATGAATATTGGTCAAGTAGCTGAGCATGGGTTGATCAAGCTTGAGTGTATATTTATTTACCTTCCTTCTCAGTTCATTGTTTGATTCCAGCAGCATCTGTTCCTGCGCAATTAATTCTTGAAAGACTTGGTAACATAATCCACCAAAAAGAAAGCGCAAAGAACAAAAAATACTTGGTAACAAAAATTAGATAGTCTCTGCATATATATTAACCTTCCTCAGAAGATCAGAAATCTGACCATGCATAACTTGGGTCTGCAAACAAATAAATAGCAAATTGTTACCATTTAAAAACAAATAAATAATATATGTGTGTGTGTGGAGGGGGTTTTTCACACAAACACTATCAATGTGCTACGGTGTTTGAACCTGAGATTATTAGTCTGCAAATCAAGCCCCTTTTGTACTGAGCTAGACTCCGTTGGAAACTGATACATGTGCTAATTAATTTGGAGCAGGTTTTGAAAATATACGTACCTTTGTTGACCTGATTTGCCTCAGGGACATGTCGAGTTGATTCTCAAGCTGCTGGAGCTCTTTGGTGCCTAAATGACCCAAATCTTCCCCAAGAAAATTTCTAAAAAGAATTCCAAGAAAATGAACACTCAATATAATTATATGACCTACATAACAATAAGAAGGGTGCTTTGCAAACAAGTTTCTAATTCTATCGAAATGTTGATCATATATACCTCTGCGTGAGCTGTAGGACCTCTACTTTTGCTTTTAGGTTCACATAATCTTGGTATCTGCTCTGCTTGTGAACATGCCAGAGAAGTTCAACTACTTATGTCAAAAATCAGTGAGGCAGTTATGTGGAGAAATTTAACTCCATTACCCGGCACATACAAACATGCATCAGCCAAACCAAGAAATTAAGGCCTGTTTAATAACCATTTCAATTTTAGTTTTTAATTTTCATTTTTTGTGCTAGAGTATAGAGGAAAAAGAGGGAGAATGGAAGAGTGAAAATGAGAGTGAAGATGGGATTGAGAGGGAGGAGGGAGGAATGAGTAAAAAAAAGTGAAAATAGAAACTAAAACTGAAATATATTTGAAATAGTTCACTTTTGTTACTCTTCCCTCCGATCCTCTCATCCTCTTATCCTCTCTCTCAATCTCATCATCACTCTCATTCTCACTCTTATTTTCCTCTATAGTCTATCATATAAATTGAAATGGTTATCAAACAGGCCCTAAACTTGTCCCTAAACAGAGTGAGAGCCTAAGTACTATTGGATAATTAAGAAATTTATGGGCATATAGGTTGCATTATATGCTTCTTAAAGTTAAAGCCAATTAATAATAGATAAACCATCGACAACCTGTGAATCCTGAGCAGGTTGACTCGCTTCCAATGCACTATAACTGCATCTTTGATACCTCTCAAGTGTCTTCTCCATGCTGAAATGAAAATGAAAGCAGGCAAGGATTGTAGGACATTATGCAAATTCAAAAGAGCAAAGAGGGTACATGCACTCTGTACATTCACATGCTAGGAAAGTCAAAAGGCCCAAATCATGTCACAATAAAGTTAGTACCATTCAAGCCTTGATATCTTATCTTGAGAATTGTATGAGAGGAAAATAATGGGAGTTGAAACCGTAAAAATAAAATTTTACAAGAGGTATAATTGCATTTTAATATTAGTGGAACATTTTCCAGCAGGCATGCTACACATCAAGGGAAGGAACACCATTGAAATTCTCATGAAAATAAGCGGCTTTGAGAAGAGTTTATAAGCTTATAAGATTGTGATATAGTTTGTGTTGGTGCATTTCCTAATAATTTAAAGCTTGATTGAGTTTGAAACTTCCAATCACTATTCCTTATTACTTTGTTTTGTAAGGTGTACACACTGAGGTTACACTAATATGTTTCTTTATCCATTCGGGTTGCGTTTATCATACCGTGAATCCGAACATCGATTCATATACGAATCTATTAACCTAGGTTACTAGACGTTTGTTCCAACTTAGAGAAATATACTTGTACCATAAATTTCAGAGTAAGGTCATTACGGGTAATGAAACTGAATCAAAGGGCTAGCTACGTTTCTTGAACCAAAAAGAAAAGGACCTATACAGAGATATATATATATTCTGACAACCCTCGATCCTCACATCTACCGTTAATTCATTATGAAAGATATCCTTCTTAGTAACTTAATTAGGGAGAATATTGATTATGCACACCTTAGAGAGAATCTTGATTAGTACGAATATGTGCAATCCATTGAATAATTTACAAAAGAAACTCAGAATTGATCATATCAACCATTCAAAATATTTGATTAGATCTTCTCAAGTACACATTTAGTGATATAATAATCATCCACATAAATTCTGGAAATGGTCTCACGGGTTCAATTCATACAACTTACAAGCAAGAAGCCTTAAAATAAAATAAATAAATAAACCCCATCTCGAATTCCATACGCAAACAATTTCTGTAATATTAAGGCACCCTTTACCTTGCAACACACCCAAGTTCCCTAAAAATTACGCTGCATTTTTTGTTATTATAAATATGAAAAAATTCATAACAAAAACACAAAGAAACTCTCATATATAATATCAACGCACCTAGAGCCGCTGCAGAACTCATAGAGCTTGCCGCGGGTGGAGAAGACGATAAGAGCAACCTCAGCATCACACAGAACTGAGAGCTCGTACGCCTTCTTTAGCAACCCATTTCGTCTTTTTGCGAATGTCACCTGTTGGTTTATTTTGTTCTCGATCCTCTTCAGCTCTACCTTCCCTCTTCCCATTATTAATTTCTGGATTTGGTATGTAATAAATATGTTCAAATCTTTTAAATGATGTATATTATGGCATAAATATGGTACTAGGTTTTGTTTTCTTTTATTCTTGCTCTCTAGGCTAAGCTAAGTTAGGCTTTTGAGAGAGAGAGAGAGAGAGAGAGAGAGAGAGAGAGAGCTTTTTTAGGAACTTTAATTTGTTACCTCTTTGTTGGTTTGGTGTTCCTTAGCTTTGGCTTAAGAGAACATAGAAAAGGAATCATAAGCAGACTGAGTTGCTTTCTTTTTGGGTTTTCTTTTAGAAGACGAAGAAGGTTTTCAATTTTTTAGCTGTCTATTACATAAAATGACAGCAATGTCAACTCCATCTTGGACATTCCTAACTTTAGGGTTTCTACTACGTGTCGATGGGAGAATGGCCCTGGGGACCCTTGTGGAATACCAAAGCTTAGTCCAAGATATTTTTTATTCCCTCTATTGGACGTCATACTAGTTAGCGAGTCTAGCAATATGAATCATACATTTCACCTATACATTCACAGCTTAATTAACAACACAACATAACTGAGAGTTTGATTTGATTTTTTTTTTTTTTTTTTTGCTTTATGTGGATAAATAACTATTTTATTTAGAATAAAAGAAGCAGAGAAACTTGTGTGAAATGGAAATAGCATTGTTTTGCTATAATCTGCCAATCACAATATGCCAAGTGAAAAGGTTATCGCATATGGCATACCATAATTAATCAAAAATAACACTATTTTGCCATTCTCATTCTACACAAGTGTTTCTCGTAAAAGAGGGTGGTCATAATGGGAATGTAACTCCAATTGAAGGAGAGTTAATAAACCTGCTTCAGTTCTTTTGTTTTTACCTGAAACAGACAAAAAAGAATAATAAAATAAATAAAAGAACTTTAGGCAAGTGCTATTGTCCGTGTGTTGATGAGACATCAAAACCAAAGGCTATCAGCATAAATACAGACGATCGACAGCCCAACAAACTATTTTGTGGGAAGGTCTAGCATCATCCTAATCCCTAGCCACATGGTTCATTGACCGACCACCAAAGCTCCTCCAAAATTATATTCGAATTTGAACACACAGACGTATATTAATTTATATAGACCATACCTTTCTTTGCTTTAGCATTTGCCCAGCATCATGTTACTTATGATCCAACCAAACATACCTAGCTAAGCTAGGAGTCTAGGACTTTGATGAAAAGAAAACGAAAGCAAATATGAGGTCGTCATTGTCATTGTCGAGATTAAAGAGGAGCACTTAAAACGTGTCTGACTCTGACTGGTCAATATATAGGGCAAGCTCTACTGGGCACTGCAGCACTGGGCAGGGGCCATGCAAATGGGGGATGGGATGTCGCTTTTTCCTCCCAGATTCAAGTAACTGCGGTAACTTTTTTAACACGTGTCCACTTCTCAAGCCTCAAGGCTAAAACCCTAAACTAGAAATTTTGTATTTGATTAAAATGAGTTGGGCCAAATAAACTTGAAATTTGAAAATATTCTCAAGTCTTTTCTCTTGAGCTCGTTTGGGACAAAATGAAGCCCAGTCAGTTGGTCTAATTTCAGTCCAAAAAGAAGAAGCCCAAACTTTTTTCTTTTTTTTTTCTTTCTATCCATAACACAAGCAGCAGATATTAGTGAAGGTGGGAGGAAATGAATCAGAATCCAACAATCTTGACTTGCATATATGCAGATGATCAAAACAGGGACCAGAAAGAAGGAAAAAAAGAAGAGAAGTTTGAGTTTATCTGCTCGTGCCCCATGCGCAAGTAGAAGATATCCTTTGCAGACATTTGAGAGGGAACAAAACACAAGAGGACACCAACAAGTGCTTCTCAAAATCATGCTGCCAAAACAAGATAGGAGACATGAGTGACGTCTTTTTCTAAGTCACATAGAGAGAGAGAGAGAGAGAGAGAGAGAGAGAGCAAGTCTTTCCAAGAGACAGAGAGGGTTGGATTGAAACTTGGATGTGAATGTGGATATTATGCAGGCAGATACTTTTTAGGAGATAGAGAGCACTATCTGTGAATCCAGGTTGGCCACGTTTAATCTAATAACTAGGGGTATGTCCAATGTCTGAGAATACTTAGGGTTTTTTTCTAAAATTTTATTTTTTGAAAGGGGGTCAAAGAATACTTTGGTTCATCTACATTTATAAAATCCTTCCTATAGATTCAAGTTGTTGGGTTCCACTCCATACACATCTCACAGAGACAATATGCATCTTATTATCCACTGTTCTTATCTTATCTAAATCCCTTTTCTTCTCCTAAGAAAACTTTTGGGTAACTGGTAAGCCCAGATTGATTGAGAGAGAGCACCCATTTGGAAGAGAATATTGCTTGCCAGCAATTAAACTTTTGAGGACACTATGGCCTATGGGGTGAGACTGGGGAACATTTTAGGGTACTGTCCCATACTGTCTTACCAACTCTAGCAAAGTTGGGTTTGGTGGGGTCATCGATTGGGCCTTTCTTCCCTCAGCCTCAAGACTCTAAAACCCTTTATGGGTATCTCAAGAAAGCCCTATATTTTCTATAAGTTTGAATTTTGATCAATCAAACCCTTACTGTTTGACAAAATAAGATGTGTTTACGTTGTTACATTGTGAATCTAGACTATTGATTATGTTGATTCATGTCGTTTGATTGTGAATATGAACTATTATCATGTTGATTCATGTCATTTGATTGTGAATCTGAACAATTAATCATGTTAATTCTTGACCGAACATGTATGTATGTGACAATAAGTATAGCTACTTCATTTTATTTGATTCAAAGTGACAACAAGGAGTGAAGTAGAGGGCAGGGAGAGATGGGACTGATGTGGGAAAACGAAGGCCATGAAAGGTAACTTTTAGAATGCATGGTGCACAATAAAAGAAAGCTACAAAACATGTTGAACACAGAAATCTATCCAAGATTATACAGGATTGGCTAGAGGAGATGGATACGCAACTTTCTGGCGAGTCACGACAAACATCATCTATGACAGTCGGCCTAACAGTCCATATTTGTGTGGCTTAGTCCAATGAAAGTTTGAGTTTTTCTTCGTGTAGGACCTTCACGAGCCTCAGATATGGAGCATATATAATTATAAGTACGCCTGGAAAATGCGCTTCATCACTTCTTGCAATTACTTTTGCCCTACAGAAGATACCAGCTCTGCATTTCTGCTAAAAAACAATTGTAGAAAAAAAGTTGTGGTGTTGAAAATGACATGAAATTAATGTAGAGTTACTATCAACCTGGTTCTCGTGAGTTCAACTATGGTGCATCTTATCTGAATTAATGGCAGACTGGCCATGCATAGGACCAGACTCTTAATCCGTTGCCAAAGATTGTTTTTAATTGGTAGGACCAGATAAGAAAGAAATTAATTCACGATCCTCTTAGCCCTGCTTTTGCAACCGTTGATTTTAATAGGGTACAAGATGATTATATTCTTCTTTTTATGGATCAAGATGGAAAAGCTCAAGTGGCATGGGATGAATGAAATGACACAAGATTTTGAGTAAATATGCAATCCAACGCAAAATTCTGAACTTTATTTAAAAGAAAAACAAAAGCATTAAGGTTGAGACATTCGTAAATATCGATAAAGATTATTCGTGATAAATCTTCCGTATTTATTTTACCGACACCAAGACATTGACTAATTAAAAACCCCATAAACAATCTTACTTAACAGAACCATCAAGAATCAAAATCATCCTCGGAGGCATGAGGACTTGAAAATCTTCTAGGTATTTGATACATCAAAGTTGGTCTTTAATTGGTAGATATTGACATGATCATGCAAATGAATGGGTTACGTGTGAACTTTTGGTTCGTAAAATGCACACGTGTGCTCGCAGCCACACACACACACTACCGGCTGCCCCAAACACCAAGGAATGGGGGAAGAAATCAATGCGTGCGAGTTCTGTTGGCAATGGGCCAAATCAATTGGCTAACCGAGGAGCACAAAAAAGAGAAAAGTAAAGATGAAAGCTGTTCGTGTCTACTTTACGCACTAAAAGGCCTCTCCGCGATGTTTCTTTTTTCCCTTTGGTGGGACTTGGAAAACATATTACACACCACTTTGGATTTTTCATACAAAAGTTTGTCCAGTCATTGTAAGTTACAAGGTTGAAGGTGATGATCCACTGATATATCATATACATATATATATATATGTGACAATTTCCATCGTTCGAAAATGCTAATGTCATTTGCTTATTACATCAATAATAATTTATAACTGACGATTATGTTCAGTATAGCCTTTAATCCTACTTCTTTTGAGCATTTAATCCTACTTGTTTAAGTTCCAATTATAAATTTGATAAATTCTACATTTCAATAAGATTGATTAGATGGTATTTCAAACCTTAATCACCTTTTTAAGTGAGGCAAAATTAGGAGTCCATCATTGTGTGCATTCAACTGTTTGTGAACTTTATGCTAACCCTCTTAGCCCCTCTGCCACATGACAGTGAATCCATTTCAAATTTGATGATCAATGGCTAAGTTGTAGATTAACCAATAACTTTTAGATTTGCTTGAAGGAGGAGGCAGACAGATCTTACAAGGCCATATAAATGAGGAGGCAGCCAAATATTACTGGGCCAGAGCTAATCTAAGCGAGTCAAAAATTACATGGCCAACAAGAAGCTTTTTTTTAAAAAAAATTTATTAAAGAGTGACTTCCAAGCACACAAAAGTTGGGTGGCATCTACCAAATTCTCCAAATCTATAATGACATGCACATAAAAGTCAGCAAACATTACATGCCTATAGCCCCATAGGCCATGGCCAACACCCACTTGAGAGCCAAATTCCCACCTTAAGGATTAGAAGCCCTAGAATCCAAGGCAACACAGGCTCTTTATCCTACCCCACCATTCCCAGCACAAACTCCTCTGGTTTTATTTCACAGTCTCATCACAAGGATAATATTCGAAGTTTTTCTTACCTTAGTAGTCGAGGGATCTCTCAAATAAGTTTATTTGAGACTGCTCTTGCAGTATTTACCCCGCATGGTATTTCAATGATCTGAAACTATATATATACCCCACTCTCTTCTATTACTAAAGCACCAAAATTCACATCAATGTGGGGTTCTTCCAAAAACACCTCCATCATATATAATTTACATGCATATCAATATTAAAGAGACACACAACAATTGATGATTATTTTAAAGCCAGCTTCCCACTACTAGCAATCATTTCAAACCCATCAATCTCTGCACAATCTCACAAAACCCTCCTTTTATGCTACCATCTCTCAGCTTCCTTCCCTCCCTTAAATACCTTCAACACCAGTGACATAAAATTCAAACAACTGGTTGCAAAAACAGACACTTATTTTTCAAGGTCTCTTAACCATGTCCAGCATTAGTACAGGGGTGCTCTCAGCTGACCCTGCAGCTGATAAGATACACAAGAAATCCTTCCACCGAAGGAACGATTCAGGTGAGCTCGATGTGTTTGAAGCTGCAAGGTACTTCTCTGGATACAATGAAGCTCCCAGCAGCCATAACAACAACAACACCAACAGCACGTCGACGTTTTCGCAGAAGATGATGAAAGAAGACAGATCATGGAGAGGAGGCAGAATTAGCCTTGACATTCCTATTAGACACATGCTTCATCATCCTCAACAGCACCCTCATCATCATCACCATCATCATCATGTGGTGGTGGAAAAGCAAAACGTCAAAGACAAGAAATACAAGCAGCCGAGCTCTCCAGGTGGGAGACTAGCTAGCTTCTTGAATTCTTTGTTCAACCAATCAGCATCTAAGAAGAAGAAGTCAAAATCCAGTACCACGCAGTCCATGAAAGACCATCATGAGGAGGAGAGTCCTGGTGGAAGGAGGAGAAGGAGGAGTAGCATTAGTCATTTTCGAAGCTCGAGCACCGCAGATGCCAAGTCCATATATTCTTCATCAAGTTCAGGTTTCAGAACACCTCCTCCTTACAATTATGGACAAACAGCAGCCTCAAAGAGCTGCAAAGACTTGAGAAGCTATTCAGATCACAAGCAGCAAAACCTGCAGCAGCAGGTGGTGTCTTTGTCAAAGTACAATACTAATGGACAAGTAAAATCCACAGCAGCCTTGCAATATGAGGAGGTGGTCCTGGATGACAAGAAATCAAAAAGAGAACTGTCTTGGTTGGATCACGAGAGATTCAAATACAGTAATGGGTTGTCAGAGAAGTACAAGATTAGTTCAGATCAGGATCACAAGGGGTTGCTCAAAAGGCTCAGTGAGGTTGTTGATGATGATGATTATGATGAAGGTGCAGATAGTGATTCAAGCTCTGATCTTTTTGAGTTGCAGAACTATGACTTGGGTTGTTACTCAAGCGGCTTGCCTGTGTATGAAACCACAAATGTGGAGAACATCAAGATCAGATCATCAGGAACACCAATTTCCAATGCCTCATCCTGATGTTTAATATTTATTCCATCACCAGTTGATATGTGACATGATATAAAATTATGTTAGATATTGGATTATGCATTTGTGGTTGAGAGAAGGAAATTGAATTTCCTAGATTTTGCTTCTTTGTTTTTATTTATCTTATCTTCTCTCTGAAAGTTAATCTTCCAATGTTTTTTTCTCTGTATGTACAGTTCAGAATGTTTGTTTGTCTTTTGCTTTTTTTGCTTTACTTTTGGACCTATGTATAGATCAAGCCTCCTCAGCCATTTTTGTTATATCAAGTGTTGGAAAATCAGAAGCCCTCAGCAGCAGTGCACCAGTTTGGTGGGGCTTGACTATTGACTAGATTAGGTTGTGCCATGCCAAATTTCCTCCCATGAATCCATGATCATATAATATTCAATTCATATGAGATGTTCCACTACATTTAGGGAGAAACAAGGCATCATCACTCACACCATGTGAACTGCATACCTCTTAGCACTTTTCATCATGATCACTTTGGGCAACAACAACAAGCGCAATCATGTATATACTGTTAATTATTTTGTGGGTTCTCATCAGCTCTGCATGTGAATATTTACTGGGGGCTACTGGCCCTGGTTTGTACTGTTATTAAATGTTCATGTACTATGTTAGGGTTCAAGTGGTTAAGTGCATTTACTCTAGTACATTAGGTCTTAAGTTTGTTTTCTTCCTCTCTAATATCACTTGCATCAAAAAATAAAAAAAACGTCGTCGTTTCTGTAAAGATTATATACTGAGATGGGACTCCAATGTGGCATGCAGATGATACATCGCTGTCACAGACATGGGGGCACATAGGATTGATAGTAAATGGAGTTGATTTCATTGGAGGTATGGGAAAAAGCATTAAAGTTTAACATCCTCACTGCAGGCACACCTAACTTTTGTCTGCCTAAACTTCAAATAATTGATGTGATCAAATACATTTCTGTCTAATCAAATGATCAGCAATGAAAGGCAACTAGCCTAAGGCCTTAATCTATTTCTATCAGTATAAGGGCTAATATCTAGATTCTAGAGTCCTAGACAAAGCCAAATTGAACGTCCTTTTAAGATCAGTTCAGGATAATGATTCAAACTAATGGAGCCAAAAACTTTTCAATACATTCTGCTTTAATTTTTTTTTCTTGGTACTGAGGCAACATCCACAAAAAACAATTTTAAGACCTAAACCCAAATGGTAGCCAAATAAGATTTATCTTTAATTACTATTTTACCCCCTCAAACGGGCGTTCAGTCTTATTTTATCCTATGAAATTGAAATTCTCTTACTTAACCCCTAAAATCTATAAAAATTGATGAAATTTTCTCACTTTACAATTTCCGTCAATTTCCATCCACAAAATAATTAATTAAGCTGACGTGGTATGTGCATTTTAGTAATTTTAGTTATTAAAAAACTTTAAGGCTCCGTTTGGTAGGCTAGATTGGACTGGATTGGATATATTAGACTAGATTGGTTGGGATATGACTGGATTTTAAGCAGTTGTTTGGCGCATTAAACACCAAGTTGAAATTGCAGGACTAGAACAAAAATAGGAAAATTTAAAAACATACAAATAAATTTATAATAATGAATATAATTCTAAAAAAATCTTTGAATCACAGGACTGTGACCCAAACTCCAGAGAAAGATCAATTGGGTGTCTCCTCCATGGCGATTGCAAAGAACCGATCCCATTGGAACAGAACTTTGTCTCGATGACCAATCAAACCCGTAATTCAAATCATTCTTTCCAAAAAAATCCCCAAATCCAAGTGAAATTACATAACTTGTCATTGAAACCCAATCTGGGAAATCAAAATTGCCTCTTGGAGACGATGAACCACCAAAAGAGCTATTCCTTATCTTTCACCAAAATGGTGTCATAATCAGAAATAAAGGGGTGGCTTAGAAGCATCTCAGCAGTCCATAGCTTTCTCAGATCCATCGCAAAACACTTCCCTCTAAAATCTTTTCCTTCTTCACACAAGTCCTATAGAATTTGCTCAAACTCATCTCTTCTGATTTTCATCAAGAGCTTGAAAATATTCACACCAAATCTGTGATCCCATATCGGTTTTCCACTCGCCATCTCCGCAACCAAACACCGAAGAGCCCAAAAAAGCAAGAATCGCAAGGCTCCCTCATAAGATCTCAAGAACAAGGCCTCTTTTAAATCAGATCTCAAGCTTTGCCAGACCGACTGGAAGATGCGAAGATATGGCAGAGAGAGAGAGAGAGAGAGGAGAGAAGAGAGATGAGAATAAAAGGCAAAAAAAAAAAATACAAATTTATAAATAAACTCAATCCTAGACATGTATTTATAAAAAAATCCAAGCACTATTTAAACATAGAAACACACTCAAAATCAACCCCAAAGTCAACTTTTTGGGTGTGTTTATAAATGGGTTTTGAGTGTGTGTAATGATGGGTTTTGGGTGTGTTTATAAAGTGTTTTGGGTATTGGGTTTTTTTATAATTTCAACCTCCATTTTGGGTGTTTTAGTGAAACTCCCAAAAAAAAAACTAGAGTAAGTTCTCGCAAATCAAAGAATGAGGAGGCGTGTTTGGCTTCGAAACCCATGTCAAGCGATGGGTTCTAGAGCCAATGTTATTATGGACTGGTGTCCAATAATTTCATCCGGTCTACATTTTAGGCCCACCAAACAATGGTCATGACTCACGTCTATTTTAAATGAAAAAAATCCTATTCAGTCCAGCCCACCAAACAGGACCTAAAATCCAAATTAAATATATAAAATATACTTTTTAAAATTTTAATTTTAATTTATTTTAGAATAATACTAGTCTTACCACATTTTTATACCACAATTTCATACCACTTGATGTGACATCTGATGTGTACATACCACATCATGTAAAATAATAATTTCTGTTTTTCTAATTTTATTTATTAAAATACACTTCATTCATTTAATTGATGCCACATCATGTGGTATAGAAATGTGGGATAAAAAATTGTGGTAAGTGTAGCATACTTAACTATTTTGGATTTTAGAATTTTAACCCAAAAAAATGTGGGATAAAAAATTTAACCCAAAAAAAAGTTAAAAATCTATTTTTATATTTAATTTGGATTTTAAAATTTTTTAATAGCTAAAATTAGTAAAATGTACCACGTGAGCACATTTAACTATTTTGTGAATGGAAATGAACAGAAATAGTAAAGTGAGAAAATTTTATCAATTTTTAGAGATTCTGGGAGTTAAGTAAGAAAATTTCAATTTCAATGAGTAAAATGAGAAGGAACGCCTATTTCAGAGGGTAAAATAATAATTTAGCCAAAGATTTAAAATTAAGATTTGTTTTTGAGAAGGATGAGTCTCATCTACAAACCAAATTTTAACTTACTTGAAAGACAATCCTCTTGGTGAAGCCATGACTTGCCAAATATAAAGGCTGCATCATTACTTGTGCTGAAGAAGTTTAGTATATAATTAAAATTGGAGCTTTTGGATAGCCTTTAAGAAAGAATTTATGAGGACTGAAAAATGATGCATGGCAACCAAAAAGCCTATGAAAGGGCCAATGATGCATGGGGCACCAAAAGGTCCCAAGCAAAGCATGTAACCGTAACTACCAGAGTGAGTGGAGGAGAGGGAGGGCCCCAAAATTATTAAAACACTAAACATAAACATTGCTTTTCCCTGCAGATAAATCAAACTCTGTTTTCTTTTATGAAAGGCATCTGCAAAGTAAGAACTCAAGCTCCCCATAACCACTTCACTATAATGACATTATCTGCAAAGGACTCATTAGTGAAGTTATTTGGAATAATTGCTCGTTTAGGTAAGGTTTTGAGTTCGAGTTCTAGCATCAGTATCGTGTGTACAAATTTAATATATTATCGCATCTCTCAATACAAAAGATCCTTTAAAAAAAAAAAACAAGGCATTATCCCAAGTATCAAATCCACTTTGGCCGCATAGATTTTAATGACGGTCCCATAATTTTAGCTCATTGGGTTTTTCTTTTTTCAGTCACAAATTCAACCAAGAAGCAAAACAGGACATCAGTTTAAGAACCAAAACAGAACCATACACACCAAAAGGACAGGAAGAGATTAAGAATGTAAAGGCATGAACAGAACACCAAGCATGACAGTCCTGCAAACTTAATGCCAAAGACCATTTTCTTTGGAAATTTCAAGATGCATTTTGAGTCTCTTTGACTTGGTGTTCTGCCAACCACTTCTGGTAAAGTAAGGCAGAGACAACAAACCTTCTTAATTTATATCTACATGTGGGAGGTTCCTCAAGCCAGCTATACATGTCTTGATTCATAGCCCTCAAAATGCTCATATCTGTTGGGCTATAGATCAGAGAGGATCAAAGAATTTGATGGTTTTTGTCCTCAAGTTTGGGAACAGAAGCAGAAACTAGATATAAGATGAATTTTGTAAGGGGAGCAGGTGAGCCTTGCCTATATGCTCTGAATGAGACTCGGAGTTCTGACTGGGACATTGCAACTGCAAACATAATATCAGGTATGAAATTAAATATGATCATGACAACTCAGTGTCATAAATTGGCCTCAACATTTAGTTTTAGAAGAAGTTCTGCTCATCAATGAATAATTGGTGCACATATCATATACACATGAATAGTGTGAAAATTTCTAAGATGAGAAAAATCAACCTTCACTGACCTGGGCATTGGCTACACAGCCTTAGCTAGCCTTAGCTTTGAGTAGACTTCCAAAGTCCAACCAGATCATCATTGTCGGTGCATTCCGGAGAGCATCAACCTCCTCATCATGGCCCAATGTTCCCCACATCAAACTTATCCATCTACATCTGGCACCCATTAGTTCAAATGTGCAGTGACAAATTTTTTGTTTTGTTTTTTATACAAATGATATTGGAAGAGGGAGAATCCGACACAAGACCTCATGCGCAGGAGTAACTGTTTTTAATCATTTGAATTACAAGCCTTTGCCTTAAGTGACAAAATAAGGGTTTGAAATTGTTGGGAAGACCTAATTCTAATTTATTTATCCAATGCTTTGTCTTCAAGGTTAAATTTGTACACGTTGGGCCGAGTAGGGTTTAGCCATAGAAGTTGTCCTGAGTCATCCTCTCTAGTTTTGGCCCATTCGACTACTGCTGACCCAAAAGCCCATAGAATCAATTGGGTTGGGTTACACCAAAATTTAAGCCTCTCCTTCTCTGAGTGACAGCAAATGACTGGTGCAATCTTGTTCAAATATGGAGCTGAAAAAAATAAAAAAGCAAATTTGTGCACATATTGTCGTTTTCAAGGTTTTGTTCGCATCTGGTTTGAGCGTGTGAGAAGCAGTCAAGAAAATGGACAAGACCAGAGAAAGAGAGAGAAAGAGAGGGTGAGTCACACCACCAGTAGCAGGTGCAGGTTTCCCCACCGCATCCACCCCATACCCATCTCATGCATGCAATATCTTCAGCTTTTTACAGACTGACAATGGACACGCGTCAGCCTTTCAAGCCATACAAGTGGCGAACAGCGTTACTTACCACTTTCCCTCCCTTCCTCCGTCAACATTTCTTTTTAATCCTCAATTAACCTTTGCTAGACAGTAATCAAGCTCTTAAATTAAGCATCATTAGTTGTCTCATCTATTTTTTCTCAGATTAATTACAAGCCTCAGTTCTTCAATGAATTGATAATGTCTCGAGACATGTCCAATCATATACGGTCTTTTTTGAGTCAGTGTACAAAAATCTTTAAGCTTAAGGTGTCTCTGATGATTAGTAATTAGCGACAAAGAACCCACAGTCGACAGTTGCATTGCATAGACATAGCCAAGCATGCTTGGCCGCGTCAGAAAGTGCCCCACCAAATGCCTCCACAATTTCACAGGCCAATGGGCCACTCCCACATCCCAACAAAATTACATGTCCAAAGTATATTTCACGCCCAAAATGGGCCACATCGTTAAGCATTTAGCCAATATAAATCCCCTTCAAAAAATTATAAATTTATAATAAATCTCCATCAACGACAAAGACGACAATTCAACACGTAAAAAAAGTAATATTAAAACAAAGAAAAAATAAAATATTCAATCGCATACTATAAATCATCTTACTACTCTCAAGTATAATCAATAAAAATTCCGAATACGCTCGGAAATTTACTCTCTAAATCTTCTTAAATCTTTCTAAGTTTCTCACTTGGCGATGTTAACCCTTTATTACTTGATCATATCTGTTTAGTAATTTAACTTTTTACTCTCGATACATTTTAATAAAACACAAGATAGATAGCCAAGGATTGGTAATTAAGTTAACATAATGAATGAATGGATTACCTTAAATTAATTAACTCACAACCGATTTTGTTTGGAAGAAAAGGAACAAGAAGCAATCGTCGTCCACTTTGTCCCCTGTAATAAGAAGCAAGAGGCGCGTACTAAAATGGAATTTGACATATATCCTCAATTATCATTTCTCAAAAGCTACAAAAGACCTCGACATGCTTTTGGACAGAGTCGTGGAGATTATGTTGACTCTCAGTCACAGTGTATCTGCTTCGACCTCACCAAAACCTGAAAATAAAATACTCCCTCTCTCTCTCTGTCTCTGTCTCTCTCACTCACTCCGTGCCTTCATTGTTTCGTCTGGTATGCAAAAACTACTCCCCACCCGTCTTTCATTCTCGCTCTCTTTTTCAGCTGTCTTTTTCCTTTTTATATTCTGTTTGTTTCCCGAGAAACCGTAGGAAACGAGCAGAAATTTTTGGGAATCTTTTAACAGCCATTTGGTTTCCCATAGAATTTTAGAACCCAAACGCACCTACGTGAATGGGTTCTAACTTTTTAGTTATTTATTGAAATGGGTATTCAGTATACCTTGCTTTGCTTCTTTTCAAGACATGATCTTTTGTCTGCTTCTTCTTCTAAGCTTTTTTCTTAAGCAAGGTTTGAGCTTGAAAAACATTTCAGTCTCTTTCATGGGATTTCAAATGTGAAAGTCACTGGAATATGTGATTCTGTAATCTGGGTATATTTTGGTTTGAGCTTTAAGTGTTCATGTGTTTATGCTCTGTAGTCGTGTTGGTGCGGATTTTATTTGAGGCTCTGTTTGATTGCTGACGAAAACCAGAAATGGAGTGAAACTCTGGAGCTATGCATTTTCCTCTGTTCAGTTTTGATCTCTTTTTTTTCTTTTTCTTTTTTCCAAAACACTGAAAAAGTCAAGCAATCCACTTTTCTTTTGCTACTCTGTTCCTCTGGTTTCTCAGCAACCAAACAAAGCTTGATCTTTTGGGCTACTTAGCTAGTGGAGCTATGGTTTTGATCTTTTGATATGATGGGTTTGCTTCATTCCATGCAGCATCATTGTTTTAGTTTTTGGGCATTTATAAATGTTCGATTTTTCATCTTATTGCTTTGATTGTTGATATGGTTGCTTTGATTTTGTTTCCACAGTGGTTATTGATTTTAGACGTCAATGTTTTTTTTTTGGGTGAATCTTTGTGCTTCTTTGCTTCCCTGAGGCATTATGTATTTATTTGCATTTCCTATTCTTATGATTTATTTTAAAATGGAAATTTACTGTTTGCTTTTGTGAATTGTGGTAGGCATTAACATTGCTGCATAATTCCTTTGACTTCAATTCTGTTCTACTTATGGAGTCTTGGAGTTTCGGTTCAGAAGGGAAAGGATTTTTATTTCCCGAAGAAATAGATATACAAATTGATGCGTTTGCAAGGAGTAGAAAACCATTGCTAGAATGGGATAACAAAACTTGCTTTAATTTCGGTAAAGAATCAGTTGACGGCATGGAGTTCATGGAATTGGATCTCCCTGACATAGTAAGGAAGCCTTTTCATACAAACCAAGGAGTGGAAATCTTGAGTGGTGTGGTTGGTAATGATTCTAGTTATAATTCTGTAGCTTCTCCTACTTGTTTGATTTCTTCAAGTTCATCTTTGGGTGAAGGAGAATCTGGGTCCAAGTTTTCGAGCCCGGTCACTGAATCTAATAGCCAGGATTCATCACTCATTGCTTTGAAGCTAGGGAGGTTGGCTGATAGCAAAAATGGGCAGAATGGTCAACATTCTAAAGAGAGGTCTAAAAGGGGTGGCATTAAGGGTTCATACTCTCACATTTCCACCTGCCAAGTCTTTGGTTGTAACATGGATCTTAGCTCCTCAAAGGATTACCACAAGAGGCATAGAGTTTGTGATGCTCACTCCAAGACTCCCAAAGTGATTGTTAATGGCATGGAACAGAGGTTTTGTCAGCAGTGTAGCAGGTTTGGTTCTTTTTTCCTTTTTCTTCTAAATTTTCCTTATCATGCCATCACTTTGCTTTGCCTGTTCTTAAGTTTCTATAGTTATCATGGCACATAATCATTGAAAGATGGTATTAATTCCATCCTAATTATGTATTTGGAATGAACCCCACGGATGATCCCAGTTGTTTATTTCTGAAGTTAAGTGATGAATTTCTTTGTTGACTTATGGGAAGTGAAAATGAGATGAAGATATATGAAATCTGAAAAAGAGGCATCCCTTTTACATGGGGTGCAGTGTCTTGAAGATGAATCTGCATTACCACAACCACCCTGAACAGAGTTAAAGAAAGTTATGTTGCAGATTCAGCACTCCACTTTAAATATTTGCTCCTAGGATTGGCACGTAGTAGGATCTCATATTGATGGTGAGGGATGAATTCCCTCCTGCATTCCAAATGATGGCTGAAAAATTGTAAGAAATATATAATTTTCTTTTCAAGAAAGAAGAGGACGTTTTGTGTCTTTACAATTCAACTTCAACCTCAACCTTTATAAGGTTCCATTTTGATAGTCAAATAAAGCTTAAGCAAATTAATTGGACAGTGATACGATTTTTTTCCCTGTCCAGTTATGTTCTTTAACCTTTATTTGTTGTATAAGGTTTTTGCTGAGTGGCATGCATTAAATGGGTTTTGGGCTTGAAAAAAAATTCTAGTTTTAATTGCTCTGATGTTAGTTCTTCAACTTTCACATGGTTTCTAGTTTACATCTGACAATGAACGTCAAACCTATTGAATACCTCTTTAATTTTTATAACATTATTCACCCCAAGCTCTAAGTGCTGAGTTGTTATAACTGGTATGAACAATGGTATTTTTCTGTGATTAGGTTTCATCTGCTTGCTGAATTTGACGATGTTAAGCGCAGTTGTCGTAGACGCCTAGCTGGCCACAATGAACGCCGAAGGAAGCCTCAACTAGATACCCTCAATTGTAAACCGCATAAGTTGCTTCGGTCATATCAAGGTATGAACACCCACATATATCTCATCTGCTTGCAGTAGGAAGGAAAAATAACTTAAAAATCATCCATATTGAAACAGCTTTAGCAATTTTCTAGTCTATTTCAAATATAGTAGGGAACATTTTTAAGGTAATGACACATATGCCACTGTTCATCATAGAGTTAGTGATTGAGCCAGAGTGCCAGGCAAAGGCACTATTGTCAATGCCATGTTGACCATCACATACCTTAATCTTATAATCAACTCATAGGAATATAGTATTTTCTTTAATGTTTTATCAATGAAAGAGAGTAAAAGATACTGGAGGAATAAAGGGGATAAGTTTTTCTAAGATTGCAAGATGCCAGAACCAAGTATGATGCATATACTTTTATATATATTGTGATGGAATAACCTTGTTGTGTGATTGTGTCTGTGGCTAGATCATAGAGATAAGGGCAAGATAACTTTATCCTATTCTTTAGTCCCACTATGTTTGAATCTTTTGACCAGGCCATGTCTTACCTATAATATGTTGTTCTCACAAATAACTTTTTTGCTATCAAGGGCCAAAGTGGTGATATCAGCCACCTACAGAGGTCCTTTTAATTCTCTCTGTCTATGGATTTTTGTAAAGTTAATTTTGGATCTTCTAAGCGAAAGCAATAAAGAGCACTATCATCCACTTAATACACACTAATTGGCATTGAGGATTAAAATGTGTGCACAGTATAGTTCTCAAAACATTTGATTAGAACAAAGTATTTGTTCTGCGGATGAATATATGTTTTTTGTCTAAGCATCAATATTCATGTACCAGGTGAATGAGATTAGCAGCTATGATTTTTACAGTTAGCTTGTGTATTGGTTTTGCAGGCGCTGGTTATGTAGGAACTTCCTTTGCAAAGAGAACACCCTTTGTCTTTTCAGATATTCTTCCAGGTGGCATTCTATATCCAGAAGAATATGCACATGCTAACCAGTATGGAAATGTCAAATGTGAAGATGAGTCAACTTACAGTCATTGTGTAACACCTATAGCAAACAGGCAAATGCTTCCGAAATCCGTCCTTGGGAAACAACATGCTCCAGGAATTCCTTCGTCAGGAAATGAATACTCTGCTTTTGATGCAGCATCAACCATTCAGAAAGCATCTGGGTCCTCAAACTCCGGTTGTGCTCTCTCTCTTCTGTCAACTCAATCGCATAACTTATCAGGCCATTCAGCAGGAGTTCAGGTTCCTAGCCCCTCGATAATACAACAAAGTACTCATCACAGTGTTGGTCAACTTTATGAAAAGCCTTCAAGAGTAAACTCCATGGAAAAATGTGGACAAAGCGGGTCCTACCTACGTAGTATGAACTCCTTGGGAGTTGACCAGATGGAATCAGTAATAGATTCTAGTCAGGCTGTTGACTTCCAACTTCACACAGATGGGGGTTTTCAAGAGTCACATTGTTTAAGTACCAAGTATTGTCTTTCTCCCGAACATGGCACAACTTTTGATTTGCTGCAATTGTCATCACATCTTCAAAGAGTGGAGCATGAGAGAAACTTTTTGCAAGTAAAACAGGAACATGGAGAATACTACTGTTTCCCAACTGCTTAAGCGTCATGCAGTCGACAATGTGATTATGTGAGTGTTTCCACTTAAAATTTTTGTTCTTGTTCTTTTTTGTCACCCTGTGAAAGTGGGAATGCCGAATGCATTCCCAGATTGAAAGTTTATATTATCAACAGATTGTGTGTAGGATCTTTCACAGCATTCAAGTAGCTCAGTTGATTAAACTCTCTCAAAGCAAGTCCTCTTTGCTTTAAAAAGTCCTCGAAAATCTAGTAGCAGCATAAAGGCAATCTAATCATATTTTGTATACTTGTGTTGTGTGCGCTTAATCATTGGATGAAATGACTGGCTGTGTCTCCGCATGTATATAGCTTTATGCAGGATATTCACGATCATGAGGATTTAATGAAAACGACGTTAATGATTGTGCAGGTTGGTGGAGGCAGTTTGGGTTTTTCTGCATCAGCAGTACTCTGACTATATTGGTGGATTCTATACAATGGCTGGTAAAAACTTTAGATACCATTGGTGGTAAAACTTATATTCTGAAGGGCAAATACAAGAGAAAAAAGCAATGTGGATTCTGATATTGTAAAGTTATGCAAGTTGACACCTTTATTGTAATGTGCAAACTTTATGCTAATATAATGATTTAAGTCATTATCTTACAAGTTTAAAGTATCATTGGTTCAATTTACTGTGTGTGATGGTGTTCAAATTGTACCTGCTTTCTGATCTCTTTGAGCATGGATAAGTTTGAAGGCACAAACCACAATGAAAGAGAATGGAGCCACCAACATTAGTGTAGAGTTTTATCAAAATCCTTCTCTTTTTTCATATCAAAGTTCTTTACACAGGGTGGCTTTTTTCTTTGTGGAAGATTATCATGCCTGAGCAACAGGCTAACTTCTTTATTATTAATGTTATCCTTGTTTAATCTTTAGTCAATAAAGTTCTGCTTGCAATATTCCAAATATATATATAAAAAACTAAAAATACTGGTTGCCTTAGACTTTTATAAATGGAAAATACATCTTTCCTTACCAGGTAAGTAAGAGCTCCGACATTCTTACCAATAGCAGTGTGATGTGTGCAGGAGTTTTTATTTGTGTGGAAGTTTATACGCATCTCAGGGCAAAGAAAAGTCTGTCAATCTTGGCTATTTTTGTGAGCCTTAATCACTTCCGATTAAAGCAAAAAGTGGATTAGCATCAAAGTCTTGAATTGAAACCACTAACAAATAGTGCTCACCAGCCACCACTCGGTTTTTAAAAATAATGAAGCAAATAAATATACACAACTTGGACATAAAAGTACGAATAACTTTGTCCTCGCAGCAAGATGAATGTTAGATTAATGTGAAAAGAATTGTTAATGCATGTTCGTGTGCATGTGGAAGCAAACGCATGCCCCAAAAGCACCTAGACCCCATTTTCATGCCAAGCTTGTAGCAATCATATGACATCACGAGTGACGTCGTTCAAAAGCGCTTTTAGCCTTGACGACGACTGCCTTGTTAATTGCAAGTGCGCCGGTGATGTCGGCTGATTGGTTTGGGCTTATTGTTAAAAACATCTGTGCTTTATGGACTAAAGACTGCAAATCGCGGGTCACAGGTTGTTGATCCATTCAGGATTTTAACCCAGGAGAATTAAAAAAAGTCTTTTTTAAATGAAAATTATTATGTGCTGAAGTGAAAAAAAATTTAGAGTATATGAACACATAGCAATGCGACAGTCTCGAAGATAAATGGCAGAAAAGTTTGAAATAAGTAAGAAAAAGGTTATATGTTGAATGCAAAGGAAATTTGCATTAGCACATGTGAGAGAAATGTCTAAAATGAAATACGGAGGCAACTATTAAATATGTGAGAAATGCTTGCCTATCACGAGTCTAGTGTTTCTCTCTTTATCATTCTCCTAATGCAACTAATCACATGATAAGAGAGATAGAGAGAGGAATAGACGGTTTTAAAAAGGCTTACTAAAAAACTTTGAAGATAAAACATGTAAATATGACCAATGTCTTTAATTCTTTGGACGTGAGCCCATTTGCAATTGAGCCACATACCCCATCTCAGGACCAGAGTATACTAAGACCTCTTTGATGACTTACTAGGGGTGTTCCTCATGTTATTTCAGAGGAATCAAACATGTTCTTATACCTAATTATAAGACAGTTACAAACTGTAAACGAGAACCTCAAATCAAATTGGTGAAACTCGAAAGTTAATATATAGAAGGATCCAAATTCCAAAAGTACAAAATAAGAATACCAAACTCTAATTAAAAGTACTCAAATGCAAAATAAGTTCATTAAGAAACAAAAAGAAAAAAAGTACGTAGGGAGTCAAACTCAAGTTCTAATTAACAGGAAGGAACTAAACGAGTACTTCTAATTATATATATATATATATATATATGCTGAAGAAATGAGATGATGTAGTGGTAGCTAAGGTAGGCAGCTGATCTAGATCTCCATGGGAAGCAAAGCAAGCATCAATCTGAGTGAGAGAGGCAAAACCCAAATTCAGGTGGTGATCATCCCCATCCCATGTCATGGCGTTTTTGGGTTTTGGTAGCACATGGCTAGGATGTTCATTCCTGCAAAATCTGAGCCCTTCAAAGCATCAATCTGAGAGGCAAAACTCAAGTCGAACGAAAGCCACAACAACCAAACAAAAAAAGAAGAAAAAAAGAAGAAGAAGGGTTTTGATAAATAATAATAATTAATTAATATATAGAAATAGATATAGACAAGATATTCTCTCTTACGTTGTTAGTGCTGCTGCAGCTCCCAGAATCTGATCCAGCTGACGGACTAGGAATGTACCTAGCCCACTGTCACAAATAATATAATATTGACAGCTAGCTAGTCAGAATATATAATAATGCGTAGGGCACGTAGTACATGAACCCTAGCAAGCTAACAAAATGCAAAAAGAAAAAAAAAGGGAAGTTCATTAACGTACATTTTTGGCTGCAGCACTAAAAGCTTCTCGATGTGGGATCTCTGGGTTGGCTGCTTTGATTCGCTGGATCTCTTCTCTGTATCATCAACACAAAGAAAAGGAAATTAATTAAGAGTGATTAAATAAATAAAGATGGGTTAATTAGCTTGGATCCCCTTACTTCATGAACCGATTGTAAGCAGATGGAAGTCTGTGTTTCTTCTCAGGTGCTGCAAAACAATTTGACATTTATAATTAATCAAGTAATTAATGAAGGCGAGACTATATCAAATGTGGTTGGTAACTTGTATATACATACGTTTGACAACAAAGGGTGCTTTGGGGGATGATGGCTCGCTTGATATTGGTGAAGATGATGATGAGGATTGGCCCTTTCTGAAGTCACTGCAGCATCCGGCCTGCTTCTCATTATTATAAAGTCATCAACACCTTATTCCCATTAGATAGTCATATATCATACATATATGTACATATAACCAAAATTAATATACTGTATGAAAGCCCTAGCTAAGAACATATATATAAGATAACAAAAATATAAACAGAAACATATATATATATATAAGATATTCATATGTTATATAACCATTGGAGAGTAGATACAGGGAAGGAGACACTAAGAGAGAGAGAAAGAGTAATTACAGAGAGGTTACCTGAAGAGTCAAGGAGGTGGGGTGATCAGAAAGGCATTGACCTTGAAGTGCAGGTCTGGTGCTGAGAAACGACAGGTTGCTGCAATGACCACATTTCACCGTCACAGTGTCCAGCAACCGTTTGAATGGAAGCCCAACCTACACATTTATATAAGATTTTATACTAGGGAGAGAGAGAGAGAGAGAGAGAGAGAGAGAGAGAGTAGATATTAAATAACAGGACTGTATAAATGAACATACATATCAGCATGCCACATAGAATTAAATCCTTAGTTATGTATGATTCTGAAAGCGCATGATATATGATACTCTTGTTGTTAGAGAGAGAAAGAGACTGTGGTTTCATTTTGTTATAGGCAGCGACACACATATATATAGATATAGGAAGGTCGACAAAGCTTATCTAGAGTTGGGAAAATAGATTAATATATATAGCTAGCATGCAAAGATACATAGTGTGTGTGCGATTATTACCGCAAGAACAGTGCTGCAGAAGTTGCAGCGGACATAGCAAAGATGCTCAGATGGTTGATTAATCAAGTCCATGGTGACTTTCTCTTCCAGGTTCATGTCGAGAACAAAAGGAAGACAGAAGAAGAAGAGGTGGTTTGGGGTTTGGGTTTGTGAAGGAAGATGAAAGTCTGGGGTTTAGGTGTTGTGATAGAGAGAGGCACTTATAGTTTAGGAGTAAGTAGCAATATATATATATATATATATATACACACACATAGCAAAGCAAGAGTGAAAAGGAAATCTAAAGTTACTATACTTACACACCCACCACTCACAAAGTCATCATCATCGTACGTACTGCTTCTGCTAGCTGCTGCACTTAATTGCATTGCAGAGACCTCTCACTTGCACGTACGTACGAACCACAAACTTAGATATTGACCCAAGATATATATATATATATATATATATATATATATCTCACCATTTTCTCGAGAAAAGATCCCATGTGACATTTGATATATCCATTTCTCTTTTCTTTCTTTTGTTTTTAGTTATTGTTTAATTGTTTTTTACCTTGCCACGTAAATGGTGTGTTCAAATCTATAATCATCCATTGATTGAATGAATAAAGATTTGTTATCACCCTAAATCCTTTGATTTTCATATTTCACCTTTATCCTGTATTGACAGAGTGCAAGATCCCTCGAAAGAGGACATGTCCCATCAACTATATTGTTACACAACAAGACCACCAGAGAAACAATTCGAAATTGACCATTTAGCCAATTCTTGTGATATACCCTATTGCCTATTGGCATCTCTAGACATTCAGGATAATTCACAATCAAAATCTTGTCGGGGAAACATTTTTTTTTCCAAAATAAAAAAATTTGGAGTACCGGGGATTTAAATTTGAACTTCTTTTAATAAAGTAAAGATAAAAAATACTACATCCATAACTAGTTCGTTCATGATGCGAGTTCAAATTCCTATTTGATAGAGTAATAAACTCTTATGCTAACTCACTCACATTCACCAAATATGCGACAATGAATTTGGAAAATATTGTTTATATATTGCCTAGCTACATTGTAGTAGTTGAGCTGTAGCAAAACATTTCCCAGCCAATGCCATCGTTTATTGAGAGACATATCAGCCACGTCATCGTCATGCATATGCAAACGATGAGCTAGCAGCCTGCACTGCAGTAAATATGAATTGGAGTTTGGAGCCACCCAGTAACCAGCCAGCCAGAATATTTATTAATATTTGTTGAATGAATGAAAGAAAAAAAGTTGGGGCGATGGAGAGAAGTTAGTGAGAAAAGGAGGCCCTGTCATCCCTTCCTTCTTTTGTGGGTGCAATGCCAAACTAGGAAATTCGAAAGAGACCACTGCTAAAATCACATGTCACTTCTTTCCAATTGGCCTGGACATGCCAGGACATGGGTTGTTTATATATATTTACCTCATTTTTTCTAAAAAAAATATTTATTTTGGTGATGGGACGATTCTTCATTTTCCCAAACAGGAAATAAAGCCATTTCAACACTTGAATCTCCACCTTTCTTTGCTGGTGCAAGAAGCTGTTTTCCCAAGACCTCCTCACTTTTTTTCTTCTTTTTCTTTTCAACTTTGCATGATCCTTAATTAGTCCTTGAATTCATAGAAGTAATTGCATGCCTCTGCGGGCAGGCCTCTCTGCTTCTGCATGAATCATGATGATACGTTTTGTACATGGATTGGACGCTTTTTGTTTAACTGGTGCCCCCTCGAGATTCCCATGTCTGCTCTGAACCTCACCAAAGAAGTTACCAGACCCTTATTTTTTCCTTTCCTTTCAGTCAATCCATGAATATGATGTTCCAATTTGTGGTTCAGTTCATTAACATATTTGGACACAATCATTAGATCTATGCCCTCCTCCATTTTCTATCTGTTTTTAGAAATCCAGATTTGACCCATCTCTTCCGCCATATCTCTCTAGCCTGTCTAGCCTCTATAGCTACCTAGATTTTGGCAAGTGTGCTTGTTGGACACTTCCCTAACGTCTAGGGCACCTTCTTCCTGTTAGGTTGGTGCTCATTAACATTATTTGTTATTTCTCTTTTTTATTCAAGTTTTTCTTTGTTGGCTTTTTTCGGGGTTTTCATCATTCTAATATGATATCAAAGACGTTTTCCGCACAGTTGATTTACATTTACTCGGTAGTATGTACAAAGCGGAATTTTATATGTTTAGCCACATGTGCAGTAGCTTTGTTAAAAAAACAAAGTCCGTTTTTCTGACAAATTGGATCATAAGATGATTCGTTTATCAGTGTTCGTTAATATACTAAACTAACATTAAACTAGGCATATATTATATATAGATATACAAATTATGATGATTAAGAAAACATATAGACTTGCTCTTTCCCTCCTGCATGAAATCATGCAACGGAACGGATTTTTGTGTTTTGACACAACTATTGCTTTAAAGCAGGATGCTACCATTCCTGAAAGCTTGTCAAAAGCTGGCAAACCAAAGAGGAAAATTCCAAGAAATTGAAACCGAAAAAGAAATCGAGTTCTCGAGCAATGCAAGCAAACCAGATTTAACTTTTAGTTTTTATTCTTCTTTTAGATGCTCCAAGCGTCCAACTAACAAATTAATATCTTGAGTTGGATGCAATCAAGATCATCCTCTGCTTTAAATATGTGACAAATTGGGTTAGGTTCAACAATTGACAAAAATGTCGTTGTAGTATAGTGGTAAGTATTCCCGCCTGTCACGCGGGTGACCCGGGTTCGATCCCCGGCAACGGCGTCTTTTCGTTTTTGGGTTTTTGCCTTTCACTCAAGATTTTGTCCTCTGCGTTAAATTATGATAAATATAATTTAGGTTGAAAATTAAGCAACAGGGTCGTTGTAGTATAGTGGTAAGTATTCCCGCCTGTCACGCGGGTGACCCGGGTTCGATCCCCGGCAACGGCGTCTTTTCGTTTTTGGGTTTTTGCCTTTCACTCAAGATTTTGTCCTCTGCGTTAAATTATGATAAATATAATTTAGCTTGAAAATTAAGCAACAGGGTCGTTGTAGTATAGTGGTAAGTATTCCCGCCTGTCACGCGGGTGACCCGGGTTCGATCCCCGGCAACGGCGTCTTTTCGTTTTTGGGTTTTTGCCTTTCACTCAAGATTTTGTCCTCTACGTTAAATTATGATAAATATAATTTAGGTTGAAAATTAAGCAACAGGGTCGTTGTAGTATAGTGGTAAGTATTCCCGCCTGTCACGCGGGTGACCCGGGTTCGATCCCCGGCAACGGCGTCTTTTTAATTTTTTGTGTTCACGTACCAAACCAAAAAAAAAAAAAAAAACCAAAATACAAATGCAGGTAATGTTAACTTCAAGTCTACGCGGCCTCAAAAGACCCTCTCATTTTCGTTCCCGCCACAAACTCCTCCTCCCTCCCCCTCCCTCTTAAAAATATAAGTTAAAATTTTCGCCGCTGTTTTTTTTTTAATGTCCTTTCGAAAGCTCATCAGACTGACTCTCAGACCTAAAAATGACGAAGCCTAAAGTCGAAGAAGCAAAACCTAACGCGGAAGAGAAACCCGACGATCTCGAAATCAACTCGATCGGCTCCCTCTACAATGGACCTTGGGACAAGAAGTACTGGAGCTCCTCCAGGGTTCGATTTCCTTTTCCTCCTCTTAATTTCAAAAATTTCCTCTTTCATTAGTCAAAATGTATGAACACATAAGCATCTAGGATAGAAAATTATTTGTTCTTTATGCCAAAAATTTATCTACAATACGAGGTTTGAGCTCTTCGATTGATTAATTGTTGAGTATTTGAGAATTAATTGACAATGAGTAATTAGTTTAGTAAATGTTAAATTAGTGTTTAGTCATTCATATTTTGTTATTTGCACTAATTTATTGGATTATTATGTTCAAATTTTGGTTTAGTAAATGTTAAATTAGTGTTTAGTCATTCATATTTTGTTATTTGCACTAATTTATTGGATTATTATGTTCAAATTTTGGTAGGGGAAAGATCGGTATCCTTATCCAGTTGGGTACCGGGCTGTTCGAGCTCACAATGGGAGCACATATAAGATGGAAATTCAAGAAGGTCCTAAAGGACCTTTATTTTCGGTTAGCCATTACTAGCCAGGCCCTGTTGCTTTTGATTTTTAATGATATTTAATTTTTGATTGTGATTTGTTTCTGTGGGTTATAAATGTGCAGATTATTGCTGCTGATGGACAATCGTCTTCTGGGCAAACGCCATACATTGCATGGGAGAAATTTCAGAAGGCATTTTTTCCCCGCATGAAGATTTGGCATGGGAAGAGATTTTCGTGTAAAATAGATGGTGTGGAGGTAGATATTGATTCCTTTGCATAAGTAGTTGATTTCAGTGTTGCTTTTAATATGAGCAATTGGGGTTCTGTGAACAATCCAAGCAAGAGAGAATGAAAAAGTAAAAGCGACTTTATGAGTTTAATCAATATGAAACTGAAAACATTGACTGGTGACACAGTAACTAGTGCTCCATCATGAATTTTGTGTTAGTCACCCATTACATGTTCAATTAAATTGCAGCTCATGACTGTACTCTACTCATCAAAAGTTTATTCCTGTTCTTGCTGCTATATGTTTCTTTTTATACCTGGTTAATTGATTTCAACCTCTATGCAGGATGGTTTTTTTTTAACTATTCTGTCTGCTAGATAAGCATAAGTTTTTTTTTTGGGTTAAATAGGTTTTCTTTCTTTTTATTTTGTTCTTTCCTCCATATTCAATGTCAAAGTTTAAACAGACCATGCTGGTAATTCAACATGTTTTGTATGTAGTTTTTTGGGTTCAAAAATCCATTTGTCCAGAGGCTACTTCGGGAGCTGGCTGCAAACGTTAATGGAACAGCAGAAAGGAGTTTGGTACCCTCAAGTTTCTGCAATGGAGCTTCTAGAAGAACAGATGTTGATAATCGCTTTCCAGATGCATGTCCATACTTGGCAATACCACGAATCACTGGGAAGAGAAGTAGGAGACGTGAAATTGTAAATTCAAAGTCATTCAGTTGGACTAGCATTAAAAGAACCAGACCTGAAGATCTGACATCTTTTGCCAAGCCTTCGGATTCAGTGAAAGGGAGTAAGAGATGTCATAATAATGGGAATTCCACGCTCTCCTCTTCTTTTGAAGAGGAGTATGACATTTGTAAATATTCAAAAGCATCGCCACCATTAGTGCATTTAGTACCTGCTCATCAAGAAGAGAGTGACTTTTCAGTCAAAGATAGTTTGCCATTGGATTCTGTTGGCTTCCCCAATCATCCCAGGATGGATGCTGTCCATGAAGAAGCAAGACTTTTTGTTGGTTCTGGAAATTGCAAATCTACTGTGGTAGCCAGCAACTTGTCTGTGGACGAAGAAAAACCTGTGAGCACATTTCCCTTTTTTATTCATCTGGCCTCAGAAACCCAAAGGAAGCTGAAAAGTCTTGACTATTTTACTGATTCCCATTTGATTCACTTATCTTTGAAAACCTTTGAAAACGCATGTTTTCACATATCCTCAAATATTTACATCACTGTGCTTAGTCCAAACTACGCTTCTCTATGCTTGTTTATAAAAGTTGTCCATTTATCCTCAATTTTGCATATGTCATGGTTTTGTAGTCAGTTTCTGTTGAATGAGACATATTCTCAACTTCTTACAGCTTGATAGGACTGAAGATCCCAATCCAATGGTACCAGAAAACAAAAATGTAGATCCTACAGTGCCAAAAGATTCTGAAGGTCTTATTGACGTTGACCTTTGTGCTCCCGATTCCTATTTTACACAGGGTAATCATTAACTATACACATGTTTCATATTCTGTAGTTCCACTGTTATTGCCCCAGCTTGTGGCTTCAAGTATTGGTAATTGATCATCATCATCTTAAATGCAGATAAGACTTCTGATTCTGCTCCAGCTTTCCAGGATAGAAGTGCATCGAATGTGGTCATTTCTGAAGGATTGCTGACAGAATCACATCGAGAAGAAGAAACAGCCACCTCTATATCAAATGCAAGTTCTGAAATGAGTGAGTTTGATTCAGTTGGTCAAGAAATGGCCAAGTCAATGATGACATTTCTTCTTCCGCAAGCTATTCCTCTGCTCAAGAAGGGCTCAAGGAAGGAAAAGGGTACTGTGAGCCCTTCTGAAATTCTGCCTGGTGCTCCATCCCCTGGTGCTTTATTGAACCTTATGAGTTCTACACTTTGCCTTTCAGCAGTTGGTTGATTATTCTCTTCTTTACACTTGTAGGTGTAATGCTTGCTGTAAATAACGATCGAATGGAGGAAAAGGTGTACACCCAAAATAATGATTTTGGTTCAATTGTTCCAACGAAGTCTTTTGTTCCTGACAGTTTAGAGGATGATCAATACGGTGACCATGTAGTCAACCACGTGATATCTTCCTCTGATAAGGCTGAAGCTGGTCAAGATAGTTCTTACCCTGCATGCCTTCTCAACAGTCATGGGCTTCTTGTTGCTGTTAATGAGCATAACAAATCATTAGATGATCATCTTGGGACCATTGGAACCAAAGATATTTTTCCTTATAAGGAAGTGGGCATGGCTTCTACTGTTGGGCTTCAGGAATGTGACACCAACTTATCTGAGTCTCTTCCAGTATGTATGTCTCCTATTAAAAGAGTCTTTTCTGAAGAAATCAGGGATAAATCTGTTAATAAGGATGAATGCTCACTGGGTGTTAATATCCATTCTATGAAAAGCCATGAAACTGCAGTTGATCTTCCTGAAGGTAATTTGTTAATACCAATTGTTTTGGTAAATTTGTTGCTTCGTACTCAAATGCTGGAATATGTCTATCTAACATACCCATTTTCAGTATAGTTGGTGATGACGTGCCTCCTACTTGTGCCTTTAAGTAGATAATATGACATGATAATTTAGCTCCTTTGTCTTGTGAGTTGTGACAATGTGTTTGACGTTTTTTTTACTAAATAGTACTGTTACTCTTTCATTTCTCAAATTAACCCTTTTTCTTGAGTTATGAACAGTTTTAGGGATCTGAACTCCGTGGCCTTTTTTTTTTCCCCCCGAAAATCTATGTGTTCTGATTCTTATGAAATTTTAACTAACTCAAGTATTGATTCTGATTATTCAGCCATAAATATAATTGATGACAACCAAAGAGGCATGTTGAATTCTTCAAAGGCATCACAGAATGAAAATGCTGTTAAGACAACTGTTGCAGAAACTGGAAATGAGCCCTCCACTCAAGTTCCACCCTTGGTATATACCAAGAGAAAAGCTCAAAATATATGTCCTATTAAAGGAAATCACAGTGGTCTACTCTCAGAAAGTATAATATGCAGAAACAGTGGAGATATTTGTTTGCCTGAATCATACCCTTCCTCAGAGACTTTGCTTGCGTTGGAGACTCTTCAGATGGGTTCTTCTGATGACAATTCAAATAAAGATTCATTCTGTGCTGAAGCCAAGATTGTGGGACATTCCCGTTGTTCGAATGCAGACAAACCTTCTGTGAATTCTAAAGGTCTCTTAAACGGTCATTGTCCTGCTGTATTACAAGAGCAAGCATTGGTTGGTGCCTCCAAAGAAAAAGATACTTTGTGCTCTCTTGATTTGTCTGTTTCACGTTTAGAAAACCATGTTGACAAGGATGTGGTTGGGCATGAGAACCTCCTTGAGCTAAACAACACTGAAACATCTCAGAAACAGGGGAAGGGGTCTCATGCATAATCCCAATAGTGTTCCGCATAGTTCAGACTCGAAGCCTCATAGTGTGGAACTTAATAACGAACAAACAGGCAGTCTTGAGTTCGTGGGATGTTACTCCCATCAAAATCCCGTTTTGTCAGTATTGTTGAGTACAAAAGGGACTGAAATTTACGTTTGTGTTTTATGTGGCCTTCTGGTTGATAAGGACGGAAGCCTATTCATCTATAAGGTAGCAATTGAGGAACCAAGGGTTGGATCCCCTTCTTTTGTTGGTCACACATCAGTAACATTGCCGATTCGAAAAGACTATTTTGGTAGAGTAAGTTCTTGTATGCATTTGGCTCGGTAGGCTTGTCTGGTTTATTGTTAATTTTTTTGACATTTGTGTTGCTCTTTGCTAGATTGCTTTGGAAAGATCCAGTTTGCAATTCACCCCGGACGGGCAATATCTAGTTTTACTTGACAGCATTAAAACACCTTACTGCAGGTTAACTATCTTTGCAGATTTTACAAAGTAATGACATGAATTAGGAGTAAAGTTATTAGTAAGAATTTCATTTGAATGTTCTCAGGCAGGGGAGTATCCATTGTTTGTGTTCCACATGTACGTCAAACTGCTCGGAGGAGAATACAGTAAAGATTGTGCAAGTAAAACTTGGCTACGTTTCAAAGGTGGCAAGTTTGAAAGCAGTAGACAGTTTAGAATGCATATTGGTTTGTGCACCTAACAATCTTGTTGCTGTTGGAGAAAGTGGGAGACTGCATCTGTGGGTTATGAATTCAACATGGAGGTAATCTAAAGCCTTTCTCTCAACACCTCTGATACAAGTGCAGGTGTCAAAGTTTTAAAGTGTTGATTTTCAATTACAAGGGGAATACTTGTCCACAAGTCCGCGTATTGGGTTGTTCCCCACCCCACCCCCCAACCCAAACCCCCTCCCTTTTTTTCGCTAGCCAATCATGTTTAAATCTGATATACCCCATAAATTGTGTTACTTTTTTCATGTTTATCGACAATCATTCGCTAATTTGAGCAGTTTCCATACCTTTCTATTCTTTGTATTGAACGCAGTTTAATTGGGCTTTAAATTCCTTGTCTGCAGTGCGCAAATAGAGAATTTTGTTCTGCCAGCTGAAGATTGCGTCTCCCCTGGAATAGTGGAGTTGAAGAGAATTCCAAATTGTACCCATATAGTTGTTGGACATAATGGTTTTGGTGAATTCAGTTTATGGTATGTCTTTCTTAAACTACTCGGGAAATGAATTTGGATAATTTCATTTTGTGTAAATTTGATTAGTACTAATAGGCAGCGGTTTTTTCTTTCAGGGATATTTCTAAACGCATCCTCGTGTCGAGGTTCTCTGCAGCAAGCGCTTCAATCTGTCAATTCATTCCTGTCAGTTTGTTTACTTGGCAAATAAAATGCCTTGTTTCAAGCTACTCTGATATAGAAGAACACATCAATGAATTGGTGGCTGCCACATCCAATGACCAATTTTCTTTGGAGGGGGAAGACATTGCTGTCTGGCTTCTTGTCTCATCATCTTCTGATTCTGATGCTCAACAAGACTATGTATCAGATGATTGTAACTCGAATCCAGTGGGGAGGTGGAGGCTTGCTCTAATGGTGAAAAATATGGTGATCTTCGGAAGTGCATTGGATCCAAGGTGCGTTGCGTTGACCTGTTCATGTGCTGGAATTTAATTCAAATCTAAACTTTTTGGGGCAGTGAACTTCATGAAATTGGAATCATTCATGTTATATGTAGTAAAACCATTTTTTGGTGGCAAACTCCTGGAAATTAAGTTGTTGCAACTACAAGCAAAATATCATACACGGAATTTTAGGAATGAAGTTGCTTCATTTTCATTTGTAATTAGTCTAATGAATGACTGCGAATTCATCTGTTTATTGACTTTCGAACTTGCTGAGCAGCGCTGCTGTGATTGGTGCATCAGCGGGTCAAGGCATCTGTGGTACTTGTGATGGGCTTGTGTATATGTGGGAATTGTCTACAGGAAACAAATTTGGCGCTCTGCATCATTTCAAAGGTATGCATCAATGATTATTATCTTAACAACGTTAGAAGTAGAACCAGTTATAAGACAATTCCAGAAGCAGCACTACATTTGCTTCGCTTCTTTGCTGTTAAACTGATGTTTTTTTTACATAACGTTTTGATGGTTTCAGGTGGCAGTGTTTCCTGTATTGCTACGGATGATTCGAGGCCGAGGCCAGGCGCTGTGGCCGTAGCTGGGGATAATCAGTTGCTGGTTTTCCTGCACTCTGAAAAGTCGTCTGTACTCTAACAAGCAAACAAGTCATTCTTCTCTCTCATGCCTTTGAATTGGGCTATACTGTAGATACTGATCTTACATTTTGATGCACAGAAAGAAAGTAGTGCAGATGTATATTGTTTTTGCTGTGGACTGTCAAGTAGCATCTCATTTGATTTAGCTAGACCTCCTCTTGCATCCAAGTTCGAATCCCCTTCCCCAGTATGGCTTGTATATAAAAAAAAAAACTTATCTTGTGAATTCTCTCAACTTTTCTTTTTCCTATTTTCTCCAATCTTATTTGATGAGGTCAAAATTCAATATAAGCAAACGGTCATTCAATTTCACAATTAAGCATGAGGTAAAATAAATATATAAAAAAACAATACCTTCGTCTTCCATTTTATTTTGGTTGTGGGCTTCGGATTCGCTAATCCATTAACGCAGCTTGGGCTTGTGTGATTTACTAGACTCATAAAATTGACTGAAGTGCCCTTGCACGCACATCCCACGTGCCTTCTCCGTCTACAAATTCGACGGAAAGTCGATTTTGTCCTCCAATTGCAAACAAACAGGAGTGTCAAAGACTAACTCTACTTTCTTCGTGGAGTCGAACCCAATTCCTCCGTTTCTCAATTCTCACCTACTATTTTTCTGCGTTTGCTGAGCATCTCTCTGAAACTGTAGGCTCTCTCTCTGGGTTTCAACAGCAATGGCAGGAGCTTTGGTCGACGTCAAGCCTACGCCGATCCTGAAGGAGGAGCTTGACATCGTGATCCCGACGATTCGAAACCTGGACTTCTTGGAGATGTGGAGGCCGTTCTTCGAGCCCTATCACCTGATCATAGTCCAGGACGGTGACCCGTCGAGGACCATCAAGGTCCCAGATGGCTTCGACTATGAGCTCTACAATCGAAACGACATCAACCGTATTCTGGGTCCCAAGGCCTCTTGCATTTCCTTCAAGGACTCTGCTTGCCGCTGCTTTGGCTACTTGGTCTCTAAGAAGAAGTACATCTTTACCATTGACGACGATTGCTTTGTAAGCTTCCTCTCTCTCTCTCTCTCTCTCTCTCTCTGATTGCTTGGACTTGTTGAATGTTTTGGGTTCAATTGCTCGGATCTTGAAGTTTTTTAGTATATGGGGTTCTGGGTTAATAATGTAGGTTTGTTGTTTTGTTTTAACACATTTGTCAATTTTTGGGTTTTGGGTGATGAAACCATAATGGGTTATTTATTTATTTATTGGGATTGACATTTGCATCATTTAATAATCTGATGTTAAGCATATTGTCTTTGATCTGGGTTTTGTCTTATTTCAATACAAGTGTCTGATATATATATTGTTCTGAATATTATATGTGATTCTTCTTCTTGTTATTGAAATTTTCATAATCTCATATGTTTTCATATCTGTATCCTTTATGCAGGTTGCCAAAGACCCATCTGGGAAAGAGATCAATGCACTCGAACAACATATAAAAAACCTGCTAAATCCGTCAACTCCTCTATTTTTCAACACTCTTTATGATCCATACAGAGAAGGCGCAGACTTTGTCCGTGGATATCCTTTTAGTCTCCGTGAGGGTGTCCCTACCGCTGTTTCTCATGGCCTCTGGCTCAACATCCCTGACTATGATGCTCCCACCCAGCTTGCCAAACCTCTAGAAAGGAACACCAGGTATAAAATAGTGATCCCAAATTACACAAATTACTGATTGTATGCTTCTTTTTCCCTGTCTTCTCATTTTAAACTGGACTAATTACTACTGACAAGCCTGTTTTTACCTAATTGCCTGTTCATTTCTTCTTAAATGTTTTCAGGTTTGTTGATGCAGTTCTGACCATACCCAAGGGAACTCTATTTCCTATGTGTGGTATGAACTTGGCATTCAACCGTGAACTGATTGGACCAGCAATGTACTTTGGACTCATGGGTGATGGTCAGCCAATTGGAAGATATGATGATATGTGGGCTGGCTGGTGTATGAAGGTAATTGAATTGCTTCTTTGTTATTCACCCAGTTTATGTTTACTGAGATTTTGTTAGGTCTATTCTATATGAAATAAGCAACTCTTCCTTGGTGGTTTTATTTTTATTTTTATATATTTAAATTTCTTTTTCGAGGTGTCCCCGTAGGGATGTTTGGATCATAACATTGAATTCGAAAGTTGTTTCTAGGATCATATCAACTTGAGGTTTTGATTATTAAGATAATTTGGCAGGATATGCCAACATCCCAGTCATAACTTACAGACTTTGATAGTTTCTCTAGTTTGTGATGATTACCTTGTAACTTTCTTGATGATTTCTGTATTTGGATTTATTGATTGTCAATTTACTTTGAACATTTATCATGAGGACGAAACTTAAATCACATCGATATGCCTGTAGGTTATATGCGACCATTTGGGATATGGTGTCAAGACTGGTCTGCCCTACATATGGCACAGCAAAGCCAGCAATCCATTTGTTAACCTCAAAAAGGAGTACAATGGTATATTCTGGCAAGAAGAGCTGATCCCCTTCTTCCAATCTGCGGTCCTTACAAAAGAATGCACCACTGTTCAGCAGTGCTACATCGAACTCTCTAAGCTAGTCAAGGCTAAGCTTGGCAAGATTGACCCATACTTCCTTAAGCTGGCAGATGCCATGGTTACTTGGGTAGAAGCTTGGGATGAACTTAACGGAAAAGTAGATGTTGATCAACAGTAATTTGCCTTAGATGGCTTCAGATTTGCTAGTTGTTTAGTGTTTTGATTGATTATCATTATTATAATATCATTTACAAATTTTGATATTTCCCTTGGGATGAAGAAGGGTGAGAGGGCAGATTTGCGTATTGATTGAGATGGTTGTGGTGTTACCTATCTTAATATTCTGATACTGGTTGCATTTGGATTCAAACATACTAAGTTTGAAATATGAATTGAAGATGGTTGACATGGAACCTAATTGTCTTACGACTAAAAAGTTAAGCAGGAAAAGCATTTTAGCTGATTATGGGTTGCATAGAATATGGGTTGATTTACTCTCTAATTGTCACTTAATAAGAACTCTATCTACGATTTATTTTCTAATAAATCTTTAATTACATAGTTATAATATATATATATATGTATATATAAAGCAATGCAAATTACATAGAATGGTGAAACATTTAAACTGCCAAAAAATGTCATTGGTTAATACAAACATTAAACATTAAAATTATTAATTAAATAAAGATAATATGATAAATTTATATATATTTTTCATATTAAAATTTTTTAAATAAAACACAAAATCAGATAATAGGCTATTTTTATGGAATATAACTACCTATTTTATTTTTAAAAATTTTTTTATATATTTTTTATGAACTAATAGTTGTTGCATTTGGATTGAAGTATACTGATACTGAGTTTGAAATTCTAATTGAAGATGGTTGGGATGAATTTTTTTTTTTTAAAAGTTATAATTTATGGAAGAGCTTGTAGCACAAATGATTAAGAGAATTTATCCGTGCACTTGATATCCTAAGGTCGATTCCCCATCATCCCCCATAACAATATACCAAGCATTAAATCTTTTTTTTCCCCTTTGGGTAAGAAAAAAACTATATAATTATGGGTTGGTTTGTCTGTTGTACAGAGTTGGGCCTTGTTTTAGGCCCACCCTACTAAAACAGTAACAACTAACAAACAACTTCCTCCGCACGCAAGTCTTATCTTTGGTTGCTTTCTTTCTCTTTCCTTGACTATAAGCAATTGGGTTTTGACAGAAGTTATAGCCCAACCACGATTCAACAAAAGGAAACAGAGAAAATCAGGAAAAGAGAGAGAATATCTGGTAGTCGTACCCAAGGCCGAAGAGTGAAGACCAAGAAGGCAAGAATCTCTGAACTTTGTTGACCAAACCCGCAACCATGCCGACTTTGACGAAGCTCTTTACAATGCAAGAAGTCTCCCAGCAAAACAGCAAAGACAACTGCTGGGTCGTCATTGATGGCAAGGTACCCTTTTCTCTGTTTATAATCCTATCTGATATCTTCATGGGCATTGAGCGAGTATTTTGTTTGTATCAATTGAACGCAAGAACCTCACCTTCCTTAGTTCTTCTTCGTGGGTATGCTTGATTACTTTATTTTCAGATCTGTATTGCCTCTCTATCGTTGATTGTATTGTATTTTCGGCTCTGTAGCTAATGTTATATGATAAGGCGTAGCAAGTTTGGGTAGTTTGTATTCAGGAGGTTCAAGCTCTTGCAAGATGTTATCGTTCACTATATTTTTAGGACATGGGAGGTCAAGGAGTGAGACTTGGGAATATTACCTGGAAAACCCATAATCTATTTCATTGAAAGATTACTATTTACTACAATTTGTGCCACATTAGAATATGCTCTACTTTCTTCCAATTCCTGCGCGTTTCTCTTTTCTTGGTGAAGTTTCCTCCTAAAGTTAATATTGATTTTCATCTACTTATGTAATTTGGGTAGATTGTCATCAGGGTTGTTTTACTTTATTACGCTTGTTGTGTTCTGTTATGATGTAACTTTCTTTTGTGCTTTGGTATTTATAAATTCCCATGTGGCTTCTCTCTGTGAATTTGCTCAGTATCTTGGTGTCTTTGCTCTCTTAACTACCCAAATTTTGGAATATATGCAGATCCTCAGAATGAGGATAGCCAATCTATGTCAGAGGTTTTCTTCTCACCCAAATAATGTCTTGATTTCCCGATGTGAAATCCGTCTTCAAGTGATCTGTTTGATTGTGTATATAAGGAGTTTTGACTTTAATTTTTCATCACTTGTTTGATTTCTCTGTTTTATTTTGCTTTTGAGAACTAGAACTTGTCATAGACCTTATCGTCTGTTCATGGTTGCACACCATACAAGAAAAAGAAAATTGAAATCTCTCTCCTCCCATATTTACATGTAGTTCATTTGTTAATCCCAGGTGTACGATTTGACACGATACTTAGACCATCACCCTGGTGGAGACGATGTAGTCCTTGCTGCAGCTGGTATAGTTTTAAGCTTCCTTTTTGGATAATATTCTCGTTTATTTTACTGCGCCATCAAGAATTTGTTTCAGATAATCATCTAAAACAACAATGTAGATACAAATACAGAACCTTGATATGACTTGTTGATTTAATTTCATTTTAGGAAGAGATGCCACAGAAGATTTTGAAGATGCTGGGCATAGCAATGTTGCAAAGGAGATCATGGGAGCCTTTTGCATTGGAGAGCTTGATGTTGATACCACTTCCCCAGAGATAACCTCCAAGAATCAACCAGTTGATTATCCTCAGAAGATGAAGGACTTGACAAAGCAATACTGGGCTGTTCCTGTGGCCGTGGTTGGCATCTCTGTGGTTGTTGGCTTCTTGTACTTGCGCAAGAAGTGATTCAATACAATTTTGCCCTTTGTTCCACTCAAAAGGAAGCCCTCACAATTTTGAATAAGTAGGAGAATAGCAACTGAGAAAACTAGCCCATTATTTGTTTTTAAAATTTCACTAGTATTGGGGAGAATATGCATATTATGATTTAGAGATTTATGTACGGATTTCGAATATGACATCTACAAATTTTAAGGAGATGTATGTCATTACAATTGTTCCTTGTTGGGAATCAATTGTCTGACTTAATAATGCAGAAAGTTAAAAGAAATTCATGGGAATATTGCTAAGTTTGGTTTTTATTATCCTGCTGAGAAGAGGGAGAGAAGCCCAAGCTTTGATAATGGTTCTACAATTTGCTGGGTGGCTACAAGTACTTAATTTTCTAACACACCCAATAGCAGAACATTTTGCAAGATAATAACTTTTCTAAACGCACCCAAGAATTGAGTTCGACACCCAATACCTTTTTTTTTCTTTCGCGAATGGGATGATGAGTAAGGGAGTAAGGAATTTGTAACTCAAATAGTTAAACTTAAAAACAGTTATCTTTACAATCGAGATTTTCGAATCCAGAATCCGCCTCTCCGAATTTCGCCAAGTATAAAAAAAATAAAAAAAAATAAAAAAGGGCTGGGCGAGGAGGTGAATGAGTCAATACTGCACGCGGCGTTCGTACCATTTGGGGACTTCAAGGACGCGAAGACACCGCTGGACCAAGCCAGGCAGAAGCACCACGCTTTTTATTTTGGTTGTGGGCTGGCCCAGTTCTGATTCTCTAATCCATTAACCTAGCTTGGGCTTATGTGATTTACAAGACTATGAAATTGACTGAGTTGCCCTTGCACGCGCAACCAACGTGATATTTCCGTCAACCAATTTGACTGAAAGTCGATTTTATCCTCCAATTGCAATTTGCAACGGATATAAATACAGTCAAAGAGTCAAAGACACCCAATTCCTCCGTTTCTCAGTTCTCAGTACCACTGTAAGGTTCTCTCTGCATTTTGAGCAGCAATGGCAGGAGCTTTGATCAATGTCAATCCTACGCCGATCTTGAAGGACGAGCTGGATATTGTGATCCTGACGATTCGAAACCTGGACCTCTTGGAGATGTGGAGGCCGTACTTCGAGCCCTACCACCTGATCATGGTCCAGGACGGTGACCCGTCGAGGACCATCAAGGTCCCAGATGGCTTCGATTGTGAGCCCTACAATTGGAACGACATCACCGCATTCTGGATCTCAAAGCCTCTTGCATTTCCTTCGAGGACTCTGCTTGCCGTTGCTTTGGCTACTTGGTCTCTAAGAAGAAGTACATCTTTACCATTGACGACGATTGCTTTGTAAGCTCCCTCTCTTTCTCTATCTGTGTGATTTCTTGGACTTGTTGAATGTTTTGGGTTCAATCGGTCCTATCTTGAAGTTTTTTAGGATATGGAGTTCTGGGTTAATAATGGGTTTGTTGTTAACACTTGTCAATTTTTGGGTTTTGGGTGATAAAACTGTGAGGGATTTTTTTATTGGGATTGTTGTATTTGGAGCATATAATCATCTGTTGTTTAGCATATTGTGTTTGATCTGGGTTTTGTCTTATATCAAAACAAGTGTCTGATATATATGTTGTTAAGAATATTATATGTGATTCTTCTTGTTATTATTGAAATTTTCATAATCTCATATGTGTTCACATCTGTATCCTTTATGCAGGTTGCCAAAGACCCATCTGGGAAAGAGATCAATGCACTCGAACAATATATAAAGAATCTGCTAAATCCATCAACTCCTCTCTATTATTCAACACTCTTTATGATCCATACAGAGAAGATGCAGACTTATTCCGTGGATATCCTTTTAGTTTCCGTGGTGGTGTACCTACAGCTGTTTCTAATGGCCTCTGGCTCAACATCCCTGACTATGATGCTCTACCCAGCTTGCCAATCCTCTAGAAAGGAACACTAGGTATAAAATAGTGATCCCAAATTACACAAATTACTGATTGTATGCTTCTTTTTCCCTTTTCTTTTCCTTTTAAGCTGGACTAATTACTACTGAAAAGCCAGTTTTTACATAATTGCCTGTTCATTTCTTCTTGAATTTTTTCAGGTCTGTTGATGTAGTTCTGACCATACCTGGGGGAACTCTATTTCCTATGTGTGGTATGAACTTGGCATTCAACCGTGAACTGATTGGACCAGCAATGCACTTTGGACTCATGGGTATTCGTGAGCCAATTGGAAGATATGGTGGCTTGTGCATGAAGGTAATTTGAATTGCTTCATTTTTATTCCCTGTTTATGTCTACTTACTGAGAGCTTGTTAAGTCTATATTCTAAATGAAATAAACAACTCTTCCTTGGTGATTTTCTGTTTTTTATATTTTAATTTCTTTTTCTAGGTGGATTTATCACCAAGGTGTCTCCATAGAGATGTTTGGATCATAAGATTGAATTAGAAAGTTGTTTCTAGGGTCACATCAACTTGGGGTTTTGATTATTAAGATAATTTGGCAGGATATGCCAACATCCTTGCCATAAGTTACAGACTTTGAGATGATAACCTCAGAAATATAGTTTCTCTAGTTTGTGATGATTACCTTCTACTTTCTTGATGGTTTCTGTATTTGGATTTATTGATTGTCAATTTACTTTGAACATTTTGATCATGATGAGGACGAAACTTAAATCATGTCAATATGCTTTTAGGTTATATGCGACCATTTGGGATATGGTGTCAAGACTGGCCTGCCCTACATATGGCACAGCAAAGCCAGTGATCCCATCATTGCATTTGTTAACCTCAGAGAGGAGTACTATGGTATCTTCTGGCAAGAAGAGCTGATCCCTTCTTCCAATCTGCAGTCCGTACAAAAGCATGCACTGCTGTTCAGAAATGCTACATTGAACTTTCAAAGCAAGTCAAGGCTGAGCTTGGCAGGATTGACCCATACTTCCTTAAGCTGGCAGATGCCATGGTTACTTGGGTAGGAGCTTGGGATGAGCTTAACGGAAAAGTATGTGCCCCAGTAAAGTAGATGTTGATCAACAGTTATTTGCCCAGATTTGCTACTTGTTTAGTGTTTTGACTGATTATCTTTATTATATTTCATTTACAAATTTTGATCTTTTCCCTTTAGATTTGCTTGTTTATTGAGTTGGTTGCAGTGCTACCTATCCTAATATTCTGATAGTTGCGTTTGGATTGAAACATACTGAAGATGTTGAAGATGCTGGGCATAGCAATACTGCGAGGGAGCTCATGGAAACCTTTTGCACTGGAGAGCTTGACACCACTTCCTCAGCTATCGCGGAACTTAAGATAACCTCTAAGAATCAAGCAGTTGATTATCCAAAGAAGATCAAGGACTTGACGAAGCAATACTGGGCTGTTCCTGTGGCCGTTGTTGCCATCTCTGTGGTTGTTGGCTTCTTGTACTTGCGCAAGAAGTGATTCAATACAATTTTGCCCATTTGTTACCACTCAAAAGGAAAGTCCTCACAATTTTGAATAAGTGGGACAATAGCCGCTGAGGAAACTAGCCCATTATTGTTTAAAAAAATTCACAAGTATTGGGGAGAGAATATGCATATTATTTTGATTGAGAGATTTATGTGCGGATTTCAAATATGACATTTACAAATTTTTAGTAGATGTATGCCATTGAAATTGGTGGGAATCTTTTTAATTTTTTAATTTTGTTAATTTTTGGGTCTCCATTGTCTTGTTGAATAATGCAGAAAGTTAAAGAGATTCATGGGATTTTTTAAGTTCTGGGGTTTTAATATCCCGGAAAGGCTATAATGAGGAATTTAGAGTAAGGAGCTTCTTTGAGGCATTCAATCATACCATCAACAAATGTGAGAAAATTAATAGACTTAAATGTTTTTAATGATTTGATGGTGGAATTGAAATAAGCTCCTTATTCTAAATTCCTCATTCTAGAAAGGAAGAGAAGCCCAAGCTTTGATAATGATTATTCTTGCAAGACTTTGATAATAGCTTTAAGAATAATAAGGGATTTGTAGCTCAAATAGTTAAAAACAGTTATTCTCACATCGGAGATCTTCGAATACGGAATCCGCCTCCCTTAATATTGCTATGTATTAAAAAAGAATGGGCTTACAATTTTTTTAATAATAATAAAAGTAATGGGCCAGTGCGGTTTTCCTAGTCCTAGTCGAATAGGGAGAGTCTAATAAAAGACTATTTAAGGATTAAAAAAAGAAGTCTAATGAATTTAAGCAAAATGCTCATATTTAATGAGTATTTTAAATCTTTATTTAATACTAACTATTTTTTATTTTATTTTTTAATAGAGATGGTCCAATAAAAAAAAGTTATTACATTCATGACTCTCTAAATTAGAGAGTATGGTTGGAGTTGAAATTTTTTAGAGAGCTCCTAAAATAGTTTTCTTATATTTTTAGCTAAATTTTAGCTGAGAAATAGATAACATCATTGTGGATGCTCTTATAGGATTTTATTTATGAATTTCAATAATCAAGAATTTTTAATTATGAATTTAAAAAAATTATATCATAGAATTTATAAAATTTGAATGAACCAAATGGATTTTTTCATATAAAAAACAAGGACCAAATGGAATTTCCACATTTTCCCTAATTAGCTCTCATTATTTTGCAAGATTTATAGGGGTCTGATTGCAACCTTCAATATGTAGCTTCTCTCCGTTCAATATGTACTCCTCTCTGTGATCGAGTTTGGTATTTATACTTCCTAATAAAAAATCCCATATATAAGACTTTTTGTTACTTGATTGAATATCACTAGAAAAAAATTTATATTATTTAAAATTCTTAATTAAATACACCCCCTGTAAGCTCTCTCTCATATAGACGCATAGAGGCCCAACTGGAAATCGAAAAGAAGCAGAAGGAACAAGAAGGAAGAGGGAGAGAGGTGAATCTAAAATCTGAAATTGCAGAGGTTTGAGAATGGCGCAGCAAGCAGTGCAGAAGAACACGCTGTATGTAGGAGGGTTGGCGGAGGAGGTGAACGAGTCGATTCTGCACGCGGCGTTCATACCATTTGGGGACATCAAGGACGTGAAGACGCCGCTGGACCAAGCCACACAGAAGCACCGGTCTTTTGGCTTCGTCACATTCTTGGAGAGAGAGGATGCATCCTCCGCCATGGACAATATGGACGGCGCCGAGCTCTACGGCCGCGTCCTCACCGTCAATTATGCCCTCCCTGAGAAAATCAAGGGTGGTGAACAGGGTTGGGCCGCTCAGCCCAGTACGTCCTTTTTCCTTTTACTCCTCCTCCTCCTCTCTTTACATTATTATTGTTATTATAAAAAAAATTCTTATTTATTTTGTGTATGCGTTTGTAGATTTGATTGTTGCTTGATTTGTTTAGATGGGTTTGGTTGATTGATTAATTAGGGTGTTTGATTTCTTAGTCTTGTTGTGAATTTTGGTTAGGGTTTGTGATTGATGCTCTGTTGGGTTTGGTTGTTCTTGTTATTAAGTGGGTATGGGTTTGCTTGTTCTTGTTTACTACTTTTGGGGTTTAGGGTTTTAGGATTCAGTTTGGGTATGATGCAGTCAAATAGTCTTAGGTGTTTCTCCTTAGAGTCGTTGATAAGCTCTGGGAATTTCCTACTATTATTGGTTATGGTTAGTAAAGGAAATTTGTACGTTAATGTGCTAGAAGTAACTTCCGTTGAAGTTATGAAAATTAGGCAACAACAGAAGAATGCAACCCTTAAGTGTATATAGTTGAGGTTGATAGAAAAAGATAGATAAGGTTGAATTAGAAACAGTTGAATAACATCTTTGAGCAAAAGTTCACTTGATCTTGCACTGAACTAGAATTACTTTAAAATCCTTCATTCTTTGAAGGTGAGCTGCATTTGCATTCAAGCTTGAAATTTAATGATGGATGCTTAATAACTTCTGTTCTTGTTCTATTACAGTCTGGGCAGATGCAGACACATGGTTTGAGAGGCAGCAACAAGAAGAGGAAATGCAGCGTATGCAGGCCGAGAACCGGGCTGCCATGCAGGCTGCGGAAGAGTTACACAGGAAAAAGAAGACAGAGGAGCGAGAGGGGGAAAAAGAAGAGGAAATCGAGATGAAGGATGACCCCATGGCAAGGGCTGAAGCAGAGGTTTTGAAACAGAATGACTAGTTCCACTGCTCCCAAGTGAAAATTAGGAGAGAAAAATGTGTTTGTTTCCATCAAATCCTTGTAATTTGTCAAGCTCTCTTGTAAAACTTTGCTAACGAAACAAATACCAGATTCTTAATTTCTTATAGATGATAGATCGTCCTTTTTTTTTCTTTTTGGGTAAAACCGTGGAAAGGTTTTTAGGTTGTGTGAGGTGTTTGTTTTTCATGGTTTCTGTGTGTTTATTATGTGTGTTAGTAGAAGAGGATTTAAGTTAAATACAGTTCCTTAAATCAACTGCGATCCAACGTTAAACAGATACTTCAGACATGGAAGCAATAGGACAAGTTGGAGAACAAAATCGTCCAAAGGTGCCTCAAGCCTAATTATTAGGAACGATGCGGCGCCGTTTGGCGTTCTTACCTGCACGCCCTACGCACGTGCAAAGTTCTCATCCTGTTTACCTATTTCCTCTCCCGCTAATCTCTTTGGAGTTGTTTACTGACAGTGAAGACACTTCCAAGTTTGCAACCCTTCAAACCCGCACACTTATCACTTCTCTCATGGCTTAATACTAGCAACACCCAATAGTTGGAAATTGGAATTACTTGGGCAACGAAGAAGTTGAGCTCTTGGTAGCTCTGTCGATGGCATCTCTTTCTTTCACTCACTTTCTCCTCTTACCCAGGTTCTCTTTCTCTCTCTCTATCTCTCTGATGAAAATCCAGTCTTTTCATTTAAAACCATGTGGTTCCTTTGCTCCTTAATTCAAATGGATATCCCAACTGAGCAGAAATGAAAAAATGAGAAACCTTTTCTGGGTTTGGATAATTGTAGAGTTTTCTCGATGGATTTTAAGATAAAAGCCATGAAAAAACTTGAATTTTCTTAAACCTCTAAAACCCTACAATTATTAATTGCACTTCATAGTCTTGGTCAAATATTTTTTTTTTCTTCTTACACTTCCTTCAGCTCAATTACCAAATGAATGGTAATGGTTGTGATAGTCAACTTGTTTATTAAAATTTGCAGGTGCCATTTGGATTGGCCCAGTAGCCCCTCACTGAACTTTGTGCAGCTTCAGGGTCTTAGATTACATAGTAAAAAGCGGGGCCTTGCTGCTGTCCCTAAAAAGATAAACTCAGAGAACTCAGCTGTGGAGGCATCCAATGAAGATGAGGTTGTTGTGAAGAAAAAGACATCTAGGACTCCCAAACGAACTCGAAAGAAAACAATAGCCGAAACAGATGCTTCAAGTGAGGAAAGCATTATTTCTGCATCTAGTGAAGATACCAAGAAACCGCGTGGAAGAACTCGTAGGAAAGGTAGTCCTCCTTATTGCTCTTTTAGGTCTTGTTACTTAAAAATCTGTCTTGTATGTGCTAAACCTGCAATTTAATTTATCTAGCTGCATCTGCGTCTACAAGCACGGAGGAAGAACAAACCGAGAAGAAGGTACGGAGGAGAAAAACTAAGAAGAAAGATGATGTTGAGGAGCAGGTTAGTGAAGCTGAACTTAGTGAGCCTGAGGAGTTTACGTTCATTGTGGATATGAAGGATGAGAATACAGAAGACATAGAATTGGAAATAGATGAGGGAGAGGATATTAGCTATACTTATGATTGGCCTCCTCTTGTTTGTTGCTTTGGGGCTGCACAACATGCTTTTGTGCCCTCAGGAAGGCCAGCCAACAGACTTATAGATTATGAAATACATGAAAGAAAGAAAGACGCATTATGGGCTCCTGAAAAATTTATTAGGTCTCCTGGGGGATCTGCAGGCAGTGTTGCAATTGCTCTTGCAAGCTTGGGTGGCAAAGTTGCTTTCATGGGAAAACTTGGGGATGATGAATATGGTCAGGCCATGCTATATTATATGAATGTCAACAATGTTCAAACTCGTTCTGTTCGAGTTGATAGTAAAAGGGCAACTGCAGTATCACAGATGAAGATTGGTAAAAGGGCTCGCTTGAGATTGACTTGTGTCAAACCCTGTGCCGAGGATTCTTTATCAAAGTCAGACATCAACATTGATGTGCTAAAGGAGGTAAAAGCTTTCAGTCCCAGTTAATCAGTTTGTTTTGATTTAATCATAATTGAATTTAAAAACAAAACCCATTAGACATGATCTAAATTTATTTCACTGAGTGTGTAAACATTAGATTCATTATTTACTTCTATGATTAGAGAAGTCATGGATAGCTTTTAACAACCTATGGTGCAGGCAAAGATGTTTTACTTCAGCACGCATTCTATGCTTGATCAAAATATGAGATCAACTACACTGCAAGCAATCAAGCTTTCAAAGAAATTAGGAGGAGTTATTTTCTATGATGTAAACCTTCCATTACCGCTATGGCATTCTTGCGAAGAAACAAAGTTGTTCATACAGCAAGTGTGGAACCTTGCTGATATTATTGAGGTTACCAAGCAAGAGCTTGAGTTTATTTGTGGGATCCAGCCCTCTGAGGAATTTGACACCAAAAATAATGACAGATCAAAATTTGTCCATCATACACCAGAAGTGGTTGCACCGCTTTGGCATGAAAATCTTAATGTTTTGTTTGTGACAAATGGGACTTCTAAGATTCACTACTACACAAAGGAGCACCATGGTGCTATTAATGGGATGGAGGATCCCCCTATTACTCCTTTCACTTCTGATATGTCAGCATCTGGAGATGGCATTGTGGCGGGTAAACTCTTGTGATCTGCATATCTATTGATTTTTTATTTTTTCTAATGATTATATCAACTAGTGCTTTCACCATGAGAGTAGGGCCTGCTTGGCCCTGCATTTGGGTGACAACTGCCAGAACTCCTAAATAAGAACCATTTATTGTGCCTCTAGTGCTTAGGAGAAGCCTGTAGTGGTCCATTATAGTTATTCTCTTTCTGGGGATAGTGGTGGCTCAGTCAAGAAATGTAGATACAAGCCTCTAGTCCCTGGCAGGCTTATTCTTTAAATAAGTGCTGTTTTGTAAGATTTAGATTCCAGCTATTGGTTTAGGGCAAGTCCTGTTAAGTTTCCGTTGCACACAGTAATTGAACTAAAGAACCTGTCGTTTTCTCTTCTTAGTGGATAGCATTGTGCAGAAATTCATTGATGCCTATAATCATATTCTTGTCATTAAGATATAGCATCACTTCTATAATCTTAAATGTATATCTCCCAATTGTATGAGTTCCTAGTGTTTAAAGAAGGCACTAATTATATCATTTTAGACAAATTTCCGGTTTTCCTAAGTGCTTTTTTTTTCGTGACTTCTTTTCAGCTCTCATGAGAATGTTGACAGTTCAACCACATCTTATTACTGATAAAGAATATTTGGAGCACACAATCAAGTATGCAATTGATTGCGGGGTCATAGATCAATGGTTGCTCGGGCGAGAACGCGGCTTCCCTCCTAAAGAGGATATGGAAGAAGTGGTTCCTGATCCAGATGGTATAAGATCTCTAACAGAAATGGAATATCGCACACTAGAGAGTGTAAGTTAAAATCCAGGTTGTGTTTGCAGTTTCCATTGATAAATAGAATTTTATTGTGTTGTTTGTAGACCTCAAGATTACACAGGGCCAAAAGGTTTACTTTTCTTGTAGAGTGAACTAATGTAGTCATGTAGCATTTATAATTAAAACTGTCCAGGCCCTTTTCAATGGTTTTTTTTTTTTTTTTTTAAATTTTAATTTTTAAGTCACAGAAGTGAAATATTTTATGGAGACTGGGAACATTTTATATCATCCTAATCTTATCCAAGTAGAGTATGCATTCCACACGCTTCCCTATGTCACTTTATTCAGAAAAAGATTGGAGATGTTAAGTAGTTTTCATTAATTAATTATGTGTAGTTGAGGGGTAGGTGGAGAAGAGTAGGGTTTAACGGCGTTGTATTATCATAAAACAAATGAAAATAAAAGAATTAAGCAGGATTCTTTATATAAACCAGCTCAAGTCATGCTAAAAACTGAACCAACAGTGTGAGGGATTTTATATAAACCAGATTGGTTTTTGATGAGGGGGACAGATCAATATTCCATCCAGAGATTATCATTTCGTAAGACAAACAATTAGCACAAACTCAGAAGTTGCGGTAACCCACTCGTATACCCAATTTTGCTAGACTGACCCAACAGTCCTCAAGAAAAAAGAAACCAAATTATGACAACTTTCAAGTTTTTTTTTTTTTAAATAAACAAAATATAATATAATATCAGAAAAACCTTTGATCTTGTCTAATTCCCCTCTGAGATGTTCAAGATCTTGTGTTTAAGAGCTCAAGAGCAAATAAAGAACAATATAATCATCATTTGGGTGGGGCCTTCGCTTTTTAATTAATATAAATAATGCCCTCAATGGTCCATTTGTATGGAGATATTGACCAAAATTTGAGAACCGAAAGAAGAGAAAATTACAGAGCACCAGGGGGCCAAAAAACAAGACCTTTGCTGAATATCCGTAGGCTACTCTTCAAAATGTCCATGGGTTGGTTTACCAATGAGAACATCATCCATCGACCTTGAGCCATTCCTATAAGCAAATAGAACCAGAAATGGCTTTTGCATTAAGACCCCAACTTTATTGACCTCTTCTTACAAAAGGATAGTAATCACACTTCTCCAAACCCCACTAAACTAGAGAGGAAGGCAAGGCAAAATGGGGAGATTAGCCCAAAAGCTTGAACAAAAGGTGGCTAACGAAAACGAAATAGAATCACAGGTGTTGAATCCCTCCACTACATACAAACATACACTTGGACATGATGAGATTTCGACCCTATGCAGAAAATTGGGAACCCTCAAGTTTTGAGGCAGCTGCCTTGTCCAAAAACCACACCAACTTCCCTTTCAGTGGCTGGGCAACCCCTGCCGGCACTGATGGGGAGTCAGATCCCACGTCATCGACTGCCAGGTGCACAGCCTCTGCTTTGCTGTCACCGGTTGCGACTATAGCTACATTGGATGCTGAGTTGATGACGGGCAAAGTGAATGTGATTCGCTCAGGTGGAGGCTTGGGGGAATCAGTTATAAAAGTTACCCATTCATCTTTCTCCTCAAGCGCCGAGTGGTTAGGGAATAGCGAGGCAACATGGCCATCAGGCCCCATTCCCAGGAGGATGAGATCAAATTTGGGGCAGTCACTTATATCAGACACGCTGATCACACGAGATTTCACCAACTGACGAATGACAAACTCATAATCATCAGCAGCCTCCTCTGCTGACACTGTGTCATTAATAGAATGCACATGACTGGGAATTATAGGTACCTGCAAACATGATATGAAAATGAACATCAGCATAAAGATGGACGACCAAAATTTACCAAAATCAAAATAAACACTGCAATGATCTAGCCACCATTCACAACTAAAAGCTTTTCAATGAAAGAAAAAGGCAAACTTCATAACTTTTCAGTTCCAATATACTAATACACGATCCGCAGAAGATTGTAATAAGTTTGAGTCCATCTGTTCTCTAATAATAAAGGATATTATGTGCACAAAACTAGCAATATAGTCCTGATGGCTTTCAGCAATCAGCTAAAATGCACATCAGTATGCAGATGATGGCCACAGAATAATAAAAAGGGGTGCAACTTATATAGCTTGATTAACTATAACATGATACTAGATTAACTACTTACTGTATGTAATATATTCCATATTAGAAAATGCAAGCCAACAAACCGCCTCTATTACAGACTTCCTAGTGAAATTCAACTAGAGAAGTTTGTATTAAAAATATAGAGGTGATTCCTCTTCCCTACCTTAAGTGAGAGATAAAATGAGTAATCCCACTTAAAACAGCAAGATTCATTAATGACAATGGTAGAACGCATCACATCATGACTAAAGTAAGGCAAAATGATATAAATTGTCCTACGGTTCAGAAGTTGCATTCTATCAACAGTAGCGCCTCTGCACCATCAAAACTCTTTGCAAAAGGCTTTCCTTTTACAATCTTTCAAGCTTCTCTACTAATTCAGCCTAGATACTGAACAAATAATCTTATTTTCATCATATATCATTTCCTTAGATTGGGATCATTAGACGGTAGCGATCCAGTTCAAGGTGAGGAAAAGTCACCCAAGATGGCTTTGTCTTGGGCAACAAAGACTAATGCAGTGGTAACAAGCTTCAAGCTCGAAACATCAAGAGCATGAGAAGAAAGGTGAAAGATCTATCACGATATGTCCTAAATGGGCAGAAGGGTGAAAAAGAAATCTGCATTCAACCCCAAGTAAAGCACAGTTAAAGCTATTTAGGATCAGTTAAATACATACGTTTCAAGCCTTTAAAAACAGATAAACATCCATCTTACCGAACAGTTCCATTAAGAGGAAGGTTACTGTAGTAGCTATGAAATAGATTGGTGTTTAAGATGCAATAAATGACCAGACAAACTTGAATAGCTGCACCAGAAGATGGCTGCAATACATGGCGTAGTTCCAATAGTGATATGGAGATTTAGTGAAACTACAGAAATCAGCAACAGATAGAGAGTCTCGTTATACAAGAAACTTGACTGGATAAGTTTGATAAGCAGTTTAGATACAGTTCACAATTGTTGGGTACCACATCACAGCGCAGCTCATCAGTGTGTGAGGAGTTGACACACATAAAGTAGCATAATTGAGCAAACAGAACGGACCCAAATAAGGATGGAATGTGAACAGGGTTAGAGAGTAAAGTAGGAAAAACTGATTCAAGGTTCATCCCATCATTTGGTTTTTTGAAGGAGAGAGATTGGAAATAAGAAAGCATCAAGTTGAAAGCAAGGTTCTTTCCTTCGACTCAGTTACTTCAAGATCAAAATACAGCCTACAATAGGCTGGGAAAGTAAAAAGGACAGAAGAATAGCCATACAAACCTTAGACAAAAGGCGATCCTTTGCAAGCTTGTAATTGCTATCAGCATGGTTTTTTGCCACAACACGCTCGTCAGCCCAAAATATATACCATTTGGCCCAGTCTACAGTCTTGTTATAAGGAGCTTCGCAGAGTTTCCTGTTTTTCCACCAAAAATTACACATTAACACAAAAAAACATAAAACAGAGAAACCAGATGTGGAAAGGAAAGCATGGATACCCCATTAAGCCAATGAGAGAACCACCAGATAAAGCAATTGCAAAGACACCCCGCTCCTTCACTGATGCCTCTGATAGTTCAGCAATGTAGTCTGCCAAATCAGTGCTAAGCTCATCCAAACTTTCATGAACTCTCAACTCTCTATCTTTGTGACCTCCGGAAAGAGCCATGCTTCCAACAAGTTTAACAGCACTATTCCGACGAGAAAAGGATCAAAATTTAGACAGAATAAAAAGAATAAACGCAATGTTACCTTTAAGTTTTTAGCCAAAAAGGAAGATCAGGCAAAACTATATAACAACCATCTGGGCAACAGAAAGTTTTCAATTATTGGTCAGAAGAGTAAACATGATATAGCCGTCCACTTGCAGCTCATGGGCATTGAATTACCTTAGGGGATTAAAAATCTTTACCATTTACAGTCCACAAAATTCATAATTCAGATGAATTTCATATAACATCAGGGCTCATCATACATAATTACTAAAAAACAATCACTGTGCGCTTGGAGTCTTAATTGAGTTCAACACTGCGATAAAACCAAAGTGTATGATGATCGTAATCTGAAGATCAAAGGGAACAAACCCATAAAGCTACTAAATTTATGAATTTCACAGCAAAAGCAGGTATACCCAGATCACAAAAAAATAAAAAACTCACATCCCATTACAGCAAGCAACTTAGAAAACACAAAGATTATTAACATAAAAGAAATACATAATGCCATGCAATCTAAGATTACTGAAACTGCAACAAACAGCAGTGCAAGGCATAATAAGAACAAGAAAAGAAGAAACAGATGCTTACAGAGAAGAAAAGGAAGAAAAAAAAGAAGAAGAAGGAGGAGGAAGAAAGAGAGAGGTGGTGGCAGAGAAGTAAGAAACTGACGAAGGTGGAAGATGGGTATCAACACGAAATTATAATATAATATATTTATAGTATCATCACATTACAACTCTAAAATCCATTTACTGATTATAATAAAAACTTCACTAGAAGTTGAAAAGGAATTTACCTTCTGGGCTTCCACGTGCATCCAATGATCGTGACAAAACGCACATACAAATACAACTCTCTCTTCAAAGTAAACGGATAAAATCCGATAGAAAGAAGATGAAAATCCAAAAAGTAAAAAACACCCGATTCTCTCTCTCGATTTCTATTCTTTTACAGAGGAACAGAAAATCCATGTATCCTAGATTCTCTGCTTAATGAAGGGATAAGACACAAGCAAAAACAAAAGTGAATAATAAATAGATAAAAGTCATTTTGTTTTTGTTTTTGTTTTTTTTTGTTTTTTTAATGCATAGTCAATTTGAGTTGATATTCCAAAAAATGTTAATAATAATTAAATAAATGTACCTCTAGTAATTTTGTCATTTAAGGCTCAAAGCCAAAAACAGAACATTTTCCAACATATCCATTTTGGTTATGGGATTTTATTTCTCTCTGCCAATATTTCCAACCTTACATTTTACTCTATGGTAATGGCAGTGCCTTAAATACCAAACTATCTTTAGCTTTTAAATATATTGCTAAAATTACTTTAAATAATATTTAACATTTCTTACATGATAAGTTAGGAAGATTGTTCCCATAAATATTGAATTTTCCTATCATATGGATTTAAGGAAGAAAAAAAAAACAAGTGATTGTACTTTCATTGTAACTTAAAAAAAAGGTGGGTGTAAATGTTTTTCTTTCTTTCTTGTGTTTCATACATTTTTGTTATCTACCAACTAAGTATTGACTTGGTGGTATTTCTCTTCTCAGAGTTGAAAGAGGGTCAAATCTCCTACAAGCCAATAATAAAACAAACCAAAAATTATTTCCTTCCTGATTTATTTTCATTTGCTTTGCACATGCTTTTTAAATTTCTTTTTCTTTGTCTCTTCAAAAGCAGCTATTTGTTCACTATTATGTGTCTTACCCTCTACCCATCACCTCCTTGTTCCCACATATTGATCATCCACCAACAGGGGGTGGTTTGTACTTGAGAATACAAGTGAGCAATTTTCTATGGGTGGGCTTTAACAAGTGCAATGAACTTTTTCTTTATCTCACTCCTCATTTCCTTGATTTGCTGCGATTCAAGCACATCAATCACACCAATTGATCAACTAATTGAAAGAACCATCTAAGATCACTGGAATTCAAGCACTTTAATTTGTTACTCCATCTTTTACTTGAAAGTGGTCATGGCATTTCATCTCAGGGGGAAAAAGGCTTTCTTGTAACGGAGATAACACTATTTCGCTATTCTCATAATAACACAATGACACGTGAAAAATTATCTCATATATCATTGTGTTATTAGAGATAGCAAAAAGTGGTATTCCCGTTGCATGACAGTTTCTGTCATTGGGGGCTTTCCTTAATCATATAAACCAGCTTTATGTCAGCTTTCATGGTGTTCATATTGAAAATATTATGTCAGCCATCATTTTCTCCAACCTCCACCACCACAATTTTCACAAGTAAGTAAATACACCATATAAATAAATAAAATGATGATGAAACACATCAAGAGTAGTTTGGAATCTCATGCTATCAAAATCAGAAAAAGTGGCAGAAGAAGTTGTTCAAGTAAAAAGTATAAAAGCCTCTAACAACAAATCAAAGCCCCTACCATCATGACAAATCAAGACTTCCTCCTTCCCTCCCTCCTACCCCAGTTTCAAGAATCTTTAGCATTACAAAAGCCTGACACACACTGATGGGGTCTTCTAACATTGTTTACTCCTTTCGGGGAGAAGCAAGCGCCATGAACCATGGCTTGGCTGACATCTTCACTTCACTCTGTTGCTTATAACTTTTGACTGTTTGACAAAGAAACAAACACCTCTCATAATGCTGCTCCCAAATGCCACTTAGTTTCTTCTGAGAGCAACTCCTCAACTTTTACCACTTTTATTATAAAATGAAGGCATAATTTTTTTCCTTTCTGTAATGACACTGCAATTTACTGTTTCTCCAAGTTGATCTAGTCTTTTTTTTAATGGTCTTATGTATGTGCTCTTTAGCTTCATTCTTTAATGGAAATTTCGTCATCCTTAATGAGAGCTCATTAGACTTCCTTCATTTTGCACCTCTCCTTGACAATTATTGAACCATTGAAAAGGATGGGCGATGAAATTGACCATACAACCATTATTTCATTTCTTTTCTTTTTCTTTTACCACTTGTATTAGTTTTCTACAAGTCATAACTTCTCTGCAATAACATTGCATGTAATCAGTTATTACAAATCATCTATGTGTTCAATGGATTGGTGGTCCTAACTAATGCTACATATTGAGGGCAATTAGCTTTTCTAGACCGTTATTTTTGACTAAACATAGTTTCATAAAAGCTCAAAGTTTCAGGACAGTGGCGGTCCTAATCGATCCCATCAGATTTTCAACTGGAAAGCAATAGCATGCAAATCTCGCAACCCTACCCCCACAAAACTTGGAGTACAAAATGAAGTACTTTTCTTTTTATGCAGATGCATTATTGAATGACAATCTGAGGCTTCCCTTCCAAAATCATCTCCTAATTGTTTCTTCTCATGGTATACTTTTCCATCAACATTTCAGCCAACGGTTTTCAAGTTCACAAGGAACTAAGAAGCTGTTTTCCATTTTTTCAAAAAGCCAACAAAGTAGTAGTCAATGTGGTTACGGCTGAAAGCAACAACATTAACACAAACTCACTTGAAATTGGCCGTTGAAATGATTGATGAGATGCCTTATATGGGGAAAATTAAGATAAAAGAGTAACGTGTGGGGAATGTAACTTCACCAAATTTTGCTCTTCCCACCTTTCAAAGTAAACTTTCATATCGCAAATTGGTATCTTTGATTATTTTACACCAATAGTAATATAAGTCATTGAATTTGAACAAAGTCTAGCAACTTGTGTGAATCAGGCGGTGTATAACAAATGCGTACTAAAATATTCTAACTTGGATTTGCTCCAATTCAAATGCATTCTAAATTTATTGTCATTGCCTCCATGCATGTCCTAGTTTCTTATAGGCTGTAGGATACTGAAAAATAAGGTAAAGTTATAGCTGGATATCCAATCAATCTCAATTTAGACCCTTTCTCAATTGGCTGGTCATACAATCAACCAACATCTATGACATTAATTGTTTGATTATGTTTGTTTGTTTGGTCTTAGGACCCATCAACCTGAAAATAAGTAGATTGCCAATCTCAGTGTTGAGCTGAAAAGGCATTTGGTGTATTGTTAAACTTAGACAGACTTTTAGTTTAAGGATTCTTCTTCCATTTGGTTCATTTGTTTCAGTCTTGAGGCCTACCAAATACTAATTTAAAAGTGGGACAATGAACCAATAATGTTATCTACTTTTGACATAACAGGCCATGAAGTACAGTTTGGTTTCTTTTCTTCTGCATTATGTACAGTAGAGTCTAATCTGTGATTAAGATCCATGGTCTTTTATCTCTCTAGTTTTTTGGTGGGTTCTTGTTGCTCATCAATTATATAGCAAAAATATATTTCCAAAAGTAATAATATTTCCCCCACATATTGGAAGATTTTCAACTTGGGGATCAGTATAGCTTGGTTTCAGGTTGAATGGCCGTGCTTCTTTGGCTGTTTCAATACGTTAAAATTTTCCCACATGCTAGATCGTGTTAACAAACTTTGAACTTCGATGTTTGTACATATATGCATCCAAGAAAAAGAAAGGATATTGCTCGTCTCCTTTTCTAAAAGAAGATACATGTGTGTATGCAAAAATAATTCACCAAAAACGTAAATTTAAGAATAAAATAAAAACTATTATTTATTGGCATGAATCTACGAGTTCCTATTTACATGGACGATGGATGAGAGAAATACTGTCCAAAAGAAAAGGGACCCTTTATGAACAGGCCCCTGCAGCCAAATGGGTTGAGAGAGAGACTTTTGAGGAACCTAATCAGCAATTTGTCAATAAGTGAGAGAGAGAGGAGTCCATATCAGATGATGTAAGAATGGAGAAGGAAACCCACTTGTTTGTTTTTGTGGTCCACTTATCTATTATGAGCCTACCCTATTGCTTGGGGGCCTCCCAAAATGGACATATGCTCCTTTTCAATTGACGTACAATTTTTTTGCCCTATGTAAATCTACTCATATCAATCTTTCATCATTTTATGGCATATATTCCGTCTCTTTCCATCTGCAATCACCAAGACTGTGACCTTGGGATTGTAGGTTTTCAATTGGGTTCTTCTTTGTTCGATCACGGATCAAAATCCCTCATTTCTGAGGGTGTCAGTGGGACTTATTTTTCTTGGCCTAGAATTGAACAGAATTGAAATCCAACCAAAGTGCTGAGGATAGAGAGCAACCGAAAACCGACAAGCAACCACCTCCCACAGGCCCACGAGGACAAAGAGTAGCCATCCCACTCACAATAATAGCTCATAACTCCCTTTTATTCAAGTCATTGCTGTCAATTTTAGCTGTTTAATTCTCTCATTTCCTTTGTTGTTTTTCTTCATCTGCTTTATGAAAACAGTGACCTTTTTTTCTCTTCCAAAATTCCCATAGATTCTCTTCAAATAGATCCAGTTGCTGAAATGAAATTCTCTCTCACTTTTTCTTAACCTTGAAAAAGTATTGCACGATTGGTTCTGCATCTTGTCTAACTTATCTACACACTGTAAATAAGTTGTAACAATTCTCATTTACTAAATGAGTTTTTCGTCCTAAAGTGAGGTGTTGTGTTCAAGTGACTAAGAGCAGTTATTCTTGTATGCACCTTAAGTTCTGTGTTTGTTTGAATGAATTCCCTTCCCCCAATATCTCTAGTATAAAATACAGTTTGAGAGCGGCATCTGTCAACTCCCACCCACAAAAAGCTTGCCTACCCTGAATAAGGCAAGGCAGGAGATGGAATGGTCCCTTTTGGCCACTTCAATAGAATTTGTACATGGCATGGCCCAAAAACGAAAAGAATCTTAACACGGAAAGCAAGCACAGAGGTAAAGCCTTTTGTGGCTAAAGAAGTAAATGGGTTGGACTTAGCACTGACACATAATCGCAAATCAAGTCATGCTTCACGGAGGTGCCTTCATTTAGACAATAAAGCATATTCAAACCGCATGGGAACCTGAAGATACGAAACTCAACCCCACATGTGTTTTGAAAAATTGAGGTTGTTTCTTTACTCCAGTTAAATTCTTGAGACAAAATTCCAGATACGATACAAACTGCAACACCAGAAATCTGCTAAAATCTGTGTTTTCTAACCAATATTTTCTAGACAGAAACGTCACAAAGCTTTAGCAACTTGAGTTCTAAAATACAACTAGATTGGCGATTTTCAGTATTCTAGATACAGAAGTACCCTTCTATGCCCTGAAAATGGCAATTTTAATCTCCAATCCCTCTGTTTACGTGTTAATGGTCTGCCTTTGCTAGCAGGGTCCCTGTTTTCCTTCACATTTGCCAACTTCCACACACAGCTCTCGGACTCAGCCTCGATGGTCTCCAGATTGAATACTCCTTCCTTTTCGCGGCATTTAGAATCCACATCTTCTACATAGCTTACTCTCATAGGCATATCTATGAACCGATGTAAATCATCCGGTATCTTTAGTAACCTCTCTGCACCCGGAGATGACACCTTCAAAACAAAAGTAGTTTTATACACTAAACATATTTGTATGGATCAAATTCACACAATAGAGCCAGCCATTTAATACCTCAAGAGCCAAATTTTCAGGTATTTCTCCAAGTGCCCCAACTTCATCTAATCTTTTCTTGTATTCTTGACTGTAGCTTTCAAGTTCCTCCATGCTGGGACAACCATATCTGATAAAAGTAGAACATCATATCAGAACCTTAACATAACAAAGGGTTGCATATGAAGAGAATTTCATAATATATAAAGTTCATTTTTCCTCCATTTACAAAGCAAAACACAACTTGCGAAGGCCTTTATTTTATTTTTGTGACAAGTAGCCTTCAGCAAACAATCAACGGAAGGAAACTGAGAATCTGAAGTGTTGTCATCTTAAGCATGTGCTATTCTCCTATTTGCAGTCTGGGAAAATGAGTTTCATCTGTTAACTGCCAAAATTTGTATGTTAAGCTGTTTATTAAAAAAAAATTGCGGAGAAGAGTAGAAGAGTTACTCGTTTAACAGTTTGTCCAGTCTCACATATATATATCCTCGAGGAGTAGTCTTGAAAGAAAAGAGCTTGACATTATCTCCAAATTGCTTTAAGGCCTCATGAGCAATGGACAGAGCCCGCTCACCCCAGGGGACACCGTGCAATACCACCCCACCACCATCACCCCCATCGCCAATCTGTACAAAATCAATGACTAGCATCAAATGAAACATCAATTTTAAAGCCAAAATGAAGGTTGAGCAATCAAAATGTTGAAGCCAGACCATTGTACCTCAGGCTCACCGACGTCCTCTTCCTCCCAACCATCTGTGGTGTCTCCCTCTTCCCATCCACCTGAGGTCCCTTGCTCTTCAATTTCTTCACCTGAAAATGTGATACTTTTACACCCTTGAGAAGCAAACAATATAAGGGAATGTGTAAAGAAAACAACCATATAAGAAGAAGACCACATATATTTAGTTATTAGCTACTAGCTCTCTGTAAGATTTAGAGTAATTTTACAAACACTGAACTGAAGATGTTTTTTTCTCATTAGACAAACAATCACTGAAGTTGTGGCCTTGATAACTAGTAACATAAGGAAATGTGAATGCTTAATTACCATTCAAAGAAGCATAAAGATTTTTTTAATTTTTTTATGTTTTATAAATTAAACTTCTTAGAGATTCCCAACAAATTACATATAAATTTAACAGATCATAAATGGGAAAATCGGATAAACGAGAAAATAGAGATGTACCTTCAAAAGGGTCATCTTGATTATCCTCAGTATCCTCAGAGGACTCTGTGTTTACGAAGCGAAGAGTAAGAAAAGGAAATATTGTGAGACAGGGTTTAAGAGAGAAACCAACCAAACCAGAAAGATAGGACGAAGAAGAAGAAGAAAGAGGAGGAGAGTTCAGGAGAAAGGGTAATGGGCTTTTGAGGTGGGCTGATAGGAAAGAAAGGCTTCTGAAAGATGAAGAGGAGGAGACGAAGCACCTGCGAGCACTGAGAAACTGTAGGCTCCTCCTCATCATCCTTCTCTCTCTTTGGGGTTTTGGGTGCTGGGTTTTGGCAAGCAAAGCTCCCTCCGTCTTTTACTTTCTAGTAATTTGCCGGTTCCGCGGCGTTCTTTTTCTTTTTCTTTTTCTTTTTCGGGTTATGATTTGGATACAAGGAACTTAAAGAAATAAAAAATAAAAACTTCTACTACCTTTTCTCAAGAAAATTAAAAAGATAGTGATTTATGGTGATCGTCCTGTTTTCGAATTATTTTCTTAAAATTCAATTTAAAATATATATTATTTTTATTTAATAATATGTGAGAATTATGCATATAATATATAAATTTTGTGTGTCTTATTGAAATTTTTGTAAACAATGTATGTATTAAATATGATAAATACGTGCGTACTTGTATAATACATTATTAAACGTGGAAGTGCTAAAATCTTTACACAATTAATAACTCTAGAAAAGTAAAAAATCAAAAAAGGGTAATAGCTACTCAAGCAATGGCCTAAGAGCATTTCCAGCAAGAGGCCCAAGGGGAGGGCTAGAGGGGGCAAACCCAAAATGGTGTTCCCAGCAAAAAATCTGCCAGGGCAAGGAGTGGGGCCCAGCGAACTGGGCTTGGCCTGTGGGGAGGTCCGCCGAGCACCAAAACTCGCTTTTGGGTTGACGCGTCGATCTTGAGGTATAAATTTTTAATGTTGGCTCGTAACGCATGCGCCAATGTTAAAAATTTGACACGCCCACTACAAAGATGCCCCCAACGGATTTCTTCCACGTGGCTGGCTTCGGCTCTCCAATCCACTTTTTCCAAGCAATCCAAAGACAGCCATTTTTCCCCAATAAAAAATGAAAAAATCAAACTCCCCATCGGCTCTCTTCCACGTGGCTCCTTCCGGGCTCTCGATCCTCTTTTTTCAGCAATCTAACGGCATCCAATTTTTTCAAATAAAAAAATGAAAAAAATTTAAAATTTAAAAAAATACCCAAAAAATAATGAATTTTTTTGTCTATAAATACCAACCAATACTCTTCACTTTTAACACCAACTCCTCATACATTTTCTTTCTCCTTCTACTATTATTCACTTTCTACTCAATATTTTTTTCACTTTCAAGTTGTATTTTTCTACAAAAATTTATGGGTTCTTCTAGTGAAACCAGAGGGGCATGGAGCATGATGGAAGATGTTAGCTTGTGTGAGTCTTGGCTCCACATTAGTCATTGTGGAAAAAAATTTTGTCATATGTGGAAAAAAATTCATCAAGACTTTTGTGAAAGGGTAATTGGTTCGACCCGTACGGAAATGACATTATCTAGTTAGTAGAAAATTCTTAATAAAGAGTTGGCGAAATGGAGAGATGCCTTGACAAAAGCGATGAACAACTATAGAAGTCGGGAAAACCTTACCAGTGAGGTAAATTATTTGTAATTTTTTTTTATTAATTTCTATGTCATATTAAATTTTATTTAAATGTTTCTTGCAATTTATATATTTTGTTAATATTTCTTGTATTTCCAATATTAATATGACTGTTTGTTGCAATATTTATATTTTGCATTTCTAATAAATTGTTAAAGTTTCTTGCGTTTCTATTTTTTTTAAAATATTTGTTGCATCTCTCCTCTCTCGCTCTTGCCTCTCCAAAACCTCTTGCATGTCTGCCATTGAAAATGGAGAATGAAATCTAAAATCTAAGATAAATGAAGATGTAGAGAAGATATGGTGTGAGAGGTAATGAGCTGAGCCTCTGGTTTTATAGAAAAATTTAGGCAGATAAAGATGACACGTGGCGCAATTTTAGAGAGTGAAAATCTTATCTGAAGTTTAAAATTCACATGAAATTTGAAATTTATCTGAATTTGAAATTTATCTGAAATTTGAATTTTGAAATGTATCTGAAATTTGAAATTTATCTGAAATTTGAAACCGAAAATCTTATCCGATATGAATAGTATTGACACATAGGAACCCAAAAATCTTATCTGAAAATATTATACAAATTAATTGTTTAAGTAAACAAAGTTATGAAAAAAAAAATAATAAATAAATAGTATTTGTCATGTAGCGTAAACTGCTGGAAACACACTTTGTTGGGGTCTAGGACTAGGGCTCCCCTTGCCATAACAAGGGGCTAACTGGTGGAAATGCTCTATAGTAATGGATATGGCTCTTGGGCAATAGCGAAATTTAATTAAGACACCCAAACGATTTCACAAAAGACTTGATAAATAGAAATTAATTATTTTGTGGACTTTTTCTTTAAACTTTTTTATATTAAATAAAAAAATAACTAATAATTAAAATAATTTAAAAATGCTAAGATATTACTTAATTAAATATATTAAATTAAAGAAGTAGGACAAAAAACTAAAGTAAAGAAACAAATTTTATATTTTTAAAATTCAAAATATTTAAAAATAAAAATAAAAAACTGTCCCGACGACGAAGTTCGTCACAGGTATATGCAAATTTCCAAATAAATTTTGTTTTTAAACAGTATAGCCACCCGGCTATACTACTTATTAATGTATATATATATATATATATATAAAGGACGCGCCCAGCGCCTAGGTGCCACGAGTCAAATGAGTAAAGCCGGGCGGCTATACTTCTTTTAAAATAATAATAATAAAAGTGAACAAAATTCGAAAAAAAAAAACTAGTCTAGCCGAGCAGCTATACTATACATATAGACCCGGACAAAGCCCATGCGCCACAAGTCAAAAGAGTAAAGCGTGCTGCTATATTATGTTTTAAATTTTTTTAAGAAAAAAACTAGTATAGCCGCACGGCTAATAATTTGGAGAAAACTGAATCTAGCCGTGCGGCTATTTATATAAAGACCCGCACAACGCCCATCCGCCACGTGTCAAAAGAGTAAAGCATGCTGCTATACTATGTTTTAAAAAAATTTAGAAAAAAACTCGTATAGCCGCACGGCTAACAATTAGGAAAAACTGAATTTAGGTGCGGCTATAACGTTTAAAAAAATACATATTATTTTTATTCAATAATATATGAGAATTATGCGTATAATACATGAATTTTGTGTCTTACTGAAATTTTTGTAAAAAATACGTGTAACAAACATGAGAAATACTTGTGTACGTGTATAATACATTATTAAACGTGAAAGTGCTAAAATCTTTATACAATTAATAAATCTTGAAAAGTAAAAAATCAAAAAAGAACAATAGATACTCGAGTAATGGAATAATAGTAATGGATAGGGCTCTTGGGCTATGGCGAAATTTAATTAAGAAACCGAAACGATTTCACAAAAGACTTGATAAATAGAAATTAATTATTTTGTGGACTTTTTCTTTAAACTTTCATATTAAATAATAATGAAAAAATAATTAGTAATTCAAAAAGGCTAAGATATTACTAACTACATATATTAAATTAAATAAGTAGGACCAAAAACAAAAGTAAAGAAACTAATATTATATTTTTAAAATTGAAAATATTAAAAATAAAAAACTTGTTTTGACGAGAGTTTGTCAACACAGGTCTATGCCAGAGAAATTTCAGGATAAATGTTTTTAAACAGTATAACTAAACGGCTATACTATTTATAAATAAAAAAGTACGCGCCCAGTGTATAGGTGCCACGTGTCAAAATAGTACAATCGGGCGGCCATTTTAAAAAATAATAATAATTAGACAAACGAGTATAGCCGGTAAGAAAAATCGGAAAAAAAAAAACTAGTATAGTCGGACGGCTGTAAATGTTTAGTTGAGGAACCATTGCTACAAATAAGCCTTATAATAATGTAGGAGATTGGAGAGAATTGAAAAAGAACAGAACCTTTAATAATTTTCATTTCCACAAAATTATTCATGTGATTTACAAGGAAAGTTATTTACTTGATACAAGTTATTTATGAAAAAGAAAAGAAAAGAAAAGACGGCATACGCATCAAAGTGAAGCCGCAGCATCGTACAAGGCAGACCACAACAACTACAGACTACCTACCCATTGTCAACCGCACAGCTCCTCTTCTCCCTTGTAGTTCAGTTTATCTAGCCTCTTTTTCTTTTTTGATAGAATCTACCCTTTTAACATATAGATCATCAAAAGAAAGAAAATTACAGTCTGGCAGCCTACATTTTCCTACAATCTAAGAATGGTTCGTAGTGTATCACAAAGATTTTGAATCGTCTGTTGTTCCTGAGTTGCTTGCAACTCTTGGAGCGGCATATCTTCGTAGCACCTGAAGCAAGATGTGGGCAGTAAAGAACAAGCAACACAAACAAGGAAATCACTTGTAAAAGCAACATTTTTCTTTTCATTTTGTACCAAGCCAAAGTAAATGTTCAATGCAAATATAATTTTGTTGACATACATCTTGTGGTAGGCTAAAGCCTGTGCGAGATTCATTAGAGTTGAACTTGTAAAGAGCCTTTTGTAAACACTTGGAGGGAGGGGCATCTGCAGCACATCAAGGGATCAAAAAATGCTTAGAGAGAGAGAGAGAGAGAGAGAGAGAGAGAGAGAGAGATTTGACCTCATTTTGCCCTCTTCGTCCCTTTTTAGACTGTCCATCACCAGTAAAAAGCTCCTGTAGAGCCTCCACGGCTACACTTCCATTATTTTCCTCATGCATGCCTCCAAGAACATTATCTGATAAGAGAGCAATGGGGGATATATCCGTTGCCCTCAAAAATGGAATAGGCACTGTATTACCAGCCGCATATATGGACCAAAGCTGCCATAAAAATGAAAACAAGCAATTAAATACTTGCATTGACCTTGGAAGGGGAGGGTTTAAGTGGAGGGGGTTGGAATGGTGTTCGATTAGTGAGGAGAGAACCAAGTGGCTACAAAGGGAGGAGGGCATGTTTGACTGTGATAGGGGCCTATCAACTGGTAACCATAAAATTCAGGATGAATATTACCTTATCTTGCATTGCAAAAGCTTTCCGGTTGACAGTTTCATTCTTCAATGTGCCACTGCTTTGACCTTCAACCTGTCCTTTTGTCTTTAGGTTCTGCTCAGAAGAGCCAAGAATTGAACGAGAAGATGCCTGTATGGTCTGTGTAACTGAATATGGTTCTCCAACCGAAATGCTATGTGGGGAAACACCTCTTGCATTTTCCACCCTGATAGAACATCTCAATAAATTCACTGCGGTCTTCTAGAAATAAGTTTATATTTTGACTAGGAAATTTATATCGTATATCAAGTAATCTATCTTTTATCTACATGAGCAAATTAGTATTATCACAAACTACTACGTCCACACCCCCCAACCAAAACAGAAAAAGAAGGAAAAAAAAAAATCTTAAAAACAGAATTCTGAATAAAAATTCACAAATAAATCATGAGGGGAGTACCTGGGTTCAGCTGGTTTACCTCCTGTGCCAGTATTGGAAGGGTTTTCAAGAAATCCTGGACCAGCTGCAGGTTCTTTGACATTAAAACTTTGTGTCTGATTAGCAGTCTCATCTCTTTCATCTCCACCGTGAATTATTACAGTGCCAAAATTACCTGTTAAACATAGGTTTTACGTAGATCAGATGATCAAGCCCTACCCCAAGAGTTCAAACAAGAGAATCAATAATTATGCCCTCACAGAATCATTTCACTAAGATAAATTTAGCCAACCGGTCTTAGAGATTCACAACATGAATAGAGCAACCCCAATATATCGAACATCAAGTGATGTCCTGTACCAAAAATAGAAAGCAGTAAATGATGTCACTATCACTAGTAGCTCACCATTCCATTTGCACCCTTATAAATCTAATATTATGAAAACACATTGTCCAGCCCACGGTTGGCTTCATCACAATATTTCATGCAATAAAAAAAACAATAAATGTGTAAAGGAAAAAAAAAAAAATTAAAGGAACAAGTTTCCATTAGGACCTTAACGTCCCTGCTCCGAATTCAATATCCAAGCACAAATTAGTTTTTCATATTTCAACCTACTCAAGACAGCTTACTAGAGACATCTGAGTAGATGGCACATGCATTACCATGTAGATCCAGGAGAATCAGCCCAATCTCAGAAATATTTCTGAAGAAATTAAGTTGTTATGTAACTATCATGTACAGCACACCTAGAAGTCTTCAGTCGAATAACAAACATACCTTCCCCAGCTAGTCCTGCATCACCAGATATGTGCTGCTTCCTCAACGTGCTAGCTGTAGATACTTCATTTTCCACTTGATTATTAGGCCTTGAAGGAACCGTATCTCCATAATCCTCATTGACTTTTGAAACTACAAGTGTCTGTTCAAATTAAAACAGCATATTCAGATAAAAAAAATTGACACAAACCTGCACAGAGAGAAAAAAAGAGAGAGGAAAATTTCATACGCTATCATCCAGTTCAACTGGAGCAACACTTTGTGCTTGCAAAGCCATGGAAGCTCTAATTTGCCTTGCTTTTTCAATCTTTGCCAGCATTGCAGAGGGACCACACTTGCATTTTTCGATGAATTTGTGCTGTATTTTAAATAAAATATTTTTTAACTCAGAATAAAGACAAATTGTAGGATTATGAGCACTAGTAAAGATGAGCCATGATATTTCCTTTTTAATATTGTACATAACTCAATCCACTTTATGTAAATAAAATTACTCCCAAAAGGAATCGTATGCTTGCAAGTATCATCAGAAGTTTCTATATAAATCATTGCTTCAAGTTGATTGTTGCAGGAAAGAAATTGATTTTGATGGAAAAAGTTTATCATGGCACAACTTTTAAACAAGGCTCTTCATAATCCCAATTTATCAATAGAATGTAGAGCCCTTCACTAAAAACACTACCTTCAGCATCTCAGATGCAGTAGGACGTAAACGAGGTTCTTTTGTGAGGCACTTCGCCACAAAATCATGAAACACAAGAGACCTGCAAGAGAAAACCTAAGGTCATAAGATGTTCAATACCATTTTAGCAATGTAGCACAATAAAAGCAAAAAACTTTGGACTTATACATGACAAAAGTTAAAACCATCATGAATTAAAAATTTGCACTAGTACAACTTTACATCAGAACTCTTAATTGTTTGATGATAACTCCTATTGTTCTATTGCAACCCCTCCTAAAAGAAAAAACAGATTGAACTCAAGTACCGCAGCTTGTATAAGGGCCAGGCAAAGAGTCACTCCAAGTCATAAGCTTAAGTGTTAACTCATGCTCAGTAGTTACTAGTTCAGACCACAGCAATGGTTCAGGTAAAAAAATAATAATAAAAAATCATGTTGGTCGAGTACAAATCTCGTAGGGAACACGAAAATCATAAAACCAACAATGCTTTATGATACAGTAGAAAGTATTTTAACATTGTGATACCAGATGTGTCAGGAGAACTGCTTTATACAGGCTACTGTCCTCAATAATTGCTAGAATAAGATCACAGATACAAAAGAATGAAAACGGACCATTTTTCTTTATCCTCAAGCATCGGGGCTGGCTCAAGGGATATCATGAATAAAACCTATAATAGACAATAAATAGGTTACATATCCCCTCATCAAATAATGATTTGAATAGAAAAAACTAAAAACGAAGAAATTTTTTAGCAAATCAACATTCAACTTGGGAAAAGTAGAAAAAACAATTGAAAGAATGATGCTGCAGAATTTTCCTTTCCTCTTTTGCTAAGTCTCCACAAGCTTTCCAACATCTTCAGAAGCTAAATTTCCTTCAAAGTTTTATAAAAACGAATATACACAATTCATTATTCACTATATTTTGAAAATTTTAACCGAAAGAAAAGAATGGAACCAGGGGAAAGAGAGTTGAAGGCTGTTTAAATTTGGATGGCTAATCAGACCCTTCAGTCCCATACTCATATCAGTTTCTATTAACCACACAACATTTGAGTCACACTCCTCCCCCACAAGGGGGGCCTTGCGGTTTCTGTGATTTTTAATCTAGTAATAGGCTATTACGAATATGTAATATGAGTAATATATTCACATCACATCACAGAATCCCTATTTATGCTTAGAAAATATGATATTTTTGCTACTTGTATTTATCCAGGACCCCGTATCAAAGGCGCATTCCTCTTGAAACATCCAATTTTTACTAATGCTATCTCTAAACCTTATTGTCAATAAAAGCACCCAATGAAAGAATATGCAACACAGAAAGTGACCCCCATACTCCAATTGACCATGCAACCAAGGTACAAATTATGACGAAGAAAAGATGCACTTCAACTTTCTAATAACTAGAAAATAAAAGGTGGAAAACACTAACCCTCATTGGATGCACAGAAGATCTTGGAGGGAGCCCCTGAAAATTATCACAAGGAAAACATACCAAAATGAATGACCATTGCCAAGAATGGCATGATATTGTGCAAGAGAATAATGAGTAATCGATTGGGGGTAAGGAATAAACAATTATTTGTTAGTGTGAGCTAATACCAGTATTCTCAATTTATACAGCAGTCACAAAGAACCAATTACTTAAGATACTGAAAACAGGAAAAGAGGAAAACACTAACAAGCAGCTTAAAACAGCCACCTCTTAAATTTTCCATGAAATTGGACAATTTACATGCTGAACCTATCTCCTTCAAAAAGAACATGCTGAACATATATTACCTCTGCCATTTCAATTGCAGAAACACCAAGAGCCCATACATCCACCTGAATAAGACATAAATTAGATCAAGAAGTCAGTCTTGCTATGGGTTTCACCATAATAATATTATCTCTAAAAGTAGTTAACCAAAGAAAGAGCAGCACATGGTCGGATGGTCCTAGAAGAAAGAAGCAAGATGACACAAATAAAATTCTGCGTACAGTACAATACCTTTCCATCATAGCGGCTTTCCTGAATAACTTCTGGAGCCATCCAATGTGGAGTGCCAATGAACTGAGTAAAATAAAATTATGTAAAAAAAAAAAATTCCTGGAATCAAGCTTTGTAACTGCCCATCCTATCAGGAAAATAATATTCGTAATTGTCTTTTTTATTCATCACAATGAAGCAAGTTCAGGGAATCAGCAGAGTCCCTTGATTATGTTTTTAAAATAACCAAATCACCTAAACAAGCCTTAAGGACTTGAGGAGATGGTGAGGGCACATGGGATTCGTGTCTCATGAACCATCCTGTCAAAAGTTCAACCCCACAGCAACCACTTTGGTAGCTAGCACAGGGATTTATCCCAGAAAGACACCCATTATTGAGAACAAGAAGAAATACTAAGCATCAGACCTTAGAACAAAGTACTAGCAACTTCTGGTATACCAAGTGCAAATTTTGGGGCAATTAAACAAATTGTCATACTAAACACAATTCTGCATCAAGTATGACATTTAGATCTTATCCAAGCAATTGACATACCGTGTTGCGCTTGGACATGGTTCTTGTTAGCTGTGCTGCAACCCCAAAATCACCTGTCAACATTGTCATACACCAAAGTTGGGTCAATGTGTTTTTACAAGTACAAGAAACTTATGAACTTCACATGCAAAACAAAAACTGAAAACAATAGTAAAGAGCACTTTATTATACTCCATTTCTATTGTCAAAATGAAATGTTGAAAAGATAAAAAAATTAAAGGGCAAGGAAAATCCTTGCCACCCTCTTTGATGATGTCATAATGCTATTAATGTTATGGAGAGTATGAAAAAGTATGATTATCATCAGATGTGAAAGATCAGCGTGATTCAAGTGTTACAAAAACGTCCTTTTATTGTCCCTCCCTAGAGAGTACACCACATATAAGCAAATGATCATTGCACTCACCCAACTTCACATCTCCTTGTTCAGTTAACAGAATATTACCACCCTTTATATCTCTGTGGACCTTGAAAATGGAGTGCAAATAAGCAAGGCCCTACACGAAACAAATATTGTTCAAATCAACAGCATATGAAATAGACATAAAATAATTTAGTTAAAAATATATTTAATTGAATAACAAAGTATGAAAATGGCATCAGCACTACACAACTTTTGAGTTGGTTAAATTGCATCCAAATATTAAACCTGAGATAACATAAAGACTGAGGCATTTTATAGGCACTTCATTGAGCATTTCTTCATGACAAAACTTAACCATGCAAAATCAGGGGAGGGGAGACCCCCTTAATGAGGTGGAATTGTTTCATTTGGATCGAAATATCCATTCAAAGTTGATCAAACCTTCAATGCCTCCCTACAAATGTAGGCTATTTGGTACTCCTCCAGAGCATCCTCGGTAACATTCATCAAGTCTGCAACACTTCCACCACCACAGTACTCCATCACAATCTAAGAAGACGCAGAAAAACAGTCACCAGTCTCAGATTTTGCACTACCCAAATTACAAAACCAACAATAGCTCTATCATTTAGCAATTTCACCATTAACCAAAGCAAATGCTATCCATTACCCAAAGATACTCTTCTCCTTGGTAGCTCCCCAGGTACCGAACAACATTAGGGTGATTGCATTGCTGCAGCATCTCAATTTCACCACAAATTTCTTCATACCCCTCCTCCTAAAAACAAATCAAAATCAAACCCCGAACAAAGTAACCAATCAAATGCATAAGAAACCGAAGAAGATAACAGAAACAGACCCCTTGAGACAAGGAAATGACTTTGATCGCCACGAGCTCCGAAGTCTTTATATCCCTAGCTTTATAAACCGCGCCATAAGACCCCTTCCCTGGCATTCCCAATACCACAAAAAATAAAAGGAAAGGAAAAAAACCGCTCTAAGCAAAATTCCATTCAGGAAGAAATGAAGGAGAAGCTGAAACACATTGAAGTTGAAGTACAAGAACCCACCAAGTTCATTGAGCAACTCGTACTTTACTGTGGGGTCTTCTCTGGTAACGCTATCGGGTATGGAACTCGACGACATTTTAGTGGTTTGGCGATACTCTTCGCCTTGCGAGGATCCACTGCCCCTCCTCTGCTTCCCAAACCCTAACTCCGACGAGGCCTGCATGCTCGCCACCGCCCTACTCATCGTCGAACCAGCGCCGCTGCTCGTCCTTCTCACCACGGTCCCACTTATCGACTCTCTCTCGCTCGACGACCTGACCACAAAAGTGGAGAACCCATCGCCATCTCCGTCATCGTCGATGGAGCCTCGCTTGAAGTCACGTGACCCCCTCGTGGTCCGATTGCGATCGGGCTTGATGATCATAGTGCCGAAATCGCCGCCATTTTCGTCCTCCTCGTCGTCGAAGTAATCGATTGAGGCTCCGCCGCCGAAGTCTTTGGGAAGGTGTTTGAGGAGCGGAGGGAGTGAAGCGTCGTCGTCTTCGTCTTCGTCTTCGTCGTCTCGAGCATTGCCCTTGTAGACCATTGTGGCGTAGAGGTCGGGTTCCGGGTCGGAGCTCTTGGGCTTGCTCCGCCGCTGCCTTTGGTCTCGATCGGATTCGGAGTTGGAATCGTCATCTTCGTGGATGACAACGGTGGAGTAGAGTTCGGGTTTAGGTGGGATTTTTCGGGTCCGGCGGGTGTTGGGCATCGGATCCATTTCTGATTGGGTGTGACAGAGAGAGGGCGGGGAGTGTGTGCGTTAGCTGATGGAGAAGGCCATAGCTGGGATGGGAGTGGGTGCAACTCTCTCTGCCTTATTGGAACCAGCTGTTGAGCACGATGATACTGTTTTTGGGATTTTGGGGTTTTAGGTTTTTGGGCTCACATCTATTAGTATTTGCGGTTTGAGCCCAATATGTTTTTTTGCTTCTTGATATAACAAAGCTCGTGTCTCTGCAACGGGCCTTTGTATTCGCAACCAGGAACTCAGTCGATCTGTATTCACCCAGCCATCTGCCCACTGCACCAAGGCATCCATAAAAATTACGAACTACCAACTTTGCCCCTTAATACACTTAGAACTTTTTCTTTTGAAAAAGAAAAAAAAATTATAAAAAAACATGGGCAGCCATGCCAGGGAATATCCTTATCTAAGAGCATCCACAATAGGAGGGTGTATAAGAGGATGTATATTAAATATACACCTTTGTCGCTGGAATCATCTTCAATGGGAAGATGTAAATGGTTGTAAAAATACATCACAACCATGGAGATATAAAATTAGATGTACATTTGCATCTTTGTTTGCAGGGGGACACACAAGAGAAAAAGGGGAAGGGAATGATTGGAATTCAAAATGGAAGGCCTAGATTTCATGCAATTTGCATTGCACTTCCAATGGCCTAGATTTCTACATATATATTTTTATGTTAGTTTGTAGGTAAAATCATATGTTCTCCACATTTAAATTTTTTTAGGTCCATTTATTTGGAAAAATAAAATAAATCTAACACACACAAAATTAATTTTAAAAAGTTAAAATATACCCAAAAAACATACAAAAAAGATTTATCACAAATAAATCAGATATGCATATTTGGATTTACATCGTTTTTCATTTGAGCAAAAAACGTATTTACACCCCCTGAAAATGTAAATGAGATGTAAAAGTGGTTTTACACCCCCGAAAATGCACCCCCACTGTGAATGCTTAATCTCCCTATAAATTTATTCTCCACATCCAGTCATTCTCCAAACATGGAAAAATTAAACTTTTACTCAATAAAAGTATGATAGATATGCAGAGATGGATTCGACCAGTTGATTAGGACAGTGTACGCTATAAAAAAACAAGCATTATTCCACACACCTTTGTTATATACAATAAAGTTGGAGGAATGCAATTCCTACAGTAAAAATTCATACTTCACGCGAATGCGATTGTAGTTCGTATAGATTAATGATTTTTTACAACAAGAATCCACTCATCTGCACTAGGGTAAAGATTAGTCACAATGTAGTTGAATTGTGATCCCATTATTTAGAGGGAGCTTAATAGATGATCAAGTGAATGGACTAGTAGTGTTGATACGATTACCGACTCACTTGCACAATGACTATCTGTTGTTGATATGATCTGTTTTGATATTTAGATCTTTACTTCGATCCCCTTTGATATTTTTCAATATTTGCAATATTAATCTGTCGGGGGAAGGTAAGCTTTTGGCTTTCGGCACAAGGCGTCAAGGCTTCAGTGACCAAGGGGGGCCACTGCCTCATTTATGCCCCTTCCTAGATTTATATGATGCTGCTGCAACCTATGAAATGCTCTCCATTCACAACAGCTTTTGCAATATATAGCTAGTCGGTTTGATCGTCAAGACTCAATTCTAGCCAACGTAGCAGCCTAGAGACAACCTAATTGTGCCTTTCGTTTAATAAGCACAAATAGTTACTATCAAAAAACTTGTGTGGAACGGAAATAATACTATTTTGCTATCTTCAACTAATCATTTACTTTGACGTTAAAAAGTTACCACACATAGCATGTCATGATTAGTTAATTAGCTAGAATAACAAATAATATTATCCCCGTTTCTCCCATAAATGACGTCGAAGCAATATAAAAATGTCGCATAAGGGAAGAATCATTATTTAGAGTTTAAACTGTAGATGTATAGTCTCAAAACGGTTAACCAATAGTTGCCAAGGGCAAAGGTATACGTGAAAAGAGATGAGAATCAGTGAATCCATGAAAGCAAGCAAAAAAGGTTTGGCAGGGATATCCAAATCGCTGTTGCATCCCCTTTACACAAGCTGGCTTCACAACACAACACACATATCTATCGCTTTTTGGCTCTGCTCCACCATATAGATGATAATATTCTCTCTATCTTAATTCAAAAGCAATATGAATCTCAAGAATAGAGCCGACTCATATACTACCAAAACCAGCAGTGTCTGGAGGGTTTTACTTTTGCTATTCATTCATCAATCATTTCATGAAGATCTCAAGTAGGACTAATTGAAATCTGGTTGCATGCATGCAGGAAAATTTTAAATAGTTAACTAAATTTCAAGCAAATGTCTTTCTGATAAATATACACACATCATTAATTAACTTTTATTTCACAACATAAGATGCCCATGCATTACATAAAACCAGACCAAAGTAACTTAATGCATCAGAAGCAGCTGCTACATTTTCTGCACATCAGGAAAACCCAAACTTGTGTGCGGTGCGTGAGACCAGCTACATACTCAAAACTTGCACACCCAGGAGACCATTTACTCCAACTTGCACGACCTAAGCAACCTAATTTAAGTCTACTCTAACACCAGAACAGGGTCCACATTAATTTTACAATAAATAAACACACAGCACCAGCCCCAACATAAAATGAAAAGTATCATCAAACAAACCTAGGAACCGCCCTGCAAACCAGTGGGCTCTTCATCTCCATAGACAGTTTCAAACACTCGGACAAATCCACATCACTTTTCTCAGAAGGAACCCAATTGAAGTTCTGAAGCAACTGAGCCAGCCAGAGTTGAACAGAAGCCAATCCCAAGGCTCTTCCAGGGCACACCCTCCTCCCAGAACCAAAGGGAGCCAGCCTCAGGTCAGTGCCCACGATGCTCACTTCCTCTTCCATGAAACGCTCGGGCCTAAACAATTTTGGCTCAGACCAGACCTTTTCATCATGAGTTATTGCCCACATGTTCACCATGGCTGTGGTTCCTGCTGGGATGAAGTTTTCACCGACATAAACATCATGGATTGCAATGCGAGCCCATGAGAGCAAAGGCCCTGGTGGGTGCACCCTCAGACACTCTTTCACAATGGCTTGGAGGTAGGGCAGGTTAGGGACATCAGAGCCCAAAACAGGCCTTGAGGCGCCAACCGCAGAGTCGATTTCACTTTGGGCTTTGGCTTGTATTTCTGGGTGCAAAACCATTCTTGCAAGAACCCATTCTAGCAGAGTAGCTACTGTGTCAGTTCCTCGGAAGATCATCTCCTGTAAAATATGGAACAATTAAATTTTTTAGAATTACACTAAATTCACCAAAAATGAGAGTTCAAATATGAACAAATTAGTACCCAAAGCACGGCGATCATGTCAGAGTCACCGAGTTTGTGATCATTTTCCATAGCAAGCAAAACATCAACAAAATCCCCACTGCAGTCGGTGTCAAAGTTGTCACCTTTGACCTTCAGCCTATGCTCTTCAATGATTTTTCCGACAAAAGCATTCACTTTTGAGACCAAAATTCTGCACCTCTTCCTCACACCCTGCAAATCCAACCAACCCAGAAATGGAAAATGGTTGTTCCAGTTGAATAAACCAAGCAGCTCATACCCTTCCCTGACCAGCTTCTCAAGCTCATGCCCTTCGCCGCCTTCCCCAAACTCATAGCAGCGCCCAAACACAGTCATCATCACGTTGTTCAAAGACCCAAAATGAAGCACGTTTTTCATCTGAACCTCACCTTTCTCAACCATCAAACTCCTAATCTCCTCAGCCATTTTCAACCCCACTTCACGTCTAAAAACTTCAGAGCCAGCCATTCTCTTAGGACTAAACAAATGGGTTGCTGCTATCCTTCTCAAATTCCTCCAGTACTCCCCATACGGCGCAAACCCCATTGCTCTGTAAAACAAAAGCTCGTAGGCCGTCTCATTTGCAGGCCTATTGGCAAAAGCAGAGCTGTTCAAAATTTCTTTAGCAGTCTCTGGCTGACTTGAGATGACAAACCGAGTTAGCCCCACGGAGAAAGACATCAAAGCTTCGGCCTTGAGGCTCTTAGCCATCTTAGCAAGCACTCGGTGACGCGTAGAACCAGTGAAAACAGTGAGTGACCCGATAAGCGGGTAACCGGGTGGACCCGGAATCGCTTTGAAAGCCCGGACCTTGCAAAAAGCCCAAGCAAGGCCACCGGGGAAGAGCCAGAAACCAAAGACAGCTATGAACAGAAACAAACAAGCAAATGCCTCAAAGCCCAGAACAGATGATTGAAGAACCATCCTGGGTATGAACAAGAGGTGGTATTCGAGTGACATTTTGGCGTCGCAGAGCTGGAATGCGAGACGCTTTGGGAGTTTGCAGAGAGGTGAAAACAGTTTTTCAGAGAGTGGGAGAGAGGAAGACGAAGAGTAAGCGCAGGGGACGAAGAGTGTGAAACGGGGGTTAGTTAAATAGAGGAAGTTAGTAGGTGAATTAACCGTGGTAAAAATATTGACTTAACTGGGGTTTAAAAAGCCCAGTCTCGAATCAATATCGATATCGTAGCTGTGTCCCATCCATCCGATCACGATTCGCGAAAAGCCCACCACGGGCCCACCTCCTTTAAAAATGCACTTTTGGTAACTTGTTTATAACAAGTAAAAAAACATTGTTATAAAAAAGAGTAATTGTTGGGGCAATACATATGTTGGGTGGGGATTGTGATTTTGAAGTGAAACTGATAATCGATTTTGAGGTGAAATTAAATTGGATTGGCTTCACTTTAAAATTACATTCGAATTAATTACAATATAACTGTTACATTTCGAGATCAGTTTCGTCGTAGCATGATATTGTCTACTTTGAGTCACTTTCTCTGCTCTCATGGTTTTGTTTCTAAGAACTCAAGAGTAACTTTCCAGTATGTCACTTATCATGAGATTGTTGTAGCTTCAATTCGCTTAACTTGAGTTCCCATGACTCAAAGTCGGTGAGCTCCAAAAGGCCTCGTGCTAAATGGATGTGGATGTACATATAAAGCACATCACTCCATCTCCGTTGGTCGATGTGGGATGTTTCAATAATAGTTTGATTTGATTTGACTTTGACAATAATTACAAAGAAAACTGAACTAAACCAAACCAAATCAATTTAAGACGGTTTGATTCGGCGATTTGGGCCTATGTCCAATTCTATTTTATTTTTCATTTTTTTAACAATGTTAGTCCAATTACAACAACAACAAAATCACAACTTGCTACATACCTTTTTCATTTTCTAATGTATCAAACCATCCTAAAACTCAACATATCATAAAACTTCAAAATTTAATATTAATATAGCTATAATTCAACATTCATATCTAGTTATTTTCTAATTAGGGGACTACACATGTAAAATTAAATATAAATATATAAGTAGACAGTCCGTTTCAGTTTACGACGATTTACAAAAGTTCAAAACCAAACCAAGTCAAATAATATATGGTTCGGTTCGATTTTTAAACTGTTTAGTTTTTTTTTTATCAAAATCAAACCAAATAGGTAATTACATATTGGATCAGTCGGTTTAATTAGTTCGATCGGATTGATGCATTTTGGTCTTCAAATTCGACAAATGATTGGCTTTCAAACTTGGAAAAATAGCTCATGCAGTCAATTAACTAATTCCCTCTCGTACCATTGGCCATGTCATTATATCGATTACATTTTCTATCAAATTCAAGGGGAATTTTATCATTTTAAGTCCACCTCCCTAGTGGTTTTAAGAGCAATGGTATATGAACTTAAACTCAATTTTCATTTTGGTCATTCAACTCATATTGGCTCGGTAATCCCTCAACTTTGTTTCCAACTTGAATATAGAAGCAATGATAATTTTATGTAGTTTTTACTTCCTACCAGCTTTCCCCGCAAAGTCGTTGCAATCGTCAACAAATTATACCATCATTTTATCCCCTAGCACAATCATGATTTCAATAAGAAGCAGCAACCTGGTAAACTACCCCACTTACCCCAATGGCAAGCCACTCCCCTTCTTATTACCATCCAATTTGATTTTCAAAAGAAATGAGCAATTTATGGATAAAGTTTGAGGGTGAAGAAGGGGGAGTGGCTAGGACACTAGGATTGGGAACTTCATTTCGTTCTTCAATAATGGTGATAGGACCAATGATTAGAGAGGAAGTGAATTTGAAGGATCATCGAAACTAATTAATATTCGAGTTAGATGACCAAAATGTAAATCGTGCATGAATTCAAATATCATTGCTCCTAAAAAGCATCGAACGTTAAAACTACTTAAAATGACAAAGTTGCCCTTATTTTTTATGTGAAAAGTAAGAACACTTCCATCTATGGTTCCATAGCAAAAGGGCAAGGGCAATGAAAGACAGAACTATTCACATTAGATACGAGGAGAGGATACATAATTTTAGTTTGGGAAGTGAAGAACATGACTAGGTATTTATAGAAAAAAAATTCTGAATTGTTTAGTGTTTTTTGTTTTTATTTGTTTATTTAAATTGGTCGTTGATGTTAGCATGATATCAAGAAACCCAGGCAACAACTCAGACAATTCTTGTTTTTGGACTGGCACGGGTAAATGAGGCCCCTTTTTGTCCGGACTGCGTTTCATTGATGTGGGGCTTGTTCTAAGCCTAGGCTTCATTTTGCCCTGGCAAATGTGCATCGGTGGAAGTGCTCTAATAGAATGTGAGATTTGGGCCAACAATACCGAGATAAATTGAAGGTGAAGGACTGCAAGAGCCATTTTCGAATTTGAGTACCGAAATGTTAATCTAACATGAATTCATTGACTATTTGCTCCTAGTATCCAACGCGTCAAAGTTGTTAGGTTAAGGGCATTTGTTGTGTGCCTATGTGAGCTTAAAAAGTGAAGGATGAGGTGGGGTCATGGACACATATGAGGTGACACTTGACTTGATGTAAAAATATGGGGCATGATCTTACGATCTTAACAGTGTGATTTTATTCGCGATTCTGTTGGCGTTTGTTTCACTTTATTTTCATTTCGCGGAGGGGGAATAGTTTTGGTGGTGAGAGGAGTGATGATGCGGACCAGTTTCCTCAGTTAACTTGTTGGGGAACTTTTTTTTTTCCATCCAAAGGACAAGGCCACGAGGAATATGGTTTTGCAGTTTTCAAGGTGTTTGTTTGTCATAAATTCCTTGGATCTTGCTTGTAAAATGATTGACAACTCATGAGATTTGCTTTGGTTAAACAACCAATATATATTGTCCAGTTTCACATAGTGCAGGACTAGTTTGGTTGAAGTGTAAATGGGATCCTTGGCCTTCCTTCCTTCCCTTTGGGGAATTGCTTAACCAAAACATTAAAGCAACGTTCGAAAACGAAAGAACAAGACCGTATAAAATAGCCAAGCCCTTCCTCAGGAGAAAGACTTCTATGAAACGTAGAGAGCAGTACCACAGTGGTGGCCTTCCCCTTCTCCCTGCCCGACACCTAGTTTGTAACTTCAAGGAGTTTCTTTTCTCCCAATGTAACAGAAAAAATAAAGACTTCTATGAAACAAAAATAAGACTATTTTGTTATTTTTGATCAATAACGTTATAATACGAACGATAACACTTTCATATAATATTAGCATTATTAGTCGAAAATAGCTCTTTTTTATCCCGCTGCACCTAAATTTTTCTCCCTCCTCAGCCTTTAGCTGGAAAAAGTTGATCATTTATGTGAGCTGCAGAACGTGAGTAAAAGAGAGGGAGACGTGGTTGTTTTGTTGAACAAGCAAAGGCTGTGGTCTGCAGAAAAAAAAAGCATGCATGGCAGGCAAGGCAGTGGTGCACGCTGTACCAGCAACAGCAACAGCAACAGCAGCAGTGATGCAATGTACTAACTAAATATATCGTCAATATACAAGAGAGAGAGAGAGAGAGAGAGAGAGCAACAAAAGGCAGAGGTAGCTTTAGGGCCGAGGCAATCAGTCAGGTCATGGAGTGGTCAATAAGTAAAACGATTTTCTCTGATTTCTCTCTCTCTCTCTCTCTCTAGAGTGCAGGCACTAGTAAATAGTAATATATATGCACGTTAGTGTTTATAGTGCTGCCGGCCAGCTTTGCCAGTCTATAGCAACCAGCGGCTTTCAACTTGGACAGCTGTCCCTCCCCTGTTCTGTTCATATTTATTAGGGCTGGGTATGTCTGCACGTATATTTGGTCCATTTGGGGTCATTGATTGATTGCCATGAGATATGAATCCAAATAAGAAAAGAAGCGAGCAAGTGCCAAGTGGGTGGAGTGGAGACATAGTCTCTTGCATCGATGGAATGAATCTTTATAAGATTCTTTGTTTTTCTCTGTATTATTCTTTTAAATTTTGATACGGGCAAATATCAAAGGAGAAGAAATCGCATTTAGGCCTGTTTGGTTAATAGGAAATGAGATTTTGGGATGGAAAATTAATTATTTTTTATATTTCGATAAATTCAGGCATGAAAAATCGTTGCTTAACTCATGGAAAAGTAAGGGAAAAGTGAATCCATCTTACCAAATCGGATTTTGTTTTTCTTTTCATGGAAAAGTTTGAGGAAATGAACCAACATTAAATACACATTTTTCGTGACCATTTTATCCCTATTAATAATTTAAAATTACAATATATCATTAAATGCATTCTTATTTTATTTTATTTAATAAGAGTATAATTGAAATTTTATACAAATTTTGTTTTCCATTCCTACTTTCTTAATATTACTAAACATAAGAAAAAAAAATCTTCCATTTCCCATCTCTTGGAAATGACATAGAAATGATTTCTCAAATTCATTCCGTAAACCAAACGGAGCCTTAGGACTTCGGATGCAATATTAATAATTTAATACTCTTAAACAATCGAACTACAAACTTCTTACTTTTGTTTTAAAATTTTGGATTAAATTAAAATGAAAAAAAATAAAAACACCAATTGCATTGCATGCAGGTTCTGTTTGTTTTATATTTCAACCATATATTTTGAGCCCCAAGTCTATATAGAAGCAGAGTCAGTGACACCAAGGACCAGCAAAACCTGCCCTGTGATAAATTTTTTGCAGGACAATAACATAAAAGCCTTCTTTTTGGATGAATTTCATTGGTCTGTCTGACTCTGGTACGTATAGAGTGGCACATACTTCTACATGCACCATAAAACCATTAAATATCTTTTCACCTAGAAAACAAGATAGCCATAAATACAGTCACAAATTAATAACCAACTCTCCAAATAAATAAATAAACAATGAAAAAACACATGGGACTAATTGTTTTGAAGAAGACAGTGTGAGAAAGAAGAGGTCCATTTACGCGGCCCAACCCAAATCTCTTTCGTCCCTGCCAAAACCATAACCGCCTTATTCCGCCTCCGAAGCCCAAAGGCGGAGAGATTCGAAGCGTTGCTCGTCTGCCAAACCGAGGGAGTCAGGTAACACAAATTTCTCCAAAAGTTTGTTTGGTTAACGAGAAAATTAATGGAAGTTTGAATATTTTCGACGTTAGCATTAAATACCCAAATTTTCTTCCTTGAATTTCTTAGTAACCATTTGTTTTTCTTAAAGTGGATTTTTTTTTTTTTGCGATCTTAGTAACCATCAGGGATCGCAAAGTTACAATCTTCGATACTTTTCTTACTTAGTTAGCTAATCTTTACTTAATTTCCGAATAGCAAGGTAATTAAACAGTCAATGCTTCACAAATTTGGGCGCTTCAGTCCCTTGTGTGAAGGTTATTTTGAATTACGTTTGTTTGAATGCTGTATTCATTAGTTTATGTCTTCTTGCTCAGAAACTGTTTGTGAAAATGTTTCATTGGCAATATCTCAATTTGTTTTGTGCGTGTGAAGGCTAAGTGTTGTGCTGCATTCTGTCGGTTGGGGTGAGGATTACAAGTAAAAGAGGAGAGTAGCCATGATAGGAAGTGCTCGTGTTCGGCTGAACCGGTGGCAGCAGGCAGCCGTTGCGGTTGGCTCAGCTGTGGGCGCATTGCTGGACCCAAGAAGAGCTGACCTCATAGCAGCTCTTGGAGAGACAACTGGGCAGCCTGCATTTGAAAGAGTTCTTGAAAGAATGAAGAAGAGCCCTGAAGGCAGGGTAAAGCCTCTTGTCTACCCTTTACCTTGTTATTTGGTTATTTATCAGTAGACAATGATCTAATCAAATGATAATACGTTCTACATAATAGTATATGGAAGTTGTTCAGAAAAACTTGCTCACATGATTCCTGTTGTTTCTGCCTAGCTATCTGCCTTGTGTTTTGTTAATGAGGGTGTTGGAGTTTTAGGTTACATGTTCTTTGAAAGTCTGCTTGTTTCGATAGAGAAGTGGCATGAACTGAGCATTGTGTGCCTTAGCAAGGGAAATGATCGTATTAGCTGCTAACGATACTTAAATAATTACTTATCGAGAAAATTGCTACTTGGATTATTGACGGTACCCATCCTGGCAAATTGAGTTATATTTTAGCCTTTCGTGTAAAAATGGCAATATTGTTTTCCATGTTGCTGAGGGTGCTTGAGTTTGAGTGCTATTGCTCTTAGTTTATATTTGTATGAAAGCTAATGGAAACATGGAAAACTACTACCACTCATAATGCTTTCGTATGATTACTTGTAATGAGCTTTTAATTAAGCTGATTCGTCATATGTAACTCACTGTTGTGCTTTGTATTTACCAAATATCAAAATGTTATGGAATGAGTACTTCAAAAACATTGTATGTTTGTTGTGCAGATAAAAAATGAAGCAATCTTTGTTTCTTGCAAATTCTATTTTCTCAACAGCTTCCTCTTGTTATTCTAACACCAATGCTTTCTTTTTTCACAGGCTGTACTGTTGGAGCAACCCCGTGTAATATCTGTAAAAGTGAGTCATGCATGGGATCTACCAGAAAACACATTTGGTGCGGCCTATGCAAAGTTCATGGGGACCAGGAACTTCTCCCCAGATGATCGACCGCCAGTGCGGTTCATGGAAACGGACGAGCTTGCATACGTGGCCATGAGGGCTCGCGAGGTGCACGACTTCTGGCACACCCTTTTTGGCCTTCCAACGAACTTGATGGGTGAATCGGCACTCAAGGTAATAGAGTTTGAGCAAATGTACCTTCCCATGTGCCTGATGTCCGTTATAGGGGGGTCGGCAAGATTCAGTGAGAAGCAAAGAAAATTGTTCTTTCAACACTACTTTCCTTGGGCCATCCGAGCCGGAATGCAGTTGCACAGATCTCATGTGTGTATATTATGAGCAGCACTTTCATGAGGACTTGGAGGATGTTCGGAGAAAATGGGGCATAATTCCTGCTCCGGCTGTTCCTAAACAAACCCGAGCACCGGCAGCTTCATCTGCTATGGGGGAGAAACTGTAGATTTCTGGAGCACATGAACTGGTTAACAGACTAAATTTTGTTTGAACACGTCAAGAATTACCGTATGATTTCAATCTTCAGAAATTGAATCTCGTGGGACAAGATAACTCATGTAAATTATGTCCAGTCCTTGCCAGCACGTCTAATTATTTCATAGTGGTTTTCTATTTTTCCTTCCTTCTTATTTGTTCTATTATTTAATTTTTCTTTTATAACTTTTATAACTTCGGTGTGAGAACTGGGAACACGAGAGACACGACGGATCACATGAGCCTGGCAACGCAAAAGAAAGGCATGACATTCAAAAAGAAATTTTAAATTTTACCGATTATCACCACCACTCGAATTTCAAAACAACAAAAATGACCATATAAAGATGGCTAACAGAAATTAATCACTGGGAAAATAACAGAGAACACCAAATACGCACTAGGGAAATGCTGCTTTGTCCATGACAAGGAAATCTGTATCAGATGGTTTATGCATCTAAAAAAGAGCACTCTTGATTGAATGATCCCAACAACCACAACACCTATATTACATCACAGAATCCATAAAAGTCATAATTGTTTACATAAAGGATGGAAGGCATTGCCTCATCCAAAATAGAGGTTCCACAAAATTCAACAATGCGAAGGCATGTCTCAGTTGCCACCTGGTCCACCAAAGAGGTAATCCAGAGAAGAACCACCACCTGGGGCAGAGTGGACCTTAGTCGAGGGTCGATCCTGCACATAAGGAAAATCAATACCGACATAATAAAACACATAGCAACAAAACACACAAATAAAGACATTACAACCAACTGTGTTTTGAGCTGTAAAGACAAGTTTACGGTGGCACAATAAGTGATCAAACACCGGAACAAGCCCTATGTCAGTACTTGGGTGAAGTAAAGGTCGGGAAGCACAATCAAATCAGGAACAGGTTCACTACTACCTGTGTGCTACCCTAGAGGGAGGGAGGTACACGGGCAGGAAGCGGAGGAAGGACGGGTGAATCTTAAAATGTTAGATGGTGTAGATGAGAAATGCTTCTAGGTTGAAACTTGAACTTTTTTACAACACGGGGAAGAATGTTTTACCAAATTAGCAAAATGCTGAGATGTTTAAAGTTGTTAATCAAGACCCGCATTTTGCATGTCATGTTCTATCCTATGAATGAAATTGAAAAACACAAAAGAAAACAGAGAGCAACATTTTGATCTAACATTTAATAATAAAAAAGGTATGGACACTGCATGTAAAATAGTATAGACACGCAGGAAAACCATACCGTAATGAAGTTTCCAGTGTTCTGGCCATCTGCACGCATGTAGTTGTTTGAAGAAGTACTGTGGATGCCAGCAGGAATCTGCTTGGTGATATCTACTGGCTCAGGAGCAGGAGGAGGAGCAGTAGGTTTGGAAGCAGGCTCATTAGTCACAACCCTCCCTTCGTTTGGAATTGGTGCAGCTTGGGTGTTGTTTGCGGTCGGTTTTGGAGCCTCCCCACTCCCGAAAAGATAGCCCAAAGAACTCTGTCCCCCACCACTGCTAACTCCACGACCCATCTTCTCCAACTTCTTCTTAGATAACCCTACACTCTGTGTTACAAGTAGATAGTTAGAATAGATGTTTAGGAAAAAGAACAAACATTGCAAGATATTATACTATTGATTGCTACTGGATGCCTCAAACATATACCATCAGTCATATGCCAACAGGAAAATTTATCACAAGGACCTTATCACTTCAATGTCTTGAAATGCTTTGAAATCGAACAAGCTTATTGTTGATCCATTTTATAGAACAAAACATTTACAATAAATCCGGGAGAAAAGAAAAAAAAATCTCTTAGTATCCGCATGGTAGGCTTCTGCCTTCATCACAAAAAAGGCTCAAGCATGGGGCGTTTGGTAGGCCAAACCATTCCAGCTCTCTTTATTTTTGAAAGTTTACTTCACTATTTAATACCCAAATGATCATTTCACCTAAATTAGACACAAAGACGCATAATTTAGCAAAATGTACGCTCAAACCACAAACTTTTCCGTACAAAAAAGGGGAAAATAAACAGATCCACCATAAACTGCACAGCCAAGAAATCCCAAACCGAAGCAGGAGAAATGTCTCAATCACACAATAGAACAAAGCAACATATATAGATCTACCAACAGAAATGAACCTCAACATGCTAATCAGTGCCGGGCCATAATTTCACCCACAAAATCAACTGAAGAAATATCAAATATTCGTTATAAAAAACACACAGAGAGAAGAACAAGAGAAAGCATCAAATCAAAAACAGTGAAATCGATTAAAGGTAAGGAATTGAAAGCACAACCCAGTGATTGAAACACTGAAACCTAAATCCGAGATAAGAGGCAGAGATCTAGGGTTAGAGATAGGGCTGGGTAGGGTACCTGGTTGTTGGGATCAGATCTGGAGGGAAAGCTGTGAAGCGGAGGGAGTGAAAAACACTGTGACCTCAGTACTGAGACAGCAAAAGCTACGCCAAATCTATGCGTTATATATATGAGTACATACACTCACTATTTTTCTATTTTTATTTTATTTTTATTCTTAAAAATTGGGAGTTCATTTATACGATACTAAATACCAATTCACAAATTCAAGCTATCTACTATAAATAAAAAAAACTAAATCCCTCATAATTCAATACTGAAAAAACCGTTTGTATCCAATGGAGATTTTCATTATAATTTTTCCTGAAATTTTGAATTTTGAAGCTTTTCATTTTCACCTTTTAAAATAAAGACGACATGGCGGGAGCAAAGACAATAATCCAATTGTAAATGTAAGTGGGGAAGTAAAGTATTTTACCGTTGTTGAAGTGATTAGTCTCCACTTCCTGCCTTCTGTTTACTAATAATTTTCACTCTCGTTTATTTTTTTTTTTATACAGAATATTAAACAATTTTAAGATATATTATTGTTAGACTACTAACCGTTGATCATGCATTCAAGTACAAATTTATCTCTTTAAAGTTTTGATTGATACTGAAATTGTAAATTTAGCAAGATAACATTTTTGCTCGTGTTTGAACATTTGGGAATTACGAGTCTATATTTGAATTACAAGTTTCAAGGATTTTTGGCCAATTGCTTTCAAGTTTTTAATACTTTTATTATTATAAATAATTCGGTTCTAATTACTTTTGAGTTGCATATAGGGAGGGAAACTTAGGGGGCATTTGGTATTCTATTTAAATAAAGAACTCAAAAACTTTGATTTTTCTTAAAAACAAAGAGTTCTTAAATCTATTTTTAAGATTTAAAAACTTGTTTGGTACGTAACTTGAAAATTGTTTTCAAATCTTAAACATTTGAGAACTTGTGGGTTGTAAGAAAAAAATTGAAAAAACATAGATATTTTTGTTTTTAATAATTGGGGTGTTTTTTTAGTTGTTATTGAGTTTGAGTTTTTAAAAATAGGATTACCAAACAGATTTTCTTTATTTTGGACTCAAATTCTGTTTTTGAGTTTAAAAGTTAAATACCAAACAGACCCTTAAGATTTTTATTTTATTTTAAAATTTAAAAAATATAATACGAATAAGTTCAAATGTATTTAAACCAAACCACCACCAATAATTATGTGTTGGTATACAATACAATACAATACAGGGTATTCTTTCCATTTTTAGGAGTATTTTAATCCTTAGCCAAGTAATTGGGATAAAATGTTATGCCAGTGAGGCATTTGATGTAACCCACCTGCTGGCACATTCCATTTGTAGGCCATGCATCATGTGTAAGCCATAGTTACCAACTTACCAACTTACCATACAAGTAAATAGGTCAAAAAATTATCTGTTACTGATTGGGCAAATTTAAACCTAAGCCTACCAAAACATAAAATTCACATGATGCTTCTAATCTACCCCCCAGTAATTTACCATAAATATTTTTGCTGTTATAAATATTAGCTGGATGTACAGAAGTGAAGCACACAAAAATATATATACACTTTCTATATGCGGTGACAGGAAAATAAACCTCAATACACTGAACACTAGACTTATTATGTGCTGCATTGTTGAACATGCTATATCTGGTGTAATGGCAGCTCAGCTCATGCCTAAAGTGGAGGAATCTGGGATATCTCTACTAATATCCTGTGCAAAGCCTGTGGCCTTGAGAAGAAAGGTGCATGATCAGAGCCCTTAAGCCGGAAAACTTGTTCCGGGGGGTTTAATTCGATCATGGTCTCCTGTAGAGGAACGCTTATGGCATGATCTTCTTGAGTGACTATGAAGAACCGCCTGACAGAGCCGTAATTCGTGCCGGAAAGAGAGAGCTTCTCTGTCACTGGTGCAAAAGGGATTGGCCTCATGGACACTGATGCTAATGCAACATCCTGGTTTGGAAGGAACATAAATAAAAGCTTCAATATCAACACTGAATAAATTGTGACATTTTTTGAAAGCAGATCACGCCATGCTATAAGCTATATATACCTTTGCAGGACTTTGATTGAACAATAAGTCTTCAGCCAATTTTTTGTCAAGATTAATGGCTGTTGGAGGTTGATCCTTCCCATTGGCATACAAGAAAATCTGAGCCCGTCGCATCAGATCATTCGACCCGGTCTGCATTAACACGATAAACTAGTTCAATTTATGAAGAAGAGGAACACAAAATACTTGAATGCAATTATAATTGTTGTGCTGTTTTCTCTTATCTATTTTTCCCCTACCTGTTGAGCAAACAGATTGAGAGTACTTTGCCCACTAGCTAACATTGCTGCAGAAATGAATATGGCTTTTGCAATTTTTGATGGAAACAACTCCATTACATATGAGATGCATGTGCCACCAAAGTCATGTCCAACCAAAATTACCTGCATTTTAGAGGATAAAAAAATAAAATTCCTGGTACATTAAAATTAATCATCTATCATATTCATATCGCAGAGTCACAGAGAGAGAGAGAGAGAGAGAGAGAGAGAGAGAGAGAGAGAGAGAGCAGAAACCTTCTTCCCATCCCCAAGTTTCTCAAGGATGTCAGTGAGTGGCTTTACATATTGTGCAAGACTTGTAATGCTGTTGGTATCAAAGGAGTGAACTCCAGAACCTGTCAAGTCAACTGCATCAACTTTGAACCCACTTTCTTCTAAAAGTGTCATGCTTTTATACCAACACCAAGCACCAAAGCCACCTCCATGAACAAGGATGAAATGATTGGTTTCCAGACCATCAGTCTTTACATCCTATAAATGAAATAAAATTATATCAGTTCAAAATTGTAAAAGCAATTGAGCCAAAAAAAAGACTTATTTTGTTTGAAAATATGAAAATATGCAGAGTCAAATGTTGTTGCTTTGTAGTTAAACTATGGCATGTCATATCTCAGGTAAAGATATTTGCAGCGTCCAATGTGGAATTTTGGACGCAAGCTTGGAACTGATCAAACTTATTTAACCAATCCTTAGGAGCTGAAATATTCAACCGTCCAACAAAACCAAACATGATGCCAAAATGTAGTTTACAGCAAATGCAAAACTAGCACAAAACAAAACATGTCATGTAAGGTGCCACATAATGTAGTTTAAATAGTATAACCCTCTTAACGTACGGTTCTGTGCCTAGCTAAGCCGTACTGCAAATTGCTCCAAGAATCAGACCAAAATAAAAATAAAAATTGCTCCAAGAATTGGTCCACGGCGTTGACCAACTCAGTACACTGTTCCTAAAGGTTCATTCAGAGAGAGAGAGAGAGAGAGAGAGAGAGACTTTAATTGCTAGTATTCCAATTCCCAGCCTTAAATTTGGATCATATGATTCTTGATATGAGTGTAGATTGCTATAAACAGAGAAAATAATTTACCAGTCATTAGATTCCCATAATCCTTATATGAACGAGAATGAAATAACTTTGGATGAGGCTAAGTGCATATGCAAACATGTTCAAACCTGCTTATCAACAAGCTCTAGGGGCTGAAAGCTGACAGCATCCGAACGCAAACGTTGCCTAGAGCTGGAGCTTTTTGTAAAGCTCTGATTCTGTTGGCCAGGAGAGGGATAAACCACGGAAGTGGATCGGTTAAGCGGTATCGATGAAGCGTTCTTCTGGTGGTTCTGGAACAGCAGAACAGCCTCTATTGCTTGCTGTTGAAGCAGCAAATCATCCGCAAGCATCTCTTTCTTCTTGCTTGAACCGTTTGATCTTCTAGTGCTAGCAATGGACGACAAGAAAGGTGAAGATTTGGAGGGCTCTCTGTTGAAGTTATTGTTGTTGGGTTTCTTGTGTGATGGTGAGAAACATACCAATGAGTTCCCCATTTTCTTGCTTTCAGAAAATGAGAGAGAGCCTCAGAGTCAGAATATGAAGCATTATTAATGTGATGGGGAATGCTAATGTAGTAGATAGAGGAAACACAAAGTTGACCAAGTTGTTATTGTTGTAGCTAGTATTACAAAAACTAGCTACAACAAGTTTAATGTGGAAAACGAGAGAGAGAAGAAAAAGTTACAAGAGGGTTTGTGTTTCAAATATACAAATGGAACATTTGTGTCATTTATTGAAGTCAAAGAAAAGCGCTTTGAAATCAGAGGATTGATTGGAGTTGCGATAATTCAATTCCCTTGTTAAAAAGCAAAACAGAAGAATTTATTCTTTTTGTTTTCTTCTTCTTCTTTCTAGCCATTTATTTTGACCAAATGGTCAGCTTCCAAAGGTCCCATAGCCAGAGGGGCCAATCACGTTGTTTACTACGATTTGTTATATTAGGAGCGTTCAGAATGGTTTGTACAAGTTTTATTTTGATACACACCCATATTAGGAAGGAGTAATCAAATCTAGGACTTAGGATGTAACGGTAAATGCTCTTAACTATTTGAGCAACCAACAAGCCCCTTGCATTGTTTGTACAAGTTAGAGGAAGCCCCTTCATATTTGCTGTGGTTTCTCAGATTTCTCAAATCGTGACAGTTGAACGAAGACTTTTCTTTTATTTATTGTTGTTTCCGGGCCTCTGTTTGCTTGACTTTTCAAATTTCTTTGGTTTTGGATTCTTCCAACTCAAGTCAAACTCCCATGTTGGATACTCGAAAGTTCAGACCAAACTCACATGATCGACCCCAAATTCAAAAATCTCTAACACTTACTAAACATATAAGATAACAGAGTTCTATTAAAGAAAAGATGCATAACAAAGGATAAATGTATTGGATTTATCAGTGTACATATTCCTCCTGACTTGGTACAAGGTTATATCATTACCCATCTATATCATCAACAGTTAATTGTATTCTCACTGAAACAATGTAGAAATCCCAAAGAAAATAACCCGCATCCAACTTGGATTTAGTTAGTTTAGATGCCTAGCTGTAACAGCTTGTTTTCTAAACACAAGCAACAGTGCTTCACTTTGTATTGCAATCGTGAAGCCATTACAGGATTTTCTTCTTCCAAATGCTCCTAGTTGTGTATATCAATGGCTGGACACGATTAAAAAGCTTTTCAAAAATCTTCCAGTTCATGCAGGCAACAGATGGACCCTCAAACACATCATCGTCACCAATGTCCATATTTCGAGTAACTCACATCATCAAGTCGCTTCTCTCAACATTAAACAGTAACTAGTTATGCCAGCATCAGACATCAAGGTCACCAGTCCTTTAACCACTCTCCTTGTTGCATGTCAGGATCAGGCATCGAAATAGGAGAACGACAGTAGAGCTTTCAAACAAGTTATATGACATTACATCCAAGGTTGAAAGTATCTTGTTCATACCTGCATGTAATATGGTACTTGTAAGAACTTAGGGCTTGTTTGGTAGGGAGGACTAGACTAGACTAGCAAAATGCCTACATTTCATCTGCATTGAAGGCATAATATGGATATGTTGCCTAACTTGGAGGAAGAATGGGGACTATATATAAGAGGTTGATGACTAAAACTTATCCCACTAATCCACTTGAAAATGTTGGAATTATGAGGGATAAGTTTTAGTCATCAGCCTCTTATGAATAGTCCTTCATTCTCCAAGTTAGACAACAAGGTCCATATTATGCCTTGATTGCACATGAAATGTTGGCATTTTGCTAGTCTAGTCTAGTCCTCCCTAACAAACAAGGCCTTAAGGTTATATCCACCTATATCATCTATAGCCAAGACCCATATAGAAGAGAACAAGATTAGAACTGGAGGATTACAGATAATGAATCCAACAATGGCATTCCCAAATAATCCAATAACCATACCTCTCCGCACTACATTCAATTCTGCACGGCATAGAATTGAGGAGCAAGCTCAGTTAACCACAAATAATCGATCCTAGTTGTGTTGCGGATGTATTTACGATTAGTTTCGACTAGTTCATTGAAAATTAGGCACTCTGGTTTGTTCTTGAAAAACACGGAAGACGGGTGGATCGAAACTATCTCACCGTTTGCTAAAGCCCTGTCATTTGGTTAGGTAAATGTGAGAGGTCGAGCATGACAAAAAGAGAGAATTAAATAATGCACATAAAAAGGGTACAAGTTTTGGAACCTAAAGAAACCAGCCAAAAGAATTTCAAAACATGTCAAGGTAAGATTAAGACCTGTATGATCCCTCAGGCTGCTTTAAAGCTGCATTGAGGAAGAAAGAAGCTGCAAGGCATCTGCAAAACTGAATCACGTCGTCACCACAAGAGGCAACACGAAGACCCAATTGTTCAACATTTCGTCGAATTTGGCTGCAAAAAAACACTTATTAAATTTAGAGAAGCTAATTTATTGGATCTACACCATTAATAGACGCACTGATCTTCCATAAGGGTGGCAAAAAAACCTAGTGCGACTGTGTGAGACCAGCTGAAACATGTCCATAGCTCAACAAGGAATTGAAATAGCCAACCTGTGAATGTCACGAGCATGCCTCAGGGAGCGACTATCAATGAAATTTTCCTTGCACCATTTTCGGAAAGCTTTTTCACGCTTCTCTTTACTAAGACCTGATCTCTTTTCCAAGAACTCATTGGATGCTCTATATACATTAACCAAAGTGAGATGGTCTCCCTCTGAACTTGCAAAGGATTTCTTTGTAGTTCTCGACTGCCAACAGGAAGAAATATATAGCGCTTTTAAGTTAAAGTAATATTGTGAGATCGTAAAAAGAGATATTAGTATAGTTTTATTCGTATTACTAAAGCAACAGGATTAAGACCAAGAGTTCACCATATTGTGAGATCATAATGGAAATGGAGAATGAAAACTCAAGAATGGAATGTTAATCCACCATTGCGTTACACCATTCACCAAATCACCCCCCATAATATCCATGCTTGACTTTTCTACTTCTACTCATTCAATCAAACTGCTTACCATCACCCTTATGCGAAAAAGATATTTTGACAAACAACTCATCAACTCACTTCTATTATACTTTCCATCTACATAACCTATGAGAAATTAACAAGGACAAATATGTAATGAATCATACACAAGTACCTCTTCTTTTTGTCACGGGGAGTATAAAATATAGATTCTACTGAGAGCATTGCAACAGTTATCAGCATCTCTTCCAGGCAATTGAATTCACTTGCTAGGATTAGAGCTTTTGAATAAATTGGGTCTAAGGGAAGGCAAGCCATTTGGCGTCCAACGGGATTTGATAATTTACAGTCATCTGTTAAAGCACCCAGCAGGAACAATTGCTCTAGTGATTTGACAATAGCCGACCTGCTCAAATGTGTAATAGATTCATGTATGATAAATTTCTTTGATAGATAATAAATCAATATTTATTAGAAGAACTAAACTAACTGCTTGACAAAAATAAATTAAAGCAGCCATTTGCTTTCTCATCATTAAAAAGAAACAAACGACAAAACCTATCCAAAATCTTACCTTGTAGGCTTTTCTATGAAGTCAAAGCCACTGATATCATCAACACCCAGAGCCTTAAGTTGCAAAATGATATTAGAGAGGTTGCACCGCTTGATCTCTGGCTTTGTTGAATCCTCAAATTTCCCAAATTGATCCTCTTGGTAGAGGCGGAAGCATTTCCCTGGTCCTTCTCGCCCTGCACGCCCACTGCACAATAAAATTATGTATCACAAAAAGTTATCTGTTCTTAAGCATCAGTTCAAGTATCAGGGTCATCAACTAAACGATATGATACTACACTGTTTAAAAGTGTTCACAACAGTGAGCTTCCAAAGAATTCTAACAGTTTGTATAACATAAACGTAAATTGAATAACTTTATTATCCTCTAAAATGATATTTGTATTTAAAGAATTCTTTGGATCCCCCAAAAATGGCAAGCCATGCCTACCTCCTTTGAAGAGCTTGTGCTTTTGAAATTGGAACAACAACCAAAGATTCCAACCCTTTGTTCGGGTCATAGTAACGTGCTTTTACTAACCCAGGATCTATAACGTACTTTATTCCAGATATTGTCACGGATGTCTCAGCAATATTTGTTGCCAATATTACCTAACAGAACAATGTAACACGATTAGATAGAAAGAAAAGAATACATGAATATATATCATAAACCTATTTCCAATAATATGTATTGCTCTACACTTCACAATTTGTTATGCAACAATCACAATACATCTTCATGCTTCCTATTCATATAGGATAAATGTCTAAGCTAATGAACATCATTAAGTTACCTTACGAAATCCATGAGGGGCCGGTGCAAAAACTCGCATTTGCTGTTCTGAAGGAAGAGATGAGAATATAGAAACAGCCACTAGTTTTTTACTGTTTTCTGGTAACTGTTTAAGTCTTTCTTTGACAAGTCTTTCTACAGATTCGATTTCTTCTTGACCCGTCAAGAATACAAGTATATCACCAGGGCCCTCCTCCAGATGAATCTAATAACACATACATACATACATATATAAGAACATGTATGTTATTTAGGAATCACCATTTAAGGTCTATTTTCTGCTTAAAGTGCTCAAAATAGATTCATAAGGTAAACTGAGCATATTCTGTGCATGCCACAAGCTAAAGGGGCTATCATCCATAGCAAAAGCAAATGAACTCTACTCACTCATAGAAACTCAAACAGACTTGCAACTTGCAAGAAAAATTTTGCTTGACACAAATACTGACAAAGTGCACTAAATACCTGAAATATGGTGGCTAACGAAGCATCTAGATAATCATTTTCAACATGAAGAGTATAAAATATATCCACAGGAAACTGCCGCCCTTGGATGTGAACAGCTCTTGCACCACTGAAGTACTCAGAGAAGATTCGTGCATCCAAGCTGGCAGACATGATAATTAACTTCAACGGGGTCCGTCCTTGGTATTGCTTGAGAAAATTGAGGCCCTGAGCACCGTTTTCTTTCAATTGTATGTCATTATTTGTTTTCTTGTTTTTAGTATTTTGGAGGTTATTGAGGGATTTTGACCTTGCATCTTGTACACTTTTTAGCAAGCCTAGCAACACATCAGTGTGGACAGTTCTCTCATGAGCTTCATCAACAATTATGACTGAATACCTAGAGAGATGTGGATCCAACAGTGCCTCCCTGAAAGTGCACCAACCATTACATAAGTTCAGACCTGAGAAGAGTGAGACTGAAGGACATTCGTGAATTATGAAAAAGCTTGATATGCACACATATCAAGTATCAACCACATTAATTTACTCTAGACGGACTCCAAAATGGTTTCACACACCAACCAGAAAGCAAATTTCTTGCTGAGAACTGTCTCCACATATGCCATAATTGATTGTAAAGTATGTTCATGAAGCTTCTAGATGAAAAATGCTAGAGAGCAAACATAACGCCTAACAAAGTTATAAATAGGTTTTACCTCAGTAGCAATCCATCTGTCATGTACTTGATCCTTGTCGAACTAGAGGTCATGTCCTCAAATCTGATGGAGTAACCAACCTTTTCACCCAAATTTACGCCACATTCCTCAGCAACCCGTTTTGCCACAGTCACGGCAGCCACACGCCTAGGTTGAGTTATCCCAATGAGTTTCCCATCCCCGCAAAACCCAGCATTGTACAAAAACTGAGGTAATTCTAGGGAAAAAAAATTACCATAGGGAAAACAACATCAAGTTGCAAGCTCAGAACTTCAAAATACTTTGCACAAAATACCTAACATGCTACAAAAATAAAAGGAAAAAGAAAAAAAGAGCATACGTGTTGTTTTTCCGCTTCCAGTTTCACCAACAATAATCAAAGTATCGTGCTTCTGAACCTCCTCAACCAGTCGTTTATCCACTGGTAATTAAACAACACCAATATTACATTCCTAAAAAAACAAAAAACGTAAACAGAACGATTATTTAAAGCAAGTAGTCTCAGTACCAGAAGCGATTGGAAGAGATTTCCTGTGCTGCGCAAGCGTTTGCCTCCTAAAACAAAATCGCACATTTTTAGCATGTCCTGAGTTTCTGAGCAACCAAACAGAAAGTAAGAAGCTAAAAGGTGTTTACTTGGAAAAGGCATCGAGCTTGCGATTACCATCGGACAAGTTTCCTTTCGGGCTTTTGGTAGAGCTGTTCAGCCGTCCTTGACCTTGAGCCATTGAAGCTCAGAGAGAGTTGTGGAAAATCGGTGAAGTTGCAGAACCGAATAAGAAAAAGAAGAGGGCTGGGGTTTTACTGTAACCGTTAATCTTTTTGGTCGAAGGGTTTTACCGGTTTAGTAACGTGAAGTGTAAAATTTTATTTTAGTGGGCTGGGATGGCCCAATAATAATCAATTTATGGGCTTTTAAATACATTCGAGAATTCCATCAGTACATCCACAGCTGCTAAAAATATTTCTAAAGTTTATTACCCGGAGTCGATAAAATTAAATTAATTTAGAGCATCTATAATAAGCTTCCTAAACTACATCTATAGCTAAAATTTAGAGAGGAATTGAAAAAACCCACCTCCAACCATGCTCCCGATTCAGCTCGTAAAATAGGGAAACCTCTAGGAACTCCTAAATGTAAGGAGAGAGAAAGGACTCGTAGTGATCCCCTATAATTAAATGTTTCTTTATTTAATATTATTTTAAGCATTTATTTAATGTCAACTATTTTTTATTGTTGTTTTTGTGTCTACACTTTATTCAAAAATTGAATTTAAAAACATTTATGACTCTTTAAACTAGAGAGTATGTTGGAGTTGAAATTTTATAGAGGGCTCATAAAATAGTTTTCTAATGTTTTTAGTTAAATTTTAACTAAAAAATAGAAACCATGATTGTGGATGCTCTTAGACGGTAGGTTGCATTGAAAAAAATGATATGGTCCTAAACAGCTAAGGTATGGAGAACATATCGTCCCAAAAGTACTATTTTCATCACGAAATATTTATTTCACAGACAATGCTATGAAACAAATTATGAAGATTCATTTGAAAAGATTATTTGGTCGTTCTCATTATCTCACCCAAAAATTGTCTTTCAGAAATTGGGCTTCTCTAAAAAGGATCCTGTCAGTCGGGAATAATTATAATTAAACACCAAAACCTTTTTTCATAACAGATTGGCAATCATCGAACATTGATATTGCAAGGTACATATAGAATTACAAAATAAACCTAACTCACCTAAATATATATATATATATATATATATATATATATTCAGTTCATCAGAGCCTTCTTTTTGGGGTAGGAAACAAATGGAGACAATATTCTCAAAAGCTAAGAAAACTAAAGCTGAGGACAGCAGTACCAAATAACCAATGATGTACATAGCAGTTAATTAAACCTAACTCTTTCAGGTAGTAGCTACTGGCTAGTATATGCTGGGCTGGGTTTGTTTTGCATTTGCGCATAAGAAGTCCTTCTGCACTTGTCATGTTCTGCACTTGATTCTAATGAGTACTAAATGCCAAATATGAATCCACGTCGGCTTTGGTTAATGCCGGCTTTAAAGAATCTTTTGCAGTCTGGAAATGGCGATGGCACACAACTGTGGCAGATATGTCTTCCCTCAGAGCCACTATTCCAGCTTCCCTACATAGACCCTCCAGCTCGGCTCCTGTGAATAGCTCAGTATCTTTTGCTATTTGTTTGAGATCAACATCATCTCCTACGCTCATGTTACGAGTATGTACCTGAAGTATCTCATATCGACCTTCTAAATCTGGTGGTTGTACAAAGAGCGCCTAGAATTTCCAAAACATAACAGAGTTAACTTATCTCTTTGACACCATGCCAAATTTTGTTTTCTAGAATTTTGTCTCTCACCTCGACAACCAGACCATGAGAAAGGACCCCAACCACAACAAGAACGAAAAGAAAAAAATTGGAAAAAATTAAGTGACACATAAAATGGCATAGTCACATGATAGAACAAACTTCTTACCAAATCAAAGCGTCCTGGGCGAACTAATGCAACATCAATCGCATGAGGACGATTCGTAGCAGCCAAAACAAAGACTCCCTGAAAACCAAAGGAGAGTACAATTTAAAGCCACAGGAAATGAGAACTAATGCAGCATGGATACGTATCACAAATTGATTTTAAAATTATTGCAGAAGTAAAAGAATTTAAAGGGATATAGTGCTTACCTTGGCCTCTTCTAAACCATCCATTTCAGTCAGCAAAGTAGATAGAAGCCTTTCTCCAACGGTACTGCTGTTGCTTGAACTCCCACCTCTGCCGATTTAAGTTAAACAAAAAAGTTATGAGACTTGTATGTAAGTAGAAGCTCATCATGGAATTCTCATTAGATTAAGTGTACTTGTTCCAATACACAAAATAACAAATCATCAATGTGCAGATTAATCCTAAAACTGCAACATACTAAGTTACTAACCTTTTGGCACCAACAACATCCGCCTCATCAAAGAGTATTATGCTGGGTGCTGCAAGGCGAGCTCTCCGAAAGGTATTGCGCAGCAAAGCTTCACCCTCTCCAACATACATTGAAAACAATTCTGCACCACTGATTCAAAGTTTATGAATTCAGGCATGCAACTCTTCTACTTTGTCGAATAGACTAATTATAATTTTAAAAGTTTCAATGGCCTATAAGGTGAGTAGCTTCTTTCTAAATAAGTAGATCAAACTTTTCAATCTAAGAAAGAAGTTCAAACCTCAAAGAAAAAAAAGAAGCTTGGGCAGCATGTGCAGCAGCTTTAGCAAGGGTGGTTTTTGAACATCCTGGAGGACCGTAGAGAAGAATTCCACGCATGGGTGATATTCCCAGCCTTGTAAACGCTGAAGGATGTTTAATAGGCCACTCAACGGCTTGCTGGAGCTTTTTCTGTCAATGAGAAGGTGAGGTATAATTAGTATTGTGAGAGTTCAGACTAAGATAAACACAAAACTTTACGCACCTTCAAATCTTTTAATCCTCCTATATCTTCCCAAGTCACTTTGGGGATTTCCACCGTAACACCTCTTGTTACACTTGGGCTAACCACAGACCTTGCATGCTTCCAGTCTTCTGTTGTCAAGCTAAACACACCAGCATCTTTATTTGCACCTAAGTTTCTTTTAATTGCAGGCATAGCAGCCTCACGACATAAAGCTTCCAGGTCAGCCCCAACAAATCCATTGCAAGATGCAGCTATGGCTTGGAGGTCAACGTTGGAATCCAAATGAAGCTTTCTTGTGTAGAGCTGAGCAATCATAAGCATAGTTATAAGTGTATCTTACACTCATATTTCTTGAATTTCTATTAAACTACCTGAACAACAACTGGATGTTTAAAAGGAATAATGTGTGGCAATTTGAGCAATATGATAAGTTGATCAACGTTACAAAAAAAAAAAAAAAAAAAAAGTAATCCAGAATTCTCGCTTAAAAAAATATTTTAAGCATCACTATCACCTTGAGAATTTGAATGCGTTCTTCTTCAGTAGGTGGAGTAACTTCAATTTCAACATCAAAACGCCCAAATCTTCTTAGTGCTGGATCGATTGCTTCAGCTCTTTGTATGCAACAAATATTAATATGGAATTATATACAAGAACTAAATGAATGGTCTTAAGTAACAAAACCTACATATGTGCCAAATAGAATATTAATAACAATGAGAAAGCCATGAGCTCTTCTGCAAATGAGCTAACTGGCAATGAGATGAACATAATGCATAAAACTTTACGAGGACAGAGTATCAGAAAGTTCAAAACCATGACCAAAATAACAGATCATAGCACTCATCAAACAATTGAATTTTGTAGAAATGCCTACACATTATCAACTGGTTAATAACCAGATAAAATCACATCATAAATTCTAGGAGATGAAAAAAAAATTACCTGTTAGTGGATGCAACAACAACAACTTGTGGTATGGATGCCGAGGACATCTTGTAGTCCATCAGCGTAAGGAGTTGAGAAGCTATGCGAACATCTTGCTCTCTTCTGCAATTGAAACATAACTTAAACATATTAACTGGGGAATGCCCAAAGATTGGAGAAAATAGCCAGCATAAACTAGCAGCTTTTTTTTTTTTGGGTGTAAATTTATAAAGTTAAAAGATCAGATTTTTAAGGCAGGATACATTAGAGTTCTCTGTAGCATCATTGGTTTTTACCTAGAATCACGGCGAGGACAGAGTGCATCTATTTCATCTATAAAGATAACTGATGGCTTGCCCGACGATTTATGCAATGAAGCCTGCGAGAAAGCCTCCCGTAAAAATTTCTCACTTTCTCCAGCATGTGCTTTGTGAACAGAATGTGGACTGTACAGAAAATACCATAAAAACAAGACAGAGCTTAATAAAAGAAATCAAAATCATGAGAACATAATATGATCAAAACTTATCCAAGTAAAGAGCAACACTGTAAAAGACATCATTTCATTTGAACCCAAAGATCAATACAGAGATTAAAGAATAACAGGGTACCTGATCTCAATTAAATGTGCACCACATTCCTTAACCACTGCTCGTACCAAGCTTGTCTAACATGAAAAAGAAAAGAAATTTATACAAATACAAACTTTGCAACCAATGTTGCAACTTTGGCAATGAGCAAACAAATAAAGAAAGCCTTAGAGGAAGTAATGATTCAATACCTTTCCGGTGCCCGGTGGACCGTAGAGAAGCAAACCTCGACGCCACTGAATGAAAACCCAGAAACCAGTTAATCAGATACAAGAGCAAAGGTAGGAAAATAAAGAGAAAGTGAGTTTTTGTTATGTGTTACTTTGAGACCGAGAGTTTGGCCTTCACGCGGATAGAGAAGAGGGTAGATGATGAGTTCTCTGAGAGCTTCGAGAGCTTCAGCGTTGCCAGCTATGGCTTCTTCGGCTCTCCATTGCACTGTGACGTTGGCGTTGTTGGTATTGGTCTTACTGCTGCTACAAAAGCTATGGTTTTCCATCTCAACGCGCGAGAGACAGAAAGAGAGGGAGACCTGAGAAAGAAGGAAGCTCTGTGATTGTGAGGCAGTGACTGTCGCCGCTCAACGGCGCTAGACGTGGCCTCTGGCAGACGAGGTCATGCAAATTACAATTAGAGCCTTTAGGTTTTATAGTGTCGGGCAAGACGTGTCTTTTTCCTTTGTCTCCTTTAGTTTACGGCGTTAAGAAACCCTCTTGAAAACTTGGGTGGGCCGGGTCTATGGTTAACTTAAACCTTACCAGAGGTTTAGGGTTGGCAATCAAACAGAGCCAGAGAGATGTGCGGAATTGCCTTGATCATCCATGGCGTTCGTTTTGATTTATCGTCCCTGCTCATCAATTCTACATTTCCAGTCCCGACGTCTGAGCAAGTAAAGCCTCCCTCTCATATTTTGTTTTTGGGTCAATAATCAAAGCTATTTTTGGCTTACCCATTTCACTGAAACTGACTTTGTTGGTCTCGAGCAGCTAGTCTTCACCATTGCCGACCTCAGAGCCGCTTTACGAAGGAGGGGTCCCGACAGCTTGGGCAGCTGGAAGCTACTTCTTCATTCAACTGTCTCAAGTTGTCTTCCGGAGCTGGAAATTGCGTCTTCTATTGAGGAAGTAAAGGAGGAGTCTTGTTCTGAAGACGAAAGAAATTGTTTCTCTTTGGCAAATGGACGAACAGAAAGTCAGTTCAGCACCATGCCCAGCTCTGCTGCTGAGTTACACTTCTTTGGTGCCAGTTTGCAGCTCAGGGGAATAAGCCCTATAGTTCAGCCATTGATAGATTCCTCCAAGAATATCCTTCTTTATAATGGTAGGTGTTTGTTTTCGAGTTTGGGTTTTTTGCATTGCTTTAAAAAAAAAAATAAAAGTTGGTTGCTGTTGGATATTAAATTTGGATTCTATTGTGATGCTGTTTTTTTAAGGTGAAATATTTGGGGGAATAGACATTGGTGGTGAAGAAAACGATGGTGAAGTTCTTATGCAGTTGCTGGGAGAGTGCCGGTCTTGCAGTCCCTATTTGCATAAAACAAATAATTTTGATGGCATGGGTGAAGGATCTGTCCCAGATATTTTTTCTAGGATCAAAGGGCCTTGGGCTATCATCTATTGGCAGGTAACTCCGAGTGGTAAGTTTCATTTTTAGTTTATTAGAAATTTCCGCAGCATCTATCTTGCTTGAATTGTTTCTGAATTGTATATGTAATTTCATGGATAGGAAAGTTCAAAAACTCTGTGGTTTGGTCGAGATGCATTTGGTCGGCGGAGTCTTCTTGTTCACTGGCCAACAGTGGCTGACTCTCGGTTTCTGCTTTCGTCTGTATCACCGGTTTCTTCTGGTACATATTGCTCAATAGAGCTCTACTTTTATTCCCAATCATTGTTCTAAATCTTAGACCTAAGCGGCATTCATTGATTAATGTCAATGCACTGTAGATTTTGAAGCTGAAAATGGAACTACCAAATTAAATTTTTGGGAAGAGCTTCCATGTGGAATATACAGCATATCTATAGATGCTCCAAAACTCGATGGGCTTTTTCTTGGTGAAGTGAAAAAGCATGAATGGACTAATGCCATCCTAGAAGAACTGATCAAATGGGAGAGAACTTCCGTTGAACCCAAACCTGAAGAGTTGCATATTTCCAGTGCTAAGACTCTGACAAGAAAACATGATTCGCACTCAGTTAATTCAGATGCATTACCATCTAAGTCAGGTTAATATCATCCATGGTGAAGATAATCTAATCTGTGGTCAGAAAAATATAAGCTTTCAGTATTAGTTTTATTATAGGTTTTGTTGTCCGAGGTTCTCATTGTGCCTTTTTTTTTCACTGAGTAGGACCTATGCAAGCTTCAAATTCAGTGCTAGCACAGACCGTGTTAATGGCTTTAAAGGAATCTGTTATGCGTCGCTCTTCACTGCACACAATTTTTCAGGTTCAGAACTCTTATTCCGTTGAATTGTTTACAATTCTGGTTGTATTTGTGTAAGGAAATGGAGAAATATGATCACATCCCCTGAAGATCTTGGAAGTCATGGACTTAGATTCTTGTTTCATAATCAATATGGTTTTATCTTTTGTGGTTTTAGTGGGTGCTTAGTGATTTGTAGGTTTTGGGATTTATATTGAACCCTTTTAATTGGAATCAATAGGCAGGTAGACATGATGTGGAAAACGAACTTGTACCGGTGGCAGTTCTTTTTTCTGGTGGATTGGATTCTATGATAATTGCAGCATTATTGCATGAGTGCCTTGATCCAAGCTGTAAGTTTAGATGGATAAGCTAGGTCAGCAGTCTCTTTGCCTTAATGTTCAATGTTTGCTAAGATACTCAAAGTTTACTAATTGCATTGGGAAATCCTTGTGTGATATCTTTAGCTGGGTTGATTTTCTGTTTAAATTTATGTTGGCAGATGATATTGATCTACTTAATGTGAGCTTTGACGGGCGGTCTGCTCCTGATAGAATCTCTGCCAAGGCAGGGTTGCATGAACTAAGAAGAATTGCACCTTCGAGAAAGTACTCACTAGACTTTTCTCTCGAGTCTGTCTGTGTTTAATGTTTATTGACTAAACATGTGCGTAAAATAATAAAAACTTTGGACAATTATTTGTCTTTTATGACATTTTCATATTCATTTGAAGGTTTTGATATCGCCCCAAATTTGGTTCTTTGATTCATGCTTGTGCATTATGAATGTGGCAAATGCTAAAATACAATCTATCCTGCTCTCTAACGAAGTATTATGGTTCCCCGTACTCAGTATCACTTGGTTTTGTATTAAAGTCCTTGATAGTTTGATCTGTGTCTTCATGCTTATGGTGTTCCTTCCTATATGCGATTGGATATGCAGGTGGAAGCTTGTTGAGATCGATGCTGATTTGCCAACCTTAACCTTTGAAACAAAGCATGTCATGTCGCTCATAAATCCTGCCAACACTTACATGGTAGCCAATTTCATTCAATGGGCTAGTGTAGTTTACATTTGTGCAGGATATGTTTCCTGCTGGTATTTATATTCTTATTGTTTTTTTTTCCTGTTTGACTAAATTACGGTTGAGATGTCACAAATATGCAACATGTCCCAAGGTACAGTTTTCCGAATAGTTATCTGTTATTTTGTGTTGCAGGACCTGAATATAGGAATAGCTCTATGGCTTGCTGCTGGTGGTGATGGATGGGTGTATGACGAAAATAGCAATTATAATGATGAGGATCGCCAATGCATTAAATACAAGTCCAAGGCTAGGATTCTTCTTGTTGGTTCAGGTGCAGATGAGCAATGTGCTGGATATGGTAGGCACAGAACAAAATATAGAAATGGCAGGTATGCAAATAGATTGCAGTCTTGTAGAGTATTGTAATTTGTATGTCTTTGAGGTACGCATTCAGGTGGTCTAATGTGCTATCAGTTGGCTTGCACTGCATGAGGAAATGAAATTGGACATGCAGAGAATTTGGAAAAGAAACCTTGGGAGAGATGATAGGTGCATTGCTGACAATGGCAAGGAGGTACTGCAACAACTCGAACGAACATCATTCATTGCCCCCTTACTTTGTATTATGTATTGATTATATAGTCTTAATTTATGCTAGGCAAGGTTTCCTTTCTTGGATGAAGATGTTATAAAAATCTTGCTTGGGATTCCACTCTGGGAGGTCACCAACCTTGATCAACCAAGTGGGGTAGGAGATAAGAAGATTCTGAGAGAGGTCAGTGAAAAAAACTTTCCATTGAGCTACTCGTGCACTTAATGTGGACTGAAGAAGATGCTGTCAGGCTTTTAATGCTTGTTTCTCAAACAGTGAATGTTGACCAAACACTAAATTGCTTTCCTATTTTATGTGCTATGAAAGGTTGCAGAATTGCTTGGTTTGTCTGAAGCTGCTGCTCTGCCTAAAAGAGCTATACAGGTGCTCATCTTTTCCGTTTCTTTCTCGCTTTTCTTCCTTGTTTTTTTGGGCTAAGCATGCAAAGTGAAGGTGAGATTTAGTCATTGACTTTTCTGCTTTTATGTTTTAGTTTGGTTCAAGAATTGCAAGGGAATCAAACCGAAAGAATTACGGAAGTAACCGTGCGGCAAATCAGGCATCTGCGGGAAGCGCAGTGATTCACAAGCAGCTGGACATGGCTTAGTGGGAGACAATTTGATGCTAAATGGCTGTCGGATACATGTTTACCTCTCCGTTTGATTGCTCTTCATTCTTCTAAATTCTAAACGTCTAATTAAACACAGACATGTCGTATTATTTTGTATGAAAGAGAATTTGGCTTTGTATTATATTGGTTTTGTTTGTGGATGGAAAGAGCTTTTTTGCTGCAACCATGGCTTTGCAAATTTTATTTTACCAATTTTAAAGCTTAAACTCTACTTGACCAAGATATTATAAAATATTTTATCGGTTAGTTTCCAGTCTTACCAAATTTTATAGGTCGTATTATTGAAGAAAACAGATTGGTTGGGATGGGAGGAAGGGTGCGTGTGAGGTTTGCCAATGCCTGCCACTGCCAGCCCACTACTAGTCTCTACTACTACTCAAAGTTCAAACTAGAAACACGCACACTGGACCTGCTCCTTGAACCCTGGCACAATGAGGATAAGGAATTAGATGAGGAGAAACGAAAAAGGGAGGCTGAAGAAAAGGGAGATAACATGAAATCCTTGGGAGAACAGAACCCGGGATTCGAAAAGAGAGATGAACACCGATGCTGCTTTGGATGAGTTGATGTCCATGAAGTCCACGCAAGCAAATGTGAGTGACGATGATAAGTGGAAGGCTTTGGAACTAGAACACACGGTTGCGGTAAAGGAGAAAAGCATTCAAGAGGAGGATGAATCAACCTTGAAATCAGTAGTATTCCATAACTCAAAAGATTATGTTCGAAGATGATAATTCCAAGAGGCCAAAGCTTAGCAAGCCGGCAGATTGGTTGACAACAAGCAAGAGAGGAGGAAATCAAAATGGCTCAGAAGCTCCAACGGATTATGCTAAATTCACTTTGAAGTCGCCGTCAACCGTTGTGTGTAGTTAAAAGTGAAAAGGTAGAGAACAAAGCCAAAGCTACAAGCAATGCATTACAATCATTGTTCCAAAACTACCATAGTGATGAATAGTTTTAGGGCTATTTAGGCCATCTCCAATCATAGAGATAAATGTAGTCTAAAGTCAAAAATTTAGCCCTCTAAAATATTAATTTTTTAAGTATAGAGCAGGGCTAAATTTTTCCATCTCCAGCCATGCAGGGTTATATTTTAGGGTTCTTCATATTTTATCATTTTGAGAAAAACTATGGTACAACACTCAAACATTCCACAACTATATATTATTTAATTTAATTAAACTACTATTTAAAGACAATATTTCATATATGTGACCACATTTAAACAAAAAAGAAAAAGAAAAAAAGGGGTCATGACCAAGAGGATGGGTTTCAATGGTCTGACCTCCAATGGTCATGACCAATAATTTTTTTCTGCTTTTTACTTAAACAACACTGATTGAAACATTTAAAAAGGCTTTTAAAAATATATATGCTTTAATGTTGGTCGTTGAAAAGCAAATGTATGGGACCCACAAAAAATTTGGCCTAGGCTAAAGTGACTACATTTGGCGGTTGGAGGGATAAAGGGTCAAATGTGACCCTCAAATTTGACAAAAATGTTTTTAGCCTATGGTAGAGATAAGTTTTGCATTATATTATGTCATCTCCAGCCATGGACTATATCCCAAATATAGCCTAATATAATGCAAAACTCATCTTCAACCATGGGCTAAACAAAATTTTGGCTTTAGCCCTCCAACAGGCCACATGTAGCCTAACTTTGGCATAGGCCAAATTTTTTGTGGGCCCCATACGTGTGCTTTTAAATGTTTTCAATTCATGTTGTTTAAGAAAAAAAATATAAAAAGTATTGGTCATGACCGTTGCAGGTCAGATCATTGAAAACCAATATTTCTTTTTTTCTTTTTAAAATGTGGTCACCTTTAAAAATGTCAATTCATGTAATTAAAAAAAAGTATAAAAAAATTATTGGTCATGACCGTTAAAGGTCATACCATTGAAACCCATCTTTAAAAAAAAATAAAATTAAAATTACATGTGGTCACCTTTTTAAATGTTTTTAAGTGTTGTTTAAAAAAATTATAATTAAATTCAACAATATATAGTTGTAGAATGTATGAGTATTGTATCATAGTTTTTCTCAAAATAATAAAATATGAAGGACCCTAAAATATAGCTCTGCATGGCTGGAGATGGAAAAATATAGTCATGCACTATTCTTTAACAAATTAATATTTTGGAGGGCTAAATTTTTTACCCCGGACTACATTTAACCCTATGACTGGAAATGGTCTTAGGGCCAAATATAGCCCATGGCTAGAGATGACCTTAAATATAGGTCCACTTCTCTTTGGGTGTAATGGATGTAATCTACAGGGTAATTGGTACACTTTGAATGATCGTGATCGAGTTATGCATAAGTAGTATTGGTTTTTCACATTAACACATTAATTTGTTTGGGTTTTTTTTTGCTTATTGGATCTATATTTTTGTTGACTTCTAAGCTTTTTTGTGTGTATAAATTTAGATGGAATTGCTCAATTAATGTACTATAATTTTATCAATTTGGTTTGATTGAAGGGGAGTTGTGATTTGGGCGGTGGTTCTTGTGATAGGCGGCTCTGGTTGTGCAAAAAAACTTACTTATAACGGGGATAGCGGCCAATAACACAATGATACATGAAAAAATTATTCTACGTGTCATTGCGTTATTAATCGGGTATAGCAAAAAGCGATATCCTTATTGCATGAGAGTTTCTCTCCTAATTGTGGGGTTTACTTTATGGGCCTTTTGCCACCCCCTTGTAATGGTTTTAGGAAAGAGTCCTTTTTATAATTAAAAAAAACATGCAAAAGTACAACTACCACCCTCTTGAGTCTTTATAACATGGCAAAGTATAAATTGGTCGGAAACCTAGAGAACCATATACGCTGATTATTCCTAATTTGTTCTATATTAACAAATCCATCTGCAGCTCTATTCACTTATCTAAGAGTAGTTCCAGCGGTGGACTGCAGCCTGGGCAGGACAGGGCCCAAGTTCATGGAAGTGCTTCTAGCGGGTCATGCTTGTCATTGCCATGACAATCACTGTTCACATGATATATGAGGAGGGGAATTTATATATAGTTTTGGTGTGGAAAGTGAAGAATATAACTAAGTATTTATTTTTTAAAAATTCTGACATTTTTAACATTTTTTTTTTTTTATTTCGTTGCTGACCTCTCCTCTAACCCACGCATGCTGAATAGAAACATTAAACTAAAAGCCCATACTCGTAAGCAAACCCAAGCAACAGTCCATACTATTTTTGCCTTCGGGCCTACCCAAGCCTGTGGAGCCCACTAGTTGTCAGGGCTACTGAAGCCTGTTGGAACATCAAACTGGAACTTGAGGCCCCTTTTGCTCGGGCTGAGGGGCACCACTGGAAGTGCTCTAAAAACAAGTCTAAAAACGCTTTTGCCCATTTGATAATATTTTGATTCTCTTTCAATAATAACTCATGCATCAATTCATGTAAATCAATAATCAGTAACTGGTATTATCACATGTTATTATAATTTTTTAATATGATTATTAAAAAAATATAGTATCTCTTAATGCAAGCACAATGAGATTCGTGTGGACCTACATCCATTAAAGATGCAGAATATCTTACATGCATCAAATCCTAGCTTTATATATATATATATATATATATATATTTTTTTGGTGTGGATTTTCTCGATTTGGAAATTGAATAGGAAAGAAGAAATAAATTGGCAATTCTTAGCCAAAAAAAAGAGAAGAAAAAGAGAGAGAGAAATTGGCAATTCTTGGCACAAAAGAAATAAGATTGCCAAATTTATCCTCCTTTCCCATTAAAGGCTTCAACAATTTCTCACCTTCCCTTTGAGCGCGTCTCACACACTGCCCAGCAACCGCGGAGCATACTGTTGCAAGTATCAGATATCGTGCACCACACACAGCCTAGCACCAAATTACCAATCAGGACAGTCGATCAAGAACCTTCCATTTTCATTAAAATAAATCAGGGCCGTTACATCGAAACCCTCACACAACATACCGTTCGATTTCTGCGGCTGGACCCCACATAGCAAAACTGGGCTGGGCAGGGAAAAGTAGAAATACGAAAATTCCCTCCAACTCCAACCAAAGACGGTGGGTCGACGAGTAGTACATATCGGACTAGGATTGGAAAACCCCAATAAATCGCCTATAAATCTCAACCTTTGCATCACCAGATTCTCCACCAACCACTTATAGTAATATTATTCTCGCAAATTTTCTCTGTTCTCTCCTTCTCTGAAGCCATTGGAGGCGCTTCTTTGCGCTCTCGGCCTTCTGCCTTCTGGTGTGTATTGATTTCTCTCTGTGTTGGGTTTATCAATTTTTGTTTGGGTCTCTGAGTTTTGATTGATTGCACTGTATCATGATGATTCGCTTTACGATTTGCGTTTCAGATCCAACTTTTGTTTTCTTTAGGATTTGCTTTGAGAACTGGTTTGCTTATTGTCAGGGATGATGGTTCACGATGTAAAGTTTGTAAATTTGGGTCTAGAACAAAGATTGTAGATTTGGGGTTTGTATTATTTATGTTGTTGATGATAATTTTACTCCTGTTTTAATGGCGTTTTAGGGTTGGTTTTTTTTTTTTTATTTTACTTCTAGTCATGATCGTCGCAGTACTGTAAAAGACTCACATTGACTATATAGAATCTGGAAATTGGGTTCTTTTAGTACTTGGGTTCCCTTGATTGTTAGTCAATTTGTTGGTTTTGGTTTGCTAATTCATGGATATTTATTTTAGGTTGTGTATGATTTAGAGAATATGAAAGTTTAGTTTTTGAATTGGGTTTTTGTTATAGCAAATAGAATCTAACGATACCTTATTGATGCAGAGATGGAAAATCAATCAGCACATCCACACACCTTGGAGACTGTGGGCCATGCTTTTGTTAAACAGTATTATGATTTTTTCTGTCAACCTGAATTTCTTCATAGATTTTATCATGAGTCAAGTGTTCTATCCCGCCCTGAACCAGATGGTAAATCGTTGAAGACAGTGACAACCTTGGAAGTAAGTCTTGTAAAAATTTTTAATTGTGACTCACAGATGATCATCAATTGGTTGTTACAGCCAGTGACAACCATGCAACATGAAGCCTTTTAATTGGTTGTTGCATAATTTTTGTATTTTAATCAGAGTGTACATAGTCTGATGAGTTAATTGGATGTTTATTTTGAAACAGGACATCAATAGCATGATACTCTCCTTGGACTACACTAATTATCATTTACAGATATTGAGTGCTGATTATCAGTTTTCATTGAACGGCGGAGTGATTATCTTAGTGACTGGGCATTTAACTGGAAAAGACAACGTGCAAAGAAAATTTACCCAAACTTTCTTTCTAGCCCCACAAGACACAGGATTCTTTGTCTTGAACGATATCTTTAAGTACGTAGATGGTGTGGTGGAAAATATTGTTGTTGATCAAAGTACTCCAGAAGCTTCTTTGGCTCCAAATCATGGTACGTTCTATGAAATATAGGGTGTAGATTGTTTGGTTCTTATTGCTTCACTTTCTGGTAACAAATTTATTTATGGGTATTATGTCATTAGTTGTTACAGAGCCTTCTGCTGTTGCTGATCAACCTGTGCCGAATCAAACTACATCTGTGGAGGTTAATAATACCAATGGAAAGGAACTTAATAATACCCAAGGAAAGGAAGCTATAAATGTGTTGGAGAATGGTCAAGAAACTGTTACTGAAAATAGTGTTGTTGCTGAAAATCCTGTTGAATCAAGGCAGAATGTTGCTCCCCAAGTAACAGAGGCAGCTGCTTCTAACACACAGAAGGATGCTCCAAAGAAATCTTTTGCATCAGTGGTGAGTTATGGTTTTGGTTGTCTTGTATTTGGTATCATGAGACTTATACATATCATCTGACGGTTTCTTGGTTCAGGTGAATGCCTTGAATGGGAATAACGCTCCATTCCTTATGAGGACACGCCCCACTAAACCCGTTGAGCGGCCTCGTGAACCCGTAACGCCAGAAGCTTTACCTCCCCGAAACAATAGTGCCCCAGAAAAGAATAATGTGCCTGCAGGTTGATATTTCTTTTGTGGTGTAGTATTAAAATTTAGCTGTGTGGTCCTGCCAATAAACGAGGTGTTATATAACCTTCTCATTTATAGGAAAATCATTCATTCTTGTATCCTTTCAACTTATTGTTGCAGGTAAGTCTTATGCCATTTTCGTTGCCAAATTGCCCATGAATGCAACTGTTGAAGAATTGGAGAAGGTTTTTAAGCAGTTTGGACCCATCAAGCGTGATGGGATTCAAGTGAGAAGCAATAAGGTATGATTTACATTTAGTTGGTGTCCATCTTGAATTAGGCCTTTTGGTTTACTACTATTTACTTATTTTGTATTACACTTGTATATCCAGCAACAGGGAACCTGTTTCGGTTTTGTAGAATTTGAATCTACTAAAGCCATGCAAAGTGCACTTGAGGTATAACTTTTGTAGTATGTATATTTTTGTCCATCAGTTTGAATATGTGCCTTTCTGTAGTCTTCTTTGTATTTTGTAAGATTTATTCTTTTTCTTTTTTTCAGAAATACAAATTGTTCAAACAGTGCAATGATTTAATCCTTTGATGACCATAATGTTCTTAGTTCAAAATTGATTTTACAAAATAAATTGGTTTAGGATTGTTTCAATTAGTCGTTTTGCTTTTCTAGCAAGAACATAAAGATTATGTTCTCATTTTGTTCAAATGCGGCTGGCTATATGATATGCCGTATTTTAGATGATTTTATTTATATTTGCAAGTTGATATACAGAACCGTATCTAACATGTGACATGCATGTACTGTTTCAGGCATCTGTCAAATATGGGAATTTTGAGCTACGTGTTGAGGAAAGACGAGGCAAGTTGAAGTGAAATTTATCTTTCTTCCTAAATTATGTACTTTCATAGAATTTACTCTCTTTTCTCCACCATTGTCTTCGTCACGGGTGGAGGTGGTCACACCAAAATGACTTATTATTCAATCTGTTTTCATTCACGTGGGTCACGTTTGTATGTTATGTGATTTATTTATTTTTAATTAAAGAAAGAATAGGAAGAGGGAGATGATACAGAGAAGATAAATTAAGTTGAGGGAGAACAGATGAACAATATAGAATCACTCTTAAAATTTTAAATGGTTTAAGTTTTCAGTTTTAACTTATCTGTTCTCACCCCATATTTTCCTCACTGCGTTTCATCTCATTCTCTCATCTTCATCTTGCAATGCTGTTTGCTGACGGTCTTTATTATTGCAGCGAACAACGAGAGAGGAAGGTATCCGTCAGGAAGGGGTGGGTACCGAAATGACAGTTTTAGAGGCCGCGACAACTATACTGGAGACCGCGGGAACTATACTGGAGGCCAAGGTTATGGAAGAAGTGATTCTGACAAGAGCGAACATCGCGAGTTCTCAGGTCAAACTAGGGGCAATGCCGGTCGCAATGGAGAAGCTTATCAGAGGCCTTACCAGAATGGAGGAAAAGTTGCTCGTCAAACGGGAAAGGTGGTGACATGAATTAGGTTGCAGCAGCAGCAGCTAGCTCTTTCAGTTGATTAGATTCTTGTTTACAAGAATTTTCCTTCCTTAGTGAGATCTCATAGGTTAGGTGTTTTTGGTAGAGGCAGAATTTAGAATGCGGCATGTTTTAGGTCTTTGACATTATTACGAGGTTATTGTTTCCTGTCTTATTTGATTTGCATTTAACTTTCAAATTATTATTTTTTTGTAACTATATATATTTTTTGAAATAATTATCATTTTGTGTTGCTTGATCGAATAATTGGTGTGCGTGAATTTTTGGCTTGGCTTAGGTTCATTCATGCCACACTTTTTTTAGCCATGGCCCATATGTGTGCAGTGCAGCAGCAGGCCTTTTTGTCATCCTCATTTCAAAAGTTAGCGTAAAAAGCAACCGTGTCTATTACCAACACGTGGCGACCAGATGTGTCGGAGAATCTTTCGTCTCCACATCAACATCAATGACGTGTCCTATCAGATCATCCCTTATTTCCTCTTTTTTCTGTCTGGCCATTTCTTTTCCTGCGCTTTTGTTTTTAGGTTTTCCTTTTACGAATGGAGCAGGATGTCTTGCTCAAATAAGAAAAAAGGAAAAAAGAAAAAAGAGAAGGAGATAATTATTTGGGAACTTTTTTGACCAAGCGACAATTTAAATTATTATTGTGATAGGGATTGAAGTCGACTCTCGAGTGTAAATATCCGTTACATTATCCTAATCAACTCGACTTGCTTGTAGTTTGAAGATTTTAATTTACATGATAATTTGAATCTAGAATAAGTGTTAAAGGCTCGTGGATTATCAATTCTTATCGCTTTACAATTACTTCTTGTTCTTGAAATCGAAATTATGTATAATAATAATAATAATAAATTAAGAAGAAAGAAAAGAAAAAGGAAAAAGTTGGCTATAAATATACAGGCGACATGTCGCTCTCATGAGTTGGTGATTGCTATTCAGAACAGATAGTAGAGTAGAGAAGAGGGGAACCCCACCCACTGGGGCACGTGGACTTCCTCAGTCCATCGGACACGTAGCAACACCTAGTTCTTTTACTATTTTCTATGGTGGGAAACTGCAACTTGTCACGGCTGGGTCCCACTGCCTCATTTACTCTTGAATAATAATAATCATGATGACATGTTTTCTTGTTTGGAATTGGAATTGAAAGCACGTGCATCACGCTCTACTCGCCCGATTTATACTGGATGCCCCTACCTTAAAACTTTGTTCCTCGTTGACTTTTTCCCAGGGATAGATGTTGACCACAACAACACCGCGGTTGTTTGGAGAAAAAAAAATCAATTAAAAAAAAATTAAAGACTTAAAATCTAACTAATCTCGCTTTCATGGTAACAAGGAATTCAGCATGACTGTATCTATTTTTGTGTTGTGCAAATGTGTCAAATGGAAGATAAAAACTCTATCACCAAGCATACGCAAATATTATGATGTTAATTTCTCTCGTGGTCATATAATCAAACACGATGTAGAGTATATAAATTTATAAATACATTTAATATAGTAAAATAAAAATGAAATAATTTACCTTTGATATAAAAATAGGTAATTAGTCAATTGTCACTCATGTGGCATTTGACACTTGTGTTATCTAAATCCACCGAAGTTTTAATTCCTAAACCAATTTACCATATATGACTAAAAATTGAAAAAAAACTCTATAATTTGATACTATTTCTTGGGAGTTTAGATTGGTGAGTTAAGCTATATATAAAAAGATGTATGATATATAAATTTGGATTGAAAACATATTATAAATATTTCAAATGTGAATTAGGTCAGTTAATCAAGATAGTGTAGTAATCTTTTTACAACTGAATTAAATCACCCTTCGTATATTAGACTAATTTAGAATATATCTTTGTGGAGAAAACACTCTTAAATTGAAACATAAGCAATCCTAATTAAGAATAAAAAAAAAAACATGTTTAATTTCAGATCTAAAAGCTGTTAATATGTGAAGATGAGAGAGAGAGAGAGAGAGAGTACGGTTCGTCAAATAATTGAAGACGACAGCTAAGGCCTAAGGGCGACCAACAATAAACAAACACGACTAGACGAGTGGAGAGAGAGGGGCAGAGACAACCCCAAAACCTTCGCCGATGCTTTTACGAGGCCAAACCACTCTCACCCACGTGTCTGCTAACTGCTGTCCATAGGAGATCGACACGTGTGTTCTTCTCCCTTCTTCATTCTCCTCTCGACACGTGTCTCGGCCAGGACAACTTACTGTTACTGGTAGAGACGCCAAAAAGACAATGCCAGTCGGGCTACGTGTCTCCGCGGTATTCCCCGAGACGGCCACTTGGCTCCCCCAAGTACTTTTCTTGTCAAAACGCCAAGGGTATTATTGGAACACAATAAATTTTGCCAATCTCTCTCTCTCTCTCTTAAGCAAGTCTCTGCTTGCCTACTTTCTTTCTTTCGTTTTCCTCGTTCTCTCTCTCACTTCTTCTGTTTTTCTTTTGATTTCAGTTTTTTTCTCCTCTGTTTTCCCCAGCGAGCCTTGCCGGGATTTTCATGTAAAATATCTCGGATTGGTCACTCGGGAAATAACTTATCAGAGTGAACTGATGGCTCATAAAGATGCAGAGAGAAACGGCTTTGTTTGTTGGGTCGTTTCTAATTTGGGATTTGAACTGAATGCGAGCGTTCTTGTATTATCTTGAGACCTGAATATAGGTTCTGATCATTTTAAGCAAGTTTCTGCATATGGGTTATGTTGAAGCAGATCGAAGTTTTGTGTTTTTTTTAATCTGCAGAGACATATATAGTTGCTGAAGTACTTAAAAACGCATGCTTTTTATTTTTTATTTTGGTGCTTTTGTTCCTCTGTGCTGGAAAACATGGGTGAAGCTAATGAAGAGCGAAGGAGAGCAATGGAATATCTGTCTTTGCAAATTGACAAGTACCCAAGAGATCTGCTGCAGAGATTAATGTCTAGCAGCAACACACAGCAGTCGCAGTATGCAGAGCCTAGTGAAGAAGAAGAGTCAGATGAGCTGGAGTTAAATCTCGGTCTTTCTTTGGGTGGCCGATTTGGGGTCGACAAGAGTTCCAAGAAGAAGCTAATCCGATCTTCATCCATTGCCGGAACTATGCCGTTTGTGAGAGACGACAACGACCCAACGACACCGGCGCAGGTGTCGTGCCCGGCGAGTCTGATGAGGACATCTTCACTTCCCACGGAGACAGAGGAGGAGTGGAGGAAGCGGAAGGAGTTGCAGACTCTGAGACGATTGGAGGCCAAAAGAAGGAGGTCAGAGAAGCAGAGGAACTCAAACTCAAGCAAGGCTGAGAAAGAAGGGGTCTCCTTGGAGGAGGAAAGGCGAGAACTTGAGGGGGGGCCAAATTTGAGGGATAAGCAGCAGCAGCCGTACGATGGGGCTAGTAGGGTTAATCGGACGGTGGGTCCGCCTTTGTGTTGCCAAGTTGGGTTGCAGCAGCAGCTGCTAGGCAAGCTTCTGTTGGTGGTGGAGTGGATGCACTGGAAAAATTGAAAGCTGAGATTTTGGGTAGTTTACAGGGATTTGGAGGACAACCCACTTCGCAGGGTTCGATGGAGTCACAAGGAGGAAGCTCGTCAGGGATGTCAGAATTGGAGAGTAAACCTCTTCAAGGTATCTCATTTTTCTTCTCCTTGTCTCAACTTTCTGTTAACTGTGTTGGTTAATTTGAATTTTGATGAATTCTTGGATTTAAATTCAGTTGTTGAGTGGTTGATTGATTTTGGGTAGAGCTAGCTTTATGTGCTCTACTTTGCTTTGGTTGGTTGGTTGGTTTTTTGTTTGTTTTGGAATAAGATTATAGGACAAGTCTGCTTCATTAGCAGATGGCGTCTTAGGTTTTCCCATGTGGTATCTTTTGTTCTTTGTTGTAGGTTGGAATGTTTTAATCACGTGCTCCCGTCCTTAAGTTAGTTAATGGAGAGCGATGCCAAATTGGTTGCTAAGAAAATTTGGGAACAAGAAAGAGTGCAGTATTTTAAATGTCACGCCATGTACTGTTTTCCTTTCCAAAAGATGAATTATTACCTTAACAAATCTAAATAGTTGTTTTAGGTTCGGTTTGGTTTACTTTCCAGAAAGTGAATGGAAAAGGATTGCAAAGGGTTACAGAGAAGGCGATTTTGAGACAGAAGGTGGAATATTTAGTAAAAACAGTGAAGTGCATTCTGAATCTGATGCATGATAATGAATAGTCTGCAAAAATGTGTGCGACATTGAAGGATACGGATGCTGTTGTTTTTGCAGCAATCAGGGCCAAACCAACCTAATACCTTACACCCATTAAGAAAATCCAACACTCAAATCATGTTGCTACCATACAGAAATAGAGCTTTGAGCTTTTGGTGGATGCTCCTTTTTGGAAATGTGTATATATATATGCTTACCATAAATCACTAAAATGGTTATATTAAGTGGAGTTCACTTCACTGGAAATGTGGAAGTAGTTCAGTTTTTGACCCACATGATGAGTCAGCAACCTCAAGTTGTTTGGGAATATAGGTTGGATTTCACTTTATATCGCATGATGGTAGTGGTTGCCAGGGAAGGGGCCAAGAATGTATGTCAAGAAACAGGCTTATATTTGTTGCCTGTTAGTGTTCTTAGTGCTAAACTTCTCTGGTAATGTTTCACAGTAAAGCATTCCAGTTGGAACACTTACTGGTCGTTAGTGTTTTCCACCGAAAAATATATCACTCATCATAAGAACATTTAAGAGAAAACCCAGAGTGACTTGTGTTCACCTGGATTGTGGACAAATCAAGACGTACTGGTAACTGGTACAAGCAATCTAGGGATAGGGATGTAACACTGATTCTAGTTCTCTATGGAAGTTCTTTTCCTTGACGTTGCACCTCGAACCTGCGAGTGACTCTGAAATCCTCTAGTGGATGCATAATCTTTTCTGACCAAAATGAAAAATATGCCAAAGCAGAGATCATTGTTTACCTTATCCTACTGTATCCTTATGCTGTAGCCACGTAGTCTGTGGATTTCTTTCTTGACTGATGCCAGCTTCTTTCTATCTGTTGTCAAGCTGAAAACTAAGAGTTCACTTACGATAGATTTATATGTAGTTCAGAGAGGTTCTTGCCTACTGTGTCACTGGAGAATGTTGCTTTTAAATTTCCAAATTGCTAATATCATCAACCTTGTGAATTTGAAATGAATAAGATTCCGCAACAGGTGAAGGGGATGGAACAAAAGAAGAAAGACTTCTCTGCTTCTATTTCCTTATAGTTTTCCCTTAACATCACAGGATCCAGCAATTGCGGTGAAGCAAGAAGCCCTGCTAGTAACCAGTTGTTGCAAGAACGAAGTAATCAAGACACCGTGGTCTCTTCAGGGACAGGGACAGCTGAGGATGCATCCAGAGCTTCCAGAGCTGATGTAGAAAGCAAGTGTAAGAAGCCAAATTCTTCAGAGAAAAGCGGACGTGAAACTAGGACGAATGCTATGGAGGACATGCCTTGTGTTTTCACAAAAGGAGACGGTCCTAATGGTAGAAAAGTAGAAGGAATCCTATACAGATATGGGAAGGGAGAGGAAGTAAGAATAATGTGTGTTTGCCATGGCAGCTTTCTCTCTCCAGCAGAGTTCGTGAAGCACGCAGGAGGGAGTGATGTCACTCACCCACTTAGGCATATAGTTGTAAACCCTGCTGCCACTTCCTTTTTGTAATGGAGTGTTCCCTTATACTTTATGCCCCTTAAAATAAGGGGATGTAGAATGGAAACAAAAGGAGATGATCTAAATTTGATAGCTTCTTTTTCTGATTTTGGTTGATTCTTGGTAATTAAGTTCTAGAAATGGAATTGATATAAAATAATAACTGCTAGTTTGGAAAAGTTTTAAATGCACCCCTTCTTAGTCTTGTGTCTGCTGATCTGAGTTTCATTTTCTCAACCTCTCCTGTAGCCAACCATTTATAGAAGCATATGGGGTTATGATAATTTTAGAGAATAGTAGATTTGCTGATTTGTTTTTAGGTAACATATTAAGGAATATTGCTATTCATTCCAATTCCAGTTCTTGCAACTAATCCCAAAATCATATTTTCCATCATGAAGATAATCATCATTTAAGAAGCAAAAGAAAAGACAAATTGGGGAAAGCATAAAGCAATAAACAAGAGAGAGGAAGACTTAAATTTTGTCCCAGTGAAGAAAGGTAGGTAGCTGCTTCTACCAGTGGCGGGTTCATTTTAGAAATATTTGTTCAGCTCCGAAGATTTGCTGCTTGAATACTTGGCTTCTTGCACAATGGTTGAGAAGTTCATAATAACTCCCTTCTCTATCCTGGTTCCAGCTTGTGTAATTGGTATGTTTCTCACTTGGATGCATGTGGTTGCTATGTGAAGCTTGCAAACTGGTTTCCGGTATAAATGAGGCTAAAGGAAAATGAGAAGTTTGAACCTATTGAGTGTAGAGGTAAATGCTCTTTACTACGACTCTACGAGATTACCCACCTCGACAATTGACTTTTGACTTGTTTGGGCTTGGCGGTTTTGGGTATATGGGCCACGTCTTTTGTATCTCTTTAAGATTAGGCATGGCAACAACGTGTTGTATGTTTGTGTTGTGTCATTCGCAATTGTTATATCCTCAGAGATCTCGCTCTCTTTTTGTTGAAACTCTATCTCTCCGAGTCCTCTTCTTCACAACACAAAATTGCTGCTACAATTCTCTTCACTTCTTCACCACAACATGTAAGCCCCTAAATCCAAAATTGAACTGCCAATTCAGGTAATTTATCTCTCATGATAGAGTTTCTTGATTAATTGTGTATTTCTGTTATGGTTCTTATCAATTTCTCAGCTTTGATCTGAATTTTGAGATTAGCCCTAGATTTTTTAATTAGTTAGTCCGATGTTACTAATTTTTTTTTTTCTTCAGCTGATATTTATTAGTAGTGTTTTACGATTAGGTTTTTCTCGTCCACATTGTAGGCTTATAATTTGTTGGTAGTTTTTTCATTAAAAAAAAAAGTTGGCCTTTTCCCAACAAATAAACCCACCACTCCATCTGATCTGAAATCAAGGCCCAATATATCCCAAAAAATGGAAATAGCTTGGTACCAAAAGGTGAAAATAGCGCATCGACACGATTGCATTAGATTGCATCAACCAACCAACTAGGCATGTTTCCCAATTACAGTGAGATTTCCATATCTATTTGCTCACCCACTACTACTAGTGCAGAAAGAAAGAACACATAGATGATTATGTTACGTTTATAAAGAACAATAAAGAACCACAGCTCAGCTACAACCTACAGGGTTATGTTACAAGTAGGTCATCTAACAATTAAATTAATCAGAATGAATGATACTATTATCAAGGTTTTATAACTTAGAGATGCACCCATGTCAACCCCCATCCCATTCAGCTGGTTTTCCAATTTCTTTTTCTCAATAAAAGGCACTTTCAGAGGCCTTTGCAAACAAAGTCTCATCAGGTCCTGTTATTTGTCAAATAACAAGACAGAAAGTTGCAACTTAATTCCAGAAACGAAGTATGATGTCTCACTGCTGTGTTCACAACCTGAAGCAGGGCATACTAGGGAGAAGTAAATGACTATAGATAACAAGACAATCAAGCACTACCCATTTTTCAGTTCGGATTATATTTAAACTGCAAACGAACTGAGACAAACTTGTAGATGCAAGGTTCAAAAAATTTCTCAGCTCAGGAGAATATGCTTGTTACAACAGCAACAACAAACTGAGAACCAAATTTGAGGGATCCCCAAAATTTGACTGAGCACAAATGTACAAATTACAAGCATGTCCTACCTTCTATACTTCTAGGGTTATGGTCTACCTCTACACTTATACTCTGGTCATTACCTGGCTAGCCTGAAATAGGTTGGATTCGCTTCAACCTTCGGACAACTTGCTTCATTGTAGGCCTAATGGAAAGGGTCTCAACTGTGCACGTTACAGCCAAGTACAGCATCTCTACCAGATCATCCTGGGGTCCGGCATCCCATAGCCCTTCCATGAAGACCTCCTTAGCCCGACCCAATCGTAACAGCATGCATGCCCAAGAAACAATGTTGAAACCATGGCCATGTGAAGAAAATGAAGGGTCCAAGGCTTCTTTATCCGAAATCAATTCAAGCAGCACAACACCATAACTGTAAACATCAGCCTTTTCAGACACACGACAAGTCATAGCATACTCTGGTGCTACGTAACCAAAAGTCCCTGCCACACCAGTTGTTGCATGTGTTTCAGAAGTTCCCAAAAGCCTAGATAATCCAAAGTCAGACAAATAGGCATTGTACTCATCATCTAACAGTATATTACTTGGCTTGACATCACGGTGCAGGACACGCGGAATACACTCATCATGCAGATAAGCAAGTGCATGGGCTATATCCAGAGCAATCTTGTGGAGAATATTCCAATTAAAAGGTCTTCTAGATCTTTCCTTAATAAAATTTTCCAAATTGCCTCCTGGTAAATAATTATATATGAGTAACATCTCAGTTTCACTGGCATGGTAACCTATTAAAGTCACCAGGTTGGGGTGTCTCACCCTTCCAAGGGTCTTAATCTCAGCATGGAACTGTTGAACACCATGAAACCTTCCAACAGCAAGCCTCTTTACAGCTACAATGGTTCCAGGACCAATTTCGGCTTTGTAAGTGGCCCCAAATCCTCCACTCCCGATGTAGTTGCTGGCATTAAAATTCGCTGTTGCTTGAACAATATTCTCAAACGTCAATGGAGCCCCAATGTCTGTAAAAACTGTCATTTCTTTATATTCGAAACCCTGAACCCTGGAATCTGGTATCCATTTTCTAGTGTAAAAGAAAAGGATAACAAGAGAGAGCAAAACCAAAACAACAGCTGATGCAGATACTATAGATGCAATCTCAATTGAGCTTAATCCACTATTGTCCGCGTCACCAACAGTTTCTGATGAAGAATCAGGGTGATATTGTGGATTCCCTGAGCTATCTGGTTGATCTGTTGATGGAGCAGTGAGCGAAACAATATGGCATGGATTAAGGAAAGGGTTTCCAAGGACACCGCTACAGTTCATCACACTATTGTTAAATGGAAATGAACCAGACAGGTTATTGAAGGATGCATTAAATGTAGATAGTGATCTCGCCTTAGTCATTCCTGAAGGGATGTGCCCAGAGAGTTTATTGTCGTCAAGCAGAAAAACAGTTATGTTTTTCAAGTTCACAAGACCTTGTGGAATATCACCAGAAAGAGAATTTGAAGATAGTTTTAACACTTCAAGGGATTGTAACCTCACAAAACTAGCAGGAATTGCACCAGTAAGGTTGTTATTAGCCAGAGACAGATACTTAAGATACTTCAAATGACTGATATCCTCAGGAATTTGACCCTGCAACTGGTTCCTACTCAAGTCAAGAAAGACAAGAGATTTCCAATCCCCAAGATCTGGAGGTATTGACCCAGATAATAGATTATCAGAGACATCCAGGAATCTAAGATATCTGCACATCACTCCAACCTTAAAAGGAATGCGACCTGATATCTTATTGTTGCTAACATTGATAATCATTCCATGTAACCCATCACATTGTCCAAGTAAGCTTTCAGGAAATGATCCAGTGAGTTTGTTCCCACCAGCAAGAAATGCATAAACAGCCCGCTTTCCCAATCCATCCGATGCGAGAGGGAGGTGTTGGATTGGACCAATGAAGTTGTTACCACTAAAATCGTGAATCATTGTGAAACTAGCACCAAAAAGTGGTAAATGGGTGTCAAGCTGAGTTCTGCAAGCAAAGAGCAATTTATATGCAATTGATGGATTGTGGACTCGGACAAGATCTGAATTCGGGGGCACCTGAGGGCACACTCTGTAACTAAACTCAGGGATAGGTCCAGACATGAGGTTCCCACTAACATTGAAAACGGTCATACAAGGAACTGGAAGCTTCTCATCAATCTTCCCACTCAGCTTGTTTGAGCCCAAATTCAGATAATGCAGCTTCTTGCATCTTTCAAATACTCCAACAACTTCTCCGCTGAAAAGGTTCTGAGCTAAGTTCACCATTTCCAAGTTCTCACAACCGCCCCAATTGCTTGGAAGCTTGCCTTCAAGGGTTGCCCTTGGCACCCAAACTATTTTCAAATTTGGCAGGGTTGTAATTTCCTCCGGAATGGAGCCTTCATAGTAATTGTAATCGTCCTCCTGACCACTAGATCTTTCAACTGATGAATCTTCATTGGTATTCTGATGGGATGTCAACGGATTAAAACGAGTTGATAGGACAAGGACGGACAAATTGACACACTGTCCGAGCTCAGAGGGGATTGGACCGCTAAGGCTATTCCTAGAAACATCTAGAACTTCAAGCGTTTGAATCCAACCAAGTTCTCGGGGAATGACACCATCCAACATATTCGAAAACAACAAAAGAGTCTGTAACCGCCCACAATTTCCCAAACTCCCTGGAATACTTCCAACAAGGGAATTCCCTGACACATCAAGCTGTTCAAGATTCCGACAATTATGTCCAAATTTAGATGGTATAGACCCATTTAACCTATTTTGAGACAAATAAAGCCCTCGCAGCTTTGGAAAACTACCAAAGAAGCCAGGAATGGTTCCACTCACTTCATTACCAGCTAAATGCAGAACCTCCAAATTCATGCATCTGGAAAGCGAAAAAGGAACCTCGCCGCCAATTCTATTAAACCCAATATTCAAAACCCTCAACTTTCTCAAACCCGAGAACAGGTTTGGCAACTTCCCGGTCAACAAATTTCCCTCAAGATCAAGCACTTCAAGCTTCTCTAAACCCCAAACTACCTTAGGAATTTCGCCATTAAGTTCATTGTAAGGCAGCGATAAAACTCTAAGCTCAGTGAGCTTTCCAACCCAAGGTGAAAGCTTTCCAGCTAAATTTCCACTACTACGTGAACTAGTTCTCCACACCCCAAACCCATTAAACGGAAATTGAAGTTTCAAAGTCTCAGAGCAAGAAAGAGCTTGAAAATTACCTCCTTCTCCATCAATGCCCGTGATTCTGAGCGAGACGACCCTGGATTTGGAGTCGCAGGAGACCCCGAGCCACGAACAGTAGTGGTCGGAGCTGTTTGAGCTCCAGCTGGAGAGAACCCCATATAGGTCTGGAAATGAGCTCTTTATCTCAAGCAAAATCGATTTCTCGGAAATCAGCGCTTCCCCGGAAACGGAAGAGAAAACGCAGCAACACAGTAAGCAGAAGACGTTGACTAAAAGCACGGTCTTGGAAAGCAGATGGCATCTCATTTTCTCAGAAACAAGAGGGTAAACGGCATCGTTGCGGTTTCCACCTTTACCTCCTTCTTCGTCTTCCATATCTGCTTCTTCTGGTGTTTACGGAGAAGACTGTGAGGTCTTTTGAGGCGCTTCTCTTAAGTTGTTCATTATTATATTGGTTTTTCTTCTGCTGGTTTTAGATTGGAAAATTCATTGCCCAATGGCAGAGAGCGTGGGTCGGGCCCAGTCGACTTTAAGTGGTGTTGTGTGGGGACCATTGTCGGTCAATGAACGCATAAGGTCGTCAACATATGGTTGCTGCTTGTAAAACCATGCGGATACTGGGGCCCTGCATGTTTGTCAACGTGGCGGTCTTTCTGTGCCACCTGCCGTCAGGAGACATTCTGCTTTTCATTCTCTTCTTGCTTAACGACTAAATAATAATAATAAAAACAATTATTGTTTCCGTTCAAATTATTATTTAATCAGACCTAATAATTTTCACAAAATCAATTTCCTAATTTTGGTCCGAATTATCGTCAATAGTTTCTATTTTCTCTAATTGAATGTTACAATTTCAATGATAATTTACAATTTCCGCCCAAATTCTGATATTGCTCACAAAATCTGATCATCGCATATCACATCATTAGTTAATGTGAGATAATTACCACTACTTTCTTCACGGAGAAGTTAACTGGAGCTGGTTGTTCTGATTGTAAAACAAATTAACCCAAAGCAATGTTATTCTACGAAAATTCTCCAATAAATATTTTATGTTAATGATAGATTACATATTTCTAATCTCGACCATTGAACTGCATGTCTATTGCATATTAAATCTACCAACACATCTAATTAATACATTCCAATGACCGAGATTAGAAATATGCAACTAATCCTTAGCTTAAACGAACCCTTAAGTTCAAATATATGTAGACCAAAGAAATCTATAGATTAAGTTGACCTTGAGGAGGGCATTATTCTCACACAAATAGCAATTACAGTGTACTCTAAATCATAGTGTACAATGAATTATATTTTTATCTTTGAAAAACCACTTATGAATTCAGAATTAAGAATTAAGAATCAAAGAAATATATATCTCCCTCTATTTGGTATTTGTTGTGGCTCTGGTGGCACACAGCCACTGCCTTGGGGTCTCAATGTCATCACCTGTGGTTGTTGGCACGTGCCACCGCCCATCCTCCGACTCCTGCATTTACATCACCCAACAATTCATTCATCAACTTGTGTTCTAGGCTGTTACAACTCCATACAACTAAAGCAAAAGTTTGTGTTTATACTCAACAACTAGATGAAAGAAAGAAGAAGACATTATTGGCTGATTATCACACCTGAATTACAATTGAATATGGCGGTGGCATGTGAAGGGCAAGTCCCTGCCTCGAGACTGACATTCGAACCTGCAAAATATTCACATATAAACAGTGAACAATTTAATTGATTTATTTTTCAAATTTCTGGTTACTGGTATTTGCCATACTATCTAAGAAAGAAATACAAGAACAGCCAAATGCCCTTTCAAATGTCTCCTCCCTTACTATCTTTGAGAAATTGGGGGATACATTTAAAGAGGGATCCAAGCAAAAAGCCCCCTCAAGCTGTTTGCATGGATGGATAGACAATTCGGACAAGATTTTGACTACATACCAAAGATTCTTCTAGATATTGAGAACATAAATCAGCAGAAGCATGATACCTGATGTTTTTCCTTCCATCTTGGGAAAAAGTTAGTCCCTAGAAGTTGGAACAAGTGGTCTCTCATCTCATCGTTTGTCACTAGCAAACACTTGGAATTAACAGAAGCATATAACCAGTACCTATAAATCACACGGGAATACCTTTTAGGCACATTCAAACTCTGGTAACAATTAGAGACCTATAGATGAGTATATATATATATATGCTGCAACCATTCGTGTATATATTTCTCCTTTTCAACATGCAACAATCTCTAAGAAATCAGTCCAATCATTTTATTGCTCAAGATATGCAAACTTACCAATCATCATTTGAACCAGCTGGGGTAGCATAAAGTGCACCAGCCTTTTTCCAACTCTCTAACAATTTCTTGTTCTTAGGATTCTGAGCAGGGCCACCAGTTACACGATTTGTGTGTAATATAACAAGTGGCAACCTCTTTGATGGGCTCATTTGGTGTAACCGGTTCACCAGAGTATTGAGCTACAACCAAAGATGGAGTCATGAAGTAGCCTATTTATATACTGATATGAAGAAATCAAACTATGGAGTGTTACAAAACTAATCATAGTCTCCCACTCACCTGGGAAAAGCTGAAATTATGTAGATTGATAAGACCCACATTGGCACCATCTATAACGGCATCAAATGGACCATGCTTCTGAAGCCACTCCTGGATGATTTTAACTTCTAATCAATCATGACAGCTGACAAACATATTATGTATCATTTGCCTGAATCATATAAAATATGAGATATCGACCATTGACTAATTAATGAAATTGGTACATGATAACATGACAAGAAAACACACGAGGAATGGGGGGTTTGACAACAATTGGATCTCACAAGATTGGGAAGGCACTGCCACTAGTACTCTTTATAAACTGTGCCTCCTAATAGAGTTTCTTTCTTTTTTTGGTCGGACCTAATGGAGTTATGAAGCTATTTTCCCAATAAACCCAAGCTTAGGAGATATCATATCACATACACTGTGTTCTAAATTCTAACGTCAGTCTTGACCTCTAAGCGGGATTGAAGCACTAATCATCACAAAATTAGTATTTAGTTAAACACCAATATAGTTGCAAACAATTTATATAACTTAATGCATACATCCACAAGGCCCTCCAAGGGGGAACTCTTTCCATTAATATAAAGACATGAATATAAAGATGCATATCAATCGCATAAGTTCATCCAATCATTGAGCTTTCAAATTTTCGAATTATGATATGCTAAAGTTAAAACTTGAATCTTAAAACTCTAATGCGTCATGGGTAACTAATTTTCTTAAAATCTCAGAAACTGAAGACAAATAAACAAGGAAAGCAGAGTTGCACCTTGAACTGAAAAAAATCAGCCTTAACCTCCCTTTGGCTAGCCAATTTGCTCAAAGAGGTAGCAAAATTCTCAGTTTCTTTTGGATCAATATCGATAGAAACAAGCTTTTGGCCGCAACAAGAGCATGTCCCTGCTTCATCCATCTGAGTCCTAACCACCCTCCAATTCCCACTCCCCAACCACCCTTGCCCATGCCACCCACCACCTCCTCTCACAACCCCTTCCCTCACCTTCTCCACATCCCAACTCTCCATCCCAACATTCGCCGCCTCCTCCGACATAAACCACTCCTCCACCACCCCAGAAGTGGACTCGGAGACCTGCCTCACGGAAATCCGCAACCGGTGCAACATCTCATAAACCTTGTCACCCTTGCTAGAATCAGAACTAACTTTTAACAAAGCAGAAATCTCAGGCTCCTCAGCGATGACCTTAGATTCTACCATGTGGGCATCAACTTCATAAGCTCTATCAGCCTCCCCCTTCTTACAGAACCCAAACAATGCCGGGCCGTAGGACCTCAACTTGGGCGGAATCCCAAGACCCTTCATCTGCTTCACCAAATGAAAGGCCATTTCCGGGTCCTCTGCCGCTGCCGCAAGCCTAGCAGCACTGGTAAACGTGGCCTCATTGGGCACAACCTTATCATCAACCATCTGGCGAAAAATCTCAAAACCCCTCTTCAAACCCACACCATCATCATCAGCACCACCATTGGAAGAGCACAAATAAAGCAAAACATTATAATGGTGCAGACTAAGCGGGAGCCCTCTACTTCTGGCCTCATCATAAAGCCTCAGAGCTTCGACCAGGTGGCCATGCCTGGAACACATGTCGAGCTTGTGCCTCAGTACCCCCTCCGGCGATTCTCGCCTTGCTTTCTTCTTGGATTTGTTGGAAACCAGTGGCGCCGAAGCCGAACGCGAAGGTGAATTATTGGAGAGAGCCAGAGTGCAAAGATGGAGCCTTTTGTCCATGGAGAAGTTGTCCATGGAAGTTGGGGTCAGTTTAGGTTTCGGGAAGTGGATAGTTGTACGAAAAATGCAGCGAGAATTGCTGGAGATTAGGGGAAGTGGGATTTTGATGAACAAGGAGAAGAGAGGTGGGGTTCTGGCGAGAGCGCCTACCATTTTTTTAATTTCTTTTGGGTTCTTGTTGTGGATTGTAAATTTGTAACGCAAAGCAATTATTGGGTTACTGAAAACAAGTCTGGTTATTTTCTCTGTTATTCATGTTTGCAGGGCTGAGAGTGAGAGTTGAGCAGAGAGGTTGAAAACGTCTGCAACTATCTAAAACCCTAGCTGCCACTCCGTGAGCGGGAAACGACACGTCGTAGCGGCTTGCTTACTTAACTTCCTCTCTCTCTTTTTTTTCTTTTTTCCATGACCAAAAAAATAAATAAATAACTAAGAAAAAAGAAAGAGAGGGAGAACCATACAACGAAAATGTGCGAAGTGTAGTTAAAAAGTCATAATTAAGAATAACCAGGACGAGATTTTGTTTAGAGGAAGACACAGACAAGCATGTTAAAACCGAAGATGTATTATCAATGCCTCTGGAAAGAAGACTAGTTTCATTTAGATAACAAACCAGCTAAACGTATACAGCTACACATATGCAGCTCTCTGTGAATTCACCAATTAATTTGATCATCTTCAAGCAAGACGATCCACAGTCAAGAAATAACTTCCCACCATGATGAATGATGCAATCCCACTGTGAGCCATCCGTAACCCAAGGCCACGGAACAGGAGATTCCTGTCTGCAGGGTGAATCCCTGTAAGTCTCTCAAACCTATTCCCAGGTCTTCCCCATTTCAGAAGCTTCCTCTCCGTGGAGACAAACTGCCCAAAACAAAATACAAACTTTCAACATTCATTACCAAAGCAACCTTATTAATAAAAAAAACACCCATTGCAAGGCATTTTGTTGAGCTGATGCTAGTAGATCACGCCCAAAGCAGACTAACGTCGCCAAGAACAGGTAGCATACCTTGGGCAGCACAATACATTGTGATCGAGACTTAGCAGTGTCAAAACAATGAGAAGCAGCTGCAGCAACTGAACCAGAAACTCCAGCAGCAAGACTCACAGCCCAAGGAGACAGCGGACCAATTTCATCATCCGACCTTAGACAAAGAAAATGCACTTCAGTGTAAAAAGAAAAAGGGTACGTTAATTTATTTTTTACATGTAAGCATTGGATGCACAGAGATGAGAAATGCAAAATATGGTGCTTGATGGTGTGATTGAACTAATACGGGGTAGGTCATAGCAAGTCCCTTTAATACCTAGGTTCTGGATCCATCCCCACTGCCTTCCAGTCAAGCATTGCTCGGTGCAGGGATTGCCAAGTAGAGAAGAATATGCCACCAAAAACTGAATCCCGAACAACCCCTGACCGTAGGCCTCTCCATAATGCACCCCATCCTTCTAAAGAGATGACTTCAGATGGTTTCCTAACACTGAACACGGATGGTGGCCTTCCAGATCCCGTCATCATCCATGGATACTCTTGTAAAGCACTCGTCATATTGGGATGTTTGGTTGTTAGGGTGGATAAAAGGCCAACAGAAGAATTTAATGCCTTCATGTCTGGAATATATCCACGCAATAATCTTTGAATCACAGGTGCAACAGCTCCCTTTTCTGTGAGAGAGGCCGAGCTTGGAATGCGAGAAGCAGAGGTCACCTGGGCACGAAGTTTTATAAGTTCAAAGGGAGAACTTATTAGTGCTTCTGCAACACCAGCAACAAGTCCTGCCAGGAGGGCCTCAGAGATGTAGACATAGTTATCTTCTCGACCATCTGCAAAAGAGGTATTTGCAACCACATAATGTATCAGAAGCTGTAAATCAATTATAACAAAGATAAATTTTAGTACCATATATTGATGCAACACTCTATCCATGTAACTTCACATGTTTATTATTGGGTACAGAAAAATTAAGGGAAATACCTTTATAAAAGGCTGTCAAAATTTCATAGGTCCCAAAGCGAGCTCCAACCCCCAAAGTTCTTCCCACTGCCAGCCATAGGAAGCCATTGTACAAACCTACAATATGCATCACAAACCAAACTTAGTACTTATCAGTAAGCCCTTGAGGGTGTTTTGGGGGGAGCAACAGGATGTGGAAACACTAATGAAACCATCCTAGTAACTCTCATGTACTCCCATGCTTCTTATATCTTGTCAAGTAAAGGTAGAATTGAAAAAATAAAAAATTCGGGGAAGCACCTGTATTTCCTGAAAAGTATCGAACTCTCTTTAAAACCTGAGCAGTTGTCAGTTGTTTATTAGACCCTGAACCAACCTGTTCTCACAATGAAAATAAATGAGGATCCAGGGTAGAAGCAGATTATGACATTGCTCTTCATTTTTTTTTATAGGAAAAAATATTCATTAAGAAGAGTAGTACATAACAGAGATTTTGAAAAACAAATAACTTCTCAAGCATCAGAAATCTAGGCAAAGATGTCGGTAACAAACCTGAATAAGGGTTTTGGTAGTATCAAGAGGGTAAGTAAGAGCTGTGCCTAATGCCACCGACCCTACACCAGAAAGTGCATGGATTGCAAAGATCTGGTTCTTTAACCACTCATCCATCTAAAATTCAACAAAAATCAAAGAAAAAGTAAATATTTCTCATCAGCAATTGAGATAGAGCTTTATACGCCAGTCAAATTTTAAGTAACAAAGATTTATTCGTAATCTATTTCCACACATGTTACTCAACAACTGTCAGATACAATACAAATGCCTGTACAGTTAGTAGTTCATGATGAAAAAATAAATCTGAACAGGCACTAATTTGTTTCTTTCTCTTTTTAATAGTGACCCAGCAAGCATATACCAAGACCAGTAGAAGATACATAAGAATTGGTCCCTCTGCGGCCTTTCCTCAAACACGTTATTTACAATATACTTCATATATGAAAACCCGAAGAACATTAAAAGAAAAAACAACAAAAACAAAATTAATCAAAATGAAGAAATGCTTAAAATGAGTGTTTTAGAAATTAGCAGTCAAAGAAAGCGGTACCATCGTTGTTAAAGTCACTTTGCTTTCTTCTTTCCCTTCTTCAAAATTAGTGCGAATTCCAGCTCTCAAAACTCTAACAGGAAGGAGTAGTAGCTAAATATCATCAACATGGCAACATTCTTGAACGAAAATCAACTGCAACACGGAAAAAGTTTCATTTTTTAATCAAAATTGAAATTCTCAGACTAAAAAACTTCTATAAAAATTCTTGAGCAGCTGAGCAATAAGCAGCGCGATCACGGGCAACGGAGGAGACGAGGAGAGGAGGGAATGGGAGATTGCCTTTTGGGCCTGGGACTTTTTAATCGAAGCCCAATTCATATTTGATTTGATAACACCCAACCCCAAATTGCAAACTTTCACAAATCTGCCACTTCAATATTTTTTTATTTATTAAAAAAGTGGCATTTCTTAATGATTTAATGATATTCTTATCATATCTCCCTTTTTTTTTGTGGAGAAATTATCATATCTCCCTTTAAATATATATTTTTGGATTAAATACCTTTTTGGTCACTGAGTTTTACATGAAAATTCAATTTGGTCACTAAGAATTTTTTTTAATAAAATTGGTCATTGTGTTTCTTAAAGTTTACAATTTATAGACATTCTATTATCTTCCGTTAACTTTGTTTAAAGTGCAATTTTTAATTTTATGTTTTTACAAGTTAGGGTATATTGTGTTGTTAGGGTTTAACAAATTGGGGGAATTTTTGGGTTGAAATTGGATCTGTGAGGTATAAGGTCATAGATTGGATGCTATATTAAAGCTTGAATCAATTGAGTGAAAAGTGTATTGTGACTTCATATGGCAAGGAGACATAATCAATGTGATAGAGCACCAACAATATATTGGAAAGTTGTTGATTTCATTTGAATTTGATTTGCCTTTTGTATTTTCCTTATACCTCACAATTTCAATTTCAATTTCAACCATTTCTTTCAAGATGTTAACCTAATAGCACAATATACCCTAACTTGTTGAGTTAGATGAAGAAGTCTGAAGTTGCTTCCTAAAAAAAAAAATAAAAACTGCACTTAACGGAAGATAATGGGGAATGTCTATAAATTGTAAACTTTGAAAAACACAATGACTAATTTGGCTAAAAAAATTTCTCAGTGACAAAATTGAATTTCCAAGTAAAACCAAGTGACCAAAAAAAATTTAACCCTATATATTTTTCTTAAAGCCCATGGATTGAGAGAACAACGTTTTTTTCCGCAACTGTTGATATTAACAAGTGAGGAGAGAATTGCCAATTGTGACATATCCTGCTTATCGTTTCAGCGACAGTCTCATTCGAAGAAAATATCCAGGTAAATATAATAAAAAATAAATTTGTGGATCCTTTTCTCATGGATGGACCTGCACATTTAAAACTAAATGATCATATGGCATCTCAAATTGGTTATGTACATTACAAAAGTATTCTTTGTTGGAAGGAGATTTTTGGTAACATGTGATGAGCCCGCTCTGTACTCTCGGACCATGCCTGATAAATCAAGATAGCATAAGGGCTGGTGCTGATTCTGCTGCTGAATGTTCTATCATTCAAATCCATGTTTCAATTAAAATCAGAATTCCGTTGCGAAGAAAGTTGCTAGCTATGCCCCTCTGGGCTCCATTCTCGCCATGATTGGCTTGGCAGATTGCTCTTGTCAAATTGGTAGCACATTCTTCCTGGAACAGCATGTTGACAGAAAGTTGTCTGTCAAGGTTTTTCACAGCCTGCTCTGCTCACATTACTTTATGATATGGCAAATGAGAGAGAGAGACCTGAGTTATTCTTCGTCTGCCTTTGGAATGCGAAGCATTGCAGATTTCGTGTAGCATTCAGGGCTTCCCACTAGATGAAACTGAGACTAATCAGACAAGAGAGTTTACAAGTTTCCCTTATTGTATGCAAATGCTACATGTGTTATAAGATGCATTAAACCTACTGTACAATTCAGGTTACACCATGTAGCATGTTGTGCATAAACCAAAGCAAAAAATATGACCTGAAACTAGAGTACTAGAAATTCTTGCACTAGATATCTGACATAGAATAGAAGACACTCCAACTATCAACTGAGTTTGAGAGGATTTCGATGTGTGAATGACTGATCTTCTGTAACTATACATACTTTTCTCGGAACAAGTACCTTAAAGGAAGGTTAGGCATTCATTGTGGACAAAGAAAGAGGATAGCACTTACATTTCTCAACAACCACCACCACAACAAGAACAAGAAGGACTAGAACAGTGACGATGACAAGAACAACCCCACTTGCACCAAGAAAAGCAACGACACCAATAGGTGGGTTTTGATTTGGTTACTTTTTTAGTCGATACTTTGGCCGCTGCTGGTGGCTCCAGACACTTCTCTTCGGTATACTGTGTAACCTTAATAGAATTTTTCATCCCATCTGTCAATCTGCCATATCAAAATGTGCATAACAGTCACAAACCATAGATTGCATTTGCAAGAGACACAGAGACATGAAAAGATATCAAATATATAGATGATAATTTAGTAAAAGAAAATATTATTATTAAATTTCTGTTTCTACTTAAAGACGGACAAATGGCCACTATGGTTAAAGAAACATGCATACATGGTTGTAAAATGACAATGGATTCTTTTTGCTACAGTTCCAAGGGTAGCAGAATGCCCAGCTACAATTCGAACAGTAGCAGGTTGGCCATGTACCATAGCAGAACGCCCAACTACAATTAGAACAGTAGCACAATGGCCATGCACGCTTCTTTGTTCTGCAATAAACAAAGCTATATTCTTCATGGACCGAGTTCAAGGTTCGGGATCTTAGCCAATAAAAGAAAAGTTTTAGGTTTGGGAACTTCCGTGCATATATACATACATGAGCATGCACACAGATGATGCTTCCTATGCACACAAACTACTGTAGACATGCGTATGTTTGAATTTTGTGTGTGCATGAGCATGTATAATACTAGAAATTATTCTAAGAACACAAGCTCTGTATTATACATTCAAAACTGTATGCATGCCCATCCTTTAGTACACAGTGCATCCATATGAAAAGATAGGGACTATCCATGCATAGTTCACCTTAGAAAACTTATATAGACGTACATTGGGAAGGCAAAAGAGCGTGTGCTAGCTCCACTCCCATCGGAACGGCGGGAGAGGCTATGGGATTTGAAGGATACAGTTGGAGGTGGTACTCTTCCCTCACTATGATCTTCGGCATTTGTTCTTGCAGTGTCCTTGACGGTCTCATCTGCCATTCCTTCAGCTCCAGATTCCCTCACCTCTTCAATCCCATTGCTTTCAATTTCTAGCTCAGGAATTGGAGGAGGGTGTGGACTAAGCCCAAACAACTCGCCTGATTTATATAGTTCCCCAGACTTAGTCAAATCACCCAGCAAAAATATATGGTCTCTGGAAAAGCTATTGTTGCCTAAATGAATGCTAAACAATGACTCATTGGAAGCAACACTCCATTCCATTTCTTTGTTGGATTTACTTCTTGCAAACACAGAAGACGGGATCCTGCAAGGATCATACCCTCCACTCCGTTCCATCATTTGGACTGTGGGGGATTCTGTCGGTGACATACCATGCCCAACATCCGAAACTCGGGATGTTGATGCGGGACCCAGAGAGCTGTGGTCATGATGTTTAGGGAGGGAAGCAATATGTGGTGAAGTGGAAATTCTATTTGTGTCCACTTGGAAGAGATCTTCCAATGACGAGTCTGATGCCACTGAAGACAAAGAGGACAAAGAGATTAGCTTTCTGGACGGGACACGCAGATCACCTTCATTAGCATCAGCCTCTGGACGTATTGTTGAAGGGGCTATTTCTATCACTCGCATCAGGAGCCTTTGATGTTTCTGAGTGCTTACTGCCTCCACTTCCATCAACAACTATTTCTGAATGCTTACTGTTTTGCTGCCAGGTTCCAAGTCCATAACTGAAACATGCCCAAAACAAATTTCAGAACAGATATAATTGATAGACTTCGCTTTCAAATCTTATAAAGTACAGAAACTAAATCCGCAGTAAGTTGATGGATTTCCAACTTGGTTGCTTGAATGGAAAATGCTATCACAATAACAGTTAACTAAGATTTGCAAGTTAAGCAAAACACAGCCGTCTAGAAAGAGGAGCATTCGGTATTAGTTTGGCGGACACGCATGTCATTATCAATTCACACAATTCAAAACTTTGAGCCATTCAAATGAATGGGTTATGAAAACCAACAAATTTAAAACCCTACCAGTTATATACAATTTCATGTGTTTATAATGTCAACAATTACCAAATTAACTGCGTGAGCCGTCATTTGCACAAGCATTTCAATATGCTAAGACAACAAGCAATGTCTTTTCCCTATAAATTCTTAAAATTTCATTTTCAGATATAAGCCATGAATTTGATAGCTAATTTCAAATTGATTCAAAAATCTAACAAATAGATAAAGAAGGAAAGAAGCTCACTTGAATCATTACAAAGAAGCCCTTCGGTCCCCAATTCCAAATGACCCCATCGGGACGATCAGCAGTCCTCTGCCTCCTCCTCACCTCTCTTTCTTTTTTGTGACAGGAAACCCTCCACCCCACACCTCAATTGAATCGAAAAATTGCCCGAGAAATAGAAATTGAAAACTTACAAATCTTCAAAACTCAAATATTAGAAAAAATGTAAGAAGGAGAAACCCTTTGATTGATAAACCCTAATTTTGTAAAAAAAATAGAAAATAAATAAAAAAGATAGGACTGAAAGCTGTTGCCGTTGAATATCTGAATTTGTGTTGTAGAAATAATAATGAGGGAATGCCAAATGGGAAATTAGGGTTTGTGAGTGGGAAAATCTGATGATGAAAGGCGTTGCGACATTTTCGGCGTTTCTTTGGGTTCCCTCTGTATCTGTAACTAACGATCACTGCCTTTCGCGCCATTTTAACTACTCTACCTTCTTTGGACGCTACATAAGCCGTCGCATGCTGGGATTTAATTCAGGTGTTCGGATTCGTCCTATCGTGCGATGCCACGTCACGGGATAAGGATATAATAGTAATTTGCTAGTGTCCATTTGAGGAATAAGATCTTTTGAGTTGTGAATAATGTGGCATTTTCCCTGAATTAGGATGCCAATTTTCAACATAATGTGTCTAGCCTAATAAAAAAGAGTCTTAACTTGAGTTACGTTCGAATTGACACCCCATGATTTTAGTATTGTGTGTGTGAGAAATCTCTCTACTCTATGATTTAGACTATCGCGTATACTAAAAATAAAAGATAAAATAAAATAATCAAATAGATCATACTAAGATTAATTAATAGTTACCGTTGTAGGTTAGGTCATTTAGAGCATCTCTAATAGCCTTTTCAACCACTTTGTGATGCTCAAATAGATGAGACACATCATAAAAAATCTCTCCAACAACCTTATGAAACTCAATAATCAAAACTGCAACCTCTTTCTCTCTCTATTCAAGATTGGTAAGTTGACTTTGACTCTCTAAAACATTTAATTTGACATCAGAAAAACGAAACCTACTTTGAAAATGTTAAAAACACGCATTTTTTATTTTCATATTATAAATATATAGACATTTTTCATATGTTTTCATTCTTTTCCATGATATTGCATTAATTGAATTGGAGAATCTGTTGGAGCAAAAATTATTCAAGTAGCAAATAAACATTTTCAAATTGCGGCCCTCTCTCCAAAACCCTAGCTGCCTCTCTCCCAAAAAAACCCTCATACATATGTTTTTCACTTTAAGGCTTTCTCCCTCTCTTCTTCCCTCATTTTTATAGACAAAAGGCTTCCCCTATAATCTATTTGTCTTCGTTTTGCTATGATTTTCCTCCAAATATCACAGGCTGTTGCGTCTCGACATCAAATTTCCACCTGCGTTTCAGCTTCGGATCTCCATCACCATCCTTTTTTAGGTTTCTTTATGTGCGAAATAAGTCACAGACTCTTTGGGTTCTCTGTGTAGTTTTCATCTCTCATTTTGTGAAAGCTATTCACCTCTCCTTTGTAAGAGCCTTATCTCTTCTTAGTTAGAGCTTTTCATCTTCTCTTTGTGAGAGTTTTATTTGTATTGTTATGGCCTGATTTTTTCAAACTTGATCTCTTTTTGATTATTCTGAGTTTGCAATCTTAGTTGGGATGTCTATGCCAGAGTTTCTTCGATCTTGCATGATCATTAGTGGAGGCGCACCAAATTGTTTTATTTTTTATGTTAGACCGCTCCTTTATTGTAATGCCCCTTTGTGTCTAGTGGCTTTTTTGGCTGAATTATGAATTCAATCCTAGAATTTCTCAACCAAAAAAATAAAATAAAATAATTAAATTACCACATAAGTGAACAAACTTTAGGGGGGGTGTATTCAATTAGGATTCTAGAGTGTTTAAAAAGATTTCGTTTAAGTGCCAGCTTTCATAGAACTTGATGGAACTTTATAATTCGTATAGAACTTGATAGACTTTCAGAACTCTTATGTATAATTTTTTAATAAAACTTTCTTAAGCTTTCATAGAACTTGATAGGCTTTTATTCCAGACTTATGTAGACAATATATTTCATTTTATCCTCATCCTTGTCATTTAAAGAAAGAAACTTGAATTTTTTCAATCAAATTTGTTTTTGTTACCCAAAGCAAAAACAAAAAGTACCTTGTTTGCGATGGAAGAATATATGCACAGTTCAAAATGAAAAGAATAAGAAGAAAAGTACCTATTTGACCAATGTATGATGTGTCAACTAGAGAAGCAATTGGATCAGCTGTCAAAGCCAGTGCTGCATGCAATGCTTCAACGCTATTTCTAATCCAAGTTTGTCCAAATAAAAAACAAACCTGCCTAAAGAAAAGAGAATCCAAGCATTGGTTGTCCAAATTGCAATAAAAAATATTTTGAATAATGGCTCTTGCATGCAAAGACCACATAAATTTTGAACTGGTCTAGCTTGAATAATAAGGTTAGATTAGCCGATGGATGAGAGTAAAAGCTTTGTTGCTTATCAAAAATATATGCCATTACTTGTTTGCTAAATTCAACAGATTCAATGTTGTCAACGTATATAGTAAAATTGCTGTATATAAAAAAGATGAAATAAAATGTTAAACAACATGAAATAAAAAACCAAATTCATAACATCTTTTCCTTCAACAACATGAAATAAAATTATGTTTAACAAAAAGTAAAATTCATAAGAAATATAGTGACAAATGTATTACAAATTTGAAAGAAAAGTTTAAGAAAAATATTTAACGTTCATTCATTATCCTTGATTCTCATTGTTGTCATTGTGCCCAACATCTCTCCACATATCCAAAGCTATACCAACTCTCCATTCATTAGCATTCTGTTGTTGCTGTTCTTGTGTTTGGAAAACTAGTTCAGGATCCCTTTCATTAACCGGTAACGATGAAGATGAAGAAGATTCGTCCTCTAATTCAACAGGAAATTCGTCAGATCTACATTCTTTTGGAAGAAAATTGTGTAGTCCTTCTCAAGCGAACGCTATCTTTGTTTGTGTCGCATATGGGAATGGAGGTGCATACTTGAAAATTGTAAATCGTGACTTAAATATACCAAATATCCTCTCAATGACATTCCTCAAGGACGAATGACGAAGAATGAACAATTCAACTTCATTTGCGGGTGCACGACCTTGACCACCAACAAGGTATTGATCAAAGAAAAAATAGGGAGCATACCTTCACAGATGGAGAAGGAAGTTGTTCGTCTTCTGTTGCAAAGAGAAAAGTTAGGGCAAGAGAAAAACGTCTGATGAAAATACTAAGGCGGGAGGTTGGATTTATTATGGTCTTTATTATTTAAAACTCTCCCCTTAAAACCTACGAAATTTATCACTTAATGAAATCCTTCCAAATATATGACCTTTCGAATACACCTAGATTTGATTCAACTTTTTAATAATCCTAATTGAATACACCCATATTTGAATGGATTTTTTAAAAGTTTATATAAGTTCGAATTGAATACACCCAGACTTGTAAAACCTCTTTTAAAATTTGTATAAATCCAAATTGAATACAATCGGATTTTTAAAATCTTTTTAAACGCTTTATAATCCTAATTGAATATACTAATTTAAAGAGTTTAATTTACCACTACTATTACAGATGCCCGTAGTATTTAGTATGGTATCCAGACTTAGACGGAGTTCAAATTTCTTAAAACATTAAAGTAGTTTAAAATTTCCTATTTATAAAAAGATTGACTAATGTTCAGCATGAATTCAAAAGCACAAGATTTAACAATTCAAAAAAAGGAAAAAAGCACATGATTTAAATACCTTAAATATAAGACCACATTTAGAAAATAAAAACAAAAAACAATTTATAATATTTAGGGGCAACATTATTGGGATTCATAAATTTATTTTATGAGAAACGGTGCGGGTAGGTGGATACTATCTCGGCCGTGCCATCGGGTTCTTGTGTTCACTGAGGCAGGGGGCACATCTTCTGCTTCTCTCTCAAGTTCACCTTGAGCCATCGGGCCATCGAGCATTTTCAATCTCAGGTCGGTCAATCTCGAGCTCTTTTCACAAGGTAATTATTGGTTTTCTTTGATTTTTCTATGTGGGTTTTTGTTGGATTCTTTGTCATTAGCTGATTTCGTTCAATGGGATTCTCTCGTTGCTTCCTAGCTATCATTTACACTGATGGGTTTTCTTTTTCTCTTTTCATTCTTTGTTTTTGTGGAAATTTACGTGACCATGATGGATTGGATTTAGGGGGTCCTGTTTGAGACTATTAATACATGCGATTTAAGGAAAACTATTCTTAAATTTCTGTGTGTTCCGAACTCACAAAAAGAAATAAGGTCAATAGAGTCTGTCTTCACATCTGTTTAGGAAATCGAACTTGTTCGTGTTACTTTTAAATTTATGTTGATTCGTCCTCTGTTGCACTCTCCTGTTTTTGACTTCAAAATGTGGATCGACTTAATAATGGCTCTCAATTAGTTGTTGTATAGCATAGTTTTATGTTAAGACTCAATCATGAAGTACATCATAAAGTTCCATTCTTTTCTTCGTTGAAGCGAGTAGAATTCATGAATTGATATTAAATACTTTCTCCAAAGTGGGGTTTTCCAGAATAGTGATTCACGGACAAACTCTTCACTTTTCTTTTATATCTTATTGATGAGTTTATACTTTTTGAAAGTATTTACCGAAAAAGAATTTCTAATGTTGAATTAAAATTTTCAGATTCTACTTTATACATGCGCCAAGAACATGAATGAGGGTTGATACAGTGGTTGTGGTTTCATGCATATACATTCATCAATAACTAGCTTGCTCAGACATGGCTGTCGTTGCTTGGTGTTGCATTTTAGCACCATTTAATATGCAACAGCATAGACGCTGTCTTCTTCCAGGTTCTGGATTAGCACCCAAAGCAGGGTGAATAAAATCCAATGGAAGGATCACGAACCCCTTTACTTCCGTCTGATCTTCCAGAATCGACCTCCTCTAATGATACTGGGAGTGCGAATTTTCCTGCACATGGAATTCGTGGGTGGTCCGGTATTCAGGGACTGAAGAAGAGAGGTCATGGAAGTCGTTCATGGATACAGATTGATCCACTTGGGAACACAAGCGTTGTGGAGCTTGACAAGGCTACTATAATGAGACATTGTTCTTTGCCTGCCAGAGATCTCCGACTTTTGGATCCTTTGTTCATTTACCCTTCTACAATATTAGGAAGGGAGAAAGCTATTGTTGTTAGTCTTGAACAGATCAGGTGTATAATCACAGCTGATGAGGTTATCCTGATGAATTCTCTGGATGGATGTGTTGTTCAGTACAAGTCTGAATTGTGCAAACGCCTACAGTCAAACAAAGATCAATCTGGTAAGGAAACTAGTTGTGTGTAATACCTAATGCTTTTTACTCGTACTTTCCACATGTATGCCATCTAGAGACGAGCAGGTTTCCACTAAAACTAAGTGACAACTTGTTTCTTTACCAAAAGTTAAGATTGTCTTTTCATAATATTTTTAATCATTTAAGTAACACTAAATGTCTAATACATTTCTGACAACGAGTCTAATTTGATTCAGATGACTTGCCTTTCGAGTTTAGAGCATTGGAGCTGGCTTTGGAACTAACCTGCTCGTCCCTAGATGCCCAGGTATCCATCTATCTACAGCACAGCACCGTAACTATTTTTGGTACCTGCTGAATTTATGTTTTAGATAATCCTACAAAGTTCTTGCTCACTACATTCTGGAGATATACTTGTCACCAATTGGTAATGTCCTCTATATTGTATTGTGAATTGTTGGTTCATACGAAGAAAAATTGAACAATACCAGCACAATGAAGCAGCGATCATCATCAGCGTAAATAAATTACATTAATGAACTTCATCAATATGATAGGTAAAAGAACTGGCAATGGAGATATACCCTGTGCTGGATGAACTAGCGTTATCTATAAACACTCTTAATCTAGAGCGCGTGCGTAGACTCAAAGGGCACCTCCTTGCCGTGACGCAACGAGTTCAGAAGGTAAAACATGATAGAGTATACTTAGTTTCATAAGGTTGATTATTCTGTTGTAGTCGTATGTAAATTTATATTTGCCCTCATTTATTTCTGTTTTTCAATTTTGTGAACTTATAATATTTAGAAAGAAAGGGCCAGCTGGCATGGGGAAGGAGGGGGTGAATGGGAGTTTCTTATTCTTTCATTTGTTATATTACTACATGAATAAGGGTAAAATTGGGTTTATAAAGTTGGTAAAAATATGGGAGGCTTTGTGATAAAGAAACTTGGGTGACAATAGAGCATCGGTTTCTTAATATCTATTGCTTTTCATCCCCTCAATATAATTTCTTTTAATTTATTCAAGGTTCGTGATGAAATAGAACATCTCATGGATGATGATGGTGACATGGCTGAGATGTACCTAACTGAGAAGAAACAAAGGTCAGAGGGTTATCCCCTAAGTGACCTTGGTTTTCAAACTGACAACTCAAGTGTGGAAAGAGTGGGCTCAAAATCTGCTCCTGTTTCTCCAGTGGGGTCAATCAGTGGAGCACATAAATTGCAAAGGGCTTTTAGCAGTATTGTGAGTTCAAGCAGACCCAGCTTAATGAGTTCATCTAATAGTGGAGAAAACATTGAACAACTGGAAATGCTGCTTGAAGCATACTTTGTTGTCATTGACCATACTCTCAGCGAGGTGTTATTGGTATGAGATGTTTTGTTACGTATTTATAGCTTTTTGGTTTATCGAAATTGTAGTATTTGAAAAATGAATTTACTACTGTTTTTTTATAAATCAGTAAGGTTATCATCTGTATAATGAAAGAATAAGAATAAAACTAACCAATAGGAAAGAATCAGACTGGCTTTGAGTTTTAGACTTCCTAATCAAATACCCTGGTCCAGTTGAGCTAATAAAAAGAGACTAGAGAGAGAGTTGCTTAGTACTAATATAATAAAGACTGATTTTATCAATATTGAGATATGGTTCTTGGCTAAGTGACCTTGAAGAGTTGTCGCTCTGCTATGCAGACACATCTTGAAAATTTTATATCTTGTATTGGTGATGGAGCTGAAAGAATATATTGATGATACTGAAGATTTGATTAAAATTAAACTGTTGACTGGTGAGTGATTGACAAAAAATTATTTCTTGTATTGGTGATGCAGCTAAAAGAATACATTGATGATACTGAAGATTTGATTAACTTTAAACTGGTAAGGATTGATTAACAGCTTCCATTTTCTAAATCTTAGATTGCCTTTTGACTATATTTCTTTGAACTACTATAAAATGTATTCTAATATTACACTCTGTTAATGGGCAGGGCAATGTTCAGAACCATCTGATACAATTTGAGTTGCTTATTACAGCAGCTACTTTCGTGGCCACAATTTTTGCTGCTGTTACAGCAGTTTTTGGAATGAATTTTCCCGATTCTATTTTTGATAATCCATCGACATTCAGCTGGGTTCTCATTATTTGTGGTGTTGCCTGTGGGTTCTTGTACTTCTCTTTTCTGCTTTATTTTAGGTACAAAAGGATCTTTCCATTGTAAAGTATAGAGAGTAAACTAATTCAATGAGAATGAAGACACAATCTTAGAGTGAAAATTGGGTTTTCTTTATCAGAATAGAAAAATTCAGGTGATTTTAGAACGTGTAATGAACACAGCTATTATGTTAAAATTGAGTCAATCAGGAAACGATATGTAGAACTCTGAAGCTATTTTTAAAGATGGCTCCTGAGCAACCTACTTTGGCAAGCATTCTCGTCTGCACTGCACCTTAATGAAAAATTGTAATTTTAACTTCTATACATCAATTAGTGATCTATTTCTCATTTTTGTAATCAGTCAAAAAATTAGGTGAAATTTAATACATACATTCTTCTTGCAATTTTGTGTTCAACTTCCTCATCTGTTAAGTCGCCCTGTTAATCTCTTCATAAGCTTCGTTGTATCTATCTGTTAAATTCATTGAAGTCCCTCAGAGATTTTACATGTTCAAAATCCATTGAATGCACCCTCTTTTGACTAGCTCCAAGTGCTGTCTCAAGCTCCATGATACGTGCTTCAAGCCTTGACTTGATCACCTCATGGAGACGCAAACTCAGCTCCCTAGGGCACACAGCTTCTTCATGACTTGAGACTGATGAACTGCCAGCAGGTTCCCAATTGACCTTGTCAAGTCTCAGATCTTCCTCAACAACATCTGCTACAAAGTCAGGATCCAGCTGCAAAGAGAAACCCAATTGCCCAAATTTTATACTCCATAAAAGAAAATCATTTTCTGCCTGAGATTGTAAATTGGTAACCACAGAAACTGCTTGTTGCATACTGTTCTTAGGCCTTTCTGCAGTATGGTTAACCAATAATACGCAGCATAATTGAAATGATTCAGGTGCATAATTACCTCCACAATATCTGGTGTTCTGCTTAAGCTGTATGTGTTAACGTTTAGTTCCAAAAGCTCTAGTTCAGCTAGGAGCTCTGCCTCAATTTTGCTCATAGCTTCAGCATCATCATCTACCGTCTGGTCAGTTCCCTGGAACTCAAAACCCAAATTACTGAGCTCCTTCAAGTTCAATGAATCTTTCATCTCTGCCTCCTCCTCCTTATGCAAATCTTGGACCAACTTCTGCGTCTGCTTCAGCGACTCATTTAACTTGTCAACTTCTCTTTTATGAGCAATAATAGTATACATTATTCCAATTGTGATTCCAATAAGTAAAAGAAGCATTCCATATTGTGAACCTGATAAAGTAAAAACTAAATTTTAAGCACAAGATAAATAGCATCTTAAACTTTGAGCAACATGTAAAAAGCAAAGCTCATTATAACAAAAGAATAGCGTACAACCTTGTGAGTGAAACGGTCTACCAGACACCCATGTAGTTGAGCTGCTACATCTCCTCTGCCTCTGCCTCTGCCTCTGCTGCCGCTGCCGCCGGGCCTTCTCTTTCAAGCCACATTTCTTTTCAAGCTCTCTTTCCTCACTCTCCAACCACACCTCATTGAAATCAACACTTGCAAAGCCAATTACTTGCCTCCCATTGTTAACCAATAATGGCCTCATTGTCAAAACACATGGTGATGCTGATGCTGATGCTGACCATGCACAGGAACCATCCACTTCCTCTTCCACTCTAGCATGTTCCCTGTACAACACCACCTGAGCCAAAAAGCAATTTTCTGTGGAATCCAGAGCTTTATAAGAATACCCATTAGATTTAATTCCAAGATATCTGCTTTTCTTTAGTCTATCATGAAAATAATACACAGCCTTTCCTGTCACAACAAAATCAGAAACCAATTCACCAGAAGACTCAGTCAGCTCCTCCATCCTATGCCCAGTTTTTTTCATCTCTTTTGGAGCCAAATGCTCTTCACCACCACCACTAGCAGAAGCTGAATCGATTACTGAATCACCAAGAATCTGGGATTGCCCATGAACATGAACCGATTCTGATAAACCTTCCTTGAAAAGCCATTTATGCCAACAATACTTTGCTACATAAGCAGCCTCAGTAGCTGCTGCTGCTGCTAGCACCCATAAATCCATTCCTTCTCTCTTCTCTCTCTCTCTCTCTCTCTCTCTCTGTTTGATTATAGAAAGTGACGACCCAATGGTTTAATTGTACTCCTTCTAAGCAAAGCTTCTTTCTTTCATGAATTCTAGCATTCAAAACTTATAAACGAGGAGGAAATGATTGTTGGTTGGTTATAAACGAGGTGGAGATTTTATTGTCTAAGGAAAAGCAATAATAACGAATCCACAGGTTATACTACTGCTGTCTTTTTTGGTAGGAAATATATATCTTTTTGGTATTAATGAGCATTGTAAAATCAGGATGCTGGTCCTGTACTCCTGTTTTATATTTTAAGTTTTTTCCATTATTTTCTTTTTAAATGGATAAAATTGGGGTTGTTGTACAATCTTTCTAATCCGTGACCTGTTTGAATACAACTTAAAGGGTTCTAAAAAAACAATTTAAAAGAAATGGTGGGCATATACAACGCAGGTATTAAATATAAAAGGAATTGTTGAAAAATACAAAAATACGGTGTATAACCAGAAATTAGATGAATTTTTGAAAGAAATGCGGGAAAAAACAGAAGAAGAATATAATAGATATTAATAAAACCATGCAGGTGCATTGAACTTCAACTACCACAGGAACGTTCAAAGCACGTCCTAATTGAATTAGTCAGGAAAATTTGTCGTACGTAAGACTAACATAAACATTGTCACTAATAATCTTCTATATTACATACATAGAAAGATCACGTTTCATTGTTACAAATATTTACTTCTGTTTCTGTATATCCAGATCATGAGGCCAGTGTGGTGCTTGGGCAACTATCAACAGTGCAGGCCGAGATGTCCCTATAATCTCTGGAAATTCTGAAAGAGTCGTAAACCTGCCCATCCCTGCTCTTCTTGTACTCGAACAAAAGGTTCGAGTGGTCAAATGCTGTGAGTTTAACAAATCCATGATCATAGTCTTTGAAAATGCTCCATTTTGTTTGAAGAGTGGTAAAAGTTGACAGGCTTGCTCCCGCACCACCAGCAACCACATGTATTGTTCCATTCAAGCTGCCCTTGTAATCATGCTTCTCTTCATTGGTGCAAATGTTCTGTCCCAGCGAGTCACAACAACACTTCCATCATTAGTTACTAATCTTCGAATTAGTTCTGTTAAATAACCAAATGAGGGTTGTGAACTTGTGATTGATTACTTCACTTAAATCTGTCTAAGTCTCAATGTAGGGGGCTAATGAATGAGGTTCAATTTCTTAATTGCACAATGCGAAAACGTACCTGGTATATGGGGCAGGTTCTTTCATAGTTATGAACGTGGCCGTAGAGGGCAATGTCAACCTTATACTTCTGCCAAAGTTTTTGGAGGCTCTCCCTCCCCATTGGTTCCTCAAATGATCCTTCTTCTGCATAAGAGATGCAAGAGGAATATCCCAGAACCCGATGTGCAAGAAAGATTAGCCACGGTTGCTTCTGCCTATCGACTGATGCTAAGCAGTGCTCAATGAATTTGTATTGCTCTGTTCCCTCTCTCCAATCATGTTCTGTGTCTGCTATGCAGAAGCGGAACATGCCATAGTCAGTTGAGTACCTGGATTAAGAAATATCATCATAAGACCATGGCGTCAAAATGAAGAGCTTATCAAATCCGAGGAATTGCTAGTACAATATTCCCCTACCAAAATTTAGCTCTGGTCTCTGTAGGAACATAGAACATATTTTCAGCCAACACACCGCATTCTCCTCCTGAATCCATGTTCTCATAGAAGGAACCTGTTCCTGGCCAGTCACGTTCATGGTTTCCACTGAAAGGAAAAACTCAAAATCACCAAAATAGACAAAGATGAACTCTTGTTGAAACCAAGTTGGGTAGTTGAACGATGACAAACCTTGCAATCATGTAAGGAACAGTGGATGCTATTGGCTCAATCTGTGCAGTAAACTGATCCCATTGTGAAAGGTAACCATTTGCATAACATATATCCCCAATATGGAACACAATATCAATGTTTTTCAAGTCTCGAATAAGCTGCTTCGTAGTGTTAAGAGAACCTCTCTGGAAATTGTTATATTCATTGGAACCATCAGCTTCATCCTGCATGATGAAAGATTAGTTGGAACAAATCAGAAACTACATGAAAGTGATTGGTCTTCATACCATAAGAAGTTAACAGCATTTTGGGGTCTAAATTGCGTTGAACAAAACAGAAATTATCTAAACAAAACGTAAAAAATGATCCTAAGGGCACCAGGATTTTGTATACTACATGCACAAATGTTCCAAAAGAGTTCAAACCTTTCCCATGTCACCAAAAATGACTACACGTTGTAAGGAATTTTGGCCAGGATAAGGAGATGCTCTAAAATGATATGTCTGACTCCAAATATATGTACCATTAAACAATCTATGCCCCAGCTTGTATGTATACCTGCACAAAAATGAGCTTCATATTAACTGGTGACTTGCCATAAAATTTAACAACTGATGGTGAAACTTTTAACATTGTACTATCCAGTAGTTCATGGTTGTAACTTAAACTCATGTACTTAGCAAGTTAGCAATTCACTCCTCTTTCAAGAGAATCATATACAATTTTTTAACATACACTCTATTTGGCCACAATTCCTTCAGAAAACTAGTGTGTATGAATCCAGGGTCACGCCATCCCACTGTTCTTGCAGGTGCACCTGTGCAAAAGTTTTAAGAGGACTTAACCATGCAAATATATACCTTTGAGTCTTCATACCTCTTACATGCTATGAACATTGAGATATGTTTGGCAGAGAAGATGAAAGACAAGCAACTGGGTTTACCATAATGAAATACTGATTTATCTTCCCTTCAGAAATTACCCATGTCAAGAGTTTTATCATTAACTATCAATAATGAAAAATGAATTTAGGTTATCATGTTGGTTTTTCTCTTCCCCTCAAATTGTATGAGTGAATACATAATGTACTAGCATTTTAGATATCCTGACAATTAAATTATGCCTTGCCTTCAGCCAATCAACTACCCCACATTATTTTCTTCAGAATAGAAAGAAGGTGCAAGAGAGTTACACACCACACAAGCTATTACGATCGACAGTTTGTGTCACAGCTGGGGAACGCATACTTTCTCCTCTTGGACCCCATTCAACAAATGGTTCTGCCTCATTGATCCCATATCCACTTGTCCATGTTACAGTCATCTGAGTTTAAGTACAGAACCATATGGCTACCTTCAATAACAGTTATCTTAAATATATTTTTCTTGAACGAAATGTTAGTAGCCATAAAACCTAAGACAAGAAAAGTGATGAGAAACTTGTTCTTCGCATCTGCTATGTGCTTTGAGGATTGCAACTAGGGGAAATTGAACTTACTTCATTCCATTCTTTTCCTTGTGCTAAGCGTGGGTAAACTGGTGCATCTGGATTAGAGAAAGCTACATGATTTGACACCGCTACCACCTTTGGCTATTACACAGAAAATAAAGAATTAGAAAATTGCAGCATCAGTAATTTGAAGGTTCTATCAGAAACACAATTTGAATGTGACAGTACAACAAGCCAATGCATAACAACAACAAATTCTTTACTAATGGGTTTGTAAGACAAACTAGTTACCGACTATGCAGAATATATAACCAAGACAGTTTTTAGCATACATTCAATAAACCACCAGAGAATAGCACGAAAGAGAAGTCCGATCTCTGGTTGATCAGCTGAAGCTTCAAGAAACCTTTTCCAGTGTCTTTGTACTCAGGAGTGGAGTAATTTGCGTACTGAAACTGGAAGAGGGAACAGTTTCATGTCACTTCTGTAGCTCTTTTTACACTTGGAAGGAAAAGATGGCTGAAGAAACAATGTAGAAAAAAAAAAAAATCATCACAGAGTAGTGCTGGATTGAACCTTAATAGGCGCAGAACACAAAAATGGAGGATAAACTCTTGGATTTTCCTCAGGGCAGGTGGAAGCACTGAAACGGATGAAGTCGAATTGCTTCCAATCAGACCAGCGACATTAAATTTAACCACAATACACAAGAACCAAGGAAAGTACTTGAAGAAAATCATTTCAACAAGGTCAAAATATTGACTGAACCCAAATTTAGTAGAAAAACTTCCCTGGCACGGGGATGCCAGGGTAAGAAATCCACCTAAGTATCCACATCCAATGAGCTTTTGACAGCTGTCACCCAAAAAATTTGGGGGAAAAAAAAAATTGTCACCTCTTGCTCCTTCATCCTCCGCAATGCAAGAACATTTATGTACCTGAAATTAGCAGGAGAAAAGACACCAATCCAATCATCAACTGATGGGTTTGCAGAACCAAATTCCAACGTCACCCATTCTGTGTTTTCCCCCTAAAACAGTGAAAGAAACCCATCAGCCCAAAATACATCTAAATTATGTCACCACAGAACAATATGAGGCAATCAAAATCAAACTACCCTTTGAATTATGAGAGCTCAATATTGAGAAAGAGATAAAACGAGGAGGCTTACTCTTAATCCTAGAACTGTTGGAGAGGCTTGAATATAAGCAAGTTCATGAAGAGCAAAGGTTGCCTTACGAATAGAAATTCTTGAAAGAGGCTGCTCCCCATGCGAACTTGCGTTTTGAAGGGTTGCAAGAACCAGCAGAATTGCCAAACTCAGTTTTATTTCTTTCATCACACCCAGCAGCTAAATTCAATCAAGAATCTCAGAAGAAGAAACTGAAGTAAGGAGAAGAGAAGAAAGTTACAAACCTGAAACACTGAACATGTGTGTTTGTACCAAAAATGAAAAAAAGCCCAATAAGGGTTTATTTTATTTTCCTCAAAGATGCCCAGACCCAAGCAGGTATGGTTTTTACTAGAGCTGGCATTTTCTAAGGCGAAACTAGAAAACCGCAAAAACCAACCGCAATTTCACCATAATGAAACAGTGATATCGGGATAACCAACTGCAATATGCGGTTATGGATGTGGTTCCGCAATATCATCTATATATATACCAAAAGTAAAGAACGGTAAAACATTCAAAATACCAGAAAATAAGTTTAGTTAATGCAAACATTAAGAATTGAAATTATTAATTAAATTTGAATAATATGATAAATTCACATTCTTTTATATTTAAAAAAAATTTAAAATTAAAGAAAAAAATCAAAGATAGACATTTGGGGAGATGAGATAGCGCCGAAATCAAAGATTTTTTTTTTTAACGTTATTTTTTTCTTCTCCCGATCTCTGTCTTCTTGTCTCCCTCTCTCTATTTTTTTTTCTCATCTTCCTCCTTCTCTCCCTCTCTCACTTTCTTTTTTGGCTTTATATCATAAATAGTCCTTGAAGTTTGCGAAATTATCACTTTTCGTTTCTAACATTTTTTGTGACACTAATGGTCCTTAATGTTACTCTCCACATATCAAAATGATCCCTATTGTTAATTTCGTCAAATTTTTTGTTAAATTGCTTACATGGCACATGTATGGAGCCCACACATCCATTGGTATAGAATCACATGGCTTTTTTTAAAGATTTTAAAACTTAAAATCCATTAAAATAATTAAAAACTAATGACGATTTAAAGCGATGTGACTCTATACCAATAGATGTGTGGGCTCCACAGATGTGCCACGTCAACAATTTAACAAAAAATTTGATGTAAGCTAATGGTATAGACCATTTTGATGTGTAGAGGGTAACCTTAAAGACTATTAATGTCACAAAAAATATGAGACGATAGGTGATAATTTCATAACCTAAAACACTTGTGATAAAAGCCTTCTTTTGGCTTTTTTCTCCTTCCTCTCTCTATCATCTCTCAATTTTTTTTCCTTCTTCTTATCTCCCTTTTTCTTTCCTTCCCTTTTTTCCTTCTTCCTCTCTTCGTCTAACAAGTTTTTCGGAATTTCTTCTTCTATCTCTTTCCCTCTTCGACTTTTCTTCTTCTTTCTCCCTCTTTTCAATCTGCGATTTCTTTTCTTCATTCTCTTTCTCTATCATCTCTCTCCCTATTCTCTTTCTCTATCGATTTCTCTCCCTCTCTCCCTCTTTCTCAGTCAATCGGTGGATACTACATCTTTTGCCGACATCGACTGGAGTTGCAATTCCATCGAATCACGGTTAATCGCAACTATGCGTACGGTAGAGGTCCCAAATAATGAAATTACGCAATGTCTCAGGCGGTTTGCGGTTCCCAAACCATATCCATCCCTAGTTTTTACAATATAAGGAGGAAACCAAGATAAACTATTTTTATCAGCACCAATAGCAAAAGCAAGGCAGTCGGGCCCAATCCAAAGCTCAAACAAGAGCTTTTGATGATGCTCTACCCGCTACCAAGCCTTTTCCTTCTCCACTTGAGATTAATTAACAAAAAGACAGAATTCGTAATAATGCTGTTTTAAAAATTCCATTATTTGTTCATCATCATTAGGTTCAAATATTCAGCCTATAAATTGGAAGCTCTGGGACTCTCTCTCCAAATCAAATGCAACGTCTCTTAGATTGAATTCTCAATTTAAACCAATCTCATTCTTAAAGATCATCCAATTGACAACTCCTACAATCATCTTCTTTATTGTTCTGCCAAAATACTTGGTATGATTCACTAGCATCACTTCTAATATTTCCCAAACAGCCAAAACATTCAAATTGGATGAAGACATCTACAGCTTTCATTCCTCTTTAGTGTAATTGTATTATATTAAGATAAATGATTTTGCGTCTTCATTCATTTCCAGTTGAATTAGAATTAAGAAATTTTCATTTCCAAGTATTCGTTTATTTGCGTTTAGAAAGCAATTTATTTCAGTATTTATTTTAGATTCTATTAAGGGCATATAAGGTTTATCCAACAGGAGCAGCCTGAGCCAGTGTTTTCTTCTTGCTCGAACAAAATATATACTGCCCGATAAAAGGTAATAAAGGTTAAATTAATACTATCATACCTGATATCAGCATAAACGAGCCTACCGTAAAGGTTCTTTGTGCCCGATCAAGGGATTCTTTGACCCAAATATGGTTTTACTGTTTAACTAGGTATGCCATGTGCCTATCATACTATCAACGCACGAGTGAAAGAATATTGAAGTCATCTTAATTGAGGCATAAAAAAGAATTAATCCAAGCCAATGCCCGGGCAAAGTTAGAGCATAATAGTTTGATTAGAAGTCGAGACACTCAGCGCGGTCCTCAAATTGCAAAAATTCAAAATTCTGTAAATTTTTTAAAAATACACCTAACCATTTTATTTCCTTTCCACACCAAATCTTCATACAATTCTTCTTTATCCAATATTTTTTAGTCTCCACTCACATTATTCACTTTCCACACCAAATCTTCATTCAATTCTTCTACATCCAATATTTTTTTATCCAAAAATTTAATTACAAAAGATTATCAAAATTACAATGAATAGTATTTGCCTTTGACTTGCCCTATTGCCCTCATGGGTGGAGATGCTCTTAGAGCATAATAGTTTGAATAGAAGTCGAGATCGCGCAAATTTCAATCCATATTTCTATAGTGGCACACCTACGCAATCCAACAACTCAGAACTCGAGAAGAAGCCGGATTTTTACTCTCCAGCAAGGGGCCGGGCCAATTCCTCTCGTTCAAGGCCAATCCGACTTTCAATTGGATCACTTGGAGGCTCACTCACTCATTGCCAAAACTAGCGGTGCCAGTCTACTGACACACTCGGGGCATTGGTGTTGCACAGTCTACACCCCTGGTGGAAAAAGACATCAACAATGTGGAAGAAGAGAAGATTTAGTTTGCAGTTCAATGGGAGAGTGATGCAGCTATAGATGATGGGTTTGTGAGTTCCAATGATAGCAACAACTATGAGATCTAAAGAAGATTCGACCGTGCTCCCATTTAAAGGCTTTTCAGCAAATAATGCCTTTACAGTTTTAACTTCACCTATCAACATAAAAACTGGGCAAAATTTGTCACTTTTAGTAGTGGCGGACTTATTAATACTTAAGGAATGCAACTGCACCTTTTCTCACAGGAAAAACCATTGTGAGTGCTTCAAATTGCCCATTTGCTCAGCTAGTGATGGTGCATAGATTACCTTATTTATTTTTGTATTTATTTTTATATTATGTCTTTGTCCTTTTACTTTTATTTATTTTTATATTACTCTATTTACTTAAGTTTAGAATGTAAATAAGGAAGTACCCCCTATTTGGATTCAAATAAAAATACTAGAAAATAAAATTCTCACCAAATCAAAATATGAAAAATCGGTTTTAGTTCAAAATACGATTTAGGTTAAAAATAATGGCTCATTAAGTCAATATATACTTCATAATAAAATCTCATAAAATCAAATTTTCTTATTTGATGTGTAAGGAATAAAAGCCGCCAAAAATTATCTTGAGAAAATGATTATTTTGAAAAATCATTTTTCATACTAAGTCAATATTTTTACATAAAACAATTTTTCATGTATGTTATGAATGAATGGACTTAAAGTCAATCTAGGTAAAAAAGCCTTAGATGTTCTGTTTACACCATAATCAACCGAGCATATCCAGCCTCAAAACAACTAGCATCAAGGCAGGACATGCCTTCTCCCCTGCCGAAGGAAGACTCTTCCGAGGTGTCAAGCACTGCCGAAACTCCTGATTGTTGAAGGTCCCAATTGCTAAACCTAATCTCCATGACCGCAGCGATTTGCACAAAGTCTCATATCAGAAATCTACACAAACCTCCCACTTTCACCTCCATATAAATAGGGAATAGTATCCATGTGAAAATGGGATTTCTGCTCTCCACTTAGAGGAGGATCCGAGTCTCAGAGCTAGACCCTAGGGTCCGGGGACTCTCTTCTAGATCCCTGGCCTGGGCATCTCACTTGTCATCTTTATATTTGGGTCTAACCCCACGTACAAATATAATCATACATTATTATAATGAGAACATACTTCTCCGTGGACATAGCCCATTCATTAAGGGTGAACCACGTATATTTTATCTTATTTACATTTATCGATTGTCCAAGTCTTCACACACATGCTGAAGGTCTTCACCTTCACCCATCATTCACTATCACCTACTCTCTAAGTTGACCTCCCAAAAAGAGCATCAACAGTTCAATCCACAAAGAGTTTTTAGCCTTTCAAAATTACACCTCCGCTAAAATGTTCATGGGTCCGTCAGTGGTTGTTAGGTGGTTGCCGGCCAGGGGTTTTTGATGCGCACTGAACAACATCATATTGCATGAAGAGCGACAAGTGGAATAAAGTCGGGATCTTGGAATTGATCCAACGGTCTAATTACTAGGCATTCCAAACCTCCAATTTTAATTGGGTTTTCCCATTATAAAAACAGCAATTAAAATATAATTTTGGATGGAAATTGTATATTGCACTGAAGGGGATGATTATCATGTAAGGAGCCAAGCATTGTTATCTACAACAAGAACATGATGATGAACTGAAGGCCATCCCTAACCAGCACATGATCATTATTTCTCTCTCTCTCTCTCTCATTTCATTTCATATTCAAAAGTCAAGATGCTAGTGTTGTACTTGGGCAACTATCCACAGCGCAGGCTATGATGTCCCTGTAATCTCTGGATATTCTGAAAGAGTCGTAAACCTTTCCATCCCTGCTCTTCTTGTACTCGAACAACAGGTTTGAGCTATCAAATGCTGTAAGTTTGACAAACCCATAATCGTAGTCCTTAACGATACTCCATTTTGTTTGAACGGGAGCAAAAGTTGCAAGGCTTGCTCCTCCACCACCAGCAACCACATGTATTGTCCCATTCAAGCTACCCTTATAATAGTGCTTCTCCTTATTGATGCAAATATTCTGCAGAAGGAAATAAAAGACACAGTTCAATTTTAAGTTAAAGGTATATGGATTCAATATCTTGGCTGCAAACTCAATTGGTCATGGAGTATAAGTTTTCAAATCATGTCAAGGAGTATGAGCAAATATGAAATTTACAACGCATTAAATTTGTGGTTTACCTGGTAAATAGGGCATGTCCTTTCGTAATTGTGCACATGACCATATACTGCAATGTCAACCTTGTACTTCTGCCATAGTTTCTGAAGGCTCTCCCTCCCCATTGGCTCCTCAAAGGAACCTTCAGCCACATAAAAGCTCGCAGAAGAATAACCGAGCACCCGATGTGCCAGAAATATCAGCCATGGTTGCTTTTGTCTATCAACTGACGCTAGGCAGTTCTCAATGAACTTGTATTGCTCTGTTCCCTCTCTCCAATCATGTTCTGTGTCGGCAATGCAGAATCGGAACATGCCATAGTCAGTTGAATACCTGGAAACAGAAACTAACAACGTTCAAGAATAGTTCCTAGACCTTTCAACAGGTTGTCCTGGAATTGTTCCATACCAGAATTTAGCCCTGTTTTCAGCAGGGACATAAAACATGGTCTGTGCTAAGACACCACATTCCCCGCCTGAATCCGTGGTCCCATAAAATGATCCCGTGCCTGGCCAGTCACGCTCATGATTACCACTGGAAGAACAAATCATATATCAGCACATAAGACCAAGTAAGGAAAATTACATTTCAATCAAGCCGTGCAAGTGTATTGTGTGACAAACCTTGCAATCATGTAAGGAACAGCAGATGCTATTGGCTCAACCTGTGCGGTGAATTGGTCCCACTGTGAAATGTATCCATTTGCATAACATATATCTCCAATGTGGAAGACAATATCAATGTTCTTTAAGTCTTGGATAAGCTGCTTAGTAGTGTTGAGAGAGCCACGCTGGAAATTATTATATTCATTGGATCCATCAGCTTCATCCTGAAAGGTATAACATTAAACAAAGTACTTGAAAAACAGCGCGTAAGTTTGTTGAGTTGATTGTGTTAAAATTTAACAACAAAATTGGACAGACATTCAAACTTAAACATGAAGCAGCAAAACATTCAAGTAAACAAAAATTCGAGTAATTGGTATGCAGTTAAATTATATATATATATAAAACCAATCCCTTATTCCTCATAGGCTACTTCACAAATCAGCGAAATATTTCTCAAGTGTGATAATATCATAAATTGGGGAAAAAAAATCAAGAAGAGAGAACTAATAACACGTTTATTCAATATCCTATAAAATTGTTACTTCAGGCATGCACGTGGGCATATCAAAAAACAGGGGTGCAGCATTCTGTGTGGACAGTTTTTAAAGAGAGTCCAAACCTTTCCCATGTCACCAAATATGACAACACGTTGAACAGAATTTTGACCAGGATAAGGAGACGCTCTGAACTGGTATTCTTGACTCAAAATAGATGAGCCATTTGACAATCTGTGCCCTACCTTGTAGGTGTACCTGCATAATTATCAAGAACCGTGTACATGAACAGCTGACTTTTTAATATATTACATGTACTGTTAATCTAATAATACACTAAAAATGTCATACATTACTTACTGACATGTCATCTCTATATATTACTGGCTGAATATATGTTGCTCAAAACATAAACCCTTTATATCTATCCTAGTATGCTTTTACAAGTTGAATAGTATTTAAACGTTGGACATTAAAGTGAATTGCACTGATTGATTTATTCAATAGATAAAGAAATGAAGCTTAGAAGGCAGAACCCACACTAAAAGTTTCAAATCTATACAAAATCAAAAGAGAAACAGTGTCTGCCAGAAGAAAATGTAGCATACACTGTGTTAGGCCACAGTTCCTTCAGAAAAGCAGTGTGTATAAATCCAGGATCTCGCCATCCCACTGTTCTTGCTGGTGCACCTGTGTATATAAGTATATACATGGTTAAGGTGAATCATGTCTTAAATAATTAACGTATATGACAACTTCTACAAGTTTTATCAACTAGACAAAATAACAGATAAAAAGAAATCTTAGCAACAGCAACCACTTTCACTACTCATAACAAACCTTAGTCATCATGTACGGAGAAAATTGCAGTTATTTTTCCTCTTATTTGATATATATTTCAGTTTTCAACTTTAATGTGATATCTTGATATATATGCATTTTCAATTCGCACATGATTTTGCATGCAAATTAACTTCTGAGACATCAGTGGTTTCATAGTCAAGGTAATGCTCTTTCAGCCAACCCCTGACATATATTACAAAGATAGGTTCGCATGTGCAAAGAAAAGTAAACACACCACACAAGCTGTTGCGATTGAAATTCAATGTCCCAGCCGGCGATCTCACAAGTTCTCCTTTTGAATCCCATTCAACAAAAGGGGTAGCTTCCGTGATATCATATCCACTTGTCCATGTTACAGTCATCTAAATATCAAGTCAGACAAGTTATTTACTTGAGAAATAGATGAACACAAGCTTTTTGACAAAGGACAACATTTTGATTGAAAGAAAAAGAAGTGAAATATGGGGGAAAAAACATTGCAACATAATATTCTGTACATAAACAGAAAATTTCCAAGAAGAAAGTGTACTTACTTCATTCCATAGTTTCCCTTGTGCTAAGCGTGGATAAACTGGAGCTTTCGGATTTTTGAATGCAATTTTATTTGATACTGCCACCAGCTTTGGCTATTTTACAAACCAAAAAAAAAAAAGTAGATATAAATAGATTGAAGCAGGGGACAATTACATAGATAGCGAAAATAAGTAGTTAGTAGAATAATTTTTTAATTTTCTTAAGAAATCTCCTAAACCAACGCCCAAAGGTCAATTTTGTCCTCTAATTAGAAAATTGAATGTAAGAAAAAGTATGAAGGAGAAGATAACAACCATTAGTTCTCTCAAATTTAAAAAATGTAAGAACATATAGTAGTATTCACATAAAATTCCAGTTATAAAAGAGTCAAAAGAATAGCATACGTTTGATAAGCCACCAGAGAATAGTGCAAAAGAGAAGTCTGATCTCTGGTTAATCAACTGTAGGTTCAAGAAGCCTTTCCCAGTATCTTTGTACCTGGGACTAGTGTAATTCGCATACTGGTACTGCAAAAATGAGAAAAGAAAGTATAACAGATTAAATATATATCTATCCCCTTCAATGTAAAACATGCTTGGAAGCCATGTAAAAAGTAGCAATGGAAAAGCAGCCACTGGGGTGGTAACCTTTATAGGTGCTGAACACAAAAATGGAGCAGAAGTGCCTGGAGTTTCTGGAGGGCAGGTCGAAAACTGCAAATTCAAACAAATCCTTTCAATTCAATCAATGTTATTTAGTATGCTAAAGATCAAGAAACACAGAAGCAAAATTATAGGAGAAAAAGCATGCTAGAGCTTCCATCAGTTGACTTGAGCCAAAGAAAGTTCATTTACTGACCTGAAATTGGCAGGAGAAAATACTCCAATCCAATCATCAATTGAAGGGTTTGGAGAACTGAAGTCCAATGTCACCCATTCTGAATATTGCCCCTAAATTAACGAGTTAGGAGAAAGTACATCAGTACCAAAAACACACACCAAGTGATCAAAAGTATAAATTTTCAACCAAAAAAGAAATCAATTGCCTTTGATTCAGTCTCCAAATGAATAATACTTAAAGACCATAATTTCAATGACACCATGTTGCTTTGCTAGATATAAGGGCGGATTTTTAATGAGAAGCTCCAAACAGGGTGATTAAGAAGTTCACCTTCAGTCCAAGAATTGTAGGGGATGCTTTAACAAAAGCATGGGCATGAAGGGCAGATACTACCTTGTGAACAGCAATCTTCGACAAAGGCTGATCTCCATGAGACCTCACTTCTTGAAGAGTTGAAAGAACCGCTGCGATTGCCAAGAAGAAAAATCGCAACTTTCTCATCCTCCTGCCCCTAAAACCAAGTCCAAAGAAAATCACGGAAAATCCATTGTCTAAATTCATCATCTCCAAAAGATAAAACTAAACACCAAAAGAAAAATCTTTACTTTTATAACTTTACAAAATGAAAATCTGATAGGCTAGCAAAATCGTAAACAGTTAGCTGAAAAAAACTCAAAACAAGCAAATGGGTATTGAAATTCCAGCAACAAGAAAACAAACGAAGCAGGATTTAGAACTGACCTGTTGAAAAAAATAGTAAATTGAAGCCTGAAGCTAAAGAGATGGGTACTAATGATACGTTGTGTATTTTACTTATCGGAGGGTCCAGGCCTTTTTAAAAGATTGCTGCAAGCAAGGACTTTGCGAATATTTGAAAGAAGATTCGATCGCAATCCAGATTTACATGGCAAGTCAAACATTCAATTGCTTTAAAAATCCCCGGGCTTTATAGCCGTTAGGCCATCCTCGAAGGGTAAACCCAAATTTCCCTCCTATAAAATTATTACAAATTTATAAATAAACTCAATTCTAGACATATTGTAAAATCAACAATTGTATATTTTTTGGGTGTATTGTATAAATCAAGTGTTTTGGGTGTTGGATTTTTATAATTTCTGTACTTTAATTGTATATTGTTTCACTTACTTAAATTTTTTCTTTCTCTAGACTCAAAATTTGAGTCCGTAAATTTATTAATTTGTTTAAAAATGGTTAGTCCCTAAATTTTTTTAGTAAATTTAGGTTTTAGCTAAAAAAATTTTTTTTTTTGATCTCAACTTTCAATCAAAGACATTTTTAAATTTTCTCCCTTTTTTTTTTGTTTTTTCCAAATTTTCTTGACCTCACTTTTGTATTAAGTCTTCATGATTTAATTTTCTGATTATTTTAACCGAATAGGATTGAAATTCCAAAACATAATGATATTTATGACTTGTTTCCATAATTTTTGTTTGTTTATTTATGACTGGTTTACATGATTTTTTGTAGTCAGATTTTTTTAAAAAAATTCTGCAAATGCAGAACATCAGCAATGTTTTAAAAAAAAAGGAACATCAACAAGGTTTAAAAATAAAAAAATAAAAAGAACATCAGCAACGTTTCTAAATATTTTATTTTATTTTTTTTTTAAAAAGGGATGATGCCTTATGTTTTCTTTAATATTTATAAACGTTGCTGATGTTCGTTATTTTGACAAATTTCGATGATATTTCATATTTTTCAGACTTACACACAAAAAAACAAGCCAAGCAGTTCAGTTCTCTCCTCACGGGGGCTTGCTTCCAGTTTTCTTTGTGAGCTCCATCATTTTGCCCGGACTGGAATGTCAGGCCGGCCGAATTTGGCCTGATCTTGGACTAAAACCTAAATTATCTGTTTGGCCTGCTCTCATTGGAGGAGTCATTCTATAGTGACGAGAGGTCCTATCTCTTAACCGTTGGATCATGTTAACTAATTTGATCCAACAGCTAACTAATTTAATCAAACAGTTACTAAATAGGGTCTCATAAAATTCTTGCCCATTGAAGATGAGCAGTGGAGCCATATATAAGGCCCTCACTATAGAATTCTTGCCCATTGGAGATGAGAAGTGGAGCTAATCTAGTCATTCTATAGCGAGAGCCTTATAAGGCACTTAGATGAGGCCATATCTTAGTTGTTGGATCAAATTGGTTAGCCGTTTGATCAAATTGGTTAGTTTAATCAATAGTTAAGAGATATTGCCTCATCTAATGGCCTTAGATAAGGCCGTCCCTATAGAATTTCGCAAGCTAAGTGATAATGATGTGGTCTAACGACACCATTTACTTGTTTTTCTTTCTTCGCTGAAATGGGCTCGTGGGGTTTCGGAAGCTTCTTTCTTGGGCTCAAAGGAAAGAAAGAAAGAAATCATGGGGTTTTGCAAAACCCCAAAACACATATATGTAAGTCACAAGTCAAAGATGTATCTCGTTCTTGTGAAAGTTGAAGTCAAACGAGTTTGAAGCTGCTAGGTCGGTATTTTCAACATATATAAATCTCTTGTTCATGCTCTTTTTGTATATGTGTTCCCTAATAAATCCATCGCATGCAGCAGAGTAACATTAAAAGAAGAAATAATATAAATATATGGCAATGGCGACAGTGGCACCACCACCCGTGAGGCACGCAGGTCCCATGATGAAGCCTGCAAAGCTTGGTTTGGAGGAACCCCAAGAGCAGATTATTCGAAAGATTAGAATAACACTCCTCCAAGAATGTCAAAATCCTCGAGAAAGTACATTTTAAATCTTATCATATGCATTATTTTTTAGGAGAAAAATCTGGTTGTCTTATATCACTTCTCGTAATTTGATGGGAGAGATAGACATAAAATGTTCATTTTATAGCGTTCATTTTCTTTTCTGTTGAAGATGAATATTTATGAATAACCTGTGGGTGCATATATGTGTGTATATATAGGAACCAACACTTGTTATGAAGAGTGATGGACCTCTTCAGCACCCCAGAGGTGGTCAAGCATGTTATCTATATACAGATGGAAGCCGGCGTCGAGGTTGAGGTTACCATTGCCGATGCTTAAATATAAGGCTCTAGCTGCTGGAAGCTTCTCTAAAGAGATCTCATTAGTTAATTAGTATGTTTTTAATTTGATAAATCTTTTTTTAATAGAGAATAGGCATCATTAATTTGAATGGGAAATTTGCATTTCATTAACTTAAAAAAAAAAAAAAATTACATAGCCAAAAACACCACTCGCTAGCTTCATCGAAAAGGTGATAGCTTAGATAATTTCCTACAGCTCTTTGAAGCTCTTCTTTTGCAAAATTTGTGCACCAAAAAAGTTTGAAGCAACCCTAGCTATCTGCTCCTTGTCAATAGTAACACCCACAAGACCAAAAGTCCTACAACCAAAAAATAATAATAATTCAAAGTAATGTACTGTTTTTGAGAAGGTGATGAACAAACATCAAGTAAAGAAAGTCAAAAAAGGCACTGACAAGTTGCTAGCAGACGTACCTCCAATAATGGTTTTAATTTGAACTTCTAGTTCCACTACCCCACTCAAAGCGTACCCTAATCATATCAAAACCATATATCAGAGATAATTAATTGAACTAAATTAATATAATGGCATCTGTTAATCACTAACCTTGCTCAAAGCAACTTCTGGTGGTGTTAACCCCATTCTGGCAAATACAAGCGAACGACTGGTCCAAACCAGAAAAGCCACACAAGCCCTCACTTGCCTCACAATCCTTGCAGGCATTGGTGTAATAAGAATCATTATATTGCAGAGAAATTCCAAATTTCCATTTCATTGGATCCCCTTCATCCCCAAACTCATAAATTGATGTGTAGGAAGAGCACTGGAGCTTTGGGAGAACCAATGCATAACCTGAGCCAACCCCAACTTGAGAGTCATAAACACAGCAAGTGGAAATTGGTGCATTCTGTTGCAACCCAATGCCAGCCACCCCTTTGCAAGAGTACAACCCTCTGCACGCCCGGGAGCCCGACCCGGTGTCACACAAATCTTCATTGGGATCAAACACAGGGGATGTTGTTGAGCAGCCAAGTAGAACAAAGATGTTCTCCTCTCTTATAGTGAAAGGACTGGTCCTGTCTAAGCTGAAGCCACCTGAATTTTGCATAGAAGAGCATGTTGACATAAGCGGGTCTGTGACAACGATGGTGCTACTGTTGTAGTCTATAGAGGAAATGGTGTAGATACCAGTTCCGGTAGAGAATTGAAGTGTTTCTGAGCTGCATTTGATGTATCTAACAAAGTCAGGGTGGCCACAGCCAAATCCAGTGCCAAATGGGAACTTTACTGGGATTGTGCCGCATGTGTCACGACAGAGGCCGTTGATAGGGATGGCATGGCCTGCATGGATGGTGGATGAGACGGCGTGGAGAGGAATCAAGAGAAAAATGGTGATCAGAAGCAAGGTTTCTGAGGCAGATGGCATAGGTGAGGGTTCAGAAGGAGTTCGGAGATTTTTGAAATGAAGAACTGAAGAACAACAGTAATGGCAAGAAGCGTTTCAACTTTCACATGACAATATGAGCAAGTGTTATTGTAAAGGAACACAAAGGGGAGTGTTCTTTTCGGTGGAGGTGACTTAACTTTCAACATCCTTCCTAATTTTTCTTCCTAAAAAGAAGAGCCCATGTTTTATGTGGGTTCTAGCTATAAAGCAATATGCATTTTCAAAAGGATTTAGAAAACGAGAGAAATCAACTCCATAATAGTAAAAGAGAAGGTGCTTGAGTGTGAAACAGGTTTCTGTTTCAGCCCACTGATCCATCACAATTAATTGTTACTTTCTGGTATGTTCGCCCCACCAAGGATGATGGCTTTAGATTTAACAACCTTTTACACTTGCTACCTGAAGGTTTGGAGCGGTCCAAGTCCAAGCTCAAAGTACAAGTCCAATATTATTGGATGCAAATGATCAAACTGCAACAAATCAATGCAAGAATGAATTTAAACTGTTCATTGATTGCTTACAATCAGATTACTTTGTAATAATATTCAGCCATTATTGATTAAAATTTACAGAAATCTATATGATTTTGGGGGAAAAAAATGGCGACATTGTATGTACTTCGAAACCAAGCAGTTCTTCATTCCACTGCATCAGTCACGACCTGCAAACTATGATGAGGTTTGCTTGGCTCTTCATTCAACAACCCAAGAGAAACCCAACTGACAAATAAGAAAAGCTATAGCTTAGTGAATTCTCAGGTTAATCTTAACTCTTGTGATTTGCGACAATTATCCAACACTTCCAAGTAAATATTCGTCAGACTTATGGTTCACATCACCCCTATAAAGTCATAAGAGCTTTCACATTCCAAACGATCTTCTTTATCACATGCATCTGAAAGTTGCCAGCAAACACTCTCTGCAACTAAAGCCTCCAGCAATGTGAATTTCATGTGCTTGACTTTAGCCTACAGGCCATACACCTCCACCTCATTGCCATTTTGAATTATTGAAATGTAATTAGTGCTGGAAGCAGACGCTCAAATTGACAAACTTTGCTCCCAGCAGCACCTAAATTTATGCATTCAGACCAGCCCAATTCTTGAAAGCAACAAGTGCTTCCATTTTCCTGAAATTCCTCTTTCTCAACTTTGACACTTTAAGCTTCTTATGGGTTTCCATGAATGCCTGTTTGTACCTCCACTTATCCACAAAGACTTTCATCTCTTGAGATTTCTCGACAACTTGCATTACTGCATCAAAAAAGCCTCCCTTAACAAGAGCATATAGGAATGCATCAACCATGTTGTGGTCAAATTTAATCCCCTTTTCTCCATCAAGTGAAACATTTCTCTTCACCTCATGCCATAGCATCAGAACACAGAAATATTTCTCCACAGAAACATACCCACTAATTAACGATAAATATGTCTGTTCATTAGGCTTATGCTGCAAGAATATCATCCTTCTAAAAGTCCTCCTCGCATCTTCTAGACGCCCAGCTTTACAGAAGGCATGAATAATGGAATTCCAGTCATGGGTACCCACTTCAATTCGAGGATCCTCAACAACCTCATCTAAGAAGGCAGCCATTAACTCTGGCCTATGATTCTCCATTAAACCTGTCATTATTGTTAAGTAACTCCCCTTTAAGTCAGATATTCTTGCTTCCCTCATGTCCCTGTACAAAGAAAAAGCCGATTGAAAATCTTGACTTGACATGGATGATTCTATTAGAGCATCATATGTCCCCATATCTAACTGAAGCCCAGAATTACTAATATCCATGACCAGTTGAGTGGCTTCAGCAGTTCTATGCTCTTTGCAATAAGCCTTCAAAATTGGCACATACACACCAAGCCCCAAGGAACCTCCTTGAGCATTCATTTCATCAAGAATGCTGTGTGCCTTATCTGATAATCCAATATGAACACAAGCATTAACAATACCATACCCAACAGATCTATCTACCATGACTGTTGAAGACTCTAACTTTTGAGCTTCAATGATCAAAGTCGCCAACTCTTTCACACTTGCATTCATAAGATATCCTTTGACAACTTCACAATAAGTTTCTTCACCCAGATTCAAACATTCTCCATCTCCTTCTCTGAGAATATGCAGAATAGTTGCTGAAACAGATTCTAATTTGCCTGACTTAACATAGCCATTAATCAAATTACTCTGAAACACCCTTTTATTTGAAAAACCAAACCCACCCATCAATCCCTCTAGCTCAGTTATCTTTTCCTCAAGACCCTTCAATGCATACAAATAAGCAAGAAAACCAAAACTCCATTCGTCAGGCCGAACACCCAAAACCGCCATTGTTTCAACAACTTTTTCGGCATCACTCACCGATTCAAGTTCACGACAACACCCCTCCATCGCTGCATTACAAGCAGCCAAATCCGGTTTCATGGACTCCAACTTCTCATCCAAGGCAATCCTACAATTCTCTTCAAAAACCCGTAAAAACGCAACAAAGTTACCATTTTTCCTACTAATTTCAATGAGAACATTGCCCCATACACTAAATGGCAAGAAAAACCTGTTCTTGAACACACTTTTAATCAAAGCAAAAGCAGGTGCAGCAGTATTGGCACATTTCATAGCATCCAACAAAGTCCCAACAGTTTCAAAATCTAAAAATCCTGGGTTTTTCTCCACGACATAAACTACCGTAGCAAAAGCCCTCTTGAGGTTGTGAATGTCCCCGAGTGAGGACAAATGGGTGATGAGAGAATTAGTGAGGGACTTACTCGGGAAGGCAGAGCTGCCTGTGAGAGTCTTGAAGGACTTCCATGCCTCATCAGTGTTGTGGGTTATAAGGGACTTGTGGAGGGTGGTCTCTAGGGTGGCTATGTGGTCTGGGGCTAGGGTTTTGGGAGGTGGGGTTGGGAGGTCACACTGAGATTTCTGGGAGGGTGGTAGGTCCCTCTTAAGGGCAAAGACTGAGGGTTGGAGGAAGGAGTAGAGGGTTGGGATTTCAGGGGTTGATGAAAAGGGTCTGTGTGGAAGCAAAGTGAGAGCTTTTCTCCACATTTTATGATCCAAGGACTCAGACTCACTCTTCCTCCTCTCTGGTCTGGTTAATAGAGCTCATGTTTCTGTTTTTTTTTTTGTTTTTCAATAAATAATTTTTATTTTGAATATATTATCAATAGCTGGAATAGCTCAGCTGGTTAGAGCGTGTGGCTGTTAACCACAAGGTCGGAGGTTCGAACCCTCCTTCTAGCGCTTTTTTATTTTTTTTTGACTCTGGGGAGAAATATAATTTGGATTTCTATGTATTTTTATTATCAATAGCTGGAATAGCTCAGCTGGTTAGAGCATGTGGCTGTTAAAGACTTCCACCAGCTTAATGGTAAGGAGAGCGCAAATGTTTCAAATTTAGGCTTTCATGGCAAATACCATTCATTTTTTTTTTTTTTTGTTTTCACAACTTTGTTTACTTAAACAATTAATTTAGATAATATTTTTGGATAAGATTTTTGGGTTCCTACGTATGAAAAATCATTTTCTCAAGATTTTTAGCGGATGTGCAATATTGACTAAGTATGAAAAATGATTTTTCGAAATAATCATTTTCTTAAGAAAATTTTTGGAGGCTTTTATTCCTTACACATCAAATAAGAAAACTTGATTTTATGAGATTTTAATATGAAGTATATATTGACTTAATGAGCCATCATTTTTAACCTAAATCGTATTTTGCACTAAAACCGATTTTTCATATTTTGTGGAAATTTGATTTTCTAGTATTTTTATTTGAATCCAAATGGGGGGTACTTCCTTATTTACATTGTAAACTTAAGTAAATGGAGTAATAAAAAATAAATAAAAGTAAAAGGACAAAGACATTTACTTAAATGTTGAAAATGGAAATAAGGTATAGAGAGAAAAAAAGAAGAAGTAATTTTTTGGGTTTTTTTTCAATTTTTTATTACAAAAATATTGTCTGTTGGTGTTAAAAGTGAAGAGTATTGGTTGGTATTTATAGAAAACAATTTCAGTATTTTTTTTGGGTATTTTTGTACATTTTTTTCAATTTTTTTCTTTTTTTTATTGGGAATAATGAGAGTGACGTCATCGTGACATCAGCTCAGCCCGCAGGCAAACCCCACCTCTTGCCCAGGCTCCATGTTATTGCTGGAAACGCCTACAAGATCCAAACCCCTCCCCTCCCCAGCCCTCCCAGCCTATTGCTGGAAATGCTCTTAACCACAAGGTCGAATATCAATAGCTGGAATAGCTCAGCTGGTTAGAGCGTGTGGCTGTTAACCACAAGGTCGGAGGTTCGAACCCTCCTTCTAGCGCTTTTTGATTTATTTTTTTTCCTCTCGGAAGAAATATAATTTTGGATTCCTCTGTTTTTAAGGTAATTAAAAGTCAATTCTTTGCTTCTCTCCAACGTCCCTTTTGAATCAACGGAGACACTGAAGCAATCGGCCATGGAAGTATCATCATCAACATCGGAGGTTATAGTGGAAGAATGGAGTGGCTCATCTTCCACCAAACTCTCCAGAACTGCCACCATAACCGCGTTTCCTTCACTCTCTATCCAAAGGTTGCTTCTTTTTTCGGTGCTTTTTGTTTTTGTTTTGTTGTTCATTTCCTTTCTATTAAACATTGAACTTCTTCTCCAAATTCGAAGATCCGGTAGCCGGTTCCACCATGTTTGGCGGCGAATTCTTGAAGCATTTGTACCCGAGGCAAGCTTTAAAAAAAAACAAAGAAATTTTTTTTTAATCCCCTGTATTTTCTTTTTTCTGTTTTTAATTTCTGGCTTCTATTTGTTGTTATTTAAGAAGGGGGAAAAATTAGGACTCTCTTTTTCTTTTAATTTGGTATGCAGGGCTTTCCCAGCAGTGTAACTCCGGATTATGCCCCTTTTCAAGTCTGGGATTTACTCCAGGTAAATATACAAAACAAATATATGCAGCTCATGATTTCTACTGCTCTAATAATTAAATGAGTAGATGATTAGTACTAATTATCCAGCATGATTAATTTCTTAATTTCCTTTTTCAAGGGTCTTTCTACTTACATAAGGACCATGCTTTCTACACAAGTAAGCATCTTATATACTAATACAGTCTTAATGAAATTCTGCTGGTGATTGCTAAATGAATTAATTGTATGTTTTGTTCACTCTAAGGCTCTACTGAGTGCTATTGGGGTCGGTGAGAAATCGGCTACTGTAATTGGTGCCACCTTTCAGGTACAAATTTTGTATATCTAGCATCAATGTTGGGACTTGGGGTGCTTCATTGAGTATTCGAGCTTGCAATACATAGTAAATGGTTTTTTTTTTTCAACATTGAGAATGATGCAGTGGTTCTTGAGAGACCTAACTGGAATGCTGGGAGGTATCTTATTCACATTCTATCAGGTGTGATACTCTTGTTCTTTTGCTCATTCTGTGCACAATTTACATTGTAAATTTTGGAACTTTTGTACCCTTTTATGCATGCATGGTACTCTATGCTTTTTTAGCGGTGCCTTTGGCTAGTGGTTCCGTGACTGAAGTTTGCTTTTCTAAGAATTCTCAACTCTATGTTCATCATTTCTTTACCATTTCTTGCCTTGAATCACCTCTTATTCTTCAGGGCTCAAATTTGGATAGCAATGCCAAAATGTGGCGCTTAGTTGCAGACCTTATGAATGATCTTGGTATGACCTAACCATTTGTTCTTTTGTTTTTATTCTAAGTTTGGAGATCATCTTCAAACGTAGTTCAAGGTTGTTCTTTGTATCCTTTGTCTTAAAATGACAAGAAATACCGTTATTTGGTTGCAGGAATGTTGATGGACCTTGTTTCACCTTTGTTTCCATCAGCTTTTGTGTTTGTTGTTTGTTTAGGAAGTATATCAAGATCATTCAGTAAGCTCCTATATAAATTTAATATAATAAGAAAATATAGTAATCTGTATAATGTGATAGTTGATATTTGTTGGCTAAGTATGTCATAATTATAAAATGAGCATTGATTAACTTATTGGTATCAGTTGTGATGTGCCACATATTTAAACTTGTGAATGATACTAATTGGTTTAATGTATTCCTCTTCCTTTTATTCTTACAATGGCAGTTGTACCTTTATCGTCTACAAATATTTTTCTTCATCAAGTAAACGGTCAAACAAATGCAGTATAGAGCTTGATCATAATTTTCTATTTTTGTTGTTTTACAATTTTTCTTCTCTTTTAGCTGGTGTTGCAAGTGGAGCTACTAGAGCTGCTTTGACACAACATTTTGCTCTTCAGAGTAATGCTGCAGATATATCTGCTAAGGTACCAGCACAATGGTTCTGATTCTTAGACGAGGACTGTCTTATGTATGTTAGCTAGTATTTTCCATTAACATTTTTCTTTACATTGATAGGAGGGAAGTCAAGAGACAGTGGCAACGATGGTTGGTATGGCACTGGGTATGCTTCTTGCTCGCATTACTATGGAACACCCACTAGCTATTTGGTTTTCATTTTTGTCGCTCACCATGTTCCATATGTATGGTAAGTACCCCCCATCAATGTTCATTACCATTGACTTTACCAAGGATTAAATTTGACCCTTTTGATCACTAAACTCGAATATTACTTTGGCACTTGTGTCAATTTATTGGTTGTGATAGAATGAACAGTTCATATATACAAAACAGGAAGAAAAAAAAAATGAAACGAAGTCTTTATATGTTAATAAAACAAGTTTAAAGGCTTTACGTGTCTTTTCTGTGCAGCAAATTACATGGCTGTTCGGTGCCTTGCATTAAATTCTTTGAACCCTGAGAGGTGCTCAATTCTTTTGCAGCATTTTATGAGAACTGGCCAAGGTATGCAGCTACTGTTCCTTGTTCCCTTAAGGCTGATTATCTTTTCCTGGTGCCACAATTTATAATTGGGGTCATCAAAAGAACTTTCCTGAAAAACAGCATATTGGCAGCTGTACATGATCTAAACTGCCCCATTCCCCATCTTTGCAATGGTCATAATTTAAAGTGATTTGACAAAATGACTGTCCAATGAATATTTTCCTATGGAAGATTGGGTTTAACCTGCCTTAGCACTCTGCTATTGAAAAATGCGAGAACTTGAGTGGTATGTTGACTCTCATGTAACATTAATTTCTGTCACAATCCATGTTTGATGTTGCAAGAGTGCTGTGCTTGGTTTCAGTTCACTTCACACTTCATCTTTATCTTATTTTAATGAGATTTTAATTCCTGCATCTGAATTTGTTTCCAGTTCTCTCCCCCGAGCAGGTCTCTAAGATGGAGCACATTTTACCTGTATGGGCATCTTCATGGAGCTCAAAGAAAACAGAGTTAATACATGTGAGAGTATCTTTAGGTGTCAGAGTATCCTCACTAAATCACCTGGAACTGTGAGTTTCTTTGCTCTCCCTGTAAAATTCATTTTCGTTTAGGTCTTAGGTTAAAAAGCGGTAACTTCTGGTAGCAGTCTTGTAACAGTTGTTGTGGAAGCCCGGTCCACCATTGGATCGCTGCTGTGCATATCTTTAGATGTTTGGCTTTCAATATTGTGGCTTGATAGTAACTACTTTTGCAACACAAGCAGCTCTGAGCTGGCTCTTAGTCATATACGACTGACAATTTGAGTGACAATCTTAATCAGGAGGGACTTATTACATTTTGCGGGATCTCATTATAAGAAAGGTTGATGTCTGCTTTGTACTTCCGACAATTGAGTTGCTACCATGAACTTTGCTATTTATTTTGTTGTTTCTCTGCTGGACTTTTTAGCCAAGTACTTGCTAATGGAGAGGAAAGGAAACATCTGCATTGTTATGCACAAAGATTCCACTGCCACAGATGTCTTGCAGTCATTTTTACATGCAAATGCTATGGCAAATCTTATAGATAAACACCGAATTCTACATTCTGAAAGCCAAACATGGATGGATAAACACTATGAAGAATTTATCCAGAAGGTACCATATTTTACAGCTTAATGCAGCCAAAAGATTTAGAGAGGTTTGCTGAACATCTTATCCTTTCATTATATTGCAGTTAAAGGTATCGGGTTGGAAAACAGAACGTCTTTTATCACCTACAATCGTCTGGAAGGCAAATTGGATCTGTGGGTCTTCAGATGAGAAGATTGACTAGGTAATCTTTAGTAACTTTATTTAAAATGCGGAAAAGAGCTGAATGTGATGGTCTGTAACATTGACTTGAAGTTCTTTGACAGGGAGGTCGCCATTGATGGGATCTTGGTCATCTGCCAAGATAAACTGTTAGATGGTGTACAACCACCACAGGATTTTTAGAGCTGCTATTCATGATTTCACCCTCAGTTCTGGCTACTTACCGGAAAAAGGGTCTCACCATGTCTGTATTGGAGCAGATAAATTTTCTCTGGGTGGCAAAATGTTACACATTAATCTACGTTATTCTACAAAAAAAGAAAAATTTTGGGGTGACAAGATGAAGTTTCTTTATAGCTCAACTAGTGTGGGATGAGGTAGACTAATGCGAAAAGCATCTTTGGTTCAAATCTTTCAGTTAAAACAAGGGAAAAGGAACAAAGATCAAATGAACATGGAACGTTGGAAACAATGATGTCAAATGGAATTATTCACAATAGTACATCAATGAAACAGAAATCTGAAAGAATATTTTACAAATTCCACTAAAATATTTGTATGATTTCCCCATATTTTCTGTTTTGTATAAACTGCATCTTTCTCCAAAGACCAAAGGGAATAAGTGTCTTTGGGATATTCGGAAGAACCTGCAGAATCAATAATCTTCATGACTCATGAGGGCCATTATGCATCTTCACCAACCAGCTGCTCTCGACTATTTCATCAATTATTTATAAATTCTTGTTTTACACGATTTCCAGACAAAGACTTGGGAAATCTTTTCTTCTTCTTCCTTTTTGTTATCACCGGACGAGGACTTTGCAGTTGAATATTCACTTGCGATGCCCTGATGATGCCATAAGGACTGCAATAGCCGTAATAAACATAAACAACATGCTGAAAAGCAATATATATGTTCTTCGGGATGATTTTCGGTACTCTCCAAACAGAAGGATGCCCCAAAAAGTGCTCACCAGTGGAAGTGCCTGCCATTACAACCCCAAATTCCATGTAAATAAGCAAGTTAAAAACACTAAACATGTATGGAACATCACACACCAAGAGACAAGTTGATCATCACTAAATGCATGCATGTGTTTATGTCATGAAACCAACCTGAACTGCATCAGCTGCTGCATATCCTGCAGCTTGACCTCCCATGAACTGGAGACCATTGCCAAATCCACATAGGAGACCAGCCAAAAGGGCCCAGCCCCTACCATTCCAATCTCTCAGATAAGCTTGGAAGGATGTTTTGGGTGAGCCCAGTACAGGGTGGTAAAGGAAGGTGATGTTTAGAATGATGGCAAGGACAAAGCAAGATAATGAGAAGTAGAAAAACGCAGTATAAACAACCAAATGAGGAACTCCTGTCTTCAAAGTGTTCCACTGGTCATTTGTGGCCAAGTTGAATGCAGGCGAGAAGAGAGAGAAGCAAACTCCGGCGAAGAAAGTTATTCCCAATCCAATAAAAGTGCTCTTCCCGAAAACCTACACAAGCAGAATAGAGAAGTTCACATATTAATGCATCAGATATTGGATTTTCAATACTGAATGAGAAAAGCAATATGAAGTAGAACCACCAACCTTAATTGATCTTCTGTTCTCAAGCTGTACAAGAAAACCTGCAGTTCCAGCCTTGGCCTTCTGAGCAGGGTCATTTCTGTTCTCCAGATCCTTCGACGCAGCTGTGGATATCCAAATATCCAAAGATAATTACATAACTCATAAACAGTAAGAACACAAGTATAGAATAGAACGTTAACTTCAGAGAATTTCTTACCCTCATTTGGGATCATGGAAGTATTGGAAACCCTGTCATAACATTAAAATTGGTGTGATGTCATCGTTGATACAAAAGAAATTAATAAGCCACAAGATTAAAAGCAACCACTATAGTACAGCATTTAAACCTTTGATAGCCAATCATGGAAACTATGGCATGATTGTCAATTAGGAGATCACATAATGCTCTTTTCCAATAAAGAGTGGCCAACTAGGAAAACCAGTGAAAAGAACACTTATTTCAGACTACTATAGGAAGAAGAAACGTACTTCATTGCATCTATGTGATCACTAGACAAGCTGTCAAGTTTTACTTTGTTATCAGCTGCATTGGACGAGTGAACAGCAGCGCCAAGACAAACAGCAATCAAGAAGCAACCGACCCCGGGAAAAAGAATATCGGCTCTATTAATTTTATCATCCAAGAAATAGTTAAAGGTTGTGCCTGTTACATATGAAAAGAAGAGAGTCACAAGTAAGTTCAGATCATTGCCAATCATAAAGATATATACATCCAAGTGTTGTGAGATAGACCTATGACAACGGTGATGCTTGAAGTGATCACTTCTGTCACTGACAAACCAACAAAAGCCCAAGCATACTGTGTGGAAAGATTTCCCAGGCTGAGGACCACCCCGCCCGTCATTGCAAATAAAACACAGGGCCAATTATCCTGCACATGTCATCCAAGAAGTTTCAGAAAAACCAGTTGTAACTGGAACCAGCATCAGTCATCCTGGAAGATCCAAGGCACCTGCTATAATCAGTTGACCAAAATGGACTCTAAATGGGATCTAAGTAGCAGGAGCCACTGACATGATTGTAAATAGCCAACAAAATAAGGCAATGTCACCAAACTACAAGAGCCATCTCTGCCAATGACATTATATCAGCACCCCTTTCAGAATTTTGAAGGTATTCGAAAATGCACAAGAAAAGACTCAGTTGTCCTCATTCAGATGAAGATCACAAACACCAGCTCAAAACAACTCATTATTTCTCTGTCCTTACATAGTACAATAGTGAGACTTGGCTTGGCTTGTGGGTAGTTGGGTTTATATAAAATACAAGCTTATGGAGAACGAATGATTCATATACCAACCATGAAAAATCACCTGTGAAAGTTGAGTTAAAAAATTTGGCATCTCAGGTGTGCTATTGCCTATCTGACCAAATGTTAAAGCAATAAGTATAGCAGCTAAGAAATTTGTGATTGAATAATCCAGATAAGTATGCTGAGGAAGCCGGCCTCGTCGTTCCAGGAGAGTGAGGATAGCAGGCCATGTGCCCAAGAAGATCAAGGCAAGCAGCATGCATGCTATAGCACCTCCTTTGCTTTCCACCACATACATATTTAACCCACTTGAAAAATTCCACTCAGATGGTAAAAAAATCAGCAGAGGAATAGCAGAGAGATCCTGCACAGCACATAGGCGATTCTATACATATCACTGGGTTCCTAGCCCATGAATAAACATGCTATAATTTCAGACAGGGAATATGTTACATGAAACATTTGTACTGGAATTTCCAAAAAAGAAAAAAAAAGAGCAAGTATTGATTATACAAAAGACTAGATGTCTCAGGAGCAAAACAGAAAAAGTGACCAATATGCAAGTCAAAGGATGCCAAAAATTTCCATGGATCCAAAATCATAGGCATAAGATTAGTAGCGATGCAAGAAAGTGAGACTCCAAATACAAGCTACATACCATAGCAGAGCAAAACCAATTCTGGGGAACACCAGAATTGGTTTTTCTCATCTACCACTCAGTATATGCAAGTCTAAGCAAAACAAGGAAAACCCAAAACAAAACAAAAAACACTGACAAACAAACGTACTTTGAAGTATGTGGAGTTAGTAGAGTGAGAAAGATCACCTACCAATCAAGAAAATGATGAACCCAACTATTTGGGTGGACGCAAAAGCACTCATTTCATGTCACAATCACAGAAAGAATCTCATATTCTTCTTAAGACCAAAAAAGGGAAAGAAATGAACCTCATATTCTCCTCAGAAGCCTTGGGAATCTTTCAATGAACCCCATTTGATATGAAACCGGTTTGCTCAATAAAAACAGTAGCTTTTGGAGGATGCAAGAACATGAACCAGAGAAGGCGAAGAACTTGTAGTTGTAGATGTAGCTTACGACTGTGCTGAACTGGAATCTTGAATGAATATGTGTTTCCTGAGATGGACTTTTGCTTTCGTGGAAATTTCCACGGCTCATGTCATGATTGCCCAAAATAGTCAACATATCGCCTTACTTGATGATGCCATCTCTTAAAGAAAGTAGAATATTTTATCTCGACCATAGTAAATAATTGCCAATTCCAAACTTTAATCAACGGAAGAAAGTTTTTTTTTTTTTTTTTTTTAAATGAAAGAAAAATAGTGGTATCAGTGACGTCATCAAGTCTCTTTTAAAATCTTCTAAAATGAAGCAATTTTTGCCTCCGAAATTAGGGGACAATGCATAACCCCTTTTGTAATATAAAATAAAATACATAGTTATTTACAATAACATCCTTGAGTTTTTCAGTGTTTTCACAAAACCCTCTGAGGTTTTATAAATTACACGAACACCACTTAAGTTTTAAATTGTTTTCATAAAACACATTTCCGTTTATTTTCGTCCAAAGATTGATGGTTTTATATAAAAAGATTTCTCCAAATGACAAAGTTAGCCTGTGAGATTAGATTGCACATGCATTAGTTGAAGTTAATTTTGTCATTTACATAAGCTTTTTTTTTTTTTATTAGAATGATATCATCCATTTTTGGACGAACAATCAACGAAAGAGATTTTGTAAAAACAATCTGAAACCTCAACGGATGTTCATGTAATTTTTAAAACCTCAAGGATTTTGTGAAAACATCAAAATATTAAAAGGATGTTAATGTAAATAACTCTAGAATAAAATGCTAACAATAATTAAAATATATTACGAGTTGCCTTGTTCATACAAAGTTTCCTTACTATGAAACTTTTTGGCTTTTTTGGCCCAAAAAAATAAAAAAGAGCCTCTGTTTTAGTTGTTAGCGATAAAATTAGGCGGTCCTGCATCTTTTCGTTTTTTTCTTTCAATTCACGCTTTGATATCAATATTGGAACCCAAAAATTTGATGGGGATGAAGCATCGTTGTTGACAATACAGATCGTTGAGATGTGAGCCTTTTTAGCAGTCACTGCGTACCATGCCACATCAGACCTCTGTGATATGGATACTCTTCGTCACACGTACGTTTCCAAATTGGAACTTTCGAATGAGAAGAGCAACAGTGACACGTGATGTTTTTATTCTGAAGAGTACGCACGTGTCAAAAAGAGAAGTTTCTATAACAAGGGGCCCCATGACAGCGACCCCTTCAATTCTTAACACGAGTCCAAGAGATAACATAACAATCCCCTTGTCACGACTCACGAGTGACGACCAAAAACGGAAATAAACGATCCGCATGTTATCATCAGAAAACAATTCTAATGTGCTTCGATTACTCGTAATCACCAACATATGTTTTGATGAAAATAAGGTAACGTACTAATGCCATATATAGAGTAAAGGCTCACGCGCCAAGTGGCTGTTAACCGGGTCTCATAATTCGTCAAACGTTAACAGCCACTCCACAAAGCCACCTGCATGTAGTGAGCGACTGTCGCCAGCATAATTTAGGGTATCTCTGGAAACATATTAACCTGAAATTTTAAGCTCTTAAAGAGCAAATAGAAAAGGGCAACTGAGGACATATAACTAAGAGAAAAATCAACATATTTAGCTGCAAAATTCAATGGTTTTTCTTTCTCCCTATTGTGTTCAGAGTATGCATGTACCAATCCAAACATTTAAGATATAGCAATGCATCAGACAAATTGAACTTCAGGATTATCCTCCCCAGAGCCAGATTCCGAGTTAACTTCCTTGGAAACTTCTTTGGAAACCTGCAAGAAGTTCCCCAGCAACCTCTGATCCAAAACCATATTAGGTACCTGCAGAGTGCAGAACAAAGCTACTCAGTAAAGATTGCACCAGGACACAAAAACACAAATAACACATAAAACATTCAAGGCAGGGACCAACCTTGTCTCCAAAGAAAATTTTGGTATTGTCAGCTATGGCCTCGATGAATTTAAGCTCAAGAAATTGTGGAGTAAGCTTCAACTTGTTTGCTTCAGCTTCTCTCATTACTTTATAGAAATCAGCATCTGCAAGGCTCTTTTCCCTCGCTGTATACATCTGATTTTCGATTTCCGCCTGCCTCCTGGAACTGTCCTTCTCCGTCAACTTTTGTTCCATGAGAATCTTGCTCACATTGGCATTCTTCTCAGCCTCACTGATAGCCATCTTCTTCTTGGTTTCTGCCTCTTTCTCCACCACTCTCTGTCTCTCTATAGCAATTAAGACCTACACAGTAACACCCAACACCTCCGATATGATAAAGCATCCCATAACTGTAAGAAAAGGTTAGCCTAAAATCTCACTACAGGTTTTTTTTCAGATGTTTGGGCATCAAGTACTTGGAAGAGTAAAATTGAATGCATAAGAGACTTATGTGTCAATTGCACTGGAGAACTGTAATTTTTAGGGAAAATGTGTAAACAAAATTGTAAAATTCAACAAAAAAACCATAAAGAGCAGGAAGTAGAACCAGAATAGATAAATTCTTGCATAAGTTAGATGCGGTGTAAGGATACATAAATTTCTATTTTAGTAATCATTCAACGTTTGCAACAAAACTATGGATGAAGAAATAGAATGAAATGAACTCTTCTTATCTTTACCTTAGTCCGTTCCTCTTCCATTTGTTCAAAGTTGCGTCTTATACTCTCTGGGATGGCAGGCTTTGTAACACGTACGTTGATAATTTCAATACCTGGAGCATAACGTGTACAGTCACCCTGAAGAGCTTCTTTCATCTTTTCATCAATCTGAAAAGGTTGAATATATTGTTTGGTTGATAGACAAGTAAAAAATATGAGGTTTTGGACATAACTAAAAGATAAAAAAATTTAAGCCATGAATATTATAAAACAAACTATCTCATTAATACAGGACGTTCCAAAATGGTAAGAGAAAGGGAAGTGCCACAAGATCCTTAACAGCATCAGAAGCTCAACAAATATCTATAACAGCAAAGCACCTAATCAACAGCTCCTTTGTGGAGACATAACAAAAGAATGCATGACTGACCCCAGGAGGAAAACATCAAATCAAATGCCAGAGCCAACAAATAATTTTTTCCCAATGTATGCCACGACCCTCAGGTTCACATCACAAAAGAGAAAAGGAAAAAAGTTATGCTCTGCATCGGGCAGACTGCATATGTTGTAGAAAAACTACATATGGAAAAAGGTGACAGTCATTTGCTTACCTGATCGAACACATCAATGTATACTTCTTGAAGAGAATGAGAGCTGCAGAACTGATTGATCTCATGATGAATTTTGTCATATATCCACGTGTTGTCATATTGCACACCATAATTGAGAAGTGTCTCGTACACAAATTCTTTACGAAGCCGGTTTACAACCTGAAAAAGGACCCCACTCAGTGCACACACATTGAGAATATTGGAAATCTGACTTTTCAGTAATATAGCCCTACCTCTATCTTCTCAAAATTGATCATGACACCTCCTTTTGTACCACATGGAATATCCCTCACCTGCAATTTTTTTGACAGAAGGGTTCAAGTATAAGAATGGAAAGACAAAATCCTAAATTTTTAGAGCGTCAACAAAGTTACCTGATCAGTCTGAAGGGTGACTTGAACAGGTTCAAACTGGGTTACCAGGGGCAGCTTGAGATGAAAACCTGAAATTTGAAATAATTAGAAGCAGAAAAAATTTAAGTCCCTATGCAAGGAACTGCTCAAGGCAAATTACCTGGATCAGTAATAGTCTTCAGAAGTGCACCTCCTCTCCAATATACCCCGACATGACCTTCTGGAACTTGGTGAAGAATGGATAATGATGTTGATGGAAGCATCGTCTGTAAATATCAACACATCCCAGGTTTTAAGAATTTAACATAATACTCGAAGTTCCCTGGCTAGCATATCATAACAATTAGCAAAAATTGTATCCAATCTACTACGGCTATCATTATGGAAGTATGCCTCGTGACTTGTTCTGAATGATAATCTATTTTGTATTTGACCAGTAACCCGAGTAGGTCGTTATAGACACATGTATTAAGCCAAATGCTACACTTAGCAATCACAATTGTTTGAGGTAATTGCTTGACATGCCAGGAATAATCTTAGTTTCCGCATCATAGAGTGCCATGCTGCATTTAATATAAGTTATGCATCAAATTCCTGAAAGACAATTGAGATAGCTGAAAATGGATTCAAAACCATTATAAAGAAATCACATACTTCGAAATCAATTATTTGCTTTTAATAAAGAGGTAAATTACTACGGAATAAGCACATAACAAGAGCAGATACACTTTACTAGATACATGCAAGCTTTGCAAAAATTTAAGCATTAATGATACGAACAAACGCATTAAGAAACTGTAAACTATATGAAAAACGAAATTTAAGCGTGCAATACGTGAAAATCAAGAGCAGCGACATTGTAAACAAGCTAGAGCAATTAGTTCAACCAGAACCAAACTTAAGCTCGAAGGCAAAACCTAAAGTCCGATGGAAGAAAAGAATATCCAAAAATACAAAAGAAATTAGTAGTGAAAAAAGAGTTTGATGAAGAAGGTGACAAAGAGGACATCGCCATGGTTCTCAGGACGATAGCAAAGCATAAGGTGTGAGGGGGGTTACCAAGGCGAAGATGGCTAGGAAACCAAAGAGTACGAAGAGAACGGCCGAAGAATCGCCGCCTCCGCCTGGAGCCGGAGGATGAGGACGATGCTGTGGAGCTCCTGGTCTCTGCGGCGGTGGATCCATGGCGGTTTCTCTCTTTCGCTGTGTGAGAGCTCTCACGCCTTTTCTTCTTTGTTTTCCTTTTTAGGAAATTGGATTCGGAGACTTGGCTATTTGGAGGGCGAACCCAATGGGTCGGTATTATGGCCGTCGGATGAAACGTGAAGTTACACGTGGAGCATATTTAGAATGACTGTTGTGGGTCCAGAGTTTTAGTCCAGCTTCCATGAAATTCATGTGTACGTTTGGCGCTATTTCGCCGTTGCAACGGCTTTCTTCCCGCGGTGACCAACAAGAAAAAGCTAAAAAATACTTTCTTTTTTTTTTAAACACAACTAAAATTTGAAGATTTCAACCTAAAAAACTTTTAAATTCAGAAATTGGGCTCATTCGATATTTATTTTAAATTATCGAGAGAATAGTCTCTCTTTTTTTCTTCTTTTTTTAAAATCAAAGAGAGAATATTCTTTATTATATTAGTTAATCACATTTTCATTGTTTATAAAATAAATTCATTATATAAAAATTGGTCATGTAGGCAAAAAAATGTATTTGAAAAAACTTATTATGTGCTACTAGGAATTGCAGAAGTCCACATCAGGGTCTGACTCTAATCGGGAGAGACATTAGGGGGAAATCGAGAGTGGGTACTGGAATCTCTAAATTTTAAAAATTGATATAATATAAAATTTATTTAATTTTGTCAACTTAAATTGAGATGAATTTGAGTAGTTTTATAAATGTAGAATAAATATTATTTTAAATTTAAAAAAGTTGAAGATTCGAGGCGGGTTGGGGAGATAGCTCCTTACGGGAATTCCTTAAAAATAATTATCAGAAATAGGGGCAGAGACGAGAACATGCAAGGAAGACGAAAACAAAGATGATATTGCCATACCCGACCTTGAATGGGACCGTTATCATCCCTACCGGTACTGAAAGGATGGTAGTGAAAATCAGCCACGTTATAACATGTGTTGAAAACTCATCAAAAAAGGGTCCGTATGTGAGGTGTTACCGGGTTATTGGGCCCAAATACTTTTGTTGTTTGGGCTTTGGCCCAGTCCACCAAGAGCGAGGACAAGTGCGAAACGCACCGTGTTGACAATAAGCTCCCGCCACACAAACATAAGAAGAGGCCACGCAAACCGACTTCTTCTTCCTCGGGGATAGAGTAAACAGAGTTTGTAGACGATAGAGAAAACACTGCATCTGCGTTTCACTTTGCCCGATGTTAATCTCCCCTGCAGGTGACCAAATATGCTAAGTCTCACAGGCGGCTCTACACCATCCATTGCCGCGAAATGCACAATCCAAAGAGGCTTCAGGGTCCGGTCCGTTGCTGGGTTCCCTTCTTTCCTTCCCAAAGAGGTCGAGAAGATCAGAGACCCTTTCGCTCGAAAGCTGGCTGCACGAATCGAAAGGCTGCCTGTAACTCTAGCTCTCCCATCCATTTCTTCAATTTTCTCTTCACGGTTTTCTTTAATTTAGTGTGTTTAATTTCTGTAGCTACCTCGGCAATATTAAATTAATGCAGGTGAGTTTTGGAGAAAATTGTGTGATGAGTAGTTGTGTGAAGCCATTGGTACAGAGCAACGCAAGTCCAGTGGTTCTTCTCCATGGTTTTGACAGGTCCTTAGGAAAAATCTTTTTTTTTTTTTTTTTGGTTTGTTTTTTACTTTTAAATATATGTGTCTTTGAAGTTCACTGTCTCTTATTATTCAGCTCCTGTTTAGAATGGAGATACACTTATCCATTGCTTGAGGAAGCTGGCTTGGAGACTTGGGCTGTTGACATTCTTGGCTGGGGTTTCTCTGATTTGGGTTTTCTCCTTTCATTGTTTGAGACCAAAATTTTTGTTTTTTTTTATAATTGCTCTCTTTTTATGTCATATACTTTCGTAGAGAAAGAAAAATTAACTCTTTCTTTCTTTTGCACATTTTGTTTTGTATGTGTCAGAAAGACTTCCCTCCTGCAATGTGGCCTCTAAGCGTGACCATTTTTTCCAGGTGGGTTATTTTATTTCTTGAATGCCTCTTTCATTGGTTTTGTTTATTTAATATGAAGAGAAGTTTGTGCCAGTCATTTGTGGGAAGAAGTTATTCCTGATATTATTGAGTAAACTCTGTATTTATCTGCTGATCAGACTAGCAATGATTTGTTTCAAATTCACTGCAGCTTTGGAAATCCTACATCAAAAAGCCAATGATATTGGTTGGACCAAGCCTTGGTGCTGCTGTTGCAATTGACTTTGCAGTCAGCCATCCAGAAGCTGTAAGTGATCTCTAATGTTTGATCTTAGAATTAAAATTCATTTTGAAAGAAATTCCAAGTAATGCATCGAACAGGGTTGTTATAATTAGTATCTTCAATGTACCATGAAATTTAGAAGTCTTCAGCTTACCTTTTCAGGTCGAAAGGCTGGTTTTGATTGATGCAAGTGTGTATACAAAAGGCACTGGAGATCTAGCAAGCATGCCTAAAATGTTAGCCTATGCTGGAGTGAGAGTTTACTCAACTCACCATTTCCTCAAATCCATTGTTGTCTACATGTTATCTTCACCATTTCTCTGTTAAGATCATGTCCTCCTATAGGCTATAATTTCTGTGATTCTGAGATCATTGCCAAAGCCATATTTATCATTTTATCCTCATTACAATGACTACAGGGAATTTTTTTGGCCAGGTATATTTATTAAAGAGTCTCCCACTGCGCTTCTATGTAAACTTTTTGTGCTTCAGTGGCATATCACTCAGTACCAGTTTAGATTGGACTAATGTAAGTGTTTTTATTTGAAAGAAGATAATGCAATATTTATATAGATAAATTTTACAATTTCTTATCCCCTCAGGATCTTCTGAGGCTGGAGAGATTTAATTATGTTGTTTCTTGTAATCTTATCTAGGTGGGCCGCTTGCATTGTCTGTTTCCTTGGTGGGAGGATGCAACTGTGGATTTCATGATGAGTGGGGGTTATAATGTTAGTGCCCAGATAGAACAGGTATGTCTGACTTTAAAATAAATAAATAAATATTTGAGTTGAGAAGTTCTTTGAAAAATAATCCTGCCTATGGGAAAAAGGATACCTTCTGCCAAAAGGTGAATAGGTGGTGTTTTACTACATTGCAAGTTTCTTAGTTCACATGATTATAAAAAAAGACAAAACAGGAGAGAGAGAGAGAGAGAGAGAGAGAGAGAGAGAGAGAGAGAGAGAGAGAGAGAGATTGTAGTTTTATACTCACGTAAGTCCTTAATCTCTTGGCAAGAGGAATAAAATCAATTAATCTTTTGTTAACTTGATTGGATTAAGCTTTTCTATACTCTTACAACGTATGGATGAAATGCCCTTGCATTTGAAGTTTTCTTCATTTTAGAATGCCCAAAATCTGATATTTGTTTCATAATATCATCCGCATTTTGTTTGGCAGGTAAAACAGAAGACTCTTATCATATGGGGTGAGGATGACCAGATTATTAGCAGCAAGCTTGGAGTGGTAGTACTTCTCTTCTTTCTATAGGCATAAATAGAGATCATGATACAAATATGACTGCCATGTCTTATTAAATATATCTGGAAACAATCTTTTCAAAGGTATTTGAAGAGAAATTTTGACAGTGCACAAACTTCTCTCTTATTTGGGTAGTGTTTTGACCTATTGAACGTTTCATCTTTCCACATATGACAATTCTGTACAGTTTGCTAATCCTGTGGTTCTCGATATTTATATATATACAAATTTATAAATAAACGCAATCCTAGACATGTATTTATAAAAAAAACTCAAACACTATTTAAACATAGAAACACACCCAAAATCAACCCCAAAGTCAACAATTGTATATTTTTTGGGTGTGTTTATAAATGGGTTTTGAGTGTGTGTAATGATGGGTTTTGGGTGTGTTTATAAAGTGTTTTGGGTGTTTGGTTTTTTTATAATTTCAGCTCCCATTTTGGGTGTTTTAGTGAAACTCCCTTATATATATGGCAGAGATTGCACTGTGAACTGCCAAATGTTATTACGACAAATACCAGATTGCGGACACCTTCCTCATGTGGAAAAACCAAGCTCTGTTGCTAAAATGATTGTGGAATTGGTTCAACAAGATCAGCAGTACAAAGAGGTTCGATGTATTTCTCAATTTTGAAGGCATACTTTTCATCTCTGCTTAATACTGAACGTACTTGTGTCCCATTCCCAACCTCATGGTTTCGTGGCATTCATAATTTCCTATCCCGCCATGTTTTTCTACAAAAAGCTAGGTTCATGTTTAAAGTGTGCCATCTCATGAGAGTTGAGGGGATAATCCAGAATTTATAGCATGATGAGATGTATGATCCATAGGATATGTAAAGACACATCCTCTACAGAACTCAAGATACCTTATTAGTTGAAAAAGTAACTAGCAGTTTTACTTGCAGTCAATTGCAACTTTCTGTCAGGAACTATCTTCATTTACTTTTGCGCATGTCTACTGGTTAAGAATCTTCTTTTTAAGTAGCTGAATGGACCTTGTTGACCTTACTGGCACAATAATAAGGTTAAAATATGCATGGACGGCCTTCAGACCATTTGTGAAAGCTTTTTTTAATTTAATTTTTAATTTTTTATACAAGCAATAGTATACTTTAATATAATCTAAATTACAGGAAGAGGTATTCGAGCTCGGATTCATAGTGGGAGCACGTTCGCTTTAGCCAACTTGGCTAATCCTGCTTTTTCTCATCTTTGAAAGTTGTTACTTTTGTGTTGCAATAATTGCATAGTTGAATATTAATGGCCAAAAACTAGAGAAGATTGGCAAAGTGGTGAGTATAGTTTTTTATTGGATGCAATAGCATAATGGATTTTAGCGTCAGAGTCTATTTATTATTTATAAATAAATTTTGTCATGCTCCGAAGTTTCAGAGCACCACCAACTTCCTTTTCCAAATTCATGATAACCGCTTCTTCACCCCAAATATAAAGGAGGAAGGGGGAATAATAATAATATTCTAAGAATAATTCTACTCTTACTACACTTGTATACCATTTCTTTATACCATCTTATATAGGCAGCTGATGTGGATAGCCACATCAATTAAAATTATTTAATATTTTCTTTTCTTTTATGATTTATTCTCGTATTTGTTTTTCTAATTGCCTTTAAGTACACTTCATTGATTTAATTGATGTGGCATATAATATGGACGTGTCACATCATGTGGTATAGAAATGTGGGATAAAAATGTGGGAAGTGTAGCATTACTCATATTCTAATTCCAACACTTGTCTCCGAACTTTCATACAGGACTTGGTGTGCAAAGCTCTCGAACGTTTTGACGATAATTTTTTCATAAAGTGCATACAACTATTTCCATAGCCCTGTTTTCATACTTATCATTACCACTCGAGAGTCCATCCAACTTCCCATGTAATTATAGATAGACAACACAACGAATTCGATATATATCACTTTGGCCTTACGCTACTGTTTGAATACAGTATATATATATATAGCTTCTATTGAGGAATTCCTTAAATGAGCTTATTTAAGGGACACCATTTGTAAGGCCCATTTTGGATTGTATTTCACTAATCCAAACAGTTTATTTTGTAGATATTCATTCAAAGATCATCTCTACAAAAAATCACTTGAATCCGATATCATTTGATCACTCAATTGAGTTCTTGAAATTTTAGTACTTTCTTGAAGCACCGTGTTCATTGATTTTGTAGGACACAATTGGATGTCGAAACAGTTTTCAATTTGTCAAATTTTTTGCAAGAATGATTTATGAATATAGATTTAAAAAATAGATGGTTTGGATCGTTGAAAATAAATTTGTAGGGTACCCTAAAGTGTGTCCCTCAAATAATTTTATTTGAAGGATCCTTCAATAAAAGGAATCATATATATATATATATATATATATATACACTCGTGAGGACTAAGGATTATTCTAGGATGATTATGGTCCCCACCTTCCCGCCACGCCGCCGACAAAGTGGTGCTAAAGCAATAACGCTCGCCGGAAAAATCTCCAAATCACGGCTCAAAACTCCTACCCTAAGTGTAACACCCTAATTGGAGCCACTTTTGTTCTTGGACCTACCCAAAATGGCCGGAAGTGGACTAATCGTGCTCTCAAAATCTGGCCAAACCCTAACTCGAAAATCAACTTGTCAAACTTAGAAATTACTCGATTCCTACCCAACCATCAGCTAGAGCATGGAAAATAGCTAAAAATTCATACCTTATTCGTCCAATTTGGCAGAGAAAAGAGAACGAACGGTGGGAAGTTTTGACAAAACCGGCGGTTTCATCCATTTTCCAAGAATCGGTGGGTAGGAAAAGAGTGTCGGGCTTGACGCTTTTGGTACCGGTCTCGCTGAATTTGGTGGTCGGACGTGGCCGTGGTGGCCCTAAAACTAGGTAGGTGAATAGTAATAGGGGGAGAGAAGTGATGTCTGCGAGAGAGGGAGGAAGAAGATAAATAAGACCCGGCATCAGAGCACCAGTTCTGCCATCAGAACGCACTATTGCTACAAAGTAACAAATATGAAATTCCCAAAACGTCCTTTTTGTTTCTAGACCTTTCCTCATACGTTACAACTCGAATTTGAGCCTACTACGTGTCTACAGACTCATATCGCTGCACGCTATGCAACGATATAACTGAAATTCCCAAATTCCTTTTCGGTCAAAAAGTCAACTTTAAAATCATCTAAAAATATTCCAAGGGTATTCTAGTTTTTTCCTTGAATAAAATAATAGTTAAAAAATTAATTAAGAATCGGGTTGTTACAGCTAGTGCTAATGAATTATATTTATCATTTCCAATACAGTGCAATCCTACCTCCTAATTCAATCTAATCCTAGTCACCAAACATGGCCAATGGTTCCTTCCTTCCTTCACCTCCTCCTCATCAAACAATTTTGAAACCAACCCTGTCTCGAATATCATATCGTTGTTGTGCATCCATCATGTAATATTCTTCCTAGCCTGTCCATCACCATCTCAACGGTTCTTCTTCTTCTTCTTTACTTTGCTTATAAGTTGTGTTTCGTCTTGTGCTTGGTTGCCAAACATGGACTAATGGGTGGTTGGTGGTAATTCAGAGCTAAGGTTGTGGACTGTGAATAAGTTTAATTTTCAAATCCTGTTCTTCGCATCAAACTTTGATGACTGCAGCTTGGGGTTTAGACCAAATCTTCTACTTCATTCTTCAAATATGCAAAATAAACTAAATAAATAATGTTGTAAATGCATGAGTTGGTGGATGACCACCATACCTCTTAGCATTCACCCTTTCTAATTCTATGTAACCTATGCACTAAATACCATAATTATGGGCTTATAACTTATGAGTTGTTAATGTGTTCTTACCATTATAAGCCTATAAATAAGAGGGCTTATCAAGATGAGATATACAAGTTGATTGAACAATTTCTATTGTCTTTCTCTACTTTCCAATTCTCTTTACAATTTTTCCTTAGTTATATAACATGTTATCAGCACGAATTCTTTTTTCAAAATCCAGTTGAGTGCCCCGATCAAATCCCTCTACTTTACTCATCTTCTACTTGAGGTTTTCTGGGCAATTGTGTTTTCATGATTTCCTTGTGTGTAAATACAAACTCCCTTTTTGGTAGCATACTATATTTACAGAAAACAAACCATCCAGAGAAGAAAATTGAAGATCATTATAAGAGACACAAATTCAAAACAAGGACTGGTCTTCACCAAAAGAAACCAACTGAGGTGTTGAGTTTCTTGACGTTCAGAGTGGGATATGAACACCCACGAAACAAAGAGATAAGCCTTCTGACTTACACTTTATCTTCTTCAATTTATTATTATCACCATCATATCTATACTCATGCTAACATCTAAAGCAAGTATAGATGTGCTGGAACTTGTTCTTGTGTGGTAGGTGCAAAAGTAGGAGCATATGGTCAATTCTCCACAAGTAGACCATTTTAATATATTAATCATGGTTTTTGTTGGTTTCACTTTCACATGGCTCCATTTTATATACATATAATATTAATATGGAAAGTTGATGGTAATACAATATTATATATATATGTATATATATATATATGCGGTTTTACTTTATGTATATATACCTACATATATGTATAAATAAATAAAATTATGACTGCCAAAAGAAATTTATGTCCATTTATTATATATTCATGGTTCACATTTATATGAGAACATGATAGTGGTTACACTCCATGTTTGTTACGATGGAGTTGGGAAAAATAAAGGAATTAAGACCCGAAGATCTTGATTCTCAATTATAAAGGGCTTGAAGACCCTAAATTTTATACAATTAAAGGAAAAAGCCTGAAGATCCTAAATTCCTATACATCTAAAAGGGTATGAAGATCTCAATTCATGTATAATAAAATATAAGATTGAAAAATATACACCTTTGTATAAATATATGTAACCCTGAAGTTCACATCTTAATGAGCTAAACCTGGAGTTTAACATTGAGCAAGTGTAATAATTATAGAACCAGAAGTTCTAAATGATTTTAGTGGAGCGCACTATCATATTATAGTTTTGAGGGTTATAAGTTCCTCAATTCGTTTTTCAATTAATTGGGACTGCAATATCCTAAATTCTCAACCCTTGTAATATACTTGTATGTGGACATGAAGTTCCTCATTTTTCCCAAAAGCATAGAAGACCAGAAGTTCTTCAATCTCTCTTATTGAAACTAGAAGTTTCAACTATTTATCTTGTTACACCAACTTAATTATTGTCTTACTTTTGTTATTGTATTTTATTCTTGTCATTTCAAAGTTTTATATACGGGCCTAATGTCCTAAAAATGACTTGTAGTTCAAACATCTCAATGTAATCCAAGACCATAAGTTTTTGGGACATATGTATTAAAGTATATCAATTCGAACTTTAAGGATGAATTTGCATGTTTATTATATATATATATATATACATATATGTATTTTGTTATTTGTTAGAAATTCAAAATTTTCATTAAGGAACAAAGTGAGAGACTCAAGAATTTTTATTCTTATACAACCAATGGAGGACTAGAAGTTCCTCAGTTCTTATTTAATCATATAAGGGCCAGAAGATTTTTAGATTTCAATCCTTATAACATAAATATTTGTGGACTTGAAGTTCTCCAATTCTTAAAAGATAAATGAAGACCTGAAGCTCTTTGATTCTTTTTTCATTGGAACAAGAAGTTTCAACAATTTATTTTAGTGTAATATTTTATTTTATTTTTGTTGTATTTCACTTTTACTTGGTTCTTTTCTTTGGATTCATTTTTTTATTTTACGCGAGGACCTGAAGTCCCTAAATTATTCTTATATAATTAAATAAAGACCTGAAGTCTCTCAGTTCTCAAACCATATAATATCTATACAAGGAATTGGAGTTATGCAATTCTTAGAAACCAAAACAAAACTTGGAGTTCTTTGATTTTCTTTAACTGGAACCAGAAGTTCCAATAGTTTATTTTATTACAGTATCTTTATTATTATTATTTTATTTTTCTTGTTATATTCAGTTCTTTGTTTTCATTTCAATAATTTATAATTAAGGATATGAAGTTCCAAATATGACGTGAAGTTCAAAAATCTTAGAACCCGAAGTTCTAATGATGTCTAATCCAAACTGTAAGTTTCGGCCGCATGTGCATTAAATTTTAAATAAATAAAAAAGGGGGAAATTCTAGAACCTGAAGTTCTAATTGTGTCAACCTTCAAATTGATATTTCAACAAGTGCATATGTATTATGATTTTGAGTTGAAAAATATACATTATGTTAAGAACTTGAAGTTTCGACATTATTTGGATTTCATGTTTTCTAATTTATTATTATTATTATTATCATTTTATTTTATTACGTTGAAAAAATATCATATTAATACAAATTTGGACCTGAAGTTAAAAACTAAATATCATTTTTAAGTTTGATATATGTATTCGAACCTGAAGTTCCAGATATATGTAAATATATATCCAAAGTTCATCATTTTTATTGAGATTAATATTAATATGAACCTGAAGTTCATACCTTATCAAGAACCTGCAGTTCATACATTGTCAATAACCTACAGTTCTAGCATAACATATATGATGTTTTAATTTGAACCTGAAGTTCAGAATCAAATTTTTTTGAAAATTTTTATATTTATCATGTTTTCCAAAATGGAATCAAAATATTGTAACCAAATTCTAATTAGAACTTTCGAGTTCCTTAGTTCTTAATTTTAATTATTTTTATATGTAAGTTGAAACACAAAATGAGAAGATAAGACCATTCTGGAAGAATAGCATGTAAGCAATCGTTCCATAAGAACGACATGTTTTATGCACAAAAGAGTGTTCCAGAAGAATGACTTGCATTATGTACAAAATATCATTCTAGAAGAATGACTTGGATTACATACAAAAGACCATTCTAGAGGAAAGGCTTGAATCATCCTGATATGTATCTATTTCTAAATGATTAAATACAATGCAAATTCTGAGGATTGCAAGTTAAATACATTGATAATACACTGCATAAATTAAAGTCTCAGAAGGACAACCCATTAACATGTTAATATTAATATGATGCACGCCGAATGCATTAAGGTTCTTGAAGGACAATACTTATGACATGAATTAAGGTCCCTGAAGGACAATACTTATGATATTCTTGGTATTATTTTGATGAGACCAAAATTCCCGTCGTTAGGGGGAGATTTAGTTGTTCCTAAAAGAACAAAGAACGCCGTGAATGATTATGAAATGTATTTATTATTGTCTCATCAAACATATTGGTATAGAAGATAAATGCCAGAAGCATATTCAAACACAAAAATGATTGTAAGTCAAATGACAAGAAGCATACACAGACACAAAGTAAGTGACTACTAATAGCCAATTTGTTGCATACCTGAAGCATGATAGATTTATAGATTGCAAAAACTAAACTCCCCATAAAAGCTATTAGATGCCTGAAGCATGACAAATCTATAGGCTCAAAAGATTTAACTCCTCAGAAGATGAGATTAATTGCAAAGTTTAAGCCATATTCAAAATAACACTCTAGAAGAGGCTATGATTCACATTCTATAAATTATACATTTTAGAAGAGATATTTGTCCATGAAGTGACAATGAAAGCCTCTGAAGTGGCACTGGTACCAGAAAATAATGAAAGCAATGAGATGCTTATAAATTATGCATGCACATGCACATGAGAACCATGGGATCATGAATTGATGACATATTGGTTTGTTGTACGTACTAACGTTATTAAGGGCTATACATGATGATATTGCATCACTTGTTATAATTGTCGACAAATGTAAATAAAGATTGGCCAACTGGAAGAGGCAGTCCAGTAAAGTTGGATATTTCTGGAAAAAGTGCAATGATTGAACCTATAGTTAAAATACCAAAATGATATAAAAATGTATATGTTACAAATTGGTGTTTGAGATGAAGTGAAATAAATCACTTGATGATATGGCACAACATTTCCCAGTAAAGATACGAGATTATGATGGTAAACATATGCAGCTATGTTATGCATATTTATGAAAAATTCATGTGTATAAAAATTCCTGAAGGATTCAAAATGCCTGAAGCAAATGATTAAAATATGATGGCTTGTAATGATCCTTGTGTGGATTAAAGTATTGTAGAAGAATATGGTATAATCATCTTAATGAATATTTATTACAAAAGGGATATATAAATAATTTGGAAATGAGTTTACTATCATTGCAGTATATATATATATATATATATATATATATACAGAGAGCTTCCATTGAGGGATCCCTCAAATAAGCTTATTTGAGGGACACCCCTTGTAGGGCCCACTCCGGATTGTATTTCACTAATCCAAACCGTCTATTTTGTAGATACACATTCAAAGATCATCTCTACAAAAAATCATTTGAATCCGATATCATTTGACATTCAATTGAGTTATTGAAAATTTTAGTACTTTCTTGAAGTACCATGTTCATTGATTTTGTAGGACCCAATTAGATGTCGAAACGGTTTCCGATTTGTCTAATTTTTTGTAAGGATGATCTATGAATGAAGACCTAAAAAATAGATGGTTTGGATCATTGGAAAAAAAATTGTAGGGTACCCTAAAGGGCGTCCCTCAAATAAAATTATTTGAGGGATCCCTCAATCGAAGGGGACTGTATATATATATATATGAAGAATTTTGTTAGAACTCTTGAAGAGTTAACAAAGGATTCCCCTGATTTAATAAATGAATTGGAGATAAAAAATCTAAAGAGATTATGAAGTTAAGCATATCGCCAGAAGCGATCTTTTGAAGAATACATTGGAATAAATTCCAAGAGATGTAAAATGTCATACATTATATAAATTATTGAAAGTAAATCTCTAAGAAGTTAAGGAGCCTGAAGTTCAATGTCTATACTCAATTTTCATGAAATGAAAATGATCTAATTGCCTCAAGTGAAGGTATTGACTGAGTTATGAATTCAAATTCAAGTTCAAAATTGTTGCAACATATTCAAATTTTTAAAAGAAGTTATCAGAATATTTAGGTCTCTTGAAGAGTCTATGACAAGGTAGCGTAGTATACAAAAATTTATATAAATAGCATCTTACATCATGCAATTTTATACTTTTATCCTCGTAACAGTAACGTATGAATTTGCTTATATTATTATTTTGATAATATTATAGAATATGATATTATTTTAAGAATTGTTAATGTAAAAGGATTTGTGAAAATAGTCTAGACACTTTTGGTATTACTTTAACCTCAGCAGGGATTCAAAGGAATGACACACATACATCCTCCAATGATGATATTGAAGAAATTTTTATACGAGTATTACCAAAGTTCACCCTGCAAGAGGAAATTGAGATATCAATATCATTTCTATTGCATCTTCAAATAATTCAAGTTTGTCGTCATCAGGGGGAGTAATTCATCAGGGGGAGCATTATATGCGCGCTGTACTCTTTTCCCTTCGACTAGGGTTTTGTCCCACTGGGTTTTTCCTAGCAAGGTTTTAATGAGGCAGCATAAGCGTGTCCAACACCATATCAATGATCTAGAATAATGTTGCACTCTTTTTCCCTTTGCTTAGGTTTTGTCCCACTAGGTTTTCCGAGTAAGGTTTTTAATGAGGCAACTATGTCAATTGTATGGTGGACATCCAAGGGGGAGTGTTGTAAATGCATGAGTTGGTGGATGACCACCATACCTCTTAACATTCACCCTTTCTAATTCTATGTAACCTATGCACTAAATACCATAGTTATGAGCTTGTAACTTATGAGTTGTTAATGTGTTCTTACCATTGTAAGTCTATAAATAAGAAGGCTTATCAAGATGAGATATACAAGTTGATTGAACAATTTCTATTGTCTTTCTCTACTTTCTAATTCTCTCTACAATTTTCCCTTAGTTATATAACAAATAAATAAATTTCCAGTTACTTGGTTCATAATTGTTTAAGTTGTGTGACACATAAAACAAACAGTTCCAATTATATGATGTTTCTATATATATAAAGGTGGAAGGCCTTAAAAGTGAAATATTCAAAATCCCCACAATTGCCCATGATTAATGAAAATACAAAACATAAGACACTTTATGATGTAGAACAGATGGCAGATTTAATCGCGGTTGAGCAAGAAAAGGGACGTGGTGAGTCGTTTTTCCGTTTCGGAGTTACATAGTTAATTCCCAAAATAAATTCTGTTTTTCCGTTTCGGAGTTACATAGTTAATTCCCAAAATAAATTCTGTTTTTTTCAGTTTGAGTTACGTAGTTAAGTCTCCGAATTAATTCTGTTGTTCAGTTTTATTTGTAATAACTCCCCTAGCAGTTACAAGGGTTGAGAGTTGTGTATTTAGACGGGTTCGTCTAACGTTTTTTGGCAGTTCAGATTTTAATCAAATTAATCAAAGAGAGTTTCTCTTAATTTCTGGTGGATTCCAGTTTCCTTGTTACTCAAGGTTTTCGTTTGAAACCTTATTTGCTTGTGCTGCGTCAAGTGGTATCAGAGCGGGTCTCTCCCGTCTTGGTATTCTTGTCTTATCATGGGTGATCGTGAAGCTGATGTCCCAGCCCCAATTACTCGAGCGGATCTGGACGCTCAAAACCAACGGATCGACAACCTAACCACCCAATTTGGGGAGATGCGAGAATTGTTGTTGCAAGCTCTTGGTGGCAACCATAGGCGAGGAGGCAGGGATGACGAAAGAAGAGAAGGTAGGGATAATAATCAAAGAGAAGGTAGAGATGGCGAGAGAAGAGATAATAGAAGGCAACTTATTCCGGATAGTGAGTCAGAGTCAGAAGAAGAACTTGAAGAACCACCACCACCGGCTAATAATCCTCGTAATCGTAATCGTAATTACGAGAATTTTGGCGACTATCGGATTAAAGCAGAAATTCCTAACTTTTGGGGAAATCTGAAGATTGAAGACTTCTTGGATTGGCTTGTAGAAGTGGAGAGGTTTTTCGATATTATGGAGGTTCCTGAGCATAAGATGGTGAAGATGGTAGCTTTCCGTCTTAAAGCTACAGCGGCTGTTTGGTGGGATCAATTGCAAAATTTACGGCAGAGGCAAGGAAAGCAACGGGTTCGAACATGGCGGAAGATGAAGTCGCTTATGATGGAACGATTCTTGCCCACAGATTATGAGCGATTCTTTACCGATGTACCTAGGTCAGGCGCAAGGCACCTGCCTGAATATACCGAAGAATTCATGCGTTTGAGAGCGAAACCATTTGACCGAGACTGACAACCAAAAGGTCGCGAGGTACAACAATGGGCTGAAGATTTCCATCCAGGAAAAAATTGGTATGCAGAATATATGGACTTTGCAGGAGGCGATTAACATGGCATTGAAGGCTGAATTGTTGGAGAAGGAGAAACGCCAACCCAACTTCCGCAGGAACACGACGGAAGCCTCTGAATATACTGCTGGTGCTTCTAGTGGCTCGGAGATAAGGGAAAGCACAAAGAGAATCTTGGAGGATCGACAAAACCAAAGAATTGGCCAAAACAAAAATTTCAACGAAGGTAGCAGGAATTACAGAGGCAGCCCGAAACCAGTCCCAGAATCCGTATGCTAAGCCCATGACGGACATATGCTACCGTTGCCAAAAACCAGGGCATCGTTCTAATGTTTGTCCAGAGCGGAAGCGAGGCCAACTTTATCGAAGCCGATGAAGATGAGGAAAACGATGAAGTCGGGAAAGATGATTATGTAGGGGCTGAATTTGCAGTTGAGGAAGGAATGGAGAAGATTACCTTGGTTTTGCAGAGAGTTCTTTTGGCACCAAAGGAGGAAGGGCAGCGTCATAGTATTTTTCGTTCCCTCTGCTCAATTAAAAACAAGGTGTGTGATGTGATCGTCGACAATGGAAGTTGCGAGAATTTCGTGTCAAAGAAATTGGTGGAGTATTTGCAGTTATCTCACGGAGCCTCATGTCACCCTTACTCACTAGGTTGGGTTAAAAAAGGCCCTTCGGTTCGTGTAGCTGAGACTTGCCGAGTGCCACTTTGTCAATTGGTAAGCATTACAGAGATGAAATATTATGTGATGTTATTGACATGGATGCATGCCATATTTTGTTAGGGCGACCTTGGCAATTTGATGTGGATGCAACTTTCAAGGGACGAGATAATGTAATTCTGTTCTCTTGGAACAACCGGAAAATTGCAATGGCAACCACACAGCCCGCAAAGCAATCTGTTGAGCCCAAGACGAGGAGTTCTAGTTTTCTAACCCTAATTCACAGTGAGCAGGAGTTGAACGAGGCACAAAGAAGCGGAGTGTTTTTGTCCCTTGGTGTTGAAGGGGTTGTTGAAAATTGGCGGAGGAGAAGGTGACATTCCACAAGATGTGCAGCAGATTTTGAATCAATTTCAGGAACTACTTTCTGAAAATCTGCCAAACGAGCTGCCTCCTATGCGGGACATACAACACCGAATTGACTTGGTGCCTGGAGCTAGCCTTCCGAATCTGCCCCATTATCGGATGAGCCCCAAGGAGAATGACATCCGAGAGAGCAGATTGAAGAATTACTGCGGAAAGGATTTATCCGGGAGAGTTTGAGTCCTGCGCAGTTCCTGCTTTTGCTGGTTCCAAAGAAAGACAAAACTTGGCGAATGTGTGTTGATAGCCGGGCAATCAACAAGATAACGATCAATACAGGTTTCCCATTCCACGGTTAGAAGATATCTTTGGACGTTCTTGGCGGCTCAAGGGTGTTTTCAAGATAGATTTGCGAAGCGGATACCACCGATTCGCATACGACTGGAGACGAATGGAAAACAGCGTTCAAGAGCAAGGACGGATTATTTGAATGATTGGTGATGCCATTCGGATTGTCAAATGCACCTAGCACTTTCATGCGACTCATCAATCAGGTTCTTCGACCATTTATTGGTTCTTTTGTCGTTGTTTATTTCGATGACATTTTAATTTACAGTACCACAAAAGAAGAACATCTTGTGCATTTGAGACAAGTTTTAGATGTGTTGAGAGAAAATAAGCTGTATGTGAACCTTAAAAAATGTACTTTCTGCACAAATAAGCTCCTGTTCTTGGGTTTTGTTGTTGGTGAGAATGGTATCCAGTAGATGACGAGAAGATCAAGGCAATCCTTGACCGCCACTCAAAGACAGTTTACGAAGTTCAAGCTTCCATGGCTTGGCCACCTTTTGAAGATTTGTGAAGCATTTTAGCACCGTTGCTGCACCTATCATGAATGTTTGAAGAAGGGCTTGGTGGGAGAGGAGCAAGAGAGAAGCTTTGCAGAAATAAAAGAAAAGCTTTGCACTTGCACGGTTCTAGCTCTTCCAAACTTTGAGAAAGTTTCGAAGTTGAATGTGATGCGGTGTGGGAGTCGGTGTGCTCTCACAAGACAAGCGGCCAATTGCGTTCTTTTCTGAAAAGTTGAGCGATGCACGTCAAAAGTGGAGTACTTATGACCAAGAGTTCTATGCGGTTGTTAGAGCTTTAAAGCAATGGGAGCACTATCTTATCCAGAAGGAATTTGTTTTGTTTACAGATCATCAAGCGTTGAAGTATATTAACAGCCAGAAAAATATTGATAAAATGCATGCTAGATGGATGACTTTTTTGCAGAAATTTTCGTTCGTTATCAAGCATACTTCCGGCAAGACCAATCGTGTGGCAGATGCGCTGAGTAGGAGAGCTTCATTATTAGTCACGCTGACTCAAGAAGTTGTGGGGTTTGAATGTCGAAGGAATTATATGCAGGTGACGATGATTTCCGGGAAATTTGGATTAAGTGCACTAATCAAGAGCCAATGGCAGATTACTTTCTCAATGAAGGTTATTTGTTCAAAGGCAACCAGTGTGTATTCCAGTTTCTTCTTTGAGGGAGAAGCTCATTCGGGACTTGCATGGTGGAGGGTTGAGTGGCCACCTAGGCCGTGACAAAACAATTGCATTGTTGGAGGAGAGATTTTACTGGCCACAGCTCAAACGTGATGTTGGAACTATTGTGCGCAAGTGCTACATTTGTCAAACTTGAAGGGGCGGTACAAAACACTGGATTATATATGCCATTACCAGTTCCTAACGATATTTGGCAGGATCTTGCTATGGATTTTGTCCTCGGATTGCCCCGAACACAAAGGGGAGTGGACTCTGTATTTGTGGTGGTTGATCGGTTCTCAAAAATGGCGCATTTCATAGCCTGCAAAAAGACTGCCGATGCATCAAATATAGCCAAACTGTTTTTCAGGGAGGTTGTTCGCTTGCATGGGGTTCCTACATCCATTACATCTGATCGTGACACCAAGTTCTTGAGTCATTTTTGGATCACTTTGTGGAGACTGTTTGGGACTACTTTGAATCGTAGCTGCCCATCCCCAAACCGATGGCTGGTGAGGTTACAAACCGGACATTGGGCAATATGGTGCGAAGCGTCTGTGGAGAGAAGCCGAAACAATGGGATTATGCATTACCGCAGGTGGAGTTTGCATACAACAGTGCAGTCCATAGCGCTACTGGGAAGTCTCCATTTTCCATTGTTTATACTGCTATACCTAACCATGTTGTAGATTTGGTGAAACTGCCTAGAGGCCAGCAAACCAGATGGCAGCGAAAAATTTGGCTGAGGAAGTGGTAGCCGTTCGAGATGAAGTCAAGCAGAAACTTGAGCAAACAAATGCTAAGTACAAAGCTGCTGCGGATAGGCATCGACGTGTTAAAGTGTTTCAAGAAGGCGATTCTGTGATGATATTTCTGAGGAAGGAGAGGTTTCCAGTTGGCACTTACAGCAAGCTTAAACCGAAGAAATATGGTCCTTACAAAGTGCTCAAACGGATCAATGATAATGCCTATGTTATTGAGTTACCGGATTCCATGGGAATTTCCAATATTTTTAATGTTGCAGATTTATATGAGTTCCGTGAAGATGAGGTTCTTTATCCAGATCATAACTCGGGGTCGAGTTCTTGAGGTGGAGAGGGATGTAGAAACGGATGGCAGATTTAATCGCGGTTGAGCAAGAAAAGGGACGTGGTGAGTCGTTTTTCCGTTTCGGAGTTACATAGTTAATTCCCAAAATAAATTCTGTTTTTCCGTTTCGAGTTACATAGTTAATTCCCAAAATAAATTCTGTTTTTCAGTTTCGAGTTACGTAGTTAAGTCTCCGAATTAATTCTGTTGTTCAGTTTTATTTGTAATAACTCCCTAGCATTACAAGGGTTGAGAGTTGTGTATTTAGACGGGTTCGTAACGCTTTTTAGCGATTGATTTTAATCAAATTAATCAAAGAGAGTTTCTCTTAATTTCGTGGATTCCAGTTTCCTTGTTACTCAAGGTTTTCGTTTGAAACCTTATTTGCTTGTGCTGCGTCACTTTATTAAATAGGGATAAAATAATACATTCACACTTTATTTAAATTAAAATAAATAAAAAATGAAAATGAAAAGCTCAGTTTGAAAAAAAAATTACCCAATTGGCACACAGTAATAAATAAAGCAAAAATCTACAAAAACATCCTAACTTGTCAAGGCAATGCTCAATGAATAGTAGGATGATTTAGAGGCTAGACTAACATAGTCCATTAAAAGGTGGCACAACCCAAATAGCTCTCTGAGTATTGGTTTTCACTGCGTAATGTTGCGTGATGGTTCCGTCTTCCAAGTTGAAGATCCCCATATCATTTGCTTCATCACCATCTGACAAAGGAGAAGTTGATAGGAAATCATCGGCGTAATATATGGAATTTGGCTGACATCCAGGAAAGTTTGAAGCCAAAACAGAGATTGAATGATTGTCGCCCACGAACAGAGCCTCATCTCCAATGCTTTTTACCTCAACCTTGTGCGCAATAGAACCTCCTTCTTCTTCATCGTTCAACACCCACTTGTAAACCGCAAATCCCAGTGTCTGCCTATTACAAAACCTAAAAGCACCGTCCTTTGGCACATAATATCTTAGTATATGCAACAAGTCTCCCTCAGTTGATTCCACAAGATATGCATGAAAACAATAAGATCGGAATGGCTTTCGAGGTGTGAGTAGCTTTATCGATGGTGGTTGTGAAGGGTTATTACTATCACTACCATAAACATCCAATGACCCAATCGCTCCAAATGATGTGACTGCATACAATTGGCTTTTATAGAATATTACATCACCATATGAAGTTCCAGCAGGGTTGACGTAGGTCCAGGAGTTTTGGCCTGCCTTGATGAAAGCCAACTCAAACCAGCAACGGTAAAGTGCTACAACCACGTAATTCTCCGGATTCAGAGTGGGGTCAGTGGACAAGATAACCTTAGGAACATAATGCTCAAAGTAGGATGGTCCATAAACTGAGACATGGGCATTCAAGGGAGGGAGATAAATGGGATTTGCTTTTGTGAAAGGGTTCCTGAGTGTTACGGTCACTACACCTTGGTCTGTTGGATCAACTGTGGCAAACCAGCCATGGCAAGAGCCACTACACCTCCTCTTAAAAGGAACTTGCAGTTGAATATTGTTGTAGATTCTTCCTTCAGAAATGCTGTACAATACTCTTCGGTCGTTGTTTTTGTCCTGGTTCGGGATCAAGAGCATGGGGAGAAGTTGTTTGTTGTGCCACCGCTGCGTTGCCTGATTATAGATTTTGGACATAGAACGCCATTTCTTGCAGACGGCAGCAAAACGGACATGGTCAATGGGTTCTAATAACTTATCCAGAATCAAAAAGACAAGTGCTGGATAACTTGCCCATTCCCCATTGCTGAAGCTGACAGCCGTGGTCCTACGACGACAGGGGTCCTTATCAAACTTAAAAGTGGACATAAAATGAATTCTTTGCTACGAAACTTTAATTTTGAATTCGAAACACAAGGAAAAGGCAAAACCAGAACAGAGAAGAAAAAAGAAAGAAACGGCAGCAGGGTATAATTGTATGCTTGTGATGCAGAGAAGAATGCTTTGATAGATAGCAGTTGATGATGAGGTGAAGTGAAGTGAACTCCTTATTTAAAACAACAAGACAGTGAAAACAAATCTCCTTTAAGAATAAGGAAACCATTTTCCAACATCAACTAGGAAAAGGCATTGAAAACAAATCTCCGTTGAGAATAAGGAAACCATTTTCCAACATCAACAAGGAAAAGGCATTGAAAACAAATCTCCTCTAAGAATACGGAAACCATTTTCCAACATGAACAAGGAAATCCTAATAAGAATTAAAGGAATTAATTAAAAGCTTATCAGTTTTTTTTTTTTTTGGTTGTAAAAAGAAACAATTAGGAAATCCCTTCCTCTAGTGTCTAGACTAGATACTAGAGAAAATTAATCGCCTTTAAGTTCAAAAGTTGAAAATTAATCGCCTTCATCAATCAACCAAACCATATTAATTAACATCCAAACTTTAAATTGAATAGAGATTGGTTGATTAATCTTAATCAGAGTGAAAAATCCAAATTTAAAAAAAAAAAGGATAAATTGAAAACTAACTTACCTCCATGAAATCGACGAGCTTTCTGCAACTTTTGAGATGCTGCATCGACGTAATGGAGCAGCACTGGGTCTTGTTGCTCCGCTAGGGATAGACTCATTGGATCCGTACCCAGCCTCAACCTCCCTCATCAGTGGGTCTTGTTGCTCCGCTAGGGATAGACTCATTGGATCCGTACCCAGCCTCAATCTCCCTCATCAGTGGGTCTTGTCCGCCGATGCCTGCCTGCCCGGAGTTGCAGTTGCCGTTTTTGTGCCAGCTTAACTTATGTTATGGCGGGCGTAAAGCCTCCTCATCGTGTTGGGTGAAGCTGGATGCGTCCCAACCCAACCTAAATTTGTGTTGCTTTTGAATTTTCTTCTCTTCTATTCAACATTATTCAATGAAAAGTTTGGCTGCTGTATAATATTGATTTTTTTTTTTTTTAGTTTTGAATTTATAAAATTGTGTTTATTATAAAACTCAACTAAAATTTCAAATTTTTGGGCTTAAAAATTCACAAATGGCCCAATTTCATGCAAAAGGAAGGTGAAACTTTTGTCGAAAAACACGTGTATTAAATGCTGAAGAATGTGTATGTACGTTTATAATACGTGTATTGTATGTTTGATTTTTAAAAAGTGTATTTTATTGAGTTTTTAAAAAGTGTACAAAAAACCTAAATATTTTTGAAAAATACGTTCGTACATGTATAATACGAGTATTAAACGGGAAAATGCTAACCAACCACTCAAAATGTATAATACGAGTATTTTACTGGGTTTTCGTTTACTATTTTAGTTAGGAAAATAACTCCTAGACTAGTAATGTAAATGTAACCACTATTTCTCACTAAGGGTGGGCACGGTCTAGTTCGGTCTGTTTTCACTTCAAATCAGAATTGGAATCGATACTATTTAACCGGTCTAATTCGGTCTAGTTTTAATAAACATAAATTATGAAATCGGCCGGTTCAATTTGAACCAATTTCAGTCCAATTTTCGGTTTTTCCAATGGTGGACAGGATTAGTATTATTATTATTTTATACAAATTTCAACTAAAATTTTATTTTTTGGAATTGAAAATTAACAAATGATTCAATTCTATACAAAGAGAGATATTGGGCCTAGAAAAGAGAAGTTTTGAAGTTGGGCTTCAGGAAATATTAGTTATGAGATTAAAAATGTAGCATCATATTTAAATAATTTTTTTATAAAAAATAAAATAATACACAAACGATCTGATTCAATCCGATTTGTAGACTTTTTTAGTCAACCAATTTTTCTTCCAGTTATCCAATTCGGCTCAGGGTTCTGGTTTTCCGGTCCTGATGTCCACCCCTATTTCACAACAAAAGCAAATACACAAAATTGGGTTTTCGTTTACTACTAGCAAAGGTGCCCACGCGATGTTGAGGTTTTAAAACCATCTGAAATGTGTATAAAGTTACGAAAATATGTAGCAAGTTTAAGTTACAAAATAAATACTAATAACATGTTTTATATGCAGAAGGATTTTGACCTTGAGGACCATTTATGAACCCTAAACCCTTGGTTTTTTTCATTTTTAAGTTTTATGAATTTTAAGTGATTTTTTAAAAACTCCATTAGTTGATTGATGTGGCATATATGTGGAGCCCACATCTCCAATAAGATAGTTTCACGTGTATTTAAAATACAATATATATTTTTAAATAATTTTAAAGCTACTTAATAAATATATATATATATATACACACACCATTCAACAATCCAACCGTCAAACTTGTTTGTATATACTTCAAGATTGTATACACCGAAAATTGCAAAAAACAAACATTCAGAGATCTAGTAACGAGACAAAACTTTCGACGGTTATAAATGAAAAATCATGATTTAACGGTTATTTTAACTCCGATTTTGATGATTTTTTGCAGCTACACTCCTTGACCATATATGAATACAGTGACTGAATTTGATCTTCAATTTAAAATATTTCCACTAGTGGATACCACAAAAACTTATGTTATATTTAACGAAAGTATAAATAAACTCTTAATTGTTAGTGAATATAATGTTTTGATGGCATAAGCATTCTACGAAACTAGTTTCAACAATCCAACCGTCAAACTTGTTTGTTTATACTTCGAGATCATATATGCCAAAAATCGGAAAAAATAAACATTCAGAGATCAAGTAATAGGACAAAACTTTTCGACGGTTATAAATGTAAAATCATGATTGAACGGTTATTTTAACTTTGATTTTGATGATTTTTATAGCTACACTCCTTGACCCTATATGAATACAATGACTAAATTTGATCTTCAATTTAAAATATTTACACTAGTGGATACCACAAAATTTTATGTTATATTTAACGAAAGTATAAATACTCTCTTAATTGTTAGTGAATATATTGTTTTGATGGCATACGCATTCTACGAAACTAGTTTCAACGATCCAACTGTCAAACTTGTTTGTTTATACTTCAAGATCATATGCGCCAAAAATTGGAAAAAATAAACATTCAGAGATCAAGTAACAGGACAAAACTTTTCGACGGTTATAAATGAAAAATCATGATTTAACGGTTATTTTAACTCCGATTTTGATGATTTTTATGAATACAAGGACTGAATTTGATCTTCAATTTCAAAAAGGGTAACCGCTTCTTCTCTTCAAAAATAGAGGAGGAGGAGCAACAAGGAGAAGGAGGAGGGAATAAATATAAGGTTCTAACTCCAACACCCCTCGCAGAAATTTCATACCGGACTGGGTGCATAGCTCTCGACCATTACAACACTAATGTTCATAAACTGCAGAGCGTCCATGGCTTGGTTTGCTCATCCTTTAAGTGTGGCTCTGTTTTCATACTTAACCCTACTACTCGAGAGAGTCCATTCAACTTCCCCATGTAATTACCCGTGGATTTGATGCGTATCACTTTGGCTTCACTCCCCTTACCAACGAGTATAAGGTTCTCCAGGTCATCTCATCTTGGGAACTTGGAAAATGGCATCATTGGTTGAACGTATACACCCTCGGTAGGGATTCTTCGTGGAGGCCATTGCAGGCAGGTAGACCCTGCAATGGAGATATGGACCCTACACACAGGCACATCAAGTACTGGAAGTGTGTGCGTCAATGGGGCCATACACTGGTTCAATAATAGGCCAAAAACCATAGTTGTATTTGACGTTAGAGAGGAGAGCTTCAGATTGGTGCCACTACCAGAAGATTTTTCTCAAGAGTATAATGATATTTTCGATACTTGTTCCAAGGCCTTTGCAAGTGTAGTTGAGGTGGGAGGATGTGTGGGTGTGCTTGTTGGCAAGTCGTGGAAACATTACAAGATAGTTTTATGGATTTTGAAAGACTACCAAAACCTTGTGTGGGTTAAGGAGACTATTTCTATCAGTGAGATGCTAAGAGAAGCAACTTCCGTTCAAGCTTTGGGCACAATCCACACAGGTGAGCTAGAACTCTGTTTTAATGGAATGTTGGAAGTCGACCACCCTACATTCCATTTACGTCTTTATAATATGAAGAGTAAGCAATATAGAATACTTGATTTTGTATTTAGTGAGGCTGCGGTAGATCCTCTCAACACAAGACCTATTCAGTTAGTTGCTAGTTATAGTGGTAGCATTATCCCTTTAAAATGAGATGTACGGATATAATATACACGTTCTCTTTGTAAGTCATCATCTCTTAGCTAGCAAATACATGTGATTCTCTTGATGATTTTTCTTTTGTTATAATTCCGGGACCATTGCTACATTTAGGCTCTACTATTTAAGTTATATATTTTTTATTTATTTTTAATTAATGGACAAGTTCAATTCAATTTAATCAATTTTCTATGAATTTGACGGTGGAAAAGTTAATATTTTTGGTTTAATTTCGGCTGTCTTGTATTTATTTGAAATTATAAATAGAACTTTTGACAAGTTGGACTAAATTAGATAATAAAATAAAATCTACCAAATTTATGAGTTTGAACCGATAGAATAGATGCGACCAAAAGGAAGCGAGTCCCTTTCTCCCTTTTCTTTTGGCAAGTGATGCACCAACAAAGTTCGGCCACAAATTTGGTAGTGCACCTGCAGCACTAGGATACGTAAGTTGATGGTAAGCCAAAATGATAAGGCATTAATAAAAGTGATTGGGGCTTAAGAAAGAGGCCTAACTGACAGGTGATCGTGACACCTCTCAACACAAGACCTCGAATGCACGCCGGGATATATGATTAATCACTAAGCTAACGAAGGAAATTACCAAATAATATGACACGATTTTTAATCACTAAGCTAACGAAGGAAATTACCAAATAATATGACATGATGGGTATAGTGGTAGGGGTAGCATAGTTCCATTAAATTAAAAAAATACTGCCTCTCTCGGCTCTCATACACATATACAAAAGGAAAAATCTAAAAAGAAGAGATCAGGTTCTGCCTACCCCGCACCATATAGGAAGCACTAGCAGTCATATATATATATATATATATATATATATCACCACTCAAAATGGAATCGAATTCCCAGCTTTTTCACATTCGAGGAAGAAAAACAAAAGCAAAAACAAAGAAAACCCTAATGGGGTTTTTGCCTTTGCAGATGTTTTCCAATTCCCTAAACAACCCAAATGTCATATTACATGCCTACCCACCCATATTCCTGACCATGGTAAAATTTTATAATCCACATAATCTAAACGGAATGTGTATCTCCTCCCTCGTGCTCATTAGCTGATCAACCCCACAGCAGCAAAAACACTGAGAAGAAGAAAGTTGAAGCCAGAGAGCAAAACAAGCAGTTTGTGCCTTTCATAGAAGCCACACCACCAGTATTGTCAGTGAGGCTGCCACTCCCGGTGGGGCTTATCCCAAACACTGATGAGGGAGATGTGGTTCCTGTGGTTGGAGTGGTTCCCGTGGTTGGAGTGGTTCCCGTGATTGGAGTTGTGCCTGTTGTCGGAGTGCCTGTTGTTGGAGTTGTGCTTGGAGTTGTGCTTGGAGTTGTGGTTGAGTTTGTAGAGCCAGTTCCTGCTTGGCTGAACAAAAGAGATGAACAACAACAAAACCCAGATTCAATCCAACACATGGTATAATAAAATATAAAGATTATGTTAAGGGTGATAATTTAATTTTCTGCTAATTACAAATACAAGCTGAAAGATTAAACATGTTGCAAAGTAAGCAAAGGCCAAAGGGGACCTTAATTACAGTGGCATGTGTAGTAAAACATATGTCAAGCTGAGATCAGTGAGATCGAGATGTCAAGATGTAGGAAGAAAGAGGACAAAGAGATTACGATATATCTTCTAAATTACAGCTCACAGCTGTGAGTCTGTGAAATCAACCTAAGACAATAAGTTAACTAATGGAGGGGCCTGGTAGATCTACTTTTCTTAATGACTGTCCCCAAAAATGCTCATGAACACTCTTGAAAATTACTCTACCAGTTGTTGATGCTTATTCAGAACAAACATTCAAGTACGGAGTGAGAGGTTGTACCTACCATCAACCCCCAGATAAATTAAAAGAAAATACAGGGGAGCTAGATTCTTGACAATGGGATGAAATTCAAATCAACCATCATCAACAAAGGAATTTTTGCGGGAGAACAATATTTGGGCAAAGGAAATAAATCCACATATGTAGAACAAGAAAGCTTTTTAACTAAGAACTCTGTTCCAAAAGCAAGGTTTTCTAATTTTTTGGTATTTTCTTTTTCTTTCCAGTAGGTGGGAAAATGGGAAAAATGCATTTAAAGACATTTGACAAAATGCTCATTAAAATTTGCTAAGTCAAGATTCAATATCAGACATAAAAACTATGACAACTACCTGGTACTTGAAGGATAAACACAAGTGGAAGTGGAACTTGAGGCTGTTAATCACCAAGAAGGAAAAAAACACAGAAAAATAAAATCAGTGATTAGGAAGAAAAATAAAAAATAAAAAAATAATTCAAAGCAAGTGAGAGGCTTAGAAGGATTGAACGTACTTGGAGCAGTTGGGCTCTGTGTAGCAGCGCCTGCAAAATCGCAGCTCTGTGCAGTTTGGCCCTTCCTTTGGAAATAGCTGTTGACAGCATAGTTGCAGTGATCTTTGATAGTGTTGGGTTGGTAACACGCACCGCTTTGAAGGATAGGAGAACAGTCAGCTCCAGCTCCACAAGCATAATCCAGTGCCTTCTGGAGGGCCGAGTCACCAACTCCATCTTTACATATGCAATAAGTAGCACCTAGCCCAGAAAAGGCAAGGAAATCAGTTCAATTTTCTTCAAAGAAAATGAAAGCATTAAATCCAGATAAAAGAAAATACTTTTTCCTTTCAAGAAAACCAGAAAGAAAGGCACTTTCAAGAACAATTTTTGGCCACATACATGAGCTCTAATGTACAAAGTAAAGGTGTTATCAGAGACATTTACAGATGGGGTGAGAAAACAGAGCAAGAAAACAAAAGAGAAGAAAGATTAAAACTTTTTCACTTAGGAGAAGCTCTTCCTTGATGGGAATTAAAGGGTTGCAATGATCTACAGCCTTCACATCTAAGAACTAAGATCGGGAAAATAAAGAAAAAGAACTATATACACTAAAGCACAATCCAGGTGAGCTTACTTGAATGGCCAGTCAGGGCCAATAAAATCACTATATACACTAAAGCAGCCATGATTGATGCAAGATTAAGAGAAAATGATAGTTCGTTGAGCTAGAAATGAAGATGGCTCCAGAGAGAGAGAGTGTGTACAGAGAGAGAGAGAGAGAGAGAGAGAGAGAGAGAGAGTGCTGTGATGTACAGAATGGAGATTTCTAGTAGGCAAATAATATGAGAGAGAAGGACGGTGGGTATCTGTATTTGATATGGTTTTAAACCTTTTTTTAATTAAGCTTGTTTTTTACATTATGTGGCAGAATTCTGCTTTCTAATATGTAGTTTATATCTGTTAGGGGAGAGTGTTCTAGGGAGCTGAGCAAGCTGATGGCTTTTGTCATGTACTTGACTGTTTGTGAACGGTCTTAAACTCAAGTGGGTGGTCAAAAGTTAACCCAACCTGGTTTAACCTAGTTAGGTTGGTACTCTCTGGCGGCCCCACCATGAGGTTCATGGAGATCTTTTATGCTATGTGTTGTCACAATGAGCTAGCAGTGTGGTGTCCTATTTTTTGCCTTGATTGGGAATATCAGGCATAAGCATCTCATTTTTGGCATGCATCACTGTCTCTGCTGTGGACATGGCTTTTACACATTGGTGAATTCAATTTTTTTGGTGTACAGATGGGTGAATTGAATTTGCTGCTGCTTTTTCTCTATCTTTATTTCCAAGTTTCTAAAACTACATTGAAAAGTTTTCAGCCCAAAAGCTATATAGAAAGCTAGGCATTAGGGAAGCTGTATCATCCCCAGCTGCTAACCCAAAACCTTCTTTCTCTAATCCTTTCCCATCTCATAAAGCTTGGCATGCAAAAAATTTGACAAACACACATGATATGTTGAAATTTTCATCAATCACAACTAGTAAGGTCAATTGTCCACACATACATAAGTGATTTCTAACGGAATGAATTAAGCATGTGACATATCCTATAGAAAGTACCCAAGACCAACAAATGACTCTTCATTTTATTTGATTCTTAATTGGGTTAGCCTAGTCTCTTGGTCCTAAATCACTGCATAGGATTTTGGCTTTTGGTCGACATACTCAACCTACGGTATGTATAGCTTGAAGTTGAAGTCAAAGGCATGCACCTCCACTCCCAAGCCATGCCACACATGTCAGCAGCAGCATACAAGTATTTGAAAATAGGGTAACACCAAGATACCAATTGAGTGATGACTCGACACTTACGACGCATTTCTTCATAAAAGCCAGTCTGAAACAGCACAGAAGCCAATAGCCATGCCTTTTCCAGTCACCATATTAATTCAATTCAATATCTAAAACATTCTACAGGAAGAAAGAAAGAAGAACAACACTAACACTACGTCGGTGCTCTGCAAAATCTCACGAATATCACGAAACATTAATGAAAGTTAATCAGAAGGGTTTAGTTAAGTAATTAAGTTTTAATTTTGTATGATGTGGGTCAATGCAAGCAACTGTATTAGGTGGGGAGAGGCCGAAAGGAGAAACACTATACATGTTTTCTTTGAAAATCTGTGGTTGCTTTTGGATGACTTTATTGGATGAGTCTCAAAAGTGTTTGATTGGGGATTTGAAATTCCGAACGGGCCCAAAGGAGAATAACTGGACCACAGAAACAAAAGGCAGATGCTCTCTCTCTCTCTCTCTCTCTCTCTCTCTCTCTCTCTCTCCTAAATGGAATAGAACCTTCAACAACAGTAAAGTTCACAATGAAATCAATCAAAGTCTCCCTTTGCTACCTTAACACCGCTTGGAAAAAGAAACACTTTTTCTTCTTCTTTTTATTCGGTTATGAAATTCACAACAACAAAAAGAAAAACCAAAAAAATGTTGTGATCGTTTGATCTTTACCAACATCCAAGCCGTCCATGTGAAGATGTTCTCATCAAACTGTCTGTTACGCTTGCCGGATTTGATCTGTGTGGCCCTCTTGGCCTTTTTGTTTGTTGTGTTAGTCTTGACAGCCGATATGCATGCATGCTTGTGAAAATGTTTTACTTGAAAGCCTGGTTAATGATTGTCTTATTCTGAGTTTTTAAAGTTGATTTGCTGTAATGCAAAACCAATTTGGCTGACAACTGTGTTATTAAAGAGTTAACCAAAAAGCCAAGGAAATGATATAAAATAATCAGGGAAATTATTTTTTAATTACCAACTTCAATCATTAAGGTAGTTTAGTATTACTTATTTTATTGGTCATGTTTTATGACGTGACGATAGAAATAGATTCACAGAATTATATATAACATAATTATATACAACCGCGACACCCAATTATCTCTTCTTACATGAGAGCAAAAGCATGGTTCGGTGTACACTTGGGTTGGAGAGAGAGCCATTGGGTTTCACAGAAAATTAGCAACACATTGGGCTTGTATAGGTAAAATGGGCCTAGAGTTTGAGCAGAGTGCTGTTTTTGTGGTTTCTATTGAGAGCCCATAAGAACTCTAAAACTAGGCCCAAATAAAAGGACTATACCACTGACATCACTAATTGGTCACAGTGCCAGTCTCTTTGAAGTTTACAGATAATATCTAAAATGCCATTAGAAAATTCAAATTACCATACTGCCCTTCCCAGAAGCGGGCCGCACAGCTCGATAACCATTTCACCTTTCTGACCATGATACAAACCTCAAAACCCTAAACTAATCACAGTCCACTCCGACTGTCACTGAGCTCCAACAATGGCGACACAAATGGCGATCCTCGCACGCACGCGAACGCTGGCCAAAACCCTAAACCCGAACCCGGGATTCAAGACCATCACAACCTTCTCATTTCTCTCGCAGGAGCTCCAACTCGCCGAGCCAACTCATCCCATCCCCTCGACCCCTCTCCCTCCGAACCCAGCCTCCGGAAGCCCGTTGTACAACGAGAACTGGCGAAACCCGATTCCCAACTCGTCCATGACTCAGTCTCTGCTCCCCATAGGGTTCCTCAACCAATCCCCTAGCTCTCGCATCCATGCCCTCTCGCAAACCCTAGACGTGCAGAGCCTAATGAATGTGTTCGCAGATTGGATGACCTCGCAGAGATGGGCAGACATGAAGCAGCTGTTCGAGTTTTGGATTCGGTCTCTGGACAAGAACGGAAAGCCCAATAAGCCCGATGTGAACTTGTATAACCATTACTTGAGGGCCAATTTGATGACCGGAGCCTCACCTGGGCACATGCTTGATCTGGTCGGGCATATGGAGGACTATGGCATCACGCCCAACACGGCGTCGTTTAATCTCGTCCTCAAGTCCATGCACCAGGCCAGAGAGACCGATGCAGCTGAGAAATTGCTCGAAAGGTCAGCTCTTTGTGCATTGTGGTTATGATTCTGTTCAGCTTGCGTTATCTGTTTTTCTTATATTAATGAAATGGTGATTTGCATTTAGTCATAACTTGTATAATTAGTGGAAGAAAGTTGTCATGTTGAACTACTGATTGAGGCCGTCTGTGTCTTTAATGATGCATTCATATTTCATGAATCTGTTTCACTTTAATGTATCAGGATGTTGCAGACAGGGAACGAATCTCCGCCTGATGATGAGTCATATGACTTGGTTGTCGGCATGCTGTTTCAAACGGACCGAATTGATGCGGCCTTGAAATATATAGATTTGACTTTAAAATCTGGTTATATGTTGTCAATGGCGGTGTTTAGAGATTGTGTACAAGGCTGTGCCGATAAGGGAAAGCTAGATATCTTGGTTTCAATAATTGACAAGTGCAAGGTATATGATTCAAACCGTAGATATTTAGACTGAGGAGGTGAAAATTGTGCTTGATGTTTCCTCATGTAAGTTTGTTCCATTTTATGTTATCAGTCAATGGATCAGAACAAAGCTCTTTGTCCGCCCTGGAATATGTGCAACTATATTGCAGAAGTTGCTCTGCAAGTTGATAACAACAAGTTAGCATTTCATGCCCTGGAGTTTATGGCCAAATGGATTGCCAGGGGTGAGCAAGCAAGACCTACTGTTTTTCTTTCTGTAGATGAAGGATTGCTTGTGTCGGCACTCGCAACTGCCGCTAGGACGCACAGTACTACTCTACTGGATGCATCATGGGCAATCTTACGGCGCTCATTGCGCCAAAAGAAGGCCCCTAATCCAGAATCTTACCGTGGGAAAATTTGTGCCCTTGCATCGCTAGGGAGTCTACAAAGAGCTTTTAGTACTCTTCATGAATATGAGTCTGCTTATGGTAATTCTGATAAAGAAGAGGAACTGTTCTCTCCATTTACCTCTTTACATCCCTTGGTTGTGGCATGCTCCAAGGGAGGTTTTGAAACTTTGGACTCAGTATGTCCTTCTTTCTATCTGCTAGTACTAAGTCTTATCCATTATTCTATTATTTTAATTTTGTTGTTTATTCTGGTTGATGAATATATGGACCTTGATATTCTGACTCACAAGACATGCGATGTATGATGTATCATACGTGACTATGTTCTACACATATCCAGTGAATGCTTTTATGAAATTTTCTTTTGCACCTTTCTAACTTGAAACATACTGATATGCCCCAGGTGTATTATCAACTAGAGAATTTAAGCCGTGCAGACCCTCCTTACAAGTCTGTTGCTGCTTTGAATTGCATCATATTAGGTTGCGCAAATATCTGGCACATCGAGCGAGCTTACCAAACTTTTGACGCAATTAGTTCCAGCTTTGAATTGACCCCTGATATTCATTCTTACAATGCTCTCATGTATGCTTTTGGAAAGTTCAAGCAGGTGAACTGCATTCTCTCTCTCTTATTAACCCTTATCAGCAGTTGTGCCATATTCTTAGGACTGGCTTCTCTACCTTCTTGTGTGGAGCCAGTTGGGGCAGAAATATGATTTTCTTATGGGCCTGCATCACACACCCATAAGAGTCAAAATTTGCATTTGCATCACACACGTAAAACATGCTAACACCTTACTGAACTAGTTGTATGGTTGTATGGCAGACTGTAGAAGCTTCAAACGTATTTGGGCACTTGGTAAGTCTGGGCATCAAACCCAATGCGAAGTCATATTCGTTACTTGTAGATGCTCATCTCATCAACAAAGATCCAAAATCTGCTCTCTCTGTGATTGATGACATGGTAACTGCATTCTTTTTGTGATTGACGGGTTCACCTTGCTCATAGTACATATTTTGCTGTCTCTGTGAAGAATTTAACAAGCGTTTGGACAGGTTAATGCTGGATTTGAACCATCAAGAGAAACATTGAAAAAGGTCAGAAGGAGATGTATGCGAGAGATGGATTATGAGAGTGATGATCGTGTAGATTCCTTGGCTAAAAGGTTCAGAATTCAATTGGGTTCAGAGACTCGCAGGAACATTCTGTTTAATCTCAATTACAGCACTGGATATGCCTAATAGATATAGGTAAATTTTGACACATGCTGGGTCTGGGAGGGGAGTGGTATTGAAGAAACACTAGATGTTTTCTTTGATGCCCCTAACTGGGTCACTTGCATCAACCGCATTTCTGATTGGTGATTATGCTTCTGCTTGCAGGTTGGCTTCATTCTGGTTTGGAAATCTGATTGCGAAAGTGATTCACTTCGTACTCATATGTTCGTTCCTATGTAACTTTCATCCGCATTGTATATTACCTGATTGTGCTCCATCAAGGCTTGGCAGGATGAATGCTAGGATAATAGCCTCCTAGATCCTAATTTTTTAAATATTTTTTCTTTCTTATGTATTTCTTTTGCTTTTTGAGGGAAAATGAAAGAGTAGATTGTTAGACGGGAAAGGAAACCTCAAGTGTTGCCAATAATTGTAGGAAAATGTTTTTTGCTCAAGATGTCTCGCAGGCAGTCCATTTATTTATGTTGCTATTATTTTCGTGGGTTTTCTTTCTTCATATATTTCAGCAACGTGAATTGCATAACTAAACTGAGTGCAACGACAATTGCATGCCAAGAGTTGGCTTGGCTGTGTGGCTGATTGAAAAATGCATTGTAGCACAAAATCAACCTTAATTTGCGATAATCGTCCATTAAACGTTTATTATCGCTCATTGTATTTCATTCGACTAATTAGGATGACTGAGAGATGTGAGAGGATGTGCGACGCTGAGGTTGCTATGGCATTGAAAATTCTGTGAAGAAAAGTAGACACCTATTCAGAGATTTTAAGCGCCAGCTAAAAAGTGGCTTTGCTTTGCTATTACAAAAGTGATCAAGTCTCTTCGGAGATCACTTGCAGTTCGGTAACAATACAACAACACATTTGAAAATCCAATGAGCTTTTCAATTTCGTAATCTACTGATGCTTGTGACTCGAAATTATTATTTTTTCTCATTATTTCTCAGAGCTTTTATTTCGCGTAAGCATCCACCACAAACTAGCCTCTTACGTTGATCCACCAAATTCAAACAGGAGCATCAACTGTGTGCTTAGCACCCTCATCCAATGCTATAAACCTATGAGGTGGAAATTGCAGCAGCCTTCTGAAATGTAAGATATAAGATTCACCCACGTGAGTTCGAGCGAAAATACTTCAAAAGGAACAAGAAGTTCATTGCTAAAGAACTAAAATAAAATAATTTACCCGTTTTTGCTCTTCTATGTTTGCTTTAATTAGGGAGTAGATGGCAACACCAGCAATTGCTATTGCAGTACCAATCCCAGTCTGTGTAGAGATCTTGTTGCCTGCCAAACATGGAGCCAATAAACGATGAAGACATAATACAATGCTACTCGTGTTCATACTGTTTGACAAACTGCGTTATCAAGCTAAATGAAATATATCTTCACTGAGAAACACAGTGTGTGATGGCTGGCTTCTGCTTAAAAAGGTCTGAGGTGCATGTGATTTGAACAAGGTAAACAACAAGCACCACAATAGAGAAGCCAATCACATTTTAGGTAAAAGAACTTACCAAACACAACAATGGAGAAACCAATCACAAAGACACGCTTCAAAACATTTCCAACAGCATGCGTGAGCGGTGCAACCCGTTCTAAAGTGTTAGTAGCAAGCTGCAATTGTAACCCCAGAAGTAGTTAATGATCAAACACCATGTTTTTGTATAGTTTAGGTTGAAGGAAGAGCTAGATGCAGCATGTCAATAGCTTACCTGATTGTACAGATGATAAAACATTCCGATCCAGAATAAATCAGACAAGAATTTGTAAAGGCCTACTTTGGCAATAGCATCCCTAAATCCATATTGCAGCAGTTGGGGTCCCTCAATCTGACATCAAAACAAAGCATCCAACAGTTCTGTCTGAGTATCTTTGGTTGATTAAGAACAATTTCAATACTTAAAGTTCAATTTCTGTGAAAAAGATGGACTTACAAGTAGTGCTGGCGGGATGCAAACCAAGAGAGCAATTATTGAAATGTAAGCATACACATTTGTACTGTCCATTCCTGTCTGTTGAAGTAAAAAATATATTTTAATTAATCAAGATCAAATGTAAGTGCAAACTCCATTAAGGGAAATCTTATTTTAGAATTTACTCGGCACTACCAAAAACAAGGAAAATGGCTTGATTAGATGATGCTTACCATTGCTTTTTTCGAATAGATACTTCTGTAGGTGAATGCAATGTTTGAAATCATTGCACTACCAAACCCAAGCCAGTTGAAGGAAAGTTCAGTCAATGATGCCATGGACACACCTAAAATAGAAGTTAACTTCAGTAAATATAAAAGAGCACCAGCTCTATGCTGTCCTCAAATTTTGAGGGGTGCTCTGGCCATTTCAGCTTTAAAAAATTTGCCACCGAAGTGTGGGAATGTGTATGCTATAATTGGCATGTGAGAGTAATATGATCAACATGTCAGAGAAAGGAAGAAAATGAAATGGAAGAAGATCAAAGATTAAAGAGTTACCAATAACAACAGGGGCCAACGATAGCCACAAGGACAAGGGAATGTGTTGGCCTAAAACAAACTGAGAAGCAGATGCATTGAAGAATGGCTCCAGGGCTGCGGACAAATATAAGGTAAGCTGCTGTAAACTTGATTGTCTCTCATCTTTACTCAAAATGCAAAGGTAGAGATCATACCTTTAATGGTGTGTGTGAAAGACACAGCAACAGCTGCAAATGAAACATTGGACATGACATGTCCAAGGGCGTGACAGAATGCAACTGGGGTCAGTAGTGCCAACTGCTCCTTGTCAATGGGCTGGATGAACAAAAAATGTACAGCATTTAGTGGAAACCATATTGTGGCTTGAAGCGAGAGGATAACAATTGCGGAAAGAAACTGATACTTACTGCCCGCTTCGGTAGGCCAATGGACCAAGAAACAAGACAGTACACCACTCCAACAAGGAGATGTATAACAGAAACAAAGCTGCAAAAGGGTAAAAATCCGACTAATTGTGAACTTTTAAAATTATACAGAAACCAAAACAAACGTGAGACCAAAGCAATCAGAGGTTTAGTGAAGAAATTTTGATTGAGTTTCAAGATAAAAGTCAGTTGGTGAGGATATACATACTACGGATATGGGAAATAATTGTAGACCTTCTTGTTGAGTATATTGAAGATGACATTCAATAGGTACCTGAATGAAAAGCAGAAAATCATGAACGTCTGCATTGGCTTCTTGAAATAAATAAATAATCACCATAAAAAATGAATGAAAAATTATGAACACTCACCACATAAAGAAAAAGAAGCCAGTGATCAAGAAAGGAAATTTCTCAGAAAAGCTCTTTGAAGGCTTTCCATACCTGCACTTATGAATACAAGTCTTGTTAAAAGAACACAACCACAGAAACTTCACTAGCAAAATCTTAAATGGGTCATTTTTAAAAGTTCAAAAGTAACCAATAAAAAACAGGACCTTTTAGAAGTAACTCGATTACTAAGTGTTTTTTTTCCTTTTCTTTCCCTCCATTTCTCAGCAACCAATCATAAGATTAAAAAGTATCGAAATTTCATACTAAAGAGGAAGTAAAAAGAAAAGATTAGCAAGTCCAACCCAGCAGCACTCTCAATCTCAGCACCCTCTGCATCGGCAGCTGCAGCCTTAGCAACCGGAGGTTCAACAGAGCCTCGCCGTCTCAGCTCTTGACTCCACCCGGAAAATCTCAAGGACTTGCCGGAAGGTTCAACCGGCGAAAAAGGTTTTATAGTCTCCGGCAACGGCGAAAAGGTCAAGCTTGAAGCTTTGGAAGAAAGTGACCGAGCCTTGAGCAGAGCAAACGAAGGTGAAATCTTATTGGATGATAAGTATAGCGAAGAAAACTGACAAGTACGGATTGGAGAGTGAACTGGGCTGATCACTGAAGCCATTTTCAGACCCCCAAAGAGAGATTGTCAACGAATTTCAGGGACTTTGAGTAGGTAGGCAAAGCAAACCGGTAAGTTGAATGATATTAAAGCATATATGAACGTCGAAAACAAGGAGATGGGTTTGTTTATATTATATGTATGAAGCGGAGGAAACAGAGAAAAATCAATTCTTTCTTTCCTATTTTCTTTTATCACAGAACGCCAAAAATGTATTGCTTTAAGAAAGTGGATGGATAGTTTTGCAGCAGAGAAGAGATCAGAGTTTTGGGGGTTATGGCGTTGAAAGCTTTTGGGAGAGAGAGAGTCAGAGAGATCACAGAGCTTGTTAAAGTTGTAAGCCAACAATAATAGAGAAAAGGACTGTTAACTGAGAGAGAGAGAGAGAGATAGAGAGAGAGTTATTGGTGGCACATTGGCATGGCTTTTTTGTCTTCTAGCTTAAGGTTCTCCTCTAATTAAACTAAAATACACTTCCTTTGTGTTGTCTCTGGTTATGCCATGCGCATAATTTAAATATAAAGAAGGCAAATTTTTAAGCAGAAAGAGTGATGTAATAAGATAAGAGGAAGAAAGAAAAAGGAAAAAAAAAAAATGGAGGTCGCATGATGTTGAAGTTCAACCAACGTATGCAATTGCATTTGAAGCAGCTGTTACAAAAGTGGGGTCACTTGGCTCTTGTCTTTGTCAGCCTACATGTCTTGCATTATTGGCACCATGGTCGATGGGATAATTAAAATTTGATGTTGTTTTCATCATTTTGAGGAGAATGTTAGCTTGTGGTTTTCTTGATATTTTGGTGGTGACCATTATTATCTTCAATGTTGAATTAGTGTGATTTAATCAATCTACTACAAAATTTCAGAATTAAATTTATTCAATGGCAATGAACATGATCGGTGGTGAGCGAAAATGCTCTTTATAGATAATTCTATGTATAAATGATTGTGTTTTAAGTACGGTTTTCATTTACAAAATTATGAGTTTTAGGCCCTTTTTCTGAAAATTAGAAAGAGAAAAAATCAGACTATAAACAGTTGAAAATCTCAGCTGATTTTAGCACAACTATAATTACAAAATTAATTTGGCATTAGAACCTCAATTATTCAAAACATGTTTGCTTCTCCTTGGGCCAAGTTCAATTCAACAAGTCAATAAAGTCAATGCGTCCAATTCCACGGTCCATTGACGACGAGGACAAAACATGGGCTGGCTTTGCTTGCTAGCTTGCTCCAGAAGCCCAGCAACATACGCACTTCAATTTCGGAGATGGCGTTGGATCAAACCAGAAAACCTAGCGAAGAAAAGTTTAAAAAAAGAAAAGAAAAGAAAAAAGAGAGAACATAATTGCTTTCGTTTTCACTTTCCGAATTCAGTTTAACCTAGTAAAATATTTGATACAAGCTCTAGGGTCCCGTTCGAAATTTTTTATATCATTGAATTCAATGGAGAGAAATGGTGGTAAAGGAAGAGAAGAGGAACAAGACGGCATGTCCGTACACTCTCCATGCAAAGCTCCCCCTTCCTCTGCTTCTTCTCTCCCAAAGGTCCCTCTCTCTCTCTCTCTCTCTCTCTCTGGTTCTCTTTACACATATAATGGAAGATTTATGTTGATTTTATTCTTTGTATGTTTTTTTTTTAATGTTTATTAGGAGCAATCACAGGTTGAATTGGAGCTTAGACTGTTAGAAGCTCTTGAAATTTATCCTCCCGTCAAGCTACAAGGCAGGTTTTTTCGAATTAATCAAACCTAATAATTCAGTTTCTTATCTTTGGATTTCCAATTTTGATTATTTATGTGAGTGGTTTTGGTGGGGGTTAGATGTAAAGCATCAATTTTGGTTGGTAAAAAAAGGTGGTTAATTAGCATGTGTCTAATCACATTCTTCAATCTTGGGATGGATAATATTTTCGTTGCTACTTAATTTTTGGAGGGAAAGCTATCATTTTTACTGATGGTAGGAAAAGTTCAGGACTATGCTTATCATTTTCGCTGAATTGAATTTGAAATCTGATGGTTCAAGTCAATAATATAAGGGGAGTTATAATAATCATTGCCTGAATGCAATAAACTTTCACATTGGAGGCTAAGCTATATGTAGGAATTCATGCACGAGGGGTAATTAATAAGACAATCAAAGACAATTTAGTTTCCTTTTTAGATCTTGCATTACCATGTTAGTTGAAAATAGATAAGCATTTAACAACTCGTTTACGCGCAGGTATACATCGTCATTTCGTTCTTTATGGTTTAATGGAATTCCTTCGGAGAAGGTTTGTTCTTCTTCACATTTCTGTTTGTGGGTTTTATCGCACTTATTCCAGCGAACCTCCATTTTCTGACACGTAGCCTTACTCTATCTTGTGTTATTTTCACAGCTTTGATCGACACTTCTCTGCTGACGAGGTTCTACAACTGCTAGAGCGGTTCTATAATTTGGAAATGCTGGTACCTAATTTCTTTGATTCTGTCAGTTTTCCATATTTCTAGTTTCTTTGTGTTATGATGGAACTGTTAAACTTCAGAATATCCACATTCATCGATAATCGTCTGTTTAGACTCAATCACAATGACTTGACCGGAAAAATAAAACTCAATCACAATGCCAAGTTCAGAATATGAGATTTTAAATAGCTATGAGCTTTATATTCAAGAAGAAAATTACGTACAGAAAAATCTGTGCATCTCTGTACAGCACTATAGGTGAATAGGATAAAAAGCTGCATAATTTAGGTTTTAGGCATGCATCAAGTGAAAGGGTAGGCCTTGATGGAATATTTGAAAAGGAAAATAGCTATACTAGACTATCTGATATGAGTGATGGTGCAAAGGATGACGGTCACATACGATACAAGGAAGTTTGATGTGAGACTTGGTGTAAACAATTACTGAAAATATTCCTTATGAAACATTCAAATGGTCCCAAGGGACTAATTATGTCTCTATCCCTTGTTGTTCTTTAGACATATTGTACATTTTGACCATTTTCTCTCTTGAATTTCAGAAACCAGACGATGAGGAGACGGACATTCTGAATCACGAGGAAGATTTTAGCTTGCCTCAAAGTTTCTTCGTTAAGGAAGAACCATAGCTGATTTATTTTTTTGTATAGATACAGGTTTTGTTTGAACCTATTTGTTCAATCTATGTTATTGGATGGTGGTTGTCCAGTCCTTTTCCTTGACTATATAGTATCATGGTGGTTTTTGCTATGAGCTTAATTAGAAATTGTCAAAAAGTTTTGAGTGCCAAACCTCAAAAGGGAAGCTTGATGTTTCTTCACAGTTTTGAAAGGGTCAGGGTCCTTTTCATAGCTCAACCGATATGAACGTAATAATATTATAAAATGAAACAGATTCAAAACCTGTTTCTGTTATTTGTGTATGAGTTTCCTTTGTTTTGCTTGCCTCTTTTCACTTATATCAGTGCAGATTTTGGCTCAAACTGGATATAAATCCTCTGTTTCTACTATTCCATACAGAATCTCTTGGTGGCTATTCTGTCTTTTCAATTCTTTGGGGTGAGTCTGTTCCCAACGGCCATTTTTCTGGATCACGACATGAGCATTTCCTGAAAGGAAAAAAAAAGGAATTTTTTTCTGTGCGCCCATTGCTTTATTAGCCAAAAGGAAAAGGGAAAAAAAAAAAATTCTATCTATAGGTCACCCACCGGTCATGGACAAAAGAAACGATATTCTATGGGCACAAATTCTGCATGTTGCAAATGGATAATGGTAATGGATATTGGCTTTCTTTATCTGGTAGAAGCGGATGCGTCTCAAGTCCTAACAGCTTCCGAAGATAATCTATAACTTTGTCGTTTTGTATTATGACATGTGTTTTTTTTATAACCCAAAATGGGTATTAGATTATTTTATAATTTATGATGTCTCTTGTATTTACTAACACACAGTATTATAATTATTCCAATTTATGACTTCTCATGTATTTACTTACACATTGGTATTAGAATTATTTCAATTTTTTTTCCTTACCATATGATTGCTAACACATAATGAAAGAAAAATTATATGAATTCCACATTAAACGTGCAAAATATGTTTTTTTTTTTTGGTGTTAAGAGAAATGCTAGATTTTTGTGAAGTTTATGCAATTTAGCTGTAATTATGATTTTTGCCAGATTATTTCCTAATCACCGACTTTCAAGAAAACCACTAGTAGTTGTTCATACTCATTTCCCAACCGATAAAAATGTTTGATTGCAATTTGCAAGCAAAGCAGCAAGAGGAAGACGATAATTCGTCCCCTTTTGACTTCTTTTCAAAACTTGTAAAGACAAACAAGTCGGAGGGGGAGGTCGGAGGGATTGTATAAAAATAAAGAGAAGACGAGAAGTCCATTCCATTGCTTAACATAAGAAGTTTACATAAACGAACATGTAGCAAAAGCATAAATCCAAATTTTTTATATAAAAATTGATCAATTCCTATCTTCTTTGGAACCTAGAAGGATCAATATCATAAAAACCGAAGAAGAAGAAGTAAAAAAAGGTGTACGTCCTTCAGTCAATCCCCTCGCGAAAACTGAGTGAGAAAAGCTAAAAGGTCGCCTTTTGCAAAAGTCTTTTCCACTTGCCATGTGCCGGGGCTATTTTTCAGGTACCCATCAAGTCTGCAAATATATTTATTTAATTTTAATTAATATAATCTGGGAGTGAAAACAAGTTGCCTTGCCCCCGAAGAAAATGTCAAGACACTTACCGCCGCAGTGGCAGGTTCTGCTGGTTTGGTTTCTTCACCTTTGAAATTGTCGTCACCTGAGCAAACAAAATAAAAAAAGAAAAAGGAATTCATGTGTAAGTCTCTTCTATCTGAATTATGTTCAGAACAGAAACTTCTACCATGATGGTGCCTGTACAGAGAAGATACAGGCACCTTTGTGATGAGCTCATATATACATACAGTTTCTTTTTTTAATACCTGTATCATTCAGCAACAGCATGGAACAACCCGTTTCACAAAAAGAAGAGCTGAACATAAATACAAGTCTTTCGAAGTCTTTCTATTGTATAGTAAGTTAAAAAATGAATGGAACTTGTATCATTTGGAACTAAAGAAGGATTTAATCTTGCAGTAAATATGCGTTTTCGTGAAAATAATAATGCACGTTAATCAAGTATCCAGGTGTGTGCTATACCTCCATCTTCAGGCAAATCAGAGGTCCAGAGAGTGAGGTTGTCTCTCAACAATTGCATAATAAGGGTGCTGTCCTTGTATGACTCCTCACTCAAGGTGTCCAACTCTGCAATTGCCTCATCAAATGCTTGTTTAGCCAAATGGCAAGCCCTACAAGTTTCCAGTAACAACAACAACATCTCAGGAGTTGATTTAAATGAAAATGATCAAAAGATGACAACAGATGTAAAGTAATACCTCTCAGGAGAATTCATAATCTCATAGTAGAAGACAGAAAAGTTGAGGGCTAGACCAAGACGGATCGGGTGGGTTGATGGCAGATCTGTGTTTGCAGTGGCTGAAGCGGCCTGAGAGAGGAGATGGCAATAGGAGAGCACATCACATGATAGGGAGTGTAAAGAATCAAACATATGTAAGCACATTTGTGTCAATTTAATAGTGGTTGAATTAACATGCCTCATATCCCTTGAGTGACTGCTCAGCTGCCTCTTTTCTGTCCTGGTCAGTCTTGAACTCGGCAAGGTACCGGTAATAGTCACCTTTCCTGAAGCATGCATGCCGTAACATATTAGTCGACAAAATTTTATTAATTTCAAATACAATATGATGAATGTCAGTACACACATGGAGGAGGATACACGAACAGAACCAAAGGATATAGTAATCTTTAACCTATCTGTTAGGCAGGGCCAAGGAGGAAACAGAGAAAATTCCCTGACCCCATTACATGTGCGCCACTTGCATGCGAGGCAGAAAAATACTTATCAGCATATCTATTTGCAATTTTTGCCCTTTCGGAATATGTTCCGCGCATACAAATAGATAAACATAACAAAGCAAAATAACAGGAGATAAAAAAAATGAAATATGGGTTGGTTGAGTTGCTTTGGTTAAAATGATTGGAGTACACCATTAGGGCAGCATGACTCACATTTTGTAGTAGAAAACAGTGGCCTCTCCAGAGGTAGAAGAGGGGATCAGGTGCTTGTCTATGATAGACAGAATGTCATTGCAAATCTTGGAGAGTTCCTCCTCCACCTTCTGGCGGTAACCCTTGATCAGTTTGACATTGTGCTCATTCCCCTTAGACTCTTCCTTCTGCTCAATGGAAGACATGATTCGCCAAGAGGCCCGTCGAGCACCTATGACATTTTTGTATCCAACAGAAAGAAGATTCCTCTCCTCCACGGTCAGCTCTAGGTCAAGTTTTGCAACTTTCTTCATACACTCAACCATTTCTGCATCATTAATTGAACAGGATATTTCAGCAAGAAATTCATAACTGACTTATTTCCAACTATTGATTTTAACCAAATAATTTCACTCTTTTTCAACACAATTTCTCCCTATTCCTTTAGATTTGAATTCCATAAACGCAAAAATTAATGAAAACTTTGAACTTCCTCCAATGCAAACAAAATTTTACATATCAAACTGAAACAAAGGTGTTCGTTAATTCATCATAATACTGTAAGATCCGATGCAATGCTGAAACACTCACAATCCGATCAATGCCAGCTTTGACAAATAACAACATTTTTCATATATATAAACACAGCCAGAGACTCAAAGATCGATCAACAAAAGAGAAAATATATATCAGAATGTGACCTTCGTAACGCTCGGCCTGCTCGGCGAGCTTGGCCATGTAAACCTGGGTCTCTCTCTCCTTTTCGGGGGACGACATCGTTTCGTTTCAGAGAGAGATAATCAACCGAAAATGAGAGATGGAAAAGTGGCAGTCGTGGTGGCGCAGAGCTCTCTGGTTTTGGGTTTTTTTTGTGTGCCCTTTTTCGAGAGGAAGAAGACGACGAATGGGTAAAACTAAAATAGGGGTTGGGATGCGAGGAAATTGGGAAGGGCGGGTTTAAATAAGGAAAGGACGCGCTGTTAAGGATCGAGCAACTTGTGGAGTGCCGATGACCAGATCTGGACCGTCCGTTAGGTTGTTTGAAATAGGAACTAGGAAGGAGGCGCGCAATTTGTGATTTTGTGTGAGCAGGGCCTTTGAATACTTGCTCTTCTGTCGGAGGGGCTTTCTGGGTATTTCAGTCTTTTAATGTTTCCAAATTCCAATCAATACATTCTCACCAACAAATTAATTCGGCTATAAATTTCTAAATTTTCATGCCCTTTATTATTAGGACAATTATATGTCTCTTCGAATATATTGTTGGTGTGTGGCATTGCTATATTCTCAATGATGTTTAAAAAGGACAAATTTTCATGTTCCCAAATTGGGTGCTATATCATCACAAAGAATGTCGCATAAGTTAGACCTGCAACGTTGGTGCATGATTTCAAAGACCACCCAAAAAAAAAAAAACAAGAGTTCATATATCGAATTTAAGTACATAATTTGCAAATCTAAATAACGCGAGATATTTAAAGTTCAAGACATGTTAATTATGTGATTTATACTATAAAATTTAAATTTTTAACATCACGTAGCTGTTCTATATACGGAGACTTTCATTTTTCCAATCTCTCTATCTTTCTCCCTCTCCATCCCTCCTATCTATTATGGATTTAGGGTTCATGGAATTTCTCTCTCTATGATGGCTTTAGGGTTCAAGAAATTTAGATTAAAGACTTGTTGGGGGTGGGTTTATGGTCGTTGAGAAATTATTTAATTTCATACGCGAAAGTGAAAAAGTCTAAAAGTTTTTGAGGAATTTGATAAGCTTCCAAAGTACTACAAGGTATATGGCCATTGGGATCATTGACAAGAAAAGCAAATTTTATAGTAGGTGAATAGGAATCCAATCTTGGTTGCATAGCTTTCTATGTATCAATAGCCGAATCAATTTTTTTTTATTTTCTAATGATTGTAAAAGTGGAATCATTCATGTGTTGGGGTGTCATCAAATTCACAGAGAGAATGAGGCAGTAGTCATGGAAGACAGTGGTGGGGGATCACTGTTGATGAAACGGGTGGTTTTTGGGTTTTTTTATTTCTAAAGTTTTTTAAAAATCTTTTTAATTTTAATTTTAAAGTAAATATGAGTGTTGAATCCAGTTGTCAAAAAATAATACATATGGCGAATTTTAAGTGAAAGTATCACCAGCTAACATGTGATACCGTACTATTCTATAATTTCAGACCAAATAATTTATTTTGCAGTATTAGTATGTTATGGTTTAATAAAAGCTTTTATTTATAATTTTTATATAAAAAGTGGTCAACTCATGGGCCTGCTGCCAATAACCATGGCTCAACTCGTCAGAGGCTCATTCAGTCGTTGGTTTGCAGCCCACAAAGGCAAGGCTGCAGATTGACCCAACCCAACTAGTTGACAATCAGCAGCAACTCTACTGAGTTGGGCCGACCGAGTCAGGTTCCAAGTCATACGGTTTGTTTTGGTTGTCAAAAAGTGATACAGTCAGACGCGGCAAAACCTGGTCGAAAATAGAGCCAAAATCGTAGAGATGATCAGACAAAGAAGCAGCAGCCTCACAAAACCCCTCATAAACCTCTTCCGCTTCATAACAACCGAGTCAACTCAGACGCAACTCGCCACCCCATCCCCATCCTCATCCCCAGTGAACCCAGCCCACCTCCTCCGAGTCTGCACCATCCTCTACCAGCAGCAGAACTCGCCCGAGTCACGCCTCCACTCAAACCTCAACTCGTCCAACTTCCAACTCACCCATGAGTTCTTCCTCCAGGTCTGCAACAGTTTCCCTCTTTCATGGCGGCCCGTCTATCTCTTCTTCCTTTACACCCAAACCCACCCCAATTTCACTCACACCACCGTCTCGTTCAACAAAATGGTTGACGTCATCGGCAAGGCCAGGAACATCCAGCTCCTCTGGGACATGCTCCATGAAATGGGACGACGACGTTTGGTGAATGATAAGACTTTTCTTATTGCTTTAAAGACCTTGGCCAAGGCCAGGGAGTTGAACAAGTGTGTTGAATTTTTTCATGTCATGAATGGGTATGGGTTTGATTATAGTTTGGAGACTTTGAATAAGGTGGTTGAGAGTCTTTGTGGGTCTAAGCTTGTTGCTGAGGCCAAGTTCATAGTTTTTAAGTTGAAGGAGTCGATTGGGCCTAATGGGGTTACGTACAGGTGTTTGATTGAAGGGTTTTGTGATGTGGGTGATTTGATTGAGGCTTCAAAGATTTGGAATTTGATGGTGGATGAAGGGTTTGACCCGGATATTGGTGCCATTGAGAAAATGATGGAGACCCTTTTCAAGACGAATCGATACGGTGAGGCATTGAAGGTTTTTCAGATGATGAGGGTGAATAGGATGGATGATTTGGGTCTTTCAACTTATAGGCTTGTGATTGAGTGGATGTGTAAAAGGGGGAAGATTGAGGAAGCTCATGTGGTGTTCGAGGAAATGCAAAAGAGAAGGATCGAAGCAGATAATTCTGCATTGGCTTCACTGGTTTACGGCCTTTTAGCAAGAGGTAGAGTTAGAGTGGCATATAAGATTGTGGAAGGGATTGAAAAACCGGATATTAACGTGTTCCATGGGATGATCAAGGGCCTTTTAAGGTTAAGAAAATTGCGTGAAGCAACAGAAGTGTTTAGGGAGATGATTAAAAAGGGGTGTGAGCCTAACATGCACACTTATATCATGTTATTGCAAGGACATTTGGGAAAGAGAGGAAGGAAGGGATCGGATCCTCTTGTGAATTTTGATACCATTTTTGTTGGTGGTCTGGTTAAGGCAGGGAAGTCACTAGAAGCCACCAAGTATGTGGAAAGAGTGATCAAAAGAGGACTTGAGGTGCCTAGATTTGATTATAATAAGTTTTTGCATTACTACTCAAATGAGGAAGGGGTGGAGATGTTTGAGGAGGTGGGGAAAAAACTGAGGGAGGTCGGGTTGGTTGATTTGGCGGATATTTTTCAGAGATACGGGGAGAAAATGGCCACGAGAGATAGAAGAAGAAATAGAGCAGTAGAGCCATGAAGAGAGCTTGAATGTGCTCTTTAATTTACTGATATATGAGATCAGGTTGTAGTGAGTTTGAATTGATGATTTCGAAGACATACTTTATATTGACCTTGTCCTCTTTAAATTTACCTGGGTGGAATGAAGAGAGAGAGAGAGAGAGAGAGAGAGAGAGAGAGAGAGAGAGAGCTGACATGATCTAACTTCAAGTTCATTGAGAACGGCCTAGAATCAGTTGAGAGCCTTCGGAAACTGTGGCAGAAGTACAAGGTTGATATTGCAGTATATGGTTATGTGCACAGTTATGAAGGGACGTGTCCCATTTACCAGGTAAACCACAAGTTTTATGCATTGTATAGCTGTGCCATGTAAATTGCACAGTGTGCTAATTACTGAGGCATAAATATACTCCTTGACATGTTTTGTAAACTTACTCCAGGACCAATGAGTTTGCAACCAAGACATTTTGAAAACTTAAAATTAAACTGTCTTTTTATTTCCTTCTGCAAAATATTTGCACCAACAAGGAGAAGCACCTTTATCGTTTGGCATGGTTTTCAGTTCATCATCGTGTTCTGTTTCATTGGATGTAGAGGTTCGTTGAATGTTGTGTACATAACCATGCTTGGCTCCTTGCATGATAAATGATTTATTATCCCTTTCAGTGCAATATTCAATTTCCTTTCAAAAGATGTGTCAGCAAAACAAAAATCCTTTCATAATAATATTTATAATTACTTTTTTTTTGTAATGGGAAAGCCCCAGTCAAAACAGGGGATTTGGAATGCCTAGCCATATGATGCCATTGAGAGCGCATAAAAAAAAGTTGTTAAGCCTGGCAACCACCTAACAGCGGCAACATTTGCTGAAAATGTTAAAACTGTGAAGGCAGAGCACTGTTTGCTGCAAATGGGAGCACGGTCAAATCTTCTTTAGATTCCGTAGTTGTTGCTATCGCTGGAACTCACGAACCCATCATCTTCAGCTGCATCACTCTCCCCTTGAACTACAAACTAAATCTTAAATCTTTTTCTTTCTATTTTTTTTTTCCACTTTCTGTGTTTCAAGTTTGTGGCTTTCCTCTCTTGTTCTTAATTCAGTTTCTTCTTCTGAGATTCTTGATTGAATTATGATGCTGTGTGTGATGAAAGAAATAAAACTGGTTTTTGCAAGCCTTGAAAAAGGCAAGTTCGCACGGGGAGCAGCCTCTTTCAAGAATTTGTATTCATAAGGAAGGCAACCTTTGCTCTTCATGACCTTGCTTATATTCAAGCCTCACCTACAGTTGTAGGATTAAGGGTAAGCCACCTCGATGATTTTGTCCCATCTCTTTGTCAATATTTGGCACTCCTAATTGAAAGGGAAGTCTGGTTTTGATTGCCTCTTATTGTTCAACTGTGAGTGAAGGCATAACTTATTGGGCTGACTGATGGGTTTCTTTCACTGCAGAATGGGTTTCATTCACTGGAGAATGGGTGACGTTGGGATTTTGTTCTGCAAAACCCATCAGTTGATGATTGTATTGGGGTCTTTTCTCCTGCTAATTTCAGGTAAGTAGATGTTCTTGCATTGCCCTTCTTCCTGAATTTGGGTTCAGTCAATACTTTGACCTTTTTAGAATGATTTTCTTAAAGTAATTTCCTTGGTGCTTGTGGTTAAATTGAATGGTGCGGGTCTGATTTAAAGCAATTAAACTTCATCCTTTTCAGTGCTTCCACCTGCTGCCCTGAGGAAAATCCAAGATTTTCTATCCCCCATTTTTGTGTTCTTCACCTATCAAGGTTGTACATTGTTTCTTGCCAGAGTAAAAAAAGGAGCTACAGAACAGAAGTGAGTGACATGAAAATAGTATGCTTACGGCCCTGAGTACAAAGTACAAAGACACCGGGAAAGGTTTCTTAAGGCTTCAGCTGAACAACCAGAGATGGGACTTGGCCCTATTCTCTGGTGGTTTATTGAATGTATTCGCTGAAAACTGAATCTTGATTATATATTCTGCAAGGTCATGTGGTAACTAGTTTGTCTTGCGGACCAAGTAGTAAAGAACTCGTTGTTATGCTTGGATTTGTTGTTTTGTTTTTCTTTTTTGAAGGAGAAGATTAGATTATCGAGTGTTTTAGGTACTGGCACATACAAATTGTGACTCCTTCTGATAGCAGCAGCTTGATGGATTATATTATACAAACTGAATCATATCCACCACCTACTTGGGGTGGCTATGTGATGTATTTTGCATTTGTCACTAGTCTTCAAAAAATGCCGTGGGTTTTAGTTACTCAATCCTATTGCATGCCTAAAATCGAGAGAGAGAGAGAGTTGTAACTTCAAATGGGCCACATCAGGCACTTAAAACAAAATCCTATTAGTTGACTTACAAGAATGAATATAACAATCTCACGGAAATAGTGAAATATACTCCTTAATACTTTCTCACAGCCGCAATTTCAAAATAGGGAAAAACATAAACAAATAGCAAAGGTATTTGTGTCACCAAAGTAAATAACAAAATAGGGAAAAACAAAACAAAATAAATAAAATAAAAAAAAGACACAACAGGACAAAACTCAAAGCATCTGATCTGATCTATCTGATGATGAGATTTTGAAAATATGCAGAGCTTAGTTTCTAGAACAGAGGAAGAAAAATGAAGTTGAGAGAGGATAGAGAGATCATTGAGAAGAGAGAGAGCGTTTGTTACTGCGCAATGAATATAGCAATGCACACGCTCTCATTTCATTCCAACGGAATTATCCCCTTTACAATGAATGGAAAAGAGCATATTTAGTCTTACAAAATGTTCAGCAATGTGAGCTCTACCACTTGGCATAAATCTAGGACGTATAAGTCCTCCAATATGATAGCATCTAAGCCTTACACTTGTCGAATTATGGATTAAACCAGAAAACAATTTATATTTCAGCATTCCCTTCTAAATTGTTAATTGGTTTAACTCCAAGTAAACCTCTCAAATACTTGAACCGATCCTTAGGCAGAGCTTTTGTGAAAATGTCAGCCACTTGTTCTTCAGGACTTGCAGTACCTCAAGTCCAATACATCTTCTTTTTAAGGCATCTCGAATGAAGTGATATCTGCGGTTGATATGCTTGGTCTTTTGATGGAAATCAGGATTTCTGGTCATTGCAATGGCAGAAGTATTATCTACCATCAATGGAGTTGCTTCTGTCTGCAATTCACCAAAATCCTCTAGCCCAAACATCAACCATATAGCCTGAGTAGTTGTTTCACTTGCACTGACATACTCAGCTTCAGCTGTGGAGAGAGCAACATTGTGTTGCTTGACAGATGCCCAGGAAAACACACTACTTCTAAAAGAGAAAGCATATCCTGAGGTGCTCTTCATGTCATCTTGACTTCCACTCCAGTCACTGTCGCAATATCCAATTAATATAGCTTCTTTTCCTTTTGATATTCAATACCATAATCAATTGTGCCTTGGATATACCTCAAAACCCTCTTAGCTGTTCCATAGTATTTCTTTATAGGACAATGCATGAACCTAGCTAATAAGCTACCTGCAAACATTATGTCAGGCCTTGTAGCCGTTAAATACAACAAGCTTACCACAATCATTCTCATATGCAGGATCACTTCCATCATCTTTGCATTGCTACACATGACATAGAGCATAAATTCTTGCTACTTGTGGAAGTATATAAAACTAGCATCTCAAGGTTTTGAAATTGAGCAAAGTGAGGGTTCATGATGATGAGCCACCAGGTTCTTTCCCATCTTTGAAGAATTTGCAAGTGGACATCTCGTATGCTTGTGACGAATCCTTGCAAAAATTCTACCATAACTATCCTATTCTTGAGGAGTTGGGAACGGAAGGAGAATTGGACACATTTCCTAATGTCAATTGTCAGTTCAGAAAATCTCAAAGCACTATACATCAAGCTGCAGTCTAATTATGATGATGATGAGGAAGAGATATAAACCTTTAAAATTGAGGCAAAGAATTTGGCGAGCCTTTTCATTGACAAAGACATATTGACAGATTACGAAATGGAAGAATTGATATCCCTGGTTGAAGGCAATATTCAAATTAGGTGGGAAGATTACCAATACGGCATGGGTGGTAGAATATTCTTTAATAATGTTTTCAAGATAATGAGGGGATTGACCTATGCTAGGATCCTAACCCTAGGTGAAAGGATCACTGGGGTAAGACTGATTTCATTTTAGTAAACTATTTGGGTAAATCCCAAATGATGGAACTCAGGGAACTCTAGAGAACCTTTTTTGTAAATCCCAAATAGTTTACCAAAATGAAATCAATCTTACCCCAATATTCCTCTCACCAATGGTTAGGGTCATAACATGGGTCAATCCCCTCATTATCTTGAAAGCATTATTAAAGAATATTCTACCACCCATGCCGTACTGGTAATCTTCCCACCCAATTTGAATATTGCCTTTAACCAGAGATATCCATTCTTCCATTTCGTAATCTGTCAATATGTCTTCGTCAATGAAAAGGCTCGCCAAATTCTTTGCCTCAATTTTAAAGGTATATATCTCTTCCTCCTCATCATCATCATAATTAGACTGCAGCTTGATGTATAGTGCTTTGAGATTTTCTGAACTGACAATAGACATTAGGAAATGTGTCCAATTCTCCTTCCGTTCTCAACTCCTCAATAACAGGACAGTGATGGTAGAATTTTTGCAAGGATTCGTCACAAGCATACGAGATATCCACTTGCAAATTCTTCAAAGATGGGAAAGAACCTGGTGGCTCATCATCATGAACCCTTACTCTGCTCAATTTCAAAACTTTGAGATGCTGGTTTTTATATACTTCCATAGGCAGCGGGAATTTATGCTATATGTCATGTGGAGCAATGTAAAGGTCCAGCTCCTTCACTTGGCGGTCAAGAGCGGCCCGAATCAGATTGTTGATTGCAGAATGACTGGTGCATCGGTCACACTTAAGGATGAACTTATGAAGTGGAAAAGGCGCAGCCATCGGGTGGTGTAGATTTGAGTTGACAATGGTGTAGAATTGTGACAGGACCCACCCCGAATTCCTCGTAACCCGAGACGAATCTCGTGGAATTCTCGACATCACCCCAATGTCGAGCCCATTCTGAAACTATATCCTCTTTTCCCAAAAGGAATAAGGGCACGAGACTTTCTACCGAAAATTCGCAAAATCTCCCCTGTAGATTGAACATTTCCCAAAAATTTCAACATGCATAAAACATATTTAATATCACCAACCGACAGCATACACAAGATAATTTCATGCAATTCACAAACTTGGCCTCCGACCTTCAAATCATCGGTAACCAAACTACCAATAAGGTCCTTAAGCCAAATAGTACCTTAAACAAGGCAAATATAAACTCACACATTTATGAATGCCAAATGCAATTTCCATCATCTAACTTCCTAAATATCCAACATACGAAGTTTTAGCCTCCTAACACGACTGCATCTCATTTTCGCCCAAATTTCAGGACCAACGACAAGGTCCGAACCAATCTCAATAAAATAACATGAGTAAAATTTAGCTCGCGATGCACCTAGGCACTACCCTAGGTCGCCTACGCACTTTACTAAGGGATCAAGCCACACGTAGTTCTTTCAACCAAATCCCGGTTCCAATAACAACAATCAATAACAGTAATACAAAACAACAAATTCTACAATTTATCCCTTTCCCTTTTCTTTAAATCACAACTTATCAATCACAATCCTTTTGTAACATTTTCTTTCCTAACATAGTATAACAACCCTTAATTCATCTCTTTAATAATCACATAATCTCCCTATACGTCGGAAAATCCAACATCACTTATGGGGTCTGTCAATACGCCGGAAAATCCTACGCCACGTGTGACCTAACAATTATATCATAATCTCCCTATACGCGGGAAAATCGAACGCCACGTATAGGGTTTGTCCAACGCCGGAAAATCTTACGCCACGTGAGACCTAGCAATCATATCATTTCCCGATTGAATGTTACTATTATTATTATATACAAATTTCTCAATCTTATGCCCAAAATCTCTTTATATATATATATATAAATTTCTAATATTTCAAAAACCTCAACCACACTATAGCATCCAATAACCCCCCAGTTTAAAACAATAAATTAATATCCTAAATCCTACATAATCAACGTGACTCAACTAACGATCAAACCTGTCACTACGGTCATTTTAATCCTCCTGGGAAGGTAAAACTATCTCGGAAGACTCATGGTCAACCAAGGGTCAAACTACCCAAACTTAGTCAAACGGGCCCACAGGGCCCGCGACCTCCCAATTCTGATCTGAAAGTTCCTATGGGTTATGCAAGGTTTAGGATACACGTCCTAAAAGTTTGGTCCGAATCGGATGGTCGGATCGCTCGCGATCGCTCGATCGGACGGTTATTATGAAACACAAACTTCAAGTTATTAAATCGGAACATCCGGGGCTCCGATCCACGATCCGTGAATTCCTACACGATTCTATGAGTGCCTAGATCAACATATTATAAATTTAAGACTATCCAACAGTTCAAACCTATCGAACCCGGATAACGCACAATATGCGATATCCGATCGACGATCAAACGATATCTAAATTAAAATCCGAGCACACCTATGCACTCGTGAAGACAAGGAGATTACATCGGGACAAAATGCCCATTTTCTACAGTGCCCACGCGCCGCCACACGCGCCGGCAGCGCATGGGTGTCCGAAACAATAACCTTTCGCCGAAAAAACTCAAAATCACGACTCAAGGCTCCTACCCTAGATAAAACACCCCAATTGGAACCACTTTTGTTCTTGGACCTACCCCAAAAACTGACCGGAATTGGCCGGAATCGCGATCCAAAAACCGGCCAAAATCCAATTCGAAAATCAGACAATCTAGGCCCAAAATTGATGCAATCCTACCCAACCATCAGCTAGATCATGAAAAATAGGTGAGAAAGCATACCTCACTTGCCGGAAATGGTGGCCGGATGACGGAGAACGAAGTCGGAGAATTTCAAGCGAAAACCGGCAGTTTCTCTTTGATTTTCCGGCCAAATCGCGGCGGCAGGAGGCGGGACCTGGCTGGGGTTGGAAGAAGACGGAGGCCCGGTCATTTTGGTACAGGCCCCGTCAGCTTTAGTGGCCGGATGAGAAAACCGCCGGCCAAAACATGGCTGGCTGTGGTGGTCATCGTGAGGAGAGAGAAAGGCTGAGCGGGGTGAGAGAGAGAGAGAGAGAGAGAGATCAGATTTTTATGAAACCCTTTTTGCAAAAATTACGATTATGCCACTGATAATATTTTGCTCGTAACTTCTTCGTTATAGCTCAGATTGCCTCACTACGTGTCTACGGATTCATCTCACCATGCTCTACGCAACGGTGCAATCAAAATTCCCAAATTCCTTCACGGTCAAAAAGTCAACTTTAAACTTAATAAAATATTATATGGGCAAAATGATCTTTTAACTGAATAAATTAATATTTACCAATGTATTTAGGACCGGGTCGTTACAAATTGATCTTGGTCGACTTGTATTGAGTTGTCAATGACAGGGACTAGGGTCCATATGTTGTCCATTTTGTGGAAAGGATGCTAGTAGCTACCGCATCCTCGATTGGCAGGAAGGAAAGGATACGAGAAAGAAGGTGATGAGGCAACTGGCTAATCCTATCTTGGCCCCGCATGATAAGCATAATTCTGATAATTTCCTGAAAGAGGAACACCAACAAATAAAGTGAAATGGAGATGCTGGAAAACAAAAGTTGGGTAGATAGATAACTCTGTGGGAGATGGGATATATCCTTTGCTACCAAATACAACAAATATTGGTGAACAAAAGCCAGGTAAATAACAGCATTCAATATCTTACCTCCTCTAAAATCAAAACTAAATTGAACAAGTTACTGGAATCAAAACTAAATAACAGCACTCATTATTAAGTAACTAGAATAAAAACTAAATAGAACAAGTTACCAGAGATTAGGATTTTCAGGTCACATTGCTAGTGTTATAGTTGGTTTTATGACTAGGATTAGCTTTAGCGGTAGCCATTGGATCTCCTCTATCTATTACTATTACTTCTGTGTAAACTCTGTTTGTAATTGTTGTACCTTATTGACTGTTAATAGTATTTTGTTTCGCATTGGAAAAAGGAAAGAAGGGATTTATGTTGATATCACAGCAGCTATGTGTTTATGTGTGTAGTATTTGCCCCAGCCCCTAAAAGATGCTTCCTCAAATCAAAGGCATTCGAAATTGTTTTGTCTGTGCAAAATTATTGCCATTACTGTAGCAGGCAATCCGGCTACAGAGGTCAGTCGTCACATACCAAACTCCACTGTTTCCACAGGAACAGGATGATGGCAAGAAGAAGTAGAAAGAAGATTGTCCTAAGGTTCCAATGACCTTGAGATATTGATCGGGGAGAGCAGAAGGGAAAGGGGAAAGGGAACCACCCTTCTTTTCTTCAGTGCATACTGCATACATTTAAATATTCTTTCGCACTTTGTTTTAACAATTAATAAGAATTAAATAAAAAGAGGGCAAAGCCCAAGAACAAGTACAAAAAGCCCGGGAAATAGCTTAAAATGCCACCCATTTCATAATTTTAACTAAAAATACCACCCCTTCCTAATTTTTTTACAACTACTACCTATAAATATAAAATTATTGTCCACTTATTGTTCCCATATCAGTTTTTCAGAAATTGGCTTCTCTCTCTAACTCTCTTGGCTCTATCTCTTCGGTCCGTCTCTCTCCCTCGTGTACCTCTCTCTCTTCAACACAATCGTCTTTCTCCCTCAACGGTGGCTGTTCATCCAAGCGTAACTCCATCGTTGACATCTACGAGGTACTGTTCATAAACCTTTTCTTTGAAATTTGGGGTTTTTGTGAATTTGGTTTATGGTGTATGGATTTGTATGAAATTGGTTTAGGGGTTTCTCCAAATAGGGGTTTCTCTAGTCTAGGGTTTGGAATTGATGAGATATCTAATATGGGCTTCAGGTTTTCCTAATTTATTTTTCTTTATTGTGATTGTGATTTTAGGTAAGGATTGGGTGATGAGTTTTTATTTTGGGTCATCTGATATGGTTTTGAGATTGGTTTCATATCTATGATTTTGGGTGGTGGTTTTAGTCGAAGAGTACCATGTGTATAGGAGGACAAGGAAAATGGCCAGCAGTGAAGGCCAAGGTTGCAAAAATTTAGCTCTTGCAATAATTGCAAGGGATTTAGCAAGGAGGAGCTTTCATCAAGGTGGTTGCTGCAGCTCTTAACCCAGTTGATTACAAGAGGATGTTTGGGTATTTTAAGGCCACTGACTCTCCTCTACCTGTGAGAGTCTCTTTCTCTTTCATTTTATTCAGAATTGGGTTTTAATGGAGGAAGTTTTGTCACCTTGTTATGTTTCTATTGCATGTTACCATTTAGCATGTTCACTGTTACTAGTAAACAGCTGGGCTGGCAAGTGACAAAGAATGTAGAAAGAATTCTTGTTTTTTGAATTAATTTGTTTTGCAGACTGTTCCAGGGTATGATGTTGCTGGTGTGGTGGTGAAAGTGGGAAGCCAAGTAACAAAGTTTAAGGTGGGGATGAAGTATATGGGGATCTCAATGAGAAAGCTGTGCAGAACCCAAAAAGGTTTGGGTCTTTGGCAGAGTACACTGCTGCAGAAGAAAGAGTTTTGGCTCTGAAACCCAAAAATCTGAGTTTCATTGAAGCTGCTAGCCTTCCCCTGGCTATTGAGACTGCCTATGAAGGGCTTGAACGAACTGAATTTTCTGCTGGTAAATCCATTCTTGTTTTAGGAGGTGCTGGGGGGGTGGGCACACATGTTATTCAGGTAAAGTAATTTTATTTCTAATACCAAAATGTCCTGAGGCTATATATACCACAAACTGTATATGGAATTAAAGTGAAACCATTTCCACTAATTTGGGCAGCTAGCAAAGCATGTTTTTGGTGCTTCCAAAGTAGCAGCAACTGCAAGCACTAGAAAACTGGAGCTGTTGAGAAGCTTGGGTGCTGATTTGGCGGTCGACTACACCAAGGAGAAGTTTGAGGAATTGCCTGAGAAATTTGATGTGGTATATGATACAGTTGGTAAGATTCTTCATTCTGGTTTCTTTAACAATTCGATACATGATGTCATCCGTATAAGGCATGCACCCACCAACAGGGGAGTTTATTGGTTTATTTATTTACCAGGAATGAATCAAAGACTCATATTATTTTATGATGTTTTTCGCCAAAAAAAAAAAAAAAAAAAAAGGGGAGTCTGATAGGGCAGTGAAGGCAGTGAAAGAAGGTGGGAAAGTAGTGACAATAGTATCAGGTCGTGCAGCAGCACCACCGGCAGTCCATTTTGTACTGACTTCAACTGGGACTGTATTGGAGAAGCTGAAGCCATACTTGGAGAGTGGGAAGGTGAAGCCGGTGCTTGATCCCACAAGCCCATATCCCTTTTCCAAGACTGTTGAAGCATTTGCCTACCTTGAAACTTCCAGGGCTACAGGGAAGGTGGTTGTGCATCCCATCCCATAAGAAAGATGATAGAGATTGTGCAGGCAGGCAGGCAATCAGACAATTTGTGAGTTATTTGTAATCTGCTGGTTGTGTAAACTTAAAGTGTTGTAACATGTAATAATGGGGATGTGAGATGCTTATATGTATTATATATGAAGTTGGGAGTTTTGCATGTGTATATGGGCTTGTGAAAAATAAGAAAAATAAGAAATTAAACTTTTTCCAAGTGCATTGTTATGAGACAGGATTTGTAACTTGTTCTCTTGCTCTTTCTGTTTATTTTGGGCTTCTTCTTTTGTTTCATTTCATTTACTTAGCTTTAATAATTGGATGATTACAAGATGAATTTGTATCAAGTATTAATACAACAATTACATATATGAAGATTAAGACGAACAACATATCGTATCACCAAACATAATCAAACCACTAAATGTAATCATCCTTTTCTTCAACCCATCACGAAGCATTTGCATATTTATTAATACCTTCCTTTTTTTGTAACCACCACCCAAACCACCTTCCTTTCTTACAATGTCTTAAGGTGCAATTATAATGCACATGACTGCCTGTTTTTGAAAGGCACGTTGTTTCTTTCTGGTCATTATATAATAGCAATATTAGGCCAATATGCATACACTAGAGAGGCAATATTAGCGCAATATAACGGCAATACAACAGAAATAACATCACAATATACATGCAATAGGGTTACAATATGCATACAATATGTATGCAATACAAAGGCAATATTAGTACAATACACATCCAATAGGACAGCAATATTAAGTCAATCTACATACAATACACACAACCATTACAGACTACAATTTAGACATGCAAAATAAATCGCCACCGAACTCTAACAATTTAGACTACATTTTATTATCTTTAAATCTGTCGTCTAATACATTCCCAAGTTGTTACATTTAGGTTTTTGTTTCCTATGATTCTATACAACGATTTTAACTAGAAAACCAATTATAATGCTTCATTAACGAATATATATGCTCAAAAATTATTTCTTTCATAAAACTTGAAAATTCAATTGTTATTACATAGTCAACCAATCTTTGCTCTATTACATACATACTTCCTACTTATAATTATAAATAATGGAGAGCTCACAAATTCTACTAATTTGATCTTCACTTCATCAATTTGTTCTTCGGTGTATGAGTTAGCTCTCTCTTCTTGCACATTTTCCAAGCTGTTCTATTCTCCTCCCGTGTAGCAATATCAGCAACAAGAAGTTATCTACAGATCTGAAATCATAACTGCAGATGATTCTCAATTAACAAAGAGGAAAACCATTTTCTTTTATAACTTTGGTTCTGAAATATATAACAAAATGCAAATTTGAAGGGGCTCATAAAATATTTTGTGACTAACACACTTGCATTTTCAGTTCTTTTAAATGATATAAAGGGATTTTTTCAGGGCTTCACAAAGAAACATACCCATGTCTTCAAAACTGTTTTTGCAAGATATCATACATGCAGTTTTAAATGTTTCTATCGCTAAAGGTATGTGTCAAAGGAAACCCAGGTCTGTATCAGCAAGCCCAACTAACTGCCACATAAGTTCACCTCTATAGATGCCCCACTTCTGCCTTAAGCCTATGCACATTTTTCACACCAATACATCACATGCTCCCAAATCTGCTGAACCAAAATCTGTATATAAGGACAATATGGTCTAAAAAGATTCAAAACTTCTTCACAAGATAACTCAATCATGAAGAAATAAAACTAGGTCTGGAACAATACACTTCAGTGGATTTCAATATGAAGAAGGCACATATTCAGATGAAATTGAGACAAGCACACAAGGTGCTAGGCATAAATGACTACCAGAAATGAAACAGAGATACAAGGCAATGTATTACAAACCAAAGTAAGACCAGAAAGACCCTGGACAGGAATAGGTTGTGATCTACGCTGGGTATCTCCAGTTCCAAGCTGTCCATATTCATTGTTACCCCATGCCCATAAAGTACCATCCTCTTGAAGAGCCAAATTATGAAATGCCCCAACTGCAATGAGCTTCACTGCATCAAGACCTTGTACTCGCACAGGTGTTGAAATTTGTTTTATGAAAATAAGAAGAAAAGTTCACAGAGCATTCTAGGATAAATAACAGTCCCTTGAGTTCTCAATTACAACTATGCACGTAACTATTAACGTATGAAACATGTTTGATATAGTACAACCCAGAAAGTAGGCTGCCATCAAAGGAGTGCTTGAAAAGAAATTGATATAGTCAAGTCTAAGGGAAACATACATGTCTCCTGGAGGCCACGGCTGACCCCAGGTCCATACTTGCCCATCACGTGTAAGTACCACAGAGTGAGTACCCCCAGCAGCTACCTGTGATGTAAAAATCAGAAAATGTAAAACTTTATGGAAAAAGATGTCACTTGAGAAACAGAGGCATCCCACATCCAAAAATTCGTATCATGCAGGTCAATGTTCTACTCTTTGACATTTGTAACTCACCTGGCGGACTACAAGCTTCGGTGCACAGCACTGAGGGATCACTATATCCCTTCTCAAAGGTCTACCAGCGTTCCACTACTGTCCATACTCATTTCCACCTGCACAACTTTGGTACGCTTAGAATGATAAAAAAGGTAACCTCTGGGGTCTAGTTCAACACTCTCAAGAGAACCAAATAAAAGCCCTACATGGAAGCAGAAGAAATAAAATATCCTAGATGTTGTTATATACATGAATTAAAAAGCAACCATCTTTTGGTATCCGGCTTAAAAGAGTTACATTTTGTTCTTCTATTGGATTCTGAATAATCAAAACAAGATAACCCAATATTATGCAATAGCTTCTTATCCAAAATATTCACGTTAAACAAAAAGAGAGTAAAGAGAGCTCGATTAAATACCCCAGGCGTAAGCACGGCCTTGATCATCAACAGCCAAACAATGCCATCCACCAATAGCAGCCTATATTTCAAAACATCCACTAGTTAAATTCGATGAAAACTTATGCAAACAATTAGCTATTTCCAAAGCCAAGCATGGTTACGATGATATGTGAATTACCTGAACAATTTTAACATTGGCAAGAGCTTTAACTTGGCTAGGAATGTTCTCAGTTTTGGGCTCTGGAGGGTGCCCCAAGGTTCCTATTTGGTTCCAACCCCATGTAAACAACTGGTACCCAGTTCAATTCACAACACACAAAATTACAACAACAAAATAAAGTATCCAAATTTCAGTAAAGCAAGACCCAATACTTAAAAAAGTGCAAAATACACACAAATACAAGAAAAGGGTAAGAAGCAAAAGAGTGATAATGACAAAGTAAAGAAGAAGAAGAAGATAAAGGGGGAAGGGGCCCACCTTGCCATCATCGCAAATGGCAAGAGAGTTTCGGCTACCAGCGACAACAGACCGGACAGTCCTTGACTGGAGGGCTTCGACAACACATACCCACTCCTTCTCCTCGTTGTTCCCGATTCCCAATTGTCCATCTTCACCCGAGCCCCTGTGTATAGTAAGACAAATAGAATGAAACGTGTTTTACTCTCTGTGTGTGTCTCTCTGTGCTTCACCAACCAACCAGAATAGCACAATACCACAATAGCATAGTGAAAAATATGAGAGAGAGCAGATAGATACCAAGTGACAATGGCAGCATCGGATGCCATTTGAACCTGAAACAGTGCTTGAATTGAAGCAGGGAGACGTTTATAAACTAATAAAACTATAAACTAGAAAGAAACCATAAACCTAGCAGAGAGAAAGAGAGAGCGGAGCACTCTGACTGTGTTTATCAATATATCATGGGAAATAGCTTAAAATGCCATCCATTTCATAATTTTAACTAAAAATACCAATATCAAAATCATATCAGAAGACCCAAAATAAAAACCCATCACCCAATCCTTACTTAAAATCACAATCACAATAAAGAAAAATAAATTAGGGAAACCTGAAGCCCATATCAGATATCTCATCAATTCCAAACCCTAGACTCTAGAGAAACCCCTAAACCAATTTCATACAAACCCATAAACCCTAAACCAATTTCAGAGCAACCTCTAAACCCTAAAACCCTAAACCAATTTGGAAGAAACCCCTAAACCAATTTCATACAAATCCATACACCATAAACCAAATTCACAAAAACCCCAAATTTCAAAGAAAAGTTTATGAACTGTACCTCGTGGATGTCAACGATGGAGTTACACTTGGATGAACAGCCACCGTTGAGGGAGAAAGACGATTGCATCGAAGAGAGAGAGGTACACGAGGGAGAGAGACGGGCCGAAGAGATGGAGCCAAGAGAGTTAGAGAGAGAAGCCAATTTCTGAAAAACTGATATGAGAACAATAAGTGGACAATAATTTTATATTTATAGGTGGTAGTTGTAAAAAAATTAGGAAGGGGTGGTATTTTTAGTTAAAATTATGAAATGGATGACATTTTAGGCTATTTCCCAACAAAATAATGCAGCATGCATATAAATACACCCAAAGCAAATACATAAATAAAATAATAATATTCCATCTAGCATTAAATTATTAAATGATAAAGAACAAAATAAAGCTGCCAAAAGTTAATATTCGATCTATATTTTAAACGTGAGCAAGAGTAAAACAAGCCGTCACCTGATCGTGCTTCCAAATTAGCGGCCACCGTAAGAAGAAGCGCCCCCTTTGCTTTTCGTTATCGTCTTCTTTTCTATTTTCTTTACTTGTACAGAATGAACAGTCGACAACCCTACAAAAGCTCCGGATACCGCACATTCCACAAGATACACCCACGTGGACGGCCAGAGATATACCTTGTTTTCTTTTTCTTTTTTTATTAAAGGTTTTGGATCCTTTCTCTAGCTGCTAAATGTTTCTAGAAGAATTTGGTGAAACAGTGGCATAGGACATCATGCTAGAGGTGTCAAAGTGCCGGGCCAGTCCCATTTAAACTTGTGCTTTTAAAGTTTTTGTGCTATACCGTGCCGGCCCATTTAGTAAAATCATTGATTCCGGCCCGGCACAAAGCTCATGTCCACATTGAAATGGGCCGGGCTGTGCCCGTATTTGTGCTCGTGCCATACTTAGGCCCAAGAACCAACCAATTTAATTTGAAGTTTTTTCACTTGATTTACTTTCTTTCACTTGATAATTCAAATTATAAACATTAAAAATATAATTAGAGGCAAGAAATGATGAATTATTTGAAAACATTAATCAAAACATCCAAACAATATAAAAGGCGGAGGTCAAAAAGTGTACAACTCCACAAGTCCACTTCAACTTTTCATCTTTAAACAACTTATTATTTTATATGTGAAGAAATGTCTTACTTTGATTATAAGAGAAGCGTATATGTCATATGTACTGATTAGATATCAAGTCTAATGTTGTTAAATTAATTTGTAGTTGATATGTTTAATTAATTAAGGATCCAAGAAATTTCCCTAAAATGAAAGACATCAAATATATGTTTATGATTAAAAAAAAAAAAAAAAACTATATAAACAATTATATTAGATGTCAAATTTTTGCATTTTGACATTTGAGAAAGAAAAAAGAAGTTAAGTGGGCCGTGCTTGAGCTCGTGCCTTGCTTGAAGTGGGTTCGGGCCAAGGTTGGCTCATGTCGGCGGCCCGATCCATTGGACCTCATTTTTATCCTGCCCGCCCAAGATTTCTTACCATCCGAGCACACCATTACTATTTGTGCTCGTGCGTGCCATGCTTCATTTAAACGGGTTGGGCTCGTCTGTCTAGCTCCCGTTTGACACCTCATGCATGGCAATTTTTTTTTAAAATTTATTATTTCATTTTTTCTTTATTAACAAATTGTCAACCTTAGCACGTCAGAGAGTTATGTTATTATTTTTTTAAACAATATATATATATATATATATCAAATACCAAAATGAATAAACAAATAAGACCCAAAAAAGAATAAAAGAAATAATGGATGAATGAATTGTTACAAATGCCTTTATTATTCCATTATAAATCCTTAACAAATTGTTAAACACAGCACGGCAGGAGTGAGTGAGAGAGCATGCTCACTTGTCCAAGGTTCTTGGGATACTGAGCAAGCATGTATGTATAATGTATTACATTCTGTTGCCAAATTGATCATAATCTGCTAATGAACACAAAAACAAGACAGTCTGCTAAATCAGGTCAATGCCTACTTACATAATTTGAATTCTATAAAGATGAGTTACAGATTTGTATGTTGTAACAAGCACACTTATAAAGATGACACTACTACAAAAATTGAAATAGACGACGGAAAAACACCGTCGTTTTTTTCTTTTTCAAACCGTCGTTAAATCAACCGTCATCTTTTTGAATGTCAAACTACGACGGTAATTAACTGTCGTCTATTAGATGTAAAGACAACATTTTTTTGAAATAACCGTCATCTATTAATGTAAAGATGACACTTTTTCTAAAAGAACCGTCGTCTATTAATTTTAAAGATGATGGTTCTTTCTAAAAAACTGTCGTCTATTATATAAAGATGCCGTTTATTATATCCGAAGACGTTGAGTTTGTTTACTAAACTGTCTATTAAATGTAAAGACAACGATTTCTTGAAATATTGTCGTCTATTAACTCTAAGATGACAGTTATTAACTATAAAATTGACGTAATTTTACATTTTAGTTTTTTTTTCTTGTTTCCTATGGTATCAGAAATATATACTCAAATATGTTATTACCCACAGAATACATATATATACTAAAAAATTGTTTCTTTCATAAATAGAATATCAAGAGTACAATAGAACAAAATAAAATCTAAAAAATGAAAGTACTCTAGAGCTACAAGCAAGCCTAATTACAATAATACACCAAAATTCCTATACCTAATTATCCTTCAAGTCCAGTTCTCCATATGTATATAGAGCTATACATTCATCATCACCAATTTTCCTATGCATTTCTTCAACTTTTACCACTAGGAGTAGCTTCGTTAGATCCACTTCCATGGCCTAGGAATCTGCTCAACATGACAGGACCCGTCCGAATTTCCGGAACCCGAGATTTAACCTGCGGAGACCCGACATCACACCCACGCCGGTTTACTCCTTAAATCTACGTCCTCTTTACCATAGAGGATTAAGGCACGAGACTTTCGCAAATTTGCAGAGTCTCCTCATAATTGAACATTTTCCCAAAATTCCACCGCATAAAACGCATTTGTAACCCAACCAAGAAGATGCACAATATAATCTCATGCAATTTATATAAATGGCCTCCGCCTCAAATGATTCTAGCGAACGCCCACAAAGTCTTTAAAATAACTTAATGCATCAAACATGCATATACCAAAATCAAAATCTAATTACGCACACCTTCACTCACTTAGTCCTCAGGACCAATCTCAATTCAACCAAGTTTCAGGACCAACAACGAGGTCCAAACCAATCTCAATAAGACCACCTAAGTGGGGTCTAATCTGTGGCTGCACCTAGTAACTTCAGGCTGTCTACGTACCCTACTAAGGGATCAAGCCACACGTAGCTCTTTCGTATCTATCATGGCTCCTAATATCAAATAAACCATTACCACCACACAAGTACATACATTCTAGGATCTATCCATCACAACTCACCAAACACAATCACAATATCACCCCTCATACGACGGGACGCACCCGGCCTCGTATGGGACCTATCTGCACGCCGGATAAACCTACGACACGTGAGAACCCATCAACATAACACATAATCCCCTCATACGACGGACGACCGCCACGATATGGGGGTCCGCTAACACGCCGGCTAATCCAAATACGCGTGCGACCACACCGGGCACGGCTACATTCTCACCACCCTCACACAATCACATCTCCTCATACGCCTGGGACGACCCGCCACGTGTATGGGTCCAACACTTTCTGCCGCTAATCCAAAGGCGCATGCGACCTCACCTGGGCTCCGGCTACATTCTCATCAGCCCTCACACAATCATATCTCCTCATACGCCGGGACGCACCGCCACGTATGGGTCAATCACGCCGGCTAATCCAAAGGCGCGTGGCGACCACACCGGGCCTCGACTACATTCTCACGGCACCTCACACAATCACATCTCCTTATCGTCCGACGCACCGCGCCACGTACGGGGTCCGCTAACACGCCGGCTAATCCAAAACGCGTGCGACCTCACACTAGGCTGGCTACATTCTCACCACCACACATCTTATCTCCTCATACGCCGGACGCACTTTGGCCACGTGGGGTCCGCTATCACACGCCGCTAATCCAAAGACGCGCGTGCGACCTTACTGGGCCAGCTACATTCTCACCACTCACACAATCATATCTCCTCATACGCCGGACGCACCGCCATGTATGGGTCTCAACACGCCGGCTAATCCAAAGACGCTGTGCGACCTCACACCGCGCTCGCTACATTCTACCACTCACACAATCATATCTCCCTCATACGCCGGACGATCCGCCACGATGAGGATCCGCCAACACGCCGGCTAATCCAAAGACGCGCGGCGACTCACACTAGGCTCGACTACATTCTCACCACCACACAATCTTATCTCCTCATACGCCGGGATGCACCCGGCCACGTGGGAGTCCGCTAACACGCCGGCTAATCCAAAGACGCGTGCGACCACACCGGTCCGCTACATTCTCACCACCACACAATCATATTCCTCATACGCCGGGACGCACCGCCACGTGTATGGTCCGCCAACACGCCGGCTAATCCAAAGACGCGCGGCGACTCACACTAGGCTCTCGACTTACATTCTCACCACCACACAATCATATCTCCTCATACGCCGACGCATCCGCCACGTATGGGGTCCGCAACACGCCGCTAATCCAAAGGCGCGCGCGACCTCACACCAGGCCCGACTACATTCTCACCACCACACAATCTTATCTCCCTCATACGCCGGGATGCACCCGCCACGATGGGTCTGCAACACGCCGCTAATCCAAAGACGCGCGGCGACTCACACCGGTCAGCCATTCTCACCACCACACAATCATATCTCCTCATACGCCGACGCACCCGCCATGTATGGGGTCCGGCAACACGCCGGCTAAACCAAAGACGCTGCGGCGACCACACGCTAACGTCGCTACATTCTTACCACCACACAATCATATCTCCTCATACGTCGACGCATCCGCCACGTATGGGGTCCGCTAACACGCCGGCTAATCCAAAGACGCGCGGCGACCTCACACTAGGCCTCCGACTACATTCTCACCCGCCACACAATCTTATCTCCTCATACGTCCGGGATGCACCCGCCACGCACATGGGTCGCAACACGGGCTAATCCAAAGACGCTGCGGCGACTCACACCGGGTCCGCTACATTCTCACCAGCCCTCACAAATCATATCTCCTCATACGCCGGACGCACCCGCCACGTATGGGTCCGCTAACACGCCGCTAATCCAAAGACGCGCGGCGACTCACACCGGGCTCGCACATTCTCACCACCTCACACAATCATATCTCCTCATACGTCCGAACGCACCCGGCCACGATGGGGTCCTAACACGCCGGCTAATCCAAAGACGCGTGCGACGACTCACACTGGTCCGCTACATTCTCACCACCCTCACACAATCATAGTATGGGGTACGTGGGGTAGTGCGATAGCACTGTAAGCTAACATTCAATCGCTTTATTTACCTTTAAACATCCACACAATTTAAATATACAAAATATAATTTCAAATCTTATATAAACCTCAACAAATAAAGCATACCATAAACTCCCCCAATTATATCCACTAATTTATATCCTAAACCCATAATATCCATTTAACTCAACAACACTCAAGACCTGTCACTAAGGTCATTCTAACCCTCCTGGGATGGTAGAACTACAACGAAAGTCTAGAGGTCAACCCGGGGTCAAACTACCCAAACTTGGTCAAACAGGCCCGCGGGGCCCACGACCTCCAAATTATGATCCGAAAGTTCCTATAGGTTCTACAAGGTCTAGGACACACGTCCGCAAGTTTGGTCCAGATCGGACGGTTGGATCGCTCACGATCGCACGATCGGACGGTAGCTAAAACCCTAACCTAGGGTTGGCATTTTCGAGTATCCGGGACTCCATTTTACGATCCATCAATCCTACATGATCCCGGTAATACCGATCAACATATTATAATTTCAGGACCATCCAACGGTCCACTCTAGCGAACTCGAAAATACGCGATATCGATATCCGATCGGAACTCTAAGCTGTATCCAAATGAGATCCGAGCACACCTACGCTCGTGACATCGAGAGGATTTCAATGGGACAAAAATGCCCTCAGCTTATAGCCCACGCGCCGGCAGGTGTGTCTAAAGCGATATCGCATCGGGAAAACCTCCAAATCGTGAGCCAAGACTCCTACCCTAGGTAATACACCTAATTTGGAGTCATTTTTGTTCTTGGACATACCCCAAAAACTGACCGGAAGTGGCGGAATCGGAGGCCGAAAACAGGCCAAACTTCCCTCTCTTAATCGATCTCCAAAGCGCATAAATCTCCCGAATCTAACCCAGCAGCAGCAAGAACAGCTCGAGGTTCAAGATCCATACGGATCGTCTGGAAATGGTGGCGGATGGCGACAAACGGAGCGGTGAAGTTTCTGTCAAAACCGCGCGATTCCGAAGCTTTTTCCGCGGATTCGGCGGTTGCCGTCGGGAATGGTCGGAAAGGTTGTGGGTGGGCGGTTCAACCCGACGGCGGGTGGCGGTGGTGCACCGTGGTGGCGGCAAGTGGCCAAAACAAGCCGTCGGTGAGCGATGCGGGGGTGTCGCGCAAGGAGAAGACCGAGAGAGAGAGAGAGATGACGGGGCAGTTCCGTCTTTTAACCAAAACCCACTTCAAAATATTTACGATTATGCCACTGAGCTTCATTTGATCATATCTCTCTCGTTACATACTCCGATTCGAGCCCACTACGTGTCTACGGACTCATCTCACCGTGCTCTACGCAAGCGATACAACCGGAATTCCCAAATTCCTTCCGGATAAGAAAATAACTAAAATACCCCTATCCCACGGTTAATTTCTCAATTCCACTTAAATAATTTAAAATACGGTATAAATTTGGGGTCGGGGTGTTACACAACAAGCCAAAATAATGTAATTGTGAGATATATAATCTAGATAACATTACCAATAATGAAAGGATTATTAATATAGGGCTACATAATATAATTACTTAACTTGGAGTAAGAGTAATGCCAACCTGGAGTAAGAGTACTATATTCTCTATTGGATGCTGACTAACTCCAAAAGTTGAGATATAAGTACACAGATTTGGAATATTTCAAGTATCTTGTGACAGAAAATTCATACCATGGTTGTTGGAGGAAGCCTGTATAAGATAACTCTAACTCATATGCACACTTTTCGCGTCTCTTCTCTCTTAATTGCTGCAGAAGTGCTTATAAAAGCACATATTAGAACCTTTAGAAAAAATAATAAACAGGAGCATGCCCATGTAAACATAACCTTGGTTTAATTACAGTTTATTTCATTTCCATTCTGAGTTTGCAAACATGGATTAGACAATTTCAAGCAAGCAAGAACCATATAACAAGCTTTGACAAAAAAAGTAACATATAACAAGCAAAACATAGAGCACACTGGAGTATGATAATTACCCGTCGGGCTAGTTTTGCAGGATCAACAAGTTGAGCATGATCACCTGCAAATCATAATAAAATAAAAAAGAAAGCAGAAACGTTTTACGGACAACAGAAAGTAATGTTGAAAAGATATTACCACCTGAAGATACATCCACTTTAACCTTAGGTGTCTCTTGTCTAGAATCTATAGCTGTAAAATTTATCTTTATACAGACAATCCAAAACGCAAACAATCAGCAGCAAGCAACAAACGATTGACATTTTTGCAGCAGTAGCACACAAGATTTATCAGGGATGGTTAAAAAATCAAGAAGAAACATAACAGACGTACTAACCTTATCTGTAATTGAAGTATTTTCCCCAATGACTTTCCATGAAGCTGACAAATTGTTTTTTCTGAAGAAATCAAGGCTCAAAGGCCCCATGTCATTCGTGTTGGCTGCAATTACATCAATGACCTAAATGTTGATCCAATCAATGTACTGGTTAGAAAGAAAACTCAACAAAATATAAAAATTGCCAGCACTTATATGAATGACATGTAGATAACTCATAGATTCAATCAAGTTGAACTTGCCTCTTTTGAGAAAAGAGATTTGACATGTTGCAGCGCCAGCCTTTCTCTCCAATCCACATTCTGCACCAGTCAATTAATTGTTTCTTGTTCACAATTTTTTTATTGGTTCTTGTTCACATTCTGCACGCGAAAAGCTTGCAAATGAGTTGTTACATCACTTTAGCGGATCATTACAGTAGACAAGGCAATGACTTGGCCTAACTGGGCAAAAAGTAGCCTACAAAATCATAATCAGAGAAAAAGCAGCAGCTAGAAAAGTGAGGATATCTAAAGCTTAGACCATAATTCTTACCCCATCTACCTCACATAAAGTATTCCAGTACTAGCTAAACATATACAAGTAAAACAAGGAAGATACTAACATTGAATTCAGACTATAAGTCTAACAATTGAATCCATATGGTGCCAAATAAAAAACCAGATACTCATGCTCCAATGCTGAAGATACTTAGTTAAAGTACAAATGCCAAAATAGTGTGTGCTTTCAGTATCATTTGTCATCTCAACTATTTACGAATATTTTATGAGAAACTTTTTAGGAATCATTTGTCATACCAATTCAGTTGATTCACAAAAGCCAGAGGAGCTTAGGAATTTTTTAACCAAGATAACTTTTTCTTTATTTGTTTCAGGGAGCAGAGATTTTATTAAATCAGAAATTATGTGTTAGTACGAAATTCGTATTAGCATTTCCTAGACTTTAGTATAAGGTGAAAATTAGTTTGTGAGGAATTGTTATTGAACGCTTTGTCACTACTCTTTCAACCCCACACTTCCATGCCCTGACCATATGAGAATCTTGACATCAGGTAAATCATGACATAATCACGCATTCATTATAGGATTCCTAGTTGGAGTTATTTTCACTCAAGTATTTTTATGTTAATCTTATTTCTAATAAGATTAGATTTTATCTCTTGAGATTACTTTCCTAGTTCAACTCTATTTTAATTGAAGTTAAAATATTATCTTTTCCTATTGTGACTCTGCACGTTGCTTACCTCTTAGTTAATTTGGTTTAAAGAGAGGCCATTACTTTGAGTCCAAGGTGAATCATCTCTTATTGATGATAGGTTGTGGTGCAATAGGAAGTTTAATATTCGTGGCCTATTGGGTTTCTCTCCCATCCCATGAGAGAGAACAAGTCTTGTATAAAAGATCATGTGTCATTCTTTTATTTGTAGGGCTTGAGATATTTGTTTTGAGCATATAGAATTCTAAGATGCTGATATTTGAGATAAATCAGTGTTCAATGTTTACTTGGTGATTTATCAAACACTTTAATCATTCATATTGCATTCATTTGCATGTCGGTGACTCATACGGTTGAGGGCACCAAGACCGTGGTGGCGGTTTTCCTCCGGTGAGCTTGAAGCAATCGTAAACATAAGGAGTAAGATCATCTTGAGTTCATAGGATAAGTGTGTGAGTACTTCTTGTAATCATCGTTCTATAGTGGATTTGTGTTGGACTGAGGAGTCCTGTGGATTTTCAGAACCACGTTAATGCGCTACCGAAGTTTATTTTTATTTATTTGATTAGAATCTTAAATTGGCCTATTTACCCTCCTCTAGGCATTTTGAGTCATCCTGCAGGTATTCTCATTATGCATTAGAAAATTACTTGTTAAATTCCATGTAATGATACTTGTAGCTGTTGTGCATGGGGAATGCAGTAAGACAATCAACCATGGTTTCAACTTCATGGGGGAAAAGCGGAAACATGAGTTGATTTAACAAATGCAGCAAGTGTCGAGTTATGTCATCGCCTAATTACCTCATAGACGACGATTTTAACAAATTTGCAGATGCCAAATAAACAAATTAGACAGTTAGAATGAGAGCCAAATGGTAAGTCAAATGTAAAACCTGAGAATTCTTGGAATAAGCAGAGGAGTGATCACTCAAGCTCAGGTGGACTTCATTGACTGCCTTAGAGAAATCAATTGACATTACAACTGAGTTCATGGATAGTGTTGACATCAGCGTGGACTTTCTGCAAACGTAAAACCTGCACAATGCACATCCAAAAATAAAAACAAGACATTCAATTGCAAACACAAGAGAAATTCAAAACCCAAGTTAAATTTAAGATTATCTGTGAGTTCTAAGCAGAGCCCCATTTAGTACCAATTTTTTTACACAAATGGATAGTCTTATTGTAATCTCATTTTTTTTTTAATTTTTAATTTTCATACATGTTTAGCCTCCCAAAATCATGATTAGGATTTCAAGCCAAACAAGAAACTCATCTAATTACATAATCTTAAAACCAGAGCAACTTTCCAGGCCCTGCAACTCAACAACAAAGCACTAAAGAGTAAAAAAACATATGAACTAGAATTTTTGAACAAAATAAAAGCAAAAAGGTTTAAGAAAATGCAACTGTTGAACTATATACAACTTAAATCAAGTCAGATCTAACCACAAACAAATCGTATATATGTCAATACGCACCGAAATTAAAGAACAAACAAACCGTAACCCTATATCTCAGACAAACAACCATAATAAACAAGAAAAATAAAAATTGAAATCAAATCAGAAGAATCCTAAGCTAACCCTAGAAAAGTAGCTTCGTACCTTTCTGGTCTACGAGGAAGAAGATCTAATCTAAAGCTTGTAAAATGGAAGATGAGAATCCATGGGGGCTTAAAAATGGTCGCGACAAGGAAGGGAGATGGCGAATGCGACGAGCTTGGTCAACTGAACGGCACGACGGAGATGGCGATCTGTCGAACTCGATGTCCACGGAGATGGAGATCTGGGCTAGTTCGGTGGACGATGAGAGGGAGATGTGCTTCATCGATGTGAGAGAGAGGGTTTTCTAAAAGGTTCATGAGAGAATTTGAGATATAGTAGTGTTTTGAGCGAGCGAGGGTTTTCTGAAATGGTCCGCGCTCGCGAACTTAAAATGAATTTTTGTTTAGCGCCTCCTAAAAACACGACGATCCTAATAAGGCATCGTCGTAATTTTAAAAATCAACCCAACACATTGGTGTATTAGGTACCTTACCACAACGGTTTTATAACATTCGTAGTTTATATAAAGGGTCGTCTATTGGGTGTGGTCTTTTAAAATACCACGATAGTTTTTATATAAAGGGTCGTCTATTGGGTGTCGTAGTTTAACAAAATTGTAGTAGTGTGAATTACAGAAATAGAGACTTCCATGGAATTGGTGATATAACTATAATTAAGGCATCTCATTTTAAGGGGACAATGCTATCATCATAACTAGCAATTAACTTAAACGGTATTCCCCAAGTAACTCCATATTATTAGGAAAAATGAAATCAAGTATTCTATATTGTTTGCTCTCCATATCATAAAGAAGCAATTGAGGTGGTCCATTCTCAAATCCCGGTAAATTTCCATAAAAATGGAGCGCGAGGGCTAGCTCACCTGTATGGATTGTACCCAAAGCTTCAACGTACCCTGCTCCTCTTGGCATCACGGTAATAGTCTCCTTAACCCACACAAGGTTTTGGTAGTCCTTCAAAATCCATAACACTATCTTGTTGTGTCTCCACGACTTGTCAGCAAACACACCCACACATCCTCCCACCTCAACAACACCTGTAGGGAAAGCAATCCTATTGCCGCCATAATTATCTGGACCAAACTCTCGTGCATATTCTTTAGGTAACGACACCAGTCTGAAGGTCTCCTCTCTAACGTCAAATACCACTATTATTTTCTGCGTCCCATGGATTCAGCGTATGGCCCCATTCAGGCACACCCGTCGGGTACTTCTCCCATTCCTTATCTCAGAGGCGTGACCTATATCATAAAAAAACGAAGGTGGGCAGAGTCTACCTGCAATGGCCTCCATGAAGAATCTCTACCTAGGGTGAATGTGTTGAACCGAATATGCCTATTGCTAAGTAGGTTGGGTTGAAAGGACAAGATCTGGAGAACCTTATACTCGCTAGTCAGTGGATTATAGCCCAAGTGATATGTTGCGTAGGGGAAGCAGTAATTATTATCTATTACATAGGGAAGTTCGATGGACTCTTGAGTGCTAGGGTTAAGTATGAAAACAGGACCACACGTAGAGGATGCACAAACCAATCCATGGAAACATTGCACACTATTATGACGAAATGCGAGAGCTTCGCATCGACTCAGGTATGAAAATTCGGCAACAGGAGTTGGATTTAGAATATACTGCACATGATCAGGATAACGTTCGAGAACTTGGCTCCGAGTCGTGAGTGGAAGTTGGGCGATGGGTGTTGAAATTAGAATATTATTCTCTCCTTGTTGCTCCTCTATCTTTGAAGAGAACAAACGGCTATTCTTATGGAAAAGGAAGTTAGTGGTGCTCTTGTTTCTGTCGTTGCAGTGAAAATTGTTGAAGGCGGTGACAAAGGAAGGGCAGCGGAAGAGGGAAGACCAAGACTTGCATACGCAACTTGCATCGCATCAGAGACTTTGGTGGTAGCTGTGGGAGTATATGATAGAATATGATTTCGGTTGGGAGCTCAGGGTTCATACATACATATCTCGATTTTACCAGTTTCCTTGGATGACTTTCTTTGGCCATGGAAAGACCTGAATATAGTACGCTAAAGAGGCAGAAAAAGAAACACAGGGGATGCTATAATTTTGCTAGGGTTTGTTGGCTTGGTATTTATAGGTCAACAGAGTTACTAACAAGCTAAAAGAACAAATTCAAGGAATTCTAACCATATCTGAATTGGTATCCTTTTTTCTTAGGGAGATTCACTATTATACCAAATATAGGAGCTCAAATTATAAAAAAAACCTATATGAAATAGACTTTATAAATACACCCAAAGCCCATTTACAACATAACAAAAAGGCTTTTAACTTCTTTTAAATTACAAAATTGTCATTGATTTCTTAAAACAAACTCAACCCCTAAACCTTATAAAAAAAACCCAAAACACTCAATAGGACATTAAAGTAATTTAATAATCAAAATTAAATTCAATAGGTCCAGCTGTCATTTTTTGGGTTTTTATTTGGTATGTTTATAAGAATGGGTATATGACTAAATATTCCTTTTTTATATTTGTTCTTTGATATCTGAGACAATTCAAATTCCATTGGTTTGTAGGATTAAAATTTGATTTTTGCTACATCCAACTGTGTTTAAATCCAATGATATTTTTCCGCGTGTAAGGTTTTCAATTTTAAATACGATTGTTTTCCACCAACATGGTTAATCTTTCAGCCTTTATATATAATTATCTTCAACTCTCTTGTTGACGGTGGTTTTGCTGCTGTCGGGTTGAACAGCTGAAGCTGAAGGCTAGTGAGCACAAGGGACGGCAGGCATTTGGGTTTGCTATATTCAAACTGATGTCTGAAAGGGTCAAAATTTCATGATCCCACTTGGGTGCTATCATCACAAAGAATGTCACATAATTATTTGAAAGGAACAAAAATAAAAACATAAAAAGAAATTACATGTAATCGTTCAGATTTTTCTAGCCAATTGACTACATGATCTACTATCAAAATTGGGCAAATAGATATACTCTAAAATCCACGACATAGCAATCATGTTGCCCAAATATCTATATTGTCAACGCAACATAATGGTGTGACGGTCACACTAAAGAATTCATCCACAATTTCTCAAATCAGACCCACATTAAAAAATTGCATGAGGAAAAAAAAGGGAAAGAAATAATGGATGAATGAATTGCCACAAACGCCTTAAACCAAAAAATAGAAAAAAGAGTTGCAGCTACTTCTGTGCCAATCTTCTAATCTACAGCTTCCACATGCTCACTCTCCCTGTGATGACTCGTGAGCTTCTTCAAGGTTCTTCGGATTCTGAGCATGTTTATTACATTTTGTTGTCAAAATCATATAATCTGCTAACCAACACAAAAACAACATAGTTAAATTCAAGAGTGACAACTAAATCAAATAATCCGAATTTGAATTCTGGAAAGATGAGAGAAATTACGAGAGCAAAAAGAAGAAAAACAATTGTATACTTCCGCAATGATGAAACCTCCTGAAGTAAAACAATCATTTTTTCATGAATGGTTTGTGGCAAACAAGTAATCGTTGGTCACTGCCATTCTGAAGGTCGATCACCCTTGCTTCCCAACGTATTTGTGTAGCAAACATGCGCGCCATCTCAATATAGCTCCCACTTTATCACAGAGAACAACTCATCCCTGCCAACCGGCCATAATTCACATCTCAAAACAAGGAAAGACAGACAACATACTTCTTCATCTTAAGTTGCATCTTGCAGTATAGAAATATAAGCAAGGGGGATATAAAAGTACCTCAGGTCGCAGAATCCGATCCATCTCCAAGAATAAATCCGTCATGCTGCACCTCTCTGAAGACAGATGCGAGAGCAGCCCATTTGCATGCAGCAAATCATATGTTCGAGGATATGTAGGGAACGGTTCACACCTGAACCAACAGATAGATCACAACTATTTGACTCTACCTCAATACTTAAATTTCAGTCAACATAGACTTGCAGGCACACATTTATAGAAAGGGAACGAAAATAGGATATAAAGAGCACAAATGAGTCCTATAGTTTTTTTAAATTCAAACTTTGTCAACTTTAGTTAGAGTTAGTCTTTCTCAAAAAAAATTTGCGTTCCAAAAAAAATACAGTTCATCTGAGCTACACTGAAAGAAGCTTCAAATATCAAGTTAGCCAGCAGAGTTTCTGAAGGAAATGAAACCAACGATTTACCAGTCAGGCAAAACACCAGCAAAACCTTGATCTAGTATGAGAGGAAGTGTATAGGGAGCATTTACAGGCACAACATTCATCACCCAAATTGATTTTCTTTCCTCCAGAAAAGCAGCATTTAAACCTGCCAATCCAATAAATTACAGAAAAGAAAAATAAAGATTTAGAATATGTTGCGATCCTTTTGTACAGAGACAGTAAGAACAAATTGATATACTCACAATTTCCAAATGGAGTCTCTCCAACTTAGGAAAGAACCTAAGTAAGTATGGTAAAAGATTCCATCCATGACTATTTCCAATTGACATTTTCAAGTTTGTCAAATGATGGAACTCATGGAATATGTCTGCCCACAGATTCTCCAAATTTCCGATTCATCCCAAATTAGCACACCATCACCTTGATAATCTAGATAATTCAAGTGTACAACATATTCTAGTGCCTTTGCCAAAAAAGAAAGAAAAGAAAAAGAAAGTGATTAAGAACACCTCTTAAATGCCAAAAAGTTTACCAAAACAAAATCAGTGTACTAACGCCTACTGAAACATTTAATTAAAATGTAATGTCTCACCCCACCCAATTGTACGCTCGCCCAATATCATGGCAAAGTCAAGTCAAACCAGCCAAAATTACCTCTTCACTGTTTCCTTTGTCATCTGGACATATAGAAAGGTCTGGCTCCTTGACAATGCGTTTTAGAGAAGCACGGATCAAAGTGGTGATTTCGGTGGGGCAGGTGTGATCATAAAATTCCATTTTGACCTTGCTGAGTTCAAGGGGTGGAGGCATTGGGGGGCTGAGCATTTTCCCGACAATGGTGTAGAATTGATCGTGGTCGATGTCGCGTAGTGAGTAGTCATCAATTTCAATGTCAGGGACTAGAGTCCATACGTTGCGCCATCTTGTGGAAAGGGTGGATGTAGCTACAGCATCCTTGATTGGCAGGAAGGAAAGGATAGGAGAAATTAATTCATCAGTCAAGGCGCTAATCCTATCACGGATCCTCCTATATCGGCCGCGGCCATTCATGGTAAGCAGAATTCTGATAATTTCCTGAAAGAGGAACACGAATAAATAAACTGAAATGGAGATGCAGGAAAACAAACTCTGTGGGAGACGGGATATCTGGTTTGCTACCAACCAAATGCAACAAATATTGGTGAAGAAAAGCCAGGTAAATAACAGCATTCAATATCTTATTTACCTCCTGTAAAACAAAGCAACTCATTATTAAGTAACTACAAAGTTGCTGATATCTCTCAAGGATCTACGAAGGTTCTTTGCCATGATATTGACTTGACTTAGGTAATTTTGGTATGGGATTGAGAGAGGTAATTTTGGCAACTTTGGATTTACACGCACAAAATTAAAATAAAATAAATCTAACACGCACAAAATTAATTTTAAAAAGTTAAAACATACCAAACAATAACACACAAAAAATAATTATCACAAACAAATCGAATATGCATCTTTGGATTTACATCGTTTCCCATCGGAGCAAACTAACATATTTACACCCACTGTAGGTGTAAGAGCATCCACAGTGGGAAAGTGTATATGGGGGTGTATGTTAAATATACACCCCGAGTCACTGGAATCGTCTCCAATGGAAAGATGTAAATGGATGTGAATATACATCACCACCATGGGATATAAAATAAAATGTATATTTACATATATTTTTACATCCCTTGCATGCGGGACCCACCCGAGAAAAGAGAAAAAAAATGAAAAAGTCAACATAAAGGCTGGGACCCGACTACACCCTCAATTTACACCTCCCATTGGAGCAAAAACATATTTACACCGGAGTGTAAAGGGATGTAAAGTGGCTTTACACCTCAATTTACACCCCAACTGTGGATGCTCTAAAGGGATGTTAAAGTGGCTTTACACCCCAAAATACACCCCCTACTGGGATGCTCTTATCTTCACGTTTCCACTCCATATCACATCCCTACCAGTTGGCCACCTCCGGGGAATCTTAGGTCCCGTATGGTAATATTTTCAGAAAGTATTTCCAAAGAATGTTTTTATAGAATGAAAGCGAGAAAATGAAAACGCATTTTCAGAGAACAAAAACTCGTCCGGTAGCTTAGTGAAAACTGTTTTCAAAGAACAAAAACAGTGAAAATGCGTTTTGTAGTAATATGTGAAAATGACAAAAACAGTGAAGATGTATGTAACTTTAATTAAAATGCCTTATGTTCTTTTTTAATACAACATTATGTAATCAATATGTGAGTTTCAAAAAAAATATTAGTACCTATATTATTTTTTATAAAATATTTTTTAAGCATCTTAAAGAATATCATTTAAAAAATAAAATAAAATTCTATGGTATAAAAGTAGAATTATCTTTAAAAAAAAAAATTGAAACCTCAACCCAACCTTCGCTTTCACTCTTTGCAAACACACCCCAATTCTATCAATCCCCTCTCTCTCTCTCTCTCTCTCTCTCCAAAATTGAAGAATTAGACCAACCCCCCTCTTTTCCACTTTAACTTCATGCTGTTGCACCCTCTCTTTCTCTCTCTCTCTCTCTCTCTCTCTCTCTCTCTCTCTCTCTCTGCAACCTCACCTTCCAATAGCTTCCTAGATCCCTTTCCTTTTCTTGGACTGAAAATTGATTCTGCAATTAGTTGTTCAACGATGGTGGTTCAATTCAATTGCGTAGAGATTTTGTTGGGTTCGATTGAGTGGCGGTGACAATCTGGTTCGATGGGGCAGTGGTGATTTTGATTGGGTGATGTTGGTGGTTCAAGCTTTGCGTGTGATTCTCGGTTGGCAGCATTTGACGGTTGTTTTGGTCTGATGGGGAGAGAAGCAACGTGTTTTCAGTGTTGTTTCCTGAAAGAATGAAAACAGCTTTTTTTTGTTTTCTACAAGTAGACATGAAATTGTTTTTGTTTTCATAAAATGTTCTCTGTGTTTTCTATTTTTGCCCACTGAACAGGCCTTATATCATGTTTTTATTGCAAGGGCATTTTGAGAACTAAAATGCCTTCTTAATTTTAATATCATTCCAAGAATTCCAACTTAAAAAATGCATAAATGTCTTACAGAATTGAGCAATAGAGACTTCCATGGAAACGGTGATATAACTTTCTCATTTTAAGGGGATAATACTATTATCATAACTAGCAATTAACTTAATCGGTATTCCCCGAGCAACTCCCATATTATTAGGAAAAACAAAATCAAGTATTCTATATTGTTTGCTCTCCATATTATACAGAAGCAATTTTGGTGGACCGTCATCAAATCCTGGTGAATTTCCATAGAAATGGAGCGCAATCGCTAGCTCACCTGTATGGATTGTACCCAAAGCTTTAACATACCCTTCTCCAATCGGCATCAGGGCGGTAATAGTCTCCTTAACCCACACAAGGTTCTGGTAGTCCTTCAAAATCCATAACACTATCTTGTTATGTCTCAACGACTTGTAAGCAAACACTATTAAGGCGCAAGGAGGTGCAGCCGCACCTCCCTTCGCCGGAAAAACCATTGTAGGTGCTTCAAATTGCCCCTTTGCTCAACTGGTGTACAGATTACCTTATTTCCATTTTCAACATTTAAGTAAATGTCTTTGTCTTTTTACTTTTATTTATTTTTATATTACTCTATTTACTTAAGTTTACAATATAAATAAGGAAGTACCCCCCATTTGGATTCAAATAAAAATACTAGAAAATCAAATTCCCACCAAATAAAAATATGAAAATTCGGTTTTAGTGCAAAATACGATTTAGGCTAAAAATGATGGCTCATTAAGTCAATATATACTTCATACTAAAATCCCATAAAATCAAGTTTTCTTATTTGATGTATAAGGAATAAAAGCCGCCAAAAATTATCTTGAGAAAATGATTATTCCGAAAAATCGTTTTCATACTTAGTCAATATTGCACCTCCGCTAAAAAATTTCTGGATCCGCCAGTGCCACACATCCTTCCACCTCAACAACACTTGCATGGCAAGCAACCCTAAAGCGCCCATGAATATCTGGATGAAACTCTTCAGGTAGTGGCACCACTCTGAAGGTCTCCTCTTTAACGTCAAATACCACTATCACTTTTCATGTCTCAATGATCCAGTGTATGGCCCCATTCAGGCACACACATCCAGTACTTCTCCCATTTTGTATCTCATAGGCTTGATCTCGAGCATCAAAAGGAAGGTCGGCAGGGTCTACCTGCAATGGCCTCCATGAAGAATCCCTACCTAGGCTGAATACGTTGAACCGAATATCACTTCTGCTATTATTGGGACGAAATGACAAGATCTGGAGAACCTTATACACGTTGGTCAGTGGACTGAAGCCGAAGTTATGCCAAGCGGTAATTTTCTATTATATATGGAAGTTCGATGGACTCTTGAGTGCTAGGGTTAAGTATGAAGACAGGGCCACATCTAGAGGATGCACAAACCAAGCCATGGACACTCTGCACATGATGCGGATGACATTCAAAAGCTTCGCATCGACTCAGGTATGAAAGTTCGGCGACAGGTGCTGGATTTAGAATATACTCCACAAGATCAGGATAACGTTTGAGAAAGTTGCTCCGAGTCGGGAGTGGAAGTTGGGCGATGGGTGTTGGAATTAGAATATTATTCTCTCCTTGTTGCTCCTCTATCTTTGAAGAGAACAAACGGGTATTCTTCTTGAAAAAGGAAGTTAGTGTTGCTCTTGTTTCTGTTGTTGAAGTCGGTGACAAACGAAGGGCTGCGGATGAGGGAGGACCAAGACTTGCATACGTACTTGCACCGCATCAGAGCCTCTGGTGGTAGCCGTGGGAGTATATGATTGAATATGATTTCAGTTGGGAGCTCCGCGTTTATATTTCCATATCTTGATTTTACCAATTTCCTGGCCCGACTTTCTCTGGCCATCGAAAGACCTGAATATTGTACTCTAGCTAAGAGGCAGAAAAGAAACCAAGAGATGCTATGCTTTTTTTATATAAAAAAAAAAAAAAAAAAAAAAAGCCCAGAGATGCTATACTCTAGGGTTTGTTGGCTTGGCATTTATAGGAAAACAGAGAAACAAGCCAAAAGAAAAAAGGAACCCTAACCATATCTGAATTAGTATCATTTTATTGTTTTTCTGATAAGATAAATCCTGATTCCTGGAAAAAAAGATAAGATAAATCCTGATTCCTGGAAAAAAAGATAAGATAAATCCTGATTCACTAAAATCCTTATTGTAGAATATACTACCCATGATCAGGATAACGTTCAAGAATTTTGCTCCGAGTCGTGAGTGGAAGTTGGGCGATGGGTGTTGAAATTAGAATATTATTCTCTCCTTGTTGCTCCTCTATCTTTGAAGAGAACAAACGGCTATTCTTCTGGAAAGGAAGTTAGTGGTGCTCTTGTTTCTGTCGTTGCAGTGAAAATTGTTGAAGGCGGTGACAAAGGAAGGGCTGCGGAAGAGGGAAGACCAAGACTTGCATACGCACTTGCACCGCATCAGAGTCTTTGGTGGTAGCCCCGTGGGAGTATATGACAGAATAAGATTTCGGTTGGGAGCTCAGGGTTTATACATACATATCTCGATTTTACCAGTTTCCTTGGACGACGTTCTTTGGCCATCGAAGGACCTGAACATAGTACGCTAAGATGCAGAAAAAGAAACACTGGGGATGCTATAATTTTGCTAGGGTTTGTTCGCTTGGCATTTATAGGTCAACAGAGTTACTAACAAGCTAAAAGAACAGAGGAGTTCTAACCATATCTGTATTGGTATCCTTTTTTTTTTTTTTTAATTATTATTTTTATATCTGAGACAATTCAAATTCCAATGGTTTGTGGGATTAAAATTTGATTTTTGCCACATCCAACTGTGTTTAAATCCAATTATATTTTTCGCGTGTAATCTTTTAATTTTTAAAGACGATTATTTTCCAACAACATGGTTAATCTTTTGGGAGTTTCACTAAAACACCCAAAATGGGAGCTGAAATTATAAAAAAACCCAACACTCAAAACACTTTATAAACACACCCAAAACCCATTATTACACACACTCAAAATCCATTTATAAACACACCCAAAAAATATACAATTGTTAACTTTGGGGTTGATTTTGGGTGTGTTTCTATGTTTAAATAGTGTTTGAGTTTTTTTTTTATAAATACATGTCTAGAATTGGGTTTATTTATAAATTTGTATAATCTTTTCAGTATTTATATAAGGGTAAGTTTATTGGCACCCCAAAATTTGCTCTTTGCACCCCATATTCTCTTTACACCCAACTGAATTTTAGTAAATTTTAAAATTACTCACTACACCTCATTTTTCTTCCTAGATTGCCCTCATGAACCCCATTCCTTAACTTACCTGTGTGAACCCCACTGAAATCGTTACCTTGTTCAGTTGTAGTCCACCGAATTTATTTTCGTTTTTCAGGTGGCTATCCACCGAATGTGTTTATGTTTTCAGTAGTAGTCCACTAATTTGTTTTAGTTTTTTAGTGGTAGTCCACCAAATCTGTTTATGTTTTTCGTGGTAGTCTACTGAATTCGTTTTTTGTTTCCTTGAATTCGATTCTTGTTTTAGTGATCATCTACCGAATTCGTTATTGAGTTTGTACTTAATATTGTTTTTTATTAGGAATGTGAGCACCTTAGGTGCATGTCGAAGACATTTACCCTTCGTTAGTGAAATTGGTGGGCTAATCCATAATGGTATATTCAAATTGTACATTCAGAGGTCTGGATTAAAGCAACTTATTAGGTGTTCTTACCCTTCGTTAGTGAAATTGGTGGGCTAATCCATAATGGTATATTCAAATTGTACATTCAGAGGTCTGGATTAAAACAACTTATTAGGTGTTCTTATTGGAATGCAGATAAGATTGTTGTATTTACCTTCGTTGAGAGATGGCATCCCAAAACGAACATCTTTCACATGCCTTTTGGTGAGATGACCATCACATTGGATGATGCGTCATCTATTTTAAGGGCGTCACCTTATTTTTGTTCCTTCAATGAGAGTAAGGTCAAAATAGCTTACATTAAATTTGTGGTCAACAATAAGTTATTGAAAAAATAAATATATTTCGGTTCCTTGCCATTGAATTGTAGGCCAAATACACAACCGAATACCGTTCCATATTATGGTGGATCTCCACTGCATCTAAAGTTAACCGGCAGTCAAACACCACCGAAATAGGTGCAATGTTTCGGTGGCATCCCACCGAATTTACCTATTGCTTTCGGTATTGGTGTGCTGAAGGCAACCAGTGAACCATCATGAAATCCTAAGCTTGAAAAACTCCAAAAAATAAACTCATACCTCATTCGAAGCATCTTTAACTTCAATCTCACCATTAATGGATAAATACAATATATTTTTTCACCAATATAAGCGTATAAACCTCATTAGGGTTGTAGAAATATGATGGTTTGAGAAAAAAATTTAAACTAGGGTTGCAGGAACATTTGTAGGGTATAATGAGCAAATTTAATTTTTATTATAAATGCTTTCTGTCCTTAACGGTAATTATGTACAAGGGTTATTTATGTTTAAAATTAGTATGGGGGTGCAAAAAGCAAATAATGGGGCGCCAATAAAATCTCCCTTTATATAATTAGCTTCAACTATCTTGTTCAGAGTGTTTTGCTGTTGTAGGGACGGCATTTGGGTTGTTTAGGACGCAATTTTCCTAAATAAATCCATGTTAGTGCGCGATATGTAATTTCCTACATAAATTCATATAGGTTAGCTGACAGTTGAGTGCCATGCGTAAGTCATTCCGGCTCGAGATTATGGGTTTGCCCTATCGCTGGTGATGAGAGTAGCCAATCTCCCCTAAACTTTTTCAAACCAAAAATAAAAATAAAAATTCATAGTCTTTAATCAATCAGATGCTCCAATGCCAATTTATTATTAGTACAACTGTAACTTATATTTCTCCTCCAATATATTGAAGAGTGGCATTGCTATATTCCCAATGATGTCTAAAAAGGACAAATTTTCATGATCCCACTTGGGTGTTATCATCACAAAGAATGTCACATAATTAATTGAAAGGAACAAAAAAAAAAGTTCACATCTAATCGTTCAAATTTTTATAGCCAATCGACTATATGATTTACAATCAAAATAGGGTAAATAGATATACTCTAAAATCCATGACACAGCAATTATATTGTCCGAATATCTATATTGTCAAAGTAACATAGTGGTGTTGACGATCACACCAAAGAATTTATCCACAATTCCTCAACATTGGCATCACTTGCTTACTAGCTCTTAGCAACAGGTAGAGTGAGAGTGGCAATAAAGACTCTGGAAGGGGTCGAAAAACCGGATATCACGTGTACCATATGGGTTGATCAAGGGGCTTTTGAGGTCGAGAAAGGTGCGTGAAGCAACACAAGTGTTTAGGGCAGATTATTAAAGGGGGGGTGTGAACCCCTACAACTAACAAGCACACTTGGATCATGTTATTATTGCAAAGGCATTTGGGAAAAAAAATGCGTCACTCCAAGAATTCGAACCAAGGATATTACTTTCTTTTTTCTTTTAGCCTTTGTTTTTTGTTTTGGTTCTGTTCTCTAGAAGCTCTTAGATGTTTCTAGAAGACTGGTATAGGATAGTCAATCATGAATTTGGAATGCGGAACAAAATAAATAATTTTAAATTTATTGTTTTCATTTATTAATCATTAACAAATTGCTTCATTCTGTGGACATGATATGACATCTTTACTCATAGCAGGAAGAATTTGTTCTTACAAAGACGTGTCCAATATCAAAATGAATAAACAAATAAGACCCACAAAGAAAAAAAAAATGCACGGGGAAAAAAAAAAGGGAAAGAAATAATGGATGAATGAATTGCTACAAACGCCTTAAACCAAAAAATAGAAAAAGAAAAAGAAAAAAGAGTTGCAGCTACTTCTGTGCTAATCTTCTAATCTACAGCTTCCACATGCTCACTCTCCCTGTGATGACTCATAGCGTCTTCAAGGTTGTTCGGATTCTGAGCATGTACTACATTCTGTTGTCAAATTCATTTAATCTGCTAACCAACACAAAAACAACATAGTTAAATTCAAGATTGACAACTAGATACAAACTCAATCGGGTCGATGCACTACATTTACATAGTCTGAATTTGAATTCTGGAAAGACGAGAGAAATTACCAGAGCAAAAAGAGGAAAAACAATTGTACACTTCGGCAATGATGAAACCTCCTGAAGTAAAACAATCATTTTTTCACGAATGGTTTTTGGCAAACAAGTAGTCGTTGGTCACTGCCATTCTGAAGGTCGATCACCCTAGCTTCCCAACGTATTTGCGTAGCAAACATGCGGGCCATCTCAATAGCTCCCACTTTATCACAGAGAACAACCCATCCCTGCCAACCGGCCATAATTCACGTCTCAAAACAGGATTTCATCACAAAACACCGAAATATAAAAGAAGGTTATAATTATTTGCATTAGAAAATATCACAAAATTGACTTGTTGAGGCCTTGATCGTCGCATGCCAAGATGGCAAGCGATATTATTGAAAAAATAAGGAGAGAAAAACAAGATTTGTAAAGTTGGATTAGAAAAATCAATATTAGGAACAAAACAAGGAAAGACAGGCAACAGATTTCTTCATCTTAATTTGCATCATGCAGTATAGAAATATAAGCAAGGTGGAAATAAGAGTACCTCAGGTCGCAGAATCCGATCCATCTCCAAGAATAAATCCATCATGCTGCACCTCTCTGAAGACAGATGCGAGAGCAGCCCATTCGCATGCAGCAAATCATATGTTCGAGGATATGTAGGGAACGGTTCACACCTGTACCAACAGATAGATCACAACTATGACTCTACGTCAAGACTTAAATTGCAGTCAACATAGACTAGCAGGCACACATTTATGGAAAGGGAAAGAAAATAGGATATAAAGAGCACAAATGAGTCCTAGCTTTTTTAAATCTAAACTTTGTCAACCTTAGTTAGAGTTGGTCATTCTCAAATTTTTTTTTTTGCCTTCCAAAAAACACAGTGCATCTGAGATACACTGAAAGAAGCTTCAAATATCAAGTTAGCCAGCAGAGTTTCTGAAGGAAATGAAACCAACAACTTACCAGTCATGCAAAACACCAGCAAAACCTAGATCTAGTATGAGAGGAAGTGTATAGAGAGCATTGACAGGCACAACATTCATCACCCAAACTGATTTTCTTTCCTCCAGAAAAGCAGCATTTAAACCCCCATAGTGAGCACTCATGTCCATCACATTGCGTATCATGTTGAATGGAGGTAATGGGTCTTCATCACCTGGTCTCTTTGGATGGTCAGAGAAAATCAAGGGTGTAAGCAAGGACCAATAGTTTCTCAGAGCTGATCTCCAAATCTGTAAGTCTTCAAAGAAATCGTCAGGCTGAACTCCTGCAAAGATAAAAGGGTATCAATATGCTGGCAAAGCACCATGAAGTGAAGCGTAGAACTGAATGATCATGGCAGGGATACAACCGTAAAGATTTTAATGCATTTGGAAGTTGGAACCAACCACACTCTCCCTAAGAGAGAGAAGACCCAAAAAAAAAAAAGATGATGGAATAGTACTTTCCATGAATTTCAAGCTCAGCTGAGTTCAATTGATGGGGACTCGAGGACCTATTTCGGATTGGAGTCCAGCGTTTGTTGGTGGTCCCACTTATACATGATACGAGAGGCTTATAATATGACCGAACATCATGCCCTTCATTACAAAGTGGTATAGCACCCTGCTTGCTACAATAAAGAACAGAAAGAAAAACATTACTAGGGTTCTTTTTCAGAGGAAGAGGAAAATAAGTGGGGCTCTTTGAATACACTAATTCAATGGTGCAAGTCAATACCAAAGCTTTAAACAGTACTGAATTTTCAAATATCAAACTAACAATTCTTTCACAAGAGACCGAGGCAATGTTGTAACTATCCTCACCGAGATGTATAGCAATCAGAATCCACAGTTTTCTGCCATATAAAAGTTTCATATTGCTGAGCTTTTAGAGTCCAACAAATTTTCGGTGTCATTTCCTCCATTGGTGTCAACATGCTATTCTTCATGCTCAATGAACTTCCATATGGCTGGCTTGCAGATGAGGTCAAAACAAAGTAGCCACCAGGCTTGAGTACCCGGTCAACTTCTAAAAGCAACGTCCAATCTGATTCATGAATTAATTATGGTTACATGAGAGGAAAGGTATTCGAAAAAGCATAAGACAACTCATCCTCTAAGATTATTAGCAGAAGAGAGATAGAGGCTACTCAACCCCAAAGGAAGCCCAAAATGTAAGAAATAAGCCTATTAGAGTCCAAATTACCTTTTTTGTCCCAAACAATACCACATTGAGCACAATGAACCATTTCAAAGGACAATGCTGGATATGGAAGCTGTCTTGTAATGAAGTTGCCAATCATTGCTGGAAGACCTCTCTCAAGGGTCAATTGAACTTGACTGCCAGTTGCCTCGTATGCCGCGATACAAATAGCCATTATATTTAGTGATACTAAATGAGCTCCAAAGCTACCAAAACCGCAACCAATATCTAGTACAGTTTGCACCTGTAGTTTAACATAGATAGTTCTGACATTACATTTATCAAAAAAAAAAGAAGAAGCAAAAGTTGCATGTTTTTTTGGCTTCCAGCATAAACCTAAATTTTGGACTATGAGATAACAAAAGAGATACGTATGTAATAAACTCTGGCCTCTTTGAAATCTAACAGTAACACAAAGAAGATAATTATAACTGTAATTCACAAAGAAGGCTTACACCAGCTTGAAGAAATTGAGAGTCATCACTTAAACCTAGCATCTTCGCAATCTGAAGAGAATAATCCTTGACACCATCAAAAATCAAACCATCCTCAGAGTGAAAGGCAATTTGATTTTCTTCTAGTAACATCAACCTGAATAAATTGTAAAGAAGTTAAAGAATGACTCTACACAGAAATAATTAGTCACTCACAAACGAAAAGAAAAGAAAACACCAAAACTAATACAATTTGCATAGAGTCGAGAAATTTAAATTTTTTAATCACTGGTGAAGATAAAAGATCATCAATTATTTGAAAGCTGTCAAATATATTGCTTCAACTGGGAAGCACCTTTTGGTCATGCTCCCAGACGAAAGAAATTGGTCTTTGGTTATCTTCACATTTCCACTCCATATCACATCCCTACCAGCTGGCCACCTCAGGGGAATCTTATAGTCCTTAGGAGGGCGAACCAGGCACCGTTCTCTGTTTCTTGATACTTCACACTGCCTATCAAACTCCTCCCCATCTTTAAACCCCGCAAAAAGGTTTGCCGAAACATTGTAACAAGGCACATAATTTTCTCTTTCTCTGCCACAAAGGCCAAGCTCTCTTTGTCGACTAGCCCCTAGTGAGAGAGACCTCAGCTCCAGATAATCAACCGCTGCTTGCTCCTTTAGCCTCCTATAGTTTGTATAGATGTCGGGTACTGAAATGGGAGTTAGAGACTCAAATGTATTTGAAGAGGATGATCCCAACACTGCAATTAGTGCAAGAACACTAACGAGGCACAAGAGTAACCAATTGAGTGGCGGTCTAGGGCCAAAAATGAGAGAAAGTTTATTGGACCAGGAGCTTCTCATGTCCGAATCGTGCAACCCCGACTTAAGAATTCCAAAATAGGCCCACTAAATCACCAAGTCCTTCAGTTTAAATATCCAAGAATTGTGAAAACCATAACCTATCATAACATAAAAGCTTCTGTGTATATTTTCGTGAGACCAGTTGAATCCTACAAGCATTGAAAGAATAAATTCCACTTCTTCCAAAATAACATCTGCAAATCTTCACTTTCTGATTGTGCCATCAGAAAAAAAAACTTCAGATCACAACCCAACACAATTCAGTATGAATCAGCAAATTTTGAAACTTTGCACCACCAATTAAGTAAATGCCAAATTCGGAAAGAAACAGGACTAGGACAAAGTGTTCGGCCAAGACCAACCTGCAGCAAAAACCAAAGATCCACCAAATCAATCCATCACAATAATTGTCCCAAATAAAAAGTCCCCATTTGGTTGCTGAGACAACTACAAGTGAATCTTACAACAGATTCCACTTACAAGATTCCAAATTCCATTTTTATTTTCCATGCTTCCCAGCAACCAAACAGAGCAAGATAAGCCCAGAATAAATGCATCACTTTCCTTTTTTAGATATCAGTGAGACAAATTCCAGATCCCGAAATGGAAAACAAAAATTTCAACTCAGATCCAATCAAAAGCAAAAGGAACCACTACCATCCCATAAATAATCATAAAGCAATTAATCCAGATTGATTCGAATTTAATAACAGTAAAAAGAAACTCATCCTCAGAAACTGACAATTAGGGTTTTGGGAATGCTTACCGGTTTTGGGTCGTTGAAGAGAGAGATTCAAAAGCTTCAAAACACAGAAAGAGTCTAACTTTATTTATCAGTCCAAATTTATAGGAATTCTAGTTATTTGAGTTTGTTGTGTTTTCTGTTTTAGTTCGTGCTCATGTATATTTATATCTCTCATACTTAATCAGATCCAGGGGGCTCGCATATTTAGACAAAAACAATCATTCAATTTTTATAATAATATAAAAACTAAAATGAATTGATGGGAATCATTGTTATTTATTGTGTTTTGCACTTTTTTTTACTTTTTTTAATTACTATTTGTTTTTGGTTGTTTTTTGTCTACGCCATGACGTATGCCTACAGGACTGGCCTTCCGATGGATATAGAATGGACGGCTGTGATTTAGCCGTCATTGGTAAGTGGATTAATTAGTTTTAATCAAGACTCCATTTGGCTAATTTTTAGCTTCCTTTGCTGTGTGGACCTCGACCCATCATCACAAAACAAAGTCTCTCTCCAATAATTCCAATTTATTTCAAACACCTCGTTGTCAAAATGTTTTCCCTTTATTCTTTTGTTTTTTAACTTTTTATTTAAATTGTCACGTTTGTTTGGAAACATTTGCGTGTTTGGAAACATTTGCGTGTTTGGAACCAACCAACCCAAAATTGCCCAGACCAAACCAATTCCCTTATTCAATTAATTTGGTTTGATCTTGGCTGGCAGCCAACTTTCATGCATCCAATAAAAATATGGGCCGTGATGTTGCTGCGTTTTAGTTGAGAGTTTTTTTTGCCAACTGTGGTGGTCCAGAGTGGTGCTGCTAGAATATGAGCTGTCCCAATCATATTGGTTAAAGCCTTGCCTTTTTTGTTTTGTTTTTTGTTTTTTTTTGTAAAGAAGAAGCCCTGTATCGTTTGATGGTCAACATTTGTCTTGATTGGGGTCACAGGAGATTCTCGACCGGGAAAAATATATGACAGCTTTAATTCCATAAAATCAAACCATGTGGCTCTTGGGCTCATTATCTTTCTGTTTATGCACCTAAACCAAAAAACAAATCAAAAATTAATAAGGGTTTGGCTCCATAATCCCTTGCTCATCTCTTGCCAATTTCAACTACCAGTTTGGGCCTTTCTCCAAAATGGGGAATTGCCATTTATCAGGGTTGCATATCCAAACTGAATCAGAGAATTTATCAAGCTAAACTCAAACTCAACCATAATAAAATCAGACCTTTTAATACAATGGGGCAAGAAATGTCATGGAATCCCTTGCTCTTCAAGGATTTTAACAGCAACTTACATCAACTAAACAAAATCTATGTGCTCAAATACAAAGCAGACTAAAGAGTCCCTCGCAGACGGGGATATCGACTGATCAGATTTCAGGGCCATGCCATCAAGTTATTAATTAAAACACAACTTGATAATTCTATTGAGAGTAGGAAAAAAGCAGTTTCAAAATAATACATTGTAGGAGTTGTAAAAGTGTTCAACAAAAGATATTGAGGTATATGGGAAACCCAACACCAGTTCCTGTCAGTTCAACTAGGAACCATTCATCTGTATTTGCTAGCCGAAGACTCTGGCACAATCCTAGACTGATATAACACAGAGATAACTGAAGGAAGCCTCCAAAAAAATCATCCTTCTTTTCCCCTTTCAAGCAGTTTCCAGTTCCCTGTTTAAGTAATCAACAAACATCCTTTTTGCATTGTCTGCATCAGAAGGCGGAGGCGGCCCACTTAAACTCGTTTGCCCCGTCAATTTTATGAAAGTTCGCCGCAGCCTACGAAGCTCTGGAAGCCCTACTGCTCTGGAAATATTGATAGGTGGTAACCCCTGACCAACAGAAACTCCATTTAAAGGCCCTCCAAGTGCCTGGGATTGTGCTTCCACAATAGCATTGATCACCTCCTGGGTTGCTCTGTCCAACTCATACAGAGAATTTGCCTCGGAAAACCTTGTATTCTGTGTTGCGATAGTTGGCTGCAAAGTTTTAACATCCCGTGACTTTGAGTCTGCCTTCTTTGTCAAATACGAAATAGCATCTACAATGGCAGCAGTAGTATTTTCTATTCCCTCTTTATGTGGCCATAACTCAAACAATGGGGAATCCCACCGATTTCTTCTATCTGGAGTCTCAAACCTTCTTATCAAATCTTCAAATATCTTATCACTATAAGCACCTTCTCCCTTCTCCCTGCGCTCTTCATTCCATTTTCTACAATGGGTTTCATCAGCATCACAATATAAAACACAGTATCTTATTCCTGCAGCACGAGCCAAACACCACAGCTCATACCTGTAACCTTTGATGCTATTCAAAGAATCTACTATTATGATACTGTCTTTCGACACCGATCTATCAACTTCCGATCTCAGCACTCCTCTTAAATTCTTCTCTGCAGGCATATTGGCATAGCTCTCATTGCGGTCAAGATGAAAGGAAGTTTCATCAATAACCCTGACTGTTTGGTTGCATCCTGATTCTTTGAGAGCCTCAGCTAGGCAGAGTGCAGCCATTGACTTCCCACTACAGGGTTGTCCACAGATTACAACCAATGCCATTTTCTGAAAAACCTGGCTACTTTTGACTACACAGTTTCAATGAGCTGGATATGCTCTACCCAAAATAATATCCCAACTGCTCGGGATTCAAAAACGATGCTCCGATAGCTGCTACTTCACATGAACAGAGTTATCCATTAGCATGAAAGACATAGCTTGTAATTTGCAGTAAGCGTGAATGTGTATAATGGACTCCCAAATCAGATTTACCATCGTTCCTATTCCAACTAACATAGCTATAAATCGAATCTGAATAGGGATATCAAATTCAAATACGACCATTGTAGTAAGATTCAGATGTAAAGACTTTCATGATAATTTATGCACTCTCAAAGCGAATACATTATTAGAAATGACAAGGAGAAAAGGAAAAAGTATCAACAATTTCAAGCAGTAACTTTTTTGTTAAACAAACAAGCCTCTGCAGACTGGGAACCCTAATTAATAACGATAGAAAACCCTAGAAACTAAACGATTGACAAAATCAACTCAAATCGAAACAAGAACTAGAAATCAATTATAAAAAATTCAAGCTTACGCAGGCAATTAAAGAAAATTAGAAAGACAGAGCTTGAGATTTAAGAAGTACCTCTTTGACGAGAAGAGGAAGTCGATTTCAGCTGAAGATCAGAGACTTATACTTCGGTTTGAAGTTGGAGACACAGCGAGAGTAAAGTCCGTTCTGCTACAGCACACTACAGAGACAGAAGGGTTTCGTTTTCGTTTCGGGCGAGACAAAACGACATCGCTGGCTTTGTTATTAATATTTATTCGATTCTGCCGACCCACCCGACCCGAACATATGAAATATTTGGAATGGGTTTGGGCGCCACTGCCGCTTCATTTGGCCACCAAGACTCACGCGTGCGAGACGATAACGCTCTTCATTTTCGCTGAAAAATTACATTATAAATACCAATAAATGGCATCACTCTTCCTCACAAAATGGTGCCAGCATTAAAACCCTAGAGACTCTGTGTACCAAACCCAATCTCGGTGAGTTTTTCATCCTCCTTTTCTTTCGCAACATGTTTTAATTGTATTTTTCCTATGAATATCATGAGCTGCATCACCAGCAGCAGGGTTCAGTATAGGAGGATCCACAGCGCTGCAAACCAGTTGTGCAAAAGATGAATTAGGATATAAACCTTTGACCACCGCATGTCATATGCCTTATTCTTCCAGGTATACGAGTTTGTAGGACTAACTCTAAACCTTTGACAAAACGATTTGTAAACTACTGGGATTGAACTCGGGTGAAACGAGAGACGGGCACAATCTAGGATGATGGGTTTTTCTTATTATGTTTATTTTGAATTGTTGGAGAGTTGGCCATATTTTATGAGATTTTCCTTTTCTTTTTCTTATTACCCTAATGATCGTAAGCATCAACAGAAAAAGGGGAAGATAAAACTTAAAAACCAATTTTCATATCTATAATAGGATACCACGTCGGTTGTTTCCTTGTCGTAGTGGGAAAAGTCTACAGTTTAATTTAAGTTTTTCTTACCTTGGTTGTCGTGCTTTTTTTTTGGGGGTGAAAAAGTTTAGGGGGACGGGAGGGAAGGCTATCCCATCCGAGGACCATGACATACCAAGGTCTTTTTGAGTACTTATAGAGTGGTCTTTGTTCCTTTTTTGGATTTTACAAATTATCCACAAAGAATGATAGTCACAACGGAACTCGAACCTAGACCTTGCTAGCGAATAGAACGCTCCTTACCAACTCAACCAGCCCTTGTTGGTGTTGTCGTGCTTTTTCATTAGCAGTAAAAGTCAAGTTCTACTTGCCCTTATTTATTTATAACTTATAAGCCAATACATACCTAAGTGGTGAATGAAATTAATGCAAAGTGAAAGACAGTTTCCTATGTTGACTTCCTTATTTTTTCTATATATGCAGCTTTATAGAACAAAGCTTCTCCCACAACTCACCAACTCAAACCCAAACCAAAGCTCAGGTTATCATTGTCCTTCTCTTCATGGCATTACCTTCCCCACAATCGACTTCTCAAGTTCCTGAAACTGAAAAAGATTTTGATCTGGTGAAGTGTTCGAAGATCGAAAATGGGAAGAAAGAAGCAGAGATCCATTTAGTAGGGTATCGGTTTGATCCATCCGAAGATCAGATTGTTGTGTTCTATCTGTTCAACAAGATTTTGGGCCGGGAACTTCCTATCAACGACATTATAAAAGAGATTTCTGTTTATGACCATGATCCGGATGAGCTCCCCAATGGTAGGTTTCAAATATCTAAAGGCTTCAAATTTTTCTGAGTTTAGATTATGTCATTAGTTTTTGGTTTTTGTTCTTAAAACTACTAACATGTTCCTTTATTGTTCAGATCTAATCGATTATTGTTGTTATGCCTTTCACAGGTGATTTCAAACATGGTCTTGACTGCAATGAGGCCTTTTACTTCGCATATACAGAACAGGTTTACAGCAGTAGAGGGAAGATAACTAGAAGGACGACAAAGAGTGGTTACTGGGACTTAGATGGCGAGGAAGAAGAGGTTAAATACCGCAATGGCGACATAACCGTCGGGTTTGAAAAAGTTATGGTCTTCCATAAGGGGACTGCACCAAATGGAATCGAAACTGACTTTATCATGCATGAGTACAGGGTTAATCCTCTTATAGTCCCTACTCATGTCCTCAATGATAGCATAAGGGCAAAGGTATAGAGACTATAAACTATGCAGAAAAGTTCTTTTAATGCTTTGGTTTTAGATTGTGAATTTTAAAGTCGTTTGGTTTGTGTCATTTTATTTTCTCTGTTTCAGATTGAGAGGTATGTGGTGTGCAGAATTATACACGAAGGAGTTTCAAATTTTCCACGTACAAACTTCCACCAGGATGGACTGCTAGGCCTGTTGAAGAAGCAGAACCAAATTGATATGACAGAAATAGCCTAGTGCTTCATATAGGGATGCCCGTCGTCTTGGACATTGGAAGTTGCAGTTCTCAGTTTTTTTTCTTTTTTTCTTGGAGAGATCTCTTCCAGTTCTTGCCGACTATTGTTATACTTGCACCATAATTTTCTTTATTGTTAAAATGAACGAATTTTTATTGGTTCTAATTTCTTCGAACTTTCCCAAGAGGGAGGAGCCCAATTTCATGCAAGAGTAGTTTGTTATCTAGAGAGTTCAGAATTGTAAATTCAGAGTATTCAACGAAGACATCATTGATCCATATAAGTGCAAAAATCAACAAACTATTGTAACTGAAAACGAAAACAGTTTCGTCACATTACACGAGCTTGAAAAGACTCAGTATGAACATTCGACCTGCAGGTGAAAAACGAATGAATAAATAAAGAAAGTAAATGGAGCTGTTTGAGAAAACGTAATGTGAAAAGCGCTTACATATAGACGCTATCTCATATATCTCCTTCACTGCCTGCCATATATCGATGAAAAAGAAGTGTAAATAACAGCATACAGTATCTGTCAACTACCACATGAAAAGAATTTTATGTACAAGTACAGGACAATCAGACCAGGGCATGCCCTCCTGGCCCAAATTAGGAGTTCAATCGCAGCCTTGACCACGAAATGATATTGGAGGAACTGAGTTAGTCTAATGCAGCATAAGATAAGACTAAACTTTTCTAGAGAAGAAATCACATAATTTAATATTAGACAGTACCTTCAAAACCCCTTTGCAGCGGTATACATCCATGCCATGTTTCTTCTCCCACAGAATCTCCTCAAGCCATAAACGAACCTTAAAAACAAGACCATGAGACATTATAGACTGATGCATACGATTATATAAATTTTCATAACAGTTGCAACAATGAGAAGTTAACAGCTACTACACAGCATTGCTAATGTGCTTGAACTGAACTGACCAGATTTGCATCCCAAGGCTCATCTTTTGATTAATTAATTTTTTTAAAAAATATTTTTTTAATTCATCATTAATCCCATGAAATTCAGAAATAATCACGCCACAATATAAACCATAGTTAAACAGAATAATATAAAAAATGAATAAAGATGGTGCACAAGAGATTGACGAGGTTCGGCAAAATCCTGCCTACGTCCCTCTAATAGTGTACTTCACTGTGAGAATAATAACATTACAAGATACATTTGAGTTAAATCAACATAACCCATACCTGAAACCCTTGTACGCCCACTCACAGTATTTCCCAAGACTCTATCTCTTACCCACAAAGATTTCTCTATGTTTTTCACCCTCTATGTGCTCTCGAACTTGCTCACGGAATACACACCCAAAACAAAACAAGCTACACTTCTAGTTATACAGAAGCCTTGAGTGGGCACCAAACTAGGGAGAAGTGTCAGCAACAAGCTTCCTTCAATATGAAGACTTTACGTACCGACAACTTTTACCAAAGCCATCATTGCATGAAACCATCACTTTCTTCACCGCCTATTAGCTCCACCATAAGTCAAAGATTGTTGCATCATCTTTACCTTGTAGCTTATCTCACACTTTTAACCTGTGGGTCCAATCCAATTACCATAATACTTTCACTAAATTCAACAATCTCCACCTTGGGTTTTGGTGTTAGGGGAGGTGGGAAGGGGAGATGCAGTTGATGATGATGGAGATCTTGTCCTTGGTACTATACAACGACAATGAGGTCGGTGACGATGGCTTTGAAGGCAGAGAGAGAGTGTGTGTTATGGGTCTAGGTTCTGAGAGAGAGAGAGAGAGAGAGAGAGAGAGAGAGAGAGAGAGAGATTTTAAAATAATTTATTATTATTTTTTGGTCCACGTAGAAGTCCACGTCATCAAAAAAATGGGTCCTACTTTTGACATGTTGGCATTTAACAAATTTCCTAACAGTCTCGCTAACGGATGGGGCAATCTGTAGGTTTTCCGTGACGTTGAGTATGTACAGTGGCGGACCCAAGAATTTTTTTGAGAATGGGCAATATTCAATTGAAGATTACTAGTAATGTTTCATAACTTTATAATTAAAAAATACAGAGAGAGCCACATCAAAAAAAAAAAATTATTATTATAAAAAAACATATTATAAAAATAATAATAAAAATAAAAAACCAAAAGAAAAAAAGACCAAAAGGGGAAAAAAAACACAGACCTTGAGATTTGGGTCTGTTGGCTTCTTCAATTCAATTTAGGACTCTCTTTATATTAAATTATTAATAATATTAATTGTACTTTGGCAATGGGTTCTATCCACATAATATAAGGCTTATCCTTATTTTTGTTCAGGGACTTTTAAAAACAATGCATGCGGTTGTGCTGCGCGCAACAGCCCAACGTCACAACACCACAGCAAACAAAAGGCAATTTCGCAGAGGCATTTCTTCAAGCAGATTGTGGGCACTTCCATGGCAGAGCTGAGGGGCAAATTGCACAATCTCCAGAGCTCTTTCTGGCGAGAATAGGGGCATATGCACCTCCTTGCACCTCTGTAGATCCGCCTCTGAGTATGTACTGGTAAATGTCCCCAAAATCGGATATGAACTCGTAAATGACCCTATAGGTAGGGGGTTTACTGTAGTTTACCCTAGATTCTTTCTCATCTTTGGTACATATACCACATCGCCTATTGCGTGAACCACTCCAACACACATCATTATTTTGCTAGTTCCAAATCCCTCAACTTTGCAAGGATATCCATCACCCATAAATAGGTTACCATCCTTACATTCATGGAATGTGTCAAAATAATCTTTCCTAGAGCAAACATGCATAATACAACCAGAATCTAAAACCCAAGCATCACTAGGAAAAGTGTTTTTACCTTCGAATATTGTGAGGACAAATTCGAAATCTTCTTTTGCTACACAAAAAACTAACACTTGAACCAGCTTCATCATTTTTCTTATTTTTATTCAAAGGACAAAAACATTTGATGTGACTGAATTCTTTAAATACGTAGCACTGGACACCCCTTCCTTCCTTTGGAACTAGATCTGAACCTGCTATCTCTCTTAGGTCTACCATCAAATGTCCTTCCGCGATTCCCTCCTTAAACAGCTAAAGCAGACTCGTGCCTATCATCACCACTACACATTTTCTTTTGTGTATCATGGGACTCCAATGATGCCTGCATCTATTCCAAGCTCACTGCATCTTTACCATACAACAAAGTTGTAACAAGATTTTCATATGAATCGGGAAGCGAGGTAAGAAGTAAAATGACCTTGTCTTCTTCCTCAATGTTCACATCAATTTTCCGCAGTTGATACATAAATCTATTGAACATGCTCAAGTGGTCTATGAGATTCCAGCCTTCCTCCATCTTTAGCTTGTACAGTTGCCGCTTCATATGTAACTTGCTGGTTAGGTTTTTAGCAATATAAAGCTGGTTTAACTTATCCCACAGAGCAAGCGCAAAATCCTCATCCATAAAATTATTGATAATGTTATCAGCAATATAATGTCATATTGTGCTAATGCACCACGACTCCAGCTCTTCCCACGTCTCATCTTTCATTCCTTCAAGTTTTACATCTTTGATAAGGTGCCAAACCTTGTTGAACCAAGGGGTCCTTTACTCTCCTATGCCAAATAGTAAAGCTGCCTTTACCGTTAAACTGTTGAACTAAAAATTGCAAGTTGTTTGCACCGCTCATGGTGAACAAATCTGAATCCCACACGAAATAAAACTTTGATACCCTTGTAGTGCTTTTTCATCGTGAGATTCAGAAATAACCACACCACAATATAAACCACAGTTGAACATAATAATAAAAACAAGGAATAAAGATAATGCACAAGAGATTGACGAGGTTCAGCAAAATCCTGCCTACATCCCCGATTAGAGTACTTCACTATAAGAATAATACCCAAACCCAAAACCCTTATAACCCACTCATAGTATTTTCCAAGAACTCTATCTCTCACCCACAAAGATTTCTCTCTGTTTCTCCCTCTCTATGTGCTCTCTAACTTGCTCACGGAATACACATCCAAAACAAAACAAGCTACACTTCTATTTATATAGAAGCTTGAGTGGGCAACAAGCGAGGGAGAAGAGTCAGCAACAAGCTTCCTTCAGTATGAAGACTTTATCTCCTGACAACTCTTACCAAAGTCATCATTGCATGAAACTATCACTTGCTACACTGCCTATTAGCTACACCACAAGTCAAAGATTGCTGCACCATCTTTACCCTGTAGCTTATCCCACACTTTTAACTTGTAGGTACAATTACCATAATGTTTTCACCAAATTTAACAGAGTGCAGCCATTAACTTCCCACTGCAAGGTTGTCTACATATTACAACCAATGCCATTTTCTGAAAAACTTGGCTACTTTTGACTACACAATTTCAATGAGCCGGATATGGTCCATCAAAAATAATATCCCAATTGCTCGGGTTTCAAAAGCGATGCTCCGGCAGCTGCTAGAGTATATGCACAAAGTTATCCATCAGCATGAAAGACATAAGGGGTTGTTTGATAACCATTTCATTTTTACTTTTTTTGAAAACTATAAACTAAAAACATATTTAGTAACATTTGTTTCCAGTTTTCAAAATCACCCTTATTTTTTTAAACAACTTGAAAGTGTTTTCAGTTTTTTTTTTTTTCTCTTTTTTTGGAGCTCCTATTCCATTCATTAATTTTACATCAAGACACATGAATGCTCCGTTTGGATGAAAGAATTGCAAATTACATAGAATTTTAAAATGACGGAGTTTAGATTTTCGTCATTTCAATTTCTGGCAATTGAAGATTTCAATGTTTGGATTTATGTACGTCAAATTTTGTAAATGACAGAAATTGAAAATTTCAATGTTTGGATAACTCATGTAAATTATAAATGACATAAATTAAATATTTTGAAAGAACAAAAAAATTGATAACCGACATAGAAGGTATTCCTCGAAGTATGAAATAACATATCGTCTGATGAACTAAATAACTCAACTTAAACAAACAATGCATATTAGCAAACCAAATCACTCCCCACGTGCAATGAACATCAACAACATACTTTTTTTTTTCTCAATTGGGAGTGCCTATGGAATTAGAACTAGAAGCAATCAGCAATCAAGACCCTCATACTTCTTTTTCACTTAGCAAAAGACCAATGACCAGAGAAACTGAAATTGCTTTGATTAAAAAGTTGCAAACAAAAGTATAGGAATAAATGATGAAATCAATGAATCACTATCATAAGACTTAATTCAGATCCCAAAGAATGAAGGAGCACCTTGGCCAAGCTGCAGCTTACGGGCAAGTTGGTGTAGCTTACAATCAACATCTAATGGCTCAAACAAAGCGATAAAGCTAACAAAAAACTACAGAGCAAGGACACAAAGTGATAAAGCTAGCAAACAACTATAGAGTTGTACCATAAACACCAATCACACACAAATATCCATGGGCATAGAGTATTTTGTTAAAACTTCCCAAAAATCCAGCCATAGTGCCACAAAGATCACAAAACTCATTCAACACATTCATAAATTTAGTCAGAAACACTCAATTTTGATAGCCATTCAGAAACCATGGTAACCCTAAAATAAATAAAAATATAAATTGAAGGAGAGAAAGGCTTGAAGACTAACCTTCAAACTTGATCCAAAGAGCCATGTAACTCAAGAAGAACTCCTTCTCCTTACTTCTCTGGCTATACTCGGTTTCATAGGTTTTTGGCTCTGTTTTTTTTTTTTTAATGAAAAGTTTGGTGTTTTTTTTTTAATGTAAGTTTTGGCACACTGGAAAATATGAATTCCCGCACTACAGAAATTGTGAAATGACACCTATTTTGGTGGAAATTAAACTCAGGAATTTGATGCCTCAATTCCATGATTTTTTCCATACGTCATTTAATAAGTTTCGCGTTTAAGTTGCCAAACAAGGGAATTGTCAATTTCTCTTCTTCAATTCCCAACTTTTACCTAAATTCCGAGTTATTATCCTTCATCCAAACGAAGGGGAAATGCACTCTAATTATCAAAATTTGGTATTTGAGACCTCCCAACTTGGACCCGGTCACTCGATTCTTGTGTTTGACCATGGACCTAGTATAAGCCTCGGGAACTCAATCTCGAAAATTCACAAAATAAATCATCCTAATTTCCAAAAATACTACAAATTCTTTGTAACATGCACTTTCATTCTATAATCTCAAATTCATAATTAGATCCTTCAATTTCCAAATTTCCCATAAAACTGAAAACTAAAAATTGAAATTTGGCGAATTCCAATATCGTTTTGAGGTGACAAAAACGACGTCGCTCGCTTTGTTATTAAACATAAATGAGAATCGAATAAAATTCTTTACCCGATTTCGCCGACCCACCCGATCCAAATATCTAAAGTATTTGGAATAGGTCTGGGCGGTTTTTATTCAGCCGCTGCCGCTTCATTAACTTGGGCACCAAGACGCGCGCGCTAGAGACGATAACGCTCTTCATGTCCATCACATGATGAAAATAAATATTATAAATAGCAATAAATGGCATAACTCTTCCTCACAAAATGGTACCAGCATTAAAACCCTAGAGAATCTGCCTCGCGAATATATCGATCATTTCATTTCGCCTTCTCTCTTGGTCTTTGGCGCCGACCCAAACCCAATCTCGGTGAGTTTTTCATCCTCTTTTTCTTTCGCAACATGTTTTAATTGTTTTAATCCAGTTTTACCAAAAGATGAATTAGGATATAAACCTTTGACCACCGGATGTCCTATATTCTTTCAGGTATACGAGTTTGTAGGACTAACCCTAAACCTTTGACAAAAACGATTTTGTAAACTATTGGGATTGAACTCGGGTGAAACGAGACGGGCACAATGTAGGATGATGGGTGTTTGTTATTGTGTTTATTTTGAATTGTCGGAGAGTTTGCCATAGTTTACTGGGTTTTCCTTTTCTTTTTCTTATTACCCTAATGATAGTAGAGTTCTAGAAAAAAGGGGAAGTCGTAACTTAAAAACCAATTGTCATATCTATAATTGGATATCACGTCGGTTGTTTCCTTGTCGTGGTGGGAAAAGTGAAAAAGTTCTACTTAAGTTTTACTTTCATTGGTAGTAAAAAGCTAAGAGCGAAAAAATAAGCTAAGTTCTAGTTGTATTGTTTATTTTTAACTTATAAGCAAATACATGCCTACTTGGTGAATGAAATTAATGCAAAGTGAAAAACAGTTTCCTACGACGACTCGCTTTCTTTCTTCTATATATGCAGCTGATAGAACAAAGCTTCTCCCACAACTCACCAACTCAAACTCAAACTCAAACCCACACCAAAGCTCAGGTTATCATTGTCCTTCTCTTCAATGGCATTACCTTCCCCACAATCGAGTTCTCAAGTTCCTGAAACTGAGAAAGATTTTGATCTGTTGAAGTGTTCGAAGATCGAAAACGGGAAGAAAGAAGCAGATGTCGATTTACCAACAGGCTATCGGTTTGATCCGTCCGAAGATGAGATTGTTGTGTACTATCTTTTCAACAAGATTTTGGACCGGGAACTTCCTATCACCGACGTTATAAAAGAGATTTCTGTGTATGATCATGATCCGGATGAGCTCCCCAATGGTAGGTTTCAAATTTTTTTGAGTTTAGAAGACTCTGTCAAAAGTTTTTGTTTTTTGTTCTTAAAACTACAGACATGTTCCTTTATTGTTCCGATCTAATTGATTATTGTTATGCCATTCACAGGCGATTTCAAACATGGTTGTGACTGCAACGAGGCCTTTTACTTCACATATACAGAACAGATTTACAGCAGTGAAGGGAAAATAACTAGAAGGACGACAAAGAGTGGTTACTGGGACTTAGATGGTGAGGAAGAAGAGGTTAAATACGGCAATGGTGACATAACCGTTGGGTTCGAAAAAGTTATGGTCTTCCACAAGGGAACTGCACCAAACGGAATCGAAACTGACTTTATCATGCATGAGTTCAGGCTTAATCCTCTTATAGTCCCTACTCATGTCCTCAATGATAGCACAAGGGCAAAGGTATAGAGACTATAAACTACGCAGAAAAGTTCTTTTAATGCCTTGGTTTTAGATTGTGAATTTTTAAGTCGTTTGGTTTTTGACATTTTATTTTCTCTGTTCCAGATTGAGAGGTACGTGGTGTGCAGAATTATACACGAAGGAATTTCAAATTATCAGCCCACATTCAAACTTCCACCAGGATGGACTGCTAGGCCTGTTGACGAAGGAGAACCAAGTTGACATGGCAGAAATAGCCTTGTGCTTAGTATAGGGACCCAGTTTTGCCGTGGTCCTTGACATTGGAAGTTGCAGATAGAAGAAATAGTAAATCGACTTCCTCGTTTTGATGTTTTTCTCTTCCAGTTCTTTATTTATTTGGGAGATCTCTTCCAGTTCTTTTGTTTAGCCGACTATTGTTATACTTGCCCCATAATTTTCTTTTTTGTTAAAATGAATAATTTTTTATTGGCCAGTTTCTTCTTTCCCAAGAGGGACTCAGACAGTACAGAATTGTAAATTCAGATTTTTCAACAAAGAGATCATTGAGACACTTCTTTCTAACCTTCAACTTCATGTATCCATATAATTGCAAAAATCAACAAACTATTGTAACCGAATATGAAAACAGTTTCGTCACATTACACAAGCTTGAAAAGACTCGGTAAGAACATTCTCATTTAGATTATGACCTGCAGGTGAAAAACGATGGAATAAATAAAAAAAGGTAAACGGAGCTGTTTGAGAAAACGTAACGTGAAAAGAGCTTTACCTATAAACACTATCTTGTTCATCTGATTTTCTTGCTTTTTCCAATCACGAGTTGGCACAAGCTCATATATCTCCTTCACTGCCTGCCATATATCGATGAATAAATAACAGCATACAATATCTGTCAACTACCACATGAAAATAATTTACTGTACAAGTAAAGGACAATCAGACCAGGGCATGCCCTCCTGGCCCAAATTAGGAGTTCAAACGCAGCCTCGATGTCTCCCTGGTGATACATATAAATTTAAAACTCATGGTATAATTGTCTCCCTGGTGTCTCCTGCTAAAGAGTCTAGGACACCTTGCTATTGGTATATTTGGTTTTATCACTATGTTATAGTAATGCTTCAGCCTCTAAGCATGCTTCCTCAAAGACACTTAAAAGGCAATCAATGATTTTTTCTATGCACAATCTTCATTCTTGAGTCTTGACCATGAAATGATATTGGAGGAACTGAATCAGGGCATCAAGTGCACTACCTCCAGTCTAATGCAGCATAAGACTAAACTTTTCTAGAGAAGAAAACACATAATTTAATATTAGACAGTACCTGCAAAGTATGTAATTGATTTGAATTGTGAATGCTCAAAATCCCTTTGCAGCGGTATACATCCATGCCATGTTTCTTCTCCCAAAGAATCTCCTCAAGCCATAAACGAACCTTTAAAACAAGACCATGAGACATTATAGACTGATACATATGAATATATAAAGTTTCATAACAGTTGCAACAATGAGAAGTTAACAACAACTACTACACAGCATTGCTAACGTGCTTGAACTGAACCGACCAGATTTGCATCCCAAATGTATAAGGTCAGTGACACATTTCTTAGATAAGCCATCCAATTTCTCCAGGCCCACAGTTATAGATGCAGGAATCAATAAATCAGTCATATATTGGTTTTCTCTGCCTAGTGTAGTTTTTAAACTATGGACAATTTTCTGAGATGAATAAAATAATCAGACTAACAATAATGTCTACAGTTATAAAAGGTGACGAATGGTAACCTTTCTGAAAGTTGTTAACACAACACCAATTAGTAAAAATATTTGATTTCAACCAATTTCTATGATAACTATTTCAGAATACCTTTTCAAGATCAACCTGCCGTGGCTCACAAATGCATAAGGTTCGTACACCACTGTCATGGAGATCTCGCGTAGACAAAGCACGAGTTTCTACCAATAATGATTCTAAATGAGTAGCATGCTGAGAAGGAAAAAGTTGAATATTATTTAAAGATCAGTATAAACTACAAATATAAGTAAACAAAAATAGAGCATGACCAACCGTAGCATCATAGGCTCGACAGTCCAATATATTGGACAAGTCAACTTGACCACGAACAGAACGAAGGATACTAGCAAGTGAGTTAATACTATGTATCTCCTTCTCCAGTTCCTCCAGAAAATCCGCAGAACCCTCTGGAGAAACCAAATCAACCTTGTTAAGAATTATAACATCCTACAACAGAGAGACAAACTCATAAGATATGAAGTGCAAGCACAACACAACCCAACATATAAATAAAAAGATCGAAATGCAGAGAGATAGAGAGAGAGAGAGAGAGAGAGAGAGAGAGAGAGAGCACTTGAACAGAACAGATAAAAATAAAATTACCAGCACCATAAATCAGGTTTGGTAATGTCATTATACAAATCGTCTTCAATTTGCATCAAACAAAAGTCATGAGTGGAATAGAGTGACCATACCGCAAATGCAATCTGAAGATATGCTTCAGGAAATGAAGATGAACTTTGATTCTCGCTGAGCTGAAAACGGAGGTTCTTGGCATCCACGACCTGGTAAAGACATTGAGGAATGATTTTTGCCACTAAGATAGTAACACATAAATCACATAACTACTCTAGAGAAAGGACCAAACAAGCTCAGCTCATACTTGAAATACATAAAACAGTAGAACCAACAGAACATAACTAACATATCATGTGTATCAACACTTGGCGCTGCTAAGTAAGCATTTAGCAAGGCGAGTTTTTAAACTCAAAAGGAACTTTGAAAACATATTTGAACTCAAAATCCCATAACCAATTGCTAAAACTTTAGTACATCTGTGGCATGCAAAGTAACTAAACATATTGACACAAATAGAAAAAATTATGCCAACAATTAGAAAAAACAAATCGTAACATCATATCAGAACTTACAGTGATAATTGAATCAAGCTTGACAGACGATTCTAGCTGATCATCCAACCACAGAACCGAAGCAAGCGGAGCCGGGTTGGCTAACCCAGTAGTCTCCAGCAATATATGATCAAGTCTACAACCAAAGAAACCAATAACCCCATCTCATTGTCATCATCACCATAATCCCAATTTTAAAAACTAATTAATTAATTCCAATATAACAAACAAATTTCACTATGGTTCTGAAAACCTTTCTTTTCTTTGAACAAGTTGCTCCAGTGCTTGCACTAAACTGTGCTTGACATTGCAACATATACACCCATTTGCTAACTCAACCCACTCTTCAACAAGCGCACCCCCATCTCCTTCGTTTATCATAGCTCTTTCTACACCAATTTCCTCACCGAACTCGTTTAATATGACAGCAATTCTCTTCCCGTGTTGAGAATTTATTATATGATTAACCAGCTGAGCATCACAAACCAGTAAAAGATACTCAAAGCTCTTATATTTTCCAAAAACGGAAACTTCAGTGGAAAACATAAGCTAAAACAGAGTTGAGCTTACAGTGGATTTGCCCGCACCGAGATAGCCAGTGATGACGGTGACGCCGACAGGCGCGTCACCGTCTTTGTGGCCGCTCGAATTGGATTGCGGCTGAGGGTAGGGTTCCGTGGGTTGGTCAATTTCAACAGCGAGAGGTGGAGCTTCTTCGTCGTCTTCCATGTTTCCAATCCCCGCCAAGTTTCCGGTCTAGGTCTACAGGAGTTCATGCTGACCACCTGGCCCTTTGTTCTGAGCCATGGTCTTAGTTTGGGCCTTCTTAATTAGGCTTTCTACTTCTTCGTCTATTATGGGCTTAATGGTTTGTGTAGTTTTTACTTTCTTGTTGGGCTTGGTCCAGCCTCTTAACTAATAGAAAACTGTCTAAATAGAAGCTCTGAAAAAAAAAATTGTAATTTTTTAAATATAAACGATAGTCTAAATTCAATAAAATTTCTTATCGTGACAAAAGTAATTAAAAAAACACACAGACACATAGAATTATGAAGGGGTTTACATTTTCAAGTTCATGTTAGAGGTAATGGTTCTATCATGTTTAACTTCGTTAATCACAAAAACTATCTAATTAGATTGACATTATTGTTCGTGTTTGGTTCATATAACCAGTTGATGTTCTTGTTGTTAAAAAAACCAAAAAAACAAAAACAAAGGGTGTAGACGTTTTGCTACATACTAATTTTTTTTTATTACTTTCGCGTTTTTATAGAAGAAGACCATGATTGTATGAAAAATAAATACACATATAAATTACATGGAGAATAAAAATAAGGTCTTGCACGGTTCATTATTAGTTTCGATTATCAACAAATTAAGGCCAATATAGTATTTTTCGTAAATTGTAAGGATAAATGTTGAGAATATCTTCTTCTTCTTCTTCTTTTTAAAGAATGAAATCAAAATTGCCTTAATTATTTGCATATATAAAAAGTAAACCAAATGAGGACATGAATTCGTCACCGACCCGCCGGTTACATTGCTTCAAAGTTGAAATGACTTTTGCACATCAAAGTTGACGACAACACATTCCAAAATTCTCCTCAATTCATTCTCGACAGGACATTCATAATTAAGTAACAGTAAAGCTTAAAATAATCAAACATTCTTGAAACCAACTGCAAAGGGAAATGAAGCAATCAAATAAACGACAGTAAGGTTATTGTCGTTTGATGTGAGATAATTTGTCATCTGGTTGGGGACGATTAAACCCAATAAGACTTAGACCCAAATGCCAAAGTGCGTCTTTGTCAAATTAAATCCGCTATTGTGTTACATAATCCACCCTCTACGGAGTTAAAGATGGAAGTTGGCATATGAGTTGTTGATTGCAAAAAATATTTTGGAAAGTTGCTTATTTTTTTAAGTGCAGCAATCCCAAACGCTACCTGAGCCGTATTCATCCATGCATAATGCCATCCCATACATGACAAAATTAGGAAAACAGCATCATAAAAAGGCAAAGGCAAAACCCGGCCGTTTTGTCTTTCTTAACAAAAAGGTAAGGACTAACAAAACAAAAATAAAAACCTGGTTGGTCTCAACTCCTCAGCTCTAGTGTCACGCAAACAAATTTTGAATATTTTCCATTCCTGTTCGGAAATCGGTTGAAAAGGGGATTTGCCAGCGTTCATATTTTATTTTGTACTAAAAAAGTATGTAGATCGAGTGAGATCATGTGTTGTCTTGGTTATATTTACTGAAGCTGAATACATTTGCTTATTATTATTATATTTTATAGTCCACTGTAATTTATTTGCCTCTCAAATGCATTATCCACGCTATGTGGCAGAGGTCGAAAAGGTCTGAAGAATTAATGAATAAAACAAAGGAAAAGGCGTGATTAGAGAGCAGACAATTAATTAATTAATATTATTATACACATTCCAAAACAAGGCTGGAAAGCAAAGCAATCCATCATCCATACCATTCCAGGATGATTGATAAAAGCAATGGCAATGACCAATCCGACGAGGTCACTCATATTCAACTAAGTACCAAAAAAAGAAATATATAGAATTCAGAAAAGCAATCAAAATCTCAAATCTCATATGGAGATACACCATTTATGCTTTTGCTTATTCTTCCGGTATGAAAACGTGTGAACCCAGGACTTTATATTTGTTTGCCACCACTCCCCATTAAAACCACACACTCTTTCTCTCTCCCCCTCTGTTTGGAGCCAACGCAAAGCACCACTTTTTATATGCCCTTTTCTGTATCTCAACTCAACACCAACTACCCATTTCACATTGTCTCACTACAAATCTAATCGCTTCTCTCTCTCTCTCTCTCTATATATATATATATGACTCTTCCTATCTCTCACTATCTCAACAAATTGGAGGAATTGTTTCATGCATAAATAGCTCCCTTTTTTTCTTCTATACTCTCGCTCGTTCTACTTAATAATTTAAGTAGGAATTAGACGAAGCTAATCTCTTTCTTCTTTAGTCTTTCTGCCACCATTTGAGGAGGAGGAGTAGTTATGGAGTGGGAAAGGAGAGGAGGCATTGGTATGGTTTTGGGAATAGCAGCTGCAGTTGTATTGGTTCTTGGGTTCTTCTTCCCAACATGTACTTTGTCAGAATCCTCAGACGATATCAACAGGGCCAGCTTTCCAAAACGTTTTGTCTTTGGTACCGCATCTTCTGCTTTCCAGGTTTCTTCTTTATCTTTCATGACTATTTTATCCTCTCTTTTTTTAATTCAAAATTAAAACTACAACTTAATTCACATCCCGGTTATCAGAAATTTGATTTCAGCTGTTGGATTTCTTGGCTTGCATTGTTGAGTTTGAGGTTGCTGTTTTCTTGTCGTGTTGCTGTTTCTTCGTAGACTTAACTCAAACTGTAAGGTCACTGCTGGTTCACGTGAAGATAGAATGTCGTGTTGATGTAATTGTGTTCTTCGAAACCCAGAAGACCAACGAATTCTAATTTCAGAATGGAAATGCTTAGATTTTTTTTCTTCTTCTTCTTATCACTTTGTTATTCTGCATCCGAGTTGAATGGATATTTGCAAGCCGAATTCAGTGGACAGTTTTCTTTACTAGTTATTCCTGTATACCAAACTCAAATACATAAAATAAAAAATATATTGTCAACAGAAAATAAAAATGCTTGTTAGTATGTTAAGAAGGTTTGAACTATAAGTTACTTAAATATATTGTTAATTTCGTAGTTAATTAAAATGAAAGTGATTAATGATGAAGATATATTTTCTTCAAATCTGTTCTTCCTTAAATTCTTACTAGCCCCTTGGCACATGCTAATTGGTTTTGTTTTTTATTTTTTATTTTTATTTTTATTTTTAGAATTAAGAAAAGTAGGACTTATTATCTGATTTTGTTTTTAATTTTAATTTTTTTAATATGAAAAAATGTGAATTTATCATATTATCCTTATTTAATTAATAATTTCAATTTTTAATGTTTGAATTAACCAATGACATTTCTTAGTATTTGAATGTTCCACCATTCTCTGTCTTTTACTATTATAATGGAAGTGTACTTATTCCAGGTTTTTTAAGTTTATGGGTTTTGAAATTTTAGTGGGTTGTTTCGAATGCATGATACGCATGTACCAAAACAAACACATGATGCATGGCATGGTTGCCATATTCATCACAACAATCCTTAAAAGGTAGAGGGGTTCATCAACCATAACAAGTTATGTACCAAATATTATTTATTTATTTTTAATATGATACAAAAATTACCTGAGGATTAGTATGAAAACAAAAATGATTAATAAGAATAAAAATGATTTACGTTTTCGTGTGATTTTTTGTCAGTATGAAGGTGCAGTAAAAGAGGACGGAAGGGGGCCGTCCACCTGGGACATCTTTTCACATACTTTTGGTAATAATTTCATATTTTATTGTTTTTTTTATAAATATTTTTTATGAATCACAATTGTTATCAACTTATGCTCCCTCTCATCTTCTCTTGCATCATGTTGACGCGCAGGTAAAATATCTGATTTCAGTAACGCAGATGTTGCTGTGGATCAGTATCACCTTTACAATGTAATTAAGTACCTATTCAAACTATGATCTTTATTATTATATATATATTTTTTGGTAAAGAGACATAATGATGTCTTTAATTTGTGGTTTCTATTTTGCAAATGTTGAATTATCTGCAAACAGGAAGATGTACAACTTATGAAGGACATGGGAATGGATGCTTATAGGTTTTCAATATCCTGGTCCCGGATTTTCCCCAGTAAGCTCTATCAGTTCTTCTAAAAGTTCATGCTTTTTTTCTTCTCACATACAAGATTCAAATATTTTAACTGTGAGGTGAGCTTTTCATATATCAGATGGAACTGGGCAAATCAATCAGGCAGGTGTTGATCACTACAATAAGCTCATCAATGCTTTGCTAGCCAAAGGTACCTTTTACATTTTCATCATTCTCCAAAGTTTCATATATAGGCAAGCATCAAGCCATCAGACTGACTGATAAGTAATTCAATGCATTTGTTCATGTGCAGGAATTGAACCATATGTGACCCTCTATCACTGGGACCTTCCTCAAGCCTTGGAAGACAAATATAATGGATGGCTCAACCCTCAGATCATGTAAACAATGTTCACAATTTTGTACCTCTAATTTTTGTAAGTTTGATTACCAATAACTTTCGATTCAATTGATACATATATATATGACCCTTACTCAATTGCAGAAAGGACTTTGCAACGTACGCAGACACATGCTTCCAAAAATTCGGTGACAGGGTGAAGCACTGGATCACATTCAATGAGCCGCACACATTTTCTATACAAGGATATGATGTAGGTCTCGAGGCACCAGGAAGGTGCTCTATCCTGCTTCACCTTTTCTGCAGGGCTGGAAACTCTGCCACTGAGCCTTACATAGTTGGTCACAATGTCATCCTTTCTCATGCAACTGTGGCTGATATTTACAGGAGCAAGTACAAGGTAAGAAAGCACCTCATTCTCTTGAACAAACAGAAGTTGGTTGCTGATACTACTTGGTTCTTTTGCAGTCAAAACAGCATGGATCAGTTGGAGCATCATTTGATGTTATCTGGTATGAACCAGAAACAAACTCCACAGCAGATGTCGAAGCAGCCAAAAGAGCCCAAGATTTTCAGCTTGGCTGGTAAGCTTACATTGGTTTCATTACTTCCTAAGTTATATTTTAGAAGGAAATGTCCTAAAGTATGTGTAATCACTTTGTTCGAATCGCAGGTTTCTTGAGCCGTTTATTTTTGGGGATTATCCAAGTTCTATGAGAAGTAGAGTTGGAAGCCGGCTGCCAACCTTTTCCAAATCTGAGGCTGCTCTACTTAAGGGGTCATTGGATTTTGTGGGAATTAATCATTACACTACCTTCTATGCGAGAAACGATACTACTGGTTTTATTGGAGGTCTGCTCAATGACAGCCTTGCAGATTCTGGTGCTATTACCCTTCGTAAGTTCGCATTGAACCAACTTAAACATTTCTCTTAATTGAACTGCTTTATGTTTCCAGCTATTTGATAAGTTATTGGAATCACCAATGTAGAGATAGGGAAGTCAAATTCCAATTTGTTGAAGTTTTGTAACGTGCTATTCTTCAACTGTTTGCTGCTAGCTGAAGATATCTTTTGTTTTCCTTGTTTTCAGCATTCAAAAACGGGAAACCTATTGGAGATAGGGTATGTTGTATAGTTACACATGCAATTATGTTTTATTTTTCTTTTTCCACCATCATTTCTGGACTTGATGGAATCTGATAGATCAGATAAAAGATGAGGCTTAAACGCTCATAAATTACTGCACTGTTCTTATGATTTTGTTTTACCTAATCCTACATTATTTTGCTCATGTAAAATTGCAGGCGAATTCTATATGGTTATACATAGTGCCTGAGGGGATGAGAAAATTAATGAACTACATCAAGCACAAGTATGGCAACCCTCCAGTCATTATCACTGAAAATGGTAATCTTTTTAGAGCCAAATGAAGGGAAGGAAAACAAAAAGGAGTTCATTTTCATGAGCTAATCTTCTTCTTTTATTCATTATTTTTACAGGCATGGATGACCCAAATAGCCCATTCATTTCCCTTAAGGATGCTCTAAAGGATGCGAAAAGGATCAAATACCACCATGGCTATCTAACAAATTTGCTAGCTTCAATCAAGTATTAACCATCTTTACTTAATCCATGAATTAAATTTGAGGTCTAGAAGCTGATATATATTGTTCTGTTTTGGTTAAATGCAGAGAAGATGGCTGCAATGTGAAAGGTTATTTTGCATGGTCTCTGCTGGATAATTGGGAGTGGGCTGCAGGATTCTCTTCTAGATTTGGCCTCTACTTTGTTGATTATAAGGACAAGCTCAAGAGATACCCCAAGGACTCTGTTCAGTGGTTCACGAACTTCTTGACTTCTACTTAAGTTAGGTGATGAACATTGATGCTACGTGCCGAATTTCTACACTTACATTTTACACCACATAGTCCACAACTCATCAAATACACAAGGATTGTTGCCCTTCATGTTCTTCCGGGATCGAGCAAGCCATCACAAACAGTGTTTTAAATGCATTGATTGAGATCATAGATTGTCTACAGATACTTGGAAGAAAAGCAACATTATGATTATATCAAAAGAGAAACTTGGTTCAAAATCACAAGCTTTTTAAGAGTTACTGATATTTTACTGTCTGCTTTAATGTTTGAAGAAACAGATTGGTGTATTACTCTGCGAGAGATGACATCAATCTGCTCCAAATTCCACCATTAAGAATAGTTTGATAGCAGAAAATATTAAGTGATAATGGAATGGTTGAATTCAGCTATATATTATCTGTTCGAGCTACCAAAACTGTTTGCCTTCAAATTATAAGGCAGCTATTTAGTGTCTTTGCTTATTATATTTACAGTCCAGCCTTAAGTACTAGGCTTTGAGGAATCATAATACTTGAAAAAGGAAACAGCAGAAAATGTGACTAAAGCACACAATATACATTGCATAACACAGAAAAGCTGGTACGTAAAGCAATCCATTTCCATTCCTGGATGATTCATTTATAAAAGCAATGACAAGGACCAAGAGGAAACCAACCTTTATATATAGAGCCCCACTTTTGGTCTTAACTACCCATTTCATATTGTCTCGCCACCAAACAAAAAACACTTGGCATTTGTTTCGGTGTCTCTCACTGTGTTTCTTCAATTCATCCCATCTTTTCATTAATTCCCAGTCTCAGTACTCTAATTAAGTACAGATTAGAAAGCTGACCACTTTCTTTCTCTGTCTTTATATAACCAACCAACCCATTGACAAGTTCCTTTTTTTTCTTTTTTGGGCCACAAGTTCCCATTGAGAATAAAGTAGTTATGGTGTGGAAAACAGGCAGGCGTTGGTTTGGCCATAGCTTTTGTATTGGTTGTTGGGTCCCCAACATGCAATTTGTCACAGATTTTTCCAAGGAAATTTTTTTGTGTTCGGTGGGACTGCCTCTTCTGCTTTCCAAGTTGGTCTAATGACTCTCTTTTTTTTTTTGGGTACAGAGGAGGGCTAAACCCCAAACCAAAAAGAAACTAAACAAAAACTAAACGAGGTCTAACAGCACCTCGAACATCAGCAGCTAACAAATCACTAAGAAAAGCTGGAGCCTCTAGAAACACATGAAGACCAGGAGCAAAATCACAACTCTTCGCAGCGAGAGCATCCACAGCACAATTTTGTTCACGAAAAATATGCTTCACAGAGCAGCTCCAATCCTCATGAATCTTCATTTTGCAGCAATTAATAATGCTAAAGAGAGGGTGTGTTGACACAATAGGACTTTTTAACAAAGCCACAGCAGAGTTAGCATCACACTCAATCTCCACTGTGCGAAATCCAGCATCCCAAGCCATATTAAGCCCCCAAAAAATCCCCCATAACTCAGCCTCAATGATGGAACCATAGCCCAGATTCACAGAGAAACCCTTGATCCAACTCCCACAAGAGTCTCTTAACAAACCCCCAGCCCCAATGAGACCAGAGGAATTAATTCTGCTACCATCAGTGTTGACTTCACACACACCAGGAAGAGGGGCCATCCAATGGAGATGAACAACACTACGCTCAGGGAGAAAAGCCATTGGATTACAAGCAGAAAACCACTCCAAAGCACACTGATAAATCATCAAGTGAGGTTCAGCAGGCAAGAGAAAATTCTGATAAAAAACCACTTTACATCTCCATTTCCAAATAAACTAGAGGAAGATAGCAAAAACCAAATACCATGGCAGGCCATGGACAACAAACCTCTTAGATTTCAAGTTATGCAGCAGCCAATCATCATAATCATTCATCAACTGACCAGCTTCCACTCTCCCAAACCCAAGTCTATTCCAAATCGCAAGAGAGGCAGTACAATCCTTGAAGAGATGAGCACAAGATTCCAAAGGACAGTCACATCTAGGACAACCAGCAACATTAGTGAGCTTTCTCTTTAGTCTTTGAGCATTCGTAAGTAACTTCTTATGACACAGCAGCCAGAGGAAGGTCTTAACCTTTGGTGGAGCATGAAGCTTCCAAATAAAGTCCCATTTCCAATTAGCATCTAATGACTCTTTTCATCTGTCTTTTTAAGAGTAAAAGTTAATGAACTACTATTTAATTTCACATGGATAGAAATGTTACTTATTTTCCTTGTTATATATCAGTAATAAATTAATTCATATTTGTCATTTCTGTTCATGGTTGGATTATTTCTGGGCTTGCACTGCATGTGATACTTTTGAGTTTGATGATGTTTGTCATGCATGATGTACCTAACCAAACACATGCTTCATCATTCATCACTATGTACAACTATAAATTACTATTATTTATTATTATTAATTTAGAATAAAATGATTTGCGTTTCTTCTGATTGTTGTCAGCATGAAGGTGCAGTTAAAGAGGATGGAAGGGGGTCTTCTATCTGAGGCACTTTTTCACATACTATTACTAATAATTTATTATTTTTTTGTTGTCTTTTTTATATTCATGTTGTAATTAATTTACTAGAAACTGAATAGGGTTCAGATTTCTCTGTCTATATATTCAAATTATTGGGTTTCTCATGCAGTGAATATTATTGTGACCCCTAATCCTTGCATTCTGCCGCAGGAAAAATACTTGATTTCAGTAATGCACACATTTCTGTGGATCAGTACCACCGTTATAATGCAAGCCTACTCAAACCATATATTCTCAGAATTCTTTTGTTAAGAGACATAATGATGACATTTTTATCAAGGGTATTAACAAATGCAAAATGCTAAATTATTTGCAAAGCAGGAAGATGTACAACTTATGAAGGACATGGGAATGGATGCTTATAGGTTTTCAATATCCTGGACTCGGATTTTCCCCAGTAAGCTCTAGCAGTTCTAAAAGTTACTGTTTGTGTCACACACCAGATTTTTAATTTTTATTGTAGTCGAGACGAGTTTCGAGTAGAAGCAAAAATACATGATAGAATGTTAGCTGTGAGGTTTTTGTATACCAGATGGAACTGGACAGATCAATCAGGCAGGCATTGATCACTACCATAGTCTCATCGATGCATTGCTATCCAAAGGTCTGCCATCTAAGCAATTAGGCAATTGATTTCAAACAAAAATATGCAGTTGATTTCAGACTGCATAAACTTTTCTTCCTTTTTTTTCTATCCTTAAACCACAAGATTTTGCATGTGCAGGTATTGAACCATATGTGACCCTTCATTGGGACCTTCCTCAAGCCCTGCGAAATAGGTTTCTCAACCCTCAGATCATGTAAGCAATGTTCACAATTTTGTACCTCTATTTTCCATAAGTTTGGTTTCTGATTTTTTTTAATTTATTCAAGTGATTCATTATTCATGTGACCTCAGTCAATTACAGACAGGACTATGCAACATACATAGAGACGTGTTTTCAGAATTTCGGTGACAGGGTGAAGCACTGGATCACATTCAACGAGCCACATACAGTTGCTACACAAGCATATGATTTAGGTGCCTGTAAGGCTGGGAATTCTTCAACTGAGACTTACATAGTTGCTCACCAAATCATCCTTTCTCACACAAATGCGGCTAATATTTACAGGAAAAAGTATACGGTAAGATGGAATGAAGGAAAATCAACACCGCCTCATTTTCTTCAACTAAACCAGAACTGGGAACTAGGAAGAGAGGTTATTGAGCCATTCCAGTCACAGTTTGTTTACTGACGGTACTTGGTCCCTTTGCAGTCAAAACAGAATGGATCAGTTGGGGCCTCATTTGATGTTATGTGGTATGAACCAGAAACAAACTCCACAGAAGACATTGAAGCAGCTCAAAGAGCCCAAGATTTTCAGCTGGGCTGGTAACCATAAAACCCTCGTGGGGCTTTTTTTATTTATTGAAAAGATCATCTATTTTTTTCTTAGAAGTATTTCTTGTCACAGAAGGAATAAGACTTACTTTTTGACCAGGATACACACACCTTAACCCTTTTTCTACTCCAAAGTTGAAATTGAGACCTGTAAGCTAGCTACCTGCTTTCATTACTTCCAAGTTATGTTTTAGAAGGAACTATTTGCTAGAATTGGTGTGATCACTTTGTTGTAATTGGAGATTATCCAAGCTCTAAGAAAAGTAAAGTTGGAAGCCGGCTGCCAACCTTTAACAAATCTGAGGCTACTCTGATTAAGGGGTCATTGGATTTTGTGGGCATTAATCAGTACACTACCTACTACGCCAGAAGCAATGCTGCTGGTGGTGTAAGTGGAGACGACTACCTTTCAGACGATGGCACCGTTGAGCACACTGCATATTTCTCTTGATTTAACTGTCATGCGTTCCAGTCATATCAAAAGTTTCTGCAATCACCAACTTAGAGATAGGGAAGTCAAGTTACAATTTGTTATAGTTTAACTGTTGGTTGCTAACTGAAGATGATCTTTGTCTTGTTTCAACATTCACTAAAGACGGGAGACCTATTGGAGATCATGTATTTTTCTTTTTCCAGCTTTATTTCAAGACATCTGACAGAACAGATAAATATAATGCTCCTAACTCTCATGAATTAATGCACTGCTGTTTTACTTCCAGCTTTCTTATTTGATACTAGATTACTGCTCATGTAAATTGCAGGCCAATTCTTTTTGGTTGTACATACTGCCTCAGGGGATGAGAAAATTAACGAACTACATCAAGCAAAAGTATAGCAACCCTCCAGTCTTCATCACTGAAAATGGTAATCTTTTGAAAGCCAAATAGTTGTTTGTCAATGCTACATAAGAAAAATCATGAGATAATCTTCTTCTTTTCATTATTTTGACAGGCATGGATGATGCAAATAACCAATTCATTTCCCTTCGGGATGCTCTGAATGAAGTATGAAAAGAGGATTAAATACCACGACGACTATCTAACAAATCTGCTTGCTTCAATCAAGGACTAATTAATCATCTTTAATTAATCCATGAATTATGGCATTTGAATTTATTGATTTGAGATCATAGCTCATGGATGCTTCTACGAAAAGAAACATTAGAGATTGCAAGCACCAATCTGCATAGAAATTCCACCAGTAGAGGAAAAGTTTAATGGCAGCAAAGACTCAAGAACAGGAGATGGATAATTGAATGGTTGAATTCAGCTATCACAGTTGTTTGCCCTCAAATTAAGGTTTGACTGAATTGCCAGTCAGCTAGCAGCTGGTGCAACATTTTCAGACAACACCACTCCACCATCTCTAGCAGCCACAGGAAATGACAAAGTTGTGTGCTATTGGAGACAAATTTCTACCGCTATAGAATTCAATTCTTAAAGTTGACAAAAATCAAAGCCGCCTTCAAATTTTAATCTCTTAGAAGGTGCCAATTGGCCTAACCATGAAGACATTGACAACGTTCGAGCTGATAACATTTCATTCATGTACATAAGTTAAAAATTGTCATCTTTTGTCATTAAAAAAAATTGTCATCTTCCGATAAAAGAAGAAAGACCCTTGTATTCCATAGTCCTTGGTGCTTATTTGCTTCTCACCGACAACGAACGCATTGGTAAATTATATTCATTTAACGCCGTTGACGTCGTTGTCATTACAACACGACATTATGGCATTCAATTCAATTCTATTGTTCTTCATATTGGCTTTTTAAAAAAAAAAAAAGGTTAGTTGCCTAATTCTATTAAAAACATTTAATTAAGTGACTATTTGTCGTAGTAATTACTCCAAATTTGCAACCAAAAAAAATAAAAATACAGACTGTTGGAATCATAATCATATTTGAGCACACTTTCTCTCCTCCTCGTCTCTGTCACTCTCTCTTAATTCACACATACTTAACTCAAAGTGTCCTGCACGTCTACATTAAAATAACCCTCCAATCCATTTTTTTAAATTAATTTTTACATAAATATTGATCCAACGACCCATTATATAAATAATTCAGCGCATAATTTCCTTCCTATTCGGATCTCTACCTACCAGTGCCATGTTGCTGCTACATCCCATGTGTAACGATTGCATTATATATGCCTTCCATTTTACTCGATCTATTTGTTCTTCTGGCCCTACCCGAAAGGTTCACTTTCCCCTTTTAAGTTTTCATATTGAATGAGAATTGCCATAATTTATTTTCTGTTGTGGCTTCATATATACTTCTCCTCATCAGTTTTTAATACCATAAATAAATTATGACTTTTGTTTCATTTTAAGGTTAGCCGTCTTCGTCCCGTTCGAGACTTCCAAAATTACAATTACAGTGTGTATACTAGAGGCGGAGTCACATGTAGACATGAGGTGGTCGTGGCCCCTCCCAATACCTATGTTACTACATGGGACATGCAAATGATTAACAAATTTCTGAAGGGGAAATGTTAGGTTTACAACATTTTTACGCCACATTGTATATCACATCTCTAATAGTAGTCGAGCCCACTAATACAATAGAACCAACATCTATTAGAGTTAAAAGGTAGTACACAATGTGATATAGAAATATAGTAAGCCTAACATTTTTCTTTCTGAAAATATAAATAATGGATTGTAATCTCTGTCATGTGGTACTACAAATCCATCCATATTATAAGATAAGTAGTTTAAAAAAAGGTATATATAATATAAATTACAGTTTACTGCCAAATACTTTTTTTTAAAGTTTAACGAATGATGATGACGTGTGTAGGTGAATGAAACGTGTTGAAAAAACGTGGATTATTAGGGGGGTAAAGTTTACTGTTTTCGGGTCACGCAGATCCCGGTTGTTGGATCTTAAAATGCTACATGGGTCATAATAGGCCGGGGTTGGTGTTTGGCGTATATATAAGGCCTTGGATCTTCTACATTCTCGGTCATCAGAGGAAGAAGAAGAAAAACAAAGCTCCTATTCTTTCTCCCTATTCTTCAGCGTCAGATCTCTATCAGTATCTCCAAGCACAGCGACACAGACCTCACATTGACTGAGGTAATTCCTCTGTTTTCTTCTCATTGGTGCTTCATTATTCATTTGGGCAATTGAGCTTTGTAATTTGCTCATTTGTTTTTTTTTTTTAATGCTTAATTTTTGGATCTTTGATAATGGTTTTCATAATTTCGAGTTGGGTTTTGTATATGGTGGTCTGTTATTCAGTCTACTTTTGGAAGATTGCTCATTTACTTGTGTTATGAACTTGTCATGTTGTTTGGGGTGGGCTGGAATGCATGGATCTTGGTAGTTTGTCACTGTCTGCTGTAGATCTGATTGAGCTCAATTTCTTTATTGCGAGCCTGAATCTTATCGTATGATATTTGCCTTTTGGGTTGTGGACAACGTGATTATTTTGCTTAAATTTGAAAGCATTCGTCCAACTGTTTGATAAATTTCTCTCATTTCCACTAAAATACTGTGGATCTGGAAATTGTAGGGCAATTTTCTCGAGTGAACGTATAGATCTTGTATGTTCCTCTCTCTCACTTCGATATGATGCTCTGTTTTGGTTACCACTCAAAACTGAATTCATGCTAGCCGTATGAATCAATATTATGCTTTGAAATGGAGATAGTTTTAAGCATATGGGACCGTATGGTTGTCGGTAGTAGATACCTTTATTCATTAGTTTTGTATTAATCAACTAGCTGACCTGGCCCTTGGTTCCCAATTAATCTTTTTCTTTTATTTTTGTTTCGTTCCCCTTGGCTGACCAATTTATCTCCTAGATAGATATGTTTAGATGTCATACTGCTTTCTCCTAGATTTGTTTTTTGGTTTGTCAATTCATTTTGTTTTGTTTTGGTTAGTTCTGTCATAGTGCAGAGGTTGTGGCTGGTTGTATGTATTTTCGTTATTGTAAGAAAAATGAACGGCTGGTCAGAAGCATTTTGTCTTTCAAAATCTGTAATAATTTGACAGTGACGCAGTGATTTACCATTTTAGTGCTTGAAAATACTGTAGCTTATCCCATTTTATTGATTCAGGTTGTCAATAACAGATCAAGATGGTGAAGATCTGCTGCATTGGAGCTGGATATGTTGGTGGACCTACTATGGCTGTGATTGCACTCAAGTGCCCTGATATTGAAGTAGCAGTTGTTGACATTTCTGTGTCACGGATCAATGCCTGGAATAGCGATCAGCTCCCCATATATGAGCCAGGCCTTGATGATGTGGTGAAGCAGCGCAGGGGAAAGAACCTATTCTTCAGTACAGATGTTGAAAGACATGTTATGGAGGCAGATATTGTCTTTGTTTCTGTAAACACACCTACCAAAACCCAGGGTCTTGGAGCTGGCAAAGCAGCTGATCTTACCTACTGGGAGAGTGCTGCTCGTATGATTGCAGATGTATCAAAGTCTGACAAAATTGTGGTTGAGAAATCAACAGTCCCAGTCAAAACAGCTGAGGCCATTGAAAAGATTCTGACTCACAACAGCAAAGGCATCAACTTCCAAATTCTTTCCAATCCTGAATTCCTTGCTGAGGGAACTGCAATCGAAGATCTTTTCAGTCCAGACCGGGTCCTCATTGGAGGTAGGGAAACTCCAGCAGGTCAAAAGGCAATTCAAGCACTCAAGGAGGTTTATGCCCATTGGGTCCCTGAAGAACGAATCATTTGCTCTAACCTGTGGTCTGCTGAGCTTTCAAAGCTTGCTGCCAACGCCTTCTTGGCACAGAGGATATCTTCTGTTAATGCCATTTCAGCACTCTGTGAGGCAACTGGTGCAAATGTCACTGAAGTGGCACATGCTGTTGGCAAGGACACAAGAATTGGGCCTAAGTTTTTGAACGCCAGCGTTGGTTTTGGTGGGTCTTGCTTCCAGAAGGACATCTTGAACTTGGTATACATCTGTGAGTGTAATGGCCTTCCTGAGGTAGCAAATTACTGGAAACAGGTCATTAAGATCAATGATTACCAGAAGTCCCGCTTTGTGAACCGAGTAGTTTCCTCAATGTTCAACACAGTATCAGGCAAGAAGGTTGCAATTCTGGGATTTGCCTTCAAGAAGGACACCGGTGACACTAGGGAGACCCCAGCCATTGACGTGTGCAAAGGGCTGTTGGGTGACAAGGCCCGATTGAGCATATATGACCCACAGGTGAGTGAGGATCAGATCCAGAGGGATCTTTCTATGAAGAAGTTTGATTGGGACCATCCTATTCATCTTCAACCTCAGAGCCCCACTGCTGTTAAGCAAGTTGGTGTAGTCTGGGATGCTTATGAGGCAACAAAGGGTGCTCATGGGATTTGCATCCTGACCGAATGGGATGAATTTAAGAGTCTTGATTACAAGAAAATTTATGATCAGATGCAAAAACCTGCATTTGTGTTTGATGGACGGAACGTCGTGGATGCGGAGAAGCTGAGGCAAATTGGGTTTATTGTTTATTCAATTGGAAAGCCCCTGGATGAGTGGCTCAAGGACATGCCTGCTGTGGCATAAAGGCTTGACTGAGGTGAGAAGCACAGAATCATGATGTATGTGAAGATCCCCTGGTGAGTTCAGTTAGTACTGAAGTTTGTTACCATTAGTGGAAGTATGCTTATCCTTCCTTTTATTTTTCCTATATAATTTCTTATTATTCCCCTGTTCTTAGACTTGGGGCTTATGTTGTCTGTGTCTTATTTTATTTTGTAATAGGATCCATAATACAGTGCCTGAGTTTGTCCTTATCTTTAGCGGAATATCTTCTGAATTTGTTAATTCTCTTAGTTTAGTGTAATAAAAAAAATGGGCAAATGAAAATTCTGTTGTTCTTTCTGTATTCATGGGTATCTGATGTGTGTGATGTTCTTCTACTTCAAATTTTAAACACAATATTATCATTCATGTGGTTTGGGCATATCTCCAATTCAATGCAATCAAACTGTTGATTAAACGTATTTACAATCAAAAGGTATTGGAATTAAAACCCAATTCCAATATCGTATCTTCCAGACCAAGCACAAAAGGGTTAAAGTGAGAATGTCGATTTGTAGACTGGTGAATGTGATTAAAACCATCTTCAGCCGTTAGCTTAGTTTTCAATGAAGCCACCCCCCTTGGCGTTCCAGGAAAACTCTCAAAGTGGTAGCCAGAGTTCCACCGATGTTTATGCTTCGGCTCCGCAATCAACAACATATTCATACTTTCCTCGTCCATAAAACCACCATATGATATCAAAACCAACATTTCAAAATAAATTAACAATAATTGAAATCCATAGTCTTTTTTCTTTATCAAAATTAGTAACAAAAGAAATCCATTAAATTTAAAAAGTATATATAATTAAAAAAAGAATTAAGAAGCAGATGTTTTTGTCAAAGAATTAAGTAGATTAAACCAAAAGATATCGGAAAAGAAAGCGTGTATATAAGAAAGAATTGATTGAAAAAGAAACAACATAGGAGAGGACGGATCGGATTTCTTACCAACCGAGCTGCAGAGTTCCCAAATATGTCCTCAAGCAACGAGCACGCCAGTTTTTCATGATTTTGCATTCCATATTCTGGGCTGATTTTGCATTCCATATTCTGGGCCTTTGCGCTCAAGTTAGAGCACTCTAACCAGAGACAAACGCAGTCCGTACAAAAACAAATTCATAATTAATTTAAAGAACCAAATAGAAATTATTGTAAGAAACGAACAGAGAAATTAGTCACTCATAGTCCTTATTTGTGATGACGAAACTGTTTGATTCAACCTCCACTTCAGAACACACAAATGTTGTGGCTCGAATTCAATGTACCGAATCCACCTAGCACCAAAAAGATCTTCATAGAATTGAACCACCCACATACCACTGGTTGGGGCCACCACCAATCGTGGGGTCAGGTTTGTGATGGTTATTGAAGCCTCATGCTCGACCTCAACACTCTTGCGGCTTTTCGTACTCGCCTTTTTCTTCTCCTTCCTGGTGTTTCTGTTCCTCTTTGTTATCCTTCTTCTTCAATGTATGAAGTAAAATATCCCTCACATTGTAATAATCTAGTGGCTTAATAATGTACAGGATATTACCTCCAGCGGCTCCCCCAAAATCTAACATCGCCTCTAGTGAAGTATACCAGCTAACGAGGCCCACTATTGTGCCTCGGAAGTTATGAGAATAACGGACTTCCCTGACTATATTCAACATTCCTTCATATCGTAGTGTTGCAAGAATATCTCCTACAATATGAAGGAACGTTGAATACAGCCAGGGAAGTCCGCTATTTCCATAACTTCCGAGGCACAATAGTGAGGCTCGTTAGCTGGCATACTTCACCATATGTGATTTTAGATTTTGGGGGAGCCATAGAAGGTAATATCCTGTACATTATTAAGCCACTAAATTATTACAATGTGAGAGATATTTTACTTCATACATTGAAGAAGGATAACAAAGAGGAACAGAAACACCAGGAGGAGGAGAAGAAGAAGGAGAGTACGAAAAGCCACAAGAATATTGAGGTCGAACATGAAGCTTCAGGTAACCATCACAGACTGACCCCACAACGGGTGATGGCCCCAACTAGTGGTATGTGAGTGGTTCAATTCTATGAAGATCTTTTTGGTGCTAGGTTGATTCGGTACAACAAATTCGAGCCACAACATTTGTGTGCTTGAAGTGGAGGTTGGATCGACAAATTCATCATCACAAACAAGAACTATCAGTGAGTAATTTCTCTCTTCATTTCTTGTAATAATTTCTATTCGATTCTTTAAATTAATTATGAATTCGTTTTTGTATGGATTATCACTGCAAGAATGAAGAAGGATGTACCGCCATGTGTCTCCGGCTACAGTGGAGAGAATAATTTACCAAGCAATAAATAATTATCATGAAAATTAATTTAAATTACCCAAAACATGCCACACACATCCAGATCGAGGATAAAAGGGTCAAACTTGAGATGTTTAATTGCAGAGCAACACCGTCATTCTCACCTTATCCGTAAAACCACAATCGGATATAACTTCTCAAAAAGATAATTTAAAATAAAATAAACGATTGATTAAATAAAATAGTTTTTTTTTTCTATTATCAAAATGATAAAAGCAGCTTATAAAAAAAAACAAAAAGAAAATTAAAAATTAATTAAGAATATGAAATAATATGTTTATCAGAATTAATAAAACAAACTTACAAATAAGTTACGGTGCACTCATATTATAAAGTAAGAATTAATAAAGAAATTAAAAAGGAATTAAGAAAGTGGATTAAACAAGAGATTTTCTATTTAAACCCCACAGTTCTCTTAGTTCACCCCATGTTCTAAGTTCACCCCAATTTTTAGTTTAAATTTTTACAATTTCTAAGAAAACCCCACTATCTTCCCAAACTACCCTTAAATACACCCCAAACTGAAAAAATAAGAACTAAAAGATATTTTCTATTCAAACCCCACAATTTTCTTTGTTCCCAACAAAAAAAAACACAAACAAATGAAACCCCAAATCTGAAATTTAATACTTTCTAGAGAAAGAGAACAGTTTTACCTCTCTCCAAGAATTGTAACTGGAATTCTAACACTTGGGTATTGTTGAGTTGAGAACTTGAGAGAGAGAGAGAGAGAGAGAGAGAGAGAGAGTTTGTAAACAGGAAGTTGGAAGGAGGTTTCTAAAACTTAATATGAATAGTGGTGGGGTCTGTAGGGTGTGTGTATAGATGTACTAGGGTTAATTATTAAGTTGGATGACCTTTTCTGTCTTTTTACATAATAATAAAACTTACAGCTTAATGATTTAAGTATTGGGGTGAACAAAGAGAAGTGCGGGGTTTAAATAGAAAACCTCTTAAACAAAAGCAAAACTGAAACAGATGCAAAAAGATACAAAATATCTCAAAAAATAACAAATATAGTTAACAAGAGAGGACTCAATTTTCTTATCGGATGTCTTACCAGCCGAGCTGCTGAATTCCCAAATATGACCAAATCGGTCCTTGATCTTCCCAACGAGCACTCCGGGACGGCACGTTTCCTCGGCTATGTTTTCCACAATTTCGAACTCAGTCTTCTCCATTAAAGCTTTCAGATTCGAGACGGATACAGGAATTTTCCTTCCAGAAGTTAACGTGTAAAGGTTAAAAAAATTTATGTACAAAATAGACCCATACAAATTTTCAATCAAAAAAACCTTAATTTATTCAAACTAACAGTAACTAACCAAAATAAAACCTCCTTGGGAAAAAAAACACAAAAAAACCCTCAACAACTAATCAACAAAAAACATCAATATTCATCCAATTCAATATATCATTATCCATACACAAAATCATCAATATTCATCAAATAAATCATTATAAAAATTTCAACAAATTAAAAATATTAGGCATTATCATCAATTACGGATTTAGAGTTTAAAAATTACTTGAATATTATGAGCTTTTTCACACCAATAGGCGGCGGCGACACCAGCTACAATCACAAATCTCCACCTCCTAGAAACACAAAAAACACCTTTATATAATGACCCAAAAGATTAAAATCAGAGATGGAGAGGGAAGATAATGAAAACCTGGGAAAGTACATCCAGCCCACAATCCATATAAATGAGGCTCCGAACCTTTTGATCCATTAACGTAAATTGGGGGGGTTTTGGGATGTGATTATCGGCTAGGGAATTTGGGGTTAGGGTTTGAGGAGAGAATAATAGAAATTGGGGGGTTTTGGGGTGTGAATGTGATCATCGGCTAGGAAAACCTTTTTGTTTTTTAAAATGACTTTGCTTCAAAACGACGTTGTTTTGGATTTTTTTTAATTTTTAAAGAAAGCTTTAGTAGAACGACGTCGTTTTGACGTCGAGGGATACCCAAAAAAAAAAACAAAGGATGTGCGCTGGAGCCTGCTGCTCGCATGCAACGCTGCGCGCTGGAGCCCAGGAGAACATGCTGCGCGCGGCGCGCCCCTCTGGGGACTTTCATCAAACACCTTGCGAGGGTCAATTTCTTCCACTCTAATGGCGGATTCCACCCTTGCTCCTCTGTGGATCCGTCCCTTCGAGCACCGAAAATTTGCAAGTGAACGGCTTCCATAGCAGTAGTTGGCGCCACCACCAGCTGTGGCGTCACCTTCGTGATCGCATTCATTGTCATTGATTAAGAGCTAATTGCAGGAGGAGAGAGATGAGGGAGAAAGAGAGAGGCAGTGGCAGATTTGAAAATGAAAATGAGGCACGATTTTCCTTGGGTTTGGTTTGGGTTTGTTTATATAACAGAAGAGAAGAGGGGGGGAAAGCATTCTGATCTGTCTATTTCAATCTTGATATTCAATATTTTTTTTTAATTCATGCTTTTCATACGAGTGTTCGTACGGGAAGTCGGCGCCCAGTACCATTCGCAAGATTCAGCGAACAACACCGTATTACTAAAGGAACCGAGCGCCGGTATTGCAGTTTCTAGTACGTTCGTGGCCAGTGCAACAGAGGTGTGCTGAGTGTGCTTATAGGCACTAGATGCCCATCACTGGGGAGTTGTCAAGGCAAAATATCAAGGATCGTTCGTTACTATGGGTATGTATGTATGTATGTATGATTATATTGGTCCGTTGTAATCAATGATTCTTTTAATTCAGGCTGCTGCTATTAATTCATGCTTTTTTTCTTCATATAGTGGTTGTTTGTAGATTATAACAAACTATTTTCTTAGGTTTAATGTCATGAGCGCATCGACATTTTGTCTTGAAATTGATAGATTCATGTGGTTGCTTACTCTGCATTAGATTATCCCTTATAGTAGATGAAGTATTTGTTTGTTTGTTTGTTTCTTTATAATATCCCTCTTTGAATATCAATAATTCAGTAGAATAGGAGCTTCAATTTTGGTTGGCAGTATCATTTATCAATGCCTAATCTATGATATTATGTTGGCTTTGCTACCTAAACATGTGGATTTGCTTGTTTGTTGACTATCATTCATTATTTCTAATGTTTGATCAGATTATGAGGACATGAGACGTTCTTGTTTTGAATTTCGTAGCTGTGGTTGGTTACTTTGCATTAGACCCTACTACTAGTCTACACGAAGCCATTTTTGGTTATTTTCATTCAAAATTTGTTATGTTTGTTTGTCTGTATTCATTCCTTTTTCAATATCAAAAGTTCAGAGTTTCAAGAGGATTCAAGTTTGATGTGATGTTAACATTTTATCTTATGTATCTGCAGAGTTATGATCCGATGGCAAAGAAGCTACTTAATAAAGCTGGGGAGATAGAGAAGAGATCGAAAAGTTGTCTAAACACCCAAGAATAGGAGAAAGGGTTGCTACCAAACCCTTGTATCTTTCTCAATTAAGTATCTCTTGTATTATCATGAAATACCTATATGTTCTTTGAACGCAGATTATCAAGTCCTTTGCGCCATCAGTCTATGGCCATGAGGACATAAAGACTGCAATAGTTCTTGCAATGTTTGGAGGCCAAGAGAAAAATGTCGAGGGAAAACACCGACTCCGAGGGGATATACATGTCCTTCTCCTAGGTGATCCTGGCACGGCAAAGTCACAGTTTATTAAGTAACAGCTACTGCCATCAGTTAAAAGTGAATCAATTTTCTGTCTCACAAGGTATGTTAAAAAGACTGGGCAGAGAGCTGTGTATACTACTGGTAAAGGAGCATCTGCTGTGGGACTCACAGCTGCTGTGCACAAGGATCCTGTTACAAGGGAGTGGAACCTTGAAGGACGAGCTCTTGTTCTTGCTGACAAGGGAATATGCCTTATTGATGAATTTGACAAAATGAATGATCAGGATATTTATGACAATACTAGTATATATGTAAATTTTGCAATTATGAAACTGACAGCCCCCCTCCCCCCTTTCCAACTTATTTTGAGTCTTTGAGCATTTACATTTTCATCTGCAGTCAGGGTGGGTATTCATGAAGCAATGGAAGAACAAAGTATTAGCATATCAAATCAAGAGCTGGGATTGTCATTTCTCTCCAAGCACGCTGCTCTGTCATTGCAGCTGCAAACCCTGTTGGGGGAAGGTATGCTGGAGGATAATTTGAAGACTTTTTCTGGCTTGGAGGTTGGAGGTCTTTGGATGGCCAAAGAAAGTGGCCCAAGGAAATTGGTAAATTCGAGCCTGGAGCATTCCCAAAACCCTAATTGTCAGTTATGAGGATGAGTTTCTTTTTCCTGTTATTAAATTCAAAGCAATCTGGATTTACTGCTTTTTGATTATTTATGGGATGGTAGTGGTTCCTTTTGCTTTTGATTGGATCTGAGTTGAAATTTTTGTTTTCCAATTCAGGATCTGGAATTTGGCTCACTGATATCTAAAAAATGAAAGTGATGCATTTATTTTGGGCTTATCGTGCTCTGTTTGGTTGCTGGGAAGAGTGGAAAATGAAAATGGAATTTGGAATCTTGTCAGTGGAATCTGTTGTAAGATTCACTTGTAGTTTTCTCAACAACCAATTGGGGACTTTTTCTTTGGGACAATTATTGTGATGGATTGATTTGGTGGATCTTTGGTTTTTGCTGCAGGTTGGTCTTGGCTGAACACTTGTCAAGTTGTCCTAGTCCTGTTTCTTTCCGAATTTGGCAATAATTGGTTATGCCAAGTTTCAAAATGTGCTGATTCGTACTGAATTGTGTTGGGTTGTGATCTGACCTTTTTTTTCTGATGGCACAATCAGAAAGTGAAGATTTGCAGGTGTTATTTTGGAAGAAGTTGAGTTTATTCTATCAATGCTTGTAGGAATCAACCGGACTTATGCAAATATATATATATATATATATATATATATAGAAGCTTGTATGTTATTATTGGTTATGGTTTTCGCTATTGTTGGAGATTTAAGCTGAAGGAGTTGATGATTTAGTTGGGTTATTTTGGAATTCTTAAGTCGGGGTTGCATGATTCGGACATGAGAAGCTCCTGGTCCAATAAACTCCCTCTCATTTTTGGCCCTAGACCGCCACTCAATTGGCTGCTCTTGTGCCTCGTTAGTGTTCTTGCACTAATTCCAGTGTTGGGATCATCCTCTTCAAATACATTTGACTCTCTAACTCCTACTTCAGTACCCGACATCTATACAAACTATAGGAGGCTAAAGTAGCAAGCTGCGATCTGGAGCTGAGGTCTCTCGCACTAGGGGCTAGTCAACAAAGGGAGCTTGGCCTCTGTGGCAGAGAAAGAAAATTATGTGCCGTGTTACAATGTTTCAGCAAACCTTTTTGTGGGGTTTAAAGATAGGGAGGAGTTTGATTGGCATTGTGAAGTATCAAGAAACAGAGAATGGTGTCCAGTTCACCCTCCTAAGGACTATAAGATTCCCCGGAGGTGGCCAGCTGGTAGGGATGTGATATGGAGTGGAAACGTGAAGATAACCAAAGACCAATTTCTTTCGTCTGGGAGCATGACCAAAAGGTGCTTCCCTGTTGAAGCTATATATTTAACAGCTTTTAAATAATGCTGATCTTTTATCTGCACCAGTGATTAAAACATTTAAATTTCTCAACTCTATGCAAATTGTATTAGTTTCAGTGTTTTCTTTTCTTTTCGTTTGTGTGTGAATACTTATTTCTGTGCAGAGTCATTCTTTAACTGCTTTACAATTTATTCAGGTTGATGTTACTAGAAGAAAATCAAATTGCCTTTCACTCTGAGGATGGTTTGATTTTTGATGTTGTCGAGGATTATTCTCTTCAAATTGTGAAGATGCTAGGTTTAAATAATGATTCTCAATTTCTTCAAGCCGGTGTAAGCCTTCTTTGTGAGTTACAGTTATGATTATCTGCTGTTACTTTCTAGGGCAGGGGTACTGTTAGATTTCAAAGAGGCCAGAGTGTATTAAATACATATGGGAAAATTTATTATACCCTTTTATTTTTGCAGGAGTTCAGCCTGACTATTTCTTTGAGGACTTACAGATTTGGAGATCAACTCTGAAAAACTATTGGTCTTTGCTTACACCCTTGATTTTCTCTGACCATCCGAAGAGACCAGGTGATGAAGACCCATTATCTCCATTAAACATGATACGCAATGTGATGGATATGAGTGCTCACTATGGGGGTTTAAATGCTACTTTTCTGGAGGAAAGAAAATCAGTTTGGGTGATGAATGTCGTGCCTGTCAATGCTCCCTATACACTTCCTCTCATACTAGATCAAGGTTTTGCTGGTGTTTTGCATGACTGGTAAGTCGCTGGTTTCAGTTCCTTCAGAAACTCTGCTGGCTAACTTGATATTTGAAGCTTCTTTCAGTGTAGCTCAGACGCACTGTGTTTTTTGGAAGGCAAAAAAAATTTGAGAATGACTAACTCTAACTATGGTTGAAAAAATTTGAATTTAAAAAAGCTAGGACTCATTTGTGCTCTTTATATCCTATTTTATTTCCCTTTCTATACATGTGTGCCTGCAAGTCTATGTTGACTGCAATTTAATTTTTGAGGTAGAGTCATAGTTGTGATCTATCTGTTGGTACAGGTGTGAACCGTTCCCTACATATCCTGGAACCTATGATTTGCTGCATGCGAATGGGCTGCTGCTCTCACATCTGTCTTCAGAGAGGTGCGGCATGATGGATTTATTCTTGGGGATGGATCGGATTCTGCAACCTGAGGTACTTTTATTTCCCCCTTGCTTATATTATATTTCTATACTGCAAGATGCAAAGTAAGATGAAGAAGTCTGTTGTCTGTCTTTCCTTCTTTTGTTCCTAATATTGATTTCATAATCCACCTTTAGAAATCAAACTTCATTTTGTAACTTGTCAACTGATACAAATCTTGTTTTTTTCTCTTTATTTCTTAAATAATATTGCTGGCCATCTTGGCATGCGACTATCAAGGCCTCAACAAGTCAATACATTTTCTAATGCAAAGAATTATAACCTTCTTCTATATTTCGGTGTTATGTGATGAAATCCCGTTTTGAGATGTGAATTATGGCCGGTTGGCAGGGATGGGTTTTCTCAGTGATAAAGTGGGAGCTATTGAGATGGCATGTGTGTTTGCTACACAAATGCGTTGGGAAGCAAGGGTGATCAACCTTCAGAATGGCAGTGACCAAGGTCTACTTGTTTGCCCAAAACCATTAGTGAAAAAATGATTGTTTTACTTCAGGAGGTTTTATCATTGCGGAAGTGTACAATTGTTTTTCCTCTTTTTGCTATGGTAATTTCTCTAATCTTTCTGGAACTCAAATTCGGATTATGTAGATGTAGTGCATTGACCCGATTGCGTTTGTATTTAGTTGTAAATCTTGAATTTAACTATGTTGTTTTTGTGTGTGTTCGCAGAATATGATGAATTTGGCAATGTAATACATGCTCAGAATCCGAAGAACCTTGGAGGAGAAATATAAGTTATAGTTGTACTAATAATAATAAAGGGCATTAAATCTGTTTTTTTGTTTGTTTGGTCGAATATTGTCTAATTCCCTAAACAACCCAAACGCCTCGCCACCAATTACACTACCTCCCTCCCCTACTAGGATACTAATTCATATATGGCTAGGACAATTATCGAGGCGGTGAAAGGCTGGAGCTGGAAGAGGGAAGTTTGGTGGTTCTTTTGGCACTGGTCTTGCCTGAATCGGGGGTCGGAGCTGAGAGAAAACAGCTCCCAAAGTCGGCTGGTCGTATCCCCGAATCCATAAATTTCTGGGTTTATATAAACTGAAGTTTGAAATATTTATGGTTATGCCACTGAACTTCTTTTGATCGCAACTCCTTCGTTACAACTCCGATTTGAGCTCACTACGTGTCTACGGACTCATCTCGCTGTGCTCTACGCAACGGTATAATTGAAATCCCCAAAATTCCTTCCCAATCAAAATTCTAAAGGTATAGTGGTCTTTTATTAGAATAAATTAATAATTAAATATTAATTAAGGATCGAGTTGTTACATCTCACATCCACTAAAATAAAATTATTTTATATATATATATATATATATATATATTCAGCACTACAAAAATATTATAACATGTCAACTATATAGGCAAATGATATTAAAAACATCTAAATAAATGGAAATGAACCAAATGATCTAATATCCAGTAAGCGTAGGTCTCAAACTACATAGAACTTGTCACTTGGAAGCTTGATGTTCCTTAGCACTTGATGAGCCTAAAATTGCCTTTGTGGTATGAGCCGCACTAATCACATCAATTTGCTAAGATGTAAACATATGAATTAAAGAGTTAATTAATGCACATGGAACTAAAAGTAAGCAATATTCAGATAATAGATGATGCCTTAAATAATCTCTAATTTTTAATAATATATATATATATATAGTGATGAGATTCTGAACATGTCAAGAGGATTGCAGATCTAAGAAAGCTAGCTGTCACATCTCGTGATTAGCTCCACCGTAACACGATATTGTTCGCTTCAGCCCCTCTTCTCTACCCTTATGGTTTTGTTTTTAAGAACTCACGAACAACTTCCCAATGGGTCACCCATCCTGAGATTGCTCTAGCTCCAACTCGCTTAACTTCAGAGTTCCCATGACTCTGAAGCCAGTGAGCTCCCAACAGGGCTCGTGCTAGATGGAGGTGGGCATGTACGTATAAGGCATATCACCCCCTCTCTGTTGGTTAACATGGGATGTTACAATCCACCCTCCTTAGGAGCCCAACGTCCTTATCGGCACACTCGCACTATACAACAAAGTGGCTCTGATACCAAATTGCCATATCCTAGGATCGGCTCCGTCGTAGCACGATATTGTCCACTTCGGGCCCCCCTCTCTGCCCTCACGGTTTTATTTCTGTGAACTCACGAGCAACTTCCCAGTAGGTCACCCATCATGGGATTGCTCTAGCCTCAACTAGCTTAATTTCGGAGTTCCCATAACTCCGAAGCTAATGAGCTCCCAAAAGGCCTAGTGCTAGATGGAGGTGGACATGTATATATAAGGCACAGCACCCCCTTTCCGTTGATCAATGTGGGAAGTTACAAGAGCTGGATCTTTAAAAAAAAAAATTAAGTGAAACCAAGATGAATCAAATGAGTAGAAAATCTCTCATTCCATGCCCTAGGAGCTTGTTTGAGACTGTATAATGACTTATGTAACGTGCAAACCATTCGAGGATAGCCTTGGTCAACAAATCCAGGTGGTTGATCTATATACACCTCCTCTGTAAGTATACCATGCAAAAATGCATTTTTGACATCTAATTGTTTCAATTTCCACTTGAATTGAGTAGCTAATACCAGAATTAATCTGACTGTGGTGTGCTTGACAACAGGACTAAAGGTCTCTATGTAATATATTCCTTCTTCTTGGTTATATCCTTTTGCAACTAAACCAGCCTTAAACCTTGCAACTGATCCATCTGCATTCGTTTGATCCATCTGCATTCGTTTTTTACTTTAAAAACCCACTTGCATCCTACCACTGCTTTGCGAGAAGGCAAAGGAACTAAAGATAATATCAACCAAAGAAGTTCTATGATCAAAAGTATTGAATGAGGGCCTAGTAAATGCATCAGAGAAACTTATGATTAAATCAAATCAGAAGCTAGTTCAAAATTAACATAAAATGCTTACCTTGTTGCATATGCTTTGCCCAAACTGAATTGATAAACAAAATCTGTAAAATCAGAGCCCACAATTGAAATTGAAACCTCAAACTTCAAATATAAATTAGAAAGAGGACTGTTATTCAACAAGGGTAAACAATGATTAAAGATGAATCAAAACTTTTAACAATTAAGTTCAGATAAGGGGGGTTAATAGACAGACTTGCTGGAAGAAAATACACAAACTTCGTGGAATGTGTGCTTATCTAGTTTCAAATTCTCAGAAATTTCAGCGACGAACTTTCGAATTACATATGAAATATGTGTACTCTTAAATGCACAACGAAACTAAAAGCTCAGGATTAGCATTATGAAACGATCAATAAAATGTATAACCCATACAAGCAAGCATTGGGTCCTCAAATGCCAAGCATAATTAAACAAAGCCTAATCTTTTTGGTGAACCAACAACCACACTGATTATTAATTAAACCAAGTCTAAGCCAAATCAACAACTAGTCCAAGAGTAATATACAATGCCAAATCAACAACTACCCAGTGACTAGAAGCCCATGGGTATTCTATAAATGCAACTTGAAGCCCATGGGTATTCTAAATGCAACCATTATCTGCACATAATTTAGAAGCCCATGTCTAAAATCAATTTTTACTGGGTGAAAACAGAAAGTAGAATATGAATTGTAAAAAAGAAAAAGGAGATATAGACGACAGAGGAGACTAGCTTAATCAACTGATGTGTGGGCTTCCAAAATTAAACTTATTATTCATCTGCACAATGCCGACACATCTTTAGGAAACAAAATTAAGAAACAAAGTTCTTTTAGTGTCTATACGAATTTGGCAATGTAATACATGCTCAGAATCCGAACAACCTTGGAGGAGAAATATAAGTTATAGTTGTACTAATAATAATAAAGGGCATTAAATCTGTTTTTTTTGTTTGGTCGAATATTCCCTAGACAACCCAAACGCCTCCCCACCAATTACACCACCTCCCTCCCCCACTAGGATACTAATTCAGATATGGCTAGGATTCCTTTTTTCTTTTGGATTGTTACTCTGTTTGCCTATAAAATGCCAAGCCAACAATTACAATCCCTACCGAAAGTTTAGCGTCTCTGGTTTTCCTTTTAAAAGCACGTATATATCAGCATCTCTGGGTTTCTTTTCTGCTTGTCAGCATAGCGTTACTATATTCAGGTCTTCGGATGGCCAGAGAACGTCGTAAAAGGAAATTGGTAAATTTGAACCCGGAGCTCCCACCCGAAATCATATTCTCCCATATACTCCCACGGCTACCACCAAAGGATCTGATGATGCAGTGCATGTGCGTATGCAAGTCTTGGTCCTCCCTCATCTGCAGCCCTTCCTTTGTCGCCGACTTCTGGAACGACAGAAACAAGAGCACCACTAACTTCCTTTTCCAAAAGCAAAACCGCTTCTTCTCCTCAAAAATAGAGGAGAAGGAGCAACAAGGAGGAGGGAATAATAATAATAACAGGGTTCTAATTCCAACACCCGTCGCCGAACTTTCATACCTGAGTCGATGTGAAGCTCTTCAACTTTATACATATGATAGAGTGCAAAGCGTCCATGGCTTGGTTTGTGCATCCTCTAGTTATGGTGGCCCAGTTTTCATACTTAACCCTACCACTCGAGAGTCCATTCAACTTCCCCATGTCAAGCACAATGCATTAGTTGCATACAACTTTGGCTTCAGTCCACTTACCAACGAGTATAAGGTTCTCCAGCTCATCAACTTTCGAAATTCAGATTTTCAGTTCAACGCATTCACGCTAGGTCAGGATTCTTCGTGGAGACCATTGCAGGTAGACCCTGCAGCAGGCAACGTTGACCTTCCATTTAAAATATGGACTGTGGCCATAAGTCCTGTGTGCATCAATGGGGCCATACACTGGATCGATAAGTACGAAAAAAAGATTGTGGTATTTGACGTTGGAGAGGAGAGCTTCAGCGTGGTGCCACTATCTGAAGATTGTGCTCAAGACTTTGTTGACTATGATGATAATTTTCCAAGAATAGTTGAGGTGGGAGGATGTGTGGCTGTGTATCTTGGGAACCGGTGGGAGCATAACAAGTTAATTTTATGGATTTTGAAAGACTACCAAAACCTTGTGTGGGTTAAGGAGACTATTACTGCTATTGAGGTACCCCAAAAAACAATTCAAGGTGAAGTTTTGGGCACAATCCACACAGGTGAGCTCGCGATAATGCTGCTAGTTGTCGACTCTCCACTCCAATTACATCTTTATAATATGAAGAGCAAACGATGTAGAATATTTGATTTTGTTTGGCCTGGCTTTATGGCAAAGCCCTACGGAATGCCATTAATTCAGTTAGTTTATAGCGATAGCATTGTCCCCTTAAAATGAGATGGATAGATACAATATACATGTGCTCACAGAAAATCTGCTGCATTACAATTTACATACAGGAAGAAAGTTTTGCATAAATTCTATGTAAGTTTATTATCATATTTGATTGTTATAATTTTTATGAGAATTGTTATGATTAAATTTATATTTTTAGATATGGTGGTTAATTAGGATTCCTATTTTCTTTTAGTCATTCTGTTTTCCTATTAATATCAGGCCAACAAACCCAATACATACAACATTCCCACACCATTCTGCCCCAAAAAAAAAAAAAAAACATACCTACACTATGGGAACACTCGTGTATATTTGAACACAAGAAAGACATGACACAGTTCATGTGGGGGAAGAAGAAGACAAAAGAAATTGTTTCTGGCTCTAGCTCAGCACTCATCAGCCGGCTTTGTGCTGGATGAACAGCAGGGATTGATTAGGCATCACCTTCCAAGATGATGCAACAAAGTATCGATTTTGAATCCGTTGAAAGAGTGTTTGATGTTAGACGGAGACTGTATTAGTAATTATGAACCACATAATTAGCAATTATAGATAGATTCTGGATAAATCTCACAATTTCCATATGCTTTGGATGCTTAACTAGTCTACCATAACATTACTAGTCTCCCGTGTTCTTTTTTCTGCCTAGTATTGCATTCCTGTATATCCAATATGTATATGCTTTGCTTGATAGAATTCGTCTCTCAGAATTGTGCTTACATATGGTTATATCGAATCACAGCTATCCAATCAAAATTAAGGTAATGGTAATGCTTGGCAGGAAAAAAATATTTTAAAAGTTAAAATAGATTTTGTTTTTTTAGTTAGTAAAATACAAAAAGGGGAAAGTGCGAATAAAATACGTACGTGTTTTATTCGGCAAAAGGTTTTCAAAATACAAATGAAAAGTTCGGCCACTATATAATATTTTAATATAATTTATTTAAATTTTTATATATATTATTTTTATTCAATAATACATAAAAAATACGCGTATAATATATGAATTTGGTATGTATCATTAAAAAATTTGTAAAAAATATATGTATTAAATGTGAAGCATATGTACGTACATGTATTGTCTGTTTGATTTAAAAAATATATATATTTTATCAAATCTTTAAAACGTGTGCGAAAAATAGAAATATACGAATATTAAATGTTAAAATGCTAATTAAGAATTGTAGTGCAGTTAAAAAGGTTCCGTTTGTAATTCGGGATCCTGCCTCGGAAAATTAATTATTATTATTTTTTTCAACCATTACCTTTTAGAGTGGGGACTTTATCGTAAATTCCGATCCACAAGAGCCGGCTTCAGTTCCTTTTGGCTTATATAGGGTCCAGCCCATATCAACGCTATCTCCCGGTATCAGATTAACCCGGTTTTTTTTTTTAATATCCGGACCGCTTCCTTTACAGAAAAGCACGAACCGTACCCTTTTATCTTTCATCATCTACCTCTTTCGATTGGAACCCAAGCAGATCGACCTAAATTTTTCCAGATTTCGCCTAATTTCTTCACATAATCGTTGAATCGGCCATTTGTTTGCTTAATTCCGAGTCTTCTCTGTTGATTAATCCCAAATTCGACCCAACCCTTGGTGTCGTAAAATTCTAGGGTTAGAACTTTGAATCGGCCCCTTTCGCTCTCTATTCTTCCGATCCGTTACGTTTCTAGGTTCTAATTTTGTTCTTCTTACTTTGCCCTCTCGAATTTAGTCCTAATTTTGTAAATTTTTCGACCGCATCGAATTTCTAGGGTTTCGTAGAGTTCGTCTTGTCAGAGGTTCTTTTTGTGTAAATTATCATAGGGGTTTTGTTCCGGTCACCTCCATATGGCTATTTCGTATGTGTTTGGTCAATAATTTATCGGTTTCGCTCGTGAATTGAAAATCTAGGGTTAGGGTTTCTGACAAAAATTCAGCTCCTTTATTTGGTCAAATTGGATTAGGGATAGGATTCCTAAGACCGATACTTCGGCTTTTATTGATAGTTGAGCGTTCAATTGTATTACGTAAGCCGTCTGCCTTTCCTTTTGTTCTTCCAGTCATACTCACCTGAGTTCTGAATCTGAAGAATTTGTTGAGGTAAAATCTCATTGTTAGTATTTACCCTGTCATTTATCATTATTATCTTATGCTGAAAAATAAATTTAATTGAATGGAAATATTACTGAGCTTAAATATTGATATTGTTCTCCAACAAAAAATAAACAAAATTATATTGTTCAAAACTTTATGTTAGTTTTTCGGTTACCTCACATTTGAGTTTGTGGTGTTTGGATCAAGTGAAATGGTTTAATTGGCCCCCTTTTTTTTATGAGAGAGATAAATGGCCTGTTTTTAAATGAAGATATGCTGGTGTTTGGATTAAGTGAATTATTCAAAAGCAAGTTATGAGGTGTTGCCGTTTAGCAACATTAATGGGTTGAGTTCTTGGCTTTGGACAATCTTTTATGACAGAAGTAGCATTTTTGTTACTAATGAAATAAGTAGTATTGTTGTAGGTATTGTCATGCATTATTCAAATCTGTCATAGATCTTAATTGTCTTGGGTTCAGGTTAATATGGGATTCAAAAGGCCCTTTGATGATGTGGATTTCCAGGAGCTTCCTTTTAAGCACCCGAGACAGCTTGAATTCAGTGATAAGCTTGCTCCATTTTCAGATGCTGTTTCTTGTTATGGTGCACCACGAAAAACCTATGTTTCAGGTAAAGAAAATTCTGGCGTTAACCACTTTCATGGCTTACATTGTTTAGATAATATGGCCTGGTTTTGAACTGGCGACCATAAATACTTTGACTGATTCACATTGAAATCTAATCTTATTTTGCATGAGACAGGTGAGGATGGGAATGTGGTTGGTAAATCTCAATGGCTCGAGGTGCTTGAAAAATATACCGTTAATGAAAATTCAACACCTGCCAACAAGGTTATTGGTACTCCCTTCTCATTGACCACCAGGAGTTGTCGTGAAGAAGAAGTTGGTCCCGGACCAGATGCTTATTTGCCTCCTGCAGGGGATTTCGAATTTGACTTCCCCAGGAGAACATTTGTTCCTTTCAAAGATGTTTCTTCTTCTATGGCGGATCGCTCTCCAAGAAAACCAGTTCCTGTTGGACCAGATCATCAGGCCCGTATCCCGACATGGACTGGACGCGTTAAATGTTTGGATCAGACAGATGAGAGTAATCTGAACCGCTTTTCCTTGCATTCCTTGGAATCAGAAAAGGTTGTTAATAATGCCAGTGAGGAAAAGCTTTTAGGGACTTCTGTCATTCCAATGCCTGACTCAAACCTGTCAGCACTTAAGTGTGATAAGGTTGGACTTGGTAGAACAGATTGTAGCTGCCTGGACCCAGGGACAGTCAGGTGTGTGCAAAAGCATGTCATGGACGCACGGGAAGAGCTTAGAAGAACCCTTGGAAATGAAAAGTTTGTGAAGCTGGGGTTTTATGACATGGGGGAGGAAGTGGCACGAAGGTGGAGTGAAGAAGAAGAGGAGACCTTCCTTGAGGTTGTTTACTCCAATCCTGCATCAGTGGGGAGGAATTTCTGGAAGCAGTTGTCTGTAGTGTTCCCTTCTCGAAGTAAAAGGGAACTGGTCAGCTATTATTTTAATGTGTTCATGCTTCGCAGGCGAGCTGTTCAGAACAGATCTAATATACTAGAAATAGATAGTGATGATGATGAGTGGCATGGAGATAATGGAGGTTCCATTGACAGGAGAGTTGCTGAATATGATGAAGACTCTGTTATTGAGTCTCGTGTTTATCAAGATGATCATGTAGGCCATGAAGAGGATTACTCTGATGAAGATGATAGTGATGATGATGATGTTGACGATGACGGCAGTGATGGTGATGGTGATGGGGGACATGTTAAAAGAGATTCCAGCGAAGAAGATGGTGGGATAGATAATATGGAATCATACATGCTCAAGTCAGTTGATGATGGCAAATTTGACATTGTAAGTCAGCATGGGGAAAAAACTTCAGGGTGTACCAGGGAGGAATTTGATTTCCAAGATGACTCATGCGTGTCTTTTGAGTTTCAGTCCAATATGCATGAGTCTTGTGATCGAATTGATGCTGGGGCTGCAGGATCTGCTTTACAAGTCACTGGATTTAGGAACGATCGTAGCAAATGCTTGCATGGCCAACCTGATGCATCAAGTGATGTAGTGGGTCATGCGTATTTGTTGGAGCCTTGTGATGCTAAAGTCTGGGATGCCAGGTTCCCATTAGATGCCATGAAAGGTGTTGATGTACTACCCACATGGAGTATGATTGAAGAGATTTTTGATGAAGGCATGGGGGATTACAAGACGAGGGATGGGCAGAAGGGGCCAGCTAGTGGCTAGTGGCTAGTGGCCAGTGACGGATAATTCTTTTAACCCCTTAAGATGTAAATTCAGTACAGCCCTTGTGAGGGCTAAGTTTTGAGGTTGGCAGCTAAGTTTCCATGCAAGGCAACTTTTTCTTTGAAGCACAGGCAATTTTGATATCCTGTGTTTCTTTTGTACAAAAATCCATGGAATCTAATATTCATGTGTATGTAAAGTTTTCTCAAATGGAATATTCTTCTCATTTGTTTTTTGTGCACCTCCTACCTCTTTATAGCCCTTTAGCAGTCGCACTTTGTTTTCTTTCATAAGAATCTTTGTCAATGCTCCCCTCCACCCAAAAAGGTCAATGTTCCTAGTAGAGCAAGACTTTTGCGTTTTTGACTGAAATAAATTTATACCCGAAAAAAGCTTTCATGAAGTTTGAGTAAAGAAAATGAAATTTAATTCAGACATGGTCGAAGCTCAAATGCTTGTGATTTGATTGTAACATGCTTGTTTCATCACTGGGCACTGTTGATTGCACAAAATATAAGAATTAGAAATTTAGAAAATATATACTTGCGGCAGCAGAGTCTAATGAGGACTGACATGCATGCTGCAATGCGACTCCTCATCATCAAGGTCAATGCTTTTTGAAAATGGGTGGTTGAATTCTTTAATATTTTTTTCTTTGGCCAGATGGAGTTCTTCAGTTGGATTAGCACATTTTGGTCAACTACAAGATAATTTAACAAACAACTCTTGAGAATTTTAAAACCTCATGGTTAGGTGAAGTTTCATGTGTAAGGAGCAATATTGGGCAAAAAGGTCTGCATTTTATACAGACGATAAGACCCCAAGAGTGATGGATTTTGCAAGATGCCAAGCAGGAAGTGTTTTAACTTCTAATTTAAATTAGGATATTTGACAAGCAGATCACTACAATATGGCCGATTGACTTTATCAAAGAAACTCTACTGATAATTACTAAGTAAATGTGTCTTCCTATGAATTGAACACTTCGAAAACCTATATATTCTTCAGGTGTTCGATGAATTGGAAAAAACATGTGTCATTTTAACGATGATCTAACTTCAAATTTAGCTTGAAGATTTGAATCTCAGATGTTGTATTCGATCATAATTAAACTTGGAAAATACATAATGTTGAAAATGTGGACTAACAAACAAAGAAACAAATGTATAAAAATGTGGAATGTGGATAGAGACTACGTTTTACAAAACAGCAGTCATATTCACATGTAGTGGGAAAGGAAATGAATAAAGAAAACCCATTGATATGTTGACATGCACTTGTCACCTATGCAATTTGAATTACATTTGCATTTCTTTCTTAATGGATAGGTTAAGGATTTATGTTATATTTAGTCATTCATGTGCACACGTAAGTTGATCTTAATCGTTAATTTTTATAAAGCGTGACTCGTGAGCAACTTACCGTAGCACCTCTCATAAATCAATAACAGTTGAAGTTCTCACCTTTCATTTGTGCTAATCTACAATTACAAGCAAAGACAAGATTAAGGTATAGTTTGGATGTTTCAGTTTTACTGTGCCAATATCTATTTAGTAGTATTGTTTAGTCCTCGAACCTTGGGATCCTCAAAACATACCCACCAATCCTGGCCGTCCAATTGACCAGCGAAGGCTTCTCGCTTGACTACACGTGCTGCCAATCTTTTATGCCCTTTTTATCTTTTGCTTCCATGCATGGAATTCTCCTCCGACTATAACACAAACTAAGAGAGGGAGACAGCTAGAGGGAGTTTGGAGAGAGAGAAGAACCTCTGAATCAGTCATGGTTAGCTTTGATTGTTTTTTACAGGCCTCTTCGTCGCCATTATTAGCGACCCATTTCTTAAAGTTTTGATCTTTTCAATTTAAACCCAATTAATTTTATTTTGCAACATTGAAAAAGGGATTGTGGGTACTTTGATATGGAATTTAAAGGGTTCCTTTTTGCGGGTCGGATCTCGTACTTCACAAAACTGTCACATCTCAACATTTCGATTCTCATCTGTTACTCACCTGCAATAAAGCACCAAACTTTGTGATCTGTTTTTCAGCTGTTCGATCTGAGATTGTCCCTTCACTTGCTCTGTTTCTCTCTGCTATTTGGGTCTGTTTGCTGGAACAAGCAAGATCATGGAATGGAATGCTGCATTCTAGTTCATTTGAGGTAAGGCGTGGTTTGCTGATTTTGTTTTCTTTACTAGTGCCTATCGTTTGGTTTTGACTATTGAGTGATTAAAAATTCAACTATGGAAGAAGAAGATCAGAATCAGAAAAAGAAATTTGTGTGCAAGTTTTGCAACAAAAGGTTCCCTTGTGGGAAGTCCTTGGGTGGTCACATCAGGACCCATTTGAATAAGAAACCAACTCTGGAGAAAGAGGAAGATGATGATGAAATAGCTAAAGCTAGGATAGTGAAGTTTTCACCTTCAGATGTTGTGGGAAAGAGCAAAGGAGATTCAGGGTCTGAAGCTGGTGGGCATTCTGGTTACTCTCTCAGAGAGAATCCCAAGAAAACTTGGAGGTTTGTGGATTCAGGCCCTACTTTACACTTGCAGCAGGGAAAGGTGTGCAAAGAATGTGGTAAGGGGTTTCAGTCATTGAAGGCTCTGTGTGGTCATATGGCTTGTCACTCGGAGAAGGAGAAGCTGATTAACAAGCTTGAAGAAACCTCAGACACTAGTGAGAAGCAGAAACTAGTAATGGATAGTCAGTCAGATACAGAGACATCAGCTCCAAGGCTGAGAAGGATCTCCAAAAGAATGAAGTACCAGAATCTTGATGTTTACTCTTCTATGGCAAATGGTTCTTCATCTGGTTCTGGGGTCGAGCAAGAACAACAAGAGGTGGCTATTAGTTTGATGATGTTGTCTCGGGATTCTGGTCACAAAGGGGCTTTGAATTCATTTGCTGAGTCTTCAGATAACAACTCTGTGGTTCTAGAGACTAAATCATCATCTATTGATATGAGAACTAGTACTGAGCAGGGTCTCAATTGTGCCTCGAAAGTGAATGATATTATGGGCATGAAGAGAGCAAGAGACGAAAAGTTGAAATCTGAGATCACTGTTTCTGACAATTCTGATTCTGGGTATTTCAGACGTGAACCAAAGAAGGTTGAATCAGATGTTTCTGTTGATGGGTTTATTAGGAATGGTGAATTTCACAAGGTTAGAGCAGAATTTGGATCTAAATTTGAGGGATATGAATCCTATGATGTTAAGTTAAGAAGGGGTTTTCATATGAAATCTGAAATGGGGAAGGATCTTTTGTCAAGGGAAGAAGCTCATCCTGATCAAGTGCATAGAGGAGGGTCTTTAAAGTATGCATTAAGAAAGACAACCAAGAACGGTTTTCACAGACCATTTACTAATGGTTCTACCAATGTTGAAGTCTGCAGAAACGCTCGAAAGAGCAGCAAATATGAGTGCTTGACTTGTAAGAAGACCTTCCACTCGCATAGGGCTCTTGGAGGACACAGAGCCAGCCATACAAAGACCAATGGCTACTCTGAGTCCATGTATGAGAGTGGGGAAAACAGCATAGACACTGATGTCTCTCCTGTTCCAACACCTGAGAGTAAGCTTGTTGAGCCTTGCAGTGGCAAAAGACCAATTGATGAAAACGTATTATCTGGCAGTGCAAAGAGAAATTCAGGTTCAAAGAAAAGCAAGGGACATGAGTGCCCATTCTGCTTCAAGGTTTTCAGGTCAGGCCAAGCTTTAGGTGGTCACAAGAGGTCCCATTTTGTTGGAGGCTGTGAAGTCAAAACTGTGGTGCTTGGGCAAGAACCTGAAGCCCCTCACGAGGCTGAAATCACTACTCTGTTTGATCTTAACCTTCCAGCTCCTATGGAGGAAGAAGCAAATGAGCAATTTGGGTTCATGACATGGTAGGTTGGAAGAAGGAACAAGCATGAATTCTTGGTGGGTCTTCTCTACAACTTACAAGTACTCTGCCATTTTTCTGTAATGTTGCAAATGCAGGCAAGTACAGACAATGTGGTGAAATTTTTTGTTTCTCTTGGGCCCCAGATTCGAAGTATGCCTTGCAGAGGTAATGGTTCCATTTCTGGTTCATGGACTGGAAGGATGAGTTATTCTTGCAGTTTTCACCTTCCTTAGTTTTTTTATTTGTTCTAATAATCTATTTGATCGTCTCATTTTGAGTGCACTGATCTGTTTTTTTCCCAGACTTGTAGCTATAGGAACTTAGCTTCTCTCTCTTCCCATTTTGAAATATTTAATATTCTCCTCACTGTTTTGGAATGTCTCATAATATTATTTAGAGAGTCAACAGGTTTTTAACTATAGCTTCTATTATAAAATTAAAGACAAGAAGACAAAATAGGACTATATCATAATATGAAAAGGGTAAAAGTTGGTAACATATCATCAACAATTTTAGTGTGACATACACAATTCCCTTAGCTCTCAAACTTTCCCATTTAAAGGAACAAGTAAAACAGAATGTCAAAAAAAAGTATGTGCTCTTGAAATTTTGACCTCTTTTATGAAAACCACTTAATGAGGAAGTGTCACTTTCCATCACCAAGCTAGGGCCCTTGACACCAGAAAAAATTACAAGACAAAATGAAATAAGGGGACTAATTGCTTCTCAACTTTCATAATCAACTCCACTTGTAATTGTGGCCATTCAGAAGTCAAGCACCATTTTTTTCACTGGTTGAGTGTGTTTTTCCCAAAAGTATCAAGGACCACCTGCTTTATGGGGAAATGTTGAAAAGTGCCACTAAACTTCAAATGTTGGGAGATAAGTTTCCTCTAGAATTTACATCCCCATTCACTCAGATTTGCATTTTCATCTCTGTATGATGAAATGATTACAGATGGGATTTTTTTTTTTTTAAACCCCCCTTACTTCTTGTAGTTGCTTTACCATGAGTCCTCTTTCAATGTTGAAAAAAGTGTTTCCCACCACAACTAAATTAGCCCCTTTTTTCAGCAAAATCTCCTGCAATAGAATTCAGCATGAACAGGGTTGTTAGAGATGTGGATGAATCTTAAACATGAAGCCTCAAATTGGATAAGGATATATATATATATATATATATAATGAGTGCATGGCTCAAGGTGGTTGCATAGCACCTGCCACTAAGCATTAGAATTTTGTTTAAATTCAACTTAGTGACATGTGAAATCTACGATGGCCCCATCCGCAGGGCCACTTTTTTTTTTTTGGGGGCCCAATAAAGCATTTGCATTTGCATCAACTCAGAATCAAGAACCACTTGAGAGGAAGGAATATAAACAGTTTCTGTAAATAGAATTATGAACTCATATGGGATGTGCTATTGAACACCAAATCTTTCCAAAACAAATCTGTATATTATTGCACTCACAAAGCGAAACAAAAAAATCCATGTTTTCTTGGATTCAGTGGACCCAACTTGGAAGGAACTTGGTGGGATAGGCAAAAAATATCCAAAGCCATTGTTGTTTTTCTTAACCTATGGGCAATAGAGCCCATTAGTACTGTGGGTGTTTGTTTCCTGAATTTTAACTTTATTTGTTTAGAATCTGAGAAATGTTTGTGTGAAATCCAAGAGCTTTGAGTGGGACTAGTCATAACCTATTTTTCCATTTTTATCTTTGCTTTGCTTGAGCAGCTGGGATGGGAATGCAATGTATTACCTAACAATTAAGGGTAGGGTAGCGTACCATTGTGTTTCTGATTTTGATTTTTTTTTTTTTTGGGGGACATCTCTCTGTCATGCCGCCGCCTTCTTATCCTATAATGTGGATGGATGAGAGAGAGAGTGTGCTAAAATCTTGATTATTTTTTAACTCATGGTTAGTTTTGTGCTGTGAAAATAATCATCACATGAGAGAAAGCAGTTTGGCGTTTGGTAATTTTTTTTGTTAAAAGTGTTGTTGGTACGGATTCTCATATAATTAAGGAAACTGATTTTTCCACTCCCCTTTTATCCACTTACACTCCCTTTTATTTTTTAATATTTTTTATTCACTTTTGTTCTCTTTTGTTCTCTTTTGTTCTTTTTCTTTCCTATTCTACCCTTATCTTACTTCACTTTTATATTATTATTTTTCCTACTTGCACTTCATTTTTAATATATATTTTTTTCAATGGATAGATGAATTCTTTAAAATTTTACAAAACAAAACAAAAATATTTTCCCCAACCCCTACAAACCCCCCCTCCTCCTTCCATCTCTGCACTCAGGCCCACCATCCCATTACCACCCACATCATCCACCACTGCACTAACCCCCTAGCCCCAACAACATCAATGGCTCTGTCTCCCTCGACTCCTTTTCTCTACTCCTCTCTCTGCAAATTCAAAAACCAAAATTTTATTTTTCATCTCCAAAGCCAACTTTCTCTATTTCATCTCCAAAAGCAACATCAGTCAAAATCATGTTTTATTCCCACCAAATTCTCAAAAGTCACTGACTTGTTGTCAGCGGCGGATCTAGGAATTTTTCAGCGGATGTGCAATTTTTAAAATCTAAGAGCTCAAAAAAAAAAAAGGACAACTAAACATCTTTATCATTTAAACAATACTAATGTTATTCATAATTAATTAAAAAAATAACTTTACAATTAACCTACAATTGTTGCCGACGAGGTTTCATATCATGAAAACGTCGCATTATATTTGCATTACTAATACAAGAAAAAATATCTTTCTCAATGTAAACAAACAAGCTATCACTCAACCATTGATTCCCCATTTTGTTACGCAATGGTATTTTCACAATATTCATAGCTGAAAAAGCTCTCTCAACCGAAGCAGTTGCAACGGGTAAAACTAAAGCCAATGTAAGAAGTAAATACGCATAGTTGTATATTCTATTCCTTCATGTATTCACCAATTTTTTTGTCAGATCAGTAATTCCGTTCAATGATGAAAACTCTGTGCTGCTCTGCATATCAACAATATAAAGCCCAAGTTGATCTTCAAGCTTCATGAGGCCTCACTCATTAAATTCTTGAGGGTAAAATTTAGCAAAACAAAGTATTTTTTGTTTGTCAAAAGCTGCAAAATTATAAGCCGGACTCAAACATGCCATACAAAGAAGCAATTCAGTATTTACCTCAGTGAAGCGATTATTCAATTCCACTAGTTGCTTATCAATGATAGTAAGAAATAGGTCCACACGATAATATGGCGGTTTGTGATTTTCTGAGCTTTACGTCTTGATCTCCCTTATGGTACAAATAAATCATCCATGTTAGGAACGTCAATATCATTTTTGCCACAAAACATTGATACTTGGCCAAGCAAATCATCAAAGTCATCATCCCTCACAGATTGTAGCTTTTGCTTACATCTTTGGACCAACATCATCGCATTCACAATATCTTGATCTTTCTTTTGTAATGCCTTCGACAAATCATTTGTGATTTCCAATATAAATCTCATCAAATGAAAGTGAAACACAAAGTCAAAAGTTTGTATTTCTTTCAACAACCTATTTGCTTCACCTAAATTATCTTGGTTGACATCATCAACAATCCATTCAAGTACCTTCACCACCGGATGAAACATAGTATTAATACAAAGTAAAGTATCATAATGTGAGTTCCAACGTGTATCACAAAAACGTTTGAGAGTAGTCTCTTGATTTAACCCTCGCCCCATTTCAAGATCATCAATTCAAGAGCTTTCATAATATCTTTTTGTTGTTGCTCTCTAAGTACATCACGACGCTTACACGATGCTCCAATAATATTAATGACACTACTAACCGTTGTGAAGAAAGTAGCAATGTTTTCATTTCCATTTGCTATGGCTACAAGAGCTAGTTGTAGTTGATGTGCAAAACAATGGACATAATATGCTTGAGGATATTCTCTCAAAATTTGTGTTTTAAGACCGTTGAGCTCACCTCTCATATTACTAACGCCATCATACCCCTGTCCTCGTAGCCTAAACATGCTCAAATTTGTTGAAGAAATCAACTGCTCAATTGTCTCTTTCAATTTGCTACTAGTCGTATCAGGGACATATTGGACACCTACAAACCTTTCAATTACTTGCCCTTTTTTGTTCACATAACGCAACACCACCGCCATTTGCTCTCTTATTGAAACATCACATGATTCATCTACCAATATAGAAAAGAATGTATCGTCAATATCACTAATAATTGCATCAATGGTTTCAGCGGCACAAGAGTTGACAAGTTCTTTTTGAATGTTAAGAGCAATATACTTGAGATTCCTTGGAAAGTCCTCAAACATAACGGCACGAACTTTCTCATCATGATCGGCAAGAAATTGCAAAAGCTCCACATAATTACCCTTATTGCTAGATGTTTCGTTTTCATCATGGCCACAAAAAGGAAGACATTGTCGCAATAAATATCTAGTGCAATCAAGTGCGGCAATTAATAGAATGCGATAATTAACACGAGCTTGGTCTGTCTGCTTGATCACAATGGTTTCAACATGTTGCTTCTGATTCATTAAATTTGTACAATGTTGAGTAACTTTATTGTGAAGACTTCCAACTTGTCCAACATGATCCCTAAAATTCTTGGGTCCCTTCTTCCAATTTTTAAACCCTTTCTCAGTGAAGACATCGCTTCCGGCCTTTCCTTGTTTATCAAAGTCGCATTTAAAAAGATAACAATGAAAACAAAATGCAGCATCTTTCTCTTTACTATACTCCAACCAAACAAATGAATCAAATCATTTCACAAGAAAACGTCGATTACTCTCCCCCATAAGTGTTTGAGGCATGTCATTTTGGCTTTTAGGCTGACAAGGACCCCTTTGCAGATAGGCTCTTCAGATTTGTTCTCGAAAATTGGGATTATAATAAGTCATTGGAGGTCTAAGTCCAGGGTCTGCAGGAAGATTAGCCAATATTTCATCCAACTCAGTGACCTCCGATCGTTTTGGACTACCCGAATTATTCAAGGGAGGATGTGAAGTAGGCGGATTATTTGGAGGTTGATTTGAACTAGCCGGATTATTTGAAGGAGGATTTAAACTCTTTCTCTGAAAGTACCGTTCCATAACTGTACAATAAAAACAAAATAAGGGTTTTATATCTATTACTATGACTAATTGACTATAATTTATCAATTAAATAACTAAATAAATATCAAATTATCAATTACATAAATAAATAAAAATTAATTATACCTCGAATAACGTGTCACGTAGCCTGGTATTCACTCGAGTTTGCTATTGATCTTACTAATACAGAGAGCTAAATAACCATACACACAAAAAATTAAAAAAACAATAAACAAAATTAGAGTTTGCTCAAAGAAAAAAAAAATGCATTCAACTTACTTTGGATTGGCCTACTCAAGAAGGAAAAAAAACGCAGGATTCTTGTGATGCACACACACTTTGATGAAATTAGGTGATGTTAAATTGGTCTTTTATAGAGAGAATTCCTAATACTACTTAATTAAGGAATTCCCAAAACCCAATTAAATAAAAAAAACTCTCAATTAAAACACAATTAAGTAAGAAAATAAACCATTTGAAAAGCCAACGTTTCAGCCTCAGTTTCCGTTTTTTTACTTTTTTAATTATTTAAAACCCTAGTCCAAAACGACGCGTTTTGCCGTAAAAAAAAAAAAAAGGCAGCGTGTTTTAAAACAGCTTGGTCCAAAACGACATTGTTTTGGCCAGCTTGGTTAAAAAAACATGCCACACATGCAAAGATGCATGCGTAGGCGACCTCGCTGGGTATTTCTCGAACACCTTATGTGCGCCCTGTCAAGCAGAGGTACAACTCCAAAGACTTCTAATGGAGATTTTCGGTGACCGGAGGCGCAAGTGCACCTCTTTGCGCCTGCACAGATCTGCCAGTGCTTGTTGTCATTCCTTGTAACATTTCTACTAAGTGATAACAAAGAGAAATTTCTAATGCTCGGGTATGAAGCTTTTCACTTCAAGGAGCTTTACACTCTGTGATTCAACTCAACCAATTAAAGCTTTCTCAACCCACCCCCATGCCGCACCCCACACAGCCACCCACCCACCGATAGCCATCGCGCCTAACCTAGCCACCACAAACAACCTTATCGCCTAACGATAGCCACACTCAAACCCCAAAACTTTTTAAAAAATCCTGGATGGTTTTTGAAGAAGAGGGGGGAAGAGAGAAAAAGAGGGAGAGAAAATGAGAAGGGGTGGGCTTGGTTGTTGTTGAAGAAAGAGGGGGAAAGAGAGAAACATAGGGAGAGAAACATAGGGAGAGAAAATGAGGAGGGGTGGGCTTGGGAAGGGGAAAGAGAACACGAAAGGGTGGGTGTGTAAGGGAGAAGAGAAAGAGTGTAGCTGGGGTTTGAGATATTATTTTTTTTGGTTTCAAAATATTATTTTTAAAGAATTATGTATTATTTCTTTCACACATCAACACCAAAGTAGATATTTCACTTGCCATGTCACTAAGGGTAAAATAGGAAAGAGAAAGAACAATACAAAAAAAGAAAATTGATTAAAAATTATTTAAAAAAACAAAAAGGAGTGTAAGTGGAGAAAAAGGGAGTGGGAAAATCAGCTCCTATAATTAAAAAATGATTGCCACATAATCATTAAACCCAGTGCCTCTTCAAAATTGATTCCTGCATAATCGAAAATAAAAGCACCTTATTACTGCTTTCTCACAGAATTTTTAATAATAAGTGATTTTCTCATAGTTTACCAAATGGGTTGGGTTTCCCAAAATTTTAAAAAAATCATTTATCACCCCAAATAAGAATACCAAACGGCACTCAAGATCGAGAGTAAACGATGCACACACTCTCTTTGGGGCGGTTCGATTTTCCATAGATGGGCCTCTCTCGAATCTCAAATTTATAGCGAGTATATCTAACCAGGCCCAAGCCATAATAAGGCCCTCTTTCTTTATTCGTTATTGTAATTTTATTGTAATTTGTAATACATAATGGGCTCAGAATATAACATGCTTTTTTTTTCTTTTCTTTTTTTTGTTTTTTTGTTTTTTTGTTTTTTTGTTTTTTTGTTTTTTTGTTTTTTTGGAAACAAAAATAAGGTGTGATTCCAGAAGGTACAAGAAATAAATTAAATATAGTGGCAATAATTTGTTGGATACCAATTTAGAAACACAAAAGGAAGTTTTATAGCAATGAAACAGCCAAAGGAGATGACTTATATGATATCTTCCTTCCTTCCTTCTTTATGACCTAAAAGGTCAAAATGTAGAGGATTTATTTATTTATTTATATAATTTGTGGTGTCACTCTCTCTCTCTCTCTCTCTCTCTCTCTCTCTCTCAATTGCAGTTGGGTTGATGGAGATGGCCTAACCAAATGTTTATATAATTAATATAAATTAATTGTAGTAAATTATTTTAGTTTTACAGTAGCTAATCAAATTCTAATAATATAAAACAGCTTTAAATTGATATTGACTGTTAATTAGTTAAGAAGATAGGCACACCACGTACGTAATCGCCCATGAATAAATAAATAATAACTTATATGCCATCCATCGAGGAGGGAGAGGAGGAGGAGATAAGGAAGTTGGTTGGTTATGGCCTCCCGCACATAGAAGCCGGTGAGACGCCGCTTTTATCTCTTGTCTTTCTCTGTCCGTCCATTCCCCATATTGATTTCGATTTGGACAACTGACTCACTGACTCAGGACCAGGACTTGGTCAATACGGCACGTGTCCTCCTCTGCTCTGCTCACACTCAAGACAAAGACTGATGAAATCAATTCAATTTAATTGTCGTGACTCATGGGCATGGCATTAGTTGCAATCAGTACTATTTTCGGCTAATAATATTTTGTCACGTAAAATGTTATTATGCGTGTTATAGTAGTATTTAGCGTTGGCCTTTAACAGAGCAGTCAATACGATTATTTTGGGCCCACTATTCATGGGATCCTTTTTTAAAAAAAATTTATAAATAGGTATATTTTTTAAATATAATATGAGGTGTTTCAACTCTTTTAAGTTATAATTGATTGTAAATTTGGAAGTTTTAAGTTCGTTGTTGAGGAAGGGCATTTCTCAAATTCCAAGTTATGTTGTGCTTTGTTTATTATTTGAAGTATTAACATTTCATTGGATTGAATTTATATAATTTATTTGTCTTGCATGTTAAATTTTAAATTAATTTGAATAAGTTAAATCTTGATTGAAAAATGATAATGAATCTAGCACTCTAGTGAAAAAAAATATATATTATACATATAGCGTAACTGCCTTATTTTTTACATTTGTCCTGGGCCCTAAAAAATTTCGGATTACTGTCCCTATTACATGAAGCCTTTCTGCATGACATGGCATCGCCACAATTTACCGTCTTTGCTCATTATCCTATTACTGTTGTTGGCTGCCAAAACTTATTAATGAATTCCCAGCTTTTTTATTTTCTTATTTTGCCTTGAAGGAAAGTTTATGTTGAAGATTTATCAATTTATAACCATCACCAAACTAAATTAGGCTCCCACTGATTACTTCCTCAATTATTTGTTAATTGACCCAGTAGTATATAATATATATATAGTCCCATTCTATTGAGGGATTCCTCAAATAATTTTATTTGAGACACTCTTTAGGGTTCCTTACGAATATATTTTTTTTTCAACGATCCAAATCATCTATTTTTTAAGTCTACATTTATATATCATCCTTTCAAAAAATTAGACAAATCAGAAACCATTCAATAAACACGGTGCTTCAAGAAAGTACTAAAATTTCAATAATTCAATTAGGTGGTCAAATGATATCGGATTCAAGTGAATTTTTTGAAGAGGTGATCTTTGAATAATTATCTAAAAAATAGACGGCTTATACTTTCAAATAAATTTATTTGAGGGATCCCTTAATTGAAGCGATATATATATGCAAGGAAAAGCTAAGTAGGTAGGTAGGCACAATAATAAACTTCTCCAGCATTAGATTAGCCGACAATTAACAAACAATTTCTGTAAAGAGCGCACTGGTTAACTTGTGTAATTGCCACTTTTCGCCACTCGGCTGGGAATAAAAGAAACGTAATTGCGGCAGCGGAATAAAAAAAAAATAGAGATATAAGGTGAAAAGGAAGAGTTAAAAAAATAATAAATAAAAGTAAAAAAGCAATGTCGGCAACGGCAACTAGAAACTAGGGCAACCAACATGTACGCAAGTCCACGTAACTCAGTCGACAACTAGAACTAGGGCAATTCACAGTCTAACGAAATCTTTATGTATGAAACAACTTGTTTCAAGGATCATACCAATTAACTTCACTAATTAATGCTAAGGTTGAAGATGAATATTAATTCATAAACCAGCCGATGAGGAGGTGCATGTATATGATATCCACAACACTCTTAGAACCATATGCACGTTCGATATTACATAAATTCAATTCTTCCTCTATCTGGACGTCTCCACGGTAATACATAGAAAGGGTAGTAGAAAATATAAGACATCTGCATGATAATAACGTGCGAATGTCCGCATAAGAGAAAATCTGTATACATATATGCACATTATATAATATAATGTTTAATCATCCAAAAGTTAATTAGACTGAATATATAAGATCATATCTCTGTTTATAATTAAATATTGTAATTAAACGGTGGACTACCTACATGATTGTGCATGAATAATTGGGATGTTTAATTAATTTAAATTATATACACAACAATAGGGATTAAGAGTCGCATGGTGCTCAGATCAGTTACATGCAAAGCTTAAGGTCATAGACCAGACCACAGTCATCTCCTCCGACATAAAGATATATATATATATATATATATATATATTTGGCTCTGTTGGATTTTGGAAGCTGCGCATGCTCCTGATAATACTAGCTAGTAAAGCTGAAGATACTGCACTGCAGCTGCTACCCGCATATGCATGCATGCATATATATTTATATATGGCGACGTTGACCAAGCTTGAATAAGATCAATGCTACACAACAAATAATATTTAGGTAATAATTAGGTCCCATTTACAAAACCCTCATCATATAGAATAGAATTTTGTATACGTTTCTTCTTTTAAGTTTGTTTTCTTCACCTTTTTAAAAAGTTTTTGGCTCATCCCAAATGTTCCCCGTGTGTGTGTATATATATATATATATATATATTGATGCGCATATTTTCTACCCCATTTATAACTCACTTGAGATATATATTCTTAATTAGTGCGCCACCTCCTTTAGATTATTTTTTTTTTCCATTGCAAAAAAGTATTTCAAGAAATGAAATTTGGCGGACGAGGCTGAAATAACATAGAAGGCTTCCAAGAATATAAGAACATATATATATAGATAATGCAGAAATTAATCAAATACCACGGCAGAGGTTGAATAAGAAAAATATATAATAAAGCATTATGGGTTTAGCTAGAGCTGCTGGCTTTGTTTTGGTTGAATGAATGAAAGAGGAGAGGAGACAGCTGAATAATAGATGTGGTGTGGAAGGATAATAATTAAAGTACGGGGCATGCAAATTGTAATGATCAAAGATAAGATATATAGTGAAGTAGCTAGCACTAGATCCCAAGCATAGCAGATAAGTTTGTAGCCAATGACAAGTACATGATGTTGACAGTGGTGGTGCATAGATACAGTTATATTTTCACATCAAAAAGGAAAGATATTATAGTCAAAATCGGGTCACATAGATTAAGAACCACTCTATATATGTATATATATACTTGAGGCTTTTGCTTTTCTTTTTTGCGATCTCCTGGCAGTCCAACCATGGATCCCAGAATTTAAAAGCTAAATTCTTTCGTTCATGCGCCTAAAGTAATGTTTCAATATTCCAGATCAACTTGCTATGTTTCTTAGGCTAGCAGCTAGCTTCATCATCATTTCATTTCTTTCTTTTTTTCTAGCCTCATCATCATTTGATGACTTAGGGTTTTGCTTTCGAAATTCTAGTAATGTGTGCAACCTACCTAGCAAGGTGAGTTGATTGTAAAATCTCACTTCATTGATTCGATTCGATTCAATTAAATAATTCAAGTGAATGTGTGTATAATTACCGTTTTACCCATCTCATCGATTACGCATCCCAGGAGGTACAATGTCCCCAAGAAGCCCTTCATCTGCAGGAACTGAAGTTGTCTGTGGATCAAGGCAGTGGGATGATCCTGCTCCTGCAGCTTGATCATCATCATCATCATCATCACCACGTGGGGATGCTAATTGGTGCGAAGTCGTTCGTGTCAAGTTAACAGGACTAACTCGCTCTCTGGGTTGAATTGCAGGATAATACATGAAGTGTGAGCTGACTGGAGGCAGCTGCGCCAAATGGTGGCCTGCAAAGCCAGATTCTTGAGCAATCACTCCGCCCCGGGGGAATGCAACAGTGTGATGACAGTGTTGGCCTTCGTACGTGGTAATTACAATTGTGGGATCTTCAGAGGAACGTTCAACCCTTTTCTTCACTGTGCATTTGCTATTTGTGCAGCGATAGTAGCTCCTGCAAAACACACGCTTCACTTGAGAGTGTAACAAAGAAATTAAACGGTTCGGATTATGAAATGTAATTTCGTAAAATCATTGGAGGACAACGTTATTCTCACTCTCCTCAATTTATCATATTCAATATATATATATGCGATCCCTGTGTTTTCAAACCAACAAATTGCCTTGAAACCTACAGAATTACTTGAAATGAATTCAATACTAAAAAAAAATTGTAAAGTTGGTCTCCAGATAAGTTAATTCAAAAGTTGCAGACCTTGGAAAGGGGCTGTTTTTGACAGCTTTCTGTCCATATTTCCGCCAGCGGTAGCCATCCTCAAGATGATCAACTTCACTCTTAGTCATAAATGCAAATCGTGGCTGCCGGATTCTCTTCTGCCCCTTCTTTTTAACCTTACTCCTACAAAATATTTTACCTACAATTATCACAATAAAAACAATATCTTGAAAATCCAAAAGGAAAAAGCAAAACTTAGTGAATGAATTCATGTCCTATACATATATACATATATATATTTCAAAACACACAGGAATGCTAAAATTACTTATAATAATAAGTCATGTAAAATTTTATCAGTTCTAACAAGAAATAAATTAAAATCCGTGCATTCTATGAGTTTTACATAGAAATCTAAAATGAATGTGCATTGTAATTCTTGTTCATTAGAGTTTTTCGAAACGAAACCGTAAATGATTTTGCTTATGTTATAGCTCTTACTTCACATGAGGAGGCATGCAGAGTGTAGAACCATGCAGTGTAGGCTCTCTAAGATCATCAAAATGATATGCTACATGTAATTATTAGCCACCATTATTAGGAAGAACTGTAACAATAAAATGGACCACAAATGAAGAAGAATCCCATCCAAGAATATTATGATAAAATCACACCACTAAGCATTGTATTAAATAGGACACTAAGCAACTTGGAGACAGATATGTCGCATGCATTCATCACATAATTTTTGACGCAAATGCTAGGACACTACAGCAAGAACAAAGATTTTAAAAATAAAAATAATAACTAAAAATTATTTAAAAGGCTGAGTATCTTCGTTCTAAACATTTTAGTAATTTGCGAGAACTAATATTTATTTTTAAAAAAAGACACAGAATTATTTTACCCAAAAGCGTGAAAAGTTATGGCACGCCATTCCCGCCGTAAAAACGGCAGTGTTCGAGTGCACAAAAACTGCAGCCCTTTAATTTCGCTCAATTCCCTTCTCGTGTTGAAAATTACGAAAATGCCACCCCAACTTGCATGAATATTATGCTGTTAGTAATATTCTGCTGTGTGTTTCTGTTTTCTGTGTGTGCGGAATTTTCTACTTTCTAGACCGTACGGACGCAGATTTTTGCAGACTGCACCCAAACTCTCTCACTCCCTCCCTCACTCTCTCTCTTTTTCATTTTCGAATTCAATTATTGATTGGTTTTGTAAAGAGATACCTGGCACAGCTTAGCCCACGGAAAAACAAGTTAATTACGCATTTAAGCCATTAATCATTGAAACCCACTCACGGTATCTCGGGCGGTGGTTTGCCGCCGGACCCCGTAGATTTCTCCGGCGGATCCTCGCTGGAGGTCGAAGAACCGGACGGGTTCGTCGACGCGGATCCGACGGCGGGGGCCGGGTCGGAGCTCCGAAACGCCGCGGTGCTGCTGCTGCTGCTGTCGGCGGGTCGTAAGCAGTCCGCAACAAGCTGGCTACTAGTTGCCGCCAAATCGGACATGTCGCGGGTTCCGATCGGGTCAAGTTCTGACAAGCCGTCGGGTCTGGAGCCGTCCGGGTGGAAGTTCCAGCCGAATTCGGTGAGGAGTGTGTTGTCTCTGACGTCGTGGCTGGCGAAGAAGTAGGCGCTGTCCGGGTCGAGTGGCCAGGTGGACTGAGTTGTGAACTCGGTCGTACTAGCTGGATCGCGGTTGTATTTGTCGTCGTCCATGAGAATCGACCAGGATCGGTTGAGATTGTAATCGGCTGTGAAAATTGAGCATGAATCTGGAGAGAGATGCCAGAGAGAGCGAGATTAGGGTTTTGGGGTGTTTGGTTGTGCGTGTGTGTGTGAGTGTTGGAAAGGACGCGTAGTTTTTGAACTTTTTGAAGGGTGGGGAGGGGCTTGAAAGCTTTAGTCTCATCAATGTACAGTTGCAAATTGCAATTCAATTTTCCTACAGAAGAGAGAGAGAGAGAGAGAGAGAGAGAGAGAGAAGTGGAAATTGAAAAAAGGAATCAAATTAATAAGAAGAGAAAGAAAAAAAGAGAGGGGAATAGAAAAAGGATAAGTTAGAAAAATCGCCGTCAACCTCTCAGTATAGTACGGGAGGCTCATATTTAAGCAAGCAGGACTGCCCCGCCCAAAATGGCCCCCACACGCTTCAATATATATTTTTAGACCAATAAATATTTATTATTATTTGTATTATATATATATATATTATATTATATGCCACTTGGTTATGTGGGATGCCTAATATTGCACGGGTCGGATGTATGGTGACTTGATGATATTCATACTGATGAGTTAATGAATCTCATACCTTATGTGTATGTGTGGTGAAACACGCACAAATTATCATTCTGGCGTGGCTCATTAGCAATGCCAGTCTCGTACGTGATAATACTACTATTATGGTTAAATTCTTTATTAATTCAATTCAATTTGAATTTTACATCTAAATTTTGTATATTTTTGCCCATTGTGCATCATGTTCAAACTTGAAAGAATCGTTCATCTTGCAAATAATATACACATTAGTCCGAATTGGGGAGAGTTTTATTTGGTCTAAGATTGATAAGGAACTTAACCAAAAGAGTATTATGAAGTTTGATTCATTTTAATGGAAATTTTGAGTCCCAAAAACTATATATATATATATTTTTTCTCAAGCAACCAAAAGAAGAAGCTATATCTTAAATAGTGATAGTGAAGATATATATATACATATAGATGTATGATTGTACATAAATAGTTGTATTGTACGACTATTGCAATGATGTACTTGCTTGTGCTTACCCAATTCCCCTATTCTCAATTTTTTTCATGCCTTTTCTACACCCATGAAACATCATCTTCCATGACTGAACAACACCAATAATTGAAATAATGTTTGCACGATTAACATTAAAAAAACTCCATATAAACACAAGTCGTATCATCAACTTTTAATCTGTTTTCTTTACCAATTTAACGGAAAATTAGAGATGCATGTGTGTAAAAGTGCATTTTTTGAAAACCTCATGATAAATGTTTCCGTGAGATGCTTCTAGGACTTAAAGTGATTATTGGTTTATCCAGAATTACTCGCAAACGAGCCTTTAAAGAAATCACCGACTAATGCTTAAAGTTTTACCATGATTAATATGCATATCGCATGTGAGATGACATGCATCAAGTGAAGCAAGTATTGCTACACCATGATTAAAAGTTATGAATAAATTCGTTATCATTTTCATAAACAATTTTTGAAATAAAGTTAATTCCCTTTTATACACCTTTGTTTGTCTTTCTTCTTCATTAGCGATAAAACAAATATTCATCTCCAATTATTCAATTTCCTTTCGAATATAGAAAGAGTGGAGATCTGCCCCACCCTAATTTTTATGGGTTTCACTGGATGAATAGAAAACAGTAGTTTGGAAGCCACGGGCTACGTTGGAATATCTGGTCCATATCAAAAACCTCTGACGTGGAAGATTTATGTCCATACCAAACACCATAATCATTCTATTATCTCTAATAAAGTTATAAATCTTTATTTATGGACCAAATTATTACTCAAATTAAAATACCATTTCCCCATTACTTAATTAATCCAAAGACTGATATCAGAATCTCTTAGTTTATTCACGCCAAAAAAAAAAAAGAAAAAAAAAAAACTACTTGAGCCTCAAGCAAGCACGTCAATTTCAACCCCACTTTCCAAATTACAAGTTTATTGTCAAAGAGCGAGGATCGCCTGATTCACGTTCCAGCTTTGCACCTCTTTTGAAGCATCGTTAAGGCCAGGGCCCACATGCGAGTGTGAGATACCGTATGAACGCACGTGTACTCTTAGAAGGGAGACGTAGGGACTTGGGCCCCACAGTGTCATCTCACAAGATTTTATGTAGATAACAAATTAGGTAACGTGGGGCAATGGGATCGATCGATGGTTACAATAACAAACATGAAAGCTTTGAAATCTTTTGAATCGTCCACTTGTGGGATTGTGGAACCCTTAATTGACTGGTTTGGTGGATCCCCCAGATATAGTAATAGTATCCTCTGCCCTTAAAATATTAGGGGTCCTTTAACCCTTTTCAATAAATCTTGATCTACGTACATCATCCTAAATTTTCAGACAGATCGGATCATAATAACTGGATTTCAATTTCGATCCATTTTTAGAATTTTCGGAATCTTGACATTCCAATTTCAATTTCTTTCTTTTTTTTTAGAATTTTCAGATTTTAAAACTTTTAGATGTCGAAATTAGTTTGGACTTTTCAAATTTAGAAATTCTCGGATCGGAATAGGAAGTTCTAATCCAACTTGCACCCCTACTTACAGCTCAAGTCCCATAAGTAAAATTTATTGTATGTACTAAGTTGAATTAGTAATCAGATGTGGAATTTAGCTTGAAAGCGAAGCACCTTAAATTATTTGGAAATTGTGAGAGAATCTGAATTTTTAGGGTTGAATTGATATTTTAGTGGGAGAAAACTTCTTTACTGTTTTATTGTCCCTTTCTTCCTATCTCACCCTTCATGTTACTTATTAAAGAAGAGAAATAGAAAGAACGGGACAATACAATAGAAATAGAGAAATATGTCACGAGTAGTCAAACATCCAAAATTTGTAATGTCATCAATCGAGTGGTTGCGGTTTCCTCCTCAGCATACAGTGCAGACCAGCGAGGAGCCTCACCATCTCCCTGTCTTGCCTCCACCGGTTCTATTATTTGGTAATTAATTTATTATAATTCTCAGAACAATTATTACCTTGCCAAAAATTATAATAATGTATTATGTATAATTAAAAACAAATTGCAAATGTTTGCTTAGTTGGTGGTGTGTCAATAGGCTATAGGCTATAGGTTAGGATGGGGTCCAAGCTACCATATCCCCGGCACAACTGGTGGAGTTGGGTCGCTCTTTACCCACCTAGTTAGCTTAGCTAGGCATACGATTTTATTTATAAAAAGTTAAATATAGATATAAATCCTTGTTGCTAAAACGGACAAGAAATAAAAAGCAAGTTGGACCATTTGAAATTTCAAAATCACTTGCAAGAGTGATTCCAATCTTATTTTAATATTTTATTGCTGGAGTTTTTGAAGGCTTGATAATATAATGACGCAAAAATAATGACCCAAAAAGAGCGTAAATTGTTTTTACGCACTGAGTTGAACGATACGTATTAATTGCACCAATGCTAATTTGAACTCTAAATTTTCTTCTTAATCTTGAATTGATATTTGTCTGTACATAAACAGAAGACACGGACTCATGATTGAAAAATAACTACGGGTAACTTTTAGGCCAATTTTTCCAATCAGAAAGTTTCTATTGAAATTTCAGAAAAGTCTATTTTGTTTTGGGTTATATAGGTATGAGAGAATTTCAAAAAATTTGGGACGGAGTTTAGACCTACCTAGACAGACATAATTTTTCTTTAACTTTAAAATTTGATATAGAAAGGAGCTGCAAATATGCCTTAAACCCACGATTATGATCCAATAACTCGTATATATTTATTGGATCGCAGCTGTTTTAGATTTGTTTTTGTTTTTTGGTTTGTGTTGGATTGTAGTAGCCATTGTAGATGAACGCGTGTGCACTGTGCCGCATTATCTTACACCTAAAAGAAAGAAAAGAAAGAAAAGAAAGAAAAGTGACTGGCTAAAAGCCTAAAACGTGGATCCTAGCTTCAATTGAAACTCCAGAATCAGCTCGTTGGATAAAGTAACATCGCATTCACAAGTCACCAAACCACCCCCACCACCAGCCATATAAATATAAATATATATATATATATATATATATTCCTCTAATATAATTGTTTGGTAGAAAGTAGAAATTTAAAGAAAACGTGAAGGAGCAAAAAAGCATTTGGAAATTATAATCGAGTGAAAGTTGAAAACAAACAAGATACCGCGTTCCTTGGATTAGTTTTTTCCTTCTTCTTCTTCCTTTATTTCGGTCATTGTCACTTTGTCATGACTCATTAATCTGCATGCATGTGATGTCGTATATAAATGATATAATATATGTATTCTACAGTTCCCAGAGTTTAATCTTCTTATTTTATAAGGTGCCTATCAAAACGTTATGGATTAATGTATGCTAATCATGAATCCGCGTCGCATCAAGCTCCTATCAATCTACTGCAATAATTAATGTGTTAATACATATTTTTCTAATTCAATTGAGGGAGGCCCGGAGTCTAGTCCCGAAGAAAAAAACCTTGATGATTTGCAAATTATTGGTCTCAGGTTTAAACCTCAATGTCGCATTCTTTGACAAAACAAAGAATATATATAACCCAAACTAGCTAGGCTGCTTAGGCCGTACCAAACATTTGCGGTTCATGTTGGTCATCATTGATAAGCAGCGCCATTTGTGATTTGAGATTAGATATCCTTTTCATCCCACTTGCAGTTTATTAATAAACCGTATTAGCTGCTCAAGATTTGTGAGTATTGCGAGGAGACCATTTGTTTTTTTTCTACTTTTGGTGATATATTGACAAGTATTTTAACCCCTATCCTAGTGTAAATTTGATGCTAAATTCTCTCCTAATCAGAAAGAAAAAAAGATGTTAATCTAAAACCGGCCGACACCGAAAAATTAGGGTTACAGGAAGTAAAGATTAGATACAGTGCTCAATTATATAAGCAAAAGTGGGTCAAGGGAATTATACCAAGATTAACCAGAAGCATTGAACCTTGATGCATATATAATCATAAGTTTCCATTGTTAGTAAATTATAATGATTACACTCATAGTGGAGGCACAAATGCCATGATTCTAGCTTCAACAACCATTTTTTGTTCCCTCTGCGAAACCCTAACTGAAAGTGACACACAGACACATTTAGGCCAAAAGATATTCTTCTGCAGAATCTTAACTGCTCACAAAAAAATATGCATGTCGGGGAAGTGAAATTTATACCAAATCATCATATGTATATGCATGAATGAACCAAATGCTAGCTAGCTTTCATGCACAAATAATTGTTGGAGTGTACCTTTTTTATATTTTAACTTTAGCTTTAGAATCATTTTTAATTAAGTGGGGTTGCTTTATGATATTATACATAATGCACTGCTCTCTCTCTCTCTCTCTCACACACACACACACACACATCTCTCTGCTAGCTATGAAATTGAAGGATGGACCACCTCGCAAAAGTTTAATTTCCTTCCACTTGTTTAATTCAAAAGGGTTTCACACCTTTTACATATAAAGAGCCTAATCACATCATAAGCATAACATATGATCCGGGAAAAAAAAAACTTAATTACATTCTGTAATCAAGATAATAATCTCTATTTCTGCATGAGATCGATGGCTTGAAAAATCGTACGTTCCAACAGGTAGCTAGGTAGGGCAAAACAAACACAAGGAGCCCTAGCTATTTCACACTCGTGAACTATCTATATATAGGTAGGGCAAGTTCCACTAGAATTCTGATCGTGCTTGGGATATCTTTAAGTCATGTCTATGAGTTTTCCCGTCCGCACCTTTTTACGCTTTAGTTTTTTCTGTGCGTAATTATAGTTGGAATGGGGTGGAGATGGACCAGATTACATCAGTTGCAGTTAACAATCGAATTATTAAAGTAGTGTGTTTAAAAGTGGTGTTGTTGGCCTAGGAACTCTAGGTCATAGGTGAGTTGTATATGCATGTCAATAAAGAAATCAAGAGAATGAGTTCCAGAACAACTTTTTTTTATAATAAAGGAATCATATTCCCATAGACATGTCTAAGTAGGGTAGATTTATGAACTTTTTTGTATTTCTTCTCTCTATTGGAATATAAATTATTAACTTATGAGTCTTTAATAGTGTAGATGATAAGATTAATATTCAAGCATTTTATAATATGAAATTAAGGACAATTATGATTGTAATGAACAAATAAATGATTAATCAAAATGAAATGATATTATGAAGTGGGCTAAACTGAGTAGTTAGTATCATATTAACTTATTAACCGGTTTGCACTTAAATGCTCCTATTCGAATTATTTTATAACATTTTGTGAAGGGCCCCCTCTAATGCAAAATCCTAGCTCCGCCACTGCTTTTGAGATTTCCATAAAGTTGTTTATTATGAAGCATTTTTTTAATACAAATTTATAAATAAAACCAATTTTAGACATGTATTTATAAAAAAAAAAACCCAAACACTATTTAAACATAGAAACACACCCAAAATCAACCACAAAATCAACAATTGTATATTTTTTGGGTGTGTTTATAAATGAGTTTTGAGTGTGTGTAATGATGGGTTTTGGGTGTATTTATAAAGTGTTTTGGGTGTTGGGTCTTTTTATAATTGCAGCCCCCATTTTGGGTGTTTTAGTGAAACTCCCTTTTTTTAATTTTTATAATAAACACAAGACAATAACAAAAAAACTAATTAACAAATAACAATAAAACTTGAATTTTGAGCATCTTTTCTTTAACTTGAAACTTCTAATTGTAAAGAACAGGAATCTTTATCAATTTTTTTGTTGAATTAAATAATGAATAAAAAGAAGTTAATAAAGAAGTGTATAATTTATTATAAAATTTATACATCTATATCTATCTATAAAAAAGGAAGAACCTTGAAAGATCTGATAAATAAATAAAAATATTGAAAGAAAGGCACTGGTCTAGTCTTGTGGAGGATTGTTTTCCAACTCGGTGTTTGAGAAGAAGTGAATCACAAAAAATAAAAATAAAAATTTGCTTGCATTTGATAGTCTTCTTGTGTTGTGTTTGATATCCTTTTTGCTTTTTGATTTTTGATTTTATTTTTATGTGGATGTTGGTTTATCTTTGTTTAATTTCCTTATGGTTGGTTTTTCTTTTGTTATATTATATAATATATATATATTTGACTTTGTTTTCCAAGTAAGGAAGTTTCCTTGAGAGTATCGAAAAGTGATTTGTGCTATGATGCCACCATATCAGGAACGGCTCCTTCTAGTTTTGAAGGTTTGGTTCCTTTTTTCAATATTTATTATTATTTTTAAATATACACATATAGGGGCTGTAAAACAATTGTGTGCCCTTATCAGCTTTGGGCGGCCTGGGCTAGGGCCGCCTATGAGTTTTAGTCATCAACCTCTAATGAATATATAGTCCTTTTTCATCCTCTAAGTTAGACAACAATATTCAGAATATGCCTTGATTGCACATGAAATGTTGCCAACTTTGCTAGTCTAGTCTTATCATCCCTAACAAACGAGGCCTAAAGTTAAATATTCGTCCCATAAAGTAGATTTTAATTTATAGTCAAAAAGAGCTGCTTTAGAAAGGCAGAATAGCATGCGAAAGAGAGAATACCTTTTAAATTTAATCACTTAAAAAAGGTATTCTCTCTTGCGCATACTCCTCTGCCTATGACTAGGATATGTGGAATAGTATTTTATACATGTGTGCTTGGGTTGGATTTCAAAAGCAATCGATTTGTTTCAAAGAATAGCACTTGATAAGGCCATTATTTTTTAAAGTAGCTAATTAAAAGATTAAGAGAAAAGAGAGCTCACTAAGTAGGGGTTTATTTGGCTAGGCTGACCTATATAGGTGAGTGAATGTGTTAAGTTATTAACAACCGAGCTTAATTAGGCTAATTACAATTGATTACTTTAGGGTAAGACAACAGGTTCAATCCTCCATATGTCTCTTGCGTATTCATGAATGGTACGGTCACTGCTGAACTTGTATGAACCAGCTGTGTTCAAGATCGACATCTTTGTCCATCTCTGCATCATTATATATCTCATATTAATTATGAATGCAAAAAGAAAATCTTCAACAAGGAAAATGATAATAATAAAGGTGAATGCAACAAAAACACAAATATAAATAGTCACACCTTTTGGTCTCGATATGCTTCATCAACTTTGTCTTGGCACTCTAAATAACTAGGGAAGTCTTTGCCAACAAGAAAATAATCAGCACGGCCATAACCTTCATTTCCTTCCAAAGATCCCATAAGTTCGTCATAGTTGTAGGGACCAAAAACACCACTTCTCACATATGCTTTTACTTCTTCGAACCGAGGGTCAGCCACAAACTGCGCGCGCATACACACATATATATATATATATATATATATTATTCACACGAAAATATATATTTAAACATCAAACAACAAATCAAGAGCTCTAATCTAGTAGTATGTTAACTGAATGATACCTTTCCTTGAGCTCTTTCATTCCTTAGCCCGGCAATTTCATGAGCATGTGCACCAAAAAGGAAAAAGTTGTCCTCTCCAACCTCTTGCCTTATTTCAACATTAGCACCATCTAAAGTTCCAATTTGTATGCACCCGTTCATTGCAAACTTCATATTGCTGGTTCCACTCGCCTCCATTCCTGCAGTGCTGAGACAGACAAAGTTTTTGATGGCTCAATGATCTGCAAGCAATTGGACAATTGAAGCAATTCTTGTATGAAATGCTTGTAATTAGAAACCTGATATGCTGAGACAGCTCACTACCAGGAATGAGCACTTCCGCCACGCTGACATTGTAGTCAGGAACAAATACAACCTATAATTGCAAGATCAAAGATAAATAATGTAGTAAAAGAATAATTAGTTCATCACTGAGAACATGATGGTGAAGCTGGTATTGTTTGTGAGCCAAAACGTGCCTTCAAAAGGTCACCTATCTCTTGATCGTTGTTCACAGTGGCTCCCACATCTGTGATGAACTTCACGATCCTTTTGGCTTGGACATATGTAGCGAATGCCTTTCCTCCAAATATGCATACCCGTGGAACAAACCTTGCTTTTCTTTCATCAGGACTCATTTCCTTCATTTTTTTGTAGCGATTAACGATTCCCAGGATGTTCAATAGCTGCCGTTTATATTCGTGAATGCGCTTCACCTGAAATTGTGTAGATTTACTTTATCCTCTTCTTTCCAGAGCTTACAACAAGAGTATAATAAACTGAGATTGCTGTACAATATCAAAATGAGTTGCATGATTCGACTAAAAAAAAAAAAAAGAGTTGTATGATGAGCAAAAGCAAGGCCAAGGCAATCCCGTTGCTCAAAGAAATTGCTTCATCTTTGCCAACACATTGACTTGGATAAAGTTCTTATGAGCCAAAAATTGCTTCATCTTTGCCAGCAAAACAGAGCAAATATTTGAGAGGCAGAGAATGACCTGTACATCAAACATTGCATCAGGGTTGACTAGATAACCAGTTTTTTCCTTGAGGAAGGATGCAACCTTTATCTTGTTTCTCCTTTTTGCTTCCCTCCATTCAGATTGGAGATCTTCATTATCAGCAAACTGTTGAGAAAGATTCAAAAATAAATAATCACTCGGAGAGTTTAATATAAGAAAAATCACATGACAAGCAGAAATATTCAAACAGTTACAAGTCCGGATATGATGTTTTACCTTTCCAAGGGTCACCAAGATTTCAGTATCTTTTACCCAGTCTTCTGTTCCAGTCCACTTGGTTATAATTTTACTTAGATCTGGATTGCAGAATCGAATCCATCTTCTTGGTGTCACCCCATTTGTCTTGTTTTGAAATTTCTCAGGCCACAACTGCCAGAAGTAATGTACGTGAAAACAAGTTTAGAGAAAACATGCAATTAATAATAATCGGCTACCAGTAACACTTCAAGTTGTTGTAGGAATAGGATGGTTATGGTGAAACAAAGAACAAAAAGTAGCCGTTTGATGTTTATACCATATAAAAATCGTTAAATACTTCATTCTTCACTATTTCACTATGAATCTCAGCGACCCCATTTACTGCATGTCCACCAGCAACACATAGATTAGCCATTCGAACCATCTTTGGCAGTTTAGGATCTGGTTCAAATGTAACCTCCTTTTTCTTCTCGCTGTCCAGTCCTTCCGATTGAGCTTCTTCATCAGTAGCTTTAGCTTCTTTATCAACTTCCTCAATGTGATCAACCGCAGAACTTTCTTCTGATTTACTCAGAATTTCGAGGACAGAGTCAGGTAACTCGATATTATCAAGAATTCTCATTTCTCTCAGTTTTTGTACCAATAAGTCAAGATCCTCCGTGCCATACTCAGCAATAATGGTATGAATTAGCTGGCCAAGACATCACATATGTTAGTATGGTACAAAGTAAAGAATAAATAATTTGTTCTATACAATAAAAATATTGAGACTGATAAATATGTATGTATAGGTGCTTCAGCACATTTGCACTTGTCCAGCAGTAAGAATACTTGATGAAGATTTGGTTCTGATTAAAATTTGAAGCGTATGGCCTCAAATATTACCTCCTCGTCAATCAGTTTTATGATTTCAACATGCCGAGGAAGCAGTTCTTGTATAAGCTGCAAACTCCATTTCTCCAATGCCTCAGGTAGAACTGTATGGTTTGTGTATGCAACAGTTCTGGCATAATAGTTTTGAATTAAAAAATTATGAGTGCAATTCGTATAAGTAACAATGAGGATTCAATGCATTGTGCCTGTGTGTATATCAGATCACAAGGAATGCACCAACTTGGAGCTAAAGAGCTAATAAATTAATGCACATCTACTGAGAAAATACCAAGAAAGGAAGTACCTTCGAGTAATATCCCAGGCTTCCTTCCAGCTCAAGCCCTTCACATCCATCAATATTCTTATCAACTCCGGAATGCAGAGTGTTGGATGAGTATCATTCATCTGCACTGCAACCTTTTCCGGGGAACTCTTCCCATTTCACTGGCTCCCTTGATCTCCTTTCAAAACGTGCAATTATATCTTGGAGAGAAGCAGAACACAAAGTATACTGTTGCTTCAATCGAAGGGATTTTCCCTCCACAGATTCATCCCCAGGGTACAATATATAACAGATCTAATCAGGAAAAGGGATTAAAATAACCATTGTTAGTTGGTTATGGCAGTTCCCGAGCATACAAAATTAAAGCAACACAATGTAAAGCAAATTTGGAAGAAGAAGCTTAATGATTCTGATGAGCTCATCCAAACCTTCTCAGCATTCTTTATAGCTGCATATGCCTTGGCATGGTCACCAGTGTTGAAAGCATGTAAGTCAAATTCTTCTGGTGCAACTTTTGTGGACCATAGTCGAAGGTTTATGGTGGTTTTAGTCTTATATCCTGGTATGGGGACATCATAGGCAACGGCCATGACATTTTCTCCCCCAATCCATTGCTTATTTCCATCTGGGCCCGAAACAACTTCGCCATAGAATTTCACAGGATAGCTAACATCATTTCTTGGAATTTCCCACGGATTTCCCATCTGATAAGAGATACTTTAATCAATTAACAGGTATCATATAAATCAATACCATGTGTGACCCTTTAAAAATCACTGAATTACCCTTAAAGAGCATAAGAATAAAGGAAAAGTTTCTTGCATAACAATGCAAAAGATGATCAAACCTCCAGCCAATTTTCAGCAACTTCCTCCTGCCCATCTTTTGTAATGTGCTGCTTAAACAAGCCATACTTGTATCTCAGCCCATATCCCCATGCAGGGTAATTTTGGGTGGCCAGGGAATCCAAAAAGCATGAAGCAAGTCTCCCCAGTCCCCCATTTCCAAGAGCAGCATCTGGTTCCTGTCAATCAAGATTTAACAACACAGAATTTAGAGATTTCCAAAGTAAAGGATAGTGTTAGTTAAGTCTACTCAAACGAAAGTGAAACGGAAGTTGCAATGAACTAATGTAAAAGTGATTCGGTACCATACGATGAAATCATAACTCAATCAAATGGTCAGTGAATCTGACCTGCGTAGCTACATCCTCTAGATTGTGCCCTAGCTTTTTCAAAGCCTCCGTATAAGCCCCAGAAAGCTCTAAATTACCAACTGCATTTAGCAATGCTCTACCCTGCAACAATTTAAAAACGTAACAGATAATAATACCCCTTACTCTTAGCAAGTAATATATACACCACAAGAAATTTTCAGCCTTTGGAAGGACAAAGAGAGAGACTCATGGCAAACCTGTAGGAACTCCATTGAGAGATAATATGCCTGCTTTACGTTCAGCTTCTCATAGTACTCATATGTTTCATTCCAATTCATGATAAGCATGTCACGAACACTCTCTGCTGTGGCATAGAATGCCTTGGGAAGCCCAAAGGACTCAATAGAGAAAGAAGGTGTGAATTCTGCATGGTATTTGATAATCGATGCAAGGGATGCCGAATCCGGAGGAAATGTAGCCAAACTACCTACAACACTTACATGCAAAAATTCATAGAACCATATCAAATAACAGCTTCATGAATTTTATAAGTCCGAATTGGGACAAGACCTTTGACATTCAGAACGGGGGTGTCCAAGATTGAAAACACAATGTCCTCCATTAATTTCACTAGATTATGTTGGTGACTGACAACAAAATCCAGCAACCCACGGGGCAGTGAAATTTTGAAACTGAATGAGACTATGATGGGCCACTTTGGCTTAGAATGATAAAGGCAAAGTGAATTCCCACCTCAGCTGAGATGGGTGGCAAGTACTTCTATAATTGGCTTGGAAAGCATCAATCTTTCCCATTCACAGAATCACAGCTCTTTTCACTTTGTAAAAAAAAAACATTGAAAATTCCACCGAAAAAAAGAAAAGAGAAAGCACATCGCATAATAGCAAATTACAGCCAAAACTCTGAACAAAAGCAAACAAAACATTAGGGAGGAGGGTTGAGAAAACAAACAAACCTTCTTGGGTTTGGGTGGCAGCATCTTTCTGATCAGTAGCCACAGTCTTCACACAAAGCTGTCTCCTTGCTCGACTGGAACAAGAGGTACTGATAAAGAACCGTCTTGAATTTCTTCTTATGGTGTTCGAGTATATGAAGCTTGAGATAAACTTGGATTGAGTAGCTAAATTTGAGTGTGCGGATGTCGGTAAAGTCGCCATTGCTGGGAGTTAGAAGCAAAGGAATGAGAAAATGAGTGAAAGAGAGAGTCTTGTATTTTGTCTGCTTATCTTGTTTTGTTGGGCACTTAGCTGATAGCTCTGCGTCTGCGCTGTTTCATCACAAACGTAAACTTCTAGTTCCTCATGTTTCAAACGAGGGAAATATTTTGATTCGTCGCTTTCCCTCACTAATGAAACTTTTTTCTTGGTGGGTTTATGCATTTAATCAAGATTCCTTGAAACGTATATGAAGATTTGTTTAATTGCGTGCCTTACCTCTCTTCCCACTTTGGGCCAACACAAGCGGGCCTGCCATTATCGTTAGCTACTTACCCCCACCATTCAAACAACTCACACCTTCTTTTGGGGTCTTGCTTGCCCCTTCATATCCCAAATGGCCACATTCATTTTTATTTATTGGTTTAAATGCTTTTTTTCCTTCATTATTTTGAATTTGCGGATGAATTAAAATTTAACAAATGGGCCCATTTTTAATAGAAAATTTAACAAAAATTGACGGAGGTGGTAGATTAGCACTAATGTGAAGTTTGGGTGGTACAGAGCTAAATTCCTTTTATTCGGTGGTAAATATGCACACCTCTAATAGTTTATGTGGCATTTGTGCAAATTTCCTAAGAAATAAAGAATACTTCGTGCCAACACCCGATTTAATCTCATCATTCAAATAGGAGCCAAAGAAATTGGGAATACATCAAAACTACGCAAGATGATCATCAACACCGTTCTGCTCCCTTTTAATGCATTCTTTAAATTACCCTTTTCTAGAATTTTCTTAGTTCATCCTTCCAATTCCAGGGAAGATTCTAGAATAAAAGAGTTTTGGGTTAAAAGAAAAAGATAAATGAAAAAGGTCTGGGCCAATCACCTCCTCTTCCAACTCAAAAGCAGACCCAATAAAGACCATTTGGTAATGCTTAGCCCAATAGCAAGCCTGCCATATCCCCATTCACCATAGTGCCAGCTCGACATCTGGTCCGCCCACGTGGCATGCATATATGTGTATACAATAATCATCTATTTATCCATAAAGATTAAATATATATAATATAAAAAAAGGTGATTTGAAGAGGGAGGAGGGTAAATCCCAACGGTCTGAAAGGACTCAAAGTTGGTATTGGACTTGGAGGAGGTTAGAGCCGTCCAGTTCTCTGCTTTTCCGCGGCGCCTTTCTCTGATTTTTCTCATAGCCACAGACAGAGAAAATAAATACTTCTCCAAAGGAAACCCTTCGTTTCTCTCCATTCTCTAGATTATTCCTCTTCTCGTTTCAAGCACAAACCAAATCCCAAACCAAAACAGTGTTGGTTTGTGTATGAAACTCTGCCAATTTTCGATTTTTATCGAAACTTCTAGGTACATTCTGGGTCTTGATCATAACCCATGTCGTGTTTCTTAGTGGAAATGTTTGCGATATCATTCTTCACCTTTTCTGTTTTGCTATTGAATTCGGTGGAATTGTATTTTGTTTCATTATTGTTCTTTTGGGTTGCTTTGCAAAGGTAAGGAAAGTGTATATAAGAAATTTGGAAATCCTAGTTGTGAATTTGTATTCCTGTTTTCTTTCTGGGTCAACTTTCTCAGCCTCCTTCACACTCAGTGCCATATTTGATCTTCTTCTATTTCTACATTTGTAATCTTTTTTTTATTGAAACAGAATACATATGAATGCCCCTATTGATTGATTGGTACAGTTGTATGAAATATTTGTGATTGCCTTCTGGTTCTTGTGTTTCGGTAATCTTTCGGAATTTGTTCTCATTGTTGAACCTTGTCTCTGGTTGTAGGCACCATTTTTTTAAGTCTACACAGGGTTTCTACCAATTCCTTTGATTTAGTGACTTTGGAGTCAAAGCTAAACACTTGACAACTTCGGTTTCTTGTCAAAATGTTTGGGTTTAAGAAATCACCAGCAAAGATTGCTAAGCAAAACTCTGTAGACCCGGGATTTCAAGCTCCTGCTGATTCAGAAACTGATAAGGACACTCATAAGCCTGCAAGACGAACTTCTTCTGAACCGATGCTTATAACCCCGGATTTTAGTAAAGAAAAGCCTGGTAAAAGAGGGTCTTCGCCTGCTTCCTACAAGAATGATTTTCGTGACTCAGGGGGGATAGAGAACCAGAGTGTGCAAGAGTTGGAGAAATATGCTGTGTACAAGGCTGAGGAGACTACACAGAGTGTCAACAACTGCCTCAGGATTGCTGAGAACATCAGAGAGGATGCTACAAAGACCCTTGACATGTTGCACGCGCAGGGTGAGCAAATTACAAGGACCCACATGGCGGCTGTCGATATAGATAAGGATTTGAGTCGGGTAAGCTCAATGTTGTCAGGATTTTGGTTTATGAACTCTCTGGTTTTGTTATTTACTTAATTTTTCTTACGACACAAGAAAGTTTGAAACTATGAAACAAGAAGAGGCAGCATTTGTGAAATCCTTGTAGGGATGCATGTGATTTTTGAGCAGCATTTCTTTTGCTCTCCTTTACCATTTTACCTAATGATGCATTTTCAAACAGGGTGAGAAGCTTTTAAATAATCTTGGGGGTATGTTTGCAATGCCTTGGAAGGCAAAGAAGGGGAAGGATATTTCTGGGCCTGATTTTTCAGCAGGTGTGCTTCTGTTATAATAATCTACTTGCTCTGCATACTCAAAGCATCGTGAAACTCATTGTATAATGTAATTTGGTTTTGATCTGGTGATCATGTTCAGCTTCTGCACCCACAAAAAGTGACCCCCATCAGAGGGAAAAGTTGGGTTTAGCTCCCATACCCAAAGGAAGGTCGGCTCCTGCGAACACCTCCTCCTGATGGATCAGGTGCCTTGCAGCAAGTTGAGGTAAGATTTACTTATATGGGTTTAGGGTTTAGGGCAACATGTTCTCCAGATTTACTTATATGGGATTGGTCGTCAATACCAGTATGAGAAGGCAAAGCAAGATGATGCTCTTTCAGACCTGAGCAATATTTTGGGTGATTTGAAGGGTATGGCTGTGGACATGGGAAGTGAACTTGACAGGTCAATATCATTCTTCTACTCTCTGCGCATTCTTCATGATTGCATCTATATCTCTACGTTGTTGTTAAGTATTATGTGGAAAATGCAGGCAAAACAAAACTATCGATCATCTCTCTGACGACGTTGATGAGCTTAACTCTCGAATGAAAGGTGCCAACCAACGTACACGCCGTCTGCTTGGGAAGTGAAGGTCTAGAGACTTAGAATTCCAGGCTACATAAAAAGTTCCACATAACTTTAGTTACTGTAACTATACAATTTTGATTCCCTCTTGATTGTATATATTATTGGTTTTCCCCCATTTGGGATATACGCATGCAATAAAATGAGCCTTTTTGTTCAATTTTACTTTTTTCCCTTTGCAGTTACCTTGTTGCACATAGTTTCCCGATTTCACTATCTTCCCTGAAGAAATTTTAAGTATATCATGAAGGTACTATATACATGGGTAAAGAAAAAGAGGAACCTATATATTAATTTGCATATAGATCACAAAACAAGTGTGAAGAAATCTGAATATTTACAACAGGCGTGTTAAAGGCTTACCAATGCAATCTGGAGCTCACATATCCTCACTCTTCACAGGGGTCCAGACATTTCCAGTGCCAACCTTTTTCCTGGCATATGAAATGTAACCCCCAACATAGCCTACAAATATCCCAAGCACCACCAGACTTGCTCCCTTCACAAACCAAGAGAATGTAGACTCCCCACTGCCCCCAATAACTCCAGGCTCACCAGCACCACCACTACTGCTATCAACAGCTCTTATACCAGCTCCGTTAACGCCGAGAACTTGTCCGGACGCCAGAATCTCCAGTGTATCGTGCACTTTTCCGTCATGGTTGCCAACATAAGAAAGTGTAAGCTTCTGCTTTGTAGCAACCAACCTAGTGTACCCAAATTCACCACCGCGGTACAAAGACCGCTCAGGCTGTGGGTAGATCGGGTCAGTTAGGTGATCCGGTCTAGGCTCCCATATGGGCTGCCAGTCTTGTCCTGCCATCCCAATCACAACATGAACAGGCCCCACACTCCCGCAAGTATAGTTATTCAACTGACAAAACCTCTCATATCTGTGTACATGTCCCCATAACGCCAGAGTCACGTTGTTCTTCACAAACAAAGGTTCCAAGTGCTCCAGCATTTTCTCCCTCAAAGGAGCATCGCCTCTCTCATTGCTGGTTGTGTACATTGGCCTATGTCCCTGCACCACCACAAAAGGTGTCTTCCTCCTATCCACCGCCTCCAAATCACGCTTAATAAATTCAAGTTGCTTGCTTCCTTGAACAAAATTGGTCTCAGTAGATATGTACACAAAATGGACAGAGCCAACATCGAACGAATAGTAAAGATTTCGAGTAGCCGGAGCACCAGTTCCGGTTGGTTCCGATGAGTTTCCAGGCATGTTGAACTTAAGACTATACGGCACCCCACATTCACCACCTCCATCTTTCCCATACATGCTTGCCCACTCTGGTTTCCATGGCTGCAAGGGCCAGTCATACTCGTGATTGCCAATGCAAACATGGTAAGGCAACTTGGACGCAAGAGGTTCAATTTGACTGAAAAATTGATCCCACAACCAAGAGTAGCCTCTTGCATAGCTTATGTCTCCGATATGGGACACAAAAGCCGGCTTGTCACCGAGAGCTTCAATGTCCCGGAGGATCCATTTTACTGTGGATATGCTCTCGTCTTGGGTCCGAGAAAACGTCGCATAAGGCGTTGCAGTGCCCATGTCGCCGAACATGAACGCCGTCGTTTCGTCTGAATCCCTGTTTCGTGACACGAAGCTCTGCGTTTTGCTCCAACCTCCATTGTCACTCCCAACCTGAAAACATTAACATAACATACATAATCAGAATTTTCAAAAATTCGTTTTCAATTTGTTCAACAATTTAATTTAATTTGTGTACCTTGTAATAATATCTGACGCCTTTTTTCAACCGAGTCATGACCGCACCGTGAATGAACCCGGGGTCTCTCCACCCGATACTAGCGTTGGCGGGAGAATCGCACATGTGCTCCCTCTCGTACCTCTCCACATGCGCCACTGCCACGTCATCAAGCGAGTCGTCGCTGGGACCGTATCGAACCGTCCTCTCCGCGGCGTCTGACGTCAAGAACATGACCCGCATCTCGTCGTCTGCGTCGGTGTAGGACAGGTGGATCTGATCCGGGCCCCGACCCGATTCGAAGGTGAGCTCATCGTCCGACGTGGCGAGTAGGTGGGCGGTTCCTGGGAGAGGGTTGTGGTCTTCGTCGAGGTGGTTCCGGTCGATCTCGGCTTCGGTCCAGCGGAAGATCCGGAAGGAGTAGTTGGATCGGAGGTTGACTAAGGGGAGGGAAATGGAGCCCGAGCCGGATTTCCAGGTGGGGCTGGAGGAGAGGAACTTGTAGCCGATGAAGTTGTCGTGGTGGGAGGAAGGGGGTGAGTAGATGCCGAGCCAGTCGAGCTTGGAAGGTGAGTCGACGCCGGTCCATTGGATGAGGACTGAGTCGCCGGATTTGGATAGAGTGGTTTTGGATAGAGAGACTGAAACTTTTTGATGGGTTGGCGTGAAGAAGGTGAAGAGAAGGAGGAAGATGAAGGGCGTTCGAGAAATGGTCATTGTGGCGGATGAGATGACCGTGATTGATGAGCTATGGAATTGGATGGTATTTATGAAAATATATTTATTTATTCTTAGGCATATTCTTCTTTTATTTATTCCGAGATATTGTGCTTGTAATAAGATCCAAAGAAACTCAAATTTCTTTCATCATATTTGATCAGGATTTGTGAAGAATAAGGGCTGGGCCACTTTTGCGTGTTTCCAACCTTGTCAAGGAAATGCGGACGTTGAAACCCAATCAGGACTCTTCGAACACGAGCCGTCTCAGTGACATAAAAGTCCAGTCCAATTGGTCGAATCGTGCCCACTTTTCATTTGACCATGGTTTGAATTTTCCTCCTTCTTATTTTGTTTTAAATAAGATAATTGGATTGGATTGGATTGGACTGGACTGGATTGGATAGGCGGAAGGAGACTATACAATTAAGCGGGTACATATATATTTACGTGAGTCATGTGATTTCCGACTCTATACATTCATATGACGAATATAACCCCAAAAGGATTATGGAATAGAAGAAAGAGAAGCCAAGCCAATCGTGAATTCCGGTTTCTGGGCAATTTATAGTGTTTCATGTGTCTCTTGCGCCTTTGCATTAAAACTCTTTTATACTCTTCTTCATTCATTCTATCACCATCCATCGTCAACCCTTTACCTCTCTTACTTACTCTCTCTCTCTCTCCCCCTTTCTTTCACAATCTCCGTAGAAAGAAAAAACCCAACAAAAAATTCAAAATGAAGAGCTCTCTCTCTTCTTGTTCAACCTCTACCTTCGGCCTCCGCCGGCTTTCGGTCTTGGCTTGGTGGTGGTCTTCCTCTCGCTTCTTCTCTCATCTGCCGCCACACCCGTGATCTCTAGCCCTACCAATATTGTACCAAGAAACCCCAGCACTAACCAAGAAGACAAGTTGCTACACTACAAGGTCCAGGAGGCAAACCACCATCCTCTTCATCCTCAGCACCCGTGTGATCATCAGAGCTCAGTTTCGCAATCATCAAGTGCCCAATTACGTTCTTTGTGCCTTCAACTCCACCAACACAAAATCTTCCACGCCTACCAACCCCTCCCACCACCGCCGCCACCCGTCGCTCTAGATCACCACGATGAGATTGACCCAAGATACGGTGTCGAGAAGAGACTCGTCCCCTCCGGCCCCAACCCTCTTCACAATTGAAAAATTAAAGTCTCCATCCCCATTATTTATACTTCTTTAGCATTTCTTGGTATATCTTTCATTTCTTGAACACCCAAGAAGAGATCAGAAGACGAAGGAGCTAGGCTACTTGTTTAATCAGTATTAATTTTCTTTACTACTTGTTGTGTGTTAAGCTACCTATTTCCATGCTTGTTTTTGAACTCTCGGGCCATCGCTACCTTTTGCTTAGAGATTAGAGAGGGCAGACAAATTTTTGTGGAAGCGGCAAAAACAAGCATGGAAATGGTCCAGAGTCCGGGGTGGAGGAGATTACAGAAGAATTCAAAAGAAGTCCATGAGTACCATAATGTCAATTCAATCAGGGGGGGCAACGGGTAAACCTTTCTTTTTCGAGGTCAAAATGGACTTTTTCCCCGTGTAATACTAGCTAATATGTGGGTCCGCATTTAATATTTTCGTGTATAGTCAGGTAGAAACAGTTGACGCCAAGCCTTGGTTTGGTTCTTTTCTTTTTCTTGGGATATCATCAGAGTATATGAATGAAATTTTATTTATTTCTAGTTTGGTTTGTTCTTCTTTTGTCCCTTTTAACTCATTCATGCATGTCATGAATGTTCCCAAAATATACATCATCTTTCAACTTAATTTGCCGACTGCAGTTGTGAGGTGAATCCCGTGACACAACCTTGGTGGTGCTGGTGGTGGGGAAACTTGAAATCGGGATTTTGAAATAGATGTACCATTAGATTAAGAGTTAGTAATTTTTTTTAAAACTAAGATAAACTGTTTTACTATGTTGGCAAGACAAGTTTGATGGTTGGTTTGTGTTGATGACTGTATGTTTGTACGTACAAATATACCGTATTTCCAACCGACAACATTGTATAATAAGGTATTTTATCGTTTTCAAAATATTATCAATCGTAATTAAGTCATAAATACTGTTTGGGATAAACATTATGGATCACATCTATCATAATGATGTACTTGGGAATTTAGTGGGAAAGTATGACTCAAGTATACAACATGTAGGTCATGCCATTCATAAATTCAACATTCTCATCAATTTTTTGATTTAGGAGGACAGGGAAGAGAGCACCAGCGCAGTAAGAAGTTATCTTCCTCTTGAATCTTATTCTTATCATATTTACACTTTCTTGATAATGAACAAAGATATTTTTTCACACAGGCAAACACGTGTATTTATTATTGAGAATTCATGTCGGAGAATTGAAGCGTTACTTAATAGTTTAAAAAATATTCAACGCCTCCATCTATTGTCAATTATTTTGAGTTGAATACTCACATTATGTTAATATAGACGTGTAGTAGGGGAAAAGTGCAAATGAAATTTGAGTTAGAAATTATCACGAAGTTTTTCTTCTTCTTTTTTACTGGTCACCAAATTCACAAAACGCAGCGTACTGTGAACCGCGGGTAACTAAACTGGAAGCCGAAATGAGACGAAAGGAGGCCAACCAATCGGAACCAAGGAAAATAAAATAAAACAAAAACGAAGAAATAACTAAAAAAAACCCGGTCACCGACGGACGACAGCAGAGCGAGTTCCCTTTCCGCGTTTGGCCAAACACTGAAGACTAAAGAAAAGATCGAAGGAGAAAACAGTGTTCTTCAACTATTGAGAAATCAAAAATGAGTTTTGAGTGTTGAGTTTGAGATCTATTCAAATAATAAATAAATGTTACCCACTCAATCTAGTTGAAAGTCTGCGTCAAGTGTGTGAGAGATCAGAGAGATCTAGCTAGGATCTTCAATCCTTTTGGAGGTTTTGGCTTCCTAATAACGAAAATGGCGCTTCGTTTTTCGTTAGCCGCATTTTCTCTGATCCTCCTCCTATCCTATCCCCTGCTTCTCAACGCCAAAACCCTCAAACGTGACAGTAAGTTCTCAGCTCCTTCATTCACTTCACTTTATTTTCACTCTCTCTCTCTCTCTCTCTGCGGTTGGCTTGGAAATATGGAATTTTTGTGGTGATTTTGGGCAGTGAAAGCATTGAACGAGATCAAGGCTTCTCTCGGCTGGAGAGTCGTGTACGCTTGGGTCGGAGACGATCCGTGCGGAGACGGCGACCTTCCGCCGTGGTCCGGCGTCACTTGCTCCACTCAAGGCGATTATCGAGTCGTCACTGAGTTGTAAGCCATTTTCTTTTGCCTTCTATCCGATTCGATGCGATTGCCCAGAGTTTTCAATTTTGAAGAAAAAATGTTATGTTGTTTTTGTTTTGCTAATTTGCAGGGAGGTTTATGCAGTCTCAATTGTTGGGCCTTTTCCTACTGCTGTCACCAATCTCTTGGATCTCACTAGGCTGTAAGAACACCTCTTTAAATCTGCTGCTCTTTAATCCTCTTTAATTTCCAATTTGCTCACAATTAATAGAAATTTATATTGTTTCAGTGCTCATTAACTCATTGACGTTTATAAACCTCAAATTTATAAGCTACACATTCATAATTAATACCCCCCAGTTGTTTTTCAGTTCTTCAAAACTCAAACTTCATATTTGTTTTCAAGAATCTGATGTATAATGTATCTGTATGTGACTGTGTTCGTTCGTGTCACAGGGATCTCCATAACAACAAGCTGACGGGCCCTATTCCCCCCCAAATTGGACGTTTGAAGCGTCTTAAAATGCTGTACAGCCTTTCTACTCCTTTTTTTATTTTAGATCAGTTTGTTTTCTGTTCAACTTATGGGCATGGTATTCGGTTTATGCGATAACATGCTTTTATATGCTAGCAGGTTGACAGTTAGAGATGGATTTGCCATCTTCTTCTTAATTCTAATAGAAGCTTTTGATTTTTGATTTTTTTAAAAAATTCTCAGTAATTTGAGATGGAATAAGTTACAAGATGTCATTCCTCCAGAAATTGGTGAACTGAAGAGTTTAACCCATTTGTGAGTGAACTTAGATTCTATCTTTCACAATGATTTGCATCTTTCTTATCCGTGACTATTTCACCATGATTTATTTACTTATTCACTATTTTTGTGAACTAATAATTCTGTAGGCATCTAAGCTTTAATAGTTTCAAAGGGGAAATTCCAAAGGAGCTTGCTAATCTTCCAGAGCTTCGCTATCTCTATCTGCAAGAAAATCGTCTTGTTGGGCGGATTCCTGCAGAACTAGGAACTTTGCAAAATCTTCGGCACTTGTATGTTTACATAGTTCTTCGCATATTGTTAATGATAACACATCTGCATCTGGTTACTGATGTGTGCCATTGTGATGCCATTTGTTCATAGGGACGTTGGTAATAATCATTTGGTGGGTACCATTAGGGAACTCATACGTATCGAGGGCTGCTTTCCAGCTTTGCGTAACCTGTAAGTTAATCCAAGCTGATGAATACATAATTACTTACACCTCTAGTATAAATGATACGATAAATTAAGTTGTTCTTTTTGCAACTGGGTTGTGTAGTTACCTAAACAACAACTATCTTACGGGAGGAATTCCAGCACAGCTTGCAAACTTGACCAAGTTGGAAATCTTGTATGTCTCTGTCTCTGTCTCTGTCTCTGTCTCTCTCTGTCTCTCTCTCTCTCTCTCTCTCTCTCTCCATCTGTGTATGTGTTATAATTACATTTTTACCTGAGATAAATTTTGTTGGGTTAATTCTTTTGTTGGCTACAGGTACCTATCTTACAACAAGATGTCTGGGATAGTTCCATTAGGACTTTCCCAAATTCCGAGATTGACTTACTTGTGAGTTTCTTTTTATTTGTGCTTGAATAGTTGGTGTTTAGGGGTACTTTCATCAAGGGTTTTGCCTCCTTATTAATGCCAGTATTCAACTTGTAATCAAGACTCCTGCAATACCACTGAACTACATATCATTATTACACTATTATAAAAAATAAATAAAAAATAATGTAAAAAGCACCATTATAGCAAATCTTGGGCTAACTGAACAACCTTGACAAAGGTTTGCCTACTACTGCATTAGATTGAGGAAGTAGATGTGTAAGTTCATTCATTTCTGGTTGTGAATTTTTTGTTTTTTTAGACATGCATTATCTTGTGCTCTCAACCAAGAATTTTCCTTTTTATTAATTCTGCAATCATCTTTTCGAATTGTCTAATATCTACTATACCTTGCATGTTGGCAAATTATCTTGGCACACTAGAAATTCTGACAGCATCCTACATAACTTTAGTTGCTGCCCTCGCTTCTCATGGAAAATTGACTAGGGATTTTCAAGATTTTTGATTCCTTTAGCTACATTGACATGCATTTCTTGTTGGCTTTATTGGCTTCTATTAGAGACTAACACACTTCCCCATTCATTGGTGAAATTGATATATCAGGATTCATATATCAGTTTGTTATCTTGAAACTCTTGTGCATATGAGTGTTTTTGTGTGGAAAATTATTTTCACCAACATGCTTATGGTTCATTTTATCAATTTTAGGTATTTGGATCACAATCAATTTTCAGGGAGAATTCCCGATGCCTTCTATAAACACCCATTCTTGAAAGACATGTGAGTTTCATTGCCTCTAGAGCTTGTAAACTTTTAATTCCTGGAACTATGCAGCTAAATGTTTGATATATCGGTTGTAGGTATATTGAAGGGAATGCATTCAGACCCGGTGTGAAACCGATAGGCATACACAAAGTTCTTGAGCTCACTGACACGGAATTTCTTGTTTAGTCGAGACATCAAGCAATTATTTATTTGTTACCAATTGTGTTTATGTACTGCCCAAAGAAGGGCTCACGTCTCTGAATGAAGTGAAAAATCTGTGTCGATGAAGTTTTGATGTCATTAATGAGTTCCTATGTTGCTAACTGTCTGAGGAGTTGCTGAAATCGTAAATAGTAGTTTCAGAACTGATGGATGTCTTAGATCATAGTATATACCCAGTTCAACAGGGATACAATATCATGTGTTATCAGAGAAGCAAAATTTAACATTCCCTACCCATTCTTGGCGTTTCATTTTTATTTTCAGAGCCAACTAGATTAGGTCTCTGTATTATCGGCTGCATGAAATACAAGGTTAGGAATTGGGCAATTAACCTTATTTAATTGATTCATGTCTTGTCAGCTAGAAACAAATATGGATAACTGCCCAAAAAATCCAACTGTTTGCTTATGGTCCCCAAAACTAATTGTATTTCTTCCATTTGCCGGTGTGTTTTCTCCCCCGCAATGAATTCATAAACTGCTCTATTAACCTCAACCGAACTGCAACCTGGTGCTTTCTCTACTCTTCTGTTTCTCATCAAATGCCTCATTCTTCTGGCATCACCATGCTTTCTGCCGGCGGCATATAAATTTGAGAGCAAGACATAGACCCCACTGTGGCATTCGAGCCGAAAGAGTTTCTCCGCAGCAACCTCAGCTAGTTGAGCTTGTCCCTGATTGCAACAAGCACTAAGAAACGCTCTCCAAGCCACTGCTTCTTCAGATGGTTTACTTGAACTGGGCATTCTTTGAATTATTTCCTTTGCTTCTTCAAAGAGACCGGCACGGCTTAGAAGGTCGACTATACATCCATAATGTTCGCTTTTTGGCTCAATGTTGTATATCCGACACATTTTATCAAACACCTTCATGCCTTCATGTGCCATGCCTGAATAACTACAAGCAGTAAACACAGCAATGAAGGTGATATCATCTGGCCTAACCCAAGCAGCCTCCATCTCTCTAAACAGCTCAAGTGCACCTTCTCCATCTCCATGCATTGCCATTCCTGAAATCATAGCATTCCAGCAAACTGTGTCTCTCTTTGGCATCTGATAAAACAGTCCTCTAGCCAAATCCAATTTCCCACATTTAGCATACATGTCAATAAGACCAGTGCTCAAACGAACACTCAGCGGCAACCGAAGCCGATTCAAATACGAGTGAATCCAAATCCCAGTATCCAGAGCTCCCAAATGAGCACATGCACATAGAACGCTGACAAAAATTGCCTCATCAGGCTCTATCTCTGTAAGCTGCATCAGCCGGAACATATAAAGACCTTCCTTGAAACAATTATTCTGCACATACCCAGAAATCATGGCTCCCCATATTCCTCTGTCTCTCACAGGAGCTTCATCAAAGAACAGTCTTGCTGTGTCGAGATCACCCGCCTTTGAATGGCCAGAAATCATGACCGTCCATGAAACAGCACTTAGGCTAGGAATTTCATCAAATATGTGTCTTGCAGCTTTCATATCATCAAATGCACAGTACATGAGAATCAGAGAGTTACCCACAAAGATATCAGAAACAAAACCCAATTTCAAACTGCACCCATGAACCAATTCTCCAAGACAAGAGCTTTGCAGCCTAGCACAAGCTTTTAACACATAAGGGAGGGTATAATTATCTGGGTACATCCCATTTTGCAACATCTTGGTAAATAAATTGATGGTTAGGATGAGATCATTTCTGAGCAATAAAGCTTTTAGCATGGTGTTGTAGATGCAAATGGTGGGTTGTGGGATGTGTTGGAAGAGTTTCCAAGCATGGGAGAGGCTTCCATGATTTGGGTCTGAGCAGAAGGCTAAGACCCTGCTTAAGGCAAAGCTGCTATTGCCAAGCCCACATGTGAATACTTGTGCATGAGCTTGCTGCAAGTGCTTCATGTTCTTGCACTTCTCTAACAGTTGCAGGCATCTACTGCTGCTGCTGCTGCCATATGATGACATTGGCGTCCACCTCTAAAACCATCTGTTCGATTGATAATGGTAATAAAAGTGGGAGAGAATTGTGGGTGGGTGACGCAGTGCTTCTTATTCTTTGTTGAGATGGTTTCACCGAGTAGCATTTAAAATGCTTTCGTGTTAAAAGTCATAACAAGATTGCTTTCATAGCTCAGTTGGTTAGAGCACCCGTTTAGTAAGCGGGAGGTCTTGAGTTCGACTCTCAATGAAAGCAACTTTGTATTTTTTTAACTTTTTTATTCTTCGCTTTGGAACTTGGGCCTCTAATTACCTTAACCTTTTCCCTTCTTTTTTTTTTCCCTAATCCAAAAATCCTTTTCTTTTTCATGAAGAAAAAGGAGGAAAACCTCCAAATAACAACACAACAACTAACTAATACTAATCAGACGCACTTTAACAGCTCCCAATGAATCATTAAGCAATAAATATCCAAGTCAGGTAAAGACTCTCCTTAAGATAGCAACAGCCTAGATCCAAATTGTGACTCCATTAGCTAAAAATCCTTTTCTCTTTGCCAGAATCCAAAAATCCTTTTCAGATAACCTTTTTTATTCTAACCCAAAAGTCCAATTAGAGATAAGAATCGATTGGACGAGGTGGTGTTTGGTAGAAAGCTTGAAACTCAACACACACTCAGTATCAAAAACCAACCAATAGTATGTTTCTTAATAATACAACACGAGTCAATCAGTATAACCCTTAACCATGATCAATTTAACTTCATATCAGTAGATGAGCAAAGAAATTATTATTTCAAATTGGATAAATAGATAGCACCACAAAAGATTCAAAGATTTGGTTTTTATCAACATTTGGATACTATTTTTCTCCTAAGGAGATACTACTCATTCTTGCGAATCACAGTTTGAAACATATGCAAAAATAATTCATGAAAAACACACCCTAAAAAAAAACTTCTGCACACATGTCACAATGCTACTAGCAGGAATTCTTACTTACATGGTAAGGAAAGAAGTATTTTCCTCAACATTCAAGTTTAACTGAATCAGTGGTATGTACATCAACAAATACTAGAATTTGAAAGACGACCAAATTACAGAGATTTTGTCGTTATCAATATCTGACTTTTATCCCCAAACAAACTCCACTTTTCTATATAGATGTCATCTTTCTTTCACGGCTTTTTGTATGTGGAAAAAGATGGTCAGACTCAGACCACTTATATGCTGTATCTTTGTATCTTGGTTTTCATTATCTTTAGCTGAATATGTTGAAGTCAGCGTTGAAGGGGTTACTTCAATAGCCAGCACAGATGATAATTTCATATGTGCAACTCTGGACTGGTGGCCAACTAACAAATGTGACTACAATCAGTGTCCATGGGGAAAGGCTGGCATCTTCAATCTGGTATGTATGTTTTGTTTTGCTTTCTCTGCTTACTCTTTCATCTTCTTTATGAACAAATTGATGAGGAGCTGAACTTTCTTGATAATTTGGGCCTTTTTTTGCAGGATTTGGATAACAAGATCTTGAACAATGCTATCAAGGGTAAGTTTCTGAATAGAAAGTACTATTCGTTTACGGTCACATCACAGGGGGACTAAATTTGTTTAATATAATTTCAGCTTTCAATCCAATGAGAATCAGAGTTGGAGGCTCATTGCAAGATCAGGTGAATTATGGTGTTGGATATGGAGTTAAATCATGTGAAGGTTTCAAAAAACAAGAGTCTGGTTTGTTCGGGTTCAGTGATGCTTGCCTTGACCAGAAAAGATGGGATGAGCTCAATGACTTCTTTAACAATACAAAGTAAGTATATATGCTGATCTTTTGTGTATACAAAGCTGTGCAGGAACTAGGAAGCTCCATGGTTATTTGAACATTTGCTAGCAAACTCACGCATTATTGATTGTTGTAGAGCTAAAATCACATTTGGGTTGAATGCCCTCCAAGGGAAGCAAGTGTCTCCCAAAGACAAAAGTCTCCGGATTGGTGACTGGAACCCGCAAAACTCTCGGGATCTCATGGAGTACACTATTGCAAAGGGTTACCAGATTGATTCATATGAGCTTGGTAAATAAAATTATTTTTAATTTTGGCTTAGATATGTACTTATATATATAACTTGATTGTGCTACTCATTAAGCGCAAATGCTAACAGGAAATGAGCTAGCCGGGAGTGGGGTTGCTGCAAGGATAGAAAGTGATCAATATGCAAAAGACATCAAAAAGCTCAAAGAAGTTGTGGCAGAATTGTACCCAGATGCCTCTAAACGACCAAAGATTATAGGCCCAGCTAGCTTTTATGACAAAAAATGGTATGAAAACTTCCTGCAAGCTACAGGACCCGGTGTCGTAGATGTGGTAACCCATCACCTCTACAATCTTGGTGCAGGTACATAATCATGCCCACTTCTGGACCAGGATGTGTGTCTGTGATTTGATGTATATTTGATGAAAATATTGGGATTGCAGGTGTTGATCCCGCCCTTATCGACAGGGTTCAAGACCCATTTTTCCTTTCAGAGATAGCTGAGACATTTTATGATCTGTCAAATACAGTCAAGGAGTTTGGGCCATGGTCAGAAGCTTGGGTTGGGGAAGCAGGTGGAGCTTATAACAGTGGTGGCAAAGATGTGTCACACACCTTTGTTAATGGCTTCTGGTCAGGACCTTTTCTCTAGTTTTAATAATTTAGAAAGACACACACAAACAAAACAAATGTGGATCTAAATTTGATTGAAATAGGTACTTGGACCAACTTGGCATGACGTCAACCTACAACCATAAGGTTTACTGCAGACAAGCCTTGATTGGAGGGAACTATGCTCTTCTTAATACCACAACATTCATCCCTAATCCAGACTATTATGGGTTAGAATCTCTGCCTTAAATTTTTCTTAACTTAAAATGATCAACTAACTTATCTTGACATGTTCATTGGATTTTCCTAATTTTTTTTTTTTCTGCTTTTCCACCAGTGCTCTTTTGTGGCATCGACTAATGGGAAATAGGGTGCTCTCCACCACGCACCTTGGCTCCCCTTATTTGCGTGCATATTCCCATTGCTCAAAGAATCAGGTAACTCAATGTTTCAGACCTCAGATTTCAATTAGCCTCTGCTTTTTTGATACTTAAAAGGATCTTTAACATATCTGACATTCACAACATATTTTGTTTCAGAAGGGTATCACTCTAGTTTTGATCAACATGTCCAACACGACCACCTTCGACGTTGCTGTCCACCCCGACTACAATTTGTATCTGGGGCCAATACGGGTGAGAAAGCATGGTCGTATAGTTGGACGAGAAAGAGAAGAGTATCATTTGACACCAGAAGGTGGCAATATTCAAAGTGATGTGCTGCTGCTCAATGGAAATCTTTGAAGCTCACAAATTCATCAGACATTCCTAAAATGGAACCAAAACTTGTGGATCCTACCTCTGCCATCAGTGTTGCAGCTGATTCAATTGTCTTTGTATCTATTAAAGACTTCCATGCCCCTGCTTGCGCTTAGCATAAACTTTTTGTTATATAATTCATTAGCTACCTTTTTTTTTGGGTTCTTAGAATAAAATGTCTTTAGTTTTGGTAGGGTTGTAATCTAAGTACTCTTCCGAAATAGAAGATTAGCATTGTTATCTGTGATGTTGTGATCACATATGCTTTGTTCTTTGGAAGTCAGAAAGCTAAGAATCAAAGGAAAGAAGGAATGCTTTTCTTCACCAGAAAGGCCTTTTTTAAGATCCAAACCAGGCATTACGTGCATGCAAAGTATACTTCAGTTTTCTTGCCGCCTTGGCCCTAACAGCAGCCTATTAACTAGCTCTCCTTCCCTCTAAGCTTAAGCTTCAAATAAACACCAGCTTCTTATGGGTGCCAAATCATTACTTGGAAGAAGAAATTTGGGGGCCAGTTTCATCTGAAAGATGGAGCCTTTGCTTAAGCAAATAAGGTATTCCGACTGTAACTTCGAAAATTGTTGATTTGTTTTAAACATGTAATTATGATTATTAGTCTTAACCAGAGGAGATCATCCATTTAAATATGACTAATCACTATTGTTAGGATGAGATTTTCTGGTGTAAGACAAGAGAAGACTGAACATGATCGTAGAATATCGCCACAGAAAGCTCAATCTTTCAAAGGTAATATTTGAACCCGTTTTCTCGGGAAAATATCACCCATTTTCAAGTCAAAAGAATACAGATTTTCTGGTGTAGAAACAATTTTTCAGGATGATCAGATTGTGAACCCCTTAAGCTGTTTCTTGCAGAGAAAAGGAAACCCCATAATTGGTTCCAGAGACAGCTGTCGGGGAAAATGAGTCAAGACTATGATTCTAACAAGGCAATAGAGCATGCAACCGCAGTGGCAGCAGCTGCATATGCCATTAAGTCAATTGAAGACTCAGCCATCTCTGATCAGAAAAAGACCGGCAATGAGCCGAAAACCTCTTTGGTGAGGATCAAGAGCAAAAAGGAAGAAACAGCAATTTCAAAGCCGGAACCTGGAAGAGTTTCCAAACTATTCCCAGGTAAGATAATATGGTTAACATTCTTATGACAACTAAAACTGAGTTCCCAGTTTTTATTTGCAAACTGTGAGTTCATAACCAAGAAGATGGCCTGTATTAAGCGCAGGTTCAACTAAAAGTACTCCAGAACGAGAACATCCAGATGGTACTGCCACAACTGGGAAGGTCCCCGGAAAGGCTCTGTCGATCAAAAAAACTCCAACTTTTGCTGATAAGCAGTTGAACAGCACTGACAGTATAAAACCTGAAACTGCAGCACCACAACCCCTTCGTTCCCCGTCAATTAAAAACACTCTAACTGTTGCTGATAAACAGTTGAACAAAACTGACAATATAAAACCTGAGACTGCAGGCCCTTCAAATGAAACCATGAGGCAGAGTGCAACAGAACCTGGAACAAGAAAAACACAAGCAGATATGTGGGAGGAGAATAAGCTTGCTATGCTTAAAGAAAGGTAGCTACTCAGCATTGGCGAACATTTTACGTGATCTACGTTCTTTATTATATTATGTTTAGAAACTCGAGCATACCTAAAATGGTTACAGAAAATAATATGGTTTTCCTCCTAGAATTCAAGATCATATGCTGTTCTCACTTATTATATATTGAATTTGAATGAACTACAGATTCTTGAGAGCTTCCACCTTGGAATTTAAGATCATATTCTGTTCTTCCTCTAACATTCATGATTGTCAGGTATGAGAAACAAAACGCCACAATACTTTCCTGGGAGAGCAAGAAGAAGAAGAAAACCAGACGCCGACTCAGTACAAAAGAGGTTTTGTTTCATTTCTTTATCAAATGTAATACTTTGACCATGGACTAATAACCAACTTAAACTTATTGAACCTGCAGAGTGAAATAGAGAAAAAAAGAGTAAAAGCTCAACGAAAGTTCAACAGAGATATGGAACATATTAAACAGATTGCAGAGGGAGCAAGGGCACAGGCAGAGGAGCGGTACAGAAATGAAGTCTTGAAGGCAAAAGAAAAGGCAAATGCAATCAGAAAAACAGGGAAAGCTCCTACATCATGTTTCTGCTTCTAAGTCGACCAATTATAGATACTCTGCTACTTTCAAGATTGTAAATATTTCTTACAGATCCTGTATGAAACTCAGAGTGCAATCACAATAAGATGGCAGTTCCACCATGATTATTCATACCATATTAAAAGCACGTACAAATCAACTAATTAGATGGTACTAAGACCACAAATGAAGTTAAGAGTAAAAGACAAGGCCTTTGTCAGGAAACCAATCAGACATCCCACGCTTGTGCTGTTGAATGTATAAGGTATCCCAGGATGCATCAAGCTGAAATTAGAAGGCAATAATACTGACTGTTCATTGTATAACGAATAAGGACAAGCCTCGGAGCCTAGGCCTCCCAAAGGTTTACACCAGTCAAATGACTTTCCCAAATCTATTCGTGTATGTTGCACAGATTTCATGAAACAGATTAGACATGAAAGTCAAGTAGTTGTTTTCGGTCATTTTTGCCGGCCTTCAAGTAAGCGTGCATGTAAAAATTCACTAACACAACTTCAAATACTTCCTCAAAAATCAGTTGAGCAATAGGAAATCAACCACTTCCAATAAACAATGGTAGTTACATTAATGACAATCATTCAAACTCAGACGCCAGACCTTACAAATTACCCAAGAAACATGCCTCATATACTCTTGAAACTTCCACTGTCATGCATACCACGTAATCCGAGAGTGCTCTGGATGCTGAAGGCTCAAGTTAGCATAATGTGCTCTACTTTGATGAAAAAAAATTGGATGACAACTGGAAGAGGATAGTTGGAGCCATATGGTTCTAAAAAGGGTGACGAGCCAATAATGCCTGGTCATGAGGTTATCTCCCTCACCAACCTCTCCAAAATAGGGTATGCAAAGTACAAAAGGAAGAAAGAGGGGATTGCGAAAACCACTGTGAGTAACAAGTAGAGGGCCAAAATAATAGCACAGCCAGGTATTGCAAAAAAGACAATCAAAAGAAACACAATGACTAATGGGAACTTGGATGTAATGTGAATGAAACTTTCCAAAGACTTCTGCAGGGAGAAATGATGCCGCTCGACATGACTACCCCTATCATCGTGGTTATACCTCGACAGCGAAGGGCAACTAGAATGGGTCCTCCTCAGGTTACCGTTGCCAGTTTGATTTCCAGTAGCTAAACTTGCTCTTGGAGAACCAATTTGTTGATTCTCCCCACTGAGTGCAGAACCAAACTTTACCCTTTCACCATTGAAGCTCTCAATCATCCAGAGAAGGAAGAAATTCTTGCGTGGAAACTTTAGATTCCCCTTATAAACCAGCCGCAAAGACAACAAGTGGCACCACGGGCAAGCAATGAAAAATGGGATCTTAAACTTTTGAGAGGAGAATTTAAAGAGAGCCCATTGAAGCCCCAAGACACAATTTCTGCACAAGGTATGACCACACCATAAGACATGGGGCACATTCTCGACAATGTTAAAAGATTCCAGGCATATAGGGCATTCTAACCCCTCCTCTTGGCTTGAATTTGAGCAGACTTCATCGTCCGAGGAGTCCAAACAAACCCGGCTTGGCTCTGAGGAGCTTCTTTTAAGTCCAATGCTTGTGATGGCATTAGAAGCAAAACCCCACATCACACCAGACAAACAAGGGCGATACAAGAGAAGGGGTTAACTGCTAAAACTGTAGAAGGTGCAACACCAAATTGAATCTTCAATAATTCTTCTAGTGTATCCTGTCAACAACAAGCTAGTTCATAGAACGAAGTCTAGAATGAAAAAAAAAAAAACATAAAAGATATTAAAAAAACAGCGTATAAATTGCAACAATTTATTATATGAAATAATTTGCCATTATCTCATTCTAACATATTAAAAATTATTTTTTCCTTCACAATGCAGCATTATTAGGCCAAAATTATCCCACCAAAACTAAATAAAACGTCAAATTGAATTCTGATAGAGTAGAGAAACAAACATTTACGCAGACACGACATGATGAGCTAGGAAACCAACTACCCAACAAAGAACTGAGTGAAATATGACTTGGGAATACAACGGAAATTTAGAATTTTTATGACGAAAAATTGCCGCAACATTTCAACTTGGCGTAGATTTTATGAAAGTAAATTCGAAATGATGAAGAAATAAGGGGTGAAACCAAACGTTACCTAAATTGCTTCATTCGATAATTGAAATTCCACGGGATTTGGAAAGAAGAGAGAGAGAGAGAGAGAGAAGATGAATGATCAGCTCGCTTCCTCTGTCTCTCCGATCGCCGTAGCGTGTTTGTATCATATAACTGAATCGCTGACAGGTAGAAAGAAAGAAACCAGAAACGATGTCGTGCGAACCACGGTGTTAAAAAATTGCCGGGTGCCAGGTGGCGAAGCCCGTGTCACAAGGAGTATAGTTAGGTCCGGTTGGAAAAGAAAAATGTAGAGGTTCGGATTAGAATCATAAGAATAATTTCCGCATTGAAAAAAAATCATATAAGAATAATTTGTATTTTCAGTAATATTTTATCACAGTGAGTTAATATTAATATTTCTTATAACTAAACTCTAAAAGATGACTGGAGACACCTAGTTTAGATAGTTTAAAATAAAATATCGCTTCTATAAAAAATAAAAAACAAAAAATTCTAAAAGATGACTATTAGACAATTAGAAGAAAAAAATAACTAATGGAATTCATATTGGCTTACCGTAGAATCCATTTAGAGCAATGTATTAGTTTCTTTGGTAACTAAATATATTGTTAGCCAATTTTTGACTTGGCTTACTCACAGAATCACATCTCATCCTCTGTAATTTCTTAGTTTTTAGAGCAATGCATCGTTTGCCCCCTGAATTATGACCCTAATCGAACTTACCCCATGAACTACAAAATCTGCCAATTTAGCAAACGAAATAATTGAAATGTTTCACTCATGCAATTAGTTTTTAGATAATTTCATCCAATTCTCCGTTAATTTTAGGGTATATTTGTATTTTCAAATAAAATAAAAATTAAATACATAAAATCTAAAGAGAGAAAAAAAAAACATTATTAAATTTATAATAAATAAATAAATAACTAGCCCCAGCCTCTTCCCCACAGCCTCATCCACCACCTGACTAAGACCTCCGCATTGCTTTGGGTTCCTTTCCTATATTTTCCATGCAACCCAAATTCCCAAAATTCTCGACCAAACACCAATTAATCATCCGCAAAAGTGAAAGAAATTCGAGGAATGAAGAATGTACAGAACCTGTGGATGAGGAGACAGTTAGGGCCGATAATTGCAGCCTTGGACTTCAAGTTCAGTGAAAACTGTTGCGAGTTGGAACTGGAGTACGAATTCGGATTCAGATTCAGGTTATTAGAGTTGGAGTTTCCTTTGGTGGAGTCTTGGTCGTCGGCGATGGCGTTGGCTTGCGTCTCTCAGGTGTAGAGAGAGAGAGAGAGAGAGATTCAGAGAAGGAGAAAAGCTTATGGTTGTGGTGCGTCAGAGAAATAAAGAAGCTTGTGGCAGGGGGTAGGTGTTTGGTGGAAGCGCTGGTAGGTACTTTTTTCGGTTTCATTTTTATATTTTCTGCATGCTTTTAGATAGTAAAACAATCAAATAGTAACTCAAGTGGATGACACGTTACTTTTTGGACAGAAAAGCAGATAAAATTTGAAAAATTTAACGACATGGGTGAAATTAGAAATAGTTTTTAATTCGATGACTAAATTGATTGACTTTTTAATTCAAGAATTAAGTTCAATTAAGGTCATAGTTCATAGAAGAAAAAGGCTAAAAGTCATTAATTTTTAAGTAGGAACTTGAGTATTGTTGAATTAAAAATTAGGGAGTTACGAAATCATATTATATAAATTCGAAGTTTTGTGGGATACGTATATAGTAATTATATACATATTCGACCAATAGACGATATGGGTAAGCTGCCCAACTATCAACTAAAATCCAACTAGATTGACAGTAATGTTTAACCTTTTCAAATCCAAAACACAATTGGTCTGCTCGGAATGGGATATTGCATGATATGGGTTTGAGGTTAGGAAGCAGGTCAAAGCAGTATACCCGCTCTTTTGCATTCGAATTCGAATCTCCTCGCTGACATTATAGTTCTTTTGTAAAAATAAAATAAAAGAAAAATGGCAATCTACATTAGAAATCCACAGTACATTAAACATCGAACGCATTACACAGGAAGGCAGGCCCCAAGACTAAAAAGTCCAGGCCAGGCCAGCACAAACAAAAACTACATCAAAAATAGGAAAAACAAACAGAGGGCCTCCAAAACATCAGAACAAGGCCCAAAACTTAAGTACAGAATTAAGACCACATAACATAATTAGTGATTAATCATATCACTTTTTCTTAATCAACCCTTCAAGAAACCCTGAGCCATCTTAAAATAATCTCCAAATCCACCAGATCCGCCCTCATCCTCATCGGTTTTACTGGGTTTCTTCTTGGTCTCATGCTCTCCGCTGCCCGAATCATGCTGCTTTTTTTCCTTTCCCGCAGTATCGCCGCCGCTTCCTCCGCCGCTACCGCCGCTGCCGTACTTGCGGAGCATATCCTCGGCCTTGCTGACGTAGCTGCCCAGGCCTTCTTTCTCATTGAGCCCGCCGTAGGAAGAGGCAGCGTCTAGAATGTTGCTCGCAGCATCGCAGACCTTGGCCTTATCCACCTTCTCGCCTTTCGCTGCTCCAGCGATAATCTTGGCGCTGGACATCAGCTCGCTGGTCGATGGCTTCGCGCCTTTGGCTGGCTTCGCCCCAGCCGCATGCTTGTCCGGGTGGGCCCCGGTCGCCGTCCCGGTGGGCGCTTTCCTCTCGCGATATTGATCCTCCTGATATTCTTCGTCCTCATAACCTTCAGCCCTCGATGGTTTCGCCGCAGCTGCATGCTTGTCGGGATGGCCATAGCCTCTGGCCCCAGCGGCGGCTTTTTTCTCGCGGTATTGGTCCTGATCTTCCTCCTCATAATCTTCAGCAGAACCGTAAGCTGCGGATGGCTTTGCAGGTTTGGCTTTGGTCACATTGCTAGCTTTTCTACCGCCATATTGATCCTCGTAATCTTCTTCATCATCTTCAGCGGAACCGTAAGCTGATGGTTTCGCAGCTTTGGGTTTAGGTCCCAGTGGTGTGCTTTCTCTCGCGATATTGATCCTCCTGATCTCGCTCTTCATCTTCGTTTTCTTCAGCAGAAGCGTAAGCTGTGGAGGGTCTCGAATAAGCTTTGGGTCTGGTCCCAGTGGCGGGCTTTCTCTGGCGATATTGATCCTGGTCTTGTTCTTCTTCTTCATAATCTTGAGCAGAAGTGTAAGCTGGTTTGGCAGCAGCTTTGGGTCTGGTCCCACTGGCGGGCTTTCTCTGGTGATATTGATCCTGGTCTTGTTCTTCTTCTTCATAATCTTCAGCAGAAGTGTAAGCTGGTTTGGCAGCAGCTTTGTGTCTGGTCTCAGTGGTGGGTTTTCTCTCGCGATACTGATTCTGACCTTCATCTTCCTCATAATCCTCAGAAGTATAAGCCGAGCGCCGATCCATTTCTTAATTCAAAGAAAGATAGTATAATTGCCAAGATGATATGACTTGCTTGTATGGGTGAATGGTGAATGGTGAATGGTGAACGAATATATACGAGTGTCGGTGGGTTTGTGACTTCTTTTTTTGTGATATACCCGTTATTCACGCGGCATCCACAAGCAAAAGCTTTTATTTTGGGTGATGTTATGTTATTGGAGGGTCTTCTTTTTCATGCTTTTTTTTCTGCATAATCATAAATAGTAAAAGCAAGAAAGCACAAATATTAATGGGCTGATGGGTCCTCCTCGGCCTCGCCTCTCTCAAGGGTCAGAGGGGGGACACGGGCAACCCTGTCGGCCACACGTTTCTTGTGGCTCTTGCTGCTCTTCCTCTTCACCCACCTAAAGATAAACATCACCGATATCTGTGAGTAGCGGTCATTGATGATAGGTACACGTGGCAGCATGTGGAGACGACACGCCCCCTCTTCAACTTGATTTCCAACTGCTTGAAGGAGACTGAAAGGTGCAAAGGGCAGAAGATTTGAGTTTGAGTTGACAATCTTGGGCTTACTTGTGAATTGGGCTGCCATTTGTTTGTTTTTGTTTGGTTTTTGTGGGGGTTGGTAAAATGACAAAAAAGACCCTTGTTTCTCTCCATTTCAAGGGCACGAACGTCATTGCGTACCAAAGATAAAGTAGTTGGTTAGATAGAGTGTTGTCATTTCTCGATGTGTATTGTTTTCATAAGGGGAAAGGGCCAAGTCTTTTTTTATCTATCTAATATCTGTACATGACGACATTCTATGATGCCGACAAAATGACCACATTGTGACACATGAAGGTTTTAATTAATGCAAGACTCAACCCTTATAAAATCAAGAGCGACTTACAAGTAAGTAACACACGTACCTAGTGCTCCTTCTCAAACATTGCTAGTTAATTCCAAATCATATAACAGATGGTCACCCCAAAGGAGTGATGCTGAGAACACAAGAGGCATTGAATTGCTATATTAATAATTAATGCACTTTGTGTTCTCAGGTCACCCCTTTGGATACCTTGTTTACATATCATTATGTTTTGGAACTTCTCAATGTATTTAGTATAACTATTTGTTCAATCAACGAACCACGGGTTTTACATCTAAAACATGGTTTTCTATTGTGAGAAAAAAAATACCACTAAATCAAATTTAGTTTTTGTTACATGTATTTTTTTATGTATTTGTTTTTTAAATTTCTTAGGTAATATACCGGACAGATCAATCTCGGAGTGGCACACAAGCATATCACAATACCACCGTACAGTGGGACTACCGTCCACTATCACCAGTAAGTCGCGACACAGCACGAAAAAAACCGGGAAGAATTGAAATTCGCCAAAACCTAACTCCGGCCTTGTTCCGTACAGCTCGCCATGGACATGGAGATCGATCCTCCCAAGTCATCCGAGCAGCAACCCAAAGCCGAAGACTTGTTTAAAGCCGCTGAGGCTGGTGATGCTTCGGTGTTCAAATCGCTCTCTCAAAAGCAGCTTGCCGAAGCTTTGTCTCTCAGGAACGATGACGCCCGCTCCGTCCTCCACGTCGCCGTCTCTTCGAGTAACTCTGAGGTCCGTCTTCTTTCACATAACATTCCTCCGTATCCCATTCGGTTGCCCAGAAACTATAGGAAAATAATAGGAAATTTGCTGTCTTATGTTTTCTATTTTGCTTTCAGTTTTAATTGAAAATAAAATTTGTGAAGTATCCTCAATTTGCTTCAATTTTAACGCTCTCTGCTTCAAAGTCGATGATTTTGTGGTTATCTGTGGAGGCAGGTGGTGAAGGTACTACTAGCTGCTGATGAATCAAAAAATGTGATAAACAGTGTGGATGAAGATGGATGGTCACCGCTTCATTCTGCGGCCAGCATTGGGAATTCTGGAATAGTTGAGCTGTTGCTAAGCAAAGGTAAAGGTGTTAGATTTCCTAGTTTCTGATTTATGTCGTTTTTAGCACCTTTAATAGTTTTATCATGTCAAGTTTGACTCTCTGTGTTTGGTTAGGCAATGTTAGGCGTTGTGAATGGTAAATTTTGACCAGTGGTTTAATTGGAATCTCAATGTTCTTATTTATTGTTCTTAACAGGAGCTGATGTTAATTTGAAAAATGGTGGGGGTCGCTCTCCCCTTCACTATGCTGCCAGCAAGGGATGGTTGGAGATTGCTCAAATTTTGATCTCACATGGGGCAAAGGTTAATCTGAAAGACAAGGTGTGTAACTTCAAACAATAGTGTTTTATCTGGGGAACTTTACTTTCAGTGTATATCCATTTTCATGAGCACCATGTGTTGATATCATGTTCACATGTTCTTTTAATTTCTTGTAATTGCTGAATTCTAATTATATGGTATGCGTTGCGGTTAGGTTGGTTGCACCCCATTGCACCGGGCAGCTAGCACTGCGAAATCACAGTTGTGTGAACTTTTAATTGAGGAAGGCGCAGAGGTTGACGCTGTTGATAGATTGGGTCAGACTCCTCTTATGAGTGCAGTGATTTGCTATAACCAAGAGGTAGGTTTGAGTGCTTAGTTAAAGAATTACATTATTGATTGCACTTTTATTGCATTTTGGATATAAACTCATGCTCGCTCGAATAAGCTAATTTTGATTGAGCATTTCTGGTTCTAGTTATAGGAATGGAATAAATAGTTTGGGAAAGAGGTCTTAGTAAATGAATATTTTGGTTGTAATTTATAGAATTTCATTTTTCTTTTCTTTAATTATTAACTTGATTGGAATATATGAGCTTTTTAGCGCCTGGTGAATGAGTGCTTAATCTGTCCACTAAAGCTGGATGGCTTGTGATATATGAGGCATGTTGCATTTCTGTGTTATCAATTTGGTTACCAAGTTGACATGGAAAGAATTTTGTATTAACTTCTGGTCTAGTGTAGCAGCAGAAAGCATAATTCAAGGTTTTCTCAAATCTCTGTTAAATTAATTTATGTTGGTGACAGGTTTCTCTCCTTCTAGTAAGGCACGGAGCAGATGTTGATGTGGAAGACAAGGAAGGATACACAGTGCTTGGTCGAGCTTCAAAAGAATTCAGACCACTATTGATTGATGCTGCTAAGGCCATGCTCGAAGGATGATTCTTTTGCACTAGAAGTGTAAAACTTGTCCAAGGCAGAAGTTGCACTCGTGATGTATAAATTGCCACCGTCAATGACCAATAGAAACAAAGAGAAAATAGGAGTTTTTTTTTTCACTTTTCAACCAAGGCCTTGTTGCATTGCATGCTGACTGATTTGAATTTTAGTTTCAGTGAATGTACCTCTAAGATATCGTTGTTTGGCATTTTCAAATTTCGATTTAAAGCAAGTTCAGGCTCTCTGTTTTAGCAATCACCAGAACCATGTTGTGCAGAAAACTCCCAACGATCTTATTGTTGATGGACTTTAGACAAACACACAATGGATGTGTCAAACACATACACACAAAAAATAATTAAGCACAAAGGACACAAAATTTTATAGAGGTTCAGCAATTTGTCTACATCCTCTTTGGTGATCTTCCTAAGAAATTTCACTAATGAATGTAGGTTACAACTTTGGTTTACCAATAAAAACCCCTTTAGAACATTACCCTTACAATCTGTTTCTCTCACACCCCTTGCTCAAAGAGTTTCTCTCACACCCCTAGCGCAACATTTTGATGCACTTGTGAACTCTCTCACACTTGGTTTTCTCTCTTACTCACTGGCTCTCAGCTACTTGGCTTTCTTGCATCAGTTACTCACTTGGCTTTCTTGCATCAGTTCCTCTTTATAATGTTGGTGTACATCAACCTTTGAACTTAGGAGGAAGCTTCCTCCAACTGCACATCAACTTTCAGCCACCTTACCTAGAGCCAAGGACTAGGGGGACCATGAAACAAGTCAGCATTGGAGAATTGGCTTGTTTCTAGCGGGTAATAGAAAGTACTTGAAAAATATCTCATTTGTTCACCTACATTGGAGAACTCCAAGTAATGGGCTTGGACTTTGGTGCTCCTAAGTAAGCCCAAAGTATCCATTATCCAAGAGCTTCAATGGGCCTTGTGGACTCCATAACCTTTACACCACCACCTCTCAAAGCAGTAAACCACATGACTTGGGTTCATGTGAGCTTGGTAGGTGATTGTTATAAAAAAAAAATTGTATTAGTCTTGCATGGAGTTATTTGACATGTGCTTGGAATGTTTGGGCATGTGTTGCAGTGGCTTGAGCCTCTTGTGATCAAGGTTAGTGACATATCAGAATTAAAGGAATATGTTTTTGGCATGACATGAATGCTATTCGAATTTTTATAAAAGTTTGCGTACATATTTAATTTGTCATATTAATTCTCGAAAATATAATTGGAATTAAAATACGTGACCAATTTATCCTTTATTTCGTACGTCATATTGGGCTTTAAATGCTTTTAGGCTTGTCGTGACTTTTTGGGCCTCAACAATAATCCTTATTTTTGGTGTCAATTATCTTGCCTAATAAATGACTTAATTAATTTGACCTAAGAGATATTTTTTTTGTCCACGTGGTGTCTCTTGATTGGATGCTAAAATATTTGCTTCCATAACTGAGTATCTCCAGGAGAGTCTCTAAATTTTAGTTAAATTCTAGATAAAATAGTTAGAAAGCTATTATATCAAACCACTTAAAAGGTGTTTCCTCCAGCAATGTTATCTATTTTGGCTAATCTTGAATATTTTATTATTATTTTCTATTTCTCTTTCTCTTGCAAATCCAATATATTAAAAAGAAAAAAAAAATTAAAAAGTAGAAATCCAACCTCACAAACCTCCCAAATGTCTCTATCTCTCTCTCTCCTTTTTTGTCTCTCATCCTAGCCAAATTCTCTATCCTCGCTAGATGTAGTGTAAGATCTCACATCGACCAATGGAGAGGGGGTGATATGCCTTATATGTACATGCCCGCCTCCATCTAGCACGGCCTTTTGGGAGCTCACTTCGAGTCATGGGAACTCCGAATTTAAGCGAGTTGGGCTAGATCAATCATATGATGGGTGACCCACTGGAAGTTGCTCGTGAGCTCCCAGAAACAAAACCGTGAGGCAGAGATGGGAGGCCCAAAGCGGACAATATCGTGCTATGGCGGAGCCGATCTCGGGATGTAACAATTTGGTATCGAGCCACTCTGCCATGTGGTGCGAGTGTGACGAGGACGTCGGGCCCTTAAGGGGATGGATTGTAAGATCTCACATCGACCAACGAAAGAAAGGGGTGATGTGCCTTATATGTACATGCCCGCCTTCATCTAGCACGAGGCCTTTTGGGAGCTCACCGGCTTCAAGTCATGGGAACTCCGAAGTTAAGCGAGTTGGGGCTAGAACAATCACAGGATGGGTGACTCACTGGGAAGTTGCTCGTGAGCTCCCACAAACAAAACCGTGATGGCAAAGAGTGGAGGCCCAAAAAGACAATATCGTGCTACTGAGTCGATCCCAGGATGTGACATGTAGAGAGTCAAAAGTTGGTTCTCCAAAATAGAGAGCCAAGTATGGAGTATGCTGGATGAGGATTTTTTTTTTTTTTTATAGCCAAAGTAGCTAGGGATGAGAGAATAGAGAGTTTGTTGGAGATGCTCTAAGAGAGTCTCCTAATTTTAGCTAAAATAGCTAGAAAGCTATTATAGCAAACCACTTAAAATGTGTTTTCTCTAGCAATGTTCTCTATTTTGACTAATATAAAATATTTTATTATTATTTTATCTTTCTCTTTCTTCCTCGTTCTCTTGCAAATCCAATATATTAAAAAGAAAAGTAGAAACCCAACCCCACCAACCTCCCAAATATCTTTTTCTCTCTCTCCTCCTAGTCAAATTCTCTCTTCTCCTTGCTAGATGTAGAGAGCTAAAAGTTGGTTCTTCATAATATAGAGCCAAGTAGAGAGAGGATGGAGAGTCTTTCGAAGTGGAGATAAATGACTTGCATTGAAATGGAGAAGCAAAGCACATGGAGAAAAGTCCTTGCTTTGCTCCAGACTCAAATTCTTTGCATCTTTTAGGTGAGCTAATTTTTCCCAACAAACCACACCTCCCTCCCAAGATGGCAGCAGGCTCCGTGAGCCTCCTCTGAACCCCAAAAACTCATGTCGTTATTTTTCCTAGCGCCGGCATGGCCATTTGACACCTTTTGCAACTTGCCGCATTATTGCTTGCAAATCCACTACCCCCCATTGGCGACCTCATCACCACCCACCCAACCGTGTCCCCGAGTCTTCTCTCATCTCTCGTTTCCTCTCGCTTTCCTTGACCAAGTCACTCAAATGGACTTTCATCTTCTTCCTTTGGACCCTTCCACTGTCAACTCCACCGACCCATTTTGGCTAAAGTTCGAAGCCATTCGTCACTCTGCTCACCTTCTCACTCCTCTGCTTTCCTCTCTGTCTCCACCTCCCTCTCGCTCTCATCTATGACTTCGGTTTAATCACCCATTTTCTTCCCGTCATCCAAAGCCTCCCTTATCACCTCCGTGCTTACATTCTCTTCACCACCTCAGCTAGAATGTTCTCTTTCTTTGCATCTTACCACAATTTGGTCGCATCTGCATCGACACCAGCTAACATCAACAACCCCACAATTCAATTTGGTGATGTTCTTGAAATTCCAAGAATTTGCCCGCCAATACGCAGATCGTCTGTGTCTCCATTGCTTCTTATCAGGAACAGTCTTTTTAGTAATATATTCTTAGAAGACAGTCCAAAGCTCAAAAATTTTAATAGGGTTTTGATCAATACGTTTGAAGGGCTAGAAGCAGAGGCATTACATGTGTTTAACGGTGGAAAAGTAACTTTCAATGATGGGTCCGCAGGCTGCCCCCAATTTTTCCCGTTGAGCCTTTTGTGCCTGTGAGTTTGAGAAGGCTGCAGAGAGATGATGACCGCTACCAACCGAGAAACTGGCTTGATGATCGATGATGGGTCACGGTTTATGTGAGCTTGAAGGTGACGGCCTGTCGGAGACCAAATCGTAGAGGTGGATGATGGGGTGGTCAAAAGCGGGTTTAGGTTCTTGTGGGTGGTGAAGGAGAAGCTGTCGTTGACATGGAAGAGGAAGAAGAAGAGGGCAATTTAGTAATTGGGCATGAACTTATGGAGAAAGAGAAACTGAAGGGCAGGGGGTTGGTAGTGAAAAGTGGGTAGAGCAAGGAGAAATCTTGGGTCACAGAGCAGTGGGTGGTTTTGTGAGCCATTGTGGCTGGAATTCGGTGGTTGAGGCTGCATGGCATCGCGTTAGAGTTCTAGCTTGGCCACAGCACGGCAATCAAAAGATCAATGCGAAGTGGTCGAGAGGTGTGGGTGGGGTTTGGGCCAAAACTTGGCATTGGGGCGGCGGCGAGAATGAACAAGGTGGTGGTCAATTGTGAAGAGATTGGCGATAAGATCAAAGAACTGATGCCGAGTGAAGCTCTGAGAGTGCTAGCTGCAAGGATTGAGCAAGAGGCTAAGAAGACCGCTGGAGTTGGTGGGTGCCGTGAGAAGATGTTGAAAAGACTCATTGACGAGTGGAGGAAAAACTAATTATGTAGAATTAATGTCGTATTGTAGCTCTTCACCAAAAATGTTCTGGCAAAACTTTTCTCGTTTGCTATGTCTGTTTTGGTAATAATAAAAGGAACCAAACTTTCTGAAGTTTCTGTGTGCTTTCATTTGGACCATTTCGCATGGATCACATGTTCTGTTACGTTATAGACCCACAAAGCATCAAAATATAATTGAGTTGAATAATTGTTGTACCTGATTTTAGAGAAAAACTTAGTTGCAAAGCACTGTTTTACTATCCGGTCAATAATATCACATAAAAGTATTATTATGCGTGTCATAGCATTATGGAGAATAGCATAATATTGTTATCCCCTTTCATGGAAGTCTCTCCTGATTTTGGCAAGCTCTCTCTGTATCTCCTCTGTCCAAGTAATAAAAGCAAAACAGTCCTTAAATATATGAGAGTTTTTGGACCATATTGCATGGATGGCATGCGTTCTTAAAGAGATCTGAGAGTTTCATACAAGTCGTTTTCTTGTTTTTGGGTTATGTCTTCTGTGACGCAGAAAAATGGTTCGCACTTTCCCGCGCAACTTAGAGATGTTGGGCCTTCGGTATGCTCTGGGCCTCGTAAGGCGTTCAATCTGCAAGATAACAAACGCTCGGTAAGACCTAGGGCATCGGTGTGGTAGTCGGTGAAGGCTCTCGATGCTTAAGTGAAGTACGGAGTTGGTAAGATTGAACTACAGATCGATAGGCGATGCCGTAAGTTCTGATTGATTACCTCCAAGCCGGGATAATTGTCCTCTTTTATAGGCCTTGGGAGGTGTGCAATTTGTTTAGAGTTTCGATGTGGGACCGTGGAACATCAATTGTGGGACTGCCACGTGTCCTGTGAGGTAAGGTTGCCCTAATCGAGCGATCGGTAGCTATGATACCAAAGCTAGGTGCCGAAGGCTCCCATAGCTCCAGTTTGGTCCACGTGTCCGATGTTTTGGCTGTTCATTTTGGTATAAACAGAGTCCCCAAGTCCTCTTGCGAGAGTTCTCGGAAGGGGATTTGAAGTTGTCCTAGAAGGATTTGAAGTTGTCCCGAAGGGAATGTTGTCATACCGCTCGTAATCCACCGGTGGAGGCTCAATTTTGGCTCTTTCGCTCTTGTTCATTCGGAGGTCGACGTCGGGAAGTCGGAAGGTCGCGTCCGAGCGGACGGGTGAAGGGATATCCGAGAACCTCGTCTTCCGTGCCTCGCGTGTCGATCCCCATAGGATGAGCGACACGTGGTGAGAGTAATCATAGTGCGCGCGCATTGATGCGCCGTTGGTTTTTCGAGGTGTTCGTTGCGACTCCTCTCCCTATAAATAGAGATGACCCTGAGGCGAAATCACTTTGCACTTTGTGAGAAACGAGAGCTCTGTTGAGGCGATTTCGACGAGAGCTTCCGGCATTCAAGGCGATTTTTGTCAAGGGCTAACGGTAGCCGTGCAATTTCGGCGTTGCGAACGGCAAGAAAAGCGATTTCGACGAGACGATCGGTAGCGCAATTCGTGTTTCTTATCCAAAATTCGATTTGAGGTAACGTTCGGTAACTTCAACTTACTCCCTTATTTATCTTAAGAGTTACGTCCTTCTTGGTTTGAACTAGACTGGCCATAGGGTTCCATTAGGTAGTCTAGTCGCCATAGGTAGGAGTGTAGGGACGGTAGGATAGCATCCGGCAGAGCCTTAGTTTCCTTTTTCCTGTTTTTATAGATGTCCGACACCAAGTCATTCTCCGAGCGTGAGCCCAATGCGTTCGATAAGGAGTAATTAGACGATCTCTTTGACTATGACGGTGAAGCGGCAGGGCCGGCGCCGAGGACGGAAGTGATACCGATGTTGAGATACTCGATGAAGAGCCTAGCTCCGTTCCTACACACGATCGGAAATGGGTTGATGATCGCTCCGGTACCGTGTTTATAGCGACGGTCGCCACGTTAGTCAAGCCCTCGCCAAGGGAGGCGAGCACTAGTCGCCAATCGTAGGCCTCTACTTCGGCGGTGAGAGTCACTGCCGAACCGTCCCTTCGGCCGAGGGTTTGGTAGTCTTCCCGAATCCCAAGGTGCCGATGGGGATTCCGAAGCGAGATTGTCTTGGCGAGACTATTTAGAGCCCAATAGGATCACCGAGAGGGAGATTGCGAGGTTTCGTCTGAATACTTCATATCGATTCGGTAGGGATGAGGATCCCAAATCCTCGAATCTCTAAGCTCCAAGAACGGCGAAGTCATATTTTTCATGGACGTACTTCGCAAGGAGTGAGGCTCTCTCGCAGCCCGCCGCTCAGAGGATCCTAGCGCAGATAGGCTATGCTCGAGCCGCTTTAACCCCAACTTCGTAGCGCTAATGAGCGTGGTTACAGCCTTCGGCATGGTTGGAGAGGGAGAGCCTTCACGAGCAGTTCTCCCATCTGCAGCAATCCACGAAGTCGAAGTCCGCCGACCACGAGGTTGGGTTCGTGCCAACCGCAAGAAGGCTACTGCGTGGCTATTTTGTTAGCGTCGTGCCGACCTCTCGTAAGACTTGAGGAAACGGCGGGTGCTTCGTCGACGATTGGGAGTCGCCCTCGGATATCCCGTTCGTTTCGCATTCCCACTTATCTTCCAAATTGCCGTGAGGCCATCCTACCGCTTGGTAGGCCTTCTAGAGTATGTCTTTCTTGGGAATGTTAATTCTGCTTTCTCCTTTTGTGCAGTAAATTGAAGTAGCCAAGCGCTACACAAGCGGAGATCCGGCAGATCAAGAGGGTGAGGTGAAGGTCCCTACCGTGGAGAGAATTTATCCGAGGTTTCTCTTCACCATCCAATCTTATCAAAGCTCAACTTGTCAACCCTGCCAAGAGTAAGTGTACTTGCTCATTTTGACACAGTTTATGGCTTTAATGGGAAATCGACCGATCTTTGCTGCGGTGATCGAAGAGAGAAGGACTGCCGAGGCGAAGAGGATGAACGAGCCCTCCAAGCGGCGCCTTGTGCTCGGCATGCGTGAGAAGAAAAAGGAGCGGCAGCCTAGAGCGGCACCCGTGTCATCGGGAGAGGTTGACCCGATGACCTAACTCTCAACGAGCGTCGTCGTCGGATGAGCGCCGAATCGGCCACATACCGAAGTGGCTAGTTGCCGTTCCATCTCCCGGCCGAGGTATGCCTGCCGAGGGTACCTCCTCCAAAGCTGCCGGCAAGAGGCCAATCACGGCCGATCCGAGGCCGATCCCGCTCCAAAGTGTGGCGACATGCCGAGCCCGCTCGGGCCATCTTTGCCGCTGAGGAAGAAGAGACGCCTCCGAAGCTTTCACTCCGCATGTCCTTCAAAGACGGTCCAGTTTGTGAACCACATGATACTCGGTTCACAAATGGAGCTGTCCGAGATCGAGGACTGCCAAGAAGCTCCTTCGGGAGGAGGCTGCCGCGCTTCCATCTTCAAGCCTCGGTAAGTACCTCACAATTCTCGCCTTTTCCTACCATCTGCTTTCATCCTTATCTAACATTCTTCTTTGCTCTTCAGCTTCCATGGACATGTGGTTGTCGCGTCAAGCGAGCCATTAACGCCGCCGAAAAGGCGAAGAAGGCTTACGAAGACAAGCAGGCGAAGGTTGCCGGGTTGGCAAGGCCATCCAAGCTCAAAGCGAACTTGGCGAAGGACATACTGCCGAGCGGCAGGTTAAAGTTTATCAAGCCAAGCTCGGTGAGATGTCGACAGCCTTGGAGTCGGCGCAGCTAACGGCAAGAGAGGCTTTGGAGTCGAATGAGGCGATCCAGGTGGCCTTTGAGGAGTCGGAGTGGGTAAGGGCTTCCGAGATTGAGGTGCCGTCCCAAGAGGCGACATCGGGTACCGTCGGTCCTCGAGTTTTCTACCTTGCTTGACAAGGAAGTGGGCATGGAAATGGTGGATCTGCTCTACCGCTTCAAACGATACAACCCCGGAAAAGCTCAACCTCAAATTCATTGCCGATCCTTCCCTCTTCCGAAGGCATAACCAAGAAATGATCGAGGAGTACGAGGGAGAGAATGCCACAAAGAGGCTCGCTGATCCGTGGGAGCCTACCAAAGGCGATGGCATTGCCGAAGCCGATGAGGCCGCCACCGACGAAAGCCGTATGCTCTGCAATGATAATCTTCTCCAAAAGCTTCTTCTCATTTTTAACTAAAGCTGGTTGAGCTCTTGGAGATGATAGAAGATTATGAAGTGGAGGACGTCCTGGGAGAGCCCGTTGCCCCCGATGCCGAGGAGTAGACTGCCGTTTGAGTTTTGTTTAAGTTTTTATTAAATGTAATCTGTCATGAGGCCATATGTTCTTGAATGCTTTGATGCCGAGGGCATCCTTTAATTCAAGCACTTTTATTTTCATTAATTAATCAAGTAGCTTTACTTTCGATACGTTTGGCTTAACTGCCATAGGCTAGTGCAAGCTAACTTCCGAGGTTCAAAACTAATCATCGCAGCGAGGGTGATTTGGTTAAGCCGTAGGCTAGCATAAGTTCAAATTTCAAGTGAGCCCTGAGTCGGTAAGCAACTTAGGGCTTAACACTTTACTTCCGAGGATTGGTAATAGCGATTCTGAAATTAACCTTTCAAGTGCCAATGGCTAAATAAGGATCTTAAAGTTTTTTTTTAACAAACTCAGTAAAAGACAAGTTAACCCTCTGTCGGTAGGAAAGGATACCATAGTACCTCAATTGCCGAAGGCAATAAAAGGGTTTTAGAATGTAGTACACTGCGACCGATGGTCTCTATCTCGTCTTTTTTTTTTGAAAAAATGAATATGCCGAAGGTTGCAAGTATAAGCGCCGAAAGCCTTTTCATTAATAGATGCCGAAGGCAAAGATACATTTGGAGTTCGTTTTACAATTGAAAACCTACCGTAGGCTTAGGGAACTCTACACTGCCGTAGGTGTGAGCAAGAAATAAGCCGAAGGCTTTAACAATGCTTTCTACTGCCGTAAGCTAAGTGACTTCATTTGAAGTAGTATTTCAGATGCTCTACGTTCCAAGGATGACCGAGGGTCTTTCCGTTGGAGTCCCTAAGTCGGTAAGTCCTCGATCTTTGGATGCGATGATCTCGTAAGGTCCGAGGTCAGAGGTTCCTTCGGGGTCCTTAGTTGCCGAGAGACTTTTCGCATGACCCAATCTCCGACTGGAAATAGCGGGATCGACCCAGAGTCATAGTACCAAGAGACGCCCGCTTGTAAGCTTAGAAGGTTGGCTTGCTCTCGGCGTTCTTGATCAGTCGAGGCTCAAGGCGGCGCCTCTTCTTCGCCTTTGGTGCGAAAGCCTCCGTTCGTAGATGGGCTCTCCGATTTCCACCGGACTCGCTTCCTAGCCAAAAGCCATGGAGAACGGTGTTTCCGGTTGTCGCTCGGTAGGATGTCCGGATGGCCCATAACGCCTCGAAAATCTTCTCCGCCAGCTCCATTGGCTTTGTCGAGTTGTTTCAATAGCTTCTTGACAATTTTGTTCATCGCCGACTGACCGCTTCGATTGGGGTGAGCCGACGGCGAAGAATAGATTGATCTTGAGGCAAGTGCAAAATTGCCTAAAGGCTTCCGAATCGAATTGCTGCCGTTATCCGTGATAATTACGTAGGGATTCCGAATCGGCAGCAAAAATGTTCGCCCGGATGAAATCTTCCATTTTATTGCCGTTATGGTAGCCAAGGGTTCGGCCTCTACCCATTTAGTGAAGTAATCTAAGGCGGCAAAGCATATTTGACTCGGCCCTTTCCTTGCGGCATCGGTCCGATCAAGTCCGATCCCCATCGGGCGAAGGCCACCGCTTACGATCGGTGAGAGAGGCTCACCGGGATGTGAGGGACACTACCAACCGCTGGCATTTGTCGACTTCTTTACCGTGATGTTCGCGTCTTGGTGTAGGGTCGCCGAAATACCTCTGCCGGAAGACTTTGTGCGCTAGCGATCGGAACCTAGTGGTCGTCGCACCCACCGTGGACTTCGGCGAAGGGCGAGTCCCCGCTCCTTAGTGAGGCATTTGGATACGCGTGGTGTAGCCTCTCTTATGCTGAACGCCGCCGATGATCGTATATCTTGCCGATCGATAACGAGCTTCCGAGGACTTATCGGTGGGAATTGTTCCGATCGTCGAAATGCGTAATCGGAGACATCCACGTATCCTCGTGATCGCATGACACACCTCTGCTCGTTTTGCCGGGAAAATATTTCCACCGGACTTTTCTTCCGATCTTGTCGTTGATTGCCGGTCAAACGCGAGTGCATCGGCGTGGTCGACTCGGGATCCGCCGAATCTCGTAAGCTTGGAACTTACGTAAGAGTTCGTGGGCTCTGATAGGTAGGCGGACATGGAGGCGTCCTTTGATGCGAAGTCCGCCGTTATTTGATTCACTATGAGTGGGAGTCACCGTGGATGCTAATTTGTTTGGCGCCATGCTTTTGGTAGTTGTAGGCGCCAAGAGGCCTCATACTCGCCTCGTTGTTAGAGGTTCGAAAGTTGAATCGGAGGGCATATTCGACTTTGCACCCGTCTGGGTAGTTAACACCAAACGGCTCCGCATCCTTGCCGGTTTCCGAGCCACAACGTGTGGTCCATAGAGGTACCGAATGATCAAAGCGATCGGCACCCAGTCTGTTTATACCAAAATGAACGACCAATGAACATCGACACGTGGACTAAATCTGAGCTATGGGAGCCTTCGCACCTAGCTTCGTAACATAGCTATCGATCGCTTGATTCGGGCAACCTTACCTCCAGGACACGTGGCATCACACAATTGATGTCGCCACATCGAAACTCTAAGCAAATTGCACACCTCCAAGGCCCATAAAAGAGGACAACTATCTCACTTTGAGGTAATTAATCAACTTACAGATCTGCATATCGATCCAGTTAATCTTACCAACTCCGTCTTACTTAAGATCGGAGGCGGCAAAAGTGTAAAGTAGTTGATAGTTTTTTTTTTTTTTTTTTTTTTTTTTGTGGCTGATATTAAGGGTAGATATTTATATGGCTCGTCCTCGTTATCCCTTGTTCAGCGCCAACAACCACCATGGTTTCCTCTTCTTCATTCTCAGCTCTCTCTCATCCTTCCTTTCAAATTCCATATACCAATTTGGATTTCTGTGAAAAACCCAGTAACCTTCATAGCATAGTTCAAATTAAGAGCTATAGAAGACCAGCCACAGTCGTTGTTTCTTCTAGTTCTTGTCAAAGGTCTTCTCCTTCACCATCTCGCCGAGTTCTTCTTCATGGCTCTGTTTCTCTGGCTGCTTCAGCAGCCATTCTTCTATGCTCAGGTCCAGGTATGGAGTTGAAAGACCCAAGAATTAATATGAGCTTTCTTCTTATTTTCTTCTTCGTTTTGCAAACTTTCAGATTTCATTAGATTATCATTTATATTTTAAGTAAAGCATCAATCTTCTTGGTAATTATGTGTTTAGAAAAATGAAAATTTGTTGAGTGAGCAATTTGACGTTGCAGCTGAAGCCGGATTTCTATCAGGATCGACCGGGATAGAATCAATTCCTGGTCCTGAGTTGCCTCAAGTCGACTTTCTTAAGCGCTTCAATGGTTGGGTCCTCACTCACAGCTGATAACATTCATTTTTCAACTGGAGCACATTGAACAAGATTGATGAAAATGTTGTTTCATTCTTGCAGAAGAAAACCAGAAAAAGTATGCTGACAATGATGCAAGATTCAAATCAACTCCATTGCTCAAGGGGCTACTAGAAAAATCCAAGCTGAACAAAGAAAAGTAAGTTCTTGGTTGTCTGCTTAAGATCAAGCGCGTATTGTTACCAAAGTTTTGATACCATGTTAAACAACCATTTACCTTAAAAAATAAAGTTGTTAGGAAACGTTATCAAAATATATGTGTATATATATATATATATATCCTGTTTCTGCATGATTTTCATGTATCAGTTAGTTTCTAATGTTATATGAACTTGGAAATATTCAGGAATAGTAAAGCAATTCAAGACAAGTACTGCATACGTGGGGCAGAGTGGGGAGTTGGAGATTGCTCGGCAGAGGGAATGTCACCTGACGAGAAAGACAAGTTCATTGCTACGTTGAAGGAGAAGGCTGGTGTCAAGGATTGACTGAGAGACCCTGGTTTTGCTTTGTTTCAAGCTTAATTTCTTAGTCCTTAGATTTGTTTTTTTCCTTTTTATGACCTTGATACGTGCCTTTGTAATATGAATACATACAATGATCATGAGTTCTAGGAGCATACATTGTGACAATCAGTTCACAATTTGACAACTCAGTTTATCAAACCATGATATAGGAAAATCTTTTTATTTTTATTTTTAATACAAGGAAATTGAGGAAAAGGAGAATCGAACCTATGACGTCGAGTATAGAGAGGTAAAGCTCTTTAACACTTGAGTGGTGGACATATTAAGGCGCTGCATATTGCCCCTTTGGTGAGGTTGGGTGGTGCACTCAACCTGTTTGACAAATTGGCTCAACCAGAACCAAGCTTTACTGGGTTGGGTGGTTGCTGGCGCCTAATTTTTTTTTTTTTAACATCCTGACCTAAACGACATCGTTTTGACTGTTTTTTTGAAAAAAAAAATAAAAATTGATGGAAACTGAACATGAGCTTTAACAAGCTCTCTGATATTGGATGTTTAAAACATGATAAAAGGCTATTAAAAAAGGTCCTTTAACAAGCTTTTGCTCTTCTTTTTTTAAAAAAATTTAAAAAAGGAAGAGATTGAGCGACACACAAATCGAGGTACAATCCATTATGATTTGCTTATTTAATTAATTATTTGATATTAATTATCGTTAGATTAATTGATTATTTGACATTTATTTCTATATTAATTGATATATTATAGTCAATTAGTCATGATCATAAGTCTAAGACCTTTTTGTTTCAATTATAAAGATATTTGGTTGTTAATTTTTTATTTATTATAAAACTTTTAGACTCTCAAAATTACACATTTACTAAAAAATTCATAACTACTTTTATTCGTGTAACCATCATCACATTACACATATCACACCTGTATTTGATGCATCCGATATATATACAAGCGTGAAGAGAAAATGAAAAAATTATTGAAAATTTAAACAAAAAAAAAAGTAACTGAAGGTTTACCATCTTAATTAACAAAATTCCAAAGGGGACAATTAAACCTATGATTTCTATGCTACCTTTGCATCAAAATCGCACACCCGAGGAAACATTAAAAAATATATAAAGAATATACATGTCATGTCACACAAATTGGTTTTGGTAAAGAATTACCAAAGGATAATTAATCCGCCAAAATTTGTTTACTTAAGCCTAAACAAATATTTAAGTTAATAATTTAATTCAACCAAAAGAAAATAATTATTTTCATTTTTAAATATAAGAATGGCGGCTCTGGAATTTTAGGAAAGATGAAAGGGTGCTTCCGATATTCCAAGTCAATTCAAGACAAAAGACAAAAATACGAAATGAAAAGGAAGTCCAATAAAAGAATATAAAAATACTAGCTAATAATTTGTGTGTGTATCCTATAATCTATTCCTATTCCTGGGCAGAACCCAAATCAAATGTCCTTTGCAAGCTCAGCGAGCCCAGCAATAATAGCTGTCTCTCTCTCTCTCTCTCTCTCTCCTCTCTCTCTCTCTCCTCACAGGTGCTTCCTCTCTTTCCCTTCCTCCACGAATTTTAGGATTTTCTTCCTTTTTTCATTTGATTTTCATTTGCTCCGAAAATTTTAGACTAGGGTTAGATATCCAGGCCCCTTGGTTCTATGTAATGGAGAATTGAATTCATTTCATTCTCCTACAGTTCCTCAATTACCAAACGAGAATTGCTAAGAAATTGAGCTGCTCTTAATTTGTTCCTGTGGCTCTGTAAGAGCTTGCTTGTGCAGAAAATTTGAATTTGGGTTTCTTAGCCAAGATAAACGAAAGAAGGAAGAAGAAAAGGTGATTATTTGGTTGAGATTACGCGCGGAATTGTAATTGGGAAACTCAGGTAAGGGTTTTCGTGGGTTATATGAAAGTTCATTTCTTGGATAAATTGTGTAGCTTTGTTGAAAATCATGATCTTATTTGTATAGAGATGTGATTAATGTGATTGTCACATGGCTGATTTCAGGGGAATTCTGTGTGATTAGTTTGGGTTAGCATTGTAGATTCATGTGGGAGTTGAAGCTTGAATTTTGAAACTTCTGGTGTATAGATAGTAGTGCTTTTGGCTACGGGACTGTGACTGTAATTCAGAGTCACAAAAATGTACCGGACTGTGGCCACAGCCACCACTGCAACCCGGGGTGGATCTCCAACTGATAATGGGGATTGTGTTGTGAGTTTGGATCAAGTTCCTCGATGGAGCAATGCAGATCATCGTTCTTCCTTGGAATATGACAATGAAGATCCTTCGTTTTCAAATAAATATTTTCCTGACCCTTTAACTTCTCAATCTGGAGGGGAGAGCAGTAGCAGTTGGATAGTCTCAAGATTTCCCGTTGACCATGAAATTAATTCGAAGATATATCTGTGGAGAGGGAACCCATGGAATCTGGAAGTTGATGCTGTCGTGAATTCTACAAATGAGGTGAGCACTAGATTATGATGATAAATCCTTGACAGAACATTGTACATGTGGATTACTGGGAATGAGAAACTTCATGATATTTAAACCTGGTTACATTGTCAATAGAGACATGGGGCTCACAAATTCTACTAGTCTGACATTCTTTCAATTGGACAATTTACAGAACATGGATGAAGCACATTGCAGCCCTGGTTTGCATGCTGCAGCTGGACCTGGTCTTGCAGAAGAATGTGCAGCACTGGTGTGCTAGTTATTCATTGTTTTAGCCATTGCTGTACTGAATTATTTTGTGTTTACTTATTAGCTCTAGAATGTTGTTTTCAGACGTACTGTCCTTGATATTTGAAATGCCATGTAAATACAGATTTATGTGTAAAATTGAAGATGTTGAATAGGATACTACAAACATTTTCAATGTCATAGGTTATGTATTTTATGTGAACCATTAATTAAAGCTTTCTGGCTGGTGTTCTGTCATAATTGATTAATATCAAGATTCAACTGATTTGATTTACCTTTGTTTGTTGGCAGGGTGGATGTAGAACAGGAATGGCAAAGGTTACTAAAGCGTACGACCTCCCAGCTAGGTGGGTATATTAATGCTGTTTTCATATAGAAAGCTCAATGTGCATTCACGCTGCAGACAACATTCTTGCCTAAGTGAATAATGTTTCTTTCCTTGTGCATTTATCCAGGAGAGTTATCCATACTGTTGGTCCTAAGTATGCAGTGAAATACCATACTGCTGCAGAAAATGCTCTGAGCCACTGCTATCGTTCTTGCCTTGAACTTCTCATTGAAAATGGACTGCAAAGGTGCATTTTTCTTCTTAGTATTTTAATTTATTGTGCTTCTCTTTTCTTTCCCTTTTGTTCTGTTCCTTTTGAAGTGTGGAGCTTACTTTGCTTGACCAACATAATTGTAGCATTGCAATGGGCTGTATATATACAGAGGCTAAGAACTACCCTCGGGAGCCAGCTGCCCATGTAGCAATAAGTGAGTTATTTTCTTACATGTTTCAGAATTGATAGATACAATATGCATGCCTATTTGTATGAATGCTGGATCACTCATATTTCTATTCATTTATATGCATCCACGTTTTAATTGCTCTTGGATAATTATGTTTTCAGAAGGTTGAATGTATTTCTTTCATCCTTTATTCTCCGCCTCATCTATGTGTGCTTATGTTCAGGGACTGTGCGGCGATTTCTGGAGAAGCAGAAAGATAAAATCGCAGCTGTTGTTTTTTGCACCACCACATCAACTGATACAGAGATATACAAAAGGTTAATAAATATAGCTATTTATTTCTGGAATACATGTGAATTGTGATACTTCAACCATGATTTACACTTATAAAATCAACTCTTAGTTTTACTGTCTCATTCCCCTTCACCTTTTTCCAATTTAGATTGCTTCCACTTTACTTTCCTCGAGACAAACTTGAAGAGGAGGTTGCCATGTCGAAGCTTCCTGCAGATGTAGGTGATGAAAATGGTGAGACAATTATAGATGAGCGCAAAATCAGAATAAAGCCTTTGCCCAAGAAGAATATTCCAAAGCCTCCTAAGGCTCCAGTTGATCTTCCTGTGAGTGATGTCGGCTTGGTAAGAAGGTTAGTCAATGACTCAATTAGAAGTAGTTTACATTTTATAGCAAAACTTAGAGCAGTTTCTTTAGTAATACCAAGAGAAATGCTTACAAAATGCTCACTGCAGAAAGCTGTTGAAGAATTCCATGTACACATATCAATGTGTTCATACATGTGCTGTGCAATTATGTTCTTTGTTGTTGTTGTTATCAAGCTTATGGTTCCTTTTGCTAAATATAACACTATCATTAGCTGTTTTGGTTTAAATCATTAACTGACACGCCGAAGGCCTGTTATATAGGAATTCATCATATTTGGATTCATTTCTGGATCCTGCTTTCATGTCCTTAATAAAAGATCCAGATCAGAGACGCAAGGAGCAATGGGAGAAAACTGCTCAAGCGCAAGGTGGATGGAATTGTGCTAAAATGCTTGGGTTTGGTGACCTTGGTGGACCTCCATTGTCTGCTGCAGAAGAATACTCACTTCATTCAAGATACCTTGCTAAAGCAAATTCTCTTCATCTTTCTGAAATTGCAGAAATGAAAATTGTGTAAGCTTTATAACTCTTTCATCTTTAACTCAGTGGCAGTTGTGGAGTCTTCAGATTGTAATTTTCACTCCTGGACAGCTACTAATTTATAAAGTGCTTTGCATTCTAGTTTTCCCTTGTTATTAGTAGCTCTTCTGTTAGTTGTTTTCATATCTCATACACAAAGAACAGGAGGTGGTTTTGTGTTGTTAAAACAATACAAATGTTGATATGTTGCTACCTAATGGTGGTTGAATCTAAAAATGTTATGAACCCTTCTATGAGATTTATAAATTATTATTATTATTATAATTTGTCTTGAAATCATGTGGAGCAGAAGGGAAGGGTGTTAATAAGTCTCTTGTGTTGCAGTTTATATTAAATTTAATGTCTATTTTTTCTATGTATTTCAGTTACCGAGGTGGGGTTGACAGCGAGGGTCGTCCTGTAATGGTAGTTGTGGGGGCACATTTTCTTTTACGATGTCTTGATCTAGAACGATTTATACACTATGTTGTTAAGGTAGTACAACATTAAAATTTGTGTTAATCTGCATATATGATGGAGCTTTTGTATCTTTGGTAGTTATGGTTCTTGGTACTCAGATATCTATCTTGTTTATTGATTTACAGGAGTTTGAACCTATAATACAGAAGCCTTATACTATTGTATACTTCCATTCTGCAGCATCTTTACAGCTGTAAGTTCTTCATAGTTAAGTTTGCAAAGCTTGAAACAATTCTAAGGGTCGTTCCCCAAAAAGAATAAAAACATAAGGAAAAAATGAGCCTTTTTATTCTAATCTATACTTCCGCTCCATGTGAACTTGTCTGATGGAGTTTAATTTCTAACTTTGAATACAAGTGAAGTGATAAAATTGTACCTGAAAAGCTTATATGTAAATTTCTGTAACTAGTTTGGTTTCATTTCCTGCATGTATTGCAGTCAGCCAGACTTGGGGTGGATGAGAAGAGTACAACAAATCCTTGGTCGTAAACACCAACGTAATCTGCATGTAGGTACCACCGAGTTTGTCCAAGTACTTCAGCAATTATATTTCTGCCATCATCTCTCTGATCTTTATCTTCTATATATAGGCAATATATGTCCTTCACCCAACTTTTGGACTGAAGGCTGCAATATTTGCTCTGCAATTGTTTGTGGACAATTTGGTATGCCTAACTTTCTTTGTGATTGGTATTCATTAAGAGTTCATATCACTTACAAAGCCTGCTTCAAGTGAATGTCATTCTAACTTTTGTTTCTAGGTCTGGAAGAAAGTGGTATATGTAGATAGATTACTGCAGCTCTTCAGATATGTTCCTCGTGAGCAGTTGACCATCCCTGACTTTGTGTTCCAGTTGAGTTTCTATGTTCCTTCCCCTACTTACCCCACTCCATTTTTATAGCAACTTCGATTTAAAATTCCAAATTGCCCAGTATGCAATGATTGTAATAAAATGTAAACAGAGGTTTGATTCTGATGATTTTGGTGACCATAATAAATGCAGGCACGATTTAGAAGTCAATGGTGGGAAGGGTCTTATTGTGGACCCAAGAACAAAATATGTGTATCATCGACCATAGCGTCACACACAGAGTTCCATCGGGCACACACTGAAGGAGATCCATGGCTTGTGATTTCTTGATTATATTTTCTTTTCTTATAGCTTATAGTTAGATGGGAGTTGATTTTGTCTCGTGTAGAAAAAAGTTCAATTTTTTTTAAACAGTTTTTTTCTTCTGTTTCCTGAAGCAATGATCTGTTTGTATCTAAAGATGAAAATTAATAAATATTAATATTCTTTCTTGTATTATCTTGGACAAGTCAAGTCATCAATAAAATGTAAGTTGGTTTGAGCTTTTTCTGAAAAACAATTTCAAGGAAGTTCCTTGTGCATTTTTGTAGCCTGCAAATCAACCGGTTACCATGCAATCTTTTGTGTACGGTGCTCAGGCTTTCCTGTTTTCTGCCAACCTTCTTTTTCTTTTTCCCCAAAAAAACCTAAATTAAAAATTTCTCAAAGTTCCATGACACTATGACAGGGGGGGAAACTTATTACAAAGAAAAAGGAAAAAAAGGTGCTCAATTTCTCAAAAACCATTTGTTAAAAAAAATTCAAGTTTAAGCGATGAAAAACTCAGAAAAAAGTCATACAATTAATATAAAATCTATTAATTAATTAAGCAAAAATAAATATAAAAATTTACTATTGAGTAAAAAAAAGTTTTCGGATATTTCTCCTCTTGGTTCTCCAAGTCTAGTCTAGTGGTTACACTTGTCAGCTTATTTTCCAGAGAAACACAGTTCGTATCGTAATCCGCGACGCAGACGAAGGCGCGACTCAGCTTGAAACCGTTCCACACACTGATTTATACATTTTGGAATTGTTTATATAAAATCTGGCAGACGAAGACGAACCCAACCAAGTTTGCTTCTTCTTTACTTTCTGTGGCTACTCTCCGGTGAGCTCTCCTCTTACATACTCTCATGTTCTTCACTGTGAATTCTATTTCATGGGGAAGACTCAAGCTAATCGATTTGGTTTGCTTTTAGAATTTCTCTGGTAATTTTAGAACCCAATTAATGAAGATTTAATGGGATAATTTACAGAAAGATAAGCTTTTGATAAGAGTCTTCAACTGGGTATATGTGATTATTTTCACTTCCGTTTTTTATACTTGGACTGGAAGTTGAATGTTGGACCAAAATGTGTTAGTTTGAGTAAAACTCATTTTGCAGTTGTGTTTGTTTCACATGCCCACTAGTTTATTTCTTGGTGTTGCATGCTTGAAAGATTTGTTGTTAGAGATTTGGTTCAAGTATAACGTTTACAATTTTAATAGGACTTACTGAACATTGTAGATGCTGATATTTCTGAACACAAGTGTGGAAGAAGAAAGGTAGTATTTTGTAAAGGGTATCTAATTGCTCAGAAAGCAAAATGGTGCAAGGTCTGTCACTGAACACTCTAACTACGTCCCGTAATGGTGCCTTCTGTGGATCAATGCCTTCGTGGAGGAAGCATTTCAAACTAATGAGGAAAACCCAGATAAGCTCTGTTATTGAAAGGCATGGTATCTGGCATCTGTGTCATCAAAGCTTAGTCTTAAGAGGTAACCCCAATATGTTAAAACAAAGGAACGTGAGGGTGGAAGCTGGGTGGCTGTTTAAAAGGGGTGATCAGGGGTTGAATGCAAGCTCAGAGCAAAGCGAGGCTGCTAATGAGGATATTTTGATATTCTTTTTCCAGCTGGACCTGGCAACTCGAGTTCAGGTTCGATGGGATTCCTTCACGGTTTAAATTTTATATTAGGGTATGGCATTTCTCTCAATTTTGTTTGTCTAACAAGAATTTACTTTTTTGGGGATACGTTTGCAGTATGCCTTGAACACGGAACAGTACGATATTGCACAACAACTAAGAAACAAGCTGACTGAGGTTAGGTCTCTCATCCTGATTTTAAGCGATATGCTAACCAGGTCTGGCATTGCTTGTTTTGAAATTTCAATTTTTCTACATTAACAGTCTTTGAGCTCCAAAAACAAAAGGCAAAGAGTACGAAGGAAGGCCTTTTAGGCCTTAACAAAATCTTGAGAAACAGTCTCAATTTTTAATGCAGGTTTAGTGTTCCTAGCTTTCTATGAACCACACTGACGAAACTTCTGATTACTTTTAATAACATTAGAAAAACCAGAACGTTTTGTAAACACAATCTATGCTAGCTGATTTCTTGGCCTTTGAAAAGGATCGTTGGCATGTAATCTTTTGGGGTGTTGTGTTCCATACCAACATGTCTAAGCATCTGCATAAATGGAGAATGAAATGAATTCCAGCTTGCCTAATAAGCGTTCTTTTTGTAAGGTTGAAGCTGAGGTTATTAGGCAGCAAGAGGCAAAAAGGGGATCGTCTCCCAAGAGTGAAGCTCAAGATAAGGCTATAAGTATCATTCGCTTACGGTACGCCCCAATTTTTGCCATATTTTATCTAATTCAGTTTTAATTCAGTGAGAAAGGTGCAATTTATATGTTTCTTCCTTCTACTGTCTTTCGATTCGACCCTTCAATTCTTTTGGCATATGGGGTCAACTAAACATTAAAATAGACTGCTTCTTTGTCTTTTCTTACAGTGCAGACTTGCAGAAGGCAATTGAGAGTGAGAATTATGCATTAGCAGCCAAGCTACGGGATGCAATATCTGAACTGGAGGCAGAATCACTGGCTGCATCCGCCAAAGCTCTGGCACATGAAAATGCAAATTATTCATTTCGTTTGGGACAGAGAGTGAGGCATAAAAATTTTGGTATGTTAAGTAGTTAAAAAGTAGTTGAATTTTATGAATTTGAGCGATTGCTAGGCAATTCATTGCAAAAGCATTGAAGAGTCTGTATAAAAAGTAGCAGCTTGGAAGAATCATCGTGGAATAAGTACGACTGGATTTTATGTGTTTCTTCGTTTCTTTTCCTGCCTGCTTGCTTCTGTTACATAAATCTTATGTTATGTTACTTTTTCAGGCTATCGAGCAGTGGTTTGTGGAATGGATCCTGTATGTTGTGAATCAAGTTCATGGATGGAAACTGCACAGGTTGAAAAATTGCATCGGGGCTCTAATCAGCCATTTTATCAGGTTTGAAATCTGAGCCCTTCATGACTATGCACCTCCACATATGCCTCTGATATGATCTATTAAAATCAGTTAGCATAACAACAATAACAACGGTAATGATATGGCAACAGTGATATATAATATGCTATCTGAATGATTGCTTTTATCTCTATCCCCTTTTATCTCTTCTTTATCTTTTGTCAGGTTTTGGTTGATGTACATGCGGACCCCAACCTTCTGGTGGCATATGGTAATACTCAGCTGTTTGACCCAATTCCTTCTCAGATTTAAGTTTCTTTTCCCATGTAATCAGCTTCTCTTTCTGCAGTTTCTGAGGAGAATCTTTTAGCCCCTGACGAACCAGATGTGGTGAGTAGAAAACCCACCATTCTTTTGTTTTCTTTTCATTGTGAGCCTATTCTTTCCTCTTTTTGAGTTGGGTTGCTCTTGAGTAACATGAGAAATTACCCTGTTAATTTGGTCTGTTCTGTTGTTAACCTCGCAGGATCAATTTGATCATCCCTACATTTCCTTTTTATTCTATGGAATGGATGCCGCTGGAGATTTCATCCCGATCAAGCAATTGCGAGAGAAGTACAATAGACCCCGACATGAAATACCCTTTGATCCACTAGATGAGGGGCATGGAAGTGATGCTTAGATGCTTAGACAAATCCAAGCAACGGACCTTGCATAAGATACTGACCATCAATATATTTTTTTCATCTTTTTTCCCCATACAGTGAGAATAGCTTCCCTACTCATTAGAATGTGGATAGATCATTAAACGTGCAGAAATCAACAGTCTGTATCTCTATGTTTGTACCCTACTCACTCTGAAGCCTTAGAACATTACACTATTGATTACGATGTTGTGAAATTTCTTCTGCCCTGTTCATCATTTTGTCGTCATTTGAAATTTTCACAATTTTATATTTACCCAAAACCAAAAGTGAAAAATGGAACATATGCCATGCCGAGTGGACTTTAGGCCAACTATGTCCGAGTGGCCCAATATCTTGAGAAATCTGTTGCCGCGGCGTGTTTAAGTCCTCCGTCCGTCACCCATTTGTGACAGACGCTCTCTCTCTCATCCTAAGTTCAGAGAGATTCTTCGTATGCATTCCTATATGTCCCATGTCAAGTAGGCTTAACCATGACCCTGTACATGCCCTTGTTCAGGTCCTGCACCATCTTAAGAACACTCACCCAACTCCATGCCCACCTCGTAATTTCAGGTCTCCACAAAGACCCACAAGCCTCTACCAAACTCATCGAATCTTATGCCCAAATGGGTTCCCTCCGATCCTCAACCCAAGTTTTTGAAACCTTCCCAAAGCCAGATGCTTTCATGTGGGGTGTGCTTATGAAGTGCCTTGTGTGGAATCACTACTTTCAAGAAGCCATTTCACTCTATCACAAAATGTTGCACCATGTAACCAACATGAACAGGTTTATATTCCCTTCCATTTTGAGAGCTTGTTCGGGATATGGTGATCTGGGTGTTGGAGGGAAGGTCCATGGGAGGATAATAAAATGTGGGTTTGACTCTGATGTGGTGATTGAGACCTCATTGCTTGGTTTGTATGGAGAACTGCGTTGCTTAGATAATGCTCGGAAGGTGTTTTACGCAATGCCAATGAGAGATGTGGTGTCGTGGAGTTCGATTATTTCGTGTTTAGTGGAGAATGGAGAGGCAAGTGAAGGGCTTGAGATGTTCCGTTGGATGGTCTCTGAAGGTGTTGAATCGGATTCAGTCACAATGCTTGGTGTAGCTGAGGCTTGTGGGGAGTTGGCATTGTTGAGAGTAGCAAGGTCAGTACATGGTCATGTTGTTAGAAGGGGAATTAAAAGTGATGGGGCTTTAGAAAACTCTCTAATTTCAATGTACAGTAAATGTGGTGACTTGCAAAGTGTGGAAAGGATTTTTCGTACGGTTACTCATTGGCACACTGCATCTTGGACTGCAATGATCTCCTCCTACAATCAAGCTGGTTATTTTTTGGAAGCACTAGACGCTTTTGTTGAGATGCAAGAGTCTAAAGTGGAACCCAATTCAGTAACCTTGATGAGTGTTCTGCGGTCTTGTATTAGGTTAGACTTGCACAAAGAAGGGAGGTCTGTTCATTGCTTTGCTATTAGAAACGTTCTAGACCCCGACCTTGATTTTTTAGGATCGGCATTATTCGAATTGTACTCTGAAATTGGGGGACTAAGCTATTGTCAGAAACTTCTTAATACAATTGGAGAGAGAAATGTGGTGTCATGGAACACAATTATTTCAGGCTATTGCCAGAAAGGCTTGTTGAGAGAGGCATTGCTAATCTTTGTGCAGATGCCGACCCAAGGACTAATGCCAGATTCTTTCAGCATGTCAAGTGCTCTCTCAGCTTGTGGAAAGGTGGGTTTAGTAGAACTTGGGCATCAGATACATGGTCATATAATCAAAAGAGGCTATTTGGATGAGTTTGTCTTGAATTCACTGATTGATATGTACTCAAAATGTGGGTTTGTAGATTCAGCATACATGATATTTGATAAGATTCAACACCTTGGTGTCATAACATGGAATTCAATGATTTCCGGATTTTCTCAAAATGGTGACCCTGTCATGGCGATCAGTCTTTTTGATAAAATGTTCTTGTACTGTCTCGAGATTAATGAAGTCGCCATTTTAAGTGTCATTCAAGCTTGCTCCGAATTAGGTTATCTAGAAAAGGGAAAATGGGTTCACCACAAGCTCATAACATATGGTGTGGGGAAAGATCTCTATATTGATACAGCTCTAACTGATATGTATGCCAAATGTGGAGACCTTCGGTCTGCTCAAGTAGTATTTGATATGATGGAAGAAAGAAGTGTTGTGTCATGGAGTGTCATGATTGCCGGGTACGGTATGCATGGCAAGATTAATGCTGCCATATCAATCTTTACCCAAATGCTGGATACAGGAATGCAACCAAATGAGATTACCTTCATGAACATTCTTTCAGCTTGCAGTCATGCAGGAGCTGTTGAGAAAGGAAGGTTCTATTTCAGATCAATGAGGGATTTCGGCATTGAGCCCAGTGCAGAACATTTTGCTTGTATAGTTGACCTTCTGAGTCGAGCTGGTGATCTCACCGGAGCATATGAAATCATCAAATCAATGCCATTCTCTGTAGATGCCAGCATATGGGGCGCCCTTCTTAATGGATGTAGAATCCACCAGAGGATGGACATGATTAAAAGCATTGAAACAGACCTTTTAGATATCAGCACAGATGACAGTGGATACTACACCTTATTTTCTAACATATATGCTGAAGGAGGGAACTGGGATGAATTTGGAAATGTGAGATTAATGATGAAAGGCATCGGTGTGAGGAAGGTCCCTGGATACAGTATAATTGAGCTGGATAGGCAAGTTTACAGATTTGGAGCTGGAGATACCCCTCATCCCCAAATGAAGGAGATTTACAGTTTTCTGGAGAATTTTCAGAGTCTCACTCGCGAACAAGGGATAACGTAGAATTTGATATGTTTTAAGCTCTGGAATTATATTCAAGTCCATTTCCAGAAACAACACTTGAATTTTCTAGAACACCTTGCTTGTGAGTGCTACTGGTTCATGGCATGTGTCTAAAATCCCAGGCAGATCACTATGAGAGATTTCAGCTGGTTGAATCCTTCTACGAAACTGAATGGGAACCACAGTTGCTGGGGGATCTTTGAGGTAGCTCTGGTTACTCCACTAAGGAAATCAGACAGGTCTTACGTACAGTTCATTATATTTTTGGAGCTCAACACCCACAGGGTTGTAGTTTATTGTGGCACATGACAGCAGTAGTTACACAACATTGGATGGTCACTAAGCTGAACAAAAGAATGGTTTCAGTCTATGTTCGCCTCTGAGGTCTATCTTTTGCTGCTTGCTTCTCCAATTCTATGGCACTCCACTTGATCAGGCAGCCAACATGCCCAGGGGATGCTTCATTGGATTGTCATCGAATTTTATCCCAAACCAGAGCTTCTAATTCCAAATTACTTGAAGAAAAGACCTAGCTGAGGATTTTGTATATTAGCATGTTACATTATGTGGGAGGAGGCTCCCTAATAACTTTGTATATTAGCATTGACATAATGCTTAAAAGACCTAGCTGATGATTTTGTTTGTTCAGCTCATTGCAGGAACAATGCATTCTTTCTTTTCTTTAATGCAAATTTTCGGCCTAAAGAATGACAAGTCCATTGCCTTCTCACTGTTGTATTTGCCTTCCAAGGGAGATGTCAAATGCCAAACATCAAATTTAAATTTGATGACTGAAGTGACAATTTGACATTTACACAGTTTTACACTCAACCCGATATGTGAAATAAATAATTATTGTAACTGTCAAATCATTTAAGATAAAGAAGAAAAAAAATATAAAAAGGAAAATAATAAATGAAAGTAACAACCAACTATCTTTAAAAATAATAAAATATTCATTTGACATCTTACTTTTGGGATGTCAAAAATAACATCTCAACCTCCAGCCTTCATTCCACATCAGCTTTGACACATCGGTTGGAGTAATGTGAGATGTTATTTATAACCGTTAAATGTCTATGTGGCACTTTTGACACATCGGTTGAAGATGCTCGGGGAGGAGGCACCCTAACTTTGTATTAGATTGTCAAGTAAAGTTTTCTAGAATAACAAGCAAAACTGTAACCTGATTTCTTTTTTCTTTTTTTTGGGGCCAAGGCTATACGTCTGGATTAGAAGAAACTATTATATAAACACTTGGTACATACATAGTATTCTTTTTCTTTTTTCTTTGGTGGTCAACTGGTACAGAGTATTCGCATATCCACATTTCATACCATAACCCTTCAGATCCCAGGCTAATTCGGCTCACTCAACCTGCACGCCTTCTTGTACGATGGCCTTCAAGTATTTGCTTCAACATTAGCATACAGCTTCATGGCTTGATCTGGTAACCCAGAAGAACACTATGTTGAAGGTTGCAGAGAAAGCACCTGCCTCTTAGGACTTTAAAAAATTTGTCCTTCGTCAAACCTTGGATGGAGCTCCCACGAATGAAATCGTAAGCATCCAAATCAAGAGGAAGCAGGGCACCGATGCAAATTGACTGTCGGCAAAGCTTGACTGCTTTTCTGTAGGCAACCCAAAATGGTCTTAACCCACATTTAGGTCTGAGCAGCATTTGTGCAACACCTCATTAGTAGTCACCACCTCCACACTGTAATGACATGCCTAATGTACCATATGACTAACCAACACATGCCACTTTAACAGGTGCAATGTCATTTCTGATATCCATCTCCACTTGGCTATATGCAAGGGACTTGCTCAATCCTCTCTGCTTCATTAACTCTCTAACTTGATTAACCTGGCTCCATCTACCATCTGAAGCATACAGGTTAGACATTAGCACATAGTAGCAAGCTTCATCAGGATGCAACTCTAGCATTCTTCTTATCGCGGCTTCGCCAAGATCAAATCTTGAATAGAGTCTACATCCGTGGAGAAATGCCCCAAACAAACTAACATCTGGTTGAACCGGCATTCTCTCAATGAACTCCAAGGCCTCTTCAAGTTTGCCAGCACGAGCCAATAGATCGACCATACATGCATAATGCTTCATAGAGGGCTTGAAGTTATAGTCCTGGGACAGTGAATTAAAATACCTCCGCCCTTCTTCAACCATTCCTGTATGGCTGCAAGCTGATAACAAAGTCGTGAAGATTACTTCGGTGGGCTCTAAATGCTTCTTCAACATATCACTAAAAAGTGCTAGGGAACCTCTGCTGTCACCCTGAACTCCATAACCACCAATCATTGCACTCCACGTGACTGTGTTCTTCACTCCCATTCCATCAAAAACTAGACGAGCAGATTCAGCATCCCCGCACTTGGCGTATAAATTTAACAGTGCAGTGCCGACATAGATATTTGAAGTTAGCAGGCCATCCTTTATCGAGTGAGCGTGAAGCGATGAACCTACTGAAAGAAAACCAAGGGTAGTACATGCTGAAAGGACACTTGCCAATGTGAAAGCATCATGCGAGAAGGATTCTGATCTCATTTGATGAAACAGTTGGAGGGCTTCATATGCCGACCCATTTTGGGAATACCCAGAAATAATTGAATTCCAAGCAATGACATTCTTGTCCAAGATTGTTTCGAAGATGTAACGAGCATCACCAATCATATGACATTTTGCATACATGTCCACTAGAGCATTTCTGACAGTAGAGTCTTCCAGCCCGAGTTTAATCCCAAGACCATGGATTGACCTTCCCAAATTCAAATTATATGACTGTGCACAAGATGAAAGCACACTTGCAGTAGTGATAGAATTGGGCAAGAGACCAACCCATTTCTCATCCGTAAACAACTTCAAAGCCTCATCTGGGCACCCACTTTGAGTGTACCCAACAATCATTGCTGTCCATGATACAAGATCAATTGCAGGAAGCTCATCAAATATAGAACGAGCATATCTGATGTCGCCACACTTGACATACATGTCGAGAAGAGATGTCACCAAGAAAGAGCTAACTTCAATACCAGTTTTAATCAAATGTCCATGAATCCACTTTCCCTGATGTAAAGCTCTTAACTTTGTACACGCTGTAAGCACGCTCCCTAACGTGAATTGGTTCCCTTTAATCAACTCCTCTCTCATCCTATTGAACAAGACCAACCCATCTTGGGGACAATCGTTTTGCACATACCCCACAATCATTGAAGTCCAGCAAACCACATTTCTATCAACAATTCCATCAAAGACCGCACGAGAACATTCAATCCATCCACACTTTGCATACACATCCACCAAACCCGTCAACACAAAACTATCAGGACTGGCCACCTTAACAACCTGGCAATGCACCTTCCTCCCCTCATTGAAGTCCCGCATTTCACTACAAGCCTTCAGAACAATCGAGAAAACAACGTTGTCATGTTCTCTGACGCATATTCTCATATGAGTATAGAACCCCATAACCTCTGCATACAAGTTGTGCATAAAGTACCACCTCAGCATCACCTTCCACGAATAAAAATCCGGGCTTGGCATTTGATCGAACAACAACCGGGCACATTTGACGTACCCAAATGACCCGTATAAGCTAATCAGTTTAGTACGACAAAGAAGATCGTCGGAGAGGCCGTGTAGGACGAGCAAGCTATGGACTTTCTTGAGGGAATCGATGTTCCTGCACAAAACGAGGAGATTAAAGCATGGGTTTGAAAACACTGAGCGCGTGGAGGCTAGGGTTTCAGAAAGGTCAGGTGGTTCTGAAGATGGTAATTGATATATGGCATGGGCTGCAGACCGCCATTGAAGTAAACGCGTTCTGGGTATTTGCCCATGTACGGTAGAGATGACCTTCATCATCATCCTCATCACTTTGTTCTTCTATTTTTAATTTTCTCAGCAAATTTTTCAGTTTTTGAAAACCAGATGATTTATGGCGGCGGAACGACCACCCATACGGTTCTTCTTTGTTTTGGCGCGTCCTGGCGTTTTGTTGCCACATATGGGCCTTGGGGAATTCTCAGGCCCGTTCGTTTGGGCCAGTGTTGAAACTTGGGCCCGATTAATTTTTGAAACAACAAAGTCCAAGTTGAGAAAGATTTTTTTTTTTTCTTTTCCCCCTCAACAAAGCCGTATATAATAACGTATGGAAAGGGGGATCAAATCTGGGTGCAAGGAGGGGGCATATTACATTAGCCAATTAGCTTAACCCACATTTATACAAATAGAGATTATCGGGTGAGAGAATCTTCAGATTATAGTTTTTCTTTTCTTTTTTTATGAATTATAAATAATAAGTGGGAAGTAACTTGTGTGCAACACATTAAGAAAGAGAAAGTTGACTGTAGGAGTGGAATTTTAAAAATATGAATGAATCCCGTAACAATCTGCTGCATTAAAACGAAGTCCCAACATCCTCGTTTCATATATAATCATAGACAGGAGGAGGACATCACTAATTTAAGAGACAAAAATACAATAAAAAGTAATAATAATAAGCTCCTAGGTTGGGAGGATAGACCATCGATCTTCAAAGGACGACCAAGTATTTATTTTAATTATTTCCAAACAAACCCGTTATTAGGACATTTGATTAATCATAAAACTGTTACTTAATTTTGGTGGACCGTAGACTAGAGTTGATGTCATTATAAGATTGTGAATATACTTAAATTTGGTTTTCCTTGACTTGAAGGGTTTGGAAACTGTGTAATTAGTCAAGTAAGGAAAATATTTGCTTTCTTTCTTGAAAGTAGGAACTTCTTATTTTCCTGTTAATTATAGTTTGACATGTGCGATGAGATTCTTCTTTTTGTGTTTTTGATGAATTATATTTGCATGTGTCAAACTTTGATTTGTAGGAAGTATGAATGCCTATTTCCAAGTAAAGAGGGATCAAATGAAGTTGGTTAATTACTTTATTTAACTTCAAGGATACAAACAAACAGAAAGGATCCTCATACCCAAACCCAATTATAGAAAATTAATATACAGAAAGATAAGGTTCATTTCTTTTTGAAAGGGATGATAATATAAATATGTGCAGGGGGAAGCACTCAAAACTCTCAAAATTGTTGAATTATGATTTGTGGTTGTGAAGTTTTGGTGGGTAATTGTTGTTCTTGAATGACATAATAGAGAGAGAGAGAGAGAGAGAGAGAGAGAGTGGGGGTTGGTGTGGAATGTGATTGGTAGGAAGTTAGGAGAGTATCTTTTTTTATTTTGTTTGTTTGTTTGTATGACACGCGGACGCATTATAAAATGACATATTGGATAGATTCAGATTCAGATTTTCAGATTGAGATTGTGAATCGATTGTAGGTAGAGAGGGAGGTAGGTAGTCGTTGTAGCACCAAATCAAAACTCACTCTCAGTCCAACACACCGACAGTCCCATGATCCCATCCCTTCATTCATTCATTCAGGTTGGTGCTCGATGCTCTGCTCATGTAATCATATCTGATTGCTGCCACGTGTAGTACAACCCTACGATCTTCTCCTTCTCTCTCTCCTCACTCCCATGAAGCATATGACGTGGAAATATTATACAATGAAACTTATGTAGGACCCATGTAAAGACCTGAACTCTTGTTTTTTTTTTTTGTCCATGAGTGTGAAATTATAAATAAATAAATAACCCAATTGGAGAATCAACTAAAAAAAAGATTGTTAAGTCAAAATCCAAGGATATAAACCATACAGGTTTCAAAAGTAGAACATAAATTTAAAATAAAAAATTCGACAAAAATAAATAAATAAATAAATAATGGTAAAAAGCTAAGCTGCAAATTACATGCAATCCTTTATTTCTTTTGGTTTCTTAATGCAGAGATTTTAACTTTCCATCAACTTTTGAGTAAAATAAAAGATGATTAGGGAAGGTGGTTGGATAAAGTAATGGGTTTGGCAAGATTGCATAGAACACGGCAAATGCCAAAGACAGCTTCTTTTCTTTGCTGGCTTTCTTCCTTTTGTCCTTTAATTCTTTTGATTCTTTGGGTCCAGAATATTTATCACCATCACCTTTGTCAATGCAAGTAAAAAGAAGCTTATTGGTGGGGCATGTTTGGCCATAAAACCATCCCAAATTTCTGCAAAAGGATAGACAGTGAACTAAAAACCGCTTTTTTGATTCACAAACAAACAAGGCACATTATGTGGGTACGTGGAACCCCTGTCTTACATTCTCCTTATGTGGCAACAACTTCTTGATCCACCATCCATCCTGAACTCAGATATTAAACCATTTAGGTACATACTGCTGGCCATGAAGTTTTAGCTCAAAAATAGAAATAAAAAGAATGTACAAGTAGATGTGGTTGAAAAAAGAACCCACATGAGCATGGACATGAGAATTGTTTTGTACAGTCATTCTCTCGCATGGCATCTTTCATTTGAGTTGAGGGCTTTTTCATTTTATTTTATTTTTCTAGTTTGTACTGGGTTTGCTTGAGCTGTCGGTTGTTTGCACAGGATATGTTTATTGCAGTATGGATGTACTGTTTGTACTTGTTCTTAGTATATTAGCCAATTCATCAACAAAAAACAGAGAGAGAGAGAGAGAGAGAGAGAGTTTGGGGGATCAAATTAGATTCAGAAGCAGCATATTCACATATGAAATAATGATAAATTCACATCTGAATTCCCAGAAGACTGACAATGCATACGCAAATAGAAGAAACACTGGTATCTATCCGGGAATAAATCATGCAACATTATTTTTGAATAATACAAAGATGGCACCACCCAAAGATAGAAAATCAAGCCAACCCAGAATTCGGGCTAAGAAATGTACAGAGGGCAATCAATTCCCATGGCAACCTCAAACCCCCGAAGCCATAGAAACAACACCCTAATTTGCTCTATAGAACTCAATCAATAAGTTAAAGCCTCTTCACCATGTTTAGGTTAATGGAACTGATGGAGGATTGCCTGCCGGGCATCTTTGCCTACGGGGCCTTCTGGTAGTCTTACCCCAACCTGTCAGGCTCCTATCTTCCAGTCCCATTTCCGTATTATTAAGCTGCTGTACCAGCGGAGTGCAAGCTGGGCTAGTTGCCACGGGGGGAGAGGGACTCACCACTGCTCGTCGCCTGCCTCTACCACAACCATTTCTTGTTGAGTTTCTCCTTGTCAGTCCCGAATGCCATGCATGACCTGTTGCCCGCATCAACCCTCCAAATGTCTGAAGATCTTCTGTTACCTCATGCCTTGACAAAGAAACAAGACCAGGAAGGATATCCCTTTGGAAGTCCCTCCGCTGCCTCCCTCTCCTTGACTGGCCTTTTCTGGGCTGATTTGCTGGTAATGTGCTTCCTGTTTCTTCCAGCTTTAAGTCTTCTGGAACCAGAGGCTTAGGCATGTAATCTTCTTCCTTGGTCTCTGTCAGTTTCAAAGTCATGGATTCAAAGTAATCGAACTCTTCTGATAAAGATGCCTCATTATCTTCACCATCTTTTCCTCTCAAAACAGTGTCAAACTTGCTCTCAAGATCATTCCCACAAATAGAAGCTATCTCCACAAACCACAGAAGGGGGTCCGCTGAAGAAGCTTCTGGTGGATCGCAAGATGATTCATTCATATGATTGTGAGGACCAGATGATGAGATGGAAACTATTGCCTCTGCTGCTACTCGCACAAGTTCATCTTGAGGAGGTTCAGCTGTGTGTTGTGGCAATGCTAAAGAGATTTCTTTCTGCTTTTCAGCAGATGTTTCTTCAGGAATAACATCATCATCAGTCTCCGGAACAATGGGGGCTTCCAAATCTATCTCTACTGTAATCTTCACACTGGTGCTTGGAGCAGAAGGTTTCAAAGATACTTCATCATCGCTGATACACGAGTTCAAATCAATGTAATGTCTGAAACTGGCAACTTTTGTATCTCTTCCTTCTTTTACAACTACAATTTCTGCCACATCTTTTCTGGCCAACTCAGGAGCTGAAGGATCACAAGGCAAGTTGATATCCAGTTCTCTGTTTCTCCTGGTATTTTCCCCTCCTCTCTCAGATTGATGAGAAATAGACACAGAAGGGGAGGTAAGGGAAGAGGACTCGTTCTTAGAAATATGAGACTTCTCAAAAATAGGAAATCCAAGAAGTTTTCTCTTGCATGGGATGTCACCTAGTTCATTCCTTCTGGCCTCAACATCATTTCCAGATAAAACAGATTTTATATCCTGAGCAAAAATTTGATTCAAATCCTTTCCAACTTCAATTTTATTGGATGAATTATTCATAGAAGATTGAAAGAAACCCCGCTCGCCAGTCTTTGAAACTTTGCCCACGTTGGAAAACTCATTCTTAGAAGCAGGCTTAGCTCTTAGCCAGGGAAAAGCTGCAAGATGGTCCTCATGCTTTTGTTCTCCCCCTATGATTTTAAGACCCTGCTGGAGTATTTCTTCATTAGATGAGCTGTTTGAAAGAACTACATTCAAGTTTACTTCCCTTCCAGACTTCACATCCAAGCAATTTGAACCCCTGGGGTGCGTCGTTGAACCATGACTCATCAAGTGTTCAGGGCCTCCATTATGATTGTTACTGCTGCTCTGATAGTCACAGCTGAGAGAAGGGAAGCGAACTGGCTCCTTAGACCCTGAAGAGGAACCATGGTGAAACCCATTTTGGTATGGCACTTCACTCCCAGAACCTTGGTTAGAACTAGAGTGGTTGTTGAGATACCACCTATCTCCAAAAATCCCATTGCTCTGAACTGATGACTGGGAACTCTTACTCAAGGTAGCAGATGAGTTAAGACATGGGTGAGTTTGAACTGATATTGACTTCTGGCTTAAGCCACTGCCTGGGTTTTCCCAAGATGAAACTGAGTGTGTCCAGGACTTGGCCAAATCAGAGGAAGGAAGAATGGAATATGGACTGGGCATATGAGAAGCCACAAAAATACTTGGATGCTTACTATTGGAAATTTCATGACTTCTTTCGGAATTCTCCACACCACAAACTGTCCTCTCTCTCCACAAATCCACCTTGCTTCTATCGGTCAGATAGAAAGTGGGTTCGTGAACATTGTTAATAGAAACTTGCATTGGCTGGGATGATACAGGCAACCTTTCTGTCTGGAGACATTCGGAAACAGTTTCAAGGTTGCTTTTACTTTGCCCTGTAATACAATAGCAGATGGGTGAAGTTAACTTTTATAATGGAACAGATCTTTAAAATGCTGCATTCTCAATATAGACTTCATAATTTATGGCCTATCCAAATGGCAACATAGCCCATAGCAGGCCTCCAGATTCACCAATTACATCCATGGTCAATTATGAAAGAATGAGATGATCCCGCAGCTCAGAACACTGACATTTTAGTTGTTCAAGTTAATCCTTTGTTTCATCTCTTATATTTCTGATAAATTTTGTCATTTTCTAATACATTCATATTTATAATTTTTAAACAGACTAGAATATACCAAAATTGCACATATCAATCTACAAAGCCTTCCAGTGAACAAATAGGAAATAGAAATTTAATCAATTACTAAAGCAAAAGAAAAGTAGGGTCAATGCAGATGTCACAGAGGACCAGCTTAAGTTTAATCAAATTTCATGCAGAAACAATACCTGCAAGAACATGGGAAAACCACCCTTTTCCACTTCCCTTGTTCTCCAATTGTGAGTTGCTCTGGATAACATTATCACTTCCATAACGAGAGTCGAGTGATATATCCTTTGGCAAACCTAGAAGCTGCAACCTTGACTTAGCAGCCAGATCAGGACGTTGAATCTTTCCATGACAAGAGTCATGGGCCAGATGATAATCGTATGCTGAAGCATTGGTTTCTTCAAATTGAATAGGCTCATTCAAGTCTGCCAAACCATTTGGGCTCCTCGAACATGAATCAGGTCTCAAAGCATCTCCTTTGCAATCTGTCTTCCCACCATTGCTGGAAAAGAGCTTTGTACCACCCTCACGTGCTGTTTTACAACCTTTATTTGGCTGACAACTAGGCGTGCCAGAAACTTTCTCATCACTGAACTGCTCCCCTTCTTCGGAATCGATGTACACATCAGCTGGAAGTTGAAGATCAAACATTTTTTTCCTCACTTTTGTGGGTCTTGACTCCATCACCTCAAGATCTTTAGAAATAATCCCATTTTGACTTGGAAACAAACCATTTTTTGGGATGTTTCCTTTTACAGCACTAGATTGAGAATGGATACCTTCAACACCTGGAATTGATGGGCCAGCATAAACATTGTTTACCAAAGGAAAGCTGGAATCATGCCATTTACGAGCATCTTCCGATGTAATTTGAGATACTAAGGGACTTGACGACAATGATGTCTCCATAGGTATCTGGTTTCTATGTAGTTCTTTCCTTTTAATATCATCCATCAAGTCCCTTTGAATTCTGTACAGCCGGTGAAGTTCAAGCACCTGGAAGAAATGAAAGTCCATAAATGTTCAAGTGCCTACATATCGAGTAGAATAATAAATAAAGCAAACAAGGTTCCTGCAGGGTCAATCAGATTATACCAAATTAAAGTCCTCTAAATATAGAATTGAAAAAATATACAAAAATGCTCAATTGATAAAATCACTAAGAATTTGTTAAGGGCTGAGAGATATTGACATGAATTGTTAAGGCATCTTGAAGATATATGACATTATACTCACAGAGCAAATAAGAATCTTGACAAATACCTGATTCTTGAATATGGCCTCATGCTCAAGCATTGTCTGCTTGACTACATCCTTATCATACCCTGGATAAGCATCAGCAGTGGCCCTTGGCAAGAAGCCATTGCAATACTGCCTGTTTGACAATGTTTTATCTCCATAGTATACAGGCCAGCTACAATTGTTAGGATCCTCATTAAGATCCCTCACTGAGTAATACCCTGGCAAGTAGCTTTTACACTGCATTTTTGTTCCCATTCCTGCAAAAGGAAACCGATAAAGAAACATTCACGTGCCAAAATTAAGACAAACCAAACAGGAAACTATTGGACCATAGAAGGGCAACTAATATCAAGTACATGTAAAGGAAATGGATTAAAGTTATATACAAGAAACAGAAATCCTCTGTGTAATATGGCACACTAACCTAAATAAGTAAGATGCTTAGACTAGTTACATCTTGCATAAGGAACATTTCAATAGATGGTAAATGTTTACTGGCTGCTAAAGTTATTATGCACTAAGAACACAAAGGTGAGGAGTTATCATATGCAAATCAGCACAAGAGTCAATTGTATAGCTTAATTTAGTTTCTCTGTGGCTGAATTGAGAACCTAAAGCTTCTTCAATCAAATTACATGGATTCCATGTTTTCCTATAACTGTGAAAGCAGGAAAAGAATCCCTCAACGATCAGAATAATCCAAGTGATTGTTACACGAAAAGGCCACTAGGCGTTCCCAACTATTGTATACTATAGTTGAAAACTTGACAGTGCCTGAAAATATGAAATTAATAGTTAAAAGCTACTATACCAAGTCTGTTTTACAAATCATCTCACCAATACGGAAAATTTTGCATGCTTGAGAGCCTAAGTAATTTTACTGGGCTTAAGCCGAAGAGTTAAGTAAGCTATTATCTAAAATAGTTCTAAAGAGAAGCAAATTTAATGAATGCTCCTGGCACCCTCGCATTCAACTGACTTTGACTGCTATCTCGAACAAAATTCAACATACTACTGCTAAATGAGAAGGAATCCACATTTCTCATTGACTGGGGAAATCCGCAACAACTTAAGGAACTGTGCCAAAATGGGACATGCACAAAGAGTTTCACATCCTCAAGTAGCAGACTTTATGGCTTAATTGGAGATGTAAACAAAACCACCCAATTGACAAAACACACGCAAGTGAACAGTTAATTATGATTTCCAAATCAGAGAGTGCCATCTATGATCTGACTAGAAGCCATTGGGTTTAATGGGTATGGATCCAAAGAAGGTGGAATCATCCCATCAACAGAAACCTCCATGAATCAGCAGCACAATAAAAACTCCCCTTCAATTTGAAGTCTAATGAATGTGAGCTTTGAGAAAACAAAAGAGGTCTTTATTTAATTCTTAATGAAGTAGAAACATCCTTAACTGATGCAATTCGAAGCAGACACAAGAAGGCCAAAAAAGGTGAAAATAAAATAAGCAATAAATAAGGACATGGTTTTACCATATCACCAATATAGAGCGAAATTTGAGGGGGGAAAGGCCAACTGACTGGAACTTTTAGAAATCTTATGATCGAGAATGAACTTTGCAATAAAAATTAATAAAACAGATCTCGCCGGTTACAAACAAAACTAACAACAATTTGCAACAATGAAAACCCAGAACCTACAGTAACAAATTCTGAAATTTCCCATCAAAATTTTTTAATAGCCAACAAGACCAATCAATACAGAAGAGAACCACAAAACTCTCTTTTTTCAGTAGACAAGCTGCAATGAGGAAACAAATGCATAAACCCAAATATTAGAGCCATAAAAACCAACAATTTATCCAAACTTGATACTTAATTTGAATACCCAATTAATCAAATCACCAAAAAAAAAAACTATCTGAAAATCAATTTACCCAGAAAGCAGATGAGAATTTTACCTCAGACCCACATCCTATTATCACCTCTCCTCAAGCATCCGCTACAGATTTAATCATTCAGCGGACGCTTTCACATCATGAAAATTCAGAGTCCGAGCAGGCTCACACTATGAAAAGAGCAAAGCAGCTAAAAACTATATTGTGTATCTAAAATTATACAAGAAACAACTAAGCGGGTGCTTTTGCAACACCATTCAAGAAGCTTAGATCGTCATCAGGTTGAAGAAAAGGAGGAGATTTCGATCTGCTGGGCCACTCTCTCTCTCTCTCTCTCTCTCTGTATCTCTCTCTAAGAAATAAAAGCATAGAGCTTTAGAGAGAGAAAGAGTTTATTTTTTTAGAGAGAGATCCCAGATAAGAAATCTTCACACAAACAAACGACCTTCTAAGAACAGTGACATGAAATTTGTCAACATCCGGTCTCTTTTTATTCTCTGCTTTTTCCTCCCTTCTCTCTCTTATATTTTTTTTCCCGATAAGTATACAAATAATTTATTTATGGGTTTTTGAAGAAATGAAAAGAAATGGGCATTTCTAGATTCTCTCCACCCTCCTTGCTTTTGGTACAGATATTAAAAATTAATTATAAACAACTTTGGTAGACTGATATCCATATATTTAAAAAATAAATAAATAAAAATAAATTATTGCATTAATATATGCAACGCCTGCATTACTGCAACAGCAGCGAAGCTTGACAATACAATCTTTCTGAGCCCTGGTTGTTAAAAAGACTCGTAATTTTAGCACAAAGCACTCAAATTTTTCCAAACTAAGCAGTGTTTAATTGGTTAATACACACAGCAGACAAAACGTGGGCCCCTGATACTGTGGCAAGGATGAGGTTTCTTGAGTTGAGAGGCTCGGGGGGCAGGAAGGAAACAAATGCCCTTCTGGGTAGCTTATAATTACGGGAATGGGATTTGATTCTTCTGTTGGGTATTGATTGGCTGATCCTCTGTTTCTGTAACAGCGAGTCTATTTGTCATTTGCGACAACACTGCGAAACTGTACCTCGTTAGAAAAGAAAAGCGGATGATATTTATGGCCTCCACCACGTGGCTTATTTTCCGGGACATCTTAGATCACACGATGAATGCCAGGTCAATTAGAATGTTTAATCACTTTATTACCAGCAAATCATACTTTTTAAGCACCTTAAAACCTCATCCATTTCCACGTAATTATTTTACCAAACTACTTACTCTTTTAATTTAATAATAACTATCCACAAACTCTGTTTATAGAAAATTACCAAACTCTTTGAAATAACTACTCTATATTGAATTGCAACTCTTACCAAAACAAACATGTCCCGTGAAACTTGGGTGACATTGATTATGGTTGGTTATAATAAATCTTCACATACGGATACATTCAACAATTTGATCTCTATATGTGAAAATAATTTACCAACGGGTATAGTCCAGTAGTAAAAGGTCTTGCTTTGCAAATCAAATGTCTCATATTCGAACTCTCATAATACCTTAATAGTATGCATGTGTGTGAAAAACCTCATCCGTTTGTAGTTTAGACTATCACTTTGTCGTAATATATATATATATATGAAAATTATTTTTATATGTGTGAGAATATTAACAATTTATCGGTTCTTTTTTAAAATCATTTACAATCAATAAGATATTTACAGAATATTTTTACAACGGGTCAATACATCTCCAACAAAGCTACACCACCACAATGAGACTAACTACAACTAACAGATACCCAAACATGTATAATTCTTGCCATCCCAAACATGTGATTCGAATATGAAATGTCTCTAACCAACTAAACCAACTCAAAACATCAGTTTAAAAAAATCATAATTGTTCAAAATTCAAAAGAACCAGTAGAAAACAATTGATGATTATTAAAATCATGGCTTACATTGACGTTATGAATACTTGATGAACTTCTGTGCTTCAAACTCCCTTGGTGTTGGTGCATGCATTACACTTGCAAATTGGAGCTCAAATTAAGTGAGTTGGGCACCCTTGGCCTTAGCGCTTGGTAACGTACTTGGTCTCTCATTGTCCTAGACCCAGCTAGATGGACCAGGAATCTTGACCAAGAAAAAAAAAAGCAGATGATATGGGCAAAAAATGACAGAAAATATTGTAAATGGACAGGAAAATTGCAACTTAAAAAAATACATAGAAAGAAATGAATGTATATTTAGAAACGTCAATCAAACAAAAGCAGCAAGTCTCCGGGACCGCAAAATACAACCCAAAAAGGCCTCAGTTGATAGTCTGGGCAATGCATCCCAATTTTGGACATAAACTAAACATGGTGCCCAACTCAAGTAACCCAGATGTGGCGGTTCAGTTGTCCAAACAATGTTGCCTTGGCTTCTCATGATCCGCTCATCAATCAAAAAATTTCTTTTTACTTTTTTACTAAACTCACATACACTACTGCGAATGCTAGGACTCGAACCTATGACCTAAACATAGTGCCAACATATATATGTCTAATCATAAGTGGTTGTGCATCTCTACCGAATGTCTCATGATTCAAGAAATTTGAATCTACCAATTCTTCCTCTTTGCCAGACATGAAAACTTTTTTTCTTCTTATTATACTCATTGAGTCTAACTTCTTTTCTCATTCTCTTGCTCAGTGCTCATTATTAAACTTACTAAATACCTCAACGATTTTTCTCTCATTCAATATTTGCTTCTTTTCTCTTATCTCTTGTTTTTTGACTAATCCACCCACAAAAAATTCAACGAATTATCTTTGACAGATGATATTAGACCCCATAAAAATGTTTATTTATTTATTTATCTTTAACTTTATAGGGTAGATTGAATACTCTCATTTTTCAACTAATGTAAAAGTTATTATTGATACATGAAATATCGGACATACGTGGAGCGCATGTTAAGAGGTTAGTTTATAACTTAAATAAGTAGAGACAAACTCCGCTGCTCCGTCCAACCAACTATGTCCACATGTCATTAAGCACGTCAAATAACTGGTTGCCAGCCAAGTAATTGTTTAATCATTCTAGATATTTTTCCATCTTTCCCCAACGTTAGACTTAAACTGTGGTCCTTTATTTCCCACGGTCACTTTCATGGAAAATGTGTGAGGCTTCTCAATCCAACTAGTGGAAGATTTGGCTAACTAGATGTGAAGGGCCCCACTAGGGTTATTGTGCATGAGGTCCCACAAATTTTGATTGACTCATACCTTTTATTAATGTTTGATTTTTGGTCAAGTAATGCAATATTTTTCATTTCCACTTTTTGGGTAATATTGTGAGAGAGGCACCAAAGATAGAAATGTTGCAGAAAAAATCCCTTTCTAATTTCATATAAGGGTGTTTGATTGTACCAGTTTGTTTGTTAGAGGACCAATTCAATCAGATCAGACCCTCATAAGTTGTAATGAATTCTTCAGAGCTACTCTTCACCACTCTCAGAAACAGTTGCAGAAGCCAACTCAGTGTTTTAATTTATTTCTTTGAATGGAAACCCCACCCTAAATTAGTTTCAACCAGAAGAATTAAAGCAACATGGATTTTGCAGGAAAACTTACGTGAAACAGGAATAACATTGTTTTGTTATTCCCGATCAATCACATTATGTCAATCACACATGACATAATATGATTGACCAAAAATAACAAAACAGTATTATCTCTATTACACACACGTGTTTCTCTGAATTTTGTCACAATTGATTTACTCACTGACAATCTGTGCAAAACACTATATAAAAACACAGTAAAAAGGTTCAAGTTTTACTGCCACAAACCCAACCCCACTACTTATCTGAGCCATATTATTGAGTGATAAAAATAGTAACTTTAAAGATGAAAACAACTAGACGTAATTATCAAATTTCTAGATTGAAAAGGGCAACCCCATCCGTGATTTGACTGAAGGAAATATGGGACAGGTTCTAGTTTCAAAAAGTTACATTTGCAATTAAGGGGTATTATCTATGTATTTGACTGAAGGATACTGTTGGCTGTATTAGCTACGTAATACAAGGATATTACTTGGCTCGTTACATGGAAGGGGCAATTTTTTTTCACTGATCTAAACTTACACAGAGAAAAGTTTATATACACACGTCACATTGTGATTTGTTTATAATGAAACATTTTTCCTTACATGCACATACTTTACCGAAATTGCCGTGTAAATACAACAGGGTCCATAAACTTTCCTTTTCCTTTCTTGGGAAAATCCTCCCGAATTTGAGCTTAATATATTTAATACATTTCAACAAAACGCCAAAATCGGTTTTCTTTTTCCAATCTTGTGAATTAAGACTAAAAATAAAAAGTTTGAACCACTGTAAACACACAGGCTTTTGTTTTTCCCCTTCCGGGTAACAGAGCCCATGGGGCTAATTATATATATAGAGCCCGGCTTGGACTTCTCAAGAATTGCCCCAATTTGGTACTTGTTGCATGTGCTTGGAAACCGAAAAGGATCCGAAACAGAAACCCTAGCAGCAACAATAGGATGGCCAAAATACCAAATAGACAAGTCAGTGGGGGGCTTTTATTTGGCAAAGTTATGGAATTTAGGGTTTGGGACAGCGAAAGAATCCTGATGGGAAATTGATTTGTAAAGCCAAAATCAAACAAGTGAACAAATTATTGCAATTTTGAATAGCTGTCGTGATATGAAGCATATGCCACAAACTTGTGAATTTGTGACAAAGGAAAAATAGGGTCTTTGTCCAAATAGAACACAAAAGTAATCACAGATTACGATATGTGAGGAGGTCGCCACCAACTTTGGTCATTCATAAAATGTTTAGGTCTTTTCTGGATCTATAATTCAATGTGCACATGATTATTATTATTATTTTTTCCAAAAGAAAATTGTGAACCACGTGAATATATGAAATTAGAAGGATGTGCAAGTTTAACTTATTATATATAACTAGTGAGAATATAGATATTTCTTCTTCTTATCTTAAAATAACTCATCTCGTAAGTGACTTATAGCTCAAATGATTAAGAGTTGTTAACTCACTGCATTCGAAGGTTTGTATTCGATCGAATCCCATTTGTAAAAATTAAAAATTAAAAATTCCTCCGTGTCAAATGGACAATAGTAAAATATCAAATATGCCCTCATACTTCTTAACAATTTAAAGTACAAATATGTCTGGTGGTGGCAACAATGCAATCATATATGACAAAAACTACTTTTAAACTTCCAATTTTGCCATTTATCATTATATAAGGTCAATATTCCTCACATATATGAAATCTTACACTTTCATTTCGCTTGTAAAAGACTACAATTATAAAGGGGTACATCACTTCACCCCAAAAAAAAAAAATCTATAAAAAAAATCCAGGTATATGTATGAAAAGTCATTTGCGGTCACATACTTACGGGATTCTTAAGCAACCGAAGGCATACTTAATAGAGGGACAAAACTGAGATTCCAACATTGTCCGTACATGTCTTTCTCTTTCATGCGGCGAAAATTCCATTAAATCTCATCAAACTTAAAAACTCTCTCTCTCTCCTCTCTCTCTCAAATCCCTATGTCGATCTGTGTCCACGATTCTTGGGCTTCTAAACGAATTGCCTCCGGAAAGAAAACCCTTCACTTTGAGAAACAATAACGGAAACGCCATTGTCTTAAGAGGCTGACCAAGATACCCCTGATGGGTCCCCACATTGATGGCATCTCTCATCTCATCGGGGTCTCGTCTCATCTAATCTAATCTAATCTAGTCCCTCACACTCTTCTCTGTAGTCTAGTGTGTCCCCCTCTCACAACTCCCAAGAATCTGATCATCTGAGACAGGAGAGAGCAAAGCATCTGCTTTCCACTAGCTTTTTCAAGAAAGTTAGTCAAAACTATGCCCCAGCATTTACCATAATTGTCCTTTTAAGGTAATTTTCACTTGCACAATAATTCCTTCTTTTTGAAAAAACATTTGCAAAAATATTAGAGAACAACAGTTTGAACGAGCTGATCATTCACAAGTGAGCATTTGGCCCAATGTTAAAAAAGTGAGCGATTTTGATTGACTTGGGTCCATGTTTTGAATATAACAATAATTACATGCATGTGAACGACTGTCGTTAGCATAATTTTTTAAATTGTTTAAATATATGTGTATAGCAAAAAACAACAACATATCTTTTTACATGAGAATTTGGTCTACTTAGGGCATGTTTGGGAATGATTATGGAAGGGCTAAAAGCGTTTTTGACAGCTCTCCAAGTGCTTTTGAGTCATAGAAAAACTTTATGGAGAAGTATTTGCTATGTGTTTTTTCAAGAAGCACTCAAAGTCATTTTCCATGAATTAATTGGATTTCTTATGAAAATTTCAACGTTTTTATAATAAAAGCACTTATGAGGATAAGTGTTTCCTAAAGAAATCTCAAACAAGCCTTTAGACTCCAACTGATCGAAGGGGATCCCAAATTCAAATCTCATAGACATTATTCGACGCAAGGGAGATCCAAAAATTGGTGTGAGTTACTATGCCATAAAGAGATCTAAGAGGTCATGTCTGTCAATTGCATGATTTAATCTATTAATTTAATATAAATAGTGAGAAAAGCTAATTGGTAGGTATAGGATTTTATTCTCTTGAATGGGTCAGTTAAGGTTGTATGGACAGCCACTGTTTTTAAGAGCAGGATATGATGTTGAAGTGCGTTGGCCTGGCCATCTAATCTAAACCACTAGTTCACAACTCATAAGTCATAAGGTGAATTCAATTACACATTTACACTTGGGTTGGTTTGGGTTGGTACATTAATGCAAAATCATTGGCTAAGGCTTCGGCTTCTTCTAATCACAATATATTTTACAATCTCACCTGATTCTACAACTTTTCTTGGTTTGGAATTAGGGTTGTGGCCTACGAGAGAGAGAGGTTGGGTAATTGGGTTTGGGCTAGCTAATTTCTTGCAAAGATTCTAATCCAGGCCCGAAATCAATATTATCATCTTTAATACTAGAAAAGTTAAAAAGTTACGCTAGAAGGAGGGCTCGAACCTCCGACCTTGTGGTTAACAGCCACACGCTCTAGCCAACTGAGCTATTCCAGCTACTTGTTATTACATCTTTACGTTTCTTATTTAAACTGATGTTGTGACCCCACCTACCTTCTGTGTCTTTCTAACGACTTGTATGAGGGATCTGTTAAGCCCAATTGAAAGCTGCATGGGCTTTTCTTTGTTTGTTTTCTTAGTTTTCCAAATTAAACTAGTCGCTCATTTTAAGCCTTTGGCTCGTCCCATCCCATGAGATCTCCGAGGAAATAAATTTGCATTAACAATTAAAAGGGATTAGAATACTAAAATATCGAATGTATGTCATACAATAAGTAATTAATATAGAGTTTTATGAAAAATTTCAATAGTAAATTAGATTAGTTGGTCATAATAGTAAGGTCGCTCATTTGCACCTGAGATCGTATGTCCTTCTCCATAAATTAGAGTGCACTTTTTTTAAATAGGACAAACGATATTACAAGATACTATTACAACAAGCCAATCTACTCACAACAATTTACATCGAGACAAACCACCAATGACACAAGACTATACCACTAACTAGGCATTGAACTCATCATAAATATATATTGTTTTCGTCATTCCTGTAAGTCAAACTTGAGACCTCCTCTAAATATTGAATTAATCATAAATATATATTTTTCTCGTCATTCTCAACAAATTAGCAAGTAGTTTATACCATATATTGTATAAAAGATTATTAAAACAAAACAAAAATTGTGCACAATAAAAATTTGGGGATTTTAGGTTTTCCTAAATTTGGGAAAAGAAAAAAAAAAGGGGATTATAGGTGGACCCAAGCGTGGCATAATGGTTATTGTCGGTGCCACCGTGTCCAATGAAAGATGCTATTTTTACTGATCCACAGGGGTGGCAAGGGAGCAAAAAAGCTGTATCGTCATTCGTAGTTAATCATACAGAAGGACGCTTTCGTAATTTCGGCGTCATAAATTGTACGTTTGGATTGTTACCCGTATCTCTCTCATCCGAGACTGAGAGATAGTCTGAATGACGGATGCATGGTCATTTTCTTATTGGCAGAAACAAAAAGCACCGAAACTGAAACCGATGTGTCACGGGACCCACGCCCGAATCTATTTTGGTCCAATCACTTCTCTCCGCATCAGAGAAATCATCTGCGCCTCCGGTCTCTCCATCTCCCTCCTCCTCCTCCACGTCCTGCTGTTGGCGTTATGCCATATAGGGCCCACCGTATCGATCAAACATCGCAGTATGACCGTAGGCCGCTCGTGTGAGTACAGTCACTATGATGTAATCATGGAATGTAGAACACCTACTGTACAGTGCGGGCTGGTGCACCAGAAGATCTTCACCAAGACCTTTTTTTATTTTTGGGAGGAATCTTCTTCACCAAGACTTCTGAGTTCTGAGAACAATTTTACTTTTGTTTTATTTATTTTTTTTGTAAGCTTTAAACCCCAAACTAGCTAAACAAACCTTTTTTGAATTTTTTTTCTTTGTCAAATTGTCCTCAAACATTTTTGAATTATTATCTTTGTTTTTTTCACTTTTATTGTCTATTACTATTTTTTTAGGATTGTTTAATATCGGATGGACAAATTTTAAATTTTAGACAATGTAACCCAAAATCAATCCCAAAGTCAATATATATTTTTGTATTTAAATGAATAATGAATATGTTTATATGAGCGTGTTCTCACACACGCACTACCACGACATGATATGGATTCGAACCTAATACCTGTAGTTTGCAAGTTAAGTCATTTTTCCAATAAGCTAGACCTCATTAACCATTTTCCATACTAGTTTAATTATTCTAAACAAGAGCTAAATATGTATGAAAAATAAAACAAGTGTTCAATTGTTTATGGTATTTTTGAGTTAGTTATAACCATATCCTTTTTTCTTTTTTCTAATCTTACAAAGTCCATTAATTCATGCAATAATGGAGATTAATCGGTGACGGTTCCAAGATTCAAAAGCCAATTGGGCAAAACTTACATACTAAACTCGATGCTATGAATGAATTTTATTAATAAACGTAAAAAGATACACATAATTAGGGAGGACGTAATGAGCCTTACCCTCAAATGCATATCTATTCTATATGCATAAATAAAAGTTCGACAAATACAAAAACTAAATTAAAACCAAAAGTAAATACAATACAAAATAAAACAACACTATTTTAAATCTAAGATTTAACCATGCGAGGCTTAGAACTCTTAAATTCCTTAATTACTGATGCATTAGCAAACTTTCTTTCATCCCTAAATAAACCCTACAATACTCAATTTTAAATTAAAACTATAATTCAAGATATATAGAAAATAGAGGGAGAAAGAAGTTGTTGATGTTGAGTAGCTAAGAGAGAGAGAAACAAGCTGATGTTGCATAGCCAAAGGAAATGAGAGAGAAGATATGAGACCACCTGGATGGGTAACATGTGTGTAAGGTTTGCTTTTGCTTTTTTTAGTTTTGGGCTGGACTTATAACATATGCAGGGTTTTTTTAAATAAAAATTTGGGCTAGGCGGGCACCTAACTTGCCTTGTGCATAGAACCGCCCCTGAGATAAGCATAATAAGAAAAGAAAAAGAAAAAGAAAACTTTTCATTTGAACCATTTGCCAATGCAGTATATATATGGAAAATAAAGGATGATGATTAAAACAGTGACCATATTGTCCTCCTTAACACACGCAAGAAATCCATATGCATTTGGTCTATAGGACTTGTTTTTACGTCTCAATCAAAGCAATATTTTCTCACCGTAAACCATACGGGTGCGAGAAAATATAGAAAATGGTTTCAAAATACAAATTTAGAAAGATAAATAACTAGTTGTGTTACTTTTTTTGTTTTTTATTCGTTGCTGTAGTCAAGAAAAACAAAAATAGGAAAAATAGACATTACTAAACAAACCCTAATTACTTTCATGAATCTGCGACAGTGCCGAAAAGGAAAAGGAATAAAGAAAATACATCCGAGGAGCCTTAAAATCACAGTCAAGCTGCAGTGAGTGAGAGGTAGCAAACGTCTCCCATTTCCTGTAGTCAAGAAAGCTGATCTTGGTCCTTGCCTAAATACAAGATCACCATATTCTTACATATGTCGAATCATTTTATTTTTTGTTTTTATCTGATGGAATTTCATCAACAGCAAGAAGTTGTGTTTTTGTTGCTCGATCGTGTCACGGAAGTTTGAACCAGAGAAGAGGATCAAGAAGGAAGAAAATCGATTGATCTTTAGTTATTATACTTGATATGTATATCAATGACGAACAAGAGAGATTCGATAGCAGCAATCTTATGGGTGTCGCTGTTGGTGTTCTTTATTATTTTTCATGTTAGTCTCTCATTCCAGGTTGAGATTACACTTCCAACAACTCAACCATTCGATTTCAACTAAGACTACAGCGCCAGGTTTTTGCCTAACTCTCACAACAAAATCTTCAATAAATTTCTTTATTCTTTTCTTTCCTTCTATCTTATCTTCTTTTTTCCTTTACTTTTTTTCTTTTTTTCTTTAACCCAATGTGTCAGGTTAAAGGTATGCTTATGCTTAGTTATCCCAATTGCATGTAACACCTTCATACATGCATGACTTCAGAATTAGTTTTACTCTAAATTTCTACGCTTTATAACTTTTCACGACTTGGATCTTATTGTATGTATGATTATTATGTTCCGTATTGAGACTAATTGCATTCTCATGTGTTTTTATTGATATCGTTGCCTGAGAAATGTTGTTAATAGTGCAAAATAGTTCTTCTCACATTGCAACTTCTTCATTAGGGTTTCTGAGAGTCAAATAACAACCTTTTATTTTTCATTGATTTTCTTTAAAACCTTATGATTAATGCGTTTCCCTACAATTTGATTTGTGGGTTGCAGTTACTGTCAAAAATTTGACATCCAAATCAATGATCGGGCGGGACCCAAACTATTCGAGACCTTTGCAGTCCACTCCATCCACGCGGATCTCCTGTACCCGTTCTCACAAGTACTACGATTTCTGTTTCATCAACGGTTCAACAATTTTGGACCCCACCACCTCCACATTCTTTGTGGCGGACCCCGCAAGCCCACCCTTGGTGGAGAAAATCAAGCCCTACCCTCGAAAATTCGAGATTTCAACAATGTCGGGTATCAAAGAGCTGATCCTCACCTCAGGCCCACGAGGCCCAAAATGCCAAATCCAACACAATGCCCCAGCCCTTGTATTCAGTGCGGACGGGTACACCGGAAACGTTTTCCATGATTTCAATGATGGGTTCATCCCTATCTTCATCATCACCAATTCCATCCTTCACGATCAAGACCCGGTCCTCGTGATATCCAAGGCACGGAATTGGTGGGTTAGTAGGTACGGAGATTTACTACGAACCTTTATAAAGCACCCGATCATAAACCTCGATAATGATACTGCCAACCACTGTTTTACTTCTGCCAGTGTGGGTCTTATATCCCATGGGCTTGTGACCATAAATCCTAAATTGTTACATACCCCAAAAACGCTGGTCCATTTTCATGGCATCCTAGACAAAGCCTTCGGCCGAAACCACCACCATTCTAGGGCTTCGGATTCCCAGCCGCGCCTCGTCTTAATAAGTCGAACCGGCGGTGTTGGCCGGGAGATGTTGAACCAAAATGAAGTGAAGCAAGCGGCGGAGAAGGTTGGTTTTGAAGTTGTTGTTTTTGTGCCGTCTTCTACGACCGATATGCATGTGGCTTATAATTTACTTAGCAAGAGTCATGCAATGGTTGGTGTGCATGGAGCTGCCATGACCCACTTGTTGTTTATGAGGCCTGGCTCGGTGTTCATGCAAATTGTGCCTCTGGGCACCGATTGGTTGGCAAATGTGTGCTATGAAAGTCCAGCTAGGGCTATGGGGTTGCAGTACATTGACTATAGGATCAATGTAGAGGAGAGCAGCTTGGTAGACAAGTATGGCAAGGATGATATTGTGGTCAAGGACCCGGTTTCTAAAATGGGTTCCAATTGGTCCATGGAGATTATGAAGATATATCTCAAGGAGCAAAACGTGAAGTTGGATTTGGATAGGTTTAATTGGTTTTTGAAGGCAGCTTATGACAAGGCCAAGAAATTCATGGACAAGGAAGGGTAGTGCATGCTTATGTATGTTGAAAATAATGATTAAATGATTAGCTAAATGTGTTTTTTGTTTCTTCTCAAAGATCAAGTTAATTGGTTAACACAAAATTTAATGACCTATTGGCAAGGGACTTGTGATTGTTATGAGGACCCCTTAGTTATTCAATTAGTAGATTTTATTTTATCAACGGTAGTTCAATGTTATGATCTTACCAATAGTTATGATTTATTACTGGAAGATTCTCTCTCCAATAAGGATTAGTTATATACTTTTAATATTGGCCGTTGGATTGCATTCATTAAATGTGTTGGTAGTCTCTTAGATGCAATCCAACGGCCGATATTAGAAGTATGTAACTAATTTTGAACTTAAATATACTTATTGGAGAATCTCCCTTTATTGATTAGGTAGTAACCAAGAACATTAAGAAAGGATTAGAAGTTGCTAAAAGGAGAGAGATTTCAAAGCTACCTGACTAATCATGTACACAACCAAGCAAGTGAAAAAGTAGGGAAAAATCATGGCAGGTGCCGCTAGGTAGCAATGTTTGGTGTAACTGACACAACATACACGTCCAAGAAAACGAAAGATTTTTCATTAACTGCAAGAATCTAATTGGATAGCATGCTTAAGCAAGCTTTAATTTTGATAAAAAAGAAGGAAAAGGAAAAGCTTTAATTTTCAACTTTCTTCATGTTCAAGTTCATTTTCCTTGAGAAAAGCATCATCACCAGCAGCACAAGATCCAACCCTGGTAAGTGAATTGGCACCTCATCTCATATGCTTGTCAAAATTCCAATTCCCATTTCACTCGTCTGTCACAAACTATCAGTCCCTTTTAAAAAATATATTTAATAAAAAAAAGGGTAAAACGTGTTTACGAATGTCTCGTCTCTTTTCTTTTTATCTCCCCCACATTCAATCTTCTTGTACAATTCCACAGTCTTTTTTTTTTTCATCTGCATCAAAAAGCAGATTCAAAAATAAATGCCATCTTCATGAATCATATCAATAAATATATATAGAGAGAATTGGGTTGATGACATGTTGTGAATATGTAGCAGAAAAGTGGGCCAATTAAGGAAGGATGAAGAAGACAGTTTCGAGGGCTGCGCTGGTGGGAGTGGCGTTGTGCTTGTTTTTCATTATTTTCCAGATCAGCGTCTCATCCACCTCCAGATTTCTTAAATATGCTACCAATTCACCCAAGCCTACTCAAGGTATGAACAACAAATGCATGCCTTTCCCATTCATTTATAATTATTATTATTTATTTCTAATCCATTTCCCCATCTTCCGTTTCTATTTATTTGTCAGACTCTCAGCCAATTATTTCGGTGTTAATTTGCATGTCCTCCACTTGTGTATTACTTGTCCTCAATATTTTTATTGGCCCACTCCACTGCTACCTAGTATTGTTTTTCTTAATTACCATCCCTAAGCCCTGCATGTATCTAGCCTCTGGAAGTTTAAATTTTTATGTAGAGTTGAAGTGCCGAAGAAGCATCTGATGCCTTTCTCGAAAACACTTTTACGAGCTAGAAGCACTTTGAGGTTTTTCTGTCGATCCTTCTCAGAAACGCTTCTAGTCGTACTGTCAGTATAAGATAAGAATAATATTGATCTTGCTAGCTAATTGTGATTATTGACTTGTCAATCTCTGTCATTTCCCACAAGTTAACATATGTTGTGCCATTGACCTTTTTGTTTTAATTGTTAACTTTCGGTTAAGTATATCTTAATTGATTCCCAATTACATGTAATTTGTCACAACTTGCACAATTATTCTCTGTATTATTTTTTACTATTTTCTTATTAAATTTCGATTTCAGAAGAAGGAACACGTAAACTGAAGGTTATCAGTCACCCTCCCAAATCTTTGCGACTTCCGGTGGAAAGCCCAATCATCTGTGATCGTACTGATATACGCTATGATCTCTGCTCAATCAACGGCCCAACTGTTCTGGACCCCTCCAAGTCCACATTCTTCACTATAGGCTCAGCCCAACATTCAATCATGGAAAAAGTCCAGCCCTACCCTCGAAAATTCGAAAAATTCATAATGCCTCGCATCAAGAACCTCACACTCACTTCTGGACCACAAAGGCCACCATGTAAAGTCCCACACAATGTTCCGGCCCTAGTATTCAGCGCGGGAGGGTACACCGGAAACTTCTTCCATGATTTCAACGACGGGTTCATCCCGCTCTTCATCACCGCCCACACGATCTTCCCTGACCAAGATTTCGTGATCGTGGTGTCCGAAGCTCCCAATTGGTGGCCTAGTAAGTATGCAGATCTATTGACAGTGTTCACCAAGCACCATATCATTGTCCTTAAAAATGATACTCCCACCCACTGTTTTCCTTCTGCCAAAATAGGCCTCATGTCACATGGCTTCATGACTATAAATCAAACTTTACTACCCAATTCAAAAACGTTATTGGATTTTCGAGTGCTCCTAGACAAAGCCTACACCCCACAAGCCCAACCCAAAGTCTTGACCCCCAATCACAGAAATCCTAGGCCCAAACTTGTGCTGGCCAGCCGCACAGAAGCCAAGGGGCGCTCGATCTTGAACCAAGAGCAAGTGATTAGGTTGATAAAGAAGGCGGGGTTTGATGTAGTTGTGTTTAAGCCCAAGAACAAAACCCCATTGAATGAATCCTATGCATTGCTGAATTCAAGCCATGCCATGGTTGGTGTTCATGGCGCTGCACTTACACACTCCTTGTTCCTTAGGCCAGGCGCTGTGCTTGTGCAAGTGGTTCCGATTGGGGTCGAATGGGCGGCATATGCATTTTTCGGGAGGGTGGCGAAGGGTTTACATTTGCAATATTCTGAGTATAAGATTGGGGTGGAAGAGAGTAGCTTGGTGGACAAGTATGGGAACGGCAGCTTGTTGGTGAAAGACCCATTTGCACTTCAGAAAACAGGCTGGGACCCTGAGATTATGGACATTTACTTGAAGGAACAAAATGTCAAACTTGATTTGATCAGGTTCAAGGCTTGCTTGAAGAAGGCTTATGTCAAGGCTAAGAGATTTATGGAGGCCAATGGTTGATTAGCGTTTTATTTTGGCGCTATGAAATAACTGAAAGCAACATACACTGCTAACAATTTGAAGTTTTATTTATTTATTCATTTCAATAGGCAAATATTTGGGATTCTTTTTTCCTTTTTTCTTGTAATGCTTGTCTAATTTAAAGGCCTAGTTTTTGAGAGAATTGAACTCGTTTATTTTATGATTTATAAAAAAGCTAGTAAGTTAGTCACCAAGACATCACCAAACAACTAGAACATGCATGCTAAGAAATAAATAATGACAAAGCTTAAGCTACCAATTTATGGTATAAATGACATGCATACATGGTACAACACTCGTCCAAGAAAACTAAAAAGATTTCTTTATATCACAATCTAATTTCTTAAGCAAGCTTTAATAATTTTGGTTTTGTTTTGTTTTGTTTATTTATTACACAAGCGATATTTTGTTTTAATCTAATTTAAATTACAGATAGGAAATTCGAAATCAAATGTACAATAAGGAGCACATCCGTTTTATCCAACTTCACTAAGCCTGATCTACTGATTTTGTTTTCTTAAAGATGGGAATTGAAGCTTAATTAGTTTCAAAGTAATTGCCCTCACCAAACTTTGCTACCCAATTCGAAAACCTACGTGGATTCTTGTCTGCTTCAAGACAAAGCCTACACCCCAAAGTCCAACCCAAAGTATTGACCTCCAAACCCTCAAAACCTAGGCCCAGACTTGTGCTGGCCAGCCGCAACAAAGCTAAGGCACGGTCGATTCAAAAGCAAGTGATTGGGCTCATAAAGGAGTGGGGTTTGATGTGGTCGTGTTTAAGCCCGAGCTTTGCCAGGCCATGGTTGGTGCGTGTCCATGGTGCTTCAGTTATACACGCGTTGTTCCTCAGGCCAGGCTCTGTGCTTGTACAAGCAGGGGCCGAGCCACAATGGGACTAGTGTGGTCCTGGGTCCCCACTCAAGTTTTTTTAATATATTTTGAAAGTAATATATTGTTATGTATTTATATATGTATATTATTTCAAATATTTTACGTTTTGATATGTACCTACATGTATTGTGGCAAACTTATTAAGGCACAAGAAGGTAGTTCAAATTGAGTCATTGCTCAACTGGTGGTGGTGCACTCCAGGTGTACAGATTACCTTATTTCCATTTTCAACATTTAAGTAAATGTCTTTGTCCTTTTACTTTAATTTATTTTTATATTACTCAATTTACTTAAGTTTACAATGTAAATAATGAAGTACCCCCTATTTGGATTCAAATAAAAATACTAGAAAATTAAATTCCCACCAAATCAAAATATGAAAAATCGATTTTAGTGTAAAATACAATTTATGCTAAAATTGATGGCTCATTAAGTCAATATATACTTCATACTAAAATCCCATAAAATCAAGTTTTCTTATTTGATGTGTAAGGAATAAAAGCCGCCAAAAATTATTTTGAGAAAATGATTATTCCAAAAAATCATTTTTCATACTTAGTCAATATTTTTTTCATATATGATATGAATGTATGAAGGGGCCTAAGGTTGTTTTTAATTTGGGAAATTTTGATTTTTTTTTCTTTCTATTGGGTTTAATGGGGGAAAAAGCTCTAAAGATATTTGTTAAATCGCTACTCTTTGTCTATCTCTTACCATTTTTATTGCTTAGAATGTCTTTGTTTATCCTCTTATCGAGAACAATTATGATTGCAACCAATAAGCAATATAATACTTGACATATGTGATATATATACACTATTTTTTGTATGTATTGTGAGTTCGAATTTTTGATTATTTATAATACAAATTTATAATTTGTAAGAGGTCCCCACACACATGAAATCCAGCCACTGTGTACAAGTGGTTCCGGTTGGGGTCGAATCGCTACGTATGCATTTTTCGGGACGGTGGCACTGGCAGGGTTTAAATTTGCAATATTATGAGTTGAGTATATAAGATTGGGTTGGAAGATAGTAGCTTGGTTGACAAGTATGGGAAGAACAATTTGCTGCTCAAAGAACATCTACCCTTCATAAAATAAAAAAAATGGTTGGCCAACTAAGATTATGGACATTTACTTGAAGGAACAAAATGTCAAACTTGAAATTTGACTGAGTTTGTGACTGGTAGTGGGTTTGTGCTTAATTTTTTATTGTATACCAAATCAGCATCTTATGATCCTCCAGATTTCTTAATGCAACCTATTCAAAGTTGAAGTTGTTTATAGCTATTTAAAATCTTTGTTTCCCCGCATTTTTAAAAATTATTTTCTACTTATTTCTTTAAGCCAATTTATGTGCTAATTATTTGATCGTAGCTGGTCGAATAAAACCTAAAATTATTACTTTAACACCATGTGATGTTTTTGATATATTTATTTATTCTTTCATCAAATGTGATGTACTGGTTTAGCGCTGCGATAAGATTAGCATGTGAAAGATTTGAAAGCCAGTGTGTTGTTTGGAATGTTAGATAAGGTAATTTGAAGTCAGTTCTTTTTCCAACAAATAGAGGAGAACACCACTAGTTTAGTTGTAGCTGTTCAGTATGCGAATATTTTTTAAGATTACGTTTTTGTTCATGTGTCTTATCTTCGGACATTGGATAGTATTGGATGGTTATATAATGTATTGTATACTTTGGGCTCGTTTGGTACGCTGTATTAGACTTTAGATATGAATAAATAGTTCATGTCAGGTGTTTGGTATCAGCTTGTATTATTTAATTACCTCAATATTTTAAACGGGTTGAGCTTTTAATACTCTCCTTACCTGACTAATTAATACAACCCACACATATCGGTTTAGATAATACACGCTTAATTATACGGTTAGGGAAAAAAAAACACGTGTTCTACGAGAAAAATCAGACGCTATTTTCATCTTTTTCTCCTTAGGGTTTTCCTCTGCTATCTTCTCCACAAATTATTCTCTTCACTATTCTCCAATTATCCATCTCTCACTCTCGTTGCACACTTGCACTTGAATTAAACTCTATCCCACTACTCCCACAAGAGAAATCCTCAATCCAGTGGTTAGTTTCGCTATTCTCAATGCCAAGAAAAACCTCAGTTTCAACCAAATCATCAAACCTCAAATGCCCCTGAAAACTATCATCAAAATCAAATTTGGGAATCAATATCACGCATACAGCATGAATAACAACACTCGACCTTATTTTTCAGCTCAATGATTTTTCTAACTCTTTCGTCAACCTGATGCCTTTCAGCTAAAACCATGGCTTCTCTCTGTTCCGCATTTGAATAGAAAAGGTCTGAATTTACTCCAATATGATTCTTCTTGCTTCTTCTCTCTTCTTTAAATATTTCATCTTTTATTACATTTTTGTGGAAATTAGGTTATGAATTTTTCCTTTTTGAAATTTTTCTTAATCGAATGTTTTCTTTATATGTGATTGTGGGAACCGAATTAAATCAGACTCTAGGTCAAATAATTCCTTCCATTTGGGGATTATTTGACATAATTGGGAATTACTCAACCTAATTGGGAGTTACTCAATTTAATTGGGAGTCACCCAATTAAATTGAAAGTTATCTATTAAATAGAGAATTGATTTGATTCCTACCACAATTCCCAATTAAATGAGTAGTTACCTAATCAAATTAGGAATTGATTTAATACCTATCACAATTAGGAATTTGATTTACCATAATAAATCAAATCCCTAATTAATCAAATCAATTCCAAATCGGGGATGAATAATTCCTTTCCATTTACGGAATTATTCCTCTGAAACCATAGCCTCAAAGACCACTATAAAAAGATGATCACACACAAGGGTTGAGGTACGTTTGAAATCTCTGCTAAAACTCTGCTGAAAATTCCTCTCACAAACCCTGGCCACCTCCTTTCCCTCTCTCTTTTACATAAGGTTCCGGCCGCTCGGTTTACACAATAAACGTATCTTCGCACCCTATTAGCTATTGTTTTCCATACGATTCAATTGAATTAATTTAGGCATCGGAGGGCCTTTTGGCCAATACCCCCCGAGTGTGGCCCTCTTATTTGTTCTATTTTGCAGGAGAAAGAGGCGGCAAAGAAGAAAGGGGAATCTTTCCAATCAAATATTCTCGTGGGGAAATTTGCTCTCACAGTGATATAGTGATTTGACGTTGTCCATAACAACATCAAACACTGTATAACTTAGTCAAACCATTTATCTGGAACAACACCAAACGCTTTATAATATTATGGATAAACAGTCAGTACTCTCCAAAACAGATTAATACTATTCGACAGAAATTAGTCAGTACAGTTCGACGTACCAAACGAGCCAAGTATTTTGTTTTGGAAAAAGCATATTTTCCAACAAAAAAAATATATATATATATCTCAAGTTCTTTTCTGGCTAGAAATAATCTTAAGTTTATCATTTAATGAATTTTGTAAAATGATAAAATTGTATTCATTATTTATGAAATACGGTACATGAGTATTTTTAGTGTGGTAATTATTGTTTACCACCATAATTGTGAATATTAAGTAGGTTCTTTGTTCCCTGTGTTTGTATCAGGCCACGAATCTTTTTTAAGATTATGTTTTTTTGTTCATGTTTTTCATGTTTGGGTATCAAATAGTATTGGATGCTTCACTGTTATCTAATGTATGGTGCTTATTTTGTCTTGGATAAACCATTCCAACAAAAAGAATCTCAAGTTTTTTTTATTACCAAAAATAATCTCAAGTTTATCATTTTAAGTAATTTTGCACAAGAGTAATGCTACACTTACCACATTTATATCACACATTTTCATACCACCTTATGTGGCAGATGAAGTGGACAATCACATCAATTAAAAAGTGTGGTAAGACTAGTATTATTCTTAAATTAATTTTAATTGATGTGTTGTCCACCTCATCTGCCACATAAGGTGGTATGAGAATGTGGTATATAAATGTGGTAAGAGTAGTATTATTCTTTGTACAATGATAATTGTGAATATTAAGTAGGTTCTTTGATCCTCATGATTGCATTAGAACGTGAACATTTTTTAAGATTATGCTATTGTTTATGGCTCTCACGTTAATTTTCGAATGATTTAATCCTATATGTTGTATATTCTTATGGTGCTTCTATTTTTGAATTAAGCATCTTTTCCAACAAAAAGAAGCTCCAGTTTTTTTTTTTTTTTGTGCTAATGTGGGGGGTTTTTTTTTTTGTTGGTTCCAACAACTCTAGGTGGATGTGGGCCATTATAAAGAGAGAGTGAAGTTGCCTCTTTGCCTGGGTTCAAGAACTAGACCCCAAAATACTCCGAAAGAATGGTGATTCTTAAGGAATACTTTGGTTTTCCTCACCAAGCAGATAATGATTGTCGTGAACTAAGATTTTGGCTTGGATTGAGTGGCTTGTGGAGTGGGAGCTAAGTCTCCGTGAGTTTAGCAAGAGCGTCTGCTTGAGTTGAAACAAGGTTTTGGTTGAAGGCTATTTTAGGGCTTGAAATGGTTTCTAATTTCTGGGAGAAGAAGATGATAGTTTCTGGGGGTAAAAGGAGAGGATGAAGGATTAAGCTTGAGTGGTTCCAGCAGTGGGTGTATGGCTTGCTCACTGTGTCTTGTTGTTGTTGGGTTAACTATTTCCCCATTTTATGGGCGCTAAAGCTCAAACACTTCTCAAGCGATCAATGAATGAGCGATTAAGTCTTTGGCAAAAGTTGGTGAGACAATGAATTTGTTTATGATGTTCGAATGTGGTTTCAGGTGACAAAAGGTAAGAAGTTGGGGGTTGGATAATAAGTGCGGGAAACGCTGGTAGCATAGACCATGGATTTAGTGCTGGAAGGTAGGAAATTGTTGGTCAGATAATAAAGGCTGGAAGAAGATACGCTCTCTGCTTACCTACTCAATAGGCTTAATAGAAATGGACTTGGGTTTTGGTGCTCCCAAGCAGCCCAAAACCTCTATTTCTTGAACATTTTGATGGGCCTCATCGATCCTTATAACTATCCACACCACAACCCGCTCAGCAAGTTCCATGCATGTATGTGGCTTGAGCCCACTTAAACTTGTCGAGTGGTTTAGCATAGGATAATGTATTATTTGCTTGGTATGACATGTACACTATTTATATATTTATTGAATGGATAAATTTCCAAAATACAACTTGGATTAATGCATGACCAACATTATATGTTATATTGGGATTTAAATATTCTTGGGTTTCTCATGACATTTTGGCCTCAACAGCCAGAAATAATCTCAAGTTTATCATTTAAGTAATTTTGTAAAATGATAATTGTGAATATTAAGTATTCTTTGTTCCTCATGATTGCATTAGAATGTGAACATTTTATGCTATTGTTTATGGCTCTCACGTTAATTTTCGAATGATTTTATCCTATTACGGTGCTTCTATTTTTGAATTAAGCATCTTTTCCAACAAAAAGAATATCAAGTTTTTTTTTGGTGCCAAAAATAATCTCAAGTTTATCGTTGAAGTAATTTTGTAAAATGATAATTGTGAATATTAAGTAGGTTCTTTGTTCCTCGTGATTGCATTAGAACGTGAACATTTTACGCTATTGTTTATGGCTCTCACGTTAATTTTCGAATGATTTTATCATATTAGGGTGCTTCTATTTTTGAATTAAGCATCTTTTCCAACAAAAAGAATTTCAAAATTTTTTTTTTGCCAGAAATAATCTCAAGTTTATCATTTTAAGTAATTTTTGTAAAATGATACTTGTGAATATTAAGTAGGTTCTTTGTTCCTCGTGATTGTGTTAGAACGTGAATATTTTTTTTAAGATTACACTATTGTTTATGACTCTCATAGTAATTTTCGAATGATTTTATTCTACCCATTGTATATTCTTATGGTGCTTTTATTTTTGAATTAAGCGTCTTTTCCAAGAAAAGAGAAGAAGTAGGTTTTTAGCATAATTGTGAAAATTACGCATATGACCAAATTACGCATGATTATGTGGCAGTGTCAAATTTGACCAAATTAGTTCTACAATTTTTATTTTTATTTTTCGCACGTGTGCAATCACATGGGTTTCAAAATAGCGGTGGTGTAAGTAAGCACGGGGGTGCAATTAGATGGACTATAAATAAAACGTTCGATCGCATACGTAATACGTTAATCTTCTCCCTCTCTTTCACTCCCAAATCAAATCAAGCCAGTAAAATCACCACCACCACCGCCATGGATGCCCAGCTGCTAAAAGCTTCAATGCTTAGCCCTTCAGCCCCCAACACCTCAAGATCTTCAAGACCCACTCCCCATTTGGTCTCCCACACCATTTTTAAGACCACCAACAATGTCTTTCGATCCAACCCCGGGAGAAAACCGTACCATCCTCTCCGAGTTTCTTCTTCTCCAACCTCTCCCATCAGGTACAGTCTTATACACTGAATTTTGAGTACCAGTATGTTCATCTACATTGATTAGGCTCATTTTTCATTGTTGTTGTTGTGAGAAATGTATGCTTGTTTGTGAAAGAGAGTAGATTGGGATTTGATTTCATATACCCTGCAAGTACACTTGTTTGCCAGGAGGGTTTCTGTATGATCTACTTGCCAAGGAAGGTTTTTTTTTTTTTTTTTTTTTTGGGGTTATAATGTGCACTCGATTAGGAAATTTACAGCACAGTTTTGGAACAGAATACCATTAGGATTTTACCAATCTAGTTCAATCTTAGATAGCTTTCAAATGGTGGTTAGTTTATATTTTTGAGTATTTTCTGGTGAATCAGTCAAAGTTTTGCCACAATCAGTGTATTTATTAGAGAACTCTACTCCTGGCATGGTAGCTTTTCCGGAACCAGGATATACATTGCAAAGCAACCTGTTAAGGCTACCAATGTAGTCCAACAGTTATTTATGATTTTGCCTGCTAGAAAGCCCAATCTTGGTTTTTTCTAGCAGTGGATTAAATTATTTAATTATGATCAGCTAACTCATTTGATACTTTTCATTTGTCGGGACTCAGGTGAGTTGGTTTTGTTATTTGTTTGTACTTGCAAATGGATTACTTTATTATTATGCTTGCGATCGAACGAGAAAATCAAGCTACTGTTACAAATAAAATAACTTGGGTATTCCAGCCAAATGCTGCATATGTTATAAACTCATGTTACGTTTATCCAGGCAACCATAAATTTATCCATGGCATACTTAAGAAATCATAACTAGTTCATATGCGCAGAACAATGACTAGGTATCATGAGGGTTATGTTGTCTCATTTGACTGGCCATTTTTGACAGGCTAACCTCTAATATTGCATATTCTATTTCATATAGATATTCAAGGAAGAAAAGGGTGGATGAGAGTGAAAGTTTAACTCTAGACAGTATAAGACACTCTTTAATTCGACAAGAGGATAGCATAATATTTAGCCTTTTGGAGAGGGCTCAGTATTGTTATAATGCAGACACATATGACCATGATGCCATATCGGCAGAAGGATTTCGTGGGTCGCTCGTTGAGTTTATGGTCTGGGAAACTGAAAAGCTCCATGCGCAGGTAATCGAAAAGAGATTAAAAAGATTAGTATAACTACTACAATCCTATTGTTAATGAATGCTAAGCACTACACCCGAAGAAGGGAGCCCCTGTCATAATGTCAGAAATTTTGTTAATTGATTTTCATTGTGCAAGCCAGGTTGGCAGATACACGAGCCCAGATGAGCATCCTTTCTTCCAAGCATATTTACCTGAGCCAATGCTTCCCCCTTTGCAGTACCCACAGGTATATTGCTAATATACAGAATCTGGTACTTACCTATGTTAATGTGATCTATAAATTCAAAGTTCTCATCTAGAAAATTTGAAGGTACTTTTCATTGATGTTATTGCTGAGTGTGGTCTTTTTCTGATGTGCAACTAGGTTCTGCATCCTTGTGCCGCTTCAATTAATATAAACAATAAGCTTTGGAATATGTATTTTAGAAACCTTCTTCCCAGATTAGTCAAAGCTGGAGATGATGGTAATTGTGGATCAGCTGCTGTTTGTGACACACTTTGTTTGCAGGTAAGCCATTCAGCTACTCTTAACGGAATTGTGTAGATCTTCATGATTCTCAGTTCTTTAAATTTAATTTTTAAACACAAGATACGATAAAAACTAGCTAAACACACATATAATATAGTTTAGGAAGTTAAGTGTCGCATTGTAATAGTTGAGAGGCTTGTTTTTATTTGTTCTCTGTTTTCGTCTCTTTTGTCTGTGGCGTCTGGCCTGGGCGGGCCTTCTAGTTGGCATTTTGTTTGTATTGGCTTTGGTGCCTTTTGGCCTTTATTGAAATGTTTCTTCAGACCAAAAAGAAGAAAAAGTGTTACATTAGAAGGTTCAGGGGGTATTAGTGAGTTTTCTCCTTGCTGCAGCCTTCCTCTCTGAATTTTCAGTCAATATGCATATATTTGCAATGCTCCCTATATAAGGAATTTGCCCTTATTGGTGTCAGAGTCTACATCAATCATTTTTAACCTAAAAATCCTTCCACTGTTCGATGTTTGTCACAACAGGCACTGTCGAAGAGAATCCACTATGGTAAATTTGTTGCAGAGGCCAAATTTCTTCAATCCCCTGCTGAATATGAGATTGCCATTAGACCACAAGTAAAGATCCTTCATCTCATTGATGTGCCCTGATTTCATGCCTTGCTTGATGATTTATAATGCCACATTTTAATGCTTTTTGTTTTCTTTGTTGTGGTGGTATGTGGTTGTTGCAGGATAGGACTCAATTGATGGCCTTGCTGACATTCGAAACAGTGGAAGAGGCGATCCAAAAGAGAGTAGAGATGAAGACCAAAACTTATGCCCAAGAATTAAAAATCCACCAAGAGGAAGATGAAGCAAGTCCTGTATACAAAATCAAGCCACATTTAGTTGCTAGTCTGTATCGCGATTGGATCATGCCTCTGACAAAGGAAGTTCAGGTTGAATACCTATTGAGAAGATTGGATTAAAAATGAAAAAGAAAAAGAAAAAGAAAAAAATTAAGTTACACAGCCATCTTGTTTTTTAGAGTTCCACCCCTGGTGGGATTTTATAATTTATTGCGGATCTGAAGGACTTGTAATTGTTATGAGTGAACTTGTCATTCTTATCTTTGAGAAACTCAGCTTACATGAAAGATTTGTCAACCAATTTTTTCCAAATTAGGGTTTAAAGGATTCTTCCTGCATGTATGTCCAAAGGTCGTGGCCACTGGTCACTGACTGTGGCCTGGAAATTACGCGACCTTTGACCCCACCATGTGCAGAGCAACTTTAGCATCCAAAGGGGTAGCAAAATATGTGACTTGTAGTTGAATAGTTTTTACCTTTATTTATTTATTTGTAAATAAAGTACTAAACTTTTCTTTAGTAAAAACATAAGAAAACATACTGAGGGAAATTTTGAACCTTTTTTTTTGTCTCTTCTTTCTCGGTTCTCTCTGAGGGAAAGTTTGAAACTTTGAATTGAAGCGATAAAAACTGTAAAAATCGGCGGCCGACTGACGAGGCAGCATGACTTTACTCTCTCGCTATAAATTCGTCTTTTGTTGATAATTGGGAGGGCGCATGTTTGTCTCCATTCTCCTCCCGCTTCAGACTTGACGAGAGCGATTACTTTATACACTCATCACTGCTTGCTTACTCACCACCAGTGTACTCATTAGAGAGAGAGAGAGAGAGAGAGAGAGAATGGAGAGAGCTCTAACAAAAGTGAACAGCTTAAAAGTTGGAAGCTTGTGGATCTCAAAGAAGGCTAAGGAAGAGTTATCTAACATCTCTGACGACCTCACTGTAAGTACAGATTTTGTGCCCTTTTTGCTTTTCCTTTGTGTAATGTGGCTTGGATGAAGTTTGCCCAGTTCATGATTTTCTGCTAATTTTGCTTTCCTTGTGTGTAATTACGGGTGGATGAGATCTGATCTGTTAGGTTTTTGGCTGAGAAAAAGTGAGTTGGAGGATGGGTTTTGGATGAATATGAGAATAGAGGAATGGGGGTGGATGATTTAGGATTTTTTAACGATTTCCAGTTTCCCTGGTTCATTCATGATGACTTTTGTCTCTGGAAAACAATCGCTTGTAAAACGAAACATGGGGTAACCAAATTGAGATTTTGTGCATTCTTCTTAATTAGTATGTTTGTTGGTGCAGACTTTCTCAAACACTGTCGAGGAGAAGGCAAAATGGGTTTTCAACAAACTAAAAGGTGTGGAACAATATCTACCATAGTATCATTAGTATGCCTAAATGCAGACCAGGCAATATTTTGAACTTGCAGCATATTATTATCACTTGTCAAATTCATTTCGTGTTAAACCAACAGCATTCTTTCTTGTTTATTGATCAAAAGATAGTTTCTCTTCCTTGTTGGTTCACCTACAGGAAAGCCACCAAAAAGCTTACCAGATCTCCTTCGAGAGTACAACTTGCCGCCGGGGCTCTTTCCGCAGAACATAACCTGTTATGAGTTTACTGAATCAAACGCCAAGCTGGTAGTGTATTTGCCCTCTCCATGTGAAGTTAGCTTCAAGGATTCTTCTGTTATACGGTATGCAACCCGGGTAAAGGCAATTCTTCTCAGGGGAAAGCTCACAGGGATAGAGGGAATGAAGACCAAGGTTGTAGTATGGGTTAAGGTCACTTGTGTGGCACTCGAAAGTTCCAAGTCCGATAAGGTGTGGATTACAGCCGGCGTTAAGAAGTCAAGACCCAAAGATGCCTATATAACACCCCGTGACTCTGTTCGAGTAGAAGAATTCTAAGCTTTTAGAGTAAAATGTAATGGGAAGATGATCTGAATTCTTGCTAGCTTCATACTTAATTGGCATTGGCATTTATATAGCCGCTTCTTGTTTGATTGCTTAAAATGCAGAGGATTGTTATGTGGTTATCTCACAATTTGGCCGTTGGATAAATATTATTGGGATCGATGATGCAATTGCGTCTTTTGCACTTGATGCACATTGTGTTTTAGACATTTTATACAGTAAAACTCAATTTTATATTGAAACTAGTAATTCAATTAGGAGTGAATCAGAGAATTTTTGACAGTTTGAAAGAATATTCATAAAAATTCACTTTTCTTTGTCGACAAAATTTTCTATATAGGCTTTGGCTGCTGCAACTTTTCTCATCTACTTCTCAGATCACAAAGAAGCTGCAGTTGAATCACGAACAATCTCGTATAGTGATATAATGTTCTCTATACTCAATAGGAAGATGATGCACCATTCCAGAAGATCCGACTTTCTATTTTGAAGGACTTCTTGCAAGAAATGAATGTTGTGCTGCAAAGAAAGAGTGGTTTAGTTCAAAGAAAATATGAAATTATTCAAAGACAATATCTACACCTGCAAAATACAGTCTTACAACTTTCTATAAGTAACTTCTTGTCCATACGCTTTTCCAAGTAATATATCCTAATTATATCCTCTTTTCAGTCAACCTCTTATGAGACAGAAGTAAGTCTCCACGATTTAAGAACCAAGATGAATTTATAATGCTTACAAGGGAAAAAATACCTCTACAAATTTTAATTTGAAATCCAAGTTTCCAAAGCGTTGTGTAACTTCATACTCTTCCCGAAGGTACTCATGTATTTTAGCATATTTTGCATCCCTCCAAGCAATTTCTGATCTGATGGATAAGGAACAAAATTAATATGAGAAGCTGCAATGTGAAGTTGTGAACCAAGCTGATGTATTCAAGTAGTTGAAGCAATGTCAGATAAGAAAACATGTCAACTGATGAAATTATAAAATTTGGGTTTAAAACGATCTTAGCTCAGCCAAGTCCATAGTATATTTTCTGAATTTTCAAAATAAGTTGGTACCAAGATTTCTAATCCAGAACAGGGGAGAAGTTGAAATCAATGAGAAGAAGAAACATATTCAATTTCCAGGTCAGTAAGAAAACTAGATCATCATGTATACAGAAGGACCAACTCAAAATGCAAAAGAGTATCACTAAAAAATCCCAAGGACAGCTATAACAGTATTACCTCTCAAAAAGACCAACTTTAAGAATTACATCAGCTAGGTTTGAGTTAGCCTTCCCAACAAGTTGAAGGAGCTTCTTTTTATGCATTGTGAAAGTTCCAGTTTTCTCCATGCCACGATTTATATCTGCAAACTCTTCAACCATACCATCAACCTAGAGAGAGAGACCCACACAACCGCAGTGTGGGCAAGGAATAGAGAGATTTAGATTGTAATGATATAAGATACAAGGATCTCCAGAGAATTTGAAATGCCTGTGCTGGCTTAAGGAAAAAGTGAGATAGATACACAATGCAATCTTTTCGTATAAAATTGAATCCTGGATAAGAATTACCTGCGATACAAAATAATCTAAAGCAATGCTTTGACCAAGCACACTTCCAATAATGCGAATAGCATCAGTGTCCAAAGTTTTAAGAACTATGTAGTCTGGGCCACCCTGCATGTCCTCCTCCAGCTTTGGCTTCTCTCTTACCGCATAATCTAATGCAAGCACACACAAAGAGCCAAACAGTAAATTAATTATCATAATAATTCAAAATGTTTCAACCTTTTCCTTTTCAGAGTACATCAATATCTAGAAAAAAATTAGCATTTGATGATTCAGTGGAGTTGAACTTAAATAATGTGTAAGATCAAATCAAGAGCTCAAATGAAATAGAACTTAAAGAATTTTACCGTCTTTCCTCATCTCTGGAAGTAATCCAGAAGCATGCCTTATAACTATATCAAGGTAAGCTCCAACTTCATGGTCCTCAACATTAAACAGAACGGCAGATCCATACTGGAATACGACCATGTAACGACAGTAGCTCGGTTTTCCCCAGACTCCAAGTTCCTAAACGACAGCAGAACTGTCATATTAATTATACTCAATGCTGCTATTAGTTATTACCAAAAAAGAAAAGTAGACTTGTAGTCAATAGGACATCAATCAGTCATTCCATATGTACCATATCCCAGAAAGTATATGAAGAAAATAGCTTAGTCAACTATGCAAATTCAAGCATCAGTTTCGACACTAGAGACAATATGCTCATAGCAGTTGGTAAAAAGAGCTCCATAGGTTAGTACGAGGAGTGATCAAGGTTCCATTGGACCATCTGAATGACCACATACCTCTTCACAGGGGACAAAATAACAAATAAACAAAAAATATCTGATTGGCAAACTAGCCTGAGGAGACATGCAGTTTTAACTCTGTTCTGAATTATGGAAAAGGTATTCAAAATTGCTTAAAGCAAATTAGTATAAAATTCAGTTCAAATTTCCTCTTATTATTGCTCGAAAAAGAAAAATGAATGCATTGCACTGCCTCAATGCAAATTTAATGCCCCAAAAATCATTTCTTTATATATATATCATGAGGCAGAATAGTCTGAACAAGGAAATTTAGTTAGAAAAAGAACTTCAACCAAGCAAAGTATCTGATTAATAAAATCATCTTACAGCATTTTGTGAAGGGAAATCGCAAAATCTGAGGGCAATATAATTTGTTGAGCGAGAAGAAGGAGGAATGACATTGCTTAAATTCTCGGCTTGCATGCTCTTCAAATTGATACTGCGAAAACCATGAATCTGAGAAAGCCAAATCATAAAGAACACAGCCAGAACAACTGAGAAAATGAAAGAGAACAAAAAGTGGAAGCGCCCCAGTACAAAATTCGTGACAGACCCAAAAACGAAAATCAGAATCCCAGATCAAATATAAGAAAATGAAGAGCATAGAAGCATTAAAACAGTATCAAATAGTCAGAAAGTTGAAAACAACGGCTTAAATCAATGTTCTTTTAAGGAAAGTGATTAGCTTGAAGAAACCATATGAGCCTATATCAAACGAAAAACACATATGAAGATAGACCCACATAAATATATGTCGGAACAATCAAAACCCGCATGAAGATTCAGAGAAGTAAGAGCTATAATGGCTAACCTGGTACAAAGAAAGTAGGCTTTAACAGGAACTTTTTTGGTTTCCTCGTCTTCTTGAGCTTGGCTGTGGGCATAATAAGGAGGCTCAGAGTCATAATCATTGGTATCAATGGAAACCCGAGATGGGATTGCAGAGAAAGGTATTGAATTGACGAAGTGAAAGCAGAGGATGGGGCTTGAAGGACGTGAGAGATGGAAAGGAGGCTTCGCAGCTACAGAAGATTTGGAAGCTGTGGTGACTACGTGATTGAGGAGAAGAGAAGCGGCTCTCCACCTCCCCATTCACTGAAATTCAAGGTTTTGGAAGTTAATTTTACTGCCGTGTTTGCCGTTTCTTCGGTTTTTTAAAGTGGAGCAAAGTTTTGTTAGTTGTTGACTGCAGCTTGTCTTCTATTCTAACTTTGTTGTAAATACGACATCTCGTTTTATATGAAAATAAACGACGTGCAGTGTTTATTGCTCAACAACCTAAAACCCCCTTTATTTTTTTATTTTTTTATTTTTTTATTTTTTTATTTTTTTATTTTTTTTATTTTTTTATTTTTTTATTTTTTCAGAAACAAACCAGAACCCTTGAAATTGAAAGGCTGAAAGCCAGTCCCTTTGAGCAAACGGAAAGCGCGAGGAGTACAACGAGTGTCTGAGCAGAGAGACTGAAGACGAAATATGGCTGTTTTTGGTGATCTGAGGGTCTCAGCAACACTGGCTTCTCACACAACGCACTCTCTCCGGAGCTCTTTGCCCAATTCAAAGGTCTGAGTTTTTTTCTTGACCCTTTTCTTGCCAGTGTTAATTCTCATGTATTTTTGTCATTTTGTTTCTGATTTGAAGTGGGTTTCATGCATTTCGTCATATTTCGCTTTCTGGGCTGTTTGGTTCTCGGGAAAGCGTGAGAAATGAACTGAAACTTTGGTTGAGGTCAACTGTGCGATACCGATTCCCTCTTTCCCCTTGTAGACAACGTTTCCTTAGTTGGAAGACGGAGATGTTTAAGAATTGGGGTCTGCCATAGAACATAAGTTTGAATCATTGTTGCTAAACTACCAGTTATTTTTGAAGCTCAAGTTCACAGACAAAAAGAAGGTGAAATTCGGTAATTTATGCGCATTAACCTGAATTGTATTTCCCGCTGGACTGATATCTAAAAGGAAAATGCTGCGGTGGTAGAATGAAGGTCCTTGAAAGTATTGCTTGTATCTCATTTGACTCGGATTTCACTTAATATCGTCTGTCTTCTGAGTCTAGTCTCCAAGTCTTAAGGTCATGTAAAGCGGTAAACAAATGAATACACTCGCTTATTATTCACTGAAGGGTTTTTTTTATGTTTAAGTGGGATATGTCTAAATGGAGCACTCTTAGGTAAAACTGAAAGCAGATATGACATTGTGATTGTGGACTTCTTGTCATAGTCATCATCAAGCTGACCATGGTGTTCGTCAGATTAATACTTGCTTGTTTTCTTCCTTTGCTGTCATATTGGATTGGGTTTGTCATCCAGGTGATCGATTCTAGATTGCCTTTGAGTTATCCATTCAGCTATGGTGTCTAATTAAGATCTCCCCTGGTTTTTGTATCCACAGTTAAGTTTATTCTTCTAACTTAAGTTGAAGCAGAAATTGAAGTGTTTCATTTCTTTTGCAATGATCTGTATGGTTGCTCTGATGGTGCCCCTAACGTTTTTTCCTTATTCATGAAGGGAAAGAAATCCTCACTTTCATTTTAATATTGAGAACCCATCAAGTGAACTTGCTCCTAATTTTCAAATTTCATCAGATGGTTTAATTATTTATGCAAACGTCTTCCTCTGAGTCTGCTCAACTACCAAGTTTTGTTTTGTGTTATAGGTAGACTTTGCTAGCTTTTCAAATGGAGGATCTAGCATTTCTGACATTGCACTGAAGTGGCCCAGTATGTCATTTGATAGACGCAGTATTCGTCAACATTCCAAGCGATTGAGTGGAGATTTTCAACTCTCATCAAAGTCAAGCAGCCAAGATTCCGAGAGCTTCCTCCTTAATGCCATCAACATGAGTTTCTTGGACCGTTTAAACTTGGCTTGGAAAATAATGTTCCCGTCTCCAACAACTAGAAGGAGCTCTAATGCAAATATTGCCAAGCAGCGCTTGAAGATGATCCTCTTCTCTGACCGATGTGCAGTTAGTGATGAGGCTAAAAGGATGATTGTCAACAACATTGTGCATGCTCTATCAGATTTTGTTGAGATAGAATCACGAGACAAAGTTCAGCTGAGTGTGTCTGCTGATACAGATGTGGGAACCATTTACTCCGTCACGGTGCCTGTAAGACGAGTTAAGCCAGAATATCAGATTGGAGACGAGACTGGAACCATAACAAATATTGAGTACAAAGATACTGGAGAAAGTTCTGGTTCTGTTGATGTCAAGTTTGATTTCTTCATTCCTGACTGAAGGAACCCAATGAGTTTTAGGTTCAAGAAATAGGTTGTGTTTCTCTTTTAAATGTTGGGATTGGACCTTGTTCTTCTGTACATAAATGAAAAAATCTTGTAAGGCGATTAGAGATGTGTTTTTCATCTGTCGAATCGAATCCACGGTTTGGTTTTAGTTTTGGCTTTAATTAACTTTAGCAGTGTGTGGTTTTGTCTGTTAGTCAGCTTATCAAGTTCATGACAGATTTTGTGACTGGTATGATATCCAAGCCTGTTTTCTGTTGATAACATCAGCGGTCTTGACTCTTAAGCACAATCTTTAGGGAGCCTGTATATAAGGTGAGTATGCTTTTTGTGGGATTAGTTATTGGTATTGTCCAAAAGACCCGAAAATACAAATGGGCAAAAAGTCATTTTAGATTCCTGTGGTTTCAATTTCGTCACTTTTGTCCATGTGGTTTTAATTTGAACCAATTTAAGGACAATTCCCAAATTCTGATACTTATTGAGGGGCATTTCGGTCCAAACTTGCAGCACCTCCCCAACTACCGTACAGCCACCCAGCAGCCCCTCCAAAAACTAATCTCTGTTGTAAACCATCAACAAACAATGCTCCATTTGAATTTTTGTTGATAAAAATTATGGCCATCTATACATAAACATCAACTAACAAAATCATAATCGAGCGGGTCTTAGGATTACACAAGGTAGATACTTTTTTTTATCTTTTTTTTTTTCTAATAAAAACTCACAATTATAATCATAATCCATCTCATTTCTTCATAAGGGATGAAGGTAATCTCCAACCAAAAAAGAAAAACAAGGTAGCCGAAGCAAGTTTACTTCGGTCTTTTGTAAGTTTCATAAAAGTAGCCTTGGATTACAATAGCATCATCAATTGCAGCTCTTACTACACCTTGTGCTAATTCAACATAATCTCTATAAAAAAATTATTAATGAAGGTTGTATAATGGTACCTCTCTTTGTACACCTCCAAGGAGCATTGTTTGTTGTTAGTTGAGACAGTGGATTGTAAATGTTTACAACAGGGAGGAGTTTTTGGAGGGCTAGTGGCGGTGGAGGTGGTTGGGGAGGGGCTGCAAGTTTGGACCGAAATGCCCCTCAATAAGTATCAGAATTTGGGAATTGTTCTTAAATTGCATCAAATTGAAATCACATGGACAAAAGTGACGAAATCAAACTACGAAGACTTAGTAGTAAAAGTGGTAAACCACAGGGACCAAAAGTGACTTTTTGCCCTATTTAAGCAAAAACAAAACTCATTAATACCACGTTGATATTATTGGTCCATCAATGTAAACAAAAAAAATTATTGGTCCATCAATCATGATCTATCTCCAAAAAGAAAATAAAAACAAACAAAAAAACTCCAGAAATAATAATAATAACAACAAAAAAAAGGAAAACAAGCGGGGATTGAACCCGACGTGAATCGAACACGCAACCTTCTGATCTGGAGTCAGACGCGCTACCATTGCGCCACGGATCCACTTGTTGATTAGCTCATCACTAAATCTCTATTAAATCATTAAGTACTAATATGGCCTCAATTTAAATTCAGCAGATAATTATTCCTCATTGAGCGGGAACTTTTCAGGTTCTCTCTCCCTCCCAAATCTTCACTGGCCAAGTTCTAGGGTTTTCTGGAACCTAAAGAGGCTAATCGTCTCCCTTTCTCATTAATTCTGAAGAAATTACTGAGCTTTCTGTCCCCAATTCCATGTTCGTTCTCTGTTTCGATGCGTTGAGTAAGTTCGGTCTGTAAGTGCACCAAAATGAGCGGAGCTGCCTTGAAGTTCGAAAACCCGATCCGAGATGCAATTTCCAGAATTCGGTTCGCTCCGAAATCAGACAACCTCCTCATCTCTTCTTGGGACTCTGTGAGTGGTACTATACTTTTGGGCTCAACAATGTGGAGTTCATAGCACTTTTGGCTTTTCAATAATAAAAGTCGTTTCTTTGTGCAGAGCCTGAGATTGTACGACGTCGGAAACTCGGCACTCAGGTTAGAAGCTTCGTCGGAAGCTGCGCTCCTCGATTGTTGCTTCCAAAACGAGTCCGTCGCTTTTAGCGCTGGCTCTGATGGCTTCATTAGAAGGTATGCGATTGAAATGAACTTTAATCACATCCTTAATGTTGTAATTTGCAGTTTTAATTAAGGGGTAATAGTAATTTTCTGAGAGGCATTTAATCTTAAGCTGGTTCTAATGTCTGGGACTGTTCTGAGTTTCTTATGTTTTCTTCTAACATTTGAATTTTCTGGGATTTTGTGTTTCATGTGTTCAAGGTATGACTTGCATTCTGGAATTCATGATTCAATTGGAAATCATGATGACACATCAACATGTGTTGGATATTCTGATGAAACCTGTAAGCTACCAGTACTATTTCATTCTCATTGTTATTGGATTCTTATTTACCTTCTGAATATAGCCCTTAAACTTTACACAAGTGTTGGTTTCTGTTTTCAAATTTTCTGTAGATGCTAGGGAAAAAGTGAATTTACCTTTTTGTTAGGTGATAGAATTAACAAGGATAATGAAAGTTTTGATAGTATTTGTATAAAAATCTTTTGCATAAAATTTCATAAAGCTCGGGATTACCATAACTGCATTTCTAGCTTATTCTGTATAGTACTGAACATAATTGTTATCAAGTTTTCTCTTAAAATTGTTGTAGGCCAAGTAATCACTGCTGGTTTGGATAAGAAGATATTGTCATGGGACACACGTACGCCGAAGGGTATTGCATGTGTAAGAAATATGGATTCAGAGGTGATGTCCATGTCACTCTCAGGCTTTGATATGATGGTAGCTGTTGGAGCATCAATATATGTATATGATTTGCGCAGGCTAGAAAAACCATTTCAATCAAAAGATTCGCATATGGGTGTTCAGATTGTATGCGTTAGTTCAATTCCGTATGCTAAAGGTACTATCACAATACTTCGCGTAGCAGTAGCTCATTAGAACATCCTACCAAATGTTTGCTTGAATTAAATACTTTATATTGACTCTATGTCCACTTGTTGATTTAGCATTACAAATCACAACTTGTATTTTATAAAAGTCTTTGAATTGTCTTTGCAGGTTTTGCAGTTGGCTCAGTAGATGGACGTGTAGCATTGGAGATTTCCTGCCCATCGAATTCAGATGACATCAGGTCAATTCTCAGAGTCTATGTTATTATTAGCATTCCCAAGCCTGCCATGATATGCAATATTTATTCTTTTGGGCTTGAGTCACACTTTGTCATGAATTTTCTCACAGATGCTCTAACATTTGTCTCAGATATATGTTCCGGTGTCATCCAAAGTCAACTGACAGCAAATATCATCTGGTGTCGGTGAATGACATTGTATTCAATCCGATGTATGTGTAACTCTATCAGCTTTAACCAACTTCCATAATGAAAACTTACTTTTTATTTGATGTGTATGATCTAGCATCTACGGTGCCTTTGTTACTGGTGACAATGAGGGTTATGTTACTGCATGGGATGCTACAAGCAAAAGGAGGCTGTTTCAGGTATTTTTCAATAAATTTTCGTGGATTTTGCTTATTCTCCAATCAAAGTGAATGTATGTTGCCTTAATTGCTTGACATAGTTGATTTAATTGTTGAAGTGTGCTCAGGTCTTACTATTTTCTATTAGCTTCTGTAACCTCTACATATTTTCAGTTGCCTAGATACCCAAACAGTGTGGCATCCTTAGCGTACAATCACAGGGGACAACTTCTGGCTGTTGCATCAAGCTACACATATCAAGAAGCTAATGAAATGTTAGTAAATTTTGTACTGTGATTCACTTTTTCTGTGTCCTTTATTACTGTCAGCGTTCTATATTTCTCAAGTGTGATTCCATTTGTCAGAGAAGAGCCTCCTTTGGTATTCATACATGAAGTTGACAATGACAACATGAGATCTGTATCTGTTGGAAGTTCAAGCAGAAGATAATTGTACAGAGTCAGATGAAGGTAAAGATCTACAGGTACTCAATAGGTTGGATGCTGGTGTTTAATCTAGGATGAGCCAAACTCACTTCTGATATCTTGGACTACGGAATCAAAGCCTTTGGACTAACTAAATGTACTCGAAATTTGCCCAATTTTCAGGATCATGTGTAAAGTTATGATGCTCGTGGCGTCCTTGTATATTAAGTGTTGCCCTTCCTGAACATGGAGGAAATGCTGTACCCACCGAAATTGGATGAATAGTCAGCTGCAAAATCTAGAATTTTAGGAATTGCACCTGTTGTAGAATGGTGTTAACTTTTGTAACGTTCTTCTAGACAGAAACTACTTCCATGAGTTTTGCTCTACTGGTTGTATGAAGCATGCTTGTTTATTTGTTTGTATTAATGTGAACCTTCCACATAAGCCTGCAAATCTGTGAAGCCATTTGACTCAAGTTCTTTTTATTTTTTATATACAAGCGATATTGGGGAGAAGGCATTTGAACATAAGACCTTGAACGCAGAAGTAACTACTCGTAATCATTTAAGTTACAAGCTCCTTGCTTATTTAGCTTGAGCTGAGCAAAATTACTTCCTGTAAATTGATTATGGTATTCATAAGTTCATTTATGTTGTGAATTCAATAAGAATTATGTTTATTGAAGTCAAGAAAGTATGAAATTTTTTATTTTTTTATTATTTTTGATAACTCGAAATGGAAGCAATGAAACTACACCATAAACGGGCTTATTTTTTAGTTTCACTACTGCATAGCCCATGATTAGGAGAGCCCAAAAGAAAAGAAGAACGAAAATAGAAAAAAAATCGAAAATAGAAATTGTGCTGCATATTGCATAAAAAATATCTGAATGTACAGTTTCTTTATGGATTAGCAGCCCACGTGCCCATTTACCATTCGAGCGTCAACTTAACGCTAACTAACGATATTCTAATCAGATCCGTCCGTGAAGAGTCAAGCAATCCAACGGTGGACAGCGACCCTCACCCCCTTTCCTTAACCCAAAGAATATAATAAAATTGCTTGATCCAGAAACCCTAGAGTGCTCTTTCCTCTCTTCCAATTTCCTTAATAATCAACCCTTCCTATAATATAAATACCCACTTTCCCAAATCCCTCTCTTCCGCTTCTCGTCTCTCCCTTGATCCTCTCTTCACTCCTTCTCTGTCTCTCTCAGCGCTCAGAACCAGCCATGTCGGACGAGGAGCATCACTTCGAATCCAAGGCTGACGCCGGAGCTTCCAAGACCTATCCTCAGCAAGCTGGCACTATCCGCAAGAACGGTTACATTGTCATCAAGGGCAGGCCCTGCAAGGTTTGATCTCTTCGTTTTCTCGCCGATTCTCTTCCGATCTGAATGTCGTTTAGGACTTTGCTTATAGATCTTCTGTTTGTTAGGCTTTTCGTTCTATAGAGTTTTCTTTCTATTCGTAGTTATGATCTGGTATAATTGGGCATGATCAAGCTAGTTGTTCTTCTAATCAATCTGTGGAATGGATTCATCGAGATCGGATTTGATTTTTGTTGGATTTAATTTTAGGATTTTTTTTGTTTTCGATTTTCTTTTTTCCGACAGATTAGGTAGTGTTTAGCTGATCGATCGTGTATGAAATTCTGTAATTTTGATGTAGTTAATGTGAGGTCGTTCCACACTTTATGATTCAGATTTACCGTTCTAATAATAACTATCTGCATGTGACTGAAATTAATTGTGAGTTTTGTAAGCTGAAAAAATTTAATTATGGGTTCGTGATGTGGATGCTTCGAACCTCTTTATGTATACATATGCATATCAATTCACAGCTCTATCTAAATAAGATGTTAACTTTCTGCTATTTTCTCGTAGCTGTCTGTGGCTTTGCTGAGAATTTATTTGTGAAATTGCTTATTATATGCAGTTCCTCCTCTCTGTCATACTTGCGAATTTGTGAACATAGATGCGCACCTAACTAGTGGAGTGTTTGTTGGTTTGCTTTCTTTTTTTCTCTTTTTTGTAACAGGTTGTGGAGGTTTCCACTTCCAAGACTGGAAAGCACGGACATGCCAAGTGTCACTTTGTTGGTATTGATATCTTCACTGCCAAGAAGCTTGAGGATATTGTTCCGTCTTCCCACAATTGTGATGTACGAACCTCTTTAATATTTTGTCTAAACATTCAAGAATATCTTGTGTTTTTTTTTTTGGGTATATCAATGTCTTTATGTTTGTGTCATAGGTTCCCCATGTCAACCGTACTGACTACCAGCTGATTGATATCTCTGAGGATGGATTTGTAAGTTCACACTTTCCATAGTTCTTATAAATAAAAATGCTTTCTAGTTGTTGCTTATAGATACTCGTGCTATGTTATAAGGGTTTAACCTGACTTCATCATTTTTCTGCTGCGTGCTAAAGGTGAGTCTGCTGACTGAGAATGGTAACACCAAGGATGACCTGAGGCTTCCAACCGATGACAGTCTGCTTACGCAGGTTAGTGATTTTGTAATATGGACTATGTGCGGTATGAGATATTTATGTAGTGGTTGATTGAATTTCTCGTGTAGTGTGGACTTAATAATGTATCTGCATGTGGTCATTATTATGTTCACACATTTTTGGGCAAGTAGAGCACCAATATCTATTAAAAAAAACTCTCCCTTTCTTTTATAAGCTTCCTTTCTAATTCAGTTTCCTGTTGTTTATTGTCTTAATTGGTATTGTATTTCCTGGGATGTGATGCAGATCAAGGATGGCTTTGGTGAGGGGAAGGATCTGGTTGTTTCTGTCATGTCTGCTATGGGAGAGGAGCAGATTTGTGCTCTCAAGGACATTGGTCCAAAATAGTCGCGCTATGGTTCTTCCGGAGCACTTTTAGTTTTCAAATTGAAACTGGGACGGTTAATAGTATGTTTGGGGGTCACTATTCAGGAGCTTTTCTGGTTTAGAGGTGGCCTTGGCTTATAAGTGGATGTTGCCATTAATTAGCTTGTCATTATCAATATTTTTGTTCTGTTTACTGTCTGAAGAACCATGCCCAATTTCATGGTATTGGTGAGTTATATTGGAGACTGTATAGTACCTTTACTTGTTTTAGACTTGCAATTTCATGGTTTGGTTTTTGCCCGCACTGGGTCATTTCGTTCTGGATTTTTTTTCACCTTGTTCTATTGGTTTCGCATGAATTGTTACTTTGAATATTTCGGCTCTTTATGATAAACCAGTGTATCAACTTCGAAGTCGAATATGTTCTTGCTCTCTTGCTTGCCTTTGGTAACGTTCAAGGTTTTTTCTGTCGTGTGCTATCCAATTTCCCCAAATTCAACACTGGAAAATTGAACTATGGTGGGTACTTTATTATTCGTCGCTTGGTTATGAGTCGGGCCGTTTGTTTGCTCTTTGATCATATACGGCACAACGCCAAGTGCGGTGTTCAACTCTCTGATTCAGATGCTAGTCCAGTTGTTTGAGAGTTGGCTAAATGACTATAGAGCCATAGTTGTTAACCGTATGTTATTAACAACAATAATGCGTTTTCTATCCGTACATATTTTCTCACATAAACAATGAGTTTCATGCCTGTTGTAGAACCTGATAATTTTCTAACAATCAGTTTTCTGATCTTCTTGTGTTGTGACAATTCATCCTGTTTGTTTACGTCTTCTCCAAATGCCTGTATTGGTCTTTTCCAAATGCTGACTTTCAATACCTCTGTGAGGAGAAAAACTTCCCTATTCCCATTTCGTTGCTCCCCCTCTCCATATCTCTGCCTCCTCTGTTAAATCGATCGTAATTCATTTACTGGAAAACCGGATCGCGGTTCCAAGCCAGTCATCAGGAAGGTTGTCCTTCAATTCTCCACTAAAGGCTTTCAATGCATGGCTTGTAGCTGCCTGTACCCAGGTAAATATCTCAGGTTACACGTAGTAGAAGTGGAAGGGGTGGAAATTGAGGGGGGGATTAAATATTTACCTTTACAATATATACATCAATTCCGAGTTTCGCAATCGCTGCAGCTTCAGATATCTTGGTCAGCATTCCACCGGTTGTATCATGGGCTGCTACACTTGTTTCAACTGTTGACATGACAACCACCATCAATATGTGCACCATTTAGACAAACACTGCTACAAAGGACCCCTTCAGTTATTGTGATGTTAAAACTGCAGCAATCTTGCTCACCTTGCTTGTTCTTGTTCTGAAATGTTGGCTTCTCGATCGACCAGCTCCCATCTTTAGCCACAGCTGCAGTTGAAACTTTGGATGAGCCATCGCAATTTGACAAATCAACACAAAATTTCATTCATGCACAAATCCATTCCTTACCAATTTCTCTCAAGAGTACTGCATTTGGATCTGATGGTGGACGATCATAAACTCCCGAAACATCAGTCTTAAGTCCACATTAATATGAAAACAAACATTTATCCACTCGTATCAGATGATAATTTACAACTTACTAGAACAGTTCGAGATAAAGTTTCACCAGAAAAATATTCTTTTAGGCTGATTTAACTCCTAAGACGTCTATATCAACTATCAAGTTATGGACTATATTCAGATGTCAATTCCCAAAAAATAAATGCATGAAAAATTTCCATTCAGACACCGTGGATACGAGAAAAACAACGTATTCAGGCTTCAAGTGGGCTGCAAGATGACTGATGATGACATCTCCACTCAAGATGGTACAGTCCTGATTAGGAGAATCCATTAACAAGGTATCAGTACAAGTTAATTATAAGCAATATGCTAGTGCAATTCTGTAAGAGAGACCAAACCAGTAAGTCATCGAGCACGGCATCTCCATGCAAAACCTGGGAAACATGTAACAATCAAGATTAGTAACAAGCAAACATAAGAGAAGAAAAGTAGAAACCAACATTAAGCATACATCAAACATAACACAAAACATATCCAATCAAACTATTTGTATTCTTAATGCCAACCAGGCAATATTTCTGTTTAAAAAAAGTTCAAAACAGGAAAATAGAAACGACAGGATGAATGGTAGTAATACTGAGCCTTGAAATTATCATTGTCAATTAAAGAATACAACTTACAGGTACTAAACCAGATTCAATAGCCTTAGCCACTGCAGACAAATCAGCTGAAGCTATCTGCAGAAACAGGAAACGCAAGTTAGAAAAAGAAAATTAGTTACTCGCCCAAATAATTAATAAAAAGGAAATGGACCGTTAAATAACTTCAGGACCAAAGCTTAAGTGTAATCAAGCTACTGACATTTCTTTCACGGGTTGACCATCCACATGAAAATGGAGACATTCCTATGGAAGGAATACCCTCTGAAAGGAAAGCACAACAAAACTCATGAGATTGAAAGTAGGGTCCAGTTAAGCAGATAAATAGCAACCATGAAATCAGGATAGGGAAATGACAGTTTCATGCAGCTTTGAGAGCCACACAAAATAGATAAAACAATGTTTGTAGCATTCCTGAGCAAGCTGAGAACAAATACTGATCAGTCAAATTAACTAAAGAATCGATTAAATAACTAATTTTCTTCAACATTTAGCTCATAGTATCTGATACATAAGAGACATTGTTAGCCTAAAACTGAGAAAGTCCATATAAACCCTAAACCCTTGCACGGAATATAAGATGTGAAAAAGGTATATAGATAGAGATAGAATGAAAAATTTCTCTGAAGTTGGATTGAAATAGGTAGATCAGTACCCCTAGCTAGCGCTCTAACAATTTCAAGATTGAGCTTTGTAACCTGAAATAATTGAAGTAAACATGATACACAGGGAAATAATCTGCAAGAGACAAAAGTGAACTTAAAGCAAAATTTATAGATGTGATAAAGACTCAATGAACATAAAAGAATTCAACAAGGCGGCATATCTTACAGAGATGCGTGTGGCAACAAAACCAGCCTTCACAAGGGGTTGGTACAATCCACCTTTATGGACCCCAGATTTACTAGCTTGAAAATGCCCAAAAGAACCTGAAGCCACCATGGTAGACACAAATATCTTTAGAACTGGTTGAAAAGACTACATAGAAGATTGAGTTCTGCAGAGATGCAATGTACATATACTGATGTTTCCATTGTGGTACAAATTGTATGAAACAAATGACCAAGATTTACCATTTATCCGTACAATATTTTTCACAGTTCAATCCAACCAAGTTCCCATTCATGAATTAAGACAAGCATCTAACCTGCTCCATGAACAACTATAAAAGGGCTGGAATCCACAACTGGCCGATCTTCAAAATCACTTAGGGTAGATGAGATTTCTGATTCTCCGGGTTGCTTGCTCCAATCCATCCCAAGAACCTCCCCAGAATTCGACCCCGTGGTCATTGATTGCCTCAGCTGCGAGGAAACTGTCTTCAGATTTTCTTCATTTATGGTCTCTAATTCATTCTTGCAAGTAATTGCTGCACCTCCTACACTATATAAAAATCTTATTGTAACAACCTATAGAAACTATATGAACAAATCCTTCGCAACACCTCTTGTGTAACTTTCATATTCTTAGAGTAAAATATCTGTCACGTATATTACTATGATGAACAAAACAACCATTCATCCATATTAGCTTCTTTAGTGACAAGTGACATAACATAAGATTCGCCAAATTCAAAACGAAATGTGTTTCCTCGATTTATATTGATTCCATTAAAAGTTCCATAATTGAAGCAGGAAATAAACACAAGATGGGATTAAAATTTATCAGCTGCCCATTAATCAAGTACCCCAAATTGACTTTTATAGACCTTCTTTATTTGGGCAATTAGTTTTCTGGGTCAGATGAAGAAAAAGAAAAAAACTACAAATGAGAGTATATAAAGGCTTCACAAACTGATTAAGTTCTAGTGTTGTGGCGATTAAATTCTACTAAAGGAAACAAAATAAGATTAAATAAAAATAAGGGGGTAAAGAACCAGACCGAGTTTGACGATGCAACGAACCGGTTTCGTTAGACAGATGGAAGCGCTTTGGTGCTGCTGCTTTGTGTTGCTCACCTCCATTTTGCAATTTCTGGGTTATTGATCTAAAGCTCTGGGCTTTTCTTTTCTCTGTGAAGTTTAAGGTGCAGCAGATTCGCACGCAGTCAATGGAATCAGAGCTCAAAACAAAGTTCCTCCGAGGTTATTTTCTTTTGCCAAAAAGGGTTCTCGCAGGAAGGGGAAAAAAGCAACTTATTTCCCAATTAGCTAAAAAAAGTTCTCAACTTTAATTGATAATTGTAAGGCCACATTACAGTTTTAGACCTGTATTAAGTTGATGGGTCAAATGCCAATATGGTCTAGTCGCCTGGACTTGCAGAACTATAATCTCCTGTTTGAATCCAAATGACAATTTAATTGAGTATATTTTACGACCAAATTATTTATTAAATTTCAAATTTATCTTAATATAAAATAATCAAAAAAGATATATTAAATTATGAAATAAATGTAATTTTAATAAATACACCTTACTCCACACATTCAACCCTAATCAAACGTAGTAATTTTTTGCTATTACTTTTATTTTCAATACTAATTTACTATGAACTGCGAATGTGTTCTTCTATGATCGGGTCTTTTGTTTTTATTTTTTATTTCTTGGGTAATGATCATTTTCAGGATGTTAGAGCTTAAAGCTATTACATTAGTTGCTGCTTTATCTGAATACGATTTTGAGGCAGAGGCTATGGCTTTCTATGTGTATCTTGCTGAAGAGTGAGAAAGTAAGAGTCAGCTTAGAATTGGAAAAATTTATGCATCTCTGATAATTTACTGAAAGAGACCATTTTGACTGAAGTGAATTAGATTATTTCTTTATGTGAATTACATTCTTGCATCACATATCAGTTAGATATAACAGAAGGACTGTTGGTTTTCTTCCATTGATCCGTGTAGAAAAGGGTTGGATTACCCCCAAGATCTGATTTTGTGTTGTAGAAAACTATGATGATTATGTTTTGCTTACGGCCATGGAGTGGTTTTATAACGACGTTGAGTATATTAATGGAGAAAAAATTTCGTTTAATGTGTTCCTCGTGTTGTGGAATTTGCAAGTCTGGAAACCACTTGGTCCGACTTTTTCTGAATAAATTACTTTTGTAAAATATTAGAATATTGGACATTTATGGAGGAATGGTGTAAATGTATTTTTTTAGACTTTTGATACAGTGTATTAGAGTATACTAGAGGTATTTTGGTAGTTAAATAAAGTGTATTTAGTTAATTTTAGGATTTGTTTAACAACACTCAATACTATTAAGTACTCATGTTTGGGATTATGTTGGAATTGAATGACTTTTTAATATTCTTGCTGCAGATGTAAATCTTTCTATTTGTTTCTAATAAAATTTTCCAGTGACTTTGACAAAAAAAAAATATCATTAAGTGTACTTAATTAATTTTTGGTAGGTATAGCTTTTCTAATCTAATTTAGGTTAGGATTAAAAGTAAGGCCAAAAATCATTTTTGGTCATTGTAGTTTGGCACTTCAACCATTTTTGACCTTATAGTTTCAATTTTGTCAATTTTGTCATTATAATTTCATAATTGTAGCAATTTAAGAACCATTCTAATTTTCATCAAATTATTCTAATTTTTGTTATCTATTTAAGGGTATTTTGGTCCAAACTTGCATCCCCTCCCCCAACCCATCAACAGTCACAAGCAGTCCCCACCCAACCCCAGCCAACCACCAAACCCTGTAACTGAACTCAAACACATCCTCCCAAGGCTACCCCAACCCCAACAAATGTACAAGGCATAAGCTAGCAAGTCGAGAGCTATGTTCCAATAGTTGCACCAAGATTGACTGGCGTCTCCAAGCAATACATACGAGATCGAGTTGGGAGAAAGAGGGCAAATTGAGGAGAGATTGGAAGTGGGACTTTTGTTGGGGGCTGTGGAGACGGTTGCCCCTCTGATTTTAGCCCAATTATGTTTTGGGTTCCTTATGTTTTTATTCAATTGTTGATTGTGTTCTTGTTGTTTTATTTATTTATTTTAACATTCACTACTTTTCTTGCACAAATTGTTAAATACATATAGATCTATGAGTCCATGATATCATGGGGTTAGGGCGGCCTTGGGAAGCTATGGTGGCTGTAGGGATGGCAAAAATCCAAGGTCCCGACCCTAACAGGGGGAGATTTCAAGGCCAAATGGGTATCGGGTGCGGGGACCCCCGAACTTGAAAAATCCCCGATGGGTATGGGGAGAGGATAGTATTGGCGTCCCTATCCCCGAACCCGACTCGAAAATTTATATGTTTATATTTAAATAAATAAATATATAACTAGCCAATTGGTTTTCTTTTTTCTTTTTTCTTTTATTTTTAGAATTAAGAAAAGATAACATGGGTAGTTATGTTCCATAAAAGTATGAACTATTATTTGATTTTGTTTTTAATTTTAATTTTTTTAATATGAAAATAATGTGAATTTACCATATTATCCTTATTTAATTAATAATTTTAATTCTTAATGTTTGAATTAATCAATGATATTTTCTGGTATTTTGAATGTTTCACCATTCTCTGAATTTTGCTTTATATATATAGATTATAATATTTATGTTTAACCCTAAGTTATCATCCCTCTCCTAATTCTTTCTAATCTTCTTTGGAATTTCATATTGAAGTGATTTTGAATAGTTGAGTTGAACTTTATAGTTAATTTGGATGTGTTGAATGATAAATTAATATGAAACTTAATGTTAAAATATATGATAAAAAAAATAGGGGATTCGGGGCCGGTATGGGGGATAGTCCCCCGACGAAGACGGGAATGAGGATTCCCTGAAACCTATTAAACGGGGATGGGTTTGGGGACGAGGGAGGAGACGGGGATGATATTGTCATACCCGGCCCCTACCCGACCCGTTGCCATCCCTAGGTGGCGGTTAGTTACAGGGGTGTCGTGGCTAGTTGGGGTTGGGTGGTACTGTTCTTCAATATTGGCTTGTTGGGGAGGGGATGCAAGTTAGGACCAAAATACCCCTGAATAGATAACAGAAGTAAGAATAATTTGACAGAAATTAGGATTATCCTTAAATTGCTACAAATATGAAACAACGATGATAAAATTGATGAAATTGAAACTATAAGTTCAAAAGTGATTGAAGTGTCAAATTATAGAACTTAAAGTGACTTTTGTCCTAAAAGTAAAACCAGTGGTTTTTAAAGTAATAAATAGGTGAAAGGGACTCTTTTGGGAACTGGAATGTGATTGTGATTGTGTATGTTCATATAATGAACACGTTGAGCGACTTATATAGTACGGAGGAGGTAGGTGGTTCTTCCTTCATCTGGACAACAATTCCTGGCAGAATATGTGTGGCCACGATCTCATCCTGTTATGGTAGCATATCAATTTATTTATACACACATATATATATATATATTAAAAATATAAGAACGCACGTTGTCTGCAGATGATGAATAATATATAACAAATATCACTTGCACATTTATTAATTTTATCCACTATTTATAATGCGTTGGATTTTTTTGTGAGCTTTGGGCCGTTGGATTTTCGGATAAACAAAACAATAAAGACAGCAGGCAAGGTTATCTACAAGCCTGGGGCTTACAGCTTGAGATAAGAACACCGACAATTTAGTTTTCTAAACTCAACTTGTAACATGTAACATGTACGTATCTATGTATGTATCGATATATGTATCTGCGTGTAGCTTGTTCAGTTTGTGCAGTTTGCGATTGCGACTGTTGCAGCACACAGACAACACTGACTGACAGACAGCGCTCCATTCCCCGTTCCCTCCCATGATTTTAATTTTTAGTACCAACCAATAGTCTATGCAATTCATCCACTCTCCTCTTTACTATTATCGTTATAAGTCAATCACCATACGTGCTCCCACATTACTTAATAATATGAGATGTTTATGCAAAAATTTCACACCCGTAAGAAGGGGTGTGTTAAGTCTCTCCACTTATTACCAGTTAAATTAGCATTAGTGCTCGCATTCTAATAGATTGTATGGTAGACAGACTCGTGCCAACTGAAAACAACAACCTTTTCCATCATTTACCAAAAATAAAACCACATTTACAAGATTTAATATTTAAATTTATCTTATTCTCCTAAACTTCAAACAGAAATTATAACCTATGCTGTGCATTAGTCATTGAGAAGTGGGAATTGGGGGCATAGACTGCAGTGTATGAATTTGCTTAGATTTTAATCAACACTTGTCGCATGCTTTAATCCCAAATAGTATTTTCAGAATTATAGTGGTTTTCAGTAATTATTATAGAGTTCGAGTCTTAACATTCGTCACATTTTCACTTTCCAGCCTTATACTGCCAAATTTTATCAATTAGTAACATTAATAATAGCATACAAAATTAATATATTGTTAACCAACATTTTAAAAGAAACCCACCACCTCACATGAGAGAGAGGATTCCATAGCTGATACTGATAGGACCATAATCCGGATGTCCAGTAAACCGCTTCTCCGGCAAATCACTGTGTTTTCAATTTTATTTATTTATTATTATTATTAATCTGCTCTCAAAACCTTTACATTTGGAAGATTTGGAAGTTTTGAACATCCTTGATTGATATCCTACGCACACACAAAGAAAAAAAAAAAAATCCCGTAGTTTCCGGAAAGTCTTCGGGGCATTGTCGTCATTTCGCATCTAAGCTGGAGCACGGAGGCAGTGGTAGTTACCGCCACCTACACCAAACAACAAATCCCATAAATAAAAAAGACAAAAACAGAAAAGAAAAGGGAAAATCAGAGAGAGCTTTTTCGTATCTGCGGCGTGGACTTTTTGCTGAATTTCAGATCCACAGAGCCGAAAAAAACCACATCGACACTCAGACAGACAAAGCAAACAAAACAACACAGAAAGAGAAAAAAAGCAGAGAGAGAGTTAGTTGAAAGTTCTGGCCACTGGCTTGTCGATCAAATGGCTGAGAACCAAGAGCAGCCACCGGGCCCACCGCCGTCCACTTCATCGTCACCCTTTAAATCAGTTGCTGCTCCTCCTCCTCCTCCTCCGCAGCGCCCTACGATCACCCTCCCTCCGCGCTCCTCTTTCGAGACGCTCTTCAACTCCGGCGGCGCCAATAGTGGGCCGGGTTTCGGCCTCGGCTTCAGCCCAGGGCCCATGACGCTCGTCTCCAGCTTCTTGTCCGATGGCGAAGACTGCAAGTCCTTCTCTCAGCTGCTCGCAGGAGCCATGTCTCCGGCGGCCAGGCCGCCTGGCTTCCCTCAGCTCGAAGACCGAGGCTCCGGCGACGGCGACGACAACTCCGATTTCCGGTTCAAGCAGAACAGACCGTCGCCGATGTTTTCGGTCCCGTCTCCGGGCTTGCTCGACTCGCCGGGGCTCTTCTCGCCTGGTCAGGTACTCAACTCATTTACCGTTACCTCTTCTTGCTAGCTTATTTGAGAGTTGGGCATTTTTGAAAAGTTTCGTTTTTTTTTTTTTAATGTTTAGATTTTTCCGACTTCAATGTCTTGTCTTTAGTTGCTGCCTAGACTGAGGAAAAAATGGTAACTTTATTTATTTATAAAGAACTGACGAGAAAAGAAAGTAGAAATTTTTTGATAGATTGAGTCCGTTTTAAATGGCGGCAAGTAGTTGTAATTAAGGTACAGATTAAAGATTCTAAATTTAGTAACTTTTTTTTGTTTTTTGCCCGGGGAAGTGGGGAATCTGGCAATGGTTCTGGGTTCTTAGAATTGATTCACTTGTTTTTTAGGAAAATTGGATAAAGCTACTTCAAACCAATCTGCTTAGGGCTTTGTTGTTGCTTTGATACGCTACTTGGAATCGGTTTCTTATGGTTGTGATTTTTGTTTCATGTAGGGACCCTTTGGAATGACACACCAGCAGGCCCTAGCACAGGTCACAGCTCAGGCTGCACAATCCTCTTCCTATTTCCATATCCCAACTGAATACTCATCTTCTTTATCGACAGCGCCCGCCACATCCTTGACACAGCTTCCAGCCTTTACTTCCGATTCAACAGCACCCCAGGAGATGCCATCTGGAGCAGCTGACTCTGGGGTGGCTATAAAAGAATCATCTGACATCTCCCATTCTGATCAGAGATCCCAACCGTCTTCGTTTACTGTTGATAAGCCTAATGATGATGGATACAATTGGCGTAAATATGGGCAGAAGCAGGTGAAGGGCAGTGAGTTTCCTCGAAGTTATTACAAATGCACGCATTCAAATTGTCCTGTTAAGAAGAAGGTCGAGCGCTCAATTGATGGACAAATAACTGAGATTATTTACAAGGGTGAGCACAACCATGAACGTCCTCAGTCCAAGCGTGCAAAGGATTCTGGAAATCCGATTGGAAACATTCAGGCGAATCCTGACTTAGCTTCCCAAGTTCATGGTGGGCATTTGAACAAATCTAAGAAGGGTCAGGAATCTAGCCAAGCAACACATGATCATTTATCTGGGACTAGTGACAGTGAGGAAGTAGGAGATGCTGAAACCAGAGTAGATGAAAAAGATGAAGATCAACCTGACCCAAAGAGACGGTAGATATTTTATGTAGATATGGATATGCATACTTGTGGTATAGTTAATGTTCCCTGTTTGTCTTGTATCCTTAACACCTTTCCTTTTTCCAGAAATACAGAGGTTAGGGCAGAGCCAGCTTCTTCACATCGGACTCTGACAGAGCCTAGAATCATAGTGCAAACAACCAGTGAAGTCGATCTTTTAGACGATGGCTATAGGTGGCGCAAGTATGGGCAGAAAGTCGTCAAAGGCAACCCTTATCCGCGGTAATACTGCTTATCCTAATTTCTAAGCTTAGTCATATTTACTGTTCGAATATAATAGACTTTTTCAAGGAGGTTTGGTGCTGATCTTTAGTTTGATTTTGAGGACGGAACTAGATTTTCTTATGTGACTACAAAACTAACGTTTTATGTCCTTCACATGGCATAAAATGTTTAAAAATCCATTGCCATATAATTACTTGTCATTAACTGTTTACAAATCTAATAGCATAGATTTAAATCCTGGAAAATGAATTTTGAGAGCTGAACCTTCTAGTTTTCATTGCCTATTCTCTTTATGTTGCCTAACATTTTCAATAAAAGGAGTATATCCTTTGGTGCATGGTTGGTTAAAAAAGTTCCTCATCTGTCATGCTGCATTCTGCAGGAGCTATTACAAATGCACGTTCCCTGCCTGCAATGTCCGTAAGCATGTAGAGAGAGCCTCGACAGATCCTAAAGCTGTCATAACAACGTATGAGGGAAAACATAATCATGATGTACCAGCTTCTAAAACTGGCAGCCACTACGCAGCCAACAACAATGCCTCAAATCTAAGAGCAGTCAACGCAGGAACTGAGAAGATTAACAAGATGGATCTTAGAAACAATGACCAACAGCCTATAGCACGTTTACGCTTAAAAGAAGAACAAATAACATGATTTCTGTGAGTTTCAACAGGAAAACAAGCAAGAGTCGGAGAACTTGAAATTTCCACGAAGCAGGCAAAAGTTGTATGCGATCTTTGTCTGAATCTGTTTTTCACTCCAGACCGTAGTTTTGACCAAGGCCAATTACGCAATTGCTAGTGTACAAATGAGAAAGGAAGAAGTCAGGTCAAATTTTTGTTGTATGTAAACTAATTAACAAGCATACTGTATTAAAATTTTACAACTTCTGTGCATTCTTTTGTATATGGAAACAGTGATGTTTTATATGATTATTTGCATCGGTGTTTGAACTGAAAATCCCCGAAATTATAACGACTTTCGGCTTTGCCTATTTCTTTTCGTTCTTGAATTAGAGTCTTTTTTTGTAGAAAAGTATTTAATAGGTAGTTTGAGCACATGGTTATGTGATTAGAATCCTCTGTTACAAGTTTTTATGATTGCTGCTGCATCAATGGCGTGTTAATTCTCATCACCACAACCCGCAACTTGATCCGTTTATGAAACATGATCATTTATCTCTTCTTTTATCAAAACCTAAATAAGCAACCTGCAATCTCGCATATAACTTTAAGTCCTCAGTTTGTTTATAAGATTTGTTACCAATTTATGATCATGTGGGTTACAGATCTCATGTTTACACCATTGAATTGAATTGGTCGCAGTGAAATTACAGGCTTTTAAATGCAAACCCTCCAGGATCCAGGTGCCTGTCCAAATCAGTCATCCATAGTTACAAGCGTAGGTATTTGACCATGGTTTACAAATTCCATCTTATTCAAGCGCAGGCAGCACAAGACTTGCTCTGGCAATTCTTCTTGTTTTTGTGCCTGCCAAAACCAGCAAAGAAAACCCCAAGTCAGTGTAAAAGTAAAAACTGGATGCTCAAAAAAAAAAAAAGGGTTTCATATTGAATGTACCTGGATTGTTAATCCCAAATCAAGCACGCCGTTGGTCAAACGCTCTCTGAATGATTCAAGTCCTTTCCTGGATATGTAGCTGAACCTATGGATATCTAGGTCAATCTCAAAGTAATTAGGTCCCTGTCAAATAGATTGCAGAGGTCCAGTTAGCTGAAAGCACTGGTTTAGTTTATACGAGAACAAGAAATATATGTTCTTTTTCTTTTGTTTTCTTTTTACCCTGTAGAAATTGTGTTGAGGGCGGGAAAGCACAGGCTTATCATTATAAGCAGATAGAAGCTTCCTTTCTGCAGAACTCAACTGGAGGTCATCTGGATTGACCAATCCAGCCATGATTTTTAGCCTTTCCCTGAAGGGAACCACTGAATCCTTTGCAAACCCTTTTACTTTTTCTGTCTCGTCCTCAACAAATTTCTGTAACAGAACAAAACATAAAGAAAGTCATACTCTGTGCACCCAGATCAGAGATATGGAAATTGGAAAATTGATGTAGTACCCTGATACTGTCTTGAAACTGAGCAGATATCTCTTTGTCAAAATTTTCATTCACTTTAAAATACAATACAAGACTCATGCCTTCCCCGTCGCAATCACCAAGGAACATTGTGGCAGGATAAGTAGGCAACTGCAACAACACCAGAATCAATTCACAAGAAGTTTTCTATATACAGTGACGAATGCTATGAAATTGCACCTCAGTTTTACAACTACAACACCATCAAAACTGAGCCTACAGCAAAGTATTTTGGGGTAAAGAGGGAGAGAGAACCTGTATATTAACAATCAGGAGGGAAGGAACTTTGTCATGTGGTTTTACAGAAGGAAGCTCAAGATGCTGAGCAATGTGATCTCTCTTTCGGGGGCAGATAAACAAATCAACACCAATTGGTACGTATGAGCTGTAGTTTGGAGCAGGGTACTTCTGTTTATCTCTGCATAATAAATTTTTCATGTTTAGACCATCAAAATCAATGATCAAGAAAAAACAAAATTAGGAACAGGCAAACAACTAGCATACTTGAAATAATTCTCGCCACGGAGCTTAAATACTGAAGGTGGAACTGCAGACCAGGATCCAGGACTTGGCTTATCATCGGTTGAACAAGGAATGCGAAGTCCTGCTCTTGGGCGAAATAAGTATTTATGATCAGACGCACCTGTTCATGCACTTGTTACACTTAGTATTGCAGCAGTCTGTGTGTATGCTTAAACTCATATTTAAGCAATGTTAGTGGATAATAAAATGCAGCATCACATTGCTATCTCATAATCACAAAACCCATATACATTCTGCAGAAACTTATATTAGGTACTCACCGGTCTTTTCACTTTCGTCGATGGATTTCCTCTTATAAGAGAGCATGATAACTGCCGGTTGCTTAGGGTTCTTGTCATTAAAACTGACTTGGGTTTTCTCTACCGAATGGCGTGCATTTCCATCTATTTTCAGGTAACTTTCATAGAACCCCTCATACTTGCATCCATTATCTACAATGCATGATGCACTTTCATACTGGACCAATTGACCATTTGGGATATTACCTGCTAAAGGAAACCCATCTGACACCCAGAAAGACAGAACTAGTGTTGGCTATAATTCACAATTGCCACACACACACACACACACAAAATGAACAATCACTTTTGGTAATTTGTGATGAGATTTAAGTTCATTACCTCCATGCACACTGCAGAAGTCATCTTCTGAATCAGATTCCATAATACTGAGGGAGTCAAACCATGCCTCCCCTGGGCATTTCCCTGCACATAGTTGAAATATTTACAGTCAGAAATCACATCTTCTTTTGCTTGTTAACTCTTCATACTGCTCCTCTGTTTGATATAATTTCAATTCACATCTTCTATGTACTTCTAGTTATTTAACAGACAAATTCTTAAGTCCTAAACACTTCAAACTTACCCCCATTTCCATCAATCTGACTGTGGTTCCATTGAAGCTGAGTGAGGTGAAATGTGCCACTAGAAACCTCAGATCTCTTGCAGGTAGTTGCAGCACCTTTCTCAAAGTCAAGATGTACAAACTCACTAACAGACCGTCTCGTAGCTGAATCAGAATTGGAGGTGACAACCTTCTTCATCTTTCTCCCCCGGCGTCTGGCAACTCTGCGGACCCTTTTCTGCTGGGCTTTAATAGTTGCATGAGGTTTTGAAACACAGACACCCATCACAAAGCTCCTCTCTACAAAAAAAACACACAACTACTTCTTCCTTGAAGTAATGTGCCAACTTTGCAAAAACAGAAGACACACTGGATGTAGAGCAGTCTACATATACATATACATTTAACCTCTGCAAGCCAATAAGAAGATATAAGAGCAAGCTATGCCAACTCAATATGATTGGTTGTGTGGAGTTCAAAAACAAACTGTACAATAATAAAGGGAAAATATGAGAGGTAGCTTGGATGTGCATTAACGAAGAATCCAACATTTTCCTGCTACAACATATTGAAGTTGGCATGGACCCAATCAGTCCAATCACTTCTAAACATACAATTAATACACAACTTTTTTTTTCTTCTTTTTTTTTCAGAGAACATCTGTACAAATTCATTTGACAGAACTTAAAGCGCGTAGCCGAATTTAAAAATAGTTACCTTCAATTCAAATGATAGTATCACTTGGCCACTTTTGAGAAAAACCTGAAGATAACCCCAACAAGAAAAAAGACAGAGAGAGAAAAAAAAACCATCAATAAATTCTGAATGCAATTACAAACCCACCACCAGGTGAGTATTCTTGAAGACATTCCATCTGTTAACGTTTTATGTATGTTTTGACAGAGAACCAATGGAACACGAAATATTGGAAAATTTATGTCTGCACTGCACAAGTCCCCCTCAGTCATGAATCATGATCGAAAAGACAAGAGAAGAGGCTGATAATTTGAGAACCAGAACCAGTTATGATGTTAAAAGAAATTAATACATCTGATCGTGTGGTACAAAGAGAGTGGTTGCAATGTGTTATGAACCATTAAAGAAACAGTAAATGCGCAATCATATTCAATGCATTAAAGTTTTAAAAATAAAATAGTGGAAGCAAAAAACGTACGTTGGATCAGATTTTATGGGGAAAAAAACAGAGAAAGAAACATGCAAATTGAAATTGCAGACCTTGAGGGACTTAGAATTGATATTCCGGCATGAAAATAAGAGGAGGAAAACCGGCGTTCCCTGTGAGGAACTCGGCCTCCTTCTTTGAACTTGTCTCTGTTTTTCTGTCTCTCTCTGTTTTCAACCAACCTTTGCTGCTTTAAATCCAAATGAATTTTCCACACAGGAAATGCGAAACAGATTATAACGGCGAGAAGACAGAAAACACCTCACAAAACCCAACACACAGAGAGAAAGAGAGAGAGAAAGAAAGACAGGCTCCGTTGAATTCGGATCCTATTTTCCTTTTAAATCTCCATCTCTCTGTCTTCCTCTGTCTTCCTCCCCTGCTTTATCTTCTTTTTTTTGGGTGGCTTTTTTTAATTAATTTTTTTTTTTTGGTTAGTTGTTTTTTAGGTGGGATTTTAATTTGATGGTATGGCTTAATTATCAGGGTTTTAGAAATTACACCCACCCACCTCATACGCGTTCTATTCTTCTCCTCTTCTCCTCTGCTGCCAATGTCATCCTTCAACAAACCATATTTTTAGACTCACTATTTTGCTTGGGTTTAGTTTTTTTTTTCTTTCCTTTTTTGGATTAATTTTCGTATTGCCATTGACTTGTTTTAATCAATGTGGTGTATTCTAATATTAGGTTGAAGTAGTTTCAATCAAATTCATAAGTGACTGTGCAGAGTATGCCTATGTGCAATAAATAATGCAGCTGAATCTTGATTCAATCGCAATAAATAATGCAGCTCTATATATATATATGTTATATCATATGTAACTGAGTGCTGAAAAAACTTGTGAAATGAAGTTTAGATTCGTTTGTATTAGTTTGCACTGCACGTAAAAGTTGTCGATGAATAGTATGCAAGTGTGGAAGGTCGCCATCAATGGCAGAGTGGCATTTGTGGAAAGGTAGACTCTAGGTTTAAATTTTTGTGCACGTCCAAATGTGAGAATCAGTCGGCTGACAAGTGACCACTGACCATGACTCTTGCTATATAAAATTTTGGGTCTCATTCTGCATATGAAGACACCACCAACCTATCAGTCTTATTTCACGTCAAGATTTATTTAGCCAGATGTGTCAGCAGTGGTGGAGCTAGTAGTTTGTCTTTTTTGGGGTCAGTATTGTAATTATAAGGTTTTTATAGTTTTATATTTCAACTGATATTGCAGCAGGTGTTTATAGAGTTATTTGACTTTTTTCATTAAGCTTTGAGGGCCACGGTCACTGTGGCAGGTCTGTATATGTCTCCGCTCTTATGTGTTAGAACAGTTGCATGTGTATATGGATGATTATCAGTCATTGATGGAAACGAGATTCATATTTATTAGGCATTTTGTTGGTTGATCACCTTAAAACTTATTAATACTGAAAATTGTTTAAATGTGATGGTATGAAAGTTTGTTTAGGCCACTCTAAGAGAAAACAGAGAAAAAAGGGAGGGAGGGTCCCAAAATTTCGATGCATGAATAGCATGTTCCATTATCTATGAAGAACTCAATGATTGCTTTTGTGAAACTTGTGCATATTATTTATAGGGTTAATGACCTAAATCTTGGTCCCCTAACTATCAAGCTCTATCATTTTGAAATTTGTAAAGAGAGATTTATAAAGTCCGTATTATTCAGTTAAATATACTCACCTAAAAATATGGTTTTATCCTCGATTTAGCGGAATAATACACAAACTTTTGTTTTTACATTATAAAATGTTTTTCTGGAGCGTTTAATAATGAAATCTAAAAGATATCCTACCTTTTTTCTTTTTAAAAAAAAAGAAAGTAGCAACAACATTTAAAAAGAACATAAAATTTCAATGCCTTGTGAATTAGTGTGTGTTAAAGTGGAGAAATTATAGAATAGTACCTTGATACTTCCTCTCATATATTGACATGTGTCTTTTTAACCCTCTACTAATTAAATTATTTTCTAGCTAGACATTAGGTATCAATTTTACCCTTTAGAACTAAACTAAAAAAACCAGACGATGTTGGCGTTTATTGGATCATCTCTTGTCAAGGCCATGCCCATGCGGGATTGAGAACAAAGTTGGATAAAGAGAACTTGGATTTGGAGTTTTTAAGGGAGATGAAGGCAACCTAGATGAGGAGATTGAATTGGGGAAAGGAATACAAACAAGGAGGGAGGGCGCTGCAGAGGGAGACTAAAAGGTGAGGGTCCCAAAATTTTTTTTCTCTTTTATGCATGAATAGCATGTTCCATTATCTACGAAGAACTCAATGATTGTAAAATTGTGAACCTAATGTCTAGTTAAAAAAAAAGTATAACTTTAACAACATAAACAATGCAATTAGTGTGTGTTAAAGTGGGGTCCTTAATCAGAATGGGATGCTTAAGCAACCCACATTTAAAAGTAATAACGGGTTGATTTTGTCTTTGATTAGGCATTTGTCTTAGTATATAGTAGAAGTGGACTAGCTAATCGATCCTGTTGAAGTGGTTGAGCCATAAGGAGACTTAATTCAGGTTAAGGTTTTGTTTTCATGATCCATCACATTCACACCCACCAAATGAAGAACAAACAAACTATAAACTATACTGATTTTTTTAATGTTAAATTGAAAGACTTGTCTTGATGTTACAGAGCCCCAAAAGAACAAAAGTAGGTAGCGATATTTTTTAGAAGAAAAATACTCGCCTCCTTTCTTGGAAGTATGAACTTTTACTTTTCTGCTAATCACAGTTTGACATGTATGTAGAGATTTCTCTTTTTATGTTTTTGATAAATTACTTTTGCATATATATCAAACTGTGATTTATAGGCGGTAGGAGTGCTTGGAAGCATTGTCATTTTCAGAATGGTTGCTTCCTACCCAATCCGTCCCTTTCAAAACTGGTTAATTTTAAGTTCAATATATAAGGAATATTGAAGTTGGTGTTCATATATTCAGAACATCCTTCAAATAATGCTTCTAGTTTAGTCTTTCTTCCTCTTTCCTTTGCCTATGAATGAATGCCAAGGCCTCTCGATGCATTTTCTAATTCTCCTCAACCTATAAGTTTTATGTCATTATGTGATTATTCTATGAAAGTTTTAGGCAGGAAAAAAGAATATCAGATAAAGAAGTTAGGTGCAAATCACACTCGAGACTCAGCAGGATGGAGGACATAGAATATCTAACAACTACATCAAAATGAGGAAGGAAGGATAATCTGATAATCATTCTTTAACAATCTTGGTTTCCAATGATTTTTGTAGAATTCCAGACCCAGTCCCAAAGACTTCCTGCTCGCAGTCTTTTAATCTTTTTTATGTAGAGAAAGTAGTGGATGCTCATCTGAAAAGTGAGACACATGAAAAAAAATAAGAATCTAACACTTGGGTATCATCAAAAACATTAATTAATTTGGATTATATTATAGATGAAGCCAACAAAACAAGAAACAAGATATGATTTGTCCAAATCAACAACCCAATTATTATGTTGTGGTATACAGCTACAAATGCACTACCATTTCTCTTGGTTTGTTCCCTGCAGCTCAAACCCACGAGAAAGGCACATGTATAAAACGAGAATAGCACTATTTTACTATCTCTGATCAATCACGGTATGTCACGCATGATTAACATTTTCACATAACAGTCTATGATTGGCCGGGTTTCATACAAGTTTTTCTGTGAATGCACACCCTCTTCATCAACCACATTGCATCAGAGGAAGTAGGCTACTCAAAACCAGTTTAATTAGCAGCAAGAACCAGATAGCTCTGTTTAGTTTCTGTGATATTTGATGAAATGCATGAAATATGTGGTTTCTTAAATTCAGCTCCTCGACCATGAAGTTAAAACCATAACCTTATCATAGAGAGTCTGAACCTGCCCGGTGTTTTTGGGGGACAAAAGGTTCAAAGGCTATGAGAGTAGAAACATATAAAATTAAGAGACAAAGCAGCTTCATGGATAGGTGCAAAAAGCATTAAAACCCCCATGTTCTTGAAATTTTATAGTTTTGCTTGTGAAGTGTAAAGTAGCACGTGGCAGAGATTTATCTTCAAATTAAAACTATTACCCAAGAATTTCAATTGGACAAAAGCCTGTTGCACAACAATTTATACACTAGTAGCCTGAAATTGAGCACAGTCCAGATAAATAACTGGGTCAGCCCAGCCCACAATTAGAGTGTAAATCCTGGGCCCAAGCTGAAGATCAGGGCCTAATTGGGCTTTGATTTGTTTTCTCATTTTTCAGCCCAATTGGGGGAGAGAGGGTGGGGCATAGGCATTGCAGTGGAGTGGGGAGGCTAGGCATGCATGATTGAATGCACCAACATGTTTGTCTAAAGTAATAATGTAATATTTCAAAAGCCAAAAGGACATCCACCACACCCACACAATCCTCTTTAATTTCCCATCGAGTAAAGACTGAAGAATGACCCGGAGCTTTAAATTTGTCATGGTCCTACTTCTTATGATATGAATTCAGAGCATTGTTTTCTTATCTTCATTATAAGATAGAGTTCGACTTTCACCTTCACCGTAAAAATTAAAATTAAACGAACTTGCGTTGCATTTGAATCATCCCGTCTTTTTCATATGTTTCCATCAACGACTTAGAAAATAAATAAATAAATATATATATGGGCATTTGCCTTCGCAGTTTGCAACCAATTGAAGCAACTTCATGCTATTGTAGTTGTTGATCAATTATTGATGATCCTATTGATTGTTGACTTTGGATTTAGAGGATCTCTTTCCTACGTCTATTTTTGGGTCCACCGATCGGAATTGAAGTAAGGAGAAATTGCAAAGGGAATGGAACAATTGTTTCTGGATATGAGTAAATAAGTTTGCCTCTCTAGGGTTTCTAGTTTTGATTGGAGCTCTAGAGCTCTAGAGCTAGACTAACAGCTCTCTATCACATGACTTTACTCAGTGCTCTCTTTTGATCTTCTTCTCACATGCATACTTTTCTGTATGATATATATTTTTGTAAGGGGAAAAAGTGTTTGTTTAATATCAAAAGTCTAAGATAATGCTTAATTAATTATAAATTTGTATTAGGTGAAGGGACCATTGGTTCCAACTTCCATGTCCAACACTAACACTGGGGGGGAAGAGGAAGAGGAAGCTATGTCACGGGCTTTGCTAATCACATGTCCATAGACAACTAAAAAGGAAAAGGAAAAGATCAAAAGAGGATGGTCACGGGTCTAATCCTATCGCCTTCATCTTTGACACGAGCTTCTCATAAAAAACAAATGAACAAACAAAGGGCAAACCCAACTAGTCTTATTATAAACAAAAATTTTGTATTATTCCATGTGTTTTATTTTCTTGTTCTCTTATACTACCATCCGTATTCTCTTCTTATTTTATTATATTTTGCATAGAAGTAAGTAAACAGTTGGTTGGATTTTGACTTCTATCCAATTAAAATAAGAACTAATTCACGTATTAAAAAAGGTTTGTAACTCAAGTGTTTAACAGTAATTATCTTTTACAATCGAGATTCTGTGTTTGAATTTCTCTTCTTTATAAGACAAAATAGAATATAATTTGAGATCGTGCGTTTGAATCTCCCTTCTTAATAAGTCAAACAAAACATAATTTAGGGTAGGACTATTTCTACAATTAAGGCTATTATTTATTTCCAATAAAATATGTTACCTCTTGAGATGAGTAAATTTTGATTCTCTCTCTGTGCATGCCAATTGCCTGATGGTCCCGTCCGTGGAAAGGAACAAGAGCTGAACAGTAGCAATCAATTATCCAGCGCAGCTTGTATGATGTAGAAGCCGACGTGTATCTTTTTGGACCGTCCCTTTCATCATTATCAAAACATATACATGCAGTACATCAACGGCAGTAATTGTAAATAGGTGGGGGCTTGGAATGCGTGAGAGCATATATACTAAAACCCTTTTTGGGTTTTGAGGTCCGAGAGAGAGACACAGACAGAGAGATAGAGAGATCCAAAGAATTTAATGCACCCAACAACTCTGTCAGTGACTATACGCAAACCCCTTTATTCAATTGATAGATTTTGGAAAAATCCAAAATAGAGAAAAATTTTGTAAAAAAAATTAAAATAGACAAAATTGTCTTATTTATTTTTTAATTTTTAAAGAATCTTATATTTACATGTCTTTGATTTTAAAATTGAGAAGATTTTTTTTTCTTTTTTTTTGAAAAATTTTTTGACTTTTTTCAAAAGTGAAATATTTTTTATAACTAAAACCTAAATTTACTTATTTTCTTAATTCCACTTTTTACATCATATTTTTTACCCAAACCCAATCAAGGCGGTAAAAAATTCGGTCTTTATGCTGGAGTCGAGAGATCCCATTTGCTTGGTCCACTCCACACCATTGGATGTGGGTGAAATTACAATCTCTTTGGTTACCAACTTGGCATTGGTTGTAGCGTTTTTAATATTTTATTTATGTGTCATCAAGTCCAAAATCTGACAAGAAAATGCCAAATGCAAATTGACAAAATGGTTTTTAGAAACCCTAACCAGTCCCTGCATGGACTTGGCAATCTGCCCCATCCCCCTTCTTTGCTTTTGTCCATTTGAGCCTTTCTCACTGTTAAGTCACTCACTCTCTTTCCTTCTGGCTCCTGCAAATTGTTAGGATAGTACTTGCCTCATTCCGTATAAAGGGATACTCTTTATTTCTGCGAATCATAGTTTAATATATATACAAAAATAATTTATAAAAAACACTATAATTTTTTTTTTTGGCATACATATCACATCATGTTATTGACATGAATATATGAACTTCTACTTACATAATAAGGAGAGAAGTATTTTCCAATTGTTAATATCCAATTCAACCCCACACACACATCTTCAATTCAAGCACAAAATCGGCCTTGTGTTTTGCCCATGGCTTTTGGTAATTTGGTAATATGTTTGCATATATCCGAGTTATTTGAGCAAAGCTGGTTTTTTCAACCAGCTGAACTCAAAAATCTGATAAACGAGATTGAAAGACATGGTGCAGAAACACAGTGACAACCAAGTAGCAGAATTTTGCAGACTAAGGTTAGAATTTAAGCTGGCAACGACGTTTTAACACATAAGATATGACAGGACAATTAATTTAGCTAAGTAATGGAGTGCAAAACAACAAACGTGAACCTTAAGGATTCATCAAAGCCAAGAGAGACAAAAGAAGAGTAGGGACCGAACCAAAATGGGTTCTTTCTTAGCAAAATTGCAAAAATTTGCTCTAAACTCAAGTTATAGAAGGTTTTATGGTGGGCACAACAGATGACAGATTCTTAACACATGGTTGGCTCGGCTGCTAGATCCAAACTTCCTCTTGTTGTGTAGGCATCAACCAACCAACCAACTACCCTTTATAATTTTGGACAACATTATGAAACCAAAAAACAGCATTTAATGTTAGTAGGTATTTGTCCAATACCTTGAAGGAGTTATTATAAAAAAAGTGAGGAAAAAAAAAAGTATTCCCACCAGTTCAAAAGGAGAAATACAACACAAAACTCACAATTCTCCTCAATTGTTCTCTAACTGTGCTTTTCCTTTCCACAAGAGGAAGATTATCCAATTACACAGCGTAAGCCACCATCACCATATTATGCAGAAAAAGAAAAAAACCTTTTTTCCATTTTTTTTTAAGATGGGGGTTGTGGTCAATTACAAAAAGGAGAAGGAAACAACTGTCTGTTGCAAACACTGGCCTGTGACACATGATTTGCCCAGAGGAAAAGGTAACGCTACAAACAATAAAAAAGTAAAAGGTGGGTTGTAGGTAATTATAGGCAAGGAAAGAAAACCAGACCAGACACACCCTCTCTCTCTCTCTCTCTCTCTCTCTCTCTCTCATCTCATTTGTGTACAGTCAGTCGTAGATCTTTGCCAAGTAAAAGAGCCTTGCAAGAAGAAACCAGAAAATCCAAAATCCCAAAACCAGCAAAGACCCTCTCTTTTTCTCACCTTCCATAACTTAAGGTTATGATTGAGTGAGCCGGGACAAAGCTTCCTCATTGTTGCCCATAAACCCACTACCTCTTGCCTGTCATATCTATCTCCACCTTTGAGCTCCTTTTCCTCTCTGATTAGACACCCTCCTGGAAAATGTTCATGCAATCTCTGTTGGGTTTGTTCCATAGTGAATCAATTACCTTTATTTTTCCCGGAAAATGAGGGAAAGTGGAGAAAAATAAATAAAAGACAAACAAGTTAAAGATACCCAAGTCATTCTTTTTCTTGCCCCATACATTGTATCGTCTTCTTTTCTATCTTGGGTCTTCAGCAGTATTCGAACAGAAAATGAGGAAGCATGGATGGCAACTTCCTTACCATCCACTCCAGGTATAGTTCCAAAAATCTTAGCATTGTTGTTAGCTCGGCCAATTGATGTACTAATTTTGTTTATATCTGAAGGTGGTGGCTGTTGCTGTATTTCTGGCGTTGGCCTTTGCTTTCTATGTGTTCTTTGCTCCTTTTGTTGGAAAGAGGATTTTTCAGTATGTTGTGATGGGCCTCTACACTCCTCTTGTAAGCTACTTTCTTGAATCCCCCATTTTATATGATTTTCTACTCATTTTTTGTGGTTTAAGAACTGAGATCCGTGCTTAGTTATATATGCCTCAAATAATTTCTCCAATCTGGGTTCTTGCTCCTTCCTGTGTGTTTCATTTATTTTGGTTCTTGTCCGCGGATTCTTCGAGATGTCATCAACTTGTTGCTTTAGCTGATAAGGGAAATGGGTTGCTTGTCTTTTAGCATGTATATGTGCCTTGTACGGCTCTTGATTTCAGATGCATGAATTCCAAACTTGATGTGTTAAAAGAACAGAGCTTTTTGCAAATTTGTGAGCAAAAGCACATCATTTGGTTTTCGTGTGACGTCCTTCTATTTTGTTTATATGAGGTCGTTTGAAATTTTGAAGTAATTGCTGCAATTGTTGCAAACTCCTCTTCAGATGAAAAATAGTATCTTTAGCCGCGCAGCCGATTCTTTGATAGCAAACCAGTTGTGTTAATTTTATGGATAGTTGAATTGAAGTTTCTGGCGCCAATCTATGTTGCTCTCTATTTTCACGGCCTTGAGAATCTAGACCGCATTTAATTTCACATTGCTGGTGAATTTTGATAGAAAGAAGTATGCAAACACAAAAGGATACTTAGCTCAGGGAAATCTAAAGATGGTACGAAGGCAATCATTCGAAATAGATGGTACTCTGTTTTAATTCATGACAAGTGAAAAAAGAAAATGAAATCTAGAGCTTCAAGTAGTGTGTTTGATGCACCGGTCAATGAAATATATTTATGCTTGTCATGATTGCCTATGATATGGTATATTATCTACCTATGTACCCTTCTCAATAAGAAGTAACGTAGCTCTTTTTTTCTTCTTCAGATTACATGTGTCTTTGGCCTATATATTTGGTGTGCAGCTGCTGATCCTGCAGACCCAGGGGTTTTTAGGTCAAAGAAATATCTCAACATTCCTGCCGATGAAAAGCATAATAGAACAAAAGATTCTAAACTATGTGGGGAGTCAACATCATCAATGCATGATGCTAATGCTGTAACAGTTGGAGGAAAACCTCTGGATAAGGATGTTTTGGGCAAAGACGCGACTTCCAAAATGTCCACCAGTGAAGGTGGAACAAAGAATGAATCAGAACATTCATCATGCTTCCTGTTGGCTTGCTCTCCGTGTGCATATATCTACAATTGCTCCAGTTCGAGTGAGGAATCTTCTGTACAACAAATGAGTGAAGAAGGCATGTTCTATTGCAGTTTGTGTGAAGTTGAGGTGTGCAAATGAACTTGAATTCTACAAAGATTCATGCTTTCACTGTACATTTGTTCAGTTGTGTTCTATAATCTATAACAAGCTGGGGAAACTGGAAAGGACTCATTGGGGGTGTCAGTTAAATGGCATTGCATGCTAGTTTTAGTTTTCATTTAGGAGATATCCTACTGAAGAATTAAATAGGGTGTGTTCAACCAACTCTTTTTTTTTTCTTCAAAAGGAGAAAGCTTGAGTAAAAGTTAACCTGTTGGGGAATTATTGTATTCTTGACATCTTCTCAAACTCAAATTACGTTTAACCATCCACTAGCCACTCTTGAAATTATTGCATTGCTTTTGCATTGATTGTGTACAAAGTGATGTGAATAAGTGTTCCCATCAGGTTTTCAAGTACAGCAAACACTGCAGAGTTTGTGACAAATGTGTTGACCGGTTTGATCATCACTGCCGGGTATGCATGATCTTAGTTTGGTGAATATTATTATGTTGTGTATTTGTAATTCCTCTAATGCCATTTCCATTTTGATTTGTAGTGGCTTAACAACTGTATTGGAAAAAGGAATTACCGACAATTTTTCACGCTTATGGTTACTTCTCTCCTCTTGGTAAGCCTAACCTTCCGTTGTTTTCCTTTCTTAGGATCTTTCATATGATCAAGCTTACAATCACCGGCATATTGTCTCTTGTTGTATATATTAAGAACCTTAATAACCCGCCTTCAAGAGTGCTCCCATTCCAGATACATGGATCTTCTTTTCGCCATTCAGCCATATCAAGGTCCTCTCTTTAAAATCTTGATGACATTTTGACAGTGATTCCATAAGTCATCAATGATCTCTATAGAAGCTTTACTCTGGAACTCGTAGGGGCTCTTTGCTTGGCAATATTTTTAATCAATTTCATTTTCACCATTGGCCTCCCCAATTGTTAACCTCAATAGTCTTCTAAACAATGTCAAAAATGGAGAACTATTCCTGGTCTTACATGGTTAGTTTATCCTATTTTCTCTGCTATAATTCCCAAAAGCAACACGCCAGGACCTGAAGATCACGTCAAAGTAAGTTTTTTTAAATTTTCAAGTCATTTTTATTTTGACTAATTATTGACAGGTATGTACATGGTTTGTACACCTTGGGGTTGAGATTGCAGCTTATTTTACAATGGTCAACTGGAATCTTCGTGCTTATCTGCTGTATTGTTGAGAGGAGGCAGTTCTCTGTGGATATTTCTTCCAAGTTGGGGAGCAGTTTCTCTTTGGCACCTTTCATTATTGTGGTGGTGAGTGTTCTGCTATTGTCTCTGTTCAAGTGAGCCCAAGTCCTAATCAGCCTTCTGTAATTGGCTTTTGCTAGTTTAGAGAATCTATTTATCTGATTTGTGCTTCTATTCTAGAACTAATGAAATCTAATCTTCAACTTTGCAGGCGGTGTGTACCCTTTTGGCTATGATTGCAACCTTGCCACTTGCACAACTTTTCTTTTTTCACATCCTCCTTATAAAGAAGGTTAGTGTTGCAATTGCTTCCTACACGATCATGTTGAATTTTCCATTTATATTACTGTAGAATATCAAATCCTTGTTATAATTGTCTGGATCATTTTTATCATTGCAGTTTGGGGATCCATTTTTCATGCCTCCAATGTGTATTTATCTCTAGTCGTTAGTCATCCCTCTAATAGTGAATAAAAAGTAATAATTGCTTGACAATGAAATGCTTGTTAATTCAATATTTTTCCCATTTTCACATCCTTAATTTCTTCCCCAAAAGTTATCTGCCTATCTTTATCCTTTTTCATGCAGCATATATTTTTAGAAGCTAATAATGTTAATCTGAATTTGTGTAGGGAATCAGCACGTATGATTACATCATTGCTTTGAGGGAGCAGGAGCAAGAGCAACAAGGAGTTGGAGGTCAGCATAGTCCCCAAATGTCTCCTGCTAGCTCACTTACCGGATTAAGCAGTGCAAGCTCCTTTACTACTTTCCACCGAGGTGCATGGTGTACACCTCCACGTCTGTTTCTTGAAGATCAGGTAATTTGACTGGAAACCATTTTGCTACGGTGGATCTAAGATAATGCACCCCGATCTGTTTACACTTGTTCACAGTTTCAAAATCCATTGGCCTTCCAATGGGTAGTTCTTTCCCAATTGATGTGTTTCTAGAGGAATTCTCCCCCATGTCCTATCATTTGTATTGCCTGGAGCTGGTATTTCCAGTGACAATCTAGATATTAGAATAATGAAAATGGGCTGATTTGTTTGCTTTCTTGTTTTCTTTTTCCAGTTTGATGTTGTGCCCCCAGAGACTGGATCTGTCAGTTCGTATGGAAGAAAGATGGTGGGAGAGGAACCAGTTAAGAAGAAGAATACAGCAGTAAAGATCAGTCCGTGGACTCTGGCAAGATTAAATGCTGAAGAGGTATCAAAAGCTGCGGCAGAGGCAAGAAAGAAGTCGAAGATCCTGCAGCCTGTGAGACGTGATGCTCCTTTTGGGCTAGACAGAGACAGCAGCTTTGGCAGCAGTGGCCGCCGAATGGTTCCAAGGCCGGACAATAATCGAAGGCGAACTACGAAGCGGGTGCGCCTCCCGGCCGACCTTCCCATGGATGCTTTGACAAAGGGTTCAGCTAAAGCTGTTGACAAAGGCTTTACTGAGACATCAACTAGTTTGGCCCCTCTTCAGCTTGAAGCTCGGAGTGCTTTCCAAACAAGCCGAGCAATGTCAAGCTCCACGGGGATTGTTGCTTCTTCTCCTGATAGCAGTTTAGACTCACCTGACATCCATCCCTTCCGGGTGTCCTCATCAGGAGCTGAAGAGGCAAGGCGGCTCACGGGTCTGCCTGCCACTGTTGCAGCTGGTCAGAAGGGAATGCCACTATCAAGGTCAACCAGTGATGGGTATGACGCATCTGGTGGAGAAGATAGTGATAGAGTTCCTTCTAGAATCGTCCAAAGGTCAACAAACTGGAGTAACCTTCTCTTTGGCTCTGATCAAGATGAACGGGTTGGCAAACTGAAAGCATCATCCTCTAGCCTGGCTAACACTAGAATGCTGTGATCAAGTGTGATTTAATGGGACTTAGGTCATTTTGATTTACTAGGGGTACATTTCAATATTCTTTCATTTGTGGGGGGCCGTAATTGGCCTTGAGATCTTAGTTTCATTTCAGGGCTTCATGGGTAAGTCATGACATGCGCTGTATAGAAATTTGAAAATTTGGGTTTAACTGAGATGCACATACTTTTGTATTTTGTCTCAGCTTAATTGCAGGTTCACCTCTGTTGAATTTTAGGGACTATCTGAATGGCAAGTTTGCTGCCACAATACTCGATCGGCTGTTTTTGCTTGCGTGGTCTATCTTAAAATTTAGATTACTGTTTTTTGTTGAGATATTACATCACTGAATTCATGTAGCGATTGATTGTTCAAAGCCTAAACAGATACAACACCAGCAGAAGCAGAACCTTTCTCATCATCCTCCCCAGCCAATATTACATACTCCATTGGATCAGAAACCACCACCACGTCCTCCTCACCATTAGCTGCCTTGCAATACAAGATGGTGATTGCCACTCCATAGCAGAGCAGCACCATCATCTGCAAAATTGTGGTCAGGCCAAGAAGCACAGCAACTGCCCAACTCTTCCATCCACTACCAGCTGCCTCCGACCCCATTTCCAAAACCCAGCTAAAAAAACCTAACATTGCACTGAAAACCCCATGCAGCAACATCATAGAGAAGACAACCCCTCTCACTCTCATCCCCTTCACCAAACGCCAGCTTTGCAGCAGGGCACCGAAACCCCAACTGCGTTCCACCACAACCACCGCAAAGGCAAGGCTCCACATCACTTGGAGGTATAGCAACAGAGCAATCATACTCACCACAGAGAACGCCATGAAAATGAAATGAAATGGCCCAATCATAGACACAAACTGCCCAAACGCCTTCAAAATCAACAAACCCACCACCTGGGAGACCACAAGTACCCAGCAGAGGAAAGAAGGAAGCCAGTCCTGATTTAATGGCCGAGGTCAGCCTCACTGGTCGGTCATGGAACCCGTGGGAGGCGCTGTGAGTAATGGACCCGACGGCCAACAGAGAAGAGACAAAGACATAAAGTAGGAAGGCGATGAAAGTAAAAAGGGTCATGTCGGGGACGGCAGGTTGGCTTTGAGGAAGCTCAGAAGAAGAAACAGGAGTTGTGAGAAATGGGTTGTTGTAGAAATCAAGGAGCGCTGGGTAGATGACGGTGGACAAGAAGAAAGCGAGGGGGAGAAGGAACATGACTGAGAGGTCTAAGAAGTTGCCGTTGGGGCCGTTCATTAGGCTCTGAGCTCTGCTCAGCACTGTCAACAACGAATTGCAAGCCATGGCTTTTTTGGGTCAATGGCTTGCCATGGCGCTTATGCTTAATATCAAATCATTCATTCATTTCATAATGTTTCATTAAAAGTTAAAACCAGTCCTTCTCAAAATCCCTCCCTTGTTCTTGTGTTCGATGTTAACCAGAATGGTTGTTTAACTTTTGTGTCCCCTAACAAGAGTGAGGCCAATCCAAAACGTCAAACAAAGCAAATGGTTTTTTAAATCAATGTAAAAACGTTGAAATAATAAGATACTCAAATAATTAACATGATTTCATACAAGTTCGATGACCTAAACTCACTAACATTTTTCACATCCCAATTTGCATCTTTAACATATCTTTGATTTTTATTCCTTTTTTCTTTACACAAAAGTCTGATGAACTAAAACTCTACACTAACAAAGGAGTGCAAGCATTCTCAGTTTGATGAGCCATCACAGAGCTGACTCACCTGAGACTCATCATCAAGTATAGGCAACAGAAACAAGATGAGGGACCTTTCCATCGTCGAAGGGCAAGCTCACATACGCCGTCGCAAACTCCTCTGCAATTTCCATGGCGAGCTCGCCGTTAAGAGCCCTGCAATACATATACAACACCGTGTTCGCTGCCGTGTTGTAAAGCATTAGCAGCATAAGAGAAGTGGAAGTCACCACAATTTGCACTACAAATGCCCAACTCTTCCAACCATCAGTATCTCCATCCAAATCCAATGCCGAAGCCCAACTACAGAACCCCAAAATCGACAAGAAAAACCCGAAAAACAGCATCAAAGACAAGGCTACCCCTCTCATTCCCTTGATCAGATTCGTGCTTCGAGTTAAGGATCCGAACCCCCAATTTGATTCCACCACAACCACCACAGAAGCTAGGGTCCAATTCACTTGAAGATAGAGCAAAACGAGAAACAGAGCCATAGCAAGAACAGCTAAAAACCCAATAAAATAAGGGGAATTGTACTCCATCTGAAAACCCATCAGCTCAGCCCCTCGAACCACCAAAAACAACACTAGCCCAAAAACAGTGAAAACCAATAAGACAAGGATCTGGGAAACAAGAACAGTACCCAATAAGGGGAAGAAGGAGAATAAAACGGATTTGATTGCGGAGATGAGTTTGACGGGTCGGCCATAGAATCCGTGAAATACGCTGTAGGTGATCGAACCCACGGCACACAGAGAGAAGACGAAGATGAAGAGGAAGAAAGATAGAGCGATACAAAGGGGTTTGGTGGCGATGATGGGTTGGTGTTGATGAGGATTGAAAGTAGAAATTTGGAGGAATATCTTGGAGTTGTTTGGGGATGGATCGGTGAGGAGGTTTTGGACTGTTGGGTAGACGATGGAGGAGAAACAGAGAGGGAGAAGGAAGAGGACTGAGAGGGCTAAGAAGTGGCGGGAGTGGGCGTTGACTATGCGCTTCGATTCGTTGAGCACTGTGCACAGGTTTAGAGGTGCCGATGGAGCTGCCATAGCGATTGGGACTGAAGAAATGTGAAGGTTATGTAAATTGTGGGTGGAAGAAGGAAGCAAAGGATGAAGAAGATGATGTCGGGCAATGCTGTCTTTGCCGTTTCCTCGGCTTTTCTGTGAAGTATGGAGGTCGACGGATTGGATAACTTGAATGAATTGGTTTCAGGCTGGTGTGGTATGGGATTGCAGATACCAGACGGGCCTGGAAACTTGGTGGCCCTATTTCCTTGGGTTAGTCATAGTCGGGCCGCCATGACTATGACTACCACGTCAATGGAAATGCTATCCCCCAAGTCAAACTAAGCGGCATTCTTGGTTTGGTTTTTGTTATTTTAATTTGGCTTAAATGTATTTAAATACTAATTATTCACTAAAGAAATAATAATTAAAATATAACTACTAATTAAAGTGATTAAATAAGGCTAATTATAAATATTAAACTAAAGAGACTAATTTTTAATTTACAATAAAAAAAAACTCATGACAATTTTTTGCTGGGATTGGTCTATGCTGATAATTTTTTGTTAATAGAGGTCTTCTGGTGAATTTTTTGGGGATTCTGACAACAAACTACTTGTTAAATCTTCCTCACGTCAAGAACAACTACTTGTTCAATCTTTCTCACGTCATACTCAACTAACTAGAGTTAGGTACGGTTATGTCGTACTAACCCTAGGTGAGTTACATGAGTATCCAAGCCTAATCGAGTCATAAGTGTCCTAGAGTAGGACTTATGGTTGGGGTTTGAGGCTTGAGAATGGTTTTGAAACGAGTTTGGAAGTTAGGGTTTTTGGTTTGAGACTTGGATTTAGGGTTTAGAGGCTAAAATTCATTTTTTGGATGCTAAAATAAATTTCTAGGATTTTTAGATATTGAAACTATTTAAAAAATGATTTCATAAATTAAAAATAATTTTAAAGTCCACAAAATCATTTAAGATAATTAAATATAATTAAATGCTATTTATTAAGTAATTTATGAAATAAAATAAAATATTTAAATACTAATTATTCAATAATTAAAACATAATCACTAATTAATGTAAATAAATAATGCTAAGATATTATTTAATTAAAAATCTTAAAAAAAACTAATTTTGTATTAATTTTTTAAAAAAATCCACAAAATAATTTTAAAATAATTATTTACTATTTATCAACTAATTTATGAGATTAATTAAAAATATTTAAATACTAAGTATTCACTAAAGAAATAATAATTAAAATATGACTTATATTTAAAGTGATTAAATAAGACTAAGATATTACTTAATTACTATTTATCAGTCTGTTTTTGTTGTTTAATTTGATAGCAATGAAATCTGATTGTTGAAGGTCCTTGCTTCTTAATTACTTTGGAAGAATCGAAGCCTAACAGTTACTTTGGTTCCTCATCATTGGCTGGAATCCCTCTATACCCTTTACTTTACAGTTAGATGTTGATGACATTTTGTTTGTACAATGGCAGTGATTCGTCTATATCGAGGTCCTTGGACGGTGGATTGCAGTTAATCGTCTGTTTTGTTCAGAGTATGTTATCCCTTTGGCATGATTATCTAAGGCATATTGAGCTTATGAATATGTGGGGCTTCTGTCATATTGACGCTGTCCCTGTTTGGAATGCATGGGGACAAGCTTTGATTCGGATGGAGCACTATGCACAAGCTCGAGTGAAGTTAAAGTAAGGCTATGGCTTTATTGATCGACAAAAATGAACTACGTTTCCCCTTCTCTCTCTCTCTCTCTCTCTCTCTATGGTCCAATATCCGGCAAATGTCTGCCGGCATAGGTCTCTACCGACGAAATTTTGTTGGCATTGGTCTCTCTCTATGGTATAGTTGCTTATTAATGTCATTTTTCCCTCTTTTGATTTTTAAGCAAGCTATTCAGCTATGCAAGTGTGCTTCTGCTCCTGTCATTCTTGAGATCATCAGTACAATCAAGGGAGGTCCACCGAGTTATGTTTCAGCTATTCGTTCCATGTAAGATGTCATACTACTTAGAAATCATAAATTAAATGTTTAACTTGTGTGAGCCGGAGGTTGAGACAGTTTTTTTCAAGCTAGGCTAGGTTTTAGAAGGTTTCTATAGGAGTTTGATAGCTCCTTGTATTTCCTAATGGCAGTATCATTGAAGGTTTTAGAATCCGATCTTCGTGGATGTGAAGGTTGACAATAAACATGATATGATGCTAGTAATTTTCTGTTTCTGGATGAGCTTGATAAAACTGAGAAGTTGGAAGAAACTGAAATTTATGTACAAAGTCTTAAACCAAGATCAAAGTTAAAGGGTCCAAGATTTTGTTATTGAGCACGTTTTCCAATTTGAAGTAACATTGGTTGGTTGTTAAATTTGAGATAAGTATTAAATAATTAGTTATTTATTAAGTAATTTATGAAATTAAAAATAATTTTAAAGTCCAAAAAATTATTTAGGATAAGTAAATATAATTATTTAGTATTTATTAAGTAATTTATGAAATTAATTAAAATATTTAAATACTAATTATTCATAAAAAAAGAATAATAATAATTAATATAATTAAATAAGGCTAAGATATTACTTAATTGTAAATATTAAAATAAAAAAACTAATTTGGTATTTTTTAAAAATCCACAAATTAATTAATTAATTAATTTTTGAAGTTAGTAAAATATTTAAATACCAATAATTCACTATAAAAATAATTAAAAAAGGCTAACATATTACTTAATTATTAAAAAAAAAGAAATCATTATGTGCAGTATAGCCGGGCGGCTATACATTTTTGAAACCTAGGCGCTGTGCGCTACTCTGTTCTTTTTTTTAAATTATTATTAAATAGTATAGCCGTGCGGCTAGCGTCCATGATTTTAATTTTTTTTAAACATAGTCTAGCCGAGCGGCTGTACTGGGTTTTTCTTGCTGGTTTTAATTGCCTTTAGAGCATAAATAGGCTGGGGCTGGGGATGGGGTTTCTAGCCCTTGCAACTAAACTCGTCCATACTCGTGTGAAAAATGAAAAAATATATATGTTTTTCCTATAAATACCAACAAATACTCTTCACTTTTAACACCACCTCTTCATACATTTTCTTCTCATTCTACCATTATCCAAAAATATTATCCAAATTAATTGTTTAAATAAACAAAGTTGTGAAAAAAACAAAAAATGAATAGTAATTGCCATGGCAGGCTTAAAATTCACGTAAATCCTTTTTTTATATATATATATATATACACATATATATATATTTAAAATACTGAGATCCTTTTTTTTAATTAAATTTTATCTCCAATTTTCGTTCATCAATAAGAGTAGTTTATGACATTATCTATTACTATTAAACCATTATTCGAGTCTTTATTGTTCAATTTTAATTTTGTACCTTTTCAGAGTTATTACTCGTATGAATAATTTTATACTTTTTAATACTTTATTATACACGTACGTATGTATTTTTCAATAATACATCCGTATTCTATACACTTGTTAAAGGCTCGGTAAAATTCATGTTTAAAAAAAAAAAGCAAATGTCAAATACTAATTGTATATGTACGTATGTATTTCTCATGTTCAATATACAATAAAATTCACATATTATTGAATAAAAAAAATATATAAATACATTAAAATATTATATAGTAGCCGAATAATATACATTTTGGATATGTTGAAACTAGCAAATTAATATCTATAAAGCATAAACTAATGCAACTAAGAGGGTATTTTTTTCTTAATTTTTTATTTATTAAGTAGTATAGCCATAGGGCTATACGTATCTTGACCTGTGGCACCTAAACGCTAGGGGTCCTTTTTATTTATTTATTTATTATAAATAAAAAACATAGTACAATCGACCGGCTATACTCGATGTTTTAAAAGTTTTTTTTTTAATTAAAAAAAGTAGTATGGCTGGACTGTTGTACTTGTTTGACACGTGACACTTACTCGCTAGACGGATTCCCTTTTTTGAAATAATAGTATAGCCGTGCGGCTGTACTGTTTTTTGGTTTTAATGGCCTTTAATAAATAGTATAGCCAGGCGGCTATACATATATATATTGGGATCCTTTTTTTCTTTTAAATTTTTTCTCCGATTTTTTATTTTTGATTAGAGTAGTTTATAGCATTATCCATTACTATTAGGTCATTACCCGAGTCTCTATTGTTCAATTTTATTTTTTTCACCTTTCCAGAGTTATTACATGTATAAAGAATTTTGCACTTTCACTTTTAATACTCTATTATACACGTACGTATGTATTTTTCAAAAATACATCTGTGTTCTATACACTTGTTAAAGGCTCGGTAAAATTCACATTTAAAAAAAAAAAAGCAAACGTCAAATACTCGTATTATATATCTCATGTATTTCTCATGTTTAATACACGTATTTTTTACAAAATTTTCAATAAAACACAACAAAATTTACGTATTACACAAATAATTCTCACATATTATTGAATAAAAATAATATATAGTTAAAAAATATATTAAAAGATTATATATTTTTAAAATATATTAAAATATTATATAGTGGCCGATTAATATATGTTTTGGATATGTTGAAACTAGCAAATTAATATCTATAAAATATAAACTAATGCAACTATGAGGGTGCTTTTCTCTTAATTTTTTATTTGTTAAATAGTATAGCTGCCCGACTATACCTATTTTGACACGTGGCACCTAAACGCTGGGGTGTCCTTTTAAAAAAAATAAAAACATAGTACCTTGGCAGCTATACTCAATGTTTTTTTTTAAAAATAGTATAGCAGAGCGGCTATAATGATGTTGGATATTTTTTTAAATACAATAAATAGTATAGCCGCGCGGCTATACCCTTTCAACATGCGGCTACTCTGTTTTTTTTGGTTTGTTTGGGAATAAAGAGAGTAGTTTATAGCATTATTTATTACTATTAGGCCATTACCCGAGTCTCTATTGTTCCATTTTAATTTTTTACCTTTCTAGAGTTATTACCCGTATAAATTTTTTTGCACTTTCACGTTTAATACTCTATTATACACGTACATATGTATTTTTCAAAAATATATCCGTGTTCTATACATGTGTTAAAGGCTCGGTAAAATGCACGTTTAAAAAAAAAAGGTCAAATACTCGTATTGTACATGTACGTACGCATTTCTCATATTTAATACACGTATTTTTTTACAAAATTTTCAATAAAACACAACAAAATTCATGTATTATACAAATAATTCTCACATATTATTAAATAAAAATAATATATATTTTATAAAATACATTAAAATATTATACAATGACCGATTAATATATACTTTAGATATGTTGACACTAGCAAATTAATATATATAAAGTACACATTATCATTGAAGGCTTTTAGATCTTCGTGGATGTGAAGGTTGACAAAAAGCATGATATGATGCTAGTAATTTCCTGTTTCTGTATTAGCTTGATAAAACTGAGAAGTTAGAAGAAACTGAACTCTGTGCAGAAAGTCTTAAACCAAACTGAAAGTAATAGGCTCCAAGATTCTATTATTGAACATGTTTTCCAATTTGAAGAAACATTGGTTGGTTGTTAAATTTGAGATAAGTAAATATAAATAATTAGTATTTATTAAGTAATTTATGAAATTGAAAATAATTTTAAAGTCCGAAAAAATATTTAAGATAAGTAAATATAATTAATTAGTATTTATTAAGAATAAGAAATTATGAAATTATGAAAATACTTAAATACTAATTATTCATAAAATAAAGAATAATTTAAATTTAAATAATTATTTATATTTACAAGAAGTAAGTTCCTTCTTAGCTTAAGCTAGAGTTTCAAGATTGGTACATTGACGTCTTGCATCCCATTTACAGATTCTACATGACAAGCATCTGAATGTTTATACTTTGCATGTTAACATTCTATTTTCAGTAACATACATCAACAGTATGAGCTAAGGAATCTCATCACGAGCTACTTACATTACTTGCTCTTGCCTGAGTCTCTTCAAGTGATCATGGTTGAACCTTCTTGATTGGATAGTTGCCTGTATTGGATTTAGCTTAAATTTGGTTATTATTATGTTCATGATCAGATGTTTTCACTAATATCAGTTGATCTTGTCCTACACACATATGCATATCAGAAGAAGTTTTGTTTTATTTGTTAATGTTTGGTAACACAATTGTTAGTGGTTCTTTCTGTATTTGTTTGTATCTTAGTTGAGTCAAGGAACAAGGCATGGTCGTATTAGAATTTGTTCCAATCTCAGTATACATGTGAATGAAACGTACGTTGCCTGAGGAAATTACGCAAACTAGTGTTGGCCTTTTTACGTTTGTTGCAAACTTTGCTACACCTCAGAAACGTTGAAAGCCATGGAGCCTGATCAAAGATAGTAGAATCAGTTCCTTCCTACTCCAACGGTAACTGGTGAAGGTGATACATGAACTTTGAACACAAAACGCATGTGTCTTCCTTGGTGTTTGAAAACAGGCATAGGGTCTCCAAACATTTACTCTTCATCTTTCTAACACGAAGTGTTAGACTGTCTCTTTGAGCTCTCTGAAAATTTAATCCCAGAAATTTTAAGTTACTGTGCTCACTTGATTAGGGTTGTAATACCTACTTAAACTATATATATGCGAGTGCAACTACAAATGGTATCAGTTCAGCTATAGGCTGCATTTGTTAACAAGCTCGTATTATTGAGTGAAACGAGTTTGAGGCTTGCTAACGGTTTCGGAACAAGTTCAGATAAATTCGGAAGCTGGTTTTTTTGGTTCGAGACTTAGATTTAGGGTTTGTAATCCATTTTTGGAATACTAAAATAATTTTCTAGGATTTTAAATAATTTAAGGACTCATTTGATAACCATTTTAATTTTAGTTTTTAGTTTTCATTTTTTGTGCTAGAGTATAAAGGAAAATGAAAGTGAGATGGAGAGAAAGGATGAGAAGGGAGGATGGAAGGGAGGAGTAATAAAAGTGAAAACAAAAACTTGAAAGTGAAAAGAATTTCAAATATATTTCAATTTTTAATTTTTATTTTCACTTTTGTTATTCCTCCCCCCATCTCCGGATCTTCCCATCTCACATTCCCTCTCAATCTCATATCCACTCTTATTATCACTTCCTCTTTTTCTTACTCTAGCATAAAAAATTAAAACAAAAAACAAAAATTGAAATTGTTATCAAACATGCCCTAAACTATTTTTAAAATGATTTCAAAAAATAAAACTAATTTTAAAGTCCACAAAATAATTTACAAGAATTAAATATAATTAATTACGATTTATTAAGTAATTTAAGAAATTAATTAAAATATATAATAAGTAAAACATAATTGCTAATTAAAATAATTAAATAAGATATTACTTAATAAATAAACTACTTTTGTGTAAAAAAATTAAACTAAATTAATGGACAAGTCACCGTTTTAGAGACGTCGGGTATTGAGCTGGCAGCTCCACACCGTCCGATATAAAAGCCCGACCAAGTTAAACACACCGACGCGCAGAAGAAGCCCAAAAGCCACACGCCTCGCACATTTCACAAACAGACACAAAGAAAGAGACCTTCCATATCTCCATGAGAGTCAGAGCTTCTCTCAACGCCTTCTTCTTCTTCCTCCAATCCCACGCAGAAGCTTCGCGAAACGCCTCTGGATCATCGTCCCTAATGTGGGTTCCAGCTTTGAAGGTACTGCACCGTCTCAATTTCGTTACTGCCCAGATCTGATTCTCGCTTTTGTACATCACCTATACTGCTGTTAAAGCTTTTCCATGTAAATCTGCCTTCTCAGCTATCACTCTAGAGTTAAATCTAGCTCTGTTAGATCTTTCATTCTCATCACATATATATACATATAATATGTAGGTGTCATAATTTGTTGAATTGGTATGAGAGATTGATTCAAGAAACAAAGAGAAATGGAAGCTTATACTGACAATTCCCCAAGAATGAGATTGGATCATTCAAAGAAAGAGGGATCCGAAGAAACCCATTTGTTGAGATTTGAGTTAGAACCTCCTGGTAACGATCATAGGTTCCATTCAATGAATGCTCTGGAGATTTTGAGGGAAACTGTGAGAATTCTCCGGTACAATTCGTGGGGCTTTTTGGCCATTGCCGCCTTGCTAATTTGCCCTTTGTCTGCCTTGCTTTTGTCGAATTTGCTAGTTGATCAGTCACTTGTAAAGAGACTAACCATTAGGATGTTGTTAATTGCCAAGTCCAGTGGCCTCCCTTTGAGGGATTTTATCAGTCATTCTTGCCAGAGGTTTGCTGAGATGGCTATCTCATCCACTATGTGCTTTCCTCTGTACATCACATTGTCTTTGTTGTCGAAAGCCGCCGTGGTTTACTCTGTGTATTGTAGTTACTCCCTGAAGAAGTTTGATGTATCCCAGTTTTACTTAATTATGTGCAAAATATGGAGACGGCTTCTTTCGACGTATGTGTGGATGTGTATGGTGGTTGTGGGTTGCCTCATCTTGTTTTTGATTCTTCTTCTTGCTGTGTGCAATACATGTTCCATATTTGGGTTGTCACCTCCTCATATTGTATATGCTGCAATGGTGGTTGGCCTCATCTTCTCGGTTATTTTTGCCAATGCTATTATTATTTGCAACATTGCTATTGTGATCTCTGTGTTGGAGGATGTCTCAGGACCAGAGGCATTGGTTCAGTCTGGGGTTTTAATCAAGGGCCAGACTCAGGTGGGTCTTTTGATATTTCTTGGATCAACAATCGGAATGGCATTTGTTGAGGGGCTGTTTGAGCACAGAGTGAAGACGTTGAGCTACGGAGATGGGTCTTCTCGCATATGGGAAGGGCCTCTTTTGGTGATCATGTATTCGTTCGTGGTGCTCATCGACTCCATGATGAGTGCTGTTTTCTACTTCAGCTGCAGATCTTTTAAGATGGAAACATCTTTAGACAGCGAGTCTCATTCAATTTTGGAAACCATAAACTTTTCTTCTGAATCAGTTGGTATTCAATGACACCATATGTACCACCAGCACAACCTTTTTTATTCAATAATTTTGAAGATGGGAGCTGCTATATGAAAAATTAGGATTTCATTGCCGGTTCGTGGTACCACCTGATCAAACAGTGCAAACTTGTGCCTTGGTAGAACTTTCAAGACAAGGGTTCATGGCAGGCGGTAACCTCTAAGTGCATTTCAGCTAGTTGACATATGCTTCATATGAGTGCAAACTTTGACTTCTTGAGGGAGATAGAAGGGAGGATGAAGAATGAGAGGGTATCTGAAGGTCTGGTAATTGCAAAGAACTGATGTGAAGGTGTCAATTTGCTTCAAAAATGAATTTACAAATCCATAGTTCAATTCAACTAGTGTCATTAATACGTGTAGTCACGCCACTTATCAAAATTTATTTATTGACTTTTTTATTTCCTTTAAATTCCACCCCCTCTCTCTCTCTCTCTCTCTCTCTCTCTGTGATTTGAGCCCAGAAGACATAATTGGGCCATTGCCCCGGTAAGCCAGTAAGCCCATTCAAATTGGGCCGAACGAAAAAAAAATAAATTTGAAAATTGGGTCCACGAGAATTGCTACTCGCTCCTAGCGTTTTTTAAGATGTAATACGACGTCGTTGGAAAAAGGCAGTAACACCGACGGCTGAGATTAAGACAAAAACGGAAATATAAAATAAATAAGAAGAAAAAGAAAAACACAATCGCGGAAATATTCGTGAATTTTGACTTGGGACTCATGGAGAGTCACCTTCAACACAAAATACAGAAATACGAGGAATTCGTGGATGGACGCCTCAAACCAGACCTTGTTCGCGCCATTGCTCAACGGTACCGTTTTAATACACCTCCGACCTCTGCTTTCCTGAAAGCCGTTTTCCTAGGGTTTTGTTTTGTGAGCATTACCCAGCTCGAGCAGAGCAGTAAATGCATAAGCTTGAGTTTGCTCTCATGCTCCGTTAGGGTTTCTTAGTTGCTTTTCAAATTTCTTGAAGAACTGGTACCTTGAAGTTGTAGCTTATTTTGATAGCTTTTTTCTGTTTCTTGTTTTGCAGGGACAAGGTGTTTGAGCAACAAAAAGTTTTGTATCCTTTTCGCTTTTCCTTATATTCCCCTTTTTAATTTTGATTAATTTGACCTAATGGATCAATTGGAATATCGAATGCGGTGGATTTTGCAACCCCGTTTGATGATCTTTGCTTGTTAAAGGTGTTTACTTGACTTTTGTTAGCTCGGATTTGCGGAACAACATTGAGAATTTGGAGAAAAACAGTGTAACCAGTCTTAGGACTTTGGTTAACCTTGGCTCTGAAGTCTATATGCACGCTGATGTGTAAGTCTTCAGATTTTTTTCCCTTTGGTGTGCACTCACTCTTCATTGAACTTCTTTTATGGTACTCTATGTATTGTTCACTTTGTTGCTCTTAGTCACTGGTGCATGGGGCTAATTACAGAATCATGCAATGGACTTTTGTATTAGAGTTGTTACATGTTACAATTTTCTGTTTACAGTTGTGTTGGAATTGCTATTAATCCTGGTTTTGTTTCATCTTTGATATCAATGGTGTCTTACCTGTTCTTTCTTCTGCATATCTGCAGGCCGGATACACGACGCATTTTTGTAGACATTGGACTAGGATTTCATGTGGAGTTCACCTGGTCTGAAGCTTTAAATTACATATCTCAAAGAGAAGAAAAGATAGCCAGGTACAAGCTTTTGTTTATAATTTTTCGAAGTCGGTTTTCTTGGAAGATTTTATTATAGTAGGATGTCTTATAGAGGATAGAAACATAATCGAACTCGTTGAAATCTACTAGATTTTTGGGAGTTATCCTACAAGATTTGTTCAAATTCTCCCTCTGCCCTGTTTTGGTACCTTCAATCTTCTATTTTCAAGTATTGCTCAAACTTAATGTATCAAATTCCTCTCTGTAGGCAAATTGAAGAGTATACTAACCTTATCGCATCAATCAAAGCCCAGATAAAGCTGGTATGTTCACTTCCATTGATGCTTTCTATTTGATTATTGCATTTTTTTAAATGTTGACAAGGGTTGCAGAAGTGGAAATTGTTTAACACTCATCAAATTATCTTATTTTGGAAGGATATTTTCTCTGCCTTCATACTGCTGTTGTAGATTTTAACTCTAATTCAAACACCGGTGAGGAGAGGTGCTGGAAAGCTTAGTTGTATATTGATAATGTTGAACTTAAATAGAACATTACATCTCTAGACTATGCTAAATTCAAGGACATGACTCCACTAACTTAATCCATTACTGACACTACTAACAAACTGCTTCTCCTAAAGACTTGGTAGAACATAACAACGTGCAACATAACTTTTTATAGAATAGGATAATCAGTTTATTTAATTAAAACAACTACCGTAACTGGATAAAATCTTAATAACTATAGGTGTTCCTAATAACTCAAATATTATTTGCCTCCAAGATAGAAACTAGAAGGCGCAGACATTAGATAACTTTTGCCTTTTTTTTTCTCCCTCTTTCTGAGCTTTTGAGTATACAAATTCTTTGTAGATTACGCAACTATGCTACAGAAAGTGCTGTATCTTGATGTAGTTGAACAAGTGTATTACTCTTTTAGGTTTCTGGGTTATGAAAACAACAATCTTACACGTTGCTTTCAGGTATGCGAAGGGATCCGAGAATTACTCCAACTTCCAGCAGAGAAACATGCCCCAGAGCGAATTTTTTGACATCAACAACTTATACTTCTCTGTCTTATGACTTGCAAGTAAATCAAAGACTGTTAGAAATGCTTGACCATCAACTAATGTAAAAAAGATGATGCTTATGCTACCTTATCAAACCATAGCATGTTTCAATGAGGAGAGAATTTTCCTTGGGCTTCAATTCACGTCATTTTTTACTCCATTACATTACACACGGTATCCAGCAATTTTCAAAGTTGGCCCAACCCATGTCAACAGCACAAACACCCCAACTTTGCAATCCAAAGGGTTTATGTACCTTCAAATGATCTATGGATAGTGTGATTCTGCAGTGAGGGTCTTCAGTGAGGTTTTATTTTTTAACCGTTAGTCATATATTAATATAGAGAATTTTTGCATGTGGATATCTACAGTGGGCCGCACTTGAGTTCAAGATTATTGCCGTAATGAATAGAAAATTAGAAACACACAAAACCAGTATCACATTCAGAAGTTTTTGGTTTTTTGGGTTACAGTTTTCACAATCTTTAAGCAATCACATCAAGGGTGAAAAAAGTATTCGTTCCATTTAAAACGGTCAGAGACTTGAGCTGGCTCTGGATGCCGCCTGAAAAAATTAGTCTGGTTGTGCCCAAAAAAATAAATGGAGATGCCTTTTCTTGTCACCTCACTAGTCAATAGCCTGCAACTTTGGGTAAAAGGAAAGAATCAAAATAAAAAAGGTTGCATCACCGACATCAGTAATCCTACACTCTATTACCCAAAGGCTACATCTTTTTCGCCTGTAGACATATCCCATCACGAAGATAACAACTTTAAGCAACATCTTTCATCTGTTTTTCGTATTTGTTTGTGATTTATTTTCCAGGATTTAATCTCACATATTTTCTCTAGACACTTAAAAAAAGTATTTTTGGCTAAGAAAAGTATGGATTTTCTACAGCACTTCACTACAATGACTCAAAGATGCTCATTTTGTGCATGCCAACAGAGAACTTGGTTAAGTTGAAAAGTGGGGACAAGTGATACATATGACATCTTCCATCTATCTATGGACACTAGAGAGGTAGAGAGAGTAGAGGTACATTGGCCCCTGCCACACCCTGCCAAAACCCACGTTGTGTCTCAGTCTTTCTGTATCTTCTCGTGGCCGTGCAGTACTTTAAAGTATTTGTCTCTGAAGAAGGACTGATGCAAGAGAGAGACACAAAGGGAGGGGAAAAAAGCAATGGAGAAATTAATGGTGGGAAAAAGGCCTTGCAAAGCTGAAGAGACAAAAGGGGAAGTCCAAAGTCAGACTTGGACTGCCTTTACTTCAAATCCCATCCTTTCTAGGCTTTTGTTTTCTCTCTCCCTCCTCTACATCTCTCTCTCTCTCTCTCTCTCTGTCTGAGCTAGGCTCTGTCTGTCTCTGTATTCTTCGCTCAATTGGGCTGGCATCGTTTCAGATTTTCAGTGAGTGGTGACGTGAGGTGAGTGTGTACCATCTATTGGGGGCCACATAAAAAATGCATCTTTTCTTTTGTTCAAGTATTTTGCTTTTCCCCTTCTATTCTTCTTGCCCTTGCATACTTGCATGCATGGTAAATAGCTATGTCTACATATAATTACACTGAAAAAGTCAATGTCACAGGTGAAGAGTGCCAGTGGATCCTACCTTTCATCTTTTCTGTCTTCCCAGCAATAAACTAATTAATGATACAAAATGTAATAATTGTTGTAGTTAAGTTATATTGTTTAAATATAATGTGTTTGTTGGGTGCATGAGTTATGTTTCATCAAACTTTGACAGTGTCAAATGAGGGCCTGCAAATTAATCATAATTGGGAAGTAGCATAGGCAATTGATCAGCTTGTGTTCTGTTACATAGGACTAACATAATCTATGTGGCCTTCCTATATAAACCAATGAATTAACTGCCATGCAAGGAGGTTAAAGGAATTAAAATTTAGCAGTAAAACATGAGTTTCCTTACATTCTCACTAAGTTTTGGTAGTTCCATTTCCTTTGGAGGGCCAGCTCGGGAGAGTGTGCAACCGCTTCTGGTGTAAGCTGTGGACTCTGATCTCTCAAGGTAAAGCCTACCTCTATATGCAGCCAAGTGAGCATAGTAAGCCGGAGGCACCAGAGAAACTGGCTTGGTGCACCTTACATATGTGTAGCACAGAATGTTAACCAGTTTCTGTAGTTCATCTGAAGTGAACTGGTTTTCATCCCACAATATGTGGTAATGGGTTGGCCTGCTTGTTCCCTTAACACCCCAATGGCTACAAAGATAGAAGTCAAACTCTTTTGGATGAGTGATCACAGTATCCACAACAGTTCCCGGGGGAATGTTTTCGTCCAGTAACTGGTTCTGCCTGGAAGATGGATCAATTTTGAAAGGAAACAACCTTGTGTGATGCCTCTTCTGAACCACCGCAAATGTTATAGGAGGTGCATAACCAGGAAATTTTGAGCATGCACCTTTAATGGCTTGCAACTCCTCTTGAAGCACTTTATAAAATTGCGTTTCACTTACCCCGTCTCTGAAGAAAACTATTCTCTTCGGGAGCTTGCCGACTTCCTGGTAAAACTCATCCAACAATTCTTCTGTCATTGTACCAAGATCCTGGATGATTTCTTGTCTATGTGTCTGAGACCTCATTCTTGAAACGTACTTGTTTGCTGCTGGCCAATTCATGCTACCAACCACAGCAGCAACAGAAGGACTAAAATCATCGAGTGGGTGCGGATGAGTCACATCTGCACCCATAAAGATCACTGGCTCATCAGTTTGAAGTAGCCGAGGGATTTGAGATGGCAAGGAATTGTACAAAGAAACTGTGCATCCCCCAACTTTTGCATTGATCTTGAGAGCCAGATTTGCCAAAAACTGTGAACCCAACTTGTCAAGGTTTGAGTACAAGCAGCATTGGCTTAAAACCCCAACACTTGTATCCGCAATTCGCTTGAGGTCTGCATAGCCTTTGTGCTTTCTTTCCATTACACATATAAGCAGCTGGAGATTGTTTGATGCAGCTCTTTGGATTCGTTTAAGCTTAGATTCTAAAAGAGACACATTGTTAAGGACTTGGGATGGTTCAAATTGGGGACTAATAATTGTGTTTTTATTGAGAAAGATGCCCAACTGTTCACATCTTTGAGATAGCTGGTGTACGAATTTTGGAATGCTGTTCTTCTGATCAGGGGTTCCACCAAAACTAATCAATGCCCACCTCTCGATTCGAGTACCTTCAAACACATGGCTGCCCAGAAGATTCCACTGGCGATCATGACGAGAGGGAATTAGGTCTCTTACATGTCCACCATCTCCAAGCTTTAGCTTTGGAGGTTGAAGAACTCTTCCTTTCAATCGCGTCATTTCTCTTGAAACATGGAGTTTGAATTCTCTTTCCTGAATGCCACTGTACAGAAACAGAAACAAATGAACATCTAAAGTTAATTACAGAGCAAATTGGGACACTTTCAAGAACAGAAACTACGATAGTATTACTCAACCTTCAAGGCAATTCACAACAAATTTCCATCAGAACTTTTTTAGAAGTTGGAAAATTACCTTGTTGGTCCAACAGGACCTCTCATGACTGCATCTATAATGGCTTTTCGTTCTTTTGGTCGTTGGCAGCCCATTTTAAGTATCCTTGCAGTCTGATCATCTGACAGCTTCCCAAGAAACTTCTGGCCTTCACAGATCATACATAGCTCCATTGGAAGATAACATGGTTTACTCCTACTAATCTGCAAACATGGCAAATTCCTGAATTGTATATCATAGTTATAGTGATCCTTGAAGTAAGTCACCAGCCTCAAATTCTTCCCATCCCTATCTGCAAACCAAAGATTTTCAGTGGCTTCCTCGGTTAAGCCAAAAACCCGGTATCTCTGAACAGTTTCTCTGTGGCAAACAAAGACCCTGATGTTCTTTAAAGCCCTCTCCACTTCTTTCCTTTCTTTTTCAGTTAAACCCCTTGTCTTCCTTTGAGAAAGGTCTCGAAGAAACTCAAGACGCTTCTGCAAGTATGAGATCACTCCAACGCTTTCATGGAAAGCAGTCACAGAGAAATCTACATTGAGAGCTAGTCCTTGTTGGGTTGGTCGAAGGCTTTGAAAGAACCCTCTCAATCCCACAGCTCCTCCTCCAATATCTTTAGTTCCTCCCATTGAACTTGAATAAAGTGATCTTCCCACAGGTATACACTTCTCCAATGGGGCCTCCCTCAAAACGACATCCAAGGCATGGAGATAATCCTGAGGAAGAGGCTTCCAGTCATCCCCTTCCTTGCTCAGGTAACTACTCAATTCCCTCCCATCAATCTTTGACACCAGTTTAATATTTATACGAAATAGTTTAAGTTGTTGATGCTTCTCCTGAAAACCACTGAATACTCCAAATGGCAAGCTTGGCTTGCTTGTGGGGATGGGGAGGCTTATATAGAATTCAAGTCTATCACTTTTGAATTCAACCGGGCTGTAAAGATTCTTGCGGCCATCATAAGCTGGAATAGCACCAGAGAGCAAAGCTGAGTTATCCTCTACCAGTTTTTGTTTGATCATTCGAGCAACTTCCTTGGAGGAATTAGGCGAGATGTCAACATTATAATGGAAAATTCGTTCTGATGAATCAAATTGGACAAGAAAATGGTTAGCTAAGAGAGAGATAACAGTTCCTTCTACACCACCAGAGTCTGGTCTCCTTGCAGTCACTATTGCTTTTCCTGTTCTTGCACAAGTCAACTTCCTTACATCTTCTCCCTTGAAAGGTGAACTGGTTTGCTCTTGGAACCCCTCTGAAGCTGCTGATTTTTAACAGAGAACAAGGTTAATCATAAGATTGTCAGAAATTGAGGAATTTTAAGCCTAAATCAACAGTAGATGGTAGAACTGGCAACAAACATCAATTTTAGCAATTTTCTTCTCATTGCAGATAACTATATCTATCCAGTTCTATATCAGAAAGTCGCCATTGAATGGACAAGAACCAAATGTGTAAAACTGAAAGCAAAAGCAAAACTTGGAAAAAGAAAAAGAAAAATCATATCCATTTTTCAGCCTACGCTTTTGGTGAGTGTGTCCTCCTGATAACCTCAATGAATAAAGAAACATATCCTCACAAAAACAGAAAACAAAATAGAAATCATTGCATACACAGTTGCACTTCCAAAGAACAAACATGCAAAGAAAGGGGAAATAGCAAAAAGCAGAGGGCTTTGATACTTACATGGTGAAATTGTGGCGGTGGACACTTGGGTTTCTGAAGAGGCGGCAAAAGGAGCATTATTGAGCCTGCATGAAGGTTTCTGCAAATGGGTTTTTGATCTGAAGTTGTAGTTTTGCGGCAGAGGTGGAGTTAAAGCTAGTTGCAGAGGTATTGGAGGAGGGAGTGGAAGAAGGGCTGGGTAGTAATATCTCTGGTACTGATTCTGGGTGCAGAAACCAAACTGGTTTGAGTACTGTATTAGTTGATGCTGATGGTGATGCTTCTGAGGGTTGGCTCCGCCCCTTAGGCTTCTGGTTTTGGTGTGGCATTTCTTGTTACCATTGGATTCTTCGGTCCCTTCCATAACTTGATTGAGTGAAAAAACAAGAATGAGAAAACAAGAGAGGTTTTGAGCATGTGAGAGAGAGACAGAGCGAGACAGAGAGAGAGATGGGTTCTGTTTGTGATATCAGTGGGAAGATGCCTCAGCAGAAGCTGTAGTTATTGCACAGAGAGAGAGAGAGAGAGAGAGAGAGAGAGAGAGAGAGAGTTGGGTTTTAGTTCCAAAATCCCAAGGTTCTTTATGTCGAGCTCTGAAGAAGGTTGGATTCTGGTGAGTATAGTTTGAAGGGAAAAGTGGACTGATGCCTTAAAGAAAGGTAAAACGCCTAATCAATGTATTTGGGTAAGAGTAAAACTAGAGAAACCAACTTATTCAAAACAAAACACCCTTTCTGGTCCATTGACCATCTGTCAAAAACAAGTAGGTTCTTTCTTGGACTTGTTCCTTGAAAATGCTTGCGGGTCAAAATGAGGAGGGAAAGGCTTGGTCTTTTAAATAAAATTTAATTGCTTCTGATAGTGATTAGGTACTCTCATCTTTTAGACTTTTATTAATTCATATCTTGTACTTGTTCATTCCACACTACAAATTTACAATTCATAATATTTGACTGCCTTTTTATCCTCCCCACCTTTATTTTAATGCATCATTGTCTTTGAATACGGACATTTTGGATCTTTTGGAACCATTTTATGGGACCTGAAAATATTAATTAAGGTTGAAAAAGTAATGGAGACCAAAATACATAATTTTGGTGGGATAAGTCAGCATTTGAAACCGGCAGCACCCCTTCGTGAAGGTTGTTCATCACATAGGGTTTAATTTCTATATTAAATTTGTTTTTTTATTGACACAATAAAAATTCAAATTTAGAGAATCCTTTCCAATATTATATATATATATAGAAAAATATTCAGCCTTTTGATATTTTTCCTTTTGTATTTCACTTTTGTTACTACTTCCGGCCCTCCTTTTGCCCCATCTTTTGTGAACATGATTAGTGGCAAATTGATGAGAAAGGGGCCATTCATGCACTTGGGAAGGTGGGGTTCTTTGAATTTTAAGGATAAACATTGTTGGAATGTGGTGATGGGACAATATGATTAGTGTGGAGCCTCTACATATTTAACTTGTTTTCAATATTTGGACCATATCATTTCCATCCATTGTGTCCACTGTTTCTCTTTCCTTTCTTTTATTCTTTATTTTTCGGAACATATAATGTCCATTGCTTTAGTTTGCTCAATATGGATATTGACAATTAATCTTTTGAGTGTACTGTGTACAATTACCTACCTTACCTAGACGAAAAAAGAAAGTTGAGCCCAACATTTTAAAACTGGGCAGTTCATGATAATTTGGTGCAAAATCTCAAGACTCTTTTTTTGGTTACATTGAAGTCCAACGGGTTCGAACTGGGGTGCCATGGAAGAAGGGGAAGCCACCACCGGTGTGGTGGGAACCCATTGGCAAAATCCCAAGACTTTCAGTCACCAGCAAACCCTGGAAAAAGCCGTTGTGGCTTTCTCTCATCTTTAGCTTCTTTTATTTCTTTTTTCCATCCTTTACTTTCTTCATTATTGCCAAGTGAAAAGACCCCATCTTTTCCAATTCATTTCCTTTTTATTTTGGGCTGGAATTCCAACTATCATATCCTTGAAAGTTATGTTTTTAACAGAGAATGGATTAACCCAAAACAAAACTGGTTTTGGAAACATGTGCACATTTCTACAAATTCCCTCATAAGCTGTCCATGTCTCGAGGGTGTCCCTGTGGCCGGGGCATATTCTGGATGTGCATGATGATAAAATGGAAAACAAAAGGAAGAAAACGAAACCAAGAAGAGGAAAATGCAAATCCAAATTGGATACAACCAAGAAACAGGGTAAAACAGAATGGTGACAAAAGATCAAATCCTCCCACTGCAACAATGGAAGGCAATTAAAGCAACAAGAATATACGGTTGAATCAATCTGATCGAACCTGTCGTTTGTGCTTTTTTACTGTTGAATATGGCTCTTATACCCAGAGAAAAACATGATTAACTGAAACTACTAATGCCTTTGAAGTTTGAATTTCCATTGGTTACTTGGTAGGACTTGTCGCGACGCTATCATAGATGTTGATATGTGTTTAATTTATCTTGGAATTTACAATCATCAACAATTATGCTAGCATCATGCCGCCGCTATCATAGACATTGATATGTGTTTAATTTATCGCGGAGTTTACAATCATCAACAATTGTGCTAGCATCGTGCCGCCGCTATGCTAAGGGTCCCCTCTCATCCATTGTTTTCGTGCTTGTTATATTTATAATTTGCATCTCTAAGGGAACATGCAAAGGAAGTAAGCAAAATTGTACTATAACAACCTAGGTGGCATGTTGCCTATCCATTTTATTTGTCTCATGGAAAAAGTTAGTCCCTCCAAGGGATTAAGCAATGCAATTGTACACAAACTACTATCATATGATTAATTTTTATCTTTTATATTAATTTTTGTATTTCATAAAAAGTAGATGAGAGATATAAGATGCAACATTACTTTGTTCGGGAGGAGGGGAGAGGGGGAGTGAATTTACCTGACGTGGTAAGGTAGAACGAGTCCAGTTTTCCTGTTATCAAAGTTCCTGTGCCCCCATGTTTCCTCTTTAATTTTGTGACATGTGGTACACAACTTAACAGAAGTTTAACTCTATTAACTCTCTCTCTTTTAGCATTTTTTTTTTCTTTAATTAAAACAATTAAAACATATTATATTAGAAAACACGTTTGACAAAAACATTTTGCAAGCTGCTTCATCTTCTATGCTACACTTCAACCCCTACATCTTCTCTGCACTACAAAACTTAACCACTTCATCTTCTACGCTCTACAAAACTCAACCCCTGCATATTGTTTGTTTTTCTAGTTTGCCTGTCGGCTGATAGTTCATCAGGTAAGCACGCTCTGCTCTTCACGTTTTTTTTTCTTCTGGTTTTTTAGCATCGTAAGCAAAACTCAGCCGCTTCATCTTGTGTATATAATTTTCAAATGAATGGTGTAATGGGTATATAATTACCAAAACTCAGCCCCTGCATATATTTCACTCGTTGACCACTGGTTCGTGAGAGAAGTCAGGCTCTACTTCATAATTTTTCCCCTTTTTTGGTTGCTGGTGTTGGAGCCATTGCACAAGAAGCTTTTAAACGATTAATTTGCGATAATTATATACCCATTATGCAATTCATTTGGTTTCAATACTTTTTTTTCCAGAAAAAGAGAAGGAAGAAGGTTGATTTGGATGAAGCATACCTCCAACATTTTGGTTCATCAGAAGTTAATTCCCATCCTGCCTTTTAATTTGATCCTATTTTCCTTCATTTTGGTTGAAGCGTACCTCCAGCATATGGCTGAAAAACAAACCATATGCAGGGTTGAGTTTCGTGGAGCAGAGAAGATGAAGTGGCTGAATTTTGCAGTGCAGAGAAGATGTAGGGGTTGGAAGATGAAACTGCCTACAGTGTTTTTATCAAACGTGTATTCAAACATAATATATTTTAATTGTTTTAATTGTTTTAATTAAAGAAAAAAAAATACTAAAAGAGAGTTAGCATAGTTAAACTCCTGTTGAGTTGTATGCCACATGTCACAAAACTAAAGAAGAAACATGCGGGCACAGGAACTTGTCCATCGACGTTGATATGTGTTTAATTTACTGTGGAGTTTACAATTGTGCTAGCATTGATTTAAAATTTTATATATATATATATATTGTGCTAGCATCACGCGCCGCTATGCTAAGGGTCCAACTCATCCATTGTTTTCGTGCCTGCTATATTTATAATTTATGCCCTCATTATTGCGAAATCCTAGAGTCACACAAGATTCTCTTAGCTAGTGGTTAAAAATTTGGATTCTTATTAAACTTAGAAATATAATACTAGTTTTCATGTTTTTACCAGCACTCCAATACAGATGAATATTATAAGTTCTCGAGATGAAATAGGATCTCAAGACTCACTTTCATCTCCATCCATTGTTTTGCTTTGATGTCTGCCTTTGACATCATAAAAAATTATTTTGATAAATAAAGAAATCATCGGGAATGATAAAGTTATTACTTTTGACTAATAAGAGTTCGAATTTGTTAAAGTGAGCATTCCATTCAAAAACAAATTAATTAAACAATGATTAACGAACATATTGCAGTCAAAGATAATCATGAAACACCAATCAGTGGGCGGCATGAAGACCAATTCAGTGGTGTCAATTATGGAGTTTAGTAGTATATATATGCATGTGAGAAGAAATGAATATGTTATTGGAATCACAAGTCACCAGTAAAATTAAGACCAAATTAGAAAACTAATTATATTCTTTAATTAAATGTTTAATGTTTAATGTTGTATATGATGTTTACAAAGATGGCTGAAGTCATAAGGACAGATTTGGGCCACAGCTGATCTGTATTTGCAGAAACAGGTTACAGAACCAGCTTCATTCAAATATAACTTGGAACAATGAAATTCATATGCATATTTTTCAAATCAATTTGAAAAGAATCCAATCCATCACTGTACAATAGTAAAACTCAAATTAGAATCATTCTGAAACATCTCTCTCTCTCTCTCTCTCTCTCTCTCTCTCTCTCTCTCTCTCTCATGCAATGTGGCAAATGAAAAGGAGAAGCTTTTGACAATCTGCTATATAAAGGGGAAGAATCAGATATATTTATCTATCTTAAAGTTGATAGAGAAAATTTTCTTTTTTCCTAAATTTTAGCTCATACTACTCATGAGAAGAAGACTGAGAAGATCCTTGACATGAAAATCTAGACCATTGACCTTCTTCCCTTGACTATCTTCGAAACTAAAGAGGCAGACACTGATGATGACTTAGACCAAAGAAAGACAGTAACTAATGATGATTTACCAAGTGAATTCTTTAAACACAAGGAACATACATTGGATATTGCAGCACTTCAAATCTTAGAAAATACCCTTAAGAAGTTGACAATCATTTAGTTAATTACTTTGCTCGTTCTTTAGTAGACCACATGGCATGCTGATAGTTCCAGATTGAAGGAAAATCAGTTGGGACAAGTTTATGAAAATTGATCTCAAGAACACAACTATAAATAGCTCATATGGTTGGTTGTACAGGCCCATTAACAGATGGATATGCATGCATACACAAGGAGAATAAGCACATCAATCGGGATGGAAGAGTGATCTTTTGAGGACACTTCTATTGTACAGGGAAAAGAATAAGATATCACATAAAAATGTACCTCAAACCTCTGCTTGATGAACAGAAGATAAAAGAGGCCTGTTAAGTCTGTCACTGTTCCCAGAATAGTGGATAGGCATCAAGGCTGGGTCCTGATAGAAGCTGATCAATTCATCCAAAAATTCAGGCATTGTAGGATCGTTCTCATCTTGCCTGTCCTTTCTTATCAAAATCTGAAACAAAAAATAAACCAGGTGAACACCAGGGCAAAAGATTTATAGGTGGGAGTCTTAGTGTCAAAGAGTAACAATGATGTGGATTTTAAACATACCTCAGCAGGGTAAGCAACGAAATTGGGCAGGAAGCGTTTCCGGCAGTACTCATTAAACAGAAGTGTTAATACTGGAAGAGGAAAAACTAAGGTTGATGCTAGAGGGAGCTTCTTCAATGTAAATATTCCAACTGCAATAGCATGCATAAGTACCAGAGAAAATATCATCGAATTGTGCACGATCGGCCAAAACTTCCCTGCAGTTTCATACTGAGGCGCATATACATTTATGAACTGCACAGTGAATTTTGCTGAGTATCAATACACTACATTCAAATCAAATCCTCTAACTAGTTACAAGAAATCACAAACAATAACTTCTAAATGCAATCTTTAATAATTCTTCCAACAAATTCTGATCTCACTCAACAAATGATACTTCCATATGATAATTTTTAAATTAAAAATTATCAACATGTTAAGTCTGCTGACCTGATTGCGATAGATGATGTATCCAAGACAGAGGTACACCAAGAGGAAAGGCAGAATTAGTGGAGCTAGGAAGAAGTATGCGATCCCGAGAAGTACAAAGAAAAGAATTCTTGGGGTGTGACTATGATAAGGAATTCCTGGAACTTCAAGTTCAGTATCTCTACTGTCAGTAAAAGGTCTTTTTATTAGACTCCAGAGTAAAGGAAATATGCGAAAGAGCTCTGATGAAGTACTCGTCCATCCTGATGTGACTACATAAGCAATGAAAAAAGAAGCCTGCATCACACCCATAGTAAATGATGTTATTAACATGAAAATAGTGAACCTGATGATAATGATAAGGTAGTAAAAGTGTACACTCATCATTTTTATTGCATGCCTAAACTGAAGGGAAACTTAATTCAGTTTCAAATTTATCTTGCTAAAACACATTTCCAGTCTGAGATGTGCCTGACACTAAATATGTCTGAGAATATTGATTGTAGCCGTGTGCCTGAAATGTGCAGCTGTGATCTATTACATGCAACAGTGTGCCAGATGGATGGATAAAATTCTAATATGATCCAAAGGCTCAGACATACTGAAAGAACTTAAAACTTGAATACCAAACATCATTTGGAGCTTATCATGATACCCCATATTCAAGCCCCAAACAAAAGCACCAAATGTCGAAGATTTTAGCTCATCACTTCTCAGAAGGATTCAATTACAATTTCTGGGAAAAATATTTTTACTTGCAGATATGGATGGGTAATATAAAAAAAGGTACCAAATTACCCTATGAAATCAATCAGAGTAGCAGGAAGTTATATTACCATTTTGGCACTCAACAATGCATTGACAAAAGCCTACAGGTTAGATAAGTTGAGAACGCATAACAATGACATGTATGTAGTTTCCGATTCTCCAAAGTTTATTAATTCATTGGACAAGACTTTTGTGCAATCATATCATGGAGGACATATTTTCTCACCTGTGCTGGAACAGCAACACCTAGCCTTGAAGGGATGTTCTTGGGGTCAAGAAAGAGAGAAACCTTATACAAAACTGTGCCAGAAAATACAGTAGCAAAAAAAATGTTCCATATTGTGAACCATAGTACTTTTGAACACGCACTCTTTTGTATATCACTGTTAGAAATATATCCTTGAATGGATGAAAGGAACTCCATGACAGGGGGCACAATTTTCAGAAACAACAGAAGGATAAGACTGGGGAGGTAGCCTGTAATGACTTGACTAACAAATGTGCTGCAGGAAGACAAACAAAGTTAGAACTTACATCATCAACCAATCCAAAAGATAAAAACTGTAAAAAAGTTACCACGATTTACTTTTTGAACTGCATAAAACCACAAGGTCATTTAAAAAGATCGCTAAAGATAAGTGTCCTCAGAGTTTCTACAATATTTATGGTAGATATAGCTTTCTCATCATTTTGTCTAAGATCAAGTATTCCACAAATGTTGCAGAAGTATTCATTTAATGGATTGAAATTTGGTGCATTTACATCTGGACATTCATCAGGAAAAAGAGAAAACCAAGGACACTTTACTTAACCAGAACGATTGAAGTGCAAAATGAAAGTGCAGTCACTAGCAAGTGGCTGCTTAAATTCATAATGTGTGTTGAGAGAGAGAGAGAGAGAGAGAGAGAGAGAGAGAGAGAGGGGTTTATGATATTTACTCACATGGTTAGAATGCTAGTGAGAAAGGGAAACCAAACTTCCAATTGGTTCAGGTTAGTAAGACCTTGGACAACTACAACTGGAATGAGGAATAAGACTGTTAGGAGAATGCATGCAAGTATAACCACCAGCTTAGATATCCATCTTCGGAGGAATGATGACGAAAAGAAGGGCCAGTAAACATCATGAGGTTCTGGAGCTTGCTCTGTGACCCAGTGTGTAGGATTGGTTGATTGTTGCAAGTGGAGAGCAACTGCGGCACCATATCGAGACTTGAAGAATACAAAAGCAGATCGGACTTCCTTAAACATTAGAAAAATGAATGCAAATTAATAACATGCCCTCAGAACCATCATTACTGACCAATTTACATGGAGTTCACCCCTATTGCCACTTATTCACATTTAAAATGTGACAGTGATGAAAGACTTACTAGATGGGAGGATGATTTGGAAAAGATAGTGGAATGCTTTTATTTTTTGACATTTTATGACAGGTAAACAAGGGAGTCTTATTATCCTAAGTTGTACAGTAAGAGCATGACAGAACAATACAAGCAGGTAACGGATTGTAACCGCATGGAGCATGGAGCCTGGAGCCAGAACTTATCACAATTTCACAAGAATTTCTTACCCCCTACCTGCAGTCCCCGAGTCAAGGGTGGATTAGGAGTAGGTCAATCACAGAAACAGAATTTAGATTTCTAAATCCTGTCGCCCAATTTATCATAGTTGTATGCCTAAATATGCTTTAATGATATGCTTCACCTAGGCATATCCAAATGACTTTTTTGTTTGACCACTGATGAATCTACTGTATTAGATACATTTGACAAAAACACAATACATACATAAACCAAGACCTGCACGTAACACTTGACTTGAAATTTAAGAATCACACCATAAAATTAAAACTATAATGGATAAAAATAACAATTTTTCTGGAATGAGGAAGAGAGGGGAGATGGGGTGGGAGGGAGAGAGAGAAAGATTGAGTTCACGACATACTTCTCCTGCTAATGAAACCTCTGATTGCTCCAATCTCACATTCTCCTCTATGTCTTCAAGCTTCTTTTCATAATGATCCACAAGATTAACCTTGCGTCCAAACAACCCAAAACAACTGGAATGTTTATACTTTTGCTGGTTGGGATCTGATTGCAAGTGAATGAGCCTGGTATACAGTTTTTTCGCATCATTCTAAAGAATAAGGAAAACATATTACTGTTAGAAATGTAAGTATAGCATAGAAAAACATGTTGAAGCATGAACTGCAATTTAATATAAGATCCAACCATGATCTTTCTCAGTATCTTAACTCTATGGATCCTTGAGAGAAACAGAAAACTTAGAAACATCAAAGCAGAAGATAGAAATCATACAAAATGCTTACAATGAGACTTTGAAGCTTGTTTGTTCGACGAACAACAATATGCGACAGATATGTTGAAGGGTGATACTCCCTAAAGAAGCTGTCAACTTTTTCACTGACACCACTCCCAGCAGAAACAGGAATGCTACGAACTAAGATGGTGAACTGATGTGGCTGAGGTTTGGATGAAAGAAAATAGTCGATCCTTCTCTGAGAAATATATTTATACTCCTGCAGAATGAAGTATTATTCAGTATTATTCAGTATCCAAAGATCACCATAAACTGGTAATTGTGACATCGTCATCAGAATCTCCCAAGCATAGGTAGCAAAGTTTTTAACACACCAAGCTTTTACTTACATAATAAAGTAGACAGCAGACAAAGATGGTGACAAGGTACACAGCAACAAAGTGAATCCATAACCTGTAAAACAGGTCAGCATAAATAAGTTAACTTTTGCACCTAACATGGCTATAATATTGAAGGAAAACTAACTGATGAGGGATGCAAGAAAGAAAAACCTGTCTTTATTAGCACAAGTCAAAGGTTAGGTAAATCTTTCTTATTAAAATTCAGACTTTAGGAACTTAATTATTGAATTATTAGAATCTAGGGATATTATAATTAGAAATTAAATTAACAACATGAGCTCCAAATTGCTAACTCTATCAACAGCTTGAAATAACCTCACAGTAATTGGAGCAAAAACTCACTTGCTTGAGCCATTGTTCACATTTGAAATGGTAAACACGTCCAGAGAGTTGTTCGACAGATCGGTAAAGTCAACGTACTCAAGCTGATTTCCGGAGCAGTTGATCGGAAGCAGAACGAAGACCCCAATCACTCCAGCAAACAAAAACACTCTCAGGCTGAAATTGATAAGCCGCATAAAAACGACGGCGTCCAATCCTGAGGACGACAACAAATCGTCCTCGGTGAGCTGCCAGGCCGTCTTGACCCAATCGGGTGACGGAATCAGCCGTTCGAGGTTGAAAAGACTTGACGTGTTGGATTCTCCTTCGGCGAGCAATCTCGGCATGTAAACCTCATAGTTGCTGGGCTGTTTTCGCAGGATAGAGTAGAGCGTGAAGAATAGGACACAGAGGCCGGAGTTTATTCCGAGCGACGTCAACAGAGCCGAAACGAGCATTTCTTGAGCTGCTGATCGGTTTCAGTAAACCCCAGAAAGTTCTGAGCTTTGGATCACTGTTCGGATCCTACCGCTGGCATTCAAATGATTTAGCTTTGTACTTTGGGGAGGGGGACTTTGCTCTGTTTAGCAGCTTAAACCGACAGGACTGGACTACCTGTCCGCTGCTTCTGAATTTTTTTAATGCCGGAAATGGCCCTGCGTGTTTCTTCCTTATTTCTCACGGAAGAAAGGAAGCTTCCGTTTCGCGATGTTTGGGTGGATTGGGGGATTTTTTTTTCATGATAGTGGTAAAAACAAGGGTGTTTTGTATTTTTGAATCCGGGGGTGATTTTGGGGATTTCGGTGACCGGTAGCCATAAACGGGCCAACTACCAGTCAAAATTCCCGCCAACGTCCGAACTTCTGAGACTTCGGCTCCACGGTCAGTATATATAGCACGTGATCAATTTTCTAATTTCATGTTTTTTAAGTTTTGGAGTAGCAGGATTTTTTAGTTTCCTATATTTAAGTAGGATTTTTATTTTTTCAGACTTGAGTAAGATTTGATTTATGTTTCCTAATTTATTTGGATTCGGAATTCTTTCTTAGAATAAGTTTAAATTCCTTTTCACTTTAGAGTTAGAATATTATAAATACTTTTTATGTAATTCATTAAAGAAAGTAGAGTTATTGGGTAAAGTTTATTTTTCGAGACTTCCGAAGAGGGAGTACTTTCTTTAATATCATACACCATGGCATATGACAATCAGAATGAGGTGAAGGACGAGGCGGTATCAAATATTGCTCCCTTTGATCCTACTAAAAAGAAGGAAAAAGAATAAGGTTGTAATACAAGATACCGTCGATGATTCTGGGGCTCCATCCCATCCTTGGGAGGGGAACACATATGAGGAGCTTCTTGATGGGATGTTTAACATTCTTCGTGATCGCGAGAATAACTTGGAGCTGGCTGGAGACAGGCGTAGGATAGTTTTGAGGCCTCCACAAGTACTTGGTGAGGGCACAAACAAAACTGTTTTTGTGAATTTCTTAGATGAGTGCGAGATGATGCATAGGCAGCCGAATCATGTCATGACTTTCTTGCTGACTGAACTGGGGACAAGTGGATCACTTGACGGGCAACAAAGGTTGGTTGTCAATCAAGGGAAGATTTGCACCCAATAATTTCGAAGGAATATGTCAATTGCAATGGGTGTAAAAGTCCGGACACTACGCTTTCAAAAAAGAATCGTCTTCCTCCCTCTTAAATGCGAGAAGTGTGGTTCTGAGCGATCAGTTGCTCAAATTAAAGCTGGTTTTCTGGCTCGTGTGGGATCAAGGAATGCAAGAACATGATCTTAATTACCATGTTGTGTCGACTCATGATTTTATTAAATATAGATTAATTTAAAGTAGATTATCACTTGTATTAAGAAGAAAAGTTAATGAGTTTTTCAGTTTAGCTTCTACAACGGTAAAATTTTCTTCTGCTTATTAGTAATTACAGACCCTCTTATGCTTTGGATTTTGCTTGTTTAGTTTATTCGATGATGTTTCAAAGTTAAAAAAAAATATCTTATTGTGGGCATGTATCTTTTCATTGTTTATGAGTAGAAGATAAATTAAAGCCCATCTATTAAATAAAGCACGCCTAATAAAACTTTCTTACTACATTATTGGCATAATAATAATATTTATTTTTAAAATTAAAAAAATCTTCTAAAAAATAATAAATAAAGCACACAGAGTCTTCTAAAGAGAAGAAAACGAAGCCCAGCCCAGCCCAAGATCAAATCTCATATTCGCAAGCCCAGCCCAAGGACTGGCTTTTCTTTAGAAACAAGAAAAGAAGAAAAACTGTTGATATTTTTAAAAGAGAGCAATTAATTTTGGTGGAGAGGGGGTTTTGTTCCCGTGCAGCGATAGTCCATCAAGGAATTTACACCGCGAATCGGAACACCGCAGAAAAAGAAAAAAAAAAAAAAAGGAGAGAAAATAAAGGGACCGTCACGGCTAAACTGAGCCTTTACTTAAGACTTGGGACTTCACAAATCGGCCTCTCGCTGTGCATCACCACCGACCCTCCTCCTCTCGTCCTCTGTGAATCTTCTTCACTCTTTCTTCAAGCGCGTCCAATTCCCTAGGTCAACCGGGTATCTATCCATCCCTCTCCTTCCTGCGATCTCATTTACTTCAATTCTTTAAATTTAGGTTTAATTTTTTCTTTTTTCAAACTAGGGATATGCTTCAGTTTAGGGTTTTTTTTTTCTTTTCTCAATTTGAAATTATTTCAGTTTATGTGTTGCTTTCTGCTTGAATTTCAGGGCTTTCTTGCCTTTGACTTTCTATATTGTACATCTATATCTGTGGGTAGTATGTGTTTACTGTATTTTCATACGATTTTGCTCAAATGTTGATGTATTGCTGGATTTTTAGTATTTTCAAACATTCATCTCCTTGGTTTTGTTTGAATTTCTTGTTGCTGTTTATTCATGGGTGTTCGAGTCTAAGTTTCTTTTATTGGTTTGAATTTTGTTTTTATTATATGAGGTACTTTAAACAAAGTTGAACCTTAAAATCAGATTGCCATTTCTGGTTAGCCAATTAAATTATATTGTAGAGTATAAAATGGTAAGCAAAATTCAGTTTTTGATGCTGATAAAGATATATCATACATACATACATGGTTTAAATATGCTTTCTCATTTATATTTGTACTGTTAACTCTGTATTTTCATTAGTTTTGATGTGAAATAGTGACAGAGAAAAATGAACAGGTGAAGAAGAATTTAGTTATAGACTAGCTATGTAGATCTCACTTGCATGAACAGAATTTCATGGGTTCTCCTAACTGGGGTCAGCTAGATGAATTTTGGGGTGAAGCTGATTAAATGTTCTCTGAAAGTACCAAATCAGTTACTTCGTTGGAGATCGCTCATAATGTTGGTAAATGCTTTTGGGAGGGAGTAAAATTTGTTATTTGTCCATTTTTGTCTATATTAGAGACTTGGGAATCATTTTAGAAGTTAGTGCAGTAGAAGGTTTAAGTAACATCTTCCTTTGCAGTTTTATATTATAAGAATATTCGCAGGTCAAATCTCAGTTTTTAGGAGGCTTGCAACTGCTTGGGATCCAAAGTGATGCCTCTTTTTATCTTTGTATTTAGATGCTGAGGCAATTTTATTATTTGATTTTAATCTTTTGGTCTGTTCTTTTTCTGCAGGACTTGGATAGTTCAAAGCATTGACAATGTCTTCATCATATCTCCCAGCAACTACTGATTCGATTGCTCAGGCTTTAGAGGCCAAAGCCCCATCTGAAGCTATTTCTATCCTTTATCGCATTCTTGAAAACCCATCTTCTTCTTCTGAAGCTCTACGGATAAAGGAACAGGCTATCACAAATCTGACGGATCTTCTTAGACAAGAAAATCGAGCAGAGGATCTTCGTAACCTTCTCACCCAGTTGAGGCCTTTCTTTAACTTGATTCCCAAGGCGAAAACTGCAAAAATTGTTCGTAGTATTATTGATGCAGTAGCTAAAGTACCAGGCACATCTGATCTTCAGATTTCCCTTTGCAAAGAAATGGTGCAGTGGACCCGTGCTGAGAAGCGAACTTTCCTTCGACAGCGAGTGGAGGCCAGGCTTGCATCTCTTTTGATGGAAAGCAAGGAGTATTCAGAAGCACTAAGTCTCCTATCAGGCTTGATCAAGGAAGTGAGAAGGCTAGATGACAAGCTTCTCCTTGTGGACATAGATTTGTTGGAGAGCAAGCTCCATTTCTCTTTGAGAAATCTCCCTAAAGCCAAGGCTTCACTCACAGCTGCAAGAACAGCAGCCAATTCCATATATGTGCCTCCAGCTCAGCAGGGAACTATCGATTTGCAGAGTGGGATTCTTCATGCTGAAGAAAAGGACTACAAGACTGCTTATAGTTATTTCTTTGAAGCATTTGAAGCCTTCAATGCTCTTGAAGATCCTCGGGCTGTATTTAGCCTCAAGTATATGTTGCTGTGCAAAATCATGGTGAGCCAGGCTGATGACGTGGCAGGTATAATTTCATCAAAAGCAGGACTACAGTATGTGGGGCCCGAGCTGGATGCTATGAAAGCAGTTGCTGATGCTCACTCGAAGCGCTCTTTAAAGCTCTTTGAAACTGCTCTTCGGGATTTTAAGGCCCAGCTGGAGGAAGATCCCATTGTCCACAGGCACCTTTCATCCCTGTATGACACTCTGTTGGAACAGAATCTCTGCAGGTTGATTGAGCCTTTCTCAAGGGTGGAGATTGCTCATATCGCAGAACTCATTGAACTGCCAATCGATCATGTGGAAAAGAAACTGTCTCAGATGATTCTGGACAAGAAGTTTGCAGGGACTTTAGATCAGGGTGCTGGATGCCTCATCATTTTTGACGATCCCAAGACGGATGCAATCTACCCTGCAACATTGGAAACCATATCTAACATCGGCAAGGTTGTGGACAGCCTCTACGTGAGGTCTGCGAAGATAATGGCATGAGGTTGTAGGTTCAAGGAGGCAGTTTCCTGCCTTCGCTTCATTTCTTTTGGTTCTATTCTGAGTCGACACTGTGATGCCAGCAGTAATCCTTTCATTTTATGGTTTTAGACTAAATTGTACTGTGAGTTTGGTAGGTTCTACCATTTGGAGAATTTTCATTTTACACAAAGGAACTTGTATTGAGCCTACTCAGGTTGCTTGGATTTTACGTTAGAGGTTAACTTTGTTTAGGAAATGTGCCCTTTTACTGCGGTTTGTTGATTAATCCCCGTAATCCCTCCCCCTCTTCTCCCCCTTTCAGCAACTTTTCCAGAGTTTGAATTCTTCAGCTGTTTTCGTTGTGCACAGTAATCTTTGATTTTGTCACAAATTTAATTTACAGGGTACTGACCTTGGAGCCTAGATGGTATTGTTTTATCAGAAAAATAAAAGGAAAGTGAAAATTTCTTTATTTATAAAAGGAATGAGATTTTCTATTTAAACCTCACATTTTTCTTAGTTCACCCTATGTTCTAAGTTCACCTCAACTTTTAATTTAAATTTTACAATTTCTTAAAAAACCTTGCTATCTTTCCAAACTATCCTTAAATACATCCCAAATTGAAAAAATAAAAAATAAGAGAAATTTTTCCCTTAGAGGGGGAAGTGCGTTCTGCAAGATCTAATGCTAATTGCTAGACATTTTATCATTTTCTCTCTTGAGTATTTAATAATGACAATGAGGTATTTACAATGAGAATGATAATGAAGTTGGTAAGAACGTTTCGTGCGAGAGGAGATAAAACTGATACTTGAGGTTGCTACACTTTGCACTAGGAGTAGGCCATCTGATTGGCCATCAATGAAGAATACATTGAAGCTTTTATCAGAGTGGAAAAACAACAAGAAAAATAACCCAACTATTGAAGCAGCAACAGCAGGATTATGATTTTAGATGCATACTGGAATTCCAGAAGTGACAATAATATTACTCTTCCCAGCAGAAATAAAACACAAACAAATGGAATCCCAAATCTGAACTTTAATACTTTCCAAATAAAGAGAACAGCTTTACCAAAACATCAGGTATAAAAAATAAAAATAAAAGCAATCAACAACCAATCAATTAACAAAGGGAAGAGAATAAGATCATTACAGTCAAACAATCAACAAGTCTTTTCATTAACTCTCACCCAGATTTTAAAGAGGCATGCTCGTCAATATTCTACGTCTCTGGCAATACGATGTAGATGAATTTGTATTTTTCTAAAACTTAATATGAAAAGTGATGGAGTGTGTGTGTGTGTGTGTATAGATGTATTAGGATTAAGTATTAAGTTGGATGACTTATAACTTAATGATTTAAGTATTATGGTGAACTAAGAAAAATGTGGAATTTAAATAGAAAATCTCTATGATAATAATCATACAAAATTACAATTTATTGAGGGTCAGTTCAGTTCTATGAGAAGGGGAAAAGAAACAAGATGATCGAAACGCAGTGTCGTACAAGGAAAATACAAAAATATATGACATGGTAACTATAAAATCTATCGGGACGTTTTTTCGACGACTGTTCATTTTCCTTTTTTTAATTGAGCCTCCGAAGTACCGAAATTACGGACGAGCTCTCGAAGTCGAATCTCGATTTCCGTCAACTGTGAGCTACAAGAAGACCAACAAAATCTGAAAATTTGAGGTTGGAGAACCAACAAAACAACCCAAAATCCCCTCTCAGACTCTTCTGATCGTTGTCTTCTCGATTCGAAAATTCTCAATTGAACCAGTGGGGATAGTGTGCCACGTATCAATCGAGATGAGTGAGGTGTTCGAAGGCTACGAGCGTCAGTACTGCGAGCTCTCCGCAAATCTCTCACGAAAATCTAACTCCGCCGCCCTTCTTCCTGACCATGGTATTATTCTATTGTTTCATTTTCTGCTAATTTAATAACTATCCGTACTGCCAACTCTCCGATTGTGGGTTTTTTGCGATATTATGCCCCAATGTTCTTAATTTATGAGATTTCATCAATTAGTAACAGTGATCGACTTGGAAGATTATGGCTGATAGGGAATTCTTTTGGGGGGCTTTATGGGTTTTCTTTTTTTGTTTGTTGTTCAAGTGGTTGTTAGAAAGTCAGGATCTTTAATGCATCCATGTATTTGTACGATTTGGTTTGGTTGTGATTTTTTTATGAAATGGGTTGTTGTTGTTGTGGGTCAATGTGACTTGCAGAGCAGAAGAAGCAGAGGTTTTCTGAGATTAAAGTTGGCTTGGACGATGCTGATGCTTTGGTAATATGCAGAACAAAAGTTTTCACTTCGTTTTCCTTTGCTGGAGAGCTTCTGGTCTCTTGTACTTTCCTTGTTTATACGAATGAGTGGTGTGATTTGTTTTTTCAGATTCGGAAAATGGACCTTGAAGCCAGAAGCTTGCAGCCGAGTGTAAAGGCCGTGCTTCTTGCTAAGCTAAGGGAATATAAATCCGATCTCAATAACTTGAAAAGGGAAATCAAAAGAATTACATCACCTGATGCTAATCAGGCTGCTCGCGAAGAGCTGTTGGAGTCCGGAATGGCTGATGTCCATGCGGTAAGTGTGGACTCTGTATGGATCATTAAACTTCAATTCTAGCTTAACTTAACATTTGTGCCGAAGTATGAAATTTGATTTGAGGAATTGTATGCATTTATGACGTGCTGTAATGCAAATATCTGAATTCCCAACTATCCGGGGTGCCCTTTTTATTTCCCCCGTAATTTTCCTCTTGATTTATGACAAAGGCAACCACAAGGCCATTGTCATTTGTCCTCAATGGACTATTTACAAGTTAGATGTAATGTTTGTCTTTAGTTTTCTTTTCCTTCGGGAGAATAGAATAACTTTTCTTGGTGATTTATGTGGACAACAAAACAGGTTTCTTCTGATCAAAGAGAGAGAATGACAATGTCTGTTGAGAGATTAAATCAATCAAGTGATAGAATCACGGAGAGTAGGAGAACCATACTGGAGACTGAAGAGCTTGGTGTCTCCATTCTCCAAGATTTGCATCAACAACGGGAAACTCTCCTGCATTCCCATCAAAAAGTAAGTTTAACTTTTTAATCATGTCTCTACTTAACTTAAGGTTCATGGGGTAGCTTGCCCTCCCCCTAAACTTTTCTTCGTTTAAAAAAAGAAAGAAAAAAAGATCCATGGTCGCATAGACTTCTTTTCGCTTCCCTGAAGTTGAATTCAGTGAGTTTCCCTTACATGCCATTCACATATTCCAATGCTGGAGTCATTCCTACACTTTCTTGTTGAGGAACCAAAAACCTTACAAATAAAGTGGGGCTCATAACTCCAGTGGCAGTGCACCAAAAACCCAAGATATAAAGTTGGGGTCTCGACCTAATATCCTGCCAGGCCGTAGGCCTCCTTTGAAAGAAAAAGAAAGAAGTTCTGACATATGATCTGAACAAGGCATCAGCATTAGTGAATTTGTTAATCTAAGGGTTTTGTGTTTTTCCTTTTGTCATTTGCAGCTTCATGGGGTAGATGACGCCATTGACAAGAGTAAAAGAGTTTTAACTGCCATGTCACGGAGGATGACCAAGCATAAATGGATCATCGGCTCAGTCATTGGAGCTCTTATCGTTGCAATCCTGTTTATTCTATATTTTAAGTTTTCTCATCATTAATGGATATCTGATACGAATACCATCTATGGTATAAGAGATTCTCTCTAGTGATTGTTGTATCTATACATATGCTCTATTGTCCAGAGAGTCATGAATCATATTTCCCCTATTTTATCTATGCTTGTCCTCGTTTTGTAAATTTTTAGTGGAATGTTCAAGTCTTAAACACTCAATGGCAGCGGGAGGGAGGCCTCAACTCAACTAATCTTGTGCGGCAGATATCTTTTAACAATTTGAAGAAAAATCATTATCCTGCTAACTTGCTAATTCATTCAATTTTCAAAACAAAATGACTTTTTTGGGGTGTCAATAACGGCTACTTTATTTTAAAAACCGTATAGTTTATGAAATAAACGGCAGTATTGAATGACTGTTTAAATCAAAGTTGTTCGTAACAATGGATTAGTAACTAGTGAATGTTTTAATTAATATGTTACACTAAGCAAATTAGTTAATGAGCATAGCGTGCATGACTTGCATATTAATAAACGAAGCATGCATCACCAACCGCAATGCATCCATCCATCCATCCATCCTCAAGATCGACCGATCCATCGTGACTCGATTCCCGTACCATAATTTTCGTAATATTCCAAGAATATCCGGACGATGAGAAAGATGGAGAATAGTAATAATATTAAGGGTTTGGTATGTTTGATGATTTTCTCATCGGCAATGGTAGTCTTGATATTCCCAGTCTCTGTAGGAGCCTCATGGAGATGCCTTGGAGCCACTGAATACAAATTCGTCATAGAAAACCACTTCGGGGAAGCCTTTATGCAGCAGCACTCACTGGATGATATAGAGTTTTATTGTCATTCAGCGTCATCGAACCCTTGGACACTTAGCCACCCGTCCAAGGACTTCAGAAGAAAACGCATGACGCTTTTCAAATTGGTTGAGTTTGGTATCTGCGGGGGGTGGTTGGAAGATGCTCCATCGTACAATTGTTCTGCATCCACCCAAGACGGCAGGTGGAGTACTATTGACTTCCCAGTGCTTCGTCCAGAGTATGATTGTGTCAAGACCAAGCAGTTTTGTGAGTGGCACTTGCATGACGATCATGCACTTCTCTACTCACGCACCCAAAACTCCTGGTCTCGTTTCAATTACATTTAGTTTATGAGATCGATTTAGAATTCATGTTTATTTAGCGATTAATCTCAGATTTAGTCAGATTCTTAAATAAATAATTGCGATTTACGTGTGTGCATGATGGACTAAAAATAAATGTGAATTTAGAGAATAGACACGCTATGATAGCAAGCATAGTGCTACGAGTTGATTCAAATTATAAATTATATACTAGATTTATGGTTGATTGTCATTTTACCCAATGCATAAACAATTGTTATGTGGAGGAATTCAAAGCACTTTAAAACAAACATTTCATGCATTTTTGTTATAAGTATATTGGTACCTTTACCAAAGATCCAAATGATTTATGAAAAGTACTTGAAAATGTTCATTGAAGAGTACTAAATCTAAACAAATTCTTTCATAACTCAAAGAGTTTTAGGTTTTCTCCCAAATGTTGCTAGAGTTGTTTTTTATTATCTAAAAACACTTGTAGCCCTAGCCAATCCACAAGCATAGCTAAGTTAAACATGCATTTTTACTCATCATATTATACTCGATTATGTTAAAATCGTATTTATTATAAATACGTTGAAATTTGTATTAAAAATTTAAGTGCATTTAAAATGTTTGAGAGTGATTCTTCATGAAACATGTAAATTGCACTTGAATGCAACATGCATTTTTTGGAGTGTCAATTGAGATTAAATTTTAAATGAATAGAAACTCATCCTCTTGTAATTTAGACTATCATTTATATTTAAAAAAATTAGTAATAAAAATAATTCCCTTAAAAATAATAATAGAAAGGCATAAAAAATGATGGGTCGGAGTTAAAAGACCCGTCCGTTTCACAGGCCCAATTCTCCCGGCCCCACCACCACAGACAGAGCTCCATGACTGGGGAAAAGAAATATCCGCAAACTCATTCAGCGATTCCAACCACCACCCACCCACCCAAGCAACACACAGATTGGAGAGACCCAAACGTAATTGCAATTTGCACCCTATTTATTTTCAAATTTTATTAATTTTACCCCCAAGGTCAAGCCCGCCATGGATTCTCTCTCATCGGTAAAAGTCTCGCCCTCCGCAGTCACCAACCCTCTCCGTCCACGGCGCCGCCGGCTCCCTCTCTCTTCTTGTTCACTCGGCAGCTTACACAATCGGAATCTCCACATCTCCTCCTCCGTCTTTGGAGTGCCGTGCTCTCCCGAGACTTCGTCTTATTCTAGAAGGAGGCTCGTGAGAGAGTTTCTTGCCGGTCGAGCGGTGGCGGTGGGGCTGCCCCAGAGGACGATGACGCCGACGCCGATGACGACGGAAGTGAGCAGGTGGAGAGAGCGCTTCATCTGGATGGTAATATTCCCTCCACTTCCGATGAGTTCGTGAAACGCGTGTCTTCTCGTGCTTACGACATGCGGCGCCACCTCCAGCAGACCTTCGATTCCAGCAGCTACGATGGTACGGAATTTTCAATTTCCTTTGAGAGCTTTGGTTGAGTTTGAGATTTTGAGCTATCCTCCTTGCACAGATGCACTCTCCCTGCTCTCTGTTTTTGACGAGTGATCAATAAATTAATTGACATAGTTATTTTTATTTATTTGTTTGTTCCTGGTTTTTGCCCTTATTCATGTCCTCTGAAATTCATGATTCAATTTTGTTGGATGAATGTTATATGATATAAAAGTGTTATAGAAACTTAACTGGATTCAAACATGACCTATGCTCTGTTTGTTTGTGTTCCCAATTATCATTTCCAAAATTATATATATGCAAATGAAGAGTTGCAAAAACAGAGTTATGGGTACAGGTTTTGATCGAGTTTGAGACTTGTGGTTATCATTTCCAGTGAAGAGTTGAGTTGAGTGTTGGACTCTCTGATCTATTTGATCATTGCTTTGCCCTTTCTCTATTCTTGTTCAGTGCTGGAGGCCAACCCTTGGAGAGAAACTTCCAAGCCTGTGTATGTACTAACGCAAAGGGAAAACCTGTTGTGCACCATGAAAACCCGAAGAAATCGCAGGTCTCCCTCCTCTGCTCTTCTCTGTGTGTGCTTCTTTTCTCTTCATTGGTCATAATTGTTGTTATTTGTGGACTGAATTAGTCCCTAGGTTTGGTGACATATTGGTGGGTTATATGTGACAGTGAAGTTGAAACGGAGCTTGGGAAATTGTTTTCCAAAGGATCAAAGTGGAACCAAACGAAACAGCCAAGAAACGGTACAAAGTTCCAGATGCTTGTGGAGGATATTAGGGATGGAGTGCTTGTAAGCATTTTTGTTTCTTTTTCTATTGACTTCAATCCATGAATTGTTGATTGCATAGAAAGTTTCATTTCCTAGGACTTCTGAGCTCGGGCTTCACCTAAGGTTGCATATGATTCACACATTCCAATGGCATTTGCAGGTTTTTGAGGATGAGAATGAAGCTGTAAGGTATTGTGACTTGTTGCAAGGAGGCGGCCAAGGTTGTGAAGGTGTTGCAGAAATAGAGGCCTCATCAGTAAGAAACAGAGAGCCATCTTTAAATTTGGCAGTGGATGATGGTTTTGCTTTGCAAAAGTGTAACAATGGGTTTGGTTGTCTTTAAAATGTAGGTATTCGATCTGTGCCAGAAAATGAGAGCTCTTGCAGTTCTTTTCCGTCGCGGGAGAAGCCCACCTCTGCCTCAAAGCCTGGAGCTCAACCTCAGGGCTCGGAAGCGCTCCCTTGAAGACCAACAAGACCCATAAAGATTACTTGATATGAAAGTTCCTGCTTGGAATTGTATATTTATAACAAACCACTCTCCTATACAACTCTAATACATGCCCCGGCTCTGTAAACTGTAATTTTTATATTGATTCTAATTTCTGGGGTTCTTCAGTTTTCATCTTTTCAACTCAATTGAGCAAAGTACCGTGCCGAGGTGGATTTGTATAAGAAATTTCCAGATCCAAACAGTCTCCCCAGCTCCCACCCATATTTCATATTTGGCGGCCGTATTAATTCACCGACCCAAACACAATCAATGAACATGAAACAAAAATTTAAAAGAGAAGCAGACGTGTGTTAGATGGTAGCCTCCTTTGTTAAACTACCCTGGCTTAACTTGGAAAGCTTCCAGGGCATCTCAAACGCGCTATGCTGCGACTGTAGCACATAGTTTCCCATATCCCAGCGCCTGTTGAGAAAGACTTAGCCCTTTCCTGAATTAATCACCATCTTTGTGTAATTCCCTGATTCTGGCCTCAGTTAGTTCGCGCCACGTCTAGGCTAGTTGGTTGAGACAGTAGACTACTTCTCTTACATGAAAAAATTATAAAAGGAAAGGAAAAAAAGGTCCAAATAGGAAAATGGCAATAACACATGATTCTCATGGGCCACACTAACAAAAAGCCAAAAGATAAAACAAGTGAGAAAAGAATGAGATTCCGTTGAAAAAGTAAGAGCAGCCAGTTTTAATATTTTCCCACAAACTTGTCCCTTTGTTATCAAATAAGTAAAGAAACTGCTAGGTCACATTTATCCACTACTTCTCTATTAAAGGTAGATCTTATTGTATTGTTAGGCCCTGTCTATATTAAAAGCAAGTTACACACAACACAACGCGCGCGATATATAAATGTGATAAGCCTTGCGTTATCGGTAGGTAAACATAACCAACGAAACCAACCGACTGCGAAAGTCGTCCCACCTTCTCTTCAGCACCAAAACAAGAAGACAAGAAGCCAAAAAACAAATAGTTAAAAATAAAATAAAATAAGAGCATTTGGCTGGGCACACTTCACTTGAATCCATTCACATTCCGATTTCCGATCCACCCCGACTTCACTCATGAGCTCCAGCGCGTCCGATTCCTCTGGAGGCCCCTGCGCTTCGACGCCGCCCGCCGACAAGGACAAGCAGAAGGAGAAGGCCCGCGTCAGCCGTACCTCTCTCATACTCTGGCACGCCCACCACAACGACGTCGCCGCCGTCCGCAAGCTCCTCGAGGAGGATCGCTCTCTCGTCCACGCCCGCGACTACGACAACCGCACTCCGCTCCACGTGGCTTCCCTCCACGGCTGGATCGACGTCGCCAAATGCCTTATTGAGTATGGCGCCGATGTCAACGCCCAAGATCGCTGGAAAAACACCGTATTGATCTTCAACCTTCTATTATTCTTAATTAATTAATTAATTAATTGCAATGCTTAATTATGTGTAATTGTAATTTTTTAAGTATTATCAGGTTTTAATTTTGTTAATGTTGATGGCAGCCTCTAGCTGATGCAGAAGGAGCTAAGAAGCATACAATGATTGAGCTTCTAAAATCGTATGGTGGCTTGTCTTATGTAAGTCTGTTGTTCATAGAGTGGAGTTTTTCGGTTTTATTTGGTTTTGTGTGCTCTAATTCTCTGTTTGAGTGTGCAGGGCCAAAATGGAAGCCATTTCGAACCGAAACCGGTACCACCCCCTCTGCCCAACAAGTGTGATTGGGAAATTGAACCGTCTGAGCTCGACTTCTCCAGCTCAGTTACCATCGGAAAGGTCTGAATTTCTTTTCAATTGACGAGTTGTATACGTTATTCAAAGATATCGTACGGTTTAAATATTTGATTCGTTTTGTAACGCAGTGCTATATAAATCTTCATACTTGGTTTCTCACATGTGTGGTTTTATTTTAAAATGTTCTGTTGTTATGATAAATTCACTATATCTTTTGTTATTCTCTGTTTCACATGCTAAATATAGTAGGTTCCTTTGAGCTCCCTAAAAGTCAGACCCCATTTCCTCCGATGTAGTTTCTTGCTCTTTTGTGCCAATGATTTCTTGGATTTTTCCTTTCTTTTCCAAGTTGAAGTTGTTGCGGTCAGCTCATAGTTTTATTACCGTACTAGCTCCTGTGTTTCCATAATCTATCTGCATTCTGCCATATGCCAAGATACAACCTCAACTTGATCAGTGGTGCTTGTAGGGTTCTTTTGGTGAGATTTTAAAAGCACATTGGCGTGGAACACCAGTAGCTGTCAAACGCATTCTTCCATCCCTTTCGGGTGATAGATTGGTGATGTAAGTTCAACTTCATTTTTATGTAAAAAAAGTAGTTACCACTTAGTTGCTGTGGAAGTTTTCTTTTGAGTTAATACTCCTTCGTTATGTTACTTTCAATTTATTTTATGAACTGTGTTGGATTGACAAATGAACAATCAAACTCATAATTTAATTTTTTAAGGCTCTTTAAACAATTTATGCATCATTCTTTCATAGAAATGACAATTTTATCAATCAAAAGATACTTTTCGTATATCAAATTTTTTGGGAGGTGACCTCCTCCATGAAACATGTAATGTTGAAATTACAATCAGCATATCTTTCTTTACCTCCACTTTTCCATCATATTAAAAAGTTGTGAATTTCTGACTTGTTCTTTGCTTTCCTGATACAGTCAGGACTTCCGTCATGAAGTTAATTTGCTAGTGAAGCTTCGTCACCCTAATATAGTCCAATTTCTTGGAGCTGTTACTGAGAAGAAGCCCCTTATGCTAATAACGGAATATTTAAGAGGGGTATACTTGTGCATCTTCAATTTGTGTTCCGAGTTTTTTATTCTCTCTGTCAAAGTTCTTTGTGGTGGTCTTTAATCTGTCTTGCTAAGAAACTGCTTCTTAAATAATGTATTGTCTGCTGTTGTAGGGTGATCTTCATCAATACCTCAAGGAAAAGGGTGCACTTAGTCCTTCAACAGCTATCAACTTTGCCTTAGACATTGCCCGGTACTTCAATGGAACTTCAATCAACTTATTGCCTTAGTTTAAAGAAAACTTTTGCAGATACTATGAAATAATTTTTTTCATGAGAGATAGATGGCTGATATTGTCATCCGGTTGGAGTTCTAGTTGCACGGGAAATTTAGTTCTTCAGTATAGTAATCATTACATCTTTTGCTGTTTGGAAAGTGCAGAGATGGAGTCATACTAGCACATGCATCAAACTTACTTGCTTCTCCCAATTTTTCCCTCTAACATGTCTGTGCTTCTTGGAAATGAAAAATGTTGTAGTTATGGACTTTGGGAGATTTCAAATATTTTAAATACACTGTTCATAATTGTTGGTTGTGACCATAAAGACTGAATATGCGATCTTTTGGTGGAAAATTGTGTCTTCATGAGATAATTAAATCAAGAACACACTTGCATAAGTCTTCATGTTTCATTCTAAAACAGAGAGCTCTTATAGCTTGCTTCAGAATAAATAAATAACAACCATTCCTAGTTAAGGTAATTATCTTAATTTTTGCAGGAAGTTCTTGTTAGAAGTATGGGCTGGTTTTTGCCTCTAGTTTTCTCATAATATGCTCTTTTTGTTAATATGGGAAAAACAAGAATGAGAGAAGTGAAAATGTGTTTTTAATTTATGATTGGCCAAAACTTTTAACTAATATGAAATTTAGTACTTTTGATAATTTTGCTAATCTGAGTTCCTAAATCTCAATGTGGCCAGAGGCATGGCTTATCTTCACAACGAGCCAAATGTCATAATTCACCGAGACCTGAAACCAAGGTGAGTTCATATGTGTAGAATTTGGAATGCATATGTTGTTTTTAATTAATAACTGTTCAAACAGAATGGCCTAGAGGAATTATCTTCATAGGATGAAAGAAATTCTGGATTTGTGCAAATTAACGATTTCCTTTTCTATTTCTCCAGTCTTGTTTCCATCCCTGTAAACACGTGGCTTGCTTGCAGTATTTCATATTGTTACTTCTAAATTTTGTTTCTTTATCGCAGGAATGTTCTCTTAGTCAATTCCAGTGCAGACCATTTAAAAGTTGGAGATTTTGGACTAAGCAAGCTCATCAAGGTTCAGAATTCTCATGATGTGTACAAGATGACTGGCGAAACTGGAAGTTGTGAGTGTCTTTGGAAATTTACGATTGAATTAAAGTTGCTGTTGAGTAAAATAAATCATGAAAGTAAAAAATATTTGTGTGTTTTGCATTGGAACCAATGAAAGACCGCTATATGGCTCCTGAAGTTTTTAAGCACCGGAGATATGATAAGAAGGTTGATGTGTTCTCTTTTGCAATGATATTATATGAGGTAATGTTGCTTTGTGCAAGATATGAAATTCAGATTCACCCTTAAAACAGTAAGATGTAAAATGATTTATTCCAGTCCTGATCTATGACACTCTCAACTGGTGCAGATGCTTGAAGGGGACCCACCGCTATCAAACTACGAGCCTTATGAAGCAGCCAAATATGTGGCGGAAGGACACAGGCCATTGTTTCACGGAAAAGGGCACACCCCTGAACTGAAAGAGTAAGTTAATACTGTAATTTCAAATCAACCAAAATGTTCCCTTCTTTCGTGCTATTCCACATACAATTACCTTTCATCATTGAGAAAGAGTGGCATTTGCGTTGCTAATTTAAATTGATTACCCTTCATGCTTTAATACAAGTACTGAAACTTGAATTGTGAGTCGTTTATTTCTTTCCATTGAATGTTTTACAGGTTAATAGAGCAGTGTTGGGCTGCTGACATGAACCAAAGACCATCTTTCTTGGAAATTCTCAAAAGGCTTGAGAAGATAAAGGAAAAAACTTTACAGGCAGATCATCACTGGAACATATTTAATACGTAAACTTGAAAGTGATGGCGCTGTCAGGTACATAAGGGATCCTCTGCCAGTCACTTGTAGTCCCAAAATGTGCAGATGGGATTGTGAATAGGCCTAAAGTGAGAAAGCGTGCGATTGTGACTATTGTTCTACAGTATTCTGCTTCAGATTCTTATTGTGAACGGAGGAGGTATTTTCCTCTGTTTCTGCATAACAGTGTGCCTTTGTCTGAACAAACTTATCCAGAAAATCTCGTCGGATTAACATATATATAGAGATTTTCATGTTTTGACTGGATAATCTCCTTTTCGTATCTTTCAATTGTAATTTGTTGTAGCCATTTTAAGTGATGTTGAGAACAGATATAATGTTAGACAAGATTATATCTAATCTTCTCTTGTCTTGTCTTGCTTTAATAATTGAATAAAAGTTCTCCGCTTTGGAATGATACGATATCAGTTTTTCCAACTAATAGACGAGAAGCTCGTCACTTATTTTGGTGGTTTTCAGAGTCATTATCCAGTGATCTCACCAAAACAAATCAATTACGAAATTATTATGGGTAGAAAGCCCAAGGTAACACAAAATACATGCCCAAAGCTAGAGCAAGATAAACAAATAATGAGTAACAAAACTAGCAAACTGTAATCCAGATCCCTTAGACTGAAACCTAAAGGTTGCCCATGTTATAAGTTTGGATACTTTGAAGATAAGAGAAGAAGAGAAATTGGTATGTATTCCGTAACACGAAGATAATTTTCAAGCGTGGCAGAGCTGATACAAAAACAGAAACCTTCTGTGAGTGAAAATGATACGAGAATTAACTTAAAACTTGTAATCAGTCATTGCATGTTACTGGAATACAAGATGGCTATTATCAACTTCAAAACAACTCGTGCTGTAGTCAAGATTTGGTTGTCCTACTTCATCTAACAATCTGATCTGATAATTATTATATTCCAACGTACAATGTTCTGTAAAATATTTTACAAAAAGCATTAAAAGATGGAATTATGAAACTCCTCTCTGGAACTGGAATACTCTTTTTCTTTTCTTTTCTGGCAATGCCCCTCTCTGGAATAAAATTAGATGAGCTTCTTTTTCTCAAAAAAGGTCTTCAAGTGCCACCATTGCAAAGCTGCAACCGATGAGCAAACGAGAAGCGAGAGCAAACTAAACCAGGCCATTCTGGAGTTCGTTGTTCTGTTAAGCTCCTGCATTTCTTCTTCCCTGAAACAAACATTAAGCCCCAAAAAAATGACAAACTGACGAATATCTGTGTTCCACGAAATGTTCAGAGGAAAGAGAACGATTGCTTACCTTTGACGGAGATAGAACATTTCCTCATGAATGGAAGTAACAGTATCAAACAACTTTTTAAGCTCTAATTCCATAACCTGGCATTTTAAGAAGAAAAAAAAGGCATAAGATGGTCTCTACATCTCAACTCTCACAATTGCAAACAAAATCATTTGGGGAAGAAAATTTACTACATTATTACAAAAATACATGCTTTCTTCCTTGTGTGAAACCACAAATTTCAAACAAAATCCATCTTAACAATGGTTTAGATTGATTCACAATAAAACATATATTGCTCAAGCAACACATACAGAAACTAAGAAAAGCAATCAGACAATAATACATAGATCAATCAGAGTTGATTCACAATTCCCATGTTACCAAACATCCAAGGAAACCAACTTCATTATGATCATAAACTAAATTCAATCGTTGTAAAAACAATATGACTCAATCGCGGATTATGTTAAAAAAAAACGTATATGAATAAGCAAGTAAATGTGAAGAAAAGGAAAAGGCTTACATCGACAGAGCCTTTCTTGGCGACATTGGACCAGTCTTTAGCGGCGACGCCGGTCTTCCAATCGAATTCAATGGTCAACGTAATTTGGGGCTTGTGATCAGGCGCCCAGAAGCAGGCCATGTAATCTCCCGCCTCCGCCGCCACAAATGCGAACTGCCCCGATTCCACCAGCTCCGAGTAATGATAGTTATTCCCATAGTGCGACGTCACCTTCACATCGAAAATTCAATCTTTGTTTGTTTTCTTAATAAATAAATAAGTAGCCAAATTTGAAGAAATTAATTGAAGCGTACCCTGACGGTGAGCTTGTGAGAATCGGGAATGGGGTGGCCTTCGTTAGGGTTGACGACGCTGTACTTGCCGACCGTCATGGCATTGGCTTTTATGTCTTCCACGATGCATTTGGTATGGCCCGATTGCAGCTCGAACCGCAGAGATTCCGATGTAGACGACAGAAACCCTAGGATTACAGCAGCAACAAGCAGACGCAACCTAGCCATGTTGTGAGTGACTCAGAGTGGACTCGGACTCCGACTCGGAGAGAAATTTGGGAGAAAGGGGGGTTTTCGATCTTCGTTCTCTTCGGAGAAGAGTCGGAATCTGGAATCCAAGTGTAGATTTCACGCTTTGGGCCGTTGGGCCTGTGAGGCTTTTAGGTCAGACTCGACACGTGTTTCTCTCTGATTCGCTGGGACACGTAATTCAAAAGGTTGGAGTGTTGGTCTCTTTTCGGCCTTTTTTTTTTTTTTTTTTTGGGGGTAATAAATATTTTGGGCCAATGTGGGAGTTTGACAGAATCAAATTTCGAGATAGAATTAACTTTGCCAATAGCAGCCCTTTTCAATGTAAGGGCCAGCCTACAATGTGATATAAGGAGTTAGAGTAAGGAGGTTATTTGAGGAGACCAGATCACCGTTTAAAATATTTAAGTCCCATAATTTCTTTACATTTGTTGATGGTGAGATTTGACCTCCTCAAATAACCTCCTCACTTTAAGCCTCATTATAGCCTTTTCGATAGGACTATAGGGTTTTTGTTTTGTTTTTGCAAAGTTATATCCTTACTATTTTAATGTGTTAAACGTATGCAAGGGGGTTTGATCAGGCTTAACTCACGTCTGATCTAAGACAATAAATTTCAGCAAAGAGAAAGTTGAAAACATATTTTTGTAATAAAAGAATTTCAAAATATATTTAAGAAAGAAACATGGATTTCCACAAAAAGAAAAAGAAAAAAAAGAAACATGGACTTCATGTTGAGATGCAATTTACAATACGAATGCTGCCTGCAAAATCCATTAGATAATTCAACCAAGGGTTCCCAAAAATTGCCATCCAGCTTGCCTCCTATGACAGTGTTAATGCATGCAAGGTCAGATGTGCTTTGTCTTCATATGTAAGTGTAAGATCATTATCAGCATTTACTGCATATTTAATACAGCATATTAAAAAAAAATTAAAGCTTTGGCCGTGACTATTATTTTTCATCATCCTTACATTAATTTGGAATTTGCTGTCAAGCTTTCAATTCTGGAATCTGGATTGACAATGTAGTGGTCTGTACCTTTCTTAAACTGAATAAGCTTTGGTGCTTTTCACTGTCATTGTCATAACAAACTCATAGGCCATCCGTAAAATAAAAAATCATCTAGATTCGTATTAGATAAAACGGAAACGAAGATGTGGATAATCAAATGATAAACACTTTTTAATTTAACCGATTTCTTGCATAAATGATTCTTGAAAGAGAACCTCAAAATTGAACATTCCGATCATGGTTACTTTGAATTGGGAAAATATATGATGATGCATTGTCCTTGTTACTTTGTCAGTGTCTCCCTAAATTATACAAGCATCATGATTCATGGCATTTCTGCACTTCACCTACGTTCCACGCACACAAAGTACACAATACAAATTATAATTACTTCACAGACTCACCAGCCACTGCTTTTTTTGCCCTCTTGCCTCACGTTTTCAAAAACTGAGAGTCAAAACCTCTCGTGAAAGGAAAGCTTTGCATTGAGAAAAAGGGAATTGATGAACTATCTGAAAAATCCAAAAGGGGCTTCCTCCTAAATCCCAAAAACAGAATTGACACAACAAGGTTTCATGTTTTTCATGCGCATACACTATTATAAGACCAGCCAGCGTTTCCTTAAAGTTATCAACCGTGTTTATTCTCAGCTGTCTGTTGACAGCTTTATGGCTGTATGTCAACTGTCTATTGACAGCTTCAGTTCGTTTTCTCTTACGTTATTGGTTTTGCCAAAATTTACCAACCTTGTTAAAATACAAATTTATCTCAGATACGCAATGCATGCGCTGCGTTACTTTAGTCTATGCTATGCTTGAAACAAAGCGTGTGTAAAGTAATGTTCTTTTTCATAACACTCGTAGAATGAGAGAATGAGAGTCAAACATTAATTCGATACGTATGACGGTAAAATGTTCTCCGTTTTAGAACTTAAACTTGTTTATTTAACTAACAAAGTAAAAGATGGACTGATTACAAAGCTACAACAATAAATAAAAAACTGAAAACCAAAACCAGAATTGCACATAAAACTCCACAAAATCATCGGATGCTTCGTTAGTCGGCAAAGGGATTGGCGCATGCTATATATAATATAAGTTATAACCAATCAACAAAAAGGGATCACTAGTTTTCTAATCATCTTGATTTCCAGGACTCCTAAGCCTAACCCTCGTATTTTAATTTGGCTTAATTATTAAAATACCTTGAATTCATCAATCAATTTGCATATCTTATCATTAAAATGAAGGCTGATAGGAGACTTTATGTATCGCAAAAGACATGCATGCCTTATCAAACTGCATCATACAAAAATAAATATACGGGCAGGTTGGTGGTTTGAATTTTATCCTATTGTTTTATTATGTCACATAGAAAAATTATAATTTATTCCTTAATTAGGAGGAGGAGAATCTGAGAATAAAAAAGCAGATCAAGGCTTTCCTCTTTGCACTGTATACTTTAATAAGCGATCCAACCTTACAGGTAAAAAAACAAATTTGACAGCACTTACTGCCCAAAAAAAAAAATGACAGCGCTTATCAGAAGGCACAACTAAATTCCAGTAAAACTGTGTAATTTGCAGTGTATGTATTGTGATAGGAACAATTCGGACTCGTGAGAACCGGAGGTGGGATCTTTCTCTCGAACGCTTTCGCTACAAAAAGACCTGAATCCAACCAACAAATATTCTTTTTATTATTTTCCTCTCGTATTGATTTATTTTTTTATTTTATAAAAAAAAGTTCATACAGCAAGTGGCCGAGAAAAAGAAGATTTTCCCGGAAAAAGGAAAGGAAATCAGAAAGTGTCTGGCGGTTGCATTGGGTTGTTGAGATTTTTAATTGGGTTATCCATTTTACTCGTGATTTTCAACCTCCTAACTCTCTCTCCACCGATCCTTGGCAAAAGTTCTGTTCTTTGTTCTGTTTCAAAATCTAGGCTTCGGCCGAGCTAGGGCTAAGGTTCCCAAGTGTGTTGATTTGACAATGTGTGCTTGAGATTGGGGATTTCATGAGCTGAACTTCATCGGGCATTTGGGAATTTTGGGATTGATCGATGAAACGGCGATGTGGTGTGTGAAAGAGGAATGGAGGTTAGATCTGAGGGTGGCATACAGGTGCGTTGCGATAAGCTTCCGGCGCCGGTGATTGCGAGAACGCGTCTACAGGTGTGGTTCATCCGGGTGTGTTCAAGCTTGTTTCTTTGGACGTGTTTGGTTCAGTTAGTGGCGGTTGGTGAGCTATGGCATCCACATTTGCTCTCCAATATAACCAATCGTATTTCGGCAATTACGCAGGATCCACTTCCGGCGGTTCCGTCGCCGCCGCCTCTTCTCCCTGCAAGTGAGTTTTTAGATTAAAAAAGATTTTTTTAAAAATACTGAAAATTGTTCAAATAGTGCAGAGTATCTTTGTTACTGTTACTAGCATTGAGCTTGAATGCGATTGTTCTAGTTCATAATTAGAGAGTAGTGCACATGGATATGGCTCCCTCAGTTGAGGGCTGCACATTCTAGTGTTTTTATGTACGCATGAATTTGAATGTTTTAGTTCGTGAATTGAGAGTTCTGGCACATGAAATTTGCGCTTGCTATCCCATTTGACAATGCAGGATCGCTGTGTATAAATTTGGAGAATTTGAGGTCAAGGATAAGTGGATAGGATTATTTTTAGTTATGGAATGGAGAAATCTTATTTTTAGGGTAAGGTGTGTTTATATAGATTGATGTCTAATATTTGTTGGCACCAGGCCTGCAGTCTTTAAGAGGTGTGTGTGGTGGTATCAGTGACGTATGAAATGAATGCTTACAAAAACAATAGTTTTGGAACTCCGTTTACTGTTGAAAGTTACAGTTGGCTTTCATGAGAAGCTCATTCTTTCAAAGTAATTATGAAATAGGTTGTGTGGTAAATGTACTGTACTATGTTGAAGTTGCCCACAAATTACCCTAAGTTATGGAAAAATTATTTTCTTCGACCAACAATGGTTCATCTTTTGTTTGTTGCTTTTTTACATTCCCACATATGTGAGAGAAGCAATCTCATGCATGCTCTGTGTGTGGTAAGGCTAATATGTGCAATATGAAGTTGAAAAATAGGCCTAATGACCTGATTTTTTGCAGGAAATTATACAAGTAATGGGTTTCTTAGAGTTTCCTGCAATGGGGGCTTGAATCAAATGCGTGCTGCGGTTTGTGCTGTGTTTTTCTTTTCTTTTCCTTCTTCCTTTATCCCATATCTAGCTATTGATAGCTAACTTTTGCATTTCAGATCTGCGACATGGTGACTGTTGCTCGGCTTTTAAATCTCACATTGGTTGTTCCAGAGCTTGATAAGACATCTTTCTGGGCTGATCCTAGGTATAATCATTGATCTAAATGGAACTGTGATTTAACGAACTCCTTTAATTGCTGCTTTAGGATTTCAACTGTTAGTATTCTTTTTGCAGTAATTTTGAGGATATCTTTGATGTAAGACATTTCATTGATTCGCTGAGAGATGAAGTCCGAATTGTCAGAAGACTGCCGAAAATGTTTAGTAGGAAATATGGACATAAACCATTCGAGATGCCTCCTGTTAGTTGGTCAAACGAAAAATATTATCTGGAACAGGTTTGTATACTTGTTTGCCAGTTTATTTTGGGGAAGAATATATTGCTTATGAAGTTAACAACTTTCTTTAAATTATGTTAGCTCCTCATCATCCTATGCATTGCATGCATTCACTTGTGCCTAATTTAGATATGTAATTAGAACATATTCCAAATTGTAGTGTGATCAAATTTATATTTTTGTTTTTTGGGCCTAAGTGAGTTTATCTTTCTTTCTACTTCCTGATTGAATGCATTTGATTCCATTATGTAGAAGTTTTAACTTTTAAGTGATGCGTCCTGATTCAGTGCCTTGATTCCATTGTATGCAGATTTTGCCACTTATTAGCAAGCACAAGGTGTTGCACTTTAATAGAACGGATGCACGTGTGGCAAACAATTGGATACCTCTTGATCTTCAGAAACTCAGGTGTCGTGTTAATTTCCAGGCGCTGAAGTTCACTCCTCAGATTGAGACTTTGGGGTACAAATTGGTTCGTATACTCCAGGAGAAGGGACCTTTTGTGGCTTTGCATCTAAGGTATGAGATGGACATGTTGGCTTTCTCAGGTTGCACTCATGGATGCACTGAGGAAGAAGCTGCGGAGCTCAAACGATTGAGGTTTGTCATGTTTAAAATTTGACAATAGTTTTTTGAATGCTTACTTGAAAATCTGATGAACGCTTATCATGAGTAAAATTTTTATTTGGCTTGCTTGATTTTTAAACAGGCATATGCTTCAAACAATACTGTTCATATGAAGAAAATATTACTGTTGCTAATAGATGATATAACAGTTGACAAAGAAAATGCATGACTCATAGATTTCTGTTCTTTCCCACCTTGTGTTTCTTGTGCCTTAGGCTCTTGGTGGAGCAGGATTATTACCTTTAATCATCCTGGCTAAAGTTTTCTTTTGTCTACTTTACACGAGTTTCTTATGACCGAGGTTGGTTATATTGAGTTGTACTCACTTGCAATGTCTGTTGGCATACCTTTCATTCAGATATGCATATCCTTGGTGGAGAGAGAAAGAGATAGTGTCTGAAGAGAAGAGATCACACGGTTTGTGTCCTCTGACACCTGAGGAGAGTGCATTACTTTTGCAAGCATTGGATTTTCATAAGGACACACAGATCTATATAGCAGCTGGTGAGATTTATGGTAGTGAAAGGAGACTTGCCCCGTTAAGATCTGCATTTCCACGAATTGTGAGTTCGTTTGCTTTATTCTGTAGCCTTTTTACTTTTGCGGATTCGGGACTTCTGATATTAGTAACTTTGCTGACTGTTAACACGTGTGCTTTGCCACAATTCTGGTTATCCTTGTATCATAAGTAATACCTTGTCAAGACTAGGTCATATAGACACCTTTCCTACTCGTTTGGTGGTCAAGGTCCATCACTGGAGTTGAGGGTGCCCTTTGATGGGTTTACCTGAATTCATGAAAAGCTAATTGTTGTTCAAACTCTAGTTCTAACCAGTGGGGAATCCATTGTCATTTACCTGTTTATTTGATAAAAGCAGAGGATCTGAGAGGTCCCATTGAAGGGTCCAACTTGACCCTAAAATATTTATGTCCATACTGGCTATGTACTTGTTGTGGTCTTCGTAAAATAATGTTTTCTTACTTGTTTACTTCAGGTTAAAAAAGAAAGTCTTCTCTCCCCGGAGGAGTTGCAACAATTTCAGAATCATTCATCTCAAATGGCTGCTTTGGATTTTATAGTTTCAGTAGCTAGTAATACTTTCGTTCCTACATATGATGGGAACATGGCAAAACTTGTTGAAGGTCACCGAAGGTATGTGAACACACTCTCACAAGGTGGGATGGGTTTTTGTTTTATAAAATACCAAAGAAATACACACCTCTAATTATATTTCGTGCAGGTACCTTGGGTTTAAGAAAAGCATCTTGCTAGATAGGAAAAGACTTGTGGAGTTGTTGGACATGCATCTGAATGGGACACTTTCATGGAATGAGTTTTCAGTTGCTGTACGATCCACTCATGAGAAGAGAATGGGACAGCCAACTCGACGTCGAGTTATTGCAGACAAGCCGAAGGAGGAAGATTATTTTTATGCAAATCCTCAAGAGTGCCTCTGCGAGGGAACAAATTGTGACAACTTGCTTAGCCCTAGCAACTCAAGTGAAGTTGGGTGACTGCAAGCGATCAAATCTGGAACCTCCTTCAACACAATTGTTTTAAGAGAGTGGTCAACAAATCCATGTGGCAGTGGCTTTCATATTAGTAAGCATGTACACACACATGAGAGTTTTGTAGGAAACGGCATAAAAAGACTTGAGTTCCCGATTTGGGCTTCTAAAGATGTATTCATTCGTTTTCAATCTTTAAATTTGTCCATAAATTTGTTTGTTTTCTTCATGTATTTGACAACTTGACATGAATTCACTGCTGTTCAGTTCTATAAATTATAATTAACACGAGTACAGTCGAAAAAGTTTGTCCCGTTCATGAGAAACAAAAATGAGTGATGCAATTAATTACCACATGAATTTGACGCTTCTGCACGGATTCATCTAGTTTGATCAGTTAAGGTATAATTAAAAACCAAGAACAAAAAATAGAATGAGTACCCAAGGAGTAGCTCCAAGAAGCTGGAAAAAAAATAAAATCTCTGGGATATGCTTCTGGGATCCGTCATTTTCTCATTCCAACCTTCACAGAATTCTGGCATTTTTAGCAAGGTAAACTGTAAACTAGAACTACTTATGACTTCTCAGTGACATGAATTTGCCCTACTTGGGCTCCCAGAAGATGATGTCTTCTAGCTCCCCGCAGAGGCCAAGATCCTTGAGCCTCCTTTCCTGGTAGTATTCCAATTGACGTAGTTCTGACTCCCTATCCTTGAAAATCCCATCAATATGCTGAAGCACCTTCTTCTCTCCATGTCTTATTCCTACTGCAATCTCAAGCCTTGGATCCAGTTTTGATTCTTTTAACTTCTCATCCTGCAATGAAACAATGTGCATTCAGTTGTTACAAGCCTACACCACTGGCTTGAAGCCTTAGAGAAAAGTTCCGGTGCCACAAGGAGAATGGGCACAAATAAAAGCATACCTCTTCAATGGTGGTGGGATAGGCAGAAAGAGCAGATTTGCAGGCTTCTCGTACCACTCGACATATGAGCTCTTCATTGGCAGGGCTCACAGGCAGCTCAAGGTGTCCCCAGATAGTGTTCCTGAATATAGATTCCAAGAGGAAAGCATCGGTACCTCCAAGAGCTACCAGCCGCAGATATGGAATCAATGCAGGTGGGAGTGAACGGTCCAAAAATATGTCGAAGTATGCAGTTGCTCCCAAACCATTAGACTCAGCAATGTCCAGCTTGTCACCATAAAATGGGTCTGACTCGGATATTTCCAGTGTTAAGGTAAATGCATCGCGATTTGCATTGGAAGAATCTATAAATCCGTAATCCAAAGCAAACTCAGCATTGCTCTTGTTTATATCATATTGGATGAAAACCTGTTGAGAAGTCTCATTACAAACCATAGTATTTAATCTAATTCAAGGATCATTCAGAAATGGTTAGCGTCCATGCCATATAGGGAAGAAAAAAAGACCGCAATTTCAGAAGCATGAGAGGCCTACAGAGTACAGACTATCACTGGACTACAATAAGGAAAAAAAACAGCAGCTGAAAAACTTCACCTGCTCACCAGCCTTGAGAGCAACTGGGCTCCGTATAGAAAACAGATAATCCCAAGAGAAAAGACCTGCTGCTCCTTTGATCTCCCATGCATGCTCTTCTGTGGTTATGCTGGAACTATGGTTGATCTGATAAAAGATATCTTTTACTCAATATCAATGGAAACAAGCTGCTTGCTTATTAACTGGAGCTAGCTCACAAATTGATTGTATTGGGAAGTCTCAAGCCTTACCAAGTCTGCAAGTGGGATCAAAACAAGGTTTTGACCGCGGAGGCGCGAGAATGCCCTGGATCTGAGTATACCGAATGCCCAAAAGAAGTCATCCAGTGTGATAGGAGATGGGAAAAGCTGCTTGTTAGGGAGGATGATTTCTTCTTCCACTTTTAGAAACTCACTCTGCACATACTCTTTTACACCCATTGTTGTGCTCAAAAGTTGGGTTCCTGCCAACCCCAATTCAATCATACTCCAGCCAAAGATTGCAACAATCAAGTACATTTTTTATATAAGATGTACATTCATTTTATTAGCTTCCAGATTACACACAGAACCCAAATCCCAGGCATAAAGATTATATTGTAACAAGTTAAAAACCATCATGGCATGTTTGATTAAAGCTTAAACTTCGATTTTCTAAATCATGTACAATATATGTCCTTGCAAGTATAGATAGGTTTGTAGTACAATGAAGCTAAACAGAGTTGTAAATACTACTAAAAAAAATGCAATCTAAGTAACTGGCTAACCTTGAAGCTCATCAAGCTCCTCTTCTGACCTGCACTGAAACCATCAACACAAACTCTTTATCAACCCCCAAAATCTCAAACCATAAAAAGGAAAATACAAAATTCCCAATGGTAGAAATTAAGCAATTAATCAGCTAAACCCACCAGAACACAGTTGAATTGGTGGATTCAGGAAGAATATCAAGGTAAGGCCTCCACTTGGAGTCGTCTCTGTACTTCTCTCTGAGCAAAAACAGAGCAACGGACACCCAAGGCTTCAACCCACTACAAACATTTCCAATCTCGGAGGCTGAAACGGCATCTGGGTTTATCCAGAGCCTCTTGGGAACCTCCAAAACGACCTCGTTTTTACCAATGTTTCTGTGGGCAACGAGCCCCATGCCTTCAGGGACCAGAGCAGGCTTTGCTGCAGGGGACTTGGCAGAGACCACGCCTTCGTCTCGGAGCCATTGCCAGAAGGTTTGAACAGCTGGAGGGAGTGATGGGTCGCATTGCAATGGGGAAGAAAGAGAGGTCACAGCAAGGACAGGTTTCTTGAGATGGGTTGGTGTCTTCGGTAACGAGAAGTGTGTGAGTGTTGTAGAAAGCTTTGTTCTTGGAGTAGGGAAGAGGAAAGTGGAGGATGAAGAAGATAAAGTGAAGAGAGTGACCATTGTTTGATTTATCTCTCTCTTAATTTTCAAACTTTGTGTTTCAGATATCTGTCTGGGGTTTGATTGATTTATAGCTTCTGCTTGTGGATAGGCTCTCTTGATGCCTTATCAACTGTTAATCAATGCTAACGGCTTTTTGTCTGAAATGGCCCCAAATTGAGCTCCAAAAACATAAAAAACATTTGACCAAAAACAAAAACCACAGGCCCCAAATTTACCAAAAGGAAAGAAAACATTTTGGGATATGGGTTTTGGTGTTGGGTTAGCAGGCCTTTGTATGATTGCAGACTTTATTAGGCTCTTAGAAATCAAATCATATGTTGTTGCTCACTATGGGCTTTATAGCCTTTCACATTTCACCAACAAAGACAAAAACAAAAACAAATGCCTTTCACCTTTCCTCATACGTGCTTTCACATGGGTCTCACATGGGCTAGCCGCCCAAATTCTAAGGGGCAGGCGGGCTTTAAAGAGAGAGAAAATATCGGGCCGGGCCGTTTTTTAGAAAATTAAAGCCCAAGCCCAACCCATAGTCGGGCTTGAGAAAGCCCATTGGGCCGGGCTAAGCCCAACGGGCCGGGCAAACGGGCCTACTTCATTCGAAAAATCATAAACTTAATCATAAGGCATTTTAGTCTAAATTTGAGATTACACTCACTTAATTCCAATATTTTCACATCAAACCAAATTTATAAAATACTCTATAAAGTCACACAACTTAATAAGATTTTCCACAAAAATAATAAAACAAAGTATTATTTTTGAGGTTATTACATAATTAGACCATAATACGTTTTAAGAAATAATTTAAAAAAATAATAAGTATCAAAAAGATATTTTTTTTAAAGGATGGTATAAATAAATATGTAAATGTTTGGTGATGTGTTCAAGAAAAACATGATTATATTTGGTGGTAGTAGTATGATTATGTTTAGTGATATGATATATTGTTCATCTTATTTATATATATATATATATATAATTGTTGTATTAATAATTGACACAAATTAATGTGCTAATCATCCAATTATAAACTAGGAATGAGTAAAGAAAAGTAAATGAAATGAAACAAATTATATATGTGATTTAAGTGATATAATCCTAATCCTAAACTCTTATTTATACATAATTATATATCTATGCGGGCCTAACGGGCCGGGCTTTTGTGGGTGGGCCGGGCCGGCTTTCTTGGGCTTAATCGGCCGGGCCTATGGGGCCGGGCTTCAGACACCCAAGCCTTGGGCCCATCTCAAAGCCCATAACGGGTAGGGCTTTTTCCAATGGGCCGGGCCCCCATCGCCCATGAGCCCTTGGGCCAAATGATGAGGCCTATTTCACATATGCTTACTGTTTGTTTTTTTGGTTAAATACAAACACTAGTTAAAACTACAAGAGGAGTAGTTTCACATACCCATTTAAGGTGTTATGATTCAACATGATACTAATTTGAAGCCAACGTCCATTTTTCATTGGGCCAGATCTCTTTGGCCACAAATGCTTTGCTTGAAGACTAATACATGGTCTCGTGACTTTGCAGAGACTCGTGTTTTTGATAAGATAGTACCCTAGAACTAGTCGTTGTGACCCTCTTTGTGAGGGGGCACCCCTTCTCCCATAGCTTCCTAATGCTTTGCTTCTAGTAGATTTTGGTCAATGCACACAACTAAAGAATTTCCAAATCTCACAACAACAAAAAATTCCTAGTCATTCAATTACACTCTCATTGACTTTTATTCTCTAAAACTTTAAAAAAAGATAAAGAAAACAAAAAGAGGCAAGGGTCAATCAATGCACACCCATTTCGGTTGCCAGATTATGAGATGATATTGTAGAGACCAGATAAGCACCTATTAGAGATTGAAATAAAATAAAAATTATTCAAAAATAAATTTCTATATTAATATGATGTGCTCAGAGTCATTGCATGCCTTAAACAAAGAGAATGAAGCCAATTACTTTTTCTTATTTATGAAATTTGGAACACTGTGATAAATAATATATTCGGTGATGTCAAGTGGTAGGAAGATTTGTTAGATGCAGCATAATCAGAGTAAAATATTCACACTAGGACTGTTATAAAGCACATTGATTTGTAAAATGCAAGTAAAAAAATTTGAAAGAGAGCCACCAACAAACGCTCGTTCTTGTATATAGATCTCTTAAATCGGTGGCCTTTGGTCCTTGGGGTGGTTGATTTGCATATTTAACACTGGTTTTGATCTACTGTCGATCTCTATTTGGCGGAGGTGGAGTTGACTGCTTTGGGCGGATATGTCATTCCCTGGTGCTGTGGATCATGTGGGTTGCTGTAAGCATACTGAAACCTCTCATGGTAGGGTGGATGATGAACGTTAATGCCCTTTCATTTATTGGTGCTTCTTGCCCCTAGCTCTTGGAGTCTGTTTCTCCACCATGGTTACTGGTTTGATTTGAGTCTTATGGATCCTCCTCATTTTCAACTCTGGGTGAGTGTTGAGCAATTTTGCTAAGTGTACGAATCACACAAGTAGTTTATAGTTAAGTAAAGTATCATTCCTACAAAGAGTGATTAAATTATTAAGTATCGGTTGTGATTAACCCCATATCTTATTTGAACGATTGAATGATGAGATTTAATTGATTAATTAACTAAAAATAATAAATAAAAGCAAGCATATAAAAATAAGGTGGTGAGTTTCAAATTATGAGAGCACTAGAGCTTTCGATTTCACCATAGGCAATTCTACCCAATTTCCTTAGCATGTTAATCCTAATAAATCTTCATGTTGACAGTCAATTTTTCCTACTTTATTCGATACTCCATCCCTGGTTATACCAAAAGTATCCATATTACCAGCCCACTTTATACCTAGTAATGAAATAAAGATAATAAGAACCCATTAAGTTCCTTGGAAAACTTACAAAACAACCATATAAGTCATGACAAATTCTAAATTGGATATCCCTATCGTCAATTTAGCGTCAAAACAATTAAATGTTGGCCAAACATTCAAAGCATTAAACATGGTAATAGATACTCAACATGGAAAAAAAAAAAAAACTTGGAATTAACATTGACTAAAGTAATTGAGTATTTGTTGAGCAATTTCGCAACCGTAAGGATCACACAAGTAGTTTAGAGTTAAGTAAAGTATCGTTCCCACGAAGAGTGATTAAATTTATTAAGTATCTATTGTGATTAACCTCAGACTTTATTTGAACGAATAGATGATGGGATTTGATTGATTAATTAACTAAAAACGATAAATAAAAGCAAACATATTAAAATAAGGTGATGAGATTTAAGTTATGAGAGCACTAGAGCTTCCAATTTCACCATAGACAATTCCACACAATTCCCTTAGCACGTTAATCCTAATTAATCTCCTTGTTGACATTCAATTTTCCCTACTTTATTCTATACTTCATCCCTGGTTATACCAAAAGTATCCTTGTTTCGTTAACGATGGCTGCCCTTAGCTCTGATTCACCTCCCCTGAGGGATAAGGGAGACTACAAAATACTATAGAGTCCGCCTATCCGCTTTTCAGGGTATGGAGCCATCGTAGCTTCGGTATAGTGTGATTTTTTCTTTCAACCATCTTTCGATTGTTAATACGATATATAAGGACTACTACTACAAATAGTACTACACCCTTGATCGTGAAATATTGATTGCTTGTTGAACCTTGTAAATTTTATATCTTGCTCTTTGAATGAGATCTCAATTTTAGCGACGGTTTTATTAGATATCTTACATTTGTTTGTAAACCCTAAACCCTAAGACAATGCTTACATTTGTCTGTCAAGGATTTAGAATTGATACTAATCCCCATCTATTCTTGAAGGAACGTTCAGCTCCTATAGGAGAGCCTCACTCTCTTACGGAGGATCTTATTCATATTAGGATGCTTTTCCAGTACCCTATCTAGATAATATATATTCTATAAAGGAGCTCGCTCCGCTCGGACAACAAACCATTACTGCTTGTCTTCATTAACCTACCCACTCTATCCCTAGTAATGGAATGAAGATAATAAGAACCCATTAAGTTTCATTGGAAAACTTGCAAAACAACCACATAAGTCATGACAAACATCCATGTCTAATCATGTAACCCATGACATCTATTACAAGAAGCAAACTCTAAATTGGATATCTCTATCATCAATTTAGCATCAAAATAATTAAATGTTGGCCAAACATTTAAAGCATTAAACATAGTAATAGACATTTAACATGAGAAAATACTATGGAATTAACATTGACTAAAGAAATTGAGTATTCATGGCTAGGCTACATGTAGCATGTGAGAACCCCTTTTTTATTTTTTTAATTATTATATATATTATTTAAAAAATATTCATACTACATATTAATTATTAATTAATATAGCTATTCCTTATTTAATATTTATTATGAAGATTTAAATGTTATAAAATCTTAAGCCTAGTATGAGATTATTTCTTTAGGTGAAAGATGACACCATTCTTGTTTTCCATGTGCACAGACTTTGAATTGGTTTTAATCAAATCATCATTGCCATGTCACCTTGCATGCTGGTAACAAGTAATGTTGTGATATCATTGGCCAAAGGGGGATGAGTCACATTATTCCATTACTTTTCTATCTTATCTTTTTGGTGGTTTAAAATATTATATATATATATATTATTTGGTTGCATCCGTAGCCTCTCTTAAGAGAGAGAGAGAGAGAGAGAGAGAGAGAGAGAAGATGAAGAACGTGTGTATTTGTCTTGTAATATTTCATACTTATCATGGTGAGTGAGTTATTTAATGTGTTCTAAAAGTTCTTATTTTGTGATAAATGTGAAAATCATAGATTATCATGGATTTATTCTATTTATAAATTTCTCTCTATTTTCAAGTCAAGCATGTCTAATTTGTGAAATATTTCACACAATATATATTATTTAGAGTTTTTGTGAAGTATATACTATTCATGGAACATGAAAACTTCAGTGACGAGGTATCCAAAAGATAAATGTACTAGACGGGGACATAGGGCAGTGAGGCCGATAGGGGACACATGTTGGGTACAATTTGTGAAGGATAACCAAGATATGAAGTAATGTTGTGATATGATTTGGATTGTGTATCTTTTTATTATATTTTCTAGAGTGTTTAAAATGACATTGCTTGACTGACATATTACATAATATACTCACTGAGTGATGGTTTGCTCATCCCTCACATATTTTGTTTCTCAGATCAATTAGTGGCAAAACAAAGACAAAATCAGAGAAGTTGGAAAGCTCCTTATTCAGATCTTTCACCTATTTTAATTGGTTTCCTAACTTCCTTATTCAACAAGGGAGATAAAGAAATGAAAACCAATTAAACTAATTAAGTCTCCCAAAGCCACTTGGAAAGCTCCTCTACGTCATTTGCACCTCAAAATCAGCCCAAATAATGAAATTCCGTATTTGATTTTGCTCAGCCACGTCCAGCAGCAATCGACAAACAGGCACTGGTAATTGCCATTCCAAGTTGTGAAAACCGACTGCCTAACTAATAATTGACAAACAACCTCTATAATTCGATTATTCTCCATTTAAGCTCCAAATTGCCCCTAGGTTTAATTCCTTCAAAATACTCACAAAAATAGTTCAAACCAACCGTTTAACTCAAAATCATTGCAATATGACAAATAAAAGAGATATAATAAATAAGCACAATATCAATATATCAGTATTCATTGCTCCAGGTTACCGTCTCCGTCTCTCTAAAAACTCTCTCCCATGCTTTGTGGTCTCTGACTTCTCTCCCCCCAAAACTCAAATTGAAACCTCCTATTTATACACTTCCTAACTTCCTATTCTAGTTGGAAATTAATACATAATAAATCCTAAGGGCCAATTTGTCATTGCTTCTTTGAGAAAATAATCACTATAGATTTGTTGTGAGATAAATTAGTTGTGAAAGAAAGCAGTTTGGCGTTTGGTAAATTTTTTGTCAAAAGTGATATTAGTACAATAATCAGTTTCTAAGTGATTGATAATTTTGTGTGTGAAAGTGTTGTGAGCTTTGTATAATGACTAAAAAGGGTATGAAGTTAAAATTATTTTTGTTATCTAAGTGTTTGATGATATTAAAAAAAAAAAAACAAAAAAAAAACCCAAACTCACTTGTATTTTTGCTAAAACATTCTCACTTTCAATTTTACAAATCTTTTATTAAATATTTTTGTTGAGAGATACCCTAAAACAATAACATTTTTAAAAACGTAAAATAGAACCCTCTCTGCACCCCTCTCCCTCCCAGCCTCACCCCGACCCACCCTCCCAGAGGCAGATCCACCTTGAGATCTTAAGAATCAACACCCTGAAAAGCTCCCACACAGTCTACAATATCAAAGTCAAGCTGAAATAAAATCAGCAATTGAGCTGCTTTCCAAAATCACACTCATCGACAGCTATTTTCTTCCAAAAGTGATTATCTCGTCTTAATGGAATTGTACTTTTCAACCAAAAAAGAAGAAGCAATCAAACAAACGCTTGTGGCATCAGTTTTTGTTGTTGTTGTTGTTGAGAGAAATGGCATCAATTATTTGACCCAATTATAAGAGGCAACAGGCAGGCACAGAAGCACGCACCTTTGAAGATTCTTCAACATTAATGGCTCCCATCCATGCATGCATGGGACCATTGTCCAGAAACTACGCACCTAAATTAAAATAATGTAGGGCATGTTTGATAACTAATTAATGTGTGACTGGTGGTGGTGGGGTTCCTCTTACATTCACATTTAAAACATCAAGGATTTTATCTTTGTGTGGCTTATAAGAGCATTTTCACTCATTTGTTATGGCAAAAGGTAAAGGTAAGGGCTGTTATTATTCACATGAATACTAGCAGTCCTTGCAAAAGACTTGTGTTTCACCCAATGCCATGGCAAATGGCAAATACTATTCATTTTATTTTTTATTTTTTATTTATATAAAAAATTAAAGTTTTAAAATTTTACTAGGTATTTATAGAAAAAGAATTCAGAAATTTTTCAGTTTTTTTTTTTAATTTAAATTTTATAAAATTGGCAATCGTTGGATTGGAGGAAAAATTTTGATTGGAGACACCAGGATGCGACATGTGGCTTTGTAGCCTTTGGCGAAAGCAGGGTTGATGCTAGAGGTGTCAAGCGGGCGTCTTGGGCGGCCCATCCCATTAAACTCGTGCTTTTAACGTTTTTGTCGGGCGGGTCGACCCATTTAATTTATCGGGCCGTGCCGTGCCGGCCTATTTAGTAAAATCATTGATCCCGATCCGGCCCAAAGACCATGTCCATATTGAAAAGGGCCGGGCTGGGCTCGTGCCGTGCCCGTGCTCGTGCCATACTCGGGCCCAAGAACCAATCCATTTAATTTGAATTTTTTTCACTTCATTTTTTTTCCACTAGATAATTCAAATTATAAACATTAAAAATATAATTAGAGGCAAGAAATGATGAACTATTTGAAAACATTAATCAATCGAACATTCAAACAAATGACGGAGGGCAAAAAGTGTCAAACTCTACAAAGTCCACTTCAACTTTTCATCTTTAAACAACTTATTATTTTATATGTGAAATAATGTCTTACTTTGATTATAAGAGAAGCATATATGTCATAAGTACTGATTAGATATCAAGTCCAATATTGTTTAATTAATTTGTAGTTGATATGTTTAATTAATTAAGGACCCAAGTAATTTCCCTAAAATGAAAGACATCAAATATATATTTATGATTAAAAAACATATAAATAATGACATTAGATGTCAAATTATTGCATTTTGACTTTTGAGAAAGAAAAAAATGTTAAGTGGGCGTGCTTGGGCTCGTGCCGTGCTTGAAGCGTGCCGGACCAAGCCCGCCCATGTTGGGCCATGGGTCGGGCCGGTCCATTGGACCTCATTTTTGATCTTGACTCGGCCCAAGTTTTCATGCCGTGCCGAGCACGGCTCATTAATATTCGTGCTCGTGCCGCGTCGTGCCTCATTTAAATGGGCTGGGCTCGTGTCGGTCGCGGCGGCTGTCTCGTTTGACACCTCTAAGCGCGAAAGTTTCAAATTTTTACCATTGGCGCATGCACGCCATGTGGCAATGGTAAAAATTTGAATCTCGTCTGACGCCACTCGGGCACGAGTTCAAGCTCGTTTTGCCTTTGGACTTGCTCGGTTTGCTAGGACCCACCTCTTGCTAGAGCTACTTTGGCTCGCTAGAAGCGCGGGGCCTCAGCCCCTCCTGAGCCAAATCCTTGCACTGGAAATGCTCTAAGACTGAGCTGTGAATTTGTGTTAGTAATGTAATTTATTTAATTGTTTCTAATAATGCTATACTTATCAGTTAAGTACGGTTTAACATAATTGATTTAGTAAACATTTCACGAAACAATACTAATTAGGACGGACCTACTCTTCGACTAACCTGGACTATAGTCCAGGTGATTTTGTCTTTTTAAGCCTAAACTAACATACCCAACCCACCCAATGGACAGCCATGCACTGCATTCTCATAATCCCCCCTTCACCCTGTTTTCTTTTTTTGGTACAAAAAGGAAGGGGGCCAAAGGCAAAACACAAACTCCTGCCTCTTATTTTTTGGTCGAAGTCGAAAACAACTCCTCTTATTTTTTTATATATAGAAAATAACCCCCTTTCAATTTACACATCCAAATAAAATAGAAAAGAGATGTGTACTAGATGTGTTTTGAGGGGTAAAACTCATTAAGTCATCCTGATTATGTGTTTTTTTATAAATTAAATTCACTCATAGTGTCGAGTTTTTAACCCACCCTAATTTAAAATCCTAAGTCCGTCCTGATTAGGTGAACATAACTTGATAAACAAATATGAAAATATAATATAAAAGTGAAAGCAGAATATCATTTTTATAAGTGAAAGCAGACACTACTACAAAAAAGGAAAAACACGACGGTAAATCACCGTCGTGTATTATGTTTTCAAATGGTCGTGGAATCCACCGACATCTTTTCCATAACCAAACCACGACGGTGAATAACCGTCGTTGTTAAAACAAAAAACGTCATCAAAAAATAAAAACCGACGTCTTTGTGCTGCAAAAAGACATAATAAAAGGGTCGAGGATGAGAATAGACGACCAACTCCAACAAAAAAACGTCGTTAAAAAGGAAGCAGATGACATATATTAACAGAACATGGCCGCAAGATAAACATACAACGACGAGAACTTAAACTTGACGCCGTTAAACAAATATTTAACGACAAATATAAATACGACGTCTTTACAATAATAATAGACGACGTTATTGACACCTACTACGTCACAACATTTCCCACAACCGTCGTAAAATAAATTTTCCACTTCGATTTTTCTATGAATTATGACGTGGAAATAGATCTCAGGGTCATTACTTACGACGCATGTATTTACAGAGACGACGTTGAATTGATAAATAACGTCGGTTTCAAATAAATGAGAGCCGTATTACAGAATTTATACGTCATATTTTGAAAATAAACGACGTGGAAAAAATGATGGGGTCATTAATTACGACACAGTAATTTATAAGGACGACGTTGTCGTCTATATACAACGTCGGTACCATGAAAAAGACCGTCGTGTTTAATAATTTATACGTCTTCATTTAAAAAATTGACGTCGTCTAATGCATATATCTTAACGTCGACAAGTTTAATGGACTTCAAATACCGTCGTAAAATAAATTTTCCACTTCGATTTTTCTACGAATTATGACGTGGAAATAGATGTCAGGTTCATTAATTACGACGTATGTATTTACTGAGACGACGTTGAAATGAATAAACAACGTCGGTTCCAAATAAATGAGAGCCGTATTACAGAATTTATGCGTCATATTTTGAAAATAAACGACGTGGAAAAAATGATGGGGTCATTAATTACGACACAGTAATTTATGAGGACGACGTTGTCGTTTATATACAACGTCGGTACCATGAAAAAGACCGTCGTGGTTAATAATTTATACGTCTTTATTAAAAAATTAACGTCGTCTAATTCATAAATCTTAACGTCGACAAATTTAATGGATTTCAAATACCGTCGTGAATTCATCCTTTTCCACTTCGTTTATGAAAGAACATGCGACGTGGTAAATTCATGACGACGTCGTCTTTTGTAACGTTCAGGTTAAAGTTCTCGTCTTTTAGACGTCGGTGTTATGGGATTGGAGACGTGTTATGTTGAATTACATGGCGGTTCTTTATCAAAACCGTCGTGTTTGTAATCTGGAACCAGTAATTTTTGTACTGATTGTTTTGTGGCCAAAACCTGTATAATGAAAGTGAAGAAATCACATTACAATATATTACAAAATTAATGTCATACACTGCCAATTACATAAAGCATCATTCAACCCATATATCTTCACACCCATCTCGAATATTTTGACTCCCTAACTCAACCACCACTTCATCAAATGTGTCAACATTTGGCATCCCCCTAGTAAATGGCTCACACTCAATTCTCACATCACCTAAGACATCATCACCAATAACATCATTATATTCTCTATTAGGCATTGATAACACTACCGACCAACCACGATGCATCGGGTCGTCAACAAAAAAATACTTGTTTGACTTGAGAAGCCAAAACAAATTGGTCATTCCTATGTCCAATTTTACTCAAATCTACAAGGGTAAATCCAAGTTCGTCCACTACAAGACCAAGTATTTTCAATCCAATCACACCTAAAGACTGGGATTGTAAACTTTTGGTAGTCAAGGTCCCAAATTTCTTGAATGACACCATAGAAACCCATATTTGAGATAATTGGGTTTTTATCCTTGGCACTAGCAACTTGCATAGTATGTGCAAGTAAATAAACTCCACTATTTTGAGTTGTCCGCACATCATCTTGTGCCTTGATGTTGAATTTAATACCTTTAATGAGATAGCTCTATATAATGGCTTCGCCATGTTTGGACCATTACTGCTAGCCACCTTAAATTTTCTGATACGCCATGATTGTCTTCCTCATTAAGTTCACTTTGAACCTGCAAATTAATCATAACTTAATTCAATCTCACACAGGAAGAAGAAAATTAAAAGTCCAATATGTTATTCAATAACATATACCTTGAAGCGTAGCCATTGAATGAAAGTCTTTGTTGTGCTTATCCTGCAGCCACTTTGTTCTCTTTCTAAATTTTGGATAAGCGGTCCGGATGTGGATCATATGTTGCCTACATGACACACAAAATTCAAGTATTACGATCCCAAACATATAAGATAAACATAAGAAATAATTTAAAATGGAAACTTAAAGAATAAAACTCATACGTACTCGATATAAGGTAGGACTTCCTCCGTATTCTCCAAGACATATAGATGTGCTTGGTTCAACAGTCCCGATCAACTACGCTCACTGTGCAACCTGATAATGGCTTTGAAACTCCCATCTTTTGGCTTGAAGGCACTCCAACTGTACTAACATCGGATAAATGCTCAGATACAAACTCTACTGACTTCTTGACTATATACCGCTCAAGGCAATGCAACCTTCGGACGATACGATTCTGAACATACCCTTTAGCACTTTCATATATCTTTCAAGCGGATACATCCATCTAAAATATCTTTGCCCACACAGACGAACTTCTCGACAAGATGTACTACTAGATGAACCATGATATCAAAGAATGAAGGGGAAAGTACTTCTCAAGCAAACACAAAGTAACTACTACATCTTCTTCCAACTTATCTAGCTTGGAAACATCAACAGTCTTTGCACATATAGCATTGAAGAAGAAGCACAAGCGAGTTATTGCATACCTTGCGGGCTTCTCCAAAGCAGGCAATTGCCACAGGGAGCAATTGTTGCATTAAGGTATGACAATCATGTGATTTAAGGCCAAGAAGTCTTGAATCTTGTAAAGATACAAGATTTTTATATTTGAAGAATAACCTTCAGGGACCTTCATACCATAGAAAGAATTGCAAACCTCTCTCTTCTCTGCTCTTGACAAATTCCAAGGCCCGGAGGCAAACGAGTACGTCTTTCTCCATACTCGGGTTGCAAATCGTTTTGACCCCATGTTCAATAAATCTAATCGAGCAAAGCAATCCCATCTTTATTTTTTCCAGGATCTCCAAAGCAATGTACCAATGATACTATCGCAAACGTTCTTCTCAATGTGCATAACATCTAGGACATGCCTCACAGAAGGTATTTCCAATACTCGAGATCAAAGAATATTGATTTCTTCTTCCAACAAACTCTGTCACCATCTTCAACCATATGCAGCACTTCTTCTCCGGTTAATAGCTCGGGGCGTGCCATATTCAGTTTCCATTAAAAGCTGCACGTTGCCTCCTATATGGATGATTGATCGGTAACCATTTTCTATGCCCAATGTAACAAATTTTGTGGCCATTTTTCAACTCGTGACTAGGTGTATCATCGCGCATATTGGACAAGCTTTATATCCTTTAACAACACAACCAGATAAGTTTCCATAGGCGGGGAAATCATTAATTGTCCACATTAATGCAGCTCTGAGTGTAAAGTATTCTCCATTATGTGCATCATACACTCCTCCAATCCCATCCCACAAAGATTTTAAATCATCAATCAAAGGCTCCAAGTAGACGTCTATATCATTTCCGGGCTGTTTAGGACCGGAAATCAATAAGGTCAACATCATGAACTTTCGTTTCATGCACAGACCATGGAGGGAGATTATATGTAACTAAGATAACGGCCAGCAACTATATCTGCTACTTAGAGAACTGTGGGGATTGAATCCATCAGATGAAAGAGCCAATCTCAAGTTTCTCGGCTCATTACCAAACTCGGGCCATTTATCATCAAGAAGTTTCCAAGACGGGGAATCCGCTGGATGAGACATATAACCGTCAATTGATTTTCTAGCAGCATGCCAAGTCAAACTCTTAGCGGTCTCATGTGATCGAAACATCCTTTTAAACCTTGGAATTGGAGGAAAATACCACACCACCTTCACTGGCACACCCTCTTTCAAGATTGAATCTTTGCCTTCCTTCCACCTTGAGATACCACAATTAGGACAATGAGTTAAATCCTCATACTCCTTCCTATACAAGATGCAATCATTGGGGCATGCGTGCATTTTCTCATAACTCAGCCCCAATGCACACAAAGTCTTTTTGCCTCATACATAGAGGCGGTATTGTATTTCCGTCTGGAAGCAAATCGCCTTAAAGTATCAATAATTCAAAAGTACATCACTCATCCCATATTTTGCCTTCAAATTATACAACTTCACTAATGCCGATAACCCGTGTACTTTCTACAACCAGGTACAATGGTTGATCTCCATCCCCAATCACATTGGCAAACTCATAAGGATCGATCCAAAATCACCAAAATCATTATCATCCATCTCTATTTCTTCGGACACAAAACTGTACCTACTATGGTCATCATCTTCTTCAACATTTCTACTAGCATTAGTAGCTGCTTCCCAAGGTTCTCAGTGAAATGTCCAATTCTTATAGCTTTGGTCAACTCAATTAAAGTATAAGTGATCCCTTATAATTCCAACCCCAAACAATTTCAAATTAACACATTTAACACATGGACAAGCGGATATGTGTGGTAGTTAGAAGATTTTCTCAGAAAAGTTCAAAAATGCTTCCACCCCTAACTCATATGCCTTGATCTTCTATCCGAGTGCATCCATGACTTATCCATCTCCGACACTATACCCTATTATATATAATAAAGTGAAAAGACAAGCAATGACCATCACTATAGCAGATTACATAAAGTCTAATAGCAAGTAATATACAACGAGCGGCGGTTTTAAACAAAAGCAGGCGATTTGACATATATAGACGAGCGGATTTTACGTCGTCTAATTATAACCACGACGGTAGTTAAATAACACCGTCGTGTATAAGTAAAAAAACGACGGTTTAAAGTAAAAACCGTCGTCGTATGCCTGAAAACGCGTCGATATCCAGTTTATTTTCAAGATCCCAAAACCCTATTAAGAACACAACATAGACATGAAACCAAGCAAGAAACCAACATATACATGAAACCAACATATACTAAGCATGAAAACAATAAATCCATTCCCAATTCAACATGAGAGTGATTAAAAGATCCGACAAAATGAAATCCATTCCATATTCAACATAACAGAGAGTGATCAAGAAAACATTAAACAGAAAATCCATGAACCCATACCTCCAACAACATTATTAACAGATCGCAAAACATATACCTAAAACCCTTTAACAAAACACCGTAATATATCATTCAATGAATTTACAAGGGGAAGAGAGGGTTTGTACTTACAGTTGGCAGAGCTCACAGATTATGACCAAATTGGATTTGACACAGCCTGGCCCAACTTTGAATTAGAGATGAAGTGAGAGAGCGAAATGTTATGTTGCGCGAAATCAGAAAATTTTAGGGTTCAGGGTTAGAAGTATAAAAATAAGAGCCAAATCTGAAAATTTTAGGTCCCGCGAATATTTTAAGAAAGCGCGCTTTTTAAAACATCGACCGAAAATACAAGCGTCGTTAAAATTGAACATTAAAGATGACGCTTATTACATTAAGGACGTCGTGGTAAAACTATGTACCACGCAAAATCAAAAAAGGCGTTAAAACTATGAAAAACCACGGCGGGGTTAAGTAACTAACGACGTTGTAAACAATAATAAACGACTAACAGGTAAACAAAACGTCGTTTAAAAAAGAAACCACGTCGATTTTTCACCATACGACGTAAACTCAATATTCCACGACTCAATCACCGTCGTTAAAAGTAATACCCTAAACTTTAAAACCATAAATTATATATTTGTAAAATTTAATTTTATAAAATTGTTTATGGTTTTACATCCTAATAAATAACAAGCATAAACCCTAAACCCCAAAAATTATACTTTATCCATAAACCCTAATAAATAACAACCCTAAACCCCAAACCCTAAACCCTAAACCCTAAACCATCAAACTATATAAGTGATGCTATGACTCATAAAAACAATTTTATTTTGGTTGGTCATTTTAAACTTTCATTACACAAACTGCATTTTTTTGGGGTTTAGGGGGAAGAAAATATATCAATGACTTCATAGGAGTTGAAGTTGAATTTTTTGAATTTATTTTAAATTTATTTTTAAAATTTTGAATTAAAAATAATAAAATATTCTTATATCAACAACAAACCACGGCGGGGTTAAGTAACTAACGACGTTGTAAACAATAATAAACGACTAACAGGTAAACAAAACGTCGTTTAAAAAAGAAACCACGTCGGATTTTTCACCATACGACGTAAACTCAATATTCCACGACTCAATCACCGTCGTTAAAAGTAATACCCTAAACTTTAAAACCATAAATTATATATTTGTAAAATTTAATTTTATAAAATTGTTTATGGTTTTACATCCTAATAAATAACAAGCATAAACCCTAAACCCCAAAAATTATACTTTATCCATAAACCCTAATAAATAACAACCCTAAACCCCAAACCCTAAAACCTAAACCCTAAACCATCAAACTATATAAGTGATGCTATGACTCATAAAAACAATTTTATTTTGGTTGGTCATTTTAAACTTTCATTACACAAACTGCATTTTTTTGGGGTTTAGGGGGAAGAAAATATATCAATGACTTCATAGGAGTTGAAGTTGAATTTTTTGAATTTATTTTAAATTTATTTTTAAAATTTTGAATTAAAAATAATAAAATATTCTTATATCAACAACAAACCACGGCGGGGTTAAGTAACTAACGACGTTGTAAACAATAATAAACGACTAACAGGTAAACAAAACGTCGTTTAAAAAAGAAACCACGTCGTATTTTTCACCATACGACGTAAACTCAATATTCCACGACTCAATCACCGTCGTTAAAAGTAATACCCTAAACTTTAAAACCATAAATTATATATGTGTAAAATATGAAAACCTCAGCAAATTGTTTTTTCTTTTATAATATGAAAACCTCAGCAAATTGTTTTTTCTTTTATAATATGAAAACCTCTGCAAATTTTCAGGGAAAAAAAGGATGTATATTATAGACAAAATTTGTACATTATATATATTATAGACAAAATTAGTACATATAAAAATATCAAGTGTTCCAAAAATCCTCTAATCCATATGAAGGCAAACAAACTCTGCCCATTCTTTCCTGACTTCATCAATGGCTGCTTGGGGGTATGGCGCTTGATCTTTTCCCTTGGCAAACTGCAATCCATAAACAACGATTATTAAGCTTTACAAAATAAAAAGAAATTCAGTCACAGACGACGTTTTTTTATAACCGACGTAGTCTATCGATTCAACGACGGTAATTTTAAATGACCGTCGTTGATAATACAAAACCAAATAAAATGTTTCTGAAAATTTTTTCTTACCTTCTTCTCAAACTCCAAGGAAGGATCCATGATGATGTCCCTCATGAAGCGCATGACATAATACCCGCATTCGACACCTGGGTTGCTTTGGTGTGCCTGGCGAGTTTTCCAAATTGGTGCTTTACGGCCTGGTCTGCCTATGTGGGAATTATAAATTTTTAAAGCACTGTTCACGATGTTTTTGCCCTCCTCATCCACCACACGATTTCCAGGCAGAGGATCCAGAAAATAGACGGTTTCCCTCTTTGCCCTCACAATCAGCAAGACCCAATGACGGCTGCACAAAAATAAAATAAAAAACGACGGTTATTTATAAAAACCGACGTATTATATAGTTTCACACGACGTAAGAACTTAATTATCGACGTGATTATAAATTTATCACGACGAGAATTAACTACCGACGTGGTTAGTTGTTTCAAACGATGGTATAAATAAATAACCGACGTGGTTAGTTGTTTCAAACGATGGTATAAATAAATAACCGACGTGGTTAGATGTTTCAAACGACACAGAATTAGTTAAACAGTTTTATAAGTGAAAATCATACAAACAAAATCCATTTAAGGAGACTAACCCTGGATTGTAAGGCATCATGAAAATCTGTTCACCATCTGTTTTCAAGTCGAGCTACAATTAGTGATCATCGATTAGTGACCAGCGTTGGCACTAACTTGAGCAGGGTCGATAAAGCCAACCATGCTGCACATATTTGCTTCTCTCAAAAGATCATATAAGCACCTAAATATATAAAACAAACGACGGTCATTTATACACAAACGACGTATTATATAATTTCACACGACGAACTGAAATAGAAAGCAGACGTGATAACTAATTTATCACGACGGTAAAAAACGACGTGGTTAGTGATTTAAAACGACGCAATAATTAAACAACCGACGTCTTATGATATAATGTTTGATATTTGATTAGGACAAACCTCATATATACTGCAACCACAGTAGCCCCAATTTCTTCCATGCCTGCAAATTGTGTAATATCTTCATGCAAGACGAAGGTACTTCGATCTGCACCAAACACCTCCTTCTCAATGTTGAAAGTCATGATCTTCCCCTGTGGCTTTAGTGTAGTTTCCACATAACCACAAAGGGATTGTAAGGAAGATGGCACCTCCACATTTGAATAATCGAGTACTTCATCACCCTGTTTAAAGAAATAAAGCAAAATAAATTGTTGTGGTAATTCATTAAAAACGACGGCTTAAATTAAACAACGTCGTCTGATTATAATTTAAACGACGGTAATTAAATACCGTCGTTTTAGATTATTTATTACGTCGTAGAAAATAAATTCCGACGTCTAATGTTAAAACAAACGACGGTTTAAAGTAAAATATTGACGTCTGAAATGTGAAAAACAAATTAAAAAGGCAAAGTTATGAGAATATACCTCCTCGTCATGCTTTTCTTCATCTTGTTTTTCTTCTTTCTTCTCTTCAACATTTGTGTCTTCCTCTTTGCCTTCATCTTTATTCTCTTTTTCTTCTTCCTTCTTCCCTTCATCAATTGTTTCTCCCATCTTCTGTTCATCTTTATTTTCTTCTCTCTTCTCTTCATCTTGATTATCTAAAGCCCCAGATTTCTGTTTTAAATAATAAAGAAATATATATATATATAAGACAGATTGTACAGAGAGTAAAAAAATTAAACCAAAACGTCGTGGTAAGGCATAACATAAGACGGTATGTAAGAATTATGGACGTCTTAAAATTATTAAACGATGGTAAATAATAAACGTCGTGGTAATTTTATATCACGTCGTTGAGGACAAAAACCGTCGTCTAAAAGCCACAAAGTACGACGTCTAATGGCGTGTAAAACAAGTAAACTAAATACGACGTAATATTTAAATAAACACGACGGGTTATTTACAAAATCGTCGTGGTATGGTTTTAAAACGACGGGTTTATTCATAATAACGACGTCTAATGTTAAAAAAAAACAGGGAATTCAAAGTTCAGTTATGTTACCGTTTGTTCTTGCTTTCCCCATTTCAGATATCATCCTCTAAATGTAGGGATCTCACTTCAGCCCCAGAACAGCTTGCTTTATCAGACATTGGATTCATGGGACTTGTTTTCGGTTTAAGCATGCTTGGATCAAAATTGGGGATGAGTTGGGAAAGCTGACTTAGTAAATGTTCCCTCTCAGCCTCTACTAATTGTTTGGTTCTAGCTTCCATCTTCTTAGTCTCTTCTTGAAGGACAATTCTTACACTTTCCTTCAATTGATCAGCAAACTTCACCCTTTGTGGTCTAGGTAAATTGAAGAATTGCCTAGGGGAAATCCCAGCACCTACCCCTCTTACTCTCCCTGGATGCTCGGGACCCAAAGCCATGGTCAACACATCATTACGCGATTATACTCAGATGCCTTCAGCCACTTGTTTTTGCAAGTCATCCTAAAACAAAGACAAAAAAAAAAGTCAGCACACGACGGTTATTTATAAACAAACGACGCATTATATAATTTCACACGACGGACCAATATAGAAATCGACGTTATAATATCTTTATAACGACGTTAATTAAAACCGACGTGGTTAGTTTCTTAAAACGACGCAATAAATAAACCACCGACGTCTTATGCTGTAATTACAGAAAACAGAGTTGTGATTTCAGATTTAGATATTTCACGACGTTTTTGAAAACATTTCGACGTAGTAATAACATTAACACGACGGAAAACATTAACCACCGACGTCTTATGCTATAATTACAGAAAGAGTTGTGATTCCAGATTTATATCTTTCACGACGTTTTTAAAATATTTCGACGTAGTAAAATCATTCACACGACGGAAAAAATATAATATAAGACGTAGTAAGAATTCTACACAGTAATATAAAAATTTAAAACAGAGTGTGTAGGCTTACAATTAATTTTGCTTTCTCTGCCACCTTTGGATCCGGGATGTTACCAAGTTTGTCCTGTCTAGCTTTCTTCCATAAGGTAGATCGATCAATTTCTACCCCAGGCATGGTTTCCTCCAATTGATCCTCCAAACCAGCATATCCTTTTCGAGACAATCGATGATTGTACTCAAGTTTCTCCCTAATCTATGCATGTTGAGAATGCACAGACTCAAAGTCTTTGGATAACCTTGAAGCTACAAAGGCATCCCATTCTCGCTTTCTCTATGAATTTATATACTGCAGGGGGTTGGCTTAATTTCTCCCTCTCATTGATGTATGGAAGGATATAATGCCTCGTCAGTGTAGACTTGAAATCCTTCCATTTCTTGGCAGCAGAAGATAACACCGAGGTCTTGCCCCCTTGACCTACCACAAAAGCCATGTCAACGGCTTCCCAAATCTGCTCCTTTATATCATTGGGGATGTCAGCCCATTTCTTGTCCACAAGTGGGACTCTGGAGCGTGCCAACACACCAATGTAGGATGCATCTCAGTATGTGCAGGGCCACATCCTTTCCCCCTTTTATTGTACTCAACAACTGGCTTGATTTTCTGCAATTTTCTCTTCACAACACGAGGCATTGTGCTCATACCTCGACCTGACTTTGAATCCTCAGAAATTGTTGTCGTGCTGCTTGGTTCTTTCTCAGCAGATGAAACAAACTTCATCTTCTTCAAGGGCTTGTCTTGAGGAGTTACCATTCCAAGCTCCTTACCTCCATTTTTTTTGGAGCCAGAGTACTTACTTTGGTCTTGAGAAACCATGGTTACAGAATAAACAAACCTGCAAGTGAAAATATTTTGTGAAAAAATTAGAACACAAACGACGGTTATTTATAAACTACGACGTATGATAAGATTTTACACGACGTAATAACATAACATCAGACGTAATAAATGATTAAAGAAGAACAATATAAATGTTTAAACAACGACGAAAAAATATTAAATAAGACGTAATAAGAACTTATTACGTCGATATTTACACGACGTCGTGATATTCATATTAACACGGCGTAAATATTAATATAACGTCGTGTTATGTATATTCACACGACGTGAATAATAAGCTACCGTCGTATTTATAAGAAACCAAAAACATTTTTCTTTCTTTGTGAATGTTTGATTGCAGGTTTCATTTCTCTGAAACATGGTTTTTGTTTTTCCTAATTTGATAAAATACAAAGAAAAAAAGCTTTCTCATCTTTTTATAGACGACGGTATCTTATTATAACGTCGTGGTATGAACATTCACACGGCGTCAATAATAAGATACCGTCGTCTATATAAGATACCAAACCCTACTTTCTTTGTCTCTGTATTTTATCATATTAGGAAAAACGAAAACCATGGTTCAGAGAAATCAAACCTGCAACTAAACAAGCAAATAAAAAATTGAATGTCATTTTAAAAACAACTTAGATCAATTTTAAGACGACGCTAGGACGACTGACGACCCGTCGTGGTCTACGTATTTAACCACGTAAATAAAAAGCTACCGTCGTCTTATTTAGTTGGGTTAGTTATGTTCAAAGTTCAATCTTTCCCTCTCTGTCTGTGTATTTTATCAAACTTGGAAACAAAAAAATGATTTTCGCCAGAAAAAAGGTAAAAAGATTTTCAAAACAAAAACAGTATGAGCATGCAATATAGCAACAAAAATAGTGAGAAATGAAAGCTTACCTTTTGCGTGCAATGAAAGCTTTCTCTCGGATTTTGGTGTTTAAGTTCAGAGGCGACGATGAAGACAAGAGGAAGACGATGAGATACTCTGACAGTGCTCGACAAGGAAAAAGACGAAAAGTTTTCTCTGGGAGATTGAAATGTTTTCTCGGGTTTGGAAACAGTGCATGTGTAAGTCGGTAGACGAAAAGTTGTATATGTATACAAACCGTTTCATAGTAATAAGACGGCGGTTTACATAGAACCACGACGTATTAATAGACAAACTACGACGCTAATTTGAACTTATGACGTGGTACATAAATACGACCGTAGTGTTGTAGGTACCGCCGTAGTAAACTCCTAAATAAAAGTCGATAACTCAATATCTCGCGTCATGGTTGAAATATTTAACACGACGGTTGTTTTAAAGTTACGACGTTTATTTTTATAATATACGTCGTTTTATTGTAATATACCGACGTGGATAACACTAAACTAAAACGACGTATTATTTTTCCGACGACGTGGATTCGTTTTTAAACGTCGTTATGTGTAATATAACCGACGTGGATTTTATTTTTTTTATTATAAATATAATTCTTTTCCCCTTTTTCTTATAGTGTATTTTTCAAAAACAGTGCCTTATAGATATAGTTTTTTTTCCCGAGGAAATTAATGTTCTAGAATTTGTAAAGTTTCTTTTCTAGGTGACTGATTTAAATCAAATAAAAATATAAAACAACGACTGTTTTTGTTATACCGTCGTCGTTTCTTGTCGTTTTAAGTAAGAATAAAACGACGTAATATATTTGTTACCGACGAGAATTGTTTTTTTTAAACGTCGTTATGTGTAATATAACCGACGTGGATTTGGTTTTTTAATTATAAATAGGGTTTTTTTCCACGGGTTCTTTCAGTTTTAGTATTCGATTAGGGTTTCAACTTCTTCTTGCCCCTTTCTCTGTCTCACCTCATCTCTTGGGAAGTTTTAGGAGTCAATTGTTTGGATGTGAATGTGTGTGTGCGTTTGTGTAGATACACAAACGCACATACATCATTCACTTCCAAAAAATTGTCTCTCTGATTGCAAATCTGTGGCTGCCGTCATGAAATTTTAGGAGGCAATTGTTTGGATGTGAATGTGTGTGTGCGTTTGTGTAGATACACAAACGCACACACATCATTCACTTCCAAAAAATTGTCTCTCTGATTGCAAATCTGTGGCTGCCGTCGTGAAATTTTAGGAGGCAATTGTTTGGATGTTGATGTGTGCGTGCGTTTGTGTAGATACACAAACGCACACATATCATCAACTTCCAAAAATTGTCTCTCTGATACAAATCTGAGGCTGCCGTCGTCAAATTTCAGAGGCAATTTTTTGGATGTTAATGTGTATGTGCGTTTGTGTATCTCAAAGACACAAATACACATACATCATTAACCTCTAAAATATTGTCTTTCTGGTAAGATTATAATGAGCAACAGATCTGGAGTTCCATCTTGTAAGATTTCCTAACCCTTGTGATCTCAGAATAATCTGATTATGTCGGCGGTTTTCTATATAAACCGTCGTGGTTATTTCAATTCTTGTCGTTAGGTAGATCTACCGACGTAGGATAACAAAATCGAAGAAATAAATTTTTAAAAAATTCTTATTCAGACGACGGTTTAAATATAATTTATGACGTATAAAGTGGACAAATACGACGTTAAATTCTATAATACGTCGTTATATGAAAACCCCAACTTGGTAAGATTGAAAGATGTCGTCGTAGAAATACGAGAAAGACGTCGTTATATTTACCTTTGCCGTAGTTGTACATTAATTTAATACGGCGGTATTTTGTATTTTACCGCCGTGGATTTATTTGTAATTTTACGTCGCCTTATACGAAAACTTGGTCGTGTTAATTTCGGGTAAAAACGACGGCTTTTTTGAAACCGTCGTCTTTACTTTCTACGTCGGTCGGTTCATAACTTCCGCCGTTATTTGTTGGCTATGATTTTACCTCATGAAAATCCTATTTCAATAAGACGTCGGTTTTTAAATTAAGTACGTCGTGTTTTGGAACAGCCATTTGAAACTCCATTTTTAGTTGTCTAATGTGTTATTACTGGCGGTTTTATAAAACCGTCGTCTTTTAAAAACAACGACGGTTTTCACGTAGACCGTCGTGTTTTTGTGGTCGTCTTTTTCACTTTTTGTAGTAGTGAGATGAGTTGAACATTTAAGATGTGATCAAGTTTAATAAACTAAACACGTGAACATGATGAAAACCTACATTAATTTTTCAACCATGCATTATATATCTCGCTCAAGTGGCATTTTCGAGTGACTTTGCATGTTATATTATATATATATATATATAATATGACCTGTAAAACTTTCCATGGCTAGGGTTGAATTATCTCAACAGAACAAAGAAAAATAAGAGGTCTTGGCTCTAGGGTTGAATAATTTGACCTGTAATTTCCATGGCTAAGATTATTCAACAGAAAGAGACAGAAAGCAAGAAAAAGACAAAGCTCTCCTCCGTCCACAAATATTCCATTGATATTTGTCATCTCCATTGATATTTTATAAATATTATCGATATTTTAGACCTTAATTCACGAGCAGTGTCACTGCTTGATTGGCATATAATTAGTTGACCTCTTTAGTATGATTAAATTAGGAACTAATGTCATCTTTCTATTTATTTTTTTTCCAAACTGATTAAGACATAAATTGCTGGCGGCCCCGATTGATAATAGCATAAAAATAATTAAAAATTCATCCATCGCTAACTCACACCCTTAAAGTGGGAAATATATTATCATTAATAATCATGGGTGAGCATATTTAAATTGTGGACTGGAAGGGAGAAACAGACACAGAAAGGTTGAATCAGTCTCACTACCGACATTCCGAATCAATTCATGTTTTTATTTTTTTGCTGTATATGTATTTCCATTTAGACCCGGCAATTGTGCGGTCGTACACGGTAGACCAATCAATTTATTCAGTTAACGAATTTTCTAATTGTTGACCAATAATATGCTCGTGTTACAACTAGAAACTAATTTAATATGATTAATATGACCCAAAAAAAAAAGTAAACATGAGATCAACAGGTGCATGTATGTGTCATAATTGATAGACTTATTTTAATGGTGAATCTATGAGAGAGATAGTACACAAGTTGGTATCTAAAGATGGTCTCCCTAGTATCACCCTAACTGATAATTATACACAATCGTGAACGGAATATTATCCTCCAATAGCGTGAAGCACATGCAAAGATTCACAAAGTCACATATGAACAAGGACCATTTAACACACTAAAGTCTTCGTTTGAAAAAAATACACCCAAACAGAGACACACACTAAAGTCTTGTTTGTTGACTCTAGACCATTTAACACATCAGATGCCATCACCATCGCTACAACATTCAAGTCAAAAGCACATTTCTTCATATGAAAATTCGCCGGTTTTACGTTATTTTTAGGCCACCCATATAGCAACTTTATGGCTCGCTCATATAACAACTGTTTTTCCCTTCAAATTTATGAAACAAGCAACAGTCAACCTCACTCTGCTCAGACCTAGTAGCTTATCGCGTTCCATGACTCACTCATATTTTGAAACTTCTTGGCATAAACTTCTTGGCTGTTGGGTTGCTGGCTGTGCGGGCTTATCGCGTTATATATATATATATATGTTACCTCATTTTCTTATTGCCCTAGACATTTGTCACTCACTCTTTGCTGAAAACTAAGTGACTTAATTTCTAGAGCTAACAAATCACAGAGATTAAAAGAATGAAGTTTGGGAAGGAGTTCGTAACACAAATGGTGCCAGAATGGCAACAAGCATACATGGATTATGATTATCTAAAATCCTTCCTAAAAGAAATTCAACGCTTCAATCAAAGACACAAGCCTCCACCAGTAGATACCACACCCCGCAGTCGAAGGCTTAAATTGTACAGAGCCTTCAGTGGTCTCATGTCGCAAAGCCCGCACAGCAAGCAACCCAACAGCACATCCTCCACATCCCCTCCAGACATTGAAAGCCAAGCCATTCTTGTGAACTCTGTAAGACGTGATGGCTCCAAGAGCTACCAGACCACGTTTCTTATGGCTGCAGAGGAAGGGGGTGTGCAGGAGTCGGAGTATTTTACAAAGGTTGATGATGAGTTCAATAAAGTGGACAAGTTTTATAGGTCTAAGGTGGATGAGGTGATGAAGGAAGCTGCTGTGCTCAACAAGCAAATGGATGCTTTCATCGCGTTTCGCATCAAAGTGGAGAATCCGCAGAGGTCGTTCGATTGGTCAGGGGAGATGACTCGTCTTGCTTACGATATTGCTGCTTCAACAGCTGCATTGGCAGCTTCCACGCCCAGCGGAGTCAGAGCAAGCAGTAAGTAATGTTGTGCTTATTGTGATGATATGTGTATTTTCTGGGCTGATATTCTGCTTATGTCCAAAACTACGTTGTTTTTTCACGTGCAGGGCACGCAGCCATGGCTATGGATGTGATCGAAGAGAGTGGATCAAATAGCCAGGAGGAACATTCTGGTGATGAAGAAAAAGATGGAAAAAAGACTGAGAATGCTAAGACTCAAGAAAAGAAGGCAGAGAGCTTAAGAGGCGCTAGACCTTCGCCACTGGACATACTAAATCATGTGACAATGAATCACACAGTTGAGACTCCGGTTTCGACCATTAAAAGCTTCCTCCATGTGCCTCCACAGACAGAGCTCAAGTTCAGCAGAGAAAATCTGAAGAAAGTTGAAGAGCAGCTTAAGGGCGCTTTTATTGAATTTTACCGGAAACTTCGGCTTCTAAAGAGCTATAGGTAAGTTGAAGAGCAGTTCGGTTGTTTTTTTTTCCTCCTATTTTTCTTTCTTTTATCTGTGTAGCTAATTAATTTTTGTTTTTTCCCATGAATGAAACAGCTTCTTGAATACGTTGGCTTTTTCAAAAATCATGAAAAAATATGATAAGGTATTTCTCAACACCAGAAATTCCTGAAAAAATGTTTGCTATTACATGTTATTAGTAAAATCTTTGTCAGTATTTCATTTGGTCTGTATTACTTTTGCAGATTACTTCAAGAGATACATCAAAATCTTACATGAATATGGTGGATAACTCCTACCTTGGTAGCTCTGACGAGGTGAGAATTCTTCATGCATCATGCTAAAGAGAAGAAAGATAAAACAATTTAAACCTCAAATCTTTCTATGACGATGTTGAAATATAATGAATTTCTGTTCTGATATGGCACTTGCCACCACTGCAGATTACCAAGCTTATGGAGAGGGTTGAAACTACATTCATAAATTATTTCTCAAACTCAAATCGCAGAAAAGGAATGGTCGTCTTGAGGCCAAAAACAAAGATAGAAAGACATAGGATAACATTTGCCATGGGTAAGGCCTCTAGCTAAATCAGTAGAGTTAAATTTTTTACACTGAACAAGGACAGTTTTGGTATCAATTTTCTCCCCTTGAATCTGTTTATTGGAAATCTTTAGGTTGCTTTGCTGGCTGCACAGCTGCTCTTATATTAGCACTTATTTTGATGGTGCGTGCTCGCAATATTAACAATGCCAACAATCCTGAATTTGACAAAGGAAAACCCAGTACATGGATAACATGTTTCCCTTATACAGGTACTTATAATTAGGCCTTTGCTCTACTACTCTTCTTCCCAAGTTTCCAACCAAAAATAGTACTCAATTCTCTCGACATGTTAAACTTTCTTGCAGCTTGTTTGGATTCATTTTTCTGCACATGTTTATGTATGCTGGCAACATATACTTTGGAGGCGGTTCAGAGTCAATTACTCTTTCATATTTGGTTTCAAGCAAGGAACTGAGTTGGGCTACAGAGAGGTTCTTCTTCTCAGTTTTGGTCTGGCAGTGCTAGCACTTGCTTCTGTGCTCTCAAATCTTGACATGGAGATGGACCCCAAAACCAAAGATTACAAAGCACTAACCGAACTTCTCCCTCTCTTCTTGGTTTTGGTAAGATCATAAATTCAACCATTTCATTTTAGCAGCTGCATTGGTCTAGGATCATAAACTGAACTAAATTCTTTTTATGCAGCTTGTAGTTTTGATATTATTATGCCCCTTCAACCTCATATATCGTTCAAGTCGCTACTTCTTCCTCGTTTGTCTGTTTCACTGTATCTGTGCTCCTCTGTATAAGGTAATTAAAGTCAATTTAAGACACTTTTTTTCTTCTTCTTCTTCTTCGAAGTGAAACTGAATGAACTTAGTTGGATGGTCTAATAATCTGGAAATTTTGCTTCTTTTTCAGGTCACACTCCCGGATTTCTTCTTGGCAGATCAGTTAACTAGCCAGGTCAGTAAAATGATCCTACTAAGTCCTAAATCACCATTGCAGTCGTATTATTTTCCTGTTTTTCTTCTCTCTGTTTGAAAAAACTGAGTGTCAATAAATTGTTTTCTTGTAGGTGCAAGCCATTAGAAGTCTGCAATTCTACGTTTGCTATTATGGTTGGGGAGACTACAAACTCAGACAAAACACTTGCAAATCACAAGATGTCTTCAACACTTTCACTTTCATTGTTGCTTGTATTCCGTATTGGTCTCGTCTCCTTCAGGTACACAGCTTATCCCTTCTTTTCTTGCAAATGTCCACATAAGCTTCATTATCCGCCACAGCCAGACACTTAGAATTGTTTGCTGTTCCATTTTCTTGCAGTGCCTCCGCCGTTTGGTTGAAGAGAAAGATCCCATGCAAGGTTACAATGGGCTGAAATATTTCTTTACAATAGTAGCCGTTAGCATGAGGACAGCATACAATCTAGAGAGTCTTAAAAATGAGGTGAACTGGAAAATTCTTGCTGGGGTTTTCTCAATTGTTGCAGCAATCTATGGAACATATTGGGATCTTGTTGTGGATTGGGGACTTCTGCAACGCAATTCCAAGAACCGCTGGTTAAGAGACAAACTCTTGATCCCTTACAAAAGTGTATATTTCGGAGCCATGGTGAGTATCGAGTAACGTTCTCTTGCCAAACTTATATATGCTTATATTGCAATGTTAAAAACACGTTCAGGCTAGAACCAACTTGATCAATTGCAGGTTGTGCTTAATATTTTCTGACTGATTTTTGGACAAAACAATGCAGGTGTTAAATGTGTTGCTGAGATTTGCCTGGTTGCAGACTGTTTTGAATTTCAATGTTTCTTTCATGCATACACAAACCATGATTGCGGTTGTGGCCAGCTTGGAGATAATCCGTCGTGGGATATGGAGTTTTTTCAGGTTGGAGAATGAGCATCTGAACAATGTTGGCCAGTACAGGGGGTTCAAGTCAGTGCCATTGCCCTTCAACTATTATGAAGACCATGGCAAACATGAGTAGCCAAAGAAATTACAATTTACGAAGAACGGAAATCAGAATCAGTGTTGGCCTTTTGTGAGGCAACAACAAGATGCAACCTTTGATTTTTGGAATGGTCTAAATGTTGCGAAATGCAAGCAAATGCACTGGGCTCGGAATCCTACGTGGAGACACTTCATAGCTTCATGTTCCTAATGTTTTGCTTCTAGTAGATTTTGGCCAAATTAATGCGCACAACGAAAGAATTTCCAATTCTCAGACCAAATATATATATTTTTCCAAATCATTCAATTACACTCTCATTGATTTTTATTCTTTAATTTCTTTAAAACTCCCAAAAAAAAAAACAATGGTCAATAAACACCCATTTCGGTTGCCAGATTATGAAATTTTAGAGACCAGATCAGCTCCTGCGTATCAGAAGAACTAGAAAGAAAATATAAAAAAATTATTCAAAAGAAATTTCTACTTGTATATGATGTGGTCAGAGTCCTTAAAAGAGAATGAGGCCAATTACTTTTTCTTATTTAAGAAATTTGGAAAACTGTGAAAGATAATATATTTGGTGATGTGAAGTGGTAGAAAAACTCGTTGGATGCATCATAGTTTGAGTAAAATATTCACACTAGGACTGTTATATAACGCACGTTGATTCGTAAAAGGCAAGTAAAAAACATAAAAGATTAGCCGCCAACATACGCCGAATGGCATAAATTATTTGACCCAATTATAAGAGGAAACTGTCCAGAAACTATGCACCGAAACTATTATATGACTAATACCTAATTTTTCTTTATTTAAACTGTTCGAACTTATCACTTAAGTATGGTCTAATTAAACATTGTCACGAAACATTTTTAATTAGGTGAACAAAATTTGGTGAACAAATATGAAAAATATAATGGTATCTTGTTTCTAATTGTGAAAGCAGAATATCATTTTTTTAAGTAAATGTGAAAGCATATTAGCTGGACATGTACGTTTTCATTTTTCAAACCATGCATTGCAATGCAGAGACAATCGATTGAGTTGCCAATATTATATATGTCAATGTCATGGTAGCTCAAGCGGCATTTTCGAGTGACCCCGCGACAAGACACATGCATGCAGATGGGGGCCTCTGCATATTAATATTGCCGCAGTCGTTCAAACAGAGAGAGACGAAACGTGTTACATACAAATTATAAACAAGGAAGAAAAGGTAAGGTCAAAGCTCTCCTCCGTACAAAAGCCACGGGGCCCCCACGTATAAATAAGGTACTGGTCAACTGCGACTGCTTCAACGACTACGGCAACCCCAAACAATTTTACTTTCTTGAAATTGACCAAAAAGGGCAGGGAAACAACAAAGAAAACCTTTGTTTAAAAAAAAAAATTAATAATAATTTAGGGGATGAAGCAACACTGGAGCTCACCCTGCTCGGCTATTTTGGCTGCCCAGCCTACTCTCTGTATTTAGAACGGAGACCTTATCGCCTTGAATGACTCACTCATATTTTGAAACTTCTTTGCATAAATTTTCAACCCAAAAACAAACAAGAGGATAAATATTTAATTGTAGATATATATATATATATATATATGTTACGTACGTCTTAGAAACCCAATTACCTCGTTGGCTCGTTGTCCTTGACATTTCTCACTCGCTCTTTGCTCTGCGCGGTTCCTGCAAAAGGAACCCAATTTAGCTAACTAAGCACCAATCTGAGGGGCTCTTTTCAGTTTTTTCATACTCAAAAAAGTTGCTGAAAACCAAGTGACTTAATTTCTAGAGCAAACAATTCGCAGAGCTTAAAAAAAATGAAGTTTGGGAAGGAGTTTGCAACACAAATGGTGCCAGAATGGCAGCAAGCATACATGGATTATGATTATCTAAAATCCCTCCTAAAAGAAATCCAACGCAGCAAGCAAAGACACAAGCCTCCACCAGCTGCCACCACACCGCGCAGTCACCGCCTAAAGCGAAGGCTCACATTGTACAGAGCCTTCAGTGGTCTCACGTCGCAAAGCCGTCACAACACCCCATCCTCCATATCCCCTGTCGACATCGAAAGCCAAGCCATTCTTGTGAACTCTGTGAGAAGTGATGGCTCCGAGAGCTACCAGACCACGTTTCTAATGGCTGCAGAGGAAGGGGGCGTGCAGGAGTTGGAGTATTTTAGAAAGGTTGATGATGAGTTCAATAAAGTGGACAAGTTTTATAGGTCAAAGGTGGATGAGGTGATGAAGGAAGCCGCTGTGCTCAACAAGCAAATGGATGCTTTCATCGCGTTTCGCATCAAAGTGGAGAACCCGCAGAGGCCGTTTGATTGGTCAGTGGAGATGACTCGTCTTGCTTCCGATGTTGCTGCTTCAACAGCCGCATTGGCAGCTTCCACTCCCCGTGGAGTCAGAGCAAGCAGTAAGTAATGTTGTGCTTGTTGTGATGATATGTGTATTTTCTGCGCTGATATTCTGCTTATGTCTAAAACTATGTCGTTGTATTGTGTGCAGGGCGCGCAGCCATGGCTATGGATGTGATCGAAGAGAGTGTATCAAATAGCCAGGAGGAACATTCTGGTGACGAAGAAAAAGATGGAAAAAAGACAGAGAATGTCAAGATTCAAGAAAAGAAGACAGAGAACTTAAGAGACACTAGACCTGCACCACTGGACATACTAAATTATGTGACAATGAATCACACTGTTGAGACTCCGCGTTCGACCATTAAAGGCTTCCTCAATGTGCCTCCACAGACAGAGCTCAAGTTCAGCAGAGATAATCTGAAGAAAGTTGAAGAACAGCTTAAAGGGGCTTTCATTGAATTTTACCGGAAACTTCGGCTTCTAAAGAGCTACGGGTAAGATCAAACTCGGGTACCTAGTTTGGTTGTTTTTTTATTTGTATCCGTGTTGCTAATTATTTTTTCCATGAATGAAACAGATTCTTGAATACGTTGGCTTTTTCAAAGATCATGAAGAAATATGACAAGGTATTTCCCCACCCAGTATAAGTTATAACTTTCAACACCATAAAATCCTGAAAGAATGTTTTCAATTAACTTCTATGCCAATATTTAGGTGATTGGTATGCATATAGAATGGAAGAATAAAAGAAATTTAAGCTTTTAGATCTCTTATCGGTAAAATATTCGTCAGTACGTATTTCCTTTGGTGGATAATTTTGGTCTGTATTACTTATGTTTTTAGCCCCATTACTTTTGCAGATTACTTCAAGAGATGCATCAAAACCTTACATGAATATGGTGGATAACTCCTACCTTGGCAGCTCTGAGGAGGTGAGAATTCTTCATGCGTAATGTTAAAGATTGGAAAGACAATTCAACCTTAAATCTTTCGAAGATATATGTTGAAAGGATTATGAATTTATGTTCGTAGTAAATAACATTGTTGCTTTGCCCAAATGTGCGAATTTTTGTCGAGATAGACCTCTTCTGGCGAATTTGTTGTCGGGATGGACTTACCCGGCTTATTTTTTACGGCAGAGACCTATCCCGGGGAATTTTTGTTAGGAAGACCTATTGCGGCAATTTGTCTAGTAGGCGAATTTTTTGTCGGAAGAATTTCTCTTACATGATCTGACATTCTTATGATTTTATTTGGAGGCTATCTGAAGCTTGGCACAGTAAATATTCGTAGTAAATAAAATTGTAGTTTTGCCCAAATGCCTAAAGTTCTTTCTAATCTGATATGGCACTTGCCACCGCTGCAGGTTACCAAGCTTATGGAGAGGGTTGAAACTACGTTCATCAAGCATTTCTCAAACTCAAATCGCAGAAAAGGAATGGCCGTCTTAAGGCCAAAAGCAAAGATAGAAAGACATAGGATAACATTTGCCATGGGTAAGGCCTCTAGCTAAATCAGTAGAGTTAAATTTTTTACACTGAACAAGGACAGTTTTGGTATCAATTTTCTCCCCTTGAATCTGTTTATTGGAAATCTTTAGGTTGCTTTGCTGGCTGCACAGCTGCTCTTATATTAGCACTTATTTTGATGGTGCGTGCTCGCAATATTAACAATGCCAACAATCCTGAATTTGACAAAGGAAAAACCCAGTACATGGATAACATGTTTCCCTTATACAGGTACTTATAATTAGGCCTTTGCTCTACTACTCTTCTTCCCACGTTTCCAACCAAAAAATAGTACTCAATTCGTTCGACATGTTAAACTTTCTTGCAGCTTGTTTGGATTCATTTTTCTGCACATGCTTATGTATGCCGGCAACATATACTTTTGGAGGCGGTTCAGAGTCAATTACTCTTTCATATTTGGTTTCAAGCAAGGAACTGAGTTGGGCTACAGAGAGGTTCTTCTTCTCAGTTTTGGTCTGGCAGTGCTAGCACTTGCTTCTGTGCTCTCAAATCTTGACATGGAGATGGACCCCAAAACCAAAGATTACAAAGCACTAACCGAACTTCTCCCTCTCTTCTTGGTTTTGGTAAGATCATAAATTCAACCATTTCATTTTAGCAGCTGCATTGGTCTAGGATCATAAACTGAACTAAATTCTTTTTATGCAGCTTGTAGTTTTGATATTATTATGCCCCTTCAACCTCATATATCGTTCAAGTCGCTACTTCTTCCTCGTTTGTCTGTTTCACTGTATCTGTGCTCCTCTGTATAAGGTAATTAAAGTCAATTTAAGACACTTTTTTTTTCTTCTTCTTCGAAGTGAAACTGAATGAACTTAGTTGGATGGTCTAATTATCTGAAAATTTTGCTTCTTTTTCAGGTCACACTCCCGGATTTCTTCTTGGCAGATCAGTTAACTAGCCAGGTCAGTAAAATGATCCTACTAAGTCCTAAATCACCATTGCAGTCGTATTATTTTCCTGTTTTTCTTCTCTCTGTTTGAAAAAACTGAGTGTCAATAAATTGTTTTCTTGTAGGTGCAAGCCATTAGAAGTCTGCAATTCTACGTTTGCTATTATGGTTGGGGAGACTACAAACTCAGACAAAACACTTGCAAATCACAAGATGTCTTCAACACTTTCACTTTCATTGTTGCTTGTATTCCGTATTGGTCTCGTCTCCTTCAGGTACACAGCTTATCCCTTCTTTTCTTGCAAATGTCCACATAAGCTTCATTATCCGCCACAGCCAGACACTTAGAATTGTTTGCTGTTCCATTTTCTTGCAGTGCCTCCGCCGTTTGGTTGAAGAGAAAGATCCCATGCAAGGTTACAATGGGCTGAAATATTTCTTTACAATAGTAGCCGTTAGCATGAGGACAGCATACAATCTAGAGAGTCTTAAAAATGAAGTGAACTGGAAAATTCTTGCTGGGGTTTTCTCAATTGTTGCAGCAATCTATGGAACATATTGGGATCTTGTTGTGGATTGGGGACTTCTGCAACGTAATTCCAAGAACCACTGGTTAAGAGACAAACTCTTGATCCCTTACAAAAGTGTATATTTCGGAGCCATGGTGAGTACTAGCTATATCGAGTAACGTTCTCTTGTCAAACTTAGTACTAGCTATATCGAGTAACGTTCTCTTGTCAAACTTATATATGCTTATATTGCAATGTGAAACACGCCTTCAGGCAAGAACCAACTTGATCAATTGCAGGTTGTGCTTAATTAGTATTTTCTGACTATTTTTGGACAAAAAAATGCAGGTGTTGAATGTGTTGCTGAGATTTGCCTGGTTGCAAACTGTTTTGAATTTCAATGTTTCTTTCATGCATGGACAAACAATGGTTGCGGTTGTGGCCAGCTTGGAAATAATCCGTCGTGGGATATGGAGTTTTTTCAGGTTGGAGAATGAGCATCTGAACAATGTTGGCAAGTACAGGGCGTTCAAGTCAGTGCCATTGCCCTTCAACTATGATGAAGACCAAGGAAAGCATGAGTAATCAAAGAAACTACAATTTACAAAGAATGGAAATCAGAATCAGTGTTGGCCTTTTGGGAGGCAAGAAGTCGCAACCTTTGATTTTTCATTTTTTCCCCCCTTGTTTTTTGAGATATTTATATACTCATTCTTAGCACAAGTGATTTAGATAAACCCTACATCAATTTCCATAAACAAACTAAAAAAAAACCCAAAAAATGACAGCTAGCCTTATTGAATTTAATTTTTATTATTAAATTATTTTGATGCCCTATTAAGTGTTTTGAGTTTTATTATGTGGTTTTGGGGTTGAGTTTGTTTTAAGAAATCGATGACAATTGTAATTTATAAGAAGTTAGAAGCTTCTTGGTTATGTTATAAATGAGTTTTGTATGTGTTTTTAAAGTCCATTTCATATGAGTTTTTTTTATTTATAATTTAGCCCCTTATATTGGGTATAATAGTGAATCTTCCTTATTTTTTAAAATTATTTATTAATCAATGCAGTTGCATTTGTATTTCTTTTAGTCTTGTTTTTTTTTTAATAATGCTACTCTTACCACATTTGTATACCACATCCCTATACCATCTTATGATGAGCAATTAAAATTATTTAATATTTTCTTTTAGTCTTTTTTTTTTTCGGTTTGGGAAAATCGTAAATGCCAATTGGGTATTGACCTTATCTAAAAAAATTTGATAGTTGACCTTATCTAGAATTAGAATAGTTCCAACCTCCGTGTCGTAAACTTCCATATATACAATTTCATATGAACACGAACCAGAGAAGTTTTTTTTTTTTTTTTTGGTCTGAAAGAACCAGAGAAGTTTTGTTCAGGATTAAAAACAAACAAGGCAATTCCATATGAGCCTATGCTCATTGGGTATTGCCAAAAATCAGGACATACTTGTTCTTTTTTTGTTGCATCTTAATGATTTACCTGGCATGCCTAAACCGTCTTCTTCCCCATCACCGAAGGCTAGCAGTGCAGAATTGTGGAAGCTCTCAAAACTGCAGATTACACTCTGATCTGGTGCATGATGAGAGGCAGATTGTATCATGTTCAGTCATCCTTTTCTGCGTCCTCATCGTAGTAACTGAAAGGAAGAGGGACGGACTTGAAAGCGCGGTACTCGCCTACATTGTTTAGGTGTTCGTTCTCTAATCTGATTGAATTGTACACGTTAATTGGTCAAGGCTTTCCCAAAATATACGTTTCAAAACTGTAGAAAGTCTCAATGTTGAATTTCATGAGGAAAAAAATACCTGAAGAAGCTCCAGATGCCACGACGAATGACCTCTAGGAACGCGATGATGGTTGATATTGTCATTTTATGAACGGTACTCAGTTTAAATTCCAACACCAACTGCATCCAAGCAAGTCGCAATACTACATTCAAGATCTGAAATGGATTCCCATAAGCATATTGAATTAATAGCAGAAACTGTAACATAAAACCACGTCACTCTAGAATTCATCAGTCACTTGCATTACCATGGCTGCAAAGTATATGATCTTGTGTGAAACTAGAAGTCTATCTCTCAAATACTTGTTCTTCGATTTTGTTCGTAGAAGGCCCCAGTCTACTACAATGTCCCAATACATATTCATTGTGGTTGCAACGGCCGAGCATATCAAAGCCAACAACATCCAGGATGTCTTTCCCTTTTTTAGTTCATAAGCAGTTCTTATAATAACTGCAACAATTGTTGAGAAGTATTTTAAACCATTGCACATGTGCTTCACATCCTTTTCTTCACAAAATCTACGTATGCACTGCAAGACAACATATGCTATCTGTCAGAAGAGGAGATTTTTCAATGATTAGTATGAAAACTGTAAGCTAAAATATTTCCATCATGGACAAAAGTAGCACACGCCTCAGAACATACTAGATGGTAAAAATGTAATGAGACCTGTAGGAAGCGCATCCAAAATGGTATGACAGCAATAATGAAATATAAAGTATTGTAGACACCATGACTATGGCACTTGCTTTGCCTCCTTGAGTATTCTCCCAAACCGTAGTAGCAAATGTATAACACAAAACTCCTTAAGGCTTGCACCTGAGACCAAACAGAATCAAAGATCTCAGTAAAAACTGCGTCATAAGTTATTACTAATTGAAGCCAATAAAGGTACAAGGAAGCTTTAAAACCTGGCTAGTAAGCTGGTCTGCCAAGAAAAAGTCTGGAAATGTCTCCTGCAAAAAAAAAGGGTAAGACTTAGTTATATTTAGCTCCATTGTCTACTTATTTCTATTTGGATTGTTTCCCCATGCATTACCGGGTAAAGAGGGGCACATATGCAGCGGAATAAGCACCAAATGAAGAAGAAACGACTTGAACGGTATATGATGTTGAAAGGGCAGAAGGTGATGGCAAGGACTAACTGCAGAGAGAAAGGTAACACTGTAATTTGCACAAACTAAGGAAGTTTTAAAACAAAGGCACCAGGCTTTACTTCAGTTTAAAAAAAAGATTACACAGCAGAAATAAATTTTGAAAATCAAGCTTAAAGGATTCCACAAAGAAAACTTCAGCTATTTTTAAAAATCTTACAATAAGTAAGCCCAAAGGAACCAATTCAGTGAGTGTCTTGTATTTTTCAGCACTTGAGTCCATGTCCAAGTGTAAGTTTGCCAGGAGACCACCCAATGCAAGTACTGCAAGACCAGAGCTAAGGAGGAAAACTTCTCGGTAACCCAACTCAGTTCCTTTCTTGAAACCAAATATAAAGGCATAGTTGACTCGATAACGCCTCCAGAAGTATATATCTGCTGCATACATGAGCATGTGTAGAGTGATGTATCCAAATAAACTGCAAGGAAACCCACTTACGTTACGTGTTAGAGAAAATACAGGTCAAATGAATAGTAAAACTTTTCATAGTAGAATACCAGAGGGCTATTGATTACCTGTAGAGTGGGAAAATATTTTCCATGTATTGTGCACCCTCCTCCTTATCCATTAGTTTTCGAGCTTCTATTCTTAATATAATAGAAACCATTAGTGCAATTGAGCAACCACAAAAGAAACCTGAAAGTCAAAATAAAATAGGAATTAATTAGCGACGCTGATAGAAATCCTCCTTTTCATACTTAAATTACTTGCATAAAGCACTGGAAAAACATGTTGCGCAGTCATCATTGTATAAAATGGTTGATCAAAAAGGTTAATTGGCATTACCAATACTTACCAGAGAAAAATGTTACAGCATGCTTTTCTCTTTTTGCTTTTGGTCTCAATGACTTCATACCTTCCCTGCGATTTGAGTTTGAAAAGTTTTGTATGAAGGTAGCCTCCGCCCTCTCCAAGAGGTTAGTAACCTATAAATAAATGTAATGCAACAGTAACTGAATAGAAGATATTCATAAAACAATTGCATATATTGAATTATGAATGCTGAAATGATTAACAACAGAAGATCAGCAAATACATACGACAAACCTCATCAGAACTGCCAAGGTAGGAGTTATCGACTATTAGCATGTATGATCTGGCTGCTCCCCTTGATGTGATCTGTGGTTATTAGAATGGATTTTTCATCAGAATACTTTGTTTCAAGAGGATATACGCAGAATTCTGACACAATTAGGTTTGAAGTGCATGTCTTACCTTCTCGTACTTTTTCATAATCTTCGAAAATGCTGAGAGGTTCATAAAACTGGTTCATCCATTTGCAAAAGTATAAGTACATAATACTTGGACAACCCAAACAAAGGCAAGAAAATGTATGCAAAGTGGAAGGCATGCTGACACAATAACTTTTTATCACCTGTAGTGCTTAAGCAGTTGAAGCTTATGGTAAAATTGAATGAACACAGCTCTTAGTCGTTCTTCCACTCTCTTCAGCTCCTCTTTACCAAAGCTCAACTCTTCTTCTCTGGAGTCTTTAAAAACACCTTTTATGGTTGATATTGGAGATTCAAGTGTATTCTTAATCTTCACATGCTCAAGAACCTCCAGAGGATCTTCTTTGTAGTCATAGATATTCAACACCTCTCTGTCATCACTACCAGGATTTTTTATATGGGTTGGATTGACTTCTGAAGCACCGGGGCTCGGTTCTCGCTGATGCTGCTCATTTTCAGATGTCAAATCCATAGGCTCATTTCCTGCACATTTGGCAGGAAATTTTAATTTGTAATAATTAACTAGATGATCTCCTTGACAAATATTTTACTGTGATCATCAACCAGAACTTCATAATTAACCACTCCTGATTAAGTGTTAATCCCAAGGAAAACCATCCAGTTTCAGTGATTAAGTGTTATATTTTCACAGCTTGCAAGTCTTCTATCCAGCATATACATGCATATATAGCACAAAATGATCTTACTTCTGCATTTACCTGAAGCGTCAGCTGCACTTGACTTATTACTTGTCAGCGGCACTGCAGAATTCCTATGTCTCTTTGAATTCGAACCATATTGTTTTGGATTCTTCACCTTAATCCTGAGTGCAACCAAAGCCTCCATTTGTTTATCCAAATGATTTGCTTCTTGCTTCACCTCCTCCACCTTGTCCTTGTAAAAAGCATTGACCTTGTTGAGCTCTTCGTCGAGTTTTCTGAAGAATGCTACCTCAATTTCTCCACCCTCTTCAGACTGCCTCAGGAACTTGGTCTTGTAAAACTGCCTGCAACCATCTCCGTGCAATGTGTTGACATCTATCACTTGGTCCTCGATATCTCCATTAGTGTTCTGGAGACTGCTAATTTGTAGCTCTATTCCACTGATGATTCTGTTAGGAGGAGGAGCACCAGCAGCAGCAATTTTGTGGTCTAATAAGTCTCTAGAGTGCTTCCTCTGCTTGTATTCTCTGAGCTCCCTTAGTATCCTCTTGAGACCATTATAATCCATGTAGGCTTCTGCCCACTCAGGCACCATTTTCTTCTTGAACTCTTTCCCGAATTTCATCTTTCTTGATGGTTGATTGCAGAAGTGCTTATGTTACAGAAAAATAAAAGCTCTTCTGAACTAACAGAGCAAATCTTCATGAAGCAGATAAAGCAGAACATTGACAAAATGGAGTCAAGCAAAAAAACCCAATGAGAGAATGAACTCAATAAAATCTCATTAGTTAATTCACTGCAGTAATTTGTTTATAATTTACACGTGCACCCACATAGAGCGAGTCAAATCATCAAGTACCAAAGAAGTTGATGAAGAAAGTGAGAGTAAAATTAATAAAGTAATGTTAAATATAACTTTGCTTTTCATTTACTTAAACCCCAACTAAGAATTAATGCAGGCAGATGGGTTTTTCTCTGAGACCCATCTACGAAACCGCCATTTCCCCACCTCTTTCTTATGCAGAAAATAAAAGTAAAGAACACATTACATGCAGGCCCGTGACACAGCAGAATGCGAAAAAGAAACAGTTTCTACACGCGTCATCACCGTAACCATTGGAGAGTTGGGTGGCTTGCTCTTGAAAAGCAGCAGCCTGTATTTATTTTTGTTGCATTGTAATTTTGTATGTGAAGCGGTCTGGTGATGTGCCCCCTCGGGATTACGCACATGCAATTTTGCAAGGAGATGCTCCCTCGTCAGCGTCAGCGTCAGCCTTCAGCCTCAGCCTCAGCATTGCGTGTTTTATGTTGGTAAAAATAAAAGATAAAATAATGCCCAAAATCCAGGGGATGTTGATGCGGGTGATGTTTCCCTCCGCCGCCGTTCTTTAGCACCGCCATTCGTTATTCAGCCAACTTAAGCTTGGGCTTTTTGGGCTTTGACTCCATGACTTCATCGTTTTTGTCTTGTCTTCTGAACCTCTCCACTGGGCTGGGATGATCCAACTCATACCATTCTGGGCTGGGATGCTCCAGCCCATACTGTTCTCTGTTTATTTTTCTTGGGCTTTGCATCCATTCTAGGTTTTTGTTTTTTGGTCTGAAACATCCATTCTAGGTTATGCATCATCAAAATATATTTTCTTATGATTAAACGATATTGGGAGAGGGCAAAATGAAGATAAACGTAACTTACTTAAATGAAACTTGAGATAAACTTACATGCATCACTACCGTTGTATGCATGCAACGCATGCCTCAGATTTATTGTGATACATATACTATCATTTAATTGCACACATAACCATGAATGCTATGCATTCGGAAATTGAAAGGTGTGATCGTTACATTACCATGCAGTGATGTGACAGTCAAACTTAAGAATTATTTCGGACTTAAAATATGATATTAATATATAGATATACATATTATAATACAAATGAATTAATAACATCACATGTTGGTAATCTGATATAATCTCCAATAAATTACAACGGTTGAGGAAGTGAATGAGTCAACAACACGCAGTTATTAACAAATCTATTTAAGATTATATTAATTGAATGTGTTTCAATAAATGTAACACTTGGAATCCGACCTAACTAATCGAATAGAATGATTGACTTAGTAATTTAGGTTTTGTGTTGGTTTCTCGTTAGATCATAACAATGATATTTTAGATGGCATCACATAAATTATGCATATATTTGAGAAGATCTTCTGCCATAATAAGAATTTACTTTGATATCAGCATTTTCCTCTTTGATTATTTTCGAGTTCAAGGCCCAAAGCCAAAATAAAATGATTGCAGTATTTTGCATTCGTTATGTGGAAAGAGTATTGTTTTTTGTTAAATATTTTCGGCAGAAAAATTCAAAAATATTGACTTTTATTGGCACAGAAAATTCAAATGAAACTACCTGCGGCTGGGCTCTGCCTAAGGAGAATGAAATGTGCCAGACTGCCACGTTTGGTGTGTTGAAGACGAAACGAAACCCGCTCTTTTCTAACCCCCGAAACAGTCTTCCGAGTCCAAACTCCCTCCTCCTCCTCCTGCTCCTCAACAACAAACACATCACAACACAGCTCCAGGAGCAGGAGGCGAATATCACCCTATAACACCATCTTAGCCACTCTGGTCACCCCATTGAAATACGGGCTAATTACTACAATGAATTTGATGAAGATATTGGCGGCTCTTTTGGTCTCTCTCCCTGTTCTGGTCACCCTCTCTCTCGTCCTTCGCAGCCCACCTCCAGATCGGATCAAAGGCTTCGCAGACGCCAGAGTTATACAAAGACTCACTCCTAACGACACCTCTTCGTCCAACTCCGGTAACCATATTCAAATTCTCAATATCCTTCAACTGTTTGACTTTTTTTTTTCTGCGTTTGGCGGCTGAGAAAAAAAATGTAAGAGAAGAAATAACAAAATCTCATACGTTGATTTTTCATTATCTGTTTTCTACATGCAATATTTATAATTTGGTTCTGCTGTTGAAAGTGGGTTACGATCAAAATTCCATCTTTTTAGCCATTTCACTCTCATTTTGTTTGTTTTCTGGTTTTACAATTACGATGTGCAGAAGATGGTTTTTCTGACCACACCCAGATGCCCAAAGACACGCTACACGATGGACTAATTGCTCCTGGGTTCGATGAAGGCTCTTGCCTGAGTAGGTACCAATCCAATTTATACCGAAAAATTTCACCCCACAAACCATCTTCTTATCTTCTCTCTAGACTACGAAATTATGAACATCTTCATAAAAAATGTGGACCCCGTACCAAATCCTACAAAGCAGCAATGGCACAATTCAAGTCTAGTGATCAGGGCAACAGTAGTGTTGGTGGTTCAACAGAGTGTAAGTATGTGGTTTGGATATCCTACAGTGGCTTGGGGAACAAGATACTGACCATAACCTCTGCTTTCCTCTATGCTCTGCTCACAAACAGAGTCCTACTTGTTGACCCTGGGAAGGACATGGCTGATCTCTTCTGTGAACCATTTCCTGAACACTCATGGTTGCTCTCTAAAGACTTCTCCATTAAAGAAAAATTCAACAAATTTGATCAGAAATCTCCTCATTGTTATGGGAACATGTTGAAAAACAAGAAAAACACTTCATCAGAATTAGTGCCATCATTTCTCTATCTCCATCTGGCTCATGATTATGATGAGCAAGATAAGCTTTTTTTCTGTGATGAACATCAAACTCTTACTGGGAAAGTCCCTTGGTTGATAATGAGAACAGATAACTACTTTGTCCCATCACTTTTCTTGATGCCCTCTTTTGAGCAAGAACTTGAAAAGTTGTTCCCAGAGAAGGAAACTGTTTTCCACCACTTGGGTAGGTATCTTTTCCACCCCTCAAATCATGTATGGGGGCTAATCACAAGGTACTATCAAGCTCACTTAGCAAAGGCAGATGAAAGGATTGGCATTCAAGTTAGAACTTTTGAGTCAGGCCCTAGCCCACTTCAGCATGTGATGAATCAAATTTATGCCTGTGTTTTCAAGGAGAAATTGCTGCCTCAAGTGGATAAGCAAAAACCCGCTGTCACAGCTCCATCGGGGATCCCAAAACTGAAATCGGTGCTAATTACTTCTTTAACCTCAGGATACTCTGAGAATATGAGGAATATGTACTGGGAACACCCAACTGTGAATGGGGACTTAATTGGGGTTTTTCAGCCGAGCCATGAAGGGCATCAGCAGACAGATAAGAATCTGCATGACAGAAAAGCTTGGGCTGAAATGTATCTCCTGAGTTTGTGTGATGTGTTGGTCACAAGTGCATGGTCAACGTTCGGATATGTGGCTCAAGGTCTTGGTGGCCTGAAGCCATGGATTCTGTACAAGCCTGAAAATCAAACAATGCCTAATCCGCCTTGCCATCAGGTCATGTCGATGGAGCCTTGTTTCCATGCTCCCCCATTTTATGACTGCAAAGCGAAGAGAGGGGTTGATACAGGTGCGCTTGTACCTCATGTGAGACATTGCGAGGATATGAGCTGGGGCCTTAAGCTAGTCAGTAGTCATGAATCTCATGATCAGTTGTAGCTGCTGTTTTTCTGGAATGTAATGCGACAAAGTCATTTTGTTTTGGATCAGATTGTTGATAGAGTTATGTGGTAGAATGACTTTGCTATTGAATGTAAATCAAGTATTCTTTACTTTGCACTGCCATTGTTGCTTGTTAGAAGAGAGCTGAATGCCTGGATATGGACTTAACTATGATTTAATGTACCGTATTGAATGTATGCTTTTCCCAGTGAAAGGCAGCTCATCCTTTTCATTTGCCATGTACCCATCAACATACCACTTCCAAAATTGAAACTACCACTTTAACTATCATGATACCAAATGAATCATAGAGTCATTATACACATGTTTCTTATGGATTGCATTTGATCATATCAGAAAACAGGAAATTATCATTTGCCTCGATCGAAAAATATAAATATTATTGAACAAAAACATGTTGCAATAGTCCCATCACTGCCATGGGAGAGAGAGAGAGAGAGAGAGAGGGAAAAAAGAGAGTAGGATTTCACACCAGTCGTTAAACATAATGCCCAAAATACAAACCAGTATCTAACTAGTAAACATCATTCATATGGCCAAAGTTCCGGACTTGCTCCGCCAGAAATCAAGGTCTTAATTCTTTCTGCCTTCGCACAAGATAATATGGTAGCCATGCCTGCAAAATTTCCCAAAACAACAAAATCAGCTAACTGTGTTGGCAGTGAGCACAATTAGAGTTCAACTTTAGGATATCTTTAAGCAGATAATCCAACAGTACATATCACTATACAATGTACATACTCAAAACAAGATCTATGGAGTGGCATGAATTACAAATTATTCTCCAAATGATAGCAGCCAACCACAATCAATAGGCAAACTGATGTGGCCTACAACATGGGTTATGCCCTATAATTGAATCCAATCCAATCTATTAACAACAGCACAGATATTGCTAATTAGCTATGCAAACAGGGCAATCTAACCAATTGGCCAAAATGGTAGCTTTAAAAAATTTGAAAGATTGGAACTTGGAAACACATACGTGGATTTGAAAGGCGCACTGGTAGCCCCAATTGGGGTAGCAAAAGCCACCTCTTGAAAAGGGCCTGCCATCTTGCCACGAGGGAACCACCCAAGATCGCCACCTTTCTTCCCAGATGGGCACTCCGAGTACTCGGCTGCTACCTTCGCGAACTCAGCAGGAGGCACTTTGTCGCCATTTTCAAGCCAACCATCCTGCAACTTCTTGTAGGCTTCGTTGATTTTGCCTTGCTTTTCACAAAGTACGTGCCTTGCTTTCACGTAAGTGCAAGTGCCCAGCCCATCAGAAGACTTCCCAGATTTTCCCTTTCCCTTAGAGCCAGCCTCGTCGCTGCCACCCGCCGCTTGCTTTCCCTTCCCTTTTCCTCCTGCCTTCGCGTCCTTCCCCATCTTTTTGATTAATTAACCTAAAGAATTACACTTTTACAAAATTAACAAGAGAATTAACAAACCCAATAAAGATCTTTGACCAAATTAATTTCTTAAATCTTACCGATTGGAGTTTTGACTGCGGAGGGTTCAGTTCAGCTGCCTTTGCTGCCCGAGTGACTACGGCCTCGACTTCGGAGATTTTTTTAGACTAGAGCAGAGATGAGGGGTTGAATGGGATTGCCCTCCAATTTGTGGCATATTAACAATTTGCCCTCTTTGTTTTTGGACCTCATAATGAATGGGCCCAAATATTGTTTGGTTTATTTTAGCCGGGCCTTGGAATATTCATCAAGAAATTGGACCCCATCTTCTTAATTTGGGAAGGACACGTGTGCATAAGATGAAGGCTAGTGACATCTGTGGACACCCAAAAATCATCTGTGCACACCCTAGCCTCAGGGATAACCATCAATCAACATCATGCATTCTAAACCTTACATCGTCATAACCATCAATCAACAGACAATAATCCTTAAGTTTTTTAACCAATGCTTTTGAATTGTGTATGGAAATTCTAAAAAATTGAAAACAAGGGGCTTTCTACTGCCTTTGAATCAAAGCTTCTTAGCCATGATATCCGAATAATTTAGTATGCCACTTGACCTTGATGAATGTTGTTACCAGATTCGAATGGGTTTGCTGCCATGTGATAGAGTGGATTAAGGTGTATTCGGGATATTTTTGGTAATTAAATAAGATGTACTTAGTTAATTTTACATTTTAATTTAAATATTATGGTGTATTTAGATCATAAGGTGTACTCAGTTAATTTTAGGGTTCGCTTAGCAGAACTCTAAGTTTTAACGTATAAATTTGAAGGAATTACATTATGCTCAGTTTTTGGACGAAGGAATTAAAAATTACATAAAATTCTAAAATGATGGAATTTAGATTTCCATCATTTCAATTTCTGACAATTGAATATTTCAGTGTTAAATTTATGTATATTAAATTTTGTAAATAATAGAAATTGAAAATTTCAATATTTGGAATAGCTCATGTAAATTGTAAATGACATAAATTAAATATTTCAAAAGAAAAAAAAACTGATAACCGACATATAAGATATTCCGCAAAGTAAAAAATAACATATACCTTCCTTGTAACGATTGATTGAATTGAAAATTAGGCCCATTTGGAATTTGACACAAACTATATTTAGCAATGTGTGATTTACCAATTTGGAAATCAATTTGCTCGCGGTTTCAATTGATCATTGAGATGGCTGGTGGTAAAAGGAGTCAAAAGGATCACTCCATATACCTTCCTTGTGTTCATGGTGTAAGAACATCTTGCTTTTATTACTTTTTTGTAATATTTTAAATAAATAAAAACAAAGTTTGTGCAAATAGAATGGTGATCAAAGCAGTGACCATTGTAAATGCAATGCACCAATACTTTCTCCTTTCACTGTTTCGATAGTCAAGATCGAGGAAAGATGTTATTCTTCAGAAAACACTTCGCTTTATGCCTTTGAAAAAGACAGGCATGACGAACCCTTTACTTCGGTTACTAGAGAAAATAAAATAAAAAGTGTATCGTCAAAACTGAAATTGTGGCTCTGGCTCATTTGAACTCTGTCTCTCTTACCTCCCTGTCTCTCCAGAACTCAGAGCCTTTCAATTTTGAAAACGTGTCCGCATTTAATTGGTCTCAGCAGCTCATACATCACCTAATCCATTATCACAGAGCTCCTCCTCCTCCTCTCCTTGACAGCCATGGATGCAGCATCACTAGCAGCAGCTTCTGCTACAACAATGAATGCCGTTAACTTTTTTTCAACTCCAATTACCCAAAGAATAGCTACCCACCCGACTACATTAACCTCTCCAATTCCTCACGCTAAACCAAACGTACACGCTCTCTGTCTCCCAAACTCTAACCCTAGAAGCAGAGCCATTTATCTGATAACTCGATGCTCCATAAAGCCAGACACGGACACGACTGACAACGAGAAAGAACAGAATTCGACCGTTGAACCCAATTTAAATTCAGAACCGACAAACCCATCAACGCCCTTTTCAAATGATGCACTCTCTTCTCCTATATCAACCTCATTTTCTTCTTCTAATACCAAAGGATTGGTGTTGGGTTTGGGCTTTGAAAATTCATGGGACAGTGCAGAAGTTGGGTCACCAGTTGTGAAGAGGTTCCTGGGTGACGAGGAAGAGAGATGGTACATGTGGTACTATGGGAAGTCCAGTTCAAATCCAAACCCAGGTTCGGATTCGATTGGATTAGCAGTTTCAAGCAATGGGGTTCACTGGGAACGAGGAGTTGGACAAGTTCAATCGAGCCAGGATGTGGGTGCGGTGATCAATTGCGGCAAAGATTGGTGGGCATTTGATACTCAGAGCATTAGGCCTTCTGAGGTAGTGGTCATGTCCAGTTCAAAGGTCAGAGCTTCCAGTGCTGTTTATTGGCTCTATTACACTGGCTACAGTGCTGAGGAGGCAGAGAACATTTCTAATCATTCTCAAGAAATCAATTTGGAGAACCCAGAAAGGTTCCTTCTTGATGGTTTGATCAGTGATAAAAATGGTGGGATTGGGAAGATTTTCAAGTCTTTGCCTGGTTTGGCAATTAGTCAAGACGGGAGGCATTGGGCTAGAATTGAAGGGGAGCATCACAGTGGGGCTCTGTTTGATGTGGGGTTGCAAGGAGAGTGGGATTCTTCATTCATTGCTGCACCTCATGTTGTTTTCCATGAAAGTGGTGATCTTAGAATGTATTACCATTCATTTGATTTGGAGATGGGAAATTACTCAATTGGGATGGCAAGATCAAGGGATGGGATTAAGTGGGTGAAATTGGGGAAAATAATAGGGGGAGGAAGAAGTGGTTACTTTGATGAGTTGGGAGCAATGAATCCATGTGTAGTGAGGAAAAGGAAAGATGGGGAGTATTTGATGGCATATGAAGGTGTTGGTGGTGATGGTGGGAGGAGCATTGGTTTGGCTGTGTCCCCAGATGGGTTGAAGGATTGGACAAGGTTGAAGGATGATGAGGTGGTTTTGAAGGCCTCTGAGGATTGTGGATGGGATAACAAAGGGGTTGGATCTCCATGTTTGGTTCAGATGGATGGGGAGGAAGATGAGTGGAGGTTGTATTATAGAGGTGTTGGGATTGAGGGAATGACTGGGATTGGAATGGCAGTTTCAGAAGGGAGTGATGTTACAAGGTTTAGGAGATGCGCCGGATTTCATTTGTAATATATATGTTCATTGTCATATTTGTGTTACTATCAACGTGGGATCAGATGGAATCAATTGTTTGCTGATTTGGGTGTGTGTTCAAATATGAATTAGCATGTACACGAATTCTCAACGGAGGACTTTCATATCAAAGATCAATAATGTATCGATAACAGGTTTATATGTTCTGTCATTGACATGTTATTGATAATTTTATCAACACTACATTGATAATCCGTCTCTAACTGCAAAATTCACACATTCTGAAGAATAACTGATTCTTCCATTACACGAAAACCAAATGCTATGAAGTTTTTTAGAATTTCATTATTGTTTGATCTGATCATGGTTCTACAAACGGGTTGATTTCTCCATTGGAGACTCAGATACAGAGGCCTGACTTTTGGATGGGCTTGAACTCAAGGCCCGAAAAGCAATTAATTAAAGTTGAGCTTGCTGGTCGAGAAACACTTACATAAAATGAGAATAACATTATTTTGCTATTTTTGGCCAATCACGGTATACTATGCGTGATAACTTTTTCATAGGGCAGTCTATGAATGGTCGGGAATAACAAAACAGTGTTATTCCCTTTTCATACAAGTTTTTGTACTTTTGGTTATGAATAAGGCTTCATATCTCAAAACGATACACAAACAAAATTTTCTTAATAATAGTATAAATGTATGGGAGAGTGAACTGTACTTTTTATTGAGTTATATATATATATATATATATATATAATTACATAAATAAACACATTATGAAATTTATCACGTTTTTCAGGTTACAGTTACGAGCATATGTTGAAAATAGTAACATGAAGAGCAGTAGCAATAAATTTAACGGCCAACTAATCTATCATGGCAATTTAATAGACATAATTGAATTTTTATTGGATCCGGATCCTCTGCTTTGATTTTTGTTTGAAAGATGATGTGTCAATTTTTAAGTCCATTGATTAAATTTTAATGAAGTGGCGTATGGAGAACAAAAGTAAAACAGATCATAGCAGAGAAAATGAGAGCAGATGATCTGGATCCATTTTAATTGTAACCTTCGAACTACCATATTAATAACATCTAAATTACTTGTTACATTTTTTCTTTCGTTGATCAGATAACCTGTTATTTAAAACTAAAAAACAACTACTCTGCTCCTTATTACAACTTAATTAGTTGCTAACTAATCATTGACCATTGTTGCTACGACTGAGTCACATCTCCTAACTCTAGACTTTCAAAAATCAAAACACAGGCGACCCAGACGATGAAGCGTTCACCAAATTGAGTATACTGTCCCAGTAGCTCCTGTTCTCCTCAAAGTTGCTGCCGCCGTTATCAGAGATCTCTCCAGCCAGCGACGAGTTGTAAACCAAAACATCAGTGAAGTCCTCCATCATGATATTTGAAGCTTCAGCTGGCATTATCACATTCCCCACCTCCTCATCATTCCCTGACCTAAACGTACCCTCCTCCACAAACCATGCAGGTGTAGCAGCACAAGCATCCATACAACCATATGTAACATTAACATTGTCCTGCAATACCTCGGATGGAACCACAGGATTTTCGTTGAGCCCGTTAATGTTAAAGGCATTCTGCATTGGAGGATTAAGTGCGTTAATATGTGGGAAGTTCAAGGTGGATGTTGGAGACTCGAGGTCGTCCATGGACATCATAGAACCACCCGAAATAATTGTGCTGTTAACGTTTCTAATTGTGGGCTTTGTTGACCATGTTCCTTGCCATGCTCTGAGCACATCCAAACACGGCAGACCCGGCGGAGCTTTGTTGATGACGTGTCCTTGATGGGTTGCATCGGAGGAGCTGCTGATCAGGAGGTGGTTGGGGTTGGTGGTGGAGATGACCTGCAGCTTGGATTCTCTAACGAGCCTGGCTTCGGCTTCAAGGCGGGCGCTCTCCCACTGAGCCATGTGGCTTATGTTGGCAGCGTCCTTAGCGTGGCCGCTGCCAGAGCCGTGGTGGTGCCTCGGCTTGTGGGTCATGGGATCGATGCCCAGCTTGGTTAGTCTCTTCTTGAGATGTGTGTTCCAGTAGTTCTTAATCTCATTGTCCGTCCTCTTGGGCAAATGAGTTGCTATAGCCGACCACCTAAGATTAGTAAATAAATTGAGTTATTAGGAGACATATTTGCCATTTTTGTTTAGAGAAAAAAAAAAATTTAAGTTTTGTTAATTACCTGTTTCCGATAAGAGCATGGAGCTGAATGATACTCTGTTCTTCTTGCAAACTAAATTTCCCTCTTTTGATGTCGGGCCTCAGGTAATTGGTCCACCTCAGACGACAGCTCTTCCCACATCTTTGGAGCCCTATATATATATATATATATATATATATATATATATATATATCATGCATGCATGCACCCAAAACAAAGTTAAAAATGGATCGAATTATAAATGAAGGGGAAGGGGTTTTTAGTTGTGAGTTAAAATAATTACCTGCTTTTGGCGGCAAGGCACGCCAGCTTCCATGGCCATGGTGTTCGATGTAAGTCAAGAGCTTCTGGTCTTCCTCAGGAGTCCATGGTCCTTTTTTCAAACCTACCTTCTCACAGCATGGTGACCTCCCCATCTAGTTTAGTTTCAAGCCCTACCTGATCAGCACTCACACTCACACTCCCACAATTAGTATAGTTTGAGATTCTGGAATCCAGGAAAGCTGTTGGAACATCATAAAAGGTGAGGCCAATATATATATAGAGGACGTCGGACGATTGAATAAAGAATTAAATGTGTACCAGAAAGATTGCTTCTTCGTAACCAATATGCCCTTTTCACTACAAATGGACCTCCTGTCCATCCACAGGCTTAATGACCCCACAATGATTATCAACTTCCACAGAGAGGGAGGCACAAGTCCCAAGCTCCAACCTCGGTTTTTATCTTGTAGTAGCACTTGTCGGAGAAATGAGGGTCACAATTAACTGATAAACTTGCCACAAAACCTAGCTAATTAAATTTCTCAGACATTTGTGACCGCGATGGATGTACGAAATTTCCAAAACTCTAATTATCGAAAAATTCACACTCTCTAAATACAAAGACTCGAAATTCATGTTGTGATGGCGTGTGCACATGTACAAAATATGTCGATTTCAGAATTGAATCGAATTATCTCATAATAACCTCTGCATACTATTTCAGAATTGAATGAATGGCGTTGAAGTGGTTAAAAAGTGGTTAAAAAGCTTCTCAGGGCCATAAAATTACCAGCCAGAATTATAAATATGGACCCCATGTGGTTATCAAAATACTTTCAGTGGATTGATGGCTGATCAAATGAATTTATTGACTTTTACCATATCCGTACATATGATTTTGCATATTGATTTTCACGTGCATGGAAATTTCTCTATAAATAATCAGTTTGGCTAGCTAGCTGCCTTGATTAAATATTTAGTTAATACATGATTTATGTCACACCCTTTGGCAGTTGAGAATTTGCTTTGGAAATATGTAGTCCAATCGAGTATACCAAAGAAGCTCTCACCTCTCAATGGGTACCATATTCAATATGTCTCCACTGCAAACTTACTCAATATGTCCCCACTGCAATGTTCTTGTGGTCTCTGGGCATCCACATCACCCGCCCGCTTCGAACAACTGGGTTGACTGACTGGTGTGTTTCTTTGATTATGGAAGCAGTGCTTCAATACTTTTTCTGATGATGTAGCCACTGATTTTTTATCAAATCCTGATCTTGAGCACAAGTTCTGTGTCATCTTTTGAGTGTGGAGGCTAAAGATTTTTTAAGTTGAATATTAACCTGTCAACTATGTCATTTTTTGCGTCTAGCTAACACGTGAACACTTGTTTAGAACTTCAACAAAGTCATCATACACAGGATAGCGATTGTCACACCCCTCTATAACCACTGGCAATCCTCCATCTTATTTGTGTGCGTGCATTATTGATTGAGTAGTATATTGAAAAATGCGTGCATTATTGATTGAGTATAAACAAACAATGAATAAATTGAATGAATGTTGTTGATAAAGGGATACCAACTGGATGTTAATTCTAGTACCTGTCTGTACGCGTATGCTATAAAGTTTTAAGTTCGTTGTTTTGGAAATACATTCACATTTGTGTTTGGCATTAATTTTCATGTTTGTGGGGTCGATGTGAATCTGTATGATCATACACTAGCCGGAGAATAGGGACCCAGATCCTTGTGTTACTGGAAATATATATATATATATATATATATATATATATATACAGAAATTCTTTTATTCTTGTGTTACATAAAATATATATGTAATATATAGAAATTCTCCTATGTAAATGTCCGGACGTTATTATCATACGTACGCCATGTATTTTCTACTACCCTCCTGCTTTTCTCCCTGTTTACAATGACATCAACAAGATAATAACGTGCGACATTCGAATGAGAGAATAACTGTATAAATACATATCTGATCCCCTTTTATTGAGGGACACCTTTTAGGGTTCCCTAGAATTTTTTTTCAACGATCCAAACCATCTATTTTTTAAGTCCACATTCATAGATCATCCTTGCAAAAAATTAGACAAATCAGAAACCGTTTTCGACATCCAATTTGTATCCTACAAAATCAATGAATACGGTACTTCAAGAAAGTGCTAAAATTTCAATTACTCAATTGAGTGATCAAATGATATCAGATTCAAGTGATGTTTTGTAAAGATGGTCTAATGATTATCTCAAAAATAGACAGTTTGGATTAGTGAAATACAATGTAGAGTGGACCCTACACCCTCAATAGAATATAATGTGGAGTGGACTGTTTACAATAGCATCTGCACGATAATAACGTGCGGACATCCGAATAAGAGAATAACTTAAATGCATAAATATATATTGTATTTCACTAAGCTTATTTGAGGGACACCTTTGTAGGGCATACTTCGCATTGTATTTCACTAATCCAAACTGTCTATTTTGTAGATATTCATTCAAAGATCATCTCTATAAAAAAATCACTTGAAGTCGATATCATTTGACTACTCAATTAAATTATTAAAATTTTAGTACTTTTTTGAAGCACCGTGATCATTGATTTTGTTGGACACAATTAGATGTCTAAACGGTTTCCGATTTGTCTAAATTTTTTCCAAAGATGATCTATGAATGAAGACCTAAAAAATAGATAGTTTGGATTGTTGAAATTTTTTTTGTAGGATATCCTAAAGAGTGTTCCTCAATATAAGGGGACTGTATATATATAACTTATGGTGAGTGAGATAAGCAAAATAAAGAAGGCTTAATTACATCAATGCCCTTTGAAACTTCAATTAAATCCCACTTTACCTTCTCAAACTTAAAATTACCCACTTTCATCACTTGACTGAGCCTTGGTGACTCACTTTACCCCCTGCCGTCAACTCCATCCAAAATTCTGTTAACTTTGATGACGTGACAAGGGTGTTTTTATAATTTCATACATATGAATCATTATCCACCAAACCTCACTCATTGCAGATATTTAATTCTTTCCCATTTCATGTTTTGCCTTGGCAGTTGCAATTTTTGATGATGATGCGTGTACAAGTTGCTTTGGCTTCATCTATGATCCATCTAACCTTTTAATTGATACAGTTTATTCTTTTCCAAAGATGATCTATGAATGAAGACCTAAAAAATAGATAGTTTGGATTGTTGAAATTTTTTTTGTAGGAATATCCTAAAGAGTGTTCCTCAATATAAGGGGATTGTATATATATATATATATATATATATATAACTTATGGTGAGTGAGATAAGCAAAATAAAGAAGGCTTAATTACACCAATGCTCTTTGAAACTTCAATCAAATCCCACTTTACCTTCTCAAACTTAAAATTACCCACTTTCATCACTTGACCGAGCCTTGGTAACTCACTTTACTCCCTGCCGTCAACTCCATCCAAAATTCTGTTAACTTTGATGACGTGACAAGGGTGTTTTTGTAATTTCATACATATGAATCATTATCCACCAAACCTCACTCATTGCAGATATTTAATTCTTTCCCATTTCATGTTTTGCCTTGGCAGTTGCAATTTTTGATGATGATGCGTGTACAAGTTGCTTTGGCTTCATCTATGATCCATCTAACCTTTTAATTGATACAGTTTATTCTTTTTCATTAAAATTCGCAAAAGGAAATACCATTCCCCAACCACCAACCACACATCCCCCCAAAACCCCACCCACAACCAAAGAGTAAGAAAAAAACTTATCTCCCCAAGAGTAAGAAAAAAACTTAACTGTAACAGGGATAATCCCTATTGCTTGAGAACTCGGGTGAAACGCAATTATGAAGGAGACAACTCAAGCAGGCAATTGGTGAAATGAGAGAGTGGTCCAATTCAGAGGCTTGAGGCTTGTTAACTTCGAACGATAGACAGCCTGAGGCTCATAACTTCCATGCAGGATTTGGTTTCTTACTTATTAGGTTCTATCAAGATCACAGTTAAAAGTTAATCACCAAATTAACTTGCAAGAGAAATTGTCAGGAGCTGAGTGTTATGCCTACAAATCGACTTGCAATCAAAGGGATCCCAAGAGCTTAATTGCTACTTCAACATCTTGTATTTTCCCTTTTTTTCTTTTTTTTCCAAATATATTGGGGCATAAAACACATGACAGCATGCAAAATGCAATTGAAGGAAACAAATTTCAAACACAACGGAACTACCACTGAGAAAGGAATATTTCTTCATTGCAAATTATGAAGGCAATAATCTTTGATTGTTTGTCAATGAGGAACAGCTCAAAAGAAAGAAAGAAAACTCAGGAAATTGTTAATTCCGAATCACAAGTTCGAGCTTGCTTGCTCTATATCACCACTCTAATCTTTGATGTTTGAATCACAACAACATGTAAGTACCAAATATTGGCACCTAAACATGCGAGGCATCCTTCTAGCTTGAACAAGGAAAATAAATACCATCCAGTATGATCACTCGGAATCTGAAACGAGAGAGGGATGAAAAGATGCATCAGAAAGAAGAGAACCCTGCAATTTGTCTAAACTTCTCATATGAGACCCAGAACACAAATTGCCAAGGACCAAGCCTTGCCCATGTAGGTATGAACCCTTTCCACAATGCTCTTAAACCCTCAACTTTGACAGTCTTCACCAAACAATCATAGGAATTGTTGTACATAATCTTCCCTTGTTTGCTTCTAGACTGGTTCATCATTCTTGTCTTTACCACATCGGCTGGACAACTCAAAGCAGTTGCTGAAAGGCCTGACATGATTGATGCCAAAGTGTGGGCATATATGTTATCGTCCGAAATTCGATTTTTGATAACAAAATGTTTCGCCTGATCATAACAGGCCAATTCTCCCATGTTCACCAAGAATGCTCTTTGGACATTAGGGAAAACCCCTTTCCAAAGTCCTCCAACGCCCTCCAATCGGACGATCTTGTTTAAAGCATCAAAGCACCCTGAGTACCTAGGTTGAAGGCCTTGGCTCACCATACGACCATCTGCTTGCATCCTCACCTTAACAAGATCTGCGGGGCTTGCCACCAACTGTACTACTAGCAGCAAACAGAAGAACACTATTACTTTCAAAGCAAATACAGAGTTAAAGAAAATACAAAGCAGTCAGCCTAATCAATTATTGGACCATTCGATTGGCAAAGAAACGCACAGCACAACCAAGTAGGCCAACCTAACATGGATTATCATGTGGAAAAAGCTGCATTTAAATATCAAGAGTGTGTAAAATGCAGTGAAGTTTTGTACATATAAATTCATATGCACGTCAAAGTATGAGATTGAAGCAAATTCAATGTGAATATAATGTGACAAAACTGCATTACTAATCTTCAGAAACGCCCCGAACTTTCTTACAGAGCACACAAATTCAAAGCTCAAGCATTCATTTTCTCATTGTCAATTCGAACAAGCTCGCATTTTTAAACTTACCAATTTTCTCTAAAATGAATCGGTAACAGTATTACTTCCAATTTCCCTTTTGACCCAAAAAAAAACTAAACGAAACTTTCAATCTCCCAAGTCCAAAAACTTATCAAATTACAAATCCCAATTATTTTTTTCGAAGAGGGACCCAACCCAATAAGTTAGACACAATAAGAAAGCAAGTTACCTGAGCAACGACGCCGGAAAGCCCACCGGAGAGAGCTTTAGCGGGGAGATAGAGGGACGCACCATCGGTTTTCAGTGAGCTTCTGAGGTGCTCGTACCCGACGATCCGAATTGGCGTGTAGAAGAGGTGTCTGAGAATCGCAGGAGACAATCCCTTGTACAGCCCAAGAGGGCCTTGCTGCCGCACGATCTCCGAGGCCACTAGGAACCCGTTGGTGGGCCGAGCAGATCCCACCGACACCGACTCGCCGTGCAGCTGAAGCCTAGTCTTTGTCAGGTCTATCGGAAACGTCGTCGTCTCCGCCACCATGGCTGAGATCGACGCCAGTAAGATCTTCCTGTAGGCCCCATAATCTTCGCTCGGTTTCATCGTCGACGGAACTATAAAATTGAAGAACAAGGACCGAAAATCAGTTGAAGGATAATCTAATAGATTGGGAAACGACATCAAGTTATATAATTGAACGACAGTGTGTTACATGTCGTTTTAGTAGGAAATGACTGTTTATGAGATAGAAGCGAGAGTTGAGCTACAAGTCTTCGACCTCGTTTGAAAATAATTTTGTAAGAAGCATATTTGTTTATAACCGCCTTTTTATAAGCACATTTATTAGAAGAACGTTAAAAATTTATTGAAAATCCAAGTAATTAAGCATTCGGAGGTAATTTTTGAATTCTACGATATCATAAGTGTCTTTAATTTCTAAATCCAACTAATTAGAGCTTTTGTGACTTAAAAGTACGATATCATAAGCATCTTTTATCCCTTTCGGAAGTACTACAAACATGTCATTCGTATTGTACGAGATATAATGCTCAATTGAAATTTAAGAAACAAAATAACCAAAAGCGATGGTTTGGCTAAGATGCCAACAAACATATCCGTTCAATCAGGTTCTAGTTTTTGTTTGCTTTATCTACTGGCTGTAACGACACCGTCGAGACCGGCATAGCCGTTCAACGTTACAAAAAATGTAAAATAATAAAGGCCGGCCTTGTGACCGTTACATAACGTCAAATTCAAAAACTACAGAGAAAGCCTCCTCGCTTACCCAAATTAGTCATCGTAGTCAGAAATGAGAGAAACCCAACAAGATCAGCTAGTAATGGCAGAAGAGCAAATGCAGCAGCTCAGATCCAAAGCCACAGAGCTCCTTCTCAGAGAAGAATGGAAGGAGGCCGTACAAGCATATTCTCACTTCATCAGCTTCTGCCAAGACCAGGTCTCAAAGACCCCTGAAGACCCAGAACATCTCCTCAAGCTCCATAAATCCCTCTGCTTAGCCCTCTCGAACCGAGCCGAAGCACGATCCAGACTCCGGGACTTTTGCAGAAGCCTTGAGGGATTGCGATCAGGCATTGAAAATTGAGAGTACCCATTTCAAGACTCTTCTCTGCAAAGGTAAGATTTTGCTGAATCTGAGCAGGTATTCAATGGCATTGGAATGCTTCAAAACAGCTCAGCTTGATCCTCAGGCTAATGGGAGCTCTGTTAGCCTCAATGGGTACTTGCAGCAATGCAAGAAGCTTGAGTTGATGTCGAGAACTGGAGCGTTTGATCTCTCTGAATGGGTGGTTAATGGGTTTCGCGGAAAGCCTTTGGAGCCTGCTGAGTACATTGGACCACTGCAGATAAAGAAATCTGAGATTAGAGGGCGAGGCCTGTTTGCAACAAAGAACATTGATGCTGGAACTTTGGTGTTGGTCACCAAAGCAGTTGCCACTGAGAGGGGTATTTTGCCGGATCAAAATCTGGTTGGGAATGCTCAATTGGTCATGTGGAAGAACTTCACTGAAAAAGTTATAGATTCAGCGGCTAAATGTTCGAGAACCCGGGATTTGATCAGTACATTGTCAAGTGGTGAAGATGAGGATGAGCTTGAGGTCCCTGAGATCAATCTGTTTAAGCCTGAGTCAGAGCATATTGGTGGCTACCCAAATGAGAGGCTTGATGTGAACAGGATTCTAAGCATCTTGGATGTCAATTCTCTTGTTGAGGATGCAATCTCTTCTAAGGTTTTGGGGAAGAACAGTGACTATTATGGTGTCGGGCTATGGGTACTGGCTTCATTCATCAACCATTCATGTGTTCCCAATGCAAGGCGTTTGCATGTTGGAGATTATCTAATAGTTCATGCTTCCAGAGATGTCAAGGCTGGGGAGGAGATAACATTTGCATATTTTGATGTGCTTTCTCCATTGGACAAGCGCAATGAAATGTGCAAGACATGGGGGTTCAGGTGTGATTGTAAGAGGTGCAAGTTTGAGGAGGATTTGTATTCACGGCAAGACATAAGAGAGATTGAGATGGGTCTCGAAAGAGGGGTAGATGCCGGTGCTGCAGTTTATAGGCTGGAGGAAGGCATGAGAAGATGGACGGTGAGGGAAAGGGAGAAAGGGTACTTGAGAGCATCATTTTGGGATGCATGCTCCCAGGCTTATAGCCCAGAGAAGTCGGCGAGAGGGTGGGGAAGACGGATACCACCGATGGATTCGGTGGTCGATAGCATTGCGGAAGCAGTGGGAAGTGATGAGAGGGTGTTGAAGATGGTGGTGGAGAAGTTAAAGAAAGGTAGTGGGGAAGTTGTGGAAATGGAGAGAGCTTTGAAGCTTGGAAGAGGGGTGTATGGGAAAGTAGTGAAAAAGCAAGCAATGAAAACTCTTCTTGGTATTGGCATTCTTTAAACCAAGCTATTAACTAATAGCTAAAATTTCCAATTTTTATTATATTCCCTTGTAGTGGCCAATAATCAGTTAACCTACTGGGCTAAAGAACTGATTTGCTGATTTTTGTTCAACTTAATGAAATCCGCCGACTCTTTTCTTTATTTTATCTCATATTTTACTGATTAGCTGCTATGTATTAAAAGCTTTGTGTTAGGATCCTCCCAAGAGATTTTGTTTTATCAAGAATCCTCCCAAGAGTTTCATTCTCAGAATTTTCCTTTAATTCAGTGCTAGAATTTCTCAGCATAAATTAACTTTGGCAGTTATCAAATTAAAATTTCAAAATTTGCTACTCAACCAGACTTGTACGATGGATCAATTTCAGAGAATATAAACTGAAATTGCTGTATTCACTGAAGATAAACACATTAAGAATGGTAATAGTGCTCTTATTTCAATCAATAAAGAGGCGGTAAATGCAAACACAAAGGCAATCATTTAATTGTAAACATCCAAAACCCTATCTCTAAGTTCATTTTCCCTTTCCTTTTAACGGTCATCAAAGGAAAATGCAAAAATTCAACCTGACTCCAAAATACAAAATAATTCGGAAACAAATATGTTTTAGATCTCAAATGTCAGTCATTCGCACCAGTTTCTTGTAAAGAATGTGGTCATCCCTTCCGGTGTTGCTCTCTAATAATGCACTCTGCACAAGTTCCTGATGCAGAAAAAACAAGCATGACCAAACTGTCAAAGATAAGAATAAACTAAATACAAAATGAAGCAACAAAACAAAATTTTATACTTCTCACCTTGACATCCCTGTGGGAAAGGAATTTTCCCAAATTGTGGATTATCAATCTCATATCTTCAACCTGAAAAAGCAACAAGCTCTTTACGTTTCTCTAAAAATGCAACAAAACGAATATATACATTGAAGATTGCAACTTACCCTAAGGTAGCCAACTTGATTCCTGTCGAAGAACCTAAAAGCCTGTTTCAGATGGGAAAAGTATAAAAGAAAAAGGATGACATTAATGGATTGATGGAGAGAGAATGAAACTGTTCAGCAATCAAACTAAAACAATAACTGAAGGGTATACCTGCAATAGTTCCTTGTCAACAACCTCCTTTGCCCTGGGAGTTTCTTTCTTTCCTGTATCCACCTTCCCCTCTTTTCTTTCACCTGTATCTGCTTCGGCCTTGGCCTTTGTTTCTGCGGCCTTCGTGTTAGCTTGTTCCTTAACATTGGGTTCGTCCTTCTCGTTTCCAGGCACAGGAATCACATTGCTTTTCCCCTCTTCATTATTCTCATTGGAGGGATGAGGACTAGCATCCTCCATTTCTTCATATTCTTCTGGATCCTCCTCTGGGTCTTCTTCATCATCTGCTATATGCTCCATCTTAACCTCATCAACATGATCAACAGAACTATTCTCCTCAATAACAGTTTTTTCTTCATCTTTTTTCTCGCCATCTAGCAGAGATGAACTCAATGCTTCAGATGACTTAGCAGGCTGGTTCGTCACAGGGAGCTCATTTATCTTCGGACGCTTCGTTGGTGATTTTTCATCATTTCCTTTCTCAACTTTTTCTACTTCTCGTTGCCTCTTACGTTGGTTCCTTTTCATCACAAATTTTATTCGCAGCTTCTACAAAAACATAAATGAAGATGCATCATTACAAAATAAAAAATAAAAAATATCAAATATCAAATTATATGCAATATTCAAATTAACTGTCTTAAACCAACCTGGAGAAATGTCAAAAGACGGCATCCCATCTGATACTGAAGCTTTTCATAAAGCGTTTCAGCAAACAGTGAAAGCTGAGAGAATGGAGAGAAAAGAAGGGAAAAGGAGGGAAAGATTTACAAGGAAACAATTAGCTCTATTTTGCATCAGGTATAATGAGAAATACGCAAAGAGAACAAGTGAACCAGTAGACACAGATCCAAAATTCAGTCATAGAATTAAGGCAGGCAGACATGAAGAACATTAGATGCCACGAGAGAACATACCTCAAACGTTGATTCTTCAATGTCCTTGTCAGTATAATCTAATAGTAAATCAAGTGAAAGTGATGATGATCGCAGCTGTCACAGATTACCACACAATTAGAGCAAACATGCAAGGAATATTAGATGAGGTGAACATGCAAACATATTTAATACATGTAGTAAACAAAACTGTGATATTCAGACTATAATCAACCTACTTTAGAATCCTTGCTCCACTTTGTTTGTAGAATTAATCCAGGGTGTCGAGGAGGTTCTTCAGACTTTCTCGTTTCTTTCAGTTCTTTATTTGATTTGCTTCTAGACTCATCTTTTCCATCTCTGTCTTTTTTCTCTTTCTCATCATCTTTCAATTTTTTCTTCATGCCATTATGGTTATCCTTACGAGCAATTTTTTGCGTGTCTGGCTCAATCTCCACTTTAGTCACAGAGCCACTCTTCTCACCAGCTCCCTTTTCATCTTTCTTATCCTCCTTAACATCCTTTGCATCTGCTTTACTTGAATTCGCCATATCAGTTTGTTTGTCACTGACTTGTGTTTTTGAAGCCTTTGGTTTAGAAATAACTTTTTTTTCTGTTTCCACAACATCACTTGCTGGCTTTTCTGCATCCGCTGTTTGCTTCCTCACACTTTCTGTTTCATCTCCAACATTTTTTTCATCCCCATCACCATCTTTCTTACTCTTAGCAACCCCTTCGTTCAGTTCAACACCAGTCGCCTTCCGTTTAGGCACCCTCTTAATGATTTTCTTTTTTACAATTGTCTTCACACTGGTATTTGTACTACCGCTTGGATCAGATTTATCCTCAGAGCATCCAGTTTCATTCTCAACTTTCTCCTTCGTGCCAACATTATCTTCATTCTGAGCAGCCTTCTCCACTGGAACCTTTTTAATAACTTTTTTCCTCACAAAAGTTTTCACTACAGCAGGATCAGCAGAAGATTCCTCCTCTTGACCTGGAGTCTCTGAATTTCCTTTTGTCCCTCCATCACCCAGATTGTCAGGTTGCTTAGTTGTAGTATCACTGGCTACCTTACCCACAACCTTCTGTCTGACAACCTTCTTTATAATCTTCTTCTTCCCGGTCTTTACAGTTCCAGTTGTCTGAACTTCAGCAGTTTCTACCTGTTCCTTTTTGTCCTCAATCCTGCCTTTGTCTCCTGCACTCACATCTTTTTTCTCAAGCTTCTTATCATTCACGTCACCTTTTCCTTCAGATGCATTCCCTTTCATATTAGTACCATCTTGCTCCAGTTTCTTAACTTCTTTCGCCCCTCCAGTGGATGCAGACTCTTTCTTTTATCTTCTTTGTCAACTCTTTTGTGTTTTGATGATTCCATTTCCTTATCTAAACCAAAAACCAAGCAAAAGATGATTATTGATGAACATCAAACAAAAGATGTGAAATCATACACAACTAGAAGACCAACTCCAATTACCTTTCAGAACTTCCTTCTCCCTTGATCTCTACAAGAACAAACATACTAATTTTAAAAACAAGTAAACTATAAGCCAATCAAGATAAATTTTACTGTTACAACTTTTGAGAAAATAAAATAAGGACAAGAGGATATTACAAAAGTATATATGATCAACAAGGGTTAAATGTAAATATGGCATCAAGAAGAAGCGAAAAAGAAAAAGGCTTTTGTAGCTAATCCTGAGTCAATGTTATTAAAACTTCTTAATCATCTGTTGGATCCATATTTAAAAAGCTCCATTGTAGGATTACATGGCTGCATCATGCCTGTCATGCATGCCGAAATAAATAAATACTGAAACAGAGAAACGCATCCCCAATAATTTAGTTAAAAGATTTTATAAATTGACAGAATTTTGTGAATCATTCACAAAGTGCATGACTGATGATTAACCATGGCCACAAATTGACCCGCAGTTGAACCACTGCATGTGAGATGCATACATGTTAACCTATCTACAATTTTTTCCATGTAAATGTGTGCATACATGTTAACCTACATACCCATCAATAATGTGTGCAGTGATTAAAATAAAAATCTACCCAAAACAAAACCATACAAAACCCAGGGGAACTACAATAAAAACAACAAACCTCCTTTTTCAAAGAAAGTTGACGCTCTCTTTCTGCAACAGCTTTCTTGTGAGCAAGCCATTGGTCTCGCCATGAATCCAATGAAGGGAGACATTCAGACAAATCTGGGACAAATATTACAGTCACCTCTTTATGGCTGAAGACTCCATCTTTCCCAATTCTATCATAGTGTATCTGCAAATGTCAAATGGAATTGAAGAATTAGTCATAAATTTAGAAATCTGCAAAATAAAAAATAAAATACAAAAAGATTGCAACTAGGTAACAATCACAATCATTACTAATGTAAATTTGACCTCAAGAAAACGATTCCAGTGCTTGCAGTTCTGCAGATCAAGTTTAGCAACATCCTTTCCATATCTACAAAGAAAAACTCATTCAATCTAATAGAAAATAGCATTATTTATGTATCTCTATTGAAGATAGCAGACAGCACAAACCTTAGGGCAGTTTGAACTAAAGGGCTATCATCAACTGATGGATCACCACCATCAGCAGGATTCCACCGGCCACCAATTGCCATGCATGAACGGTCCTTTTTGAGAACAGCAAACCTAAGGATATTGCAGATATGTGATAAGCGATCATCGGAACCTCTTTCAGATGACAGCTCTTCCAAAGCATTTTTGCTAAGTCCGCTCATCAAGATAATCTGAATAGTGGAAATTAAATATAAAATAAAATACAGAGTAAGCAAGCAATTCGTCAGGTGTACTGTACCACAGCAGAAGAAAAATAAAAAATTTGAGAGAATAAGAGAGAGAGAGAGAGAGAGATTGAGACTACGCAAATTAATCAGCGAGTATAACCAAAAAAATTCAAAATTCAGTTTTCTTTATCCTCCTCTTTAATTAAGTTATCCACATGTTTTTCTATTCAGAAATGACTCAAGATTAACTACCTAAATTTTAGATAATAAGATTAAAGAACGGGTAAAACAAGAGGGGGGGACAGAAACATGAACTACCTTCGCGTTCCACACTATATTTCCACGTCCTGATTTTTCAGGTTCTTCAACCAACATTTCAGTAGCTCGCTCTTTCAGCTCAGTGGCATTCTCTTCTTCAACAAAATCATGCTCAAAACTGTAACACTCAACAAGGTCGTACAATTACATTTACTTTTCTTTTTTACTTTTAATAAAGAATAGAGCCGAAGGGTTCCATATCCTGAATTAAAATAAGAATTCCTGAAAACTAATTAACTGGCACAGCTTCAACAAGCAAAGTACCTGACAGGAGTATGAATAGACAGTTGAAGGTTCTCCCTAGGCCAGTTCACAACGGCCTACAACAATAAAAATGCCACTTCATTTATGTACTTAACCATCTGAGTCCATAAACCTTGAGTGAGAAACAAAAAATAGAGACAAACCTTGCAGAACTCTGAGGGTATAAAGAGTCTGGGATATCGTTTATCTATAGAAAGATAATCCCTTTCTACATCCATCAGCCTGGTTGAGTAAACCTGCACACAGATGATATTGTTACCAAAAGGAGTGAAACCATAAAGAAATTTTAGGTTGTAGACAAACCCAGTAGTTTACATTGAATGATCAGTCTACATGTTAAAAATTCTAATACAACTGTGTTCCGAGTTTCCAGAGCTCAATCAGTTTCCTGTTGTAGAAGGCAAGTTTCTTCAATTTCAACAGGTATAACGACCACAACTGAAAACCATTCATCTACATCTACTAACCACAAAATATTGTATAAGAGGATTTGGTGCATGCTTAGGATTTAATTAATCCAGACAGTTTAGAGTTAGCAAAGGTCTACATGAAGAGGCCTGTACAAGAAAAGGCCAACATACAGGATAAAGGAGATATAGCGAGAAGAGAGAAGTCCAGGAAATGTGATGGAGCCAACCATAAACAAAAGCGAACAAGAAGCATAGGAACACAGAAAGAAACATTTGCACGTAGAGCCAAAAGACAAAGTGGAAGCAATATTGAGGAGAAACATGGTATTAAGAGTAAGGAAGGTTAAGGATATCCCAGGGATTAGAAACTGAAATTCTGAACCAAAGATAACAGAAAAGGCATCACGATTGAAACCAGTGAAGAACTCAATTCCAAACAAAAGACTAAAGGCAGACTTGAAAGGAATAATTGTCAATATCATTGAATGGCTATGCTCTTGCACTGGTCCTTTTACCTTGCAGACATATTCTCTCCGTTTATCTTTAACAGGTGAATGACGCCTTCAGCATAACAGAACACCAGGTTAGTTAGAAAGGCTGCGAGACAAAGCAGCAATTTGCAAGAACAAGAGCAGGACGCAAAATAAAACATCAAGATCCACCTATGCAAAGCTTCGTGATGTGGCGAATCCTGTCGCAAAGATCTCCCCTCCTTTGCTAAAGAGGAACCACGACGATCCCTAGAAACTCTTGGTGGAGTTCGTTCCCGCCTGGTTTCAAGTGCACGTTTCCGCTCTCGATCTCTCTCCTTCACCCTCCGCTCCAAAATGCGTTCTCGTTCACGCTCTCTTTCTCGTTCTCGTTCACGTTCTCGTTCGCGTTCCCATTCCTTCTCCCTTTCTCTGTCTCTCTCTCTCTCACGCAAACGCTCCCGACGGCGCGCCTCCTCCCTTAGCTCAAATTCTTGAAGATAACTAGCCCTGTCATCCTTCCGTTCATCAATCCGTGGATGACCACCATGAGACAAGCTTCCTGGATAATCTGACTCAAGAGATGAGCCACGAATCCCTTTTCCTGTGGCATAGTCCCTACCAGGAGGTAGGCTGACTCCATAACCAGGATTTGAGGAACTTTGCGAAAACATGAGATCATCATTTCTCCGTGGAGCTGCCCCTAATATTGATGGAGCAGGTTGTCCCCCATATGAAGAACCACTAAGCATAGATAAACTGCGAGGATCCGCATCCATTCTTCCTCCAAAAGAAGTAAGATCTTGAGTGGGATGACGACTAGCGGCACCCCTTGCTGCAAGATAATCAGCTTGTCTGCCAGAAATGTGTTGCTACTCAGTCTAATAAGAAATATATCACCATCTAACATAGCTGTGCACAGACTCATTATTAAGATGCGGACTATTTTGTTACTGAGAAAGGTAGGAATGACCTTTGCAATTCATTAATGGGGATGGAAAACAAACTACAAGTGATCTGACCATGAAATGGAGACCAAGTTCCAGTCAAAAGTGTAATACAAAGTCAGCAGAAAAAAAGTACCTTGCACTCCCGTCAAGAGAAGCAGACTGCAGTGATTGCGATTTCAGCAGTTGTTCTTGACGAAGCAGCACAGCCTTATCAATTCGATCATAAATCTCGGACTGTCGCAGAATATGATGCGAAAATTATAAAACTACAAATCAGGTCTTATTCAAAGAGGAAAGTAAGTAAGAGAAAAATAAACAAAAATATTCTATATTAAAAGATGAAAATGAAAAACCTGATGTTGAGGACCAAAACCAACAGAATCGGCATATCGACCAGTTGGTTCACCTTGCAAGTCCCTCCCCATATACGCACTCTGACGTTCACCAAATTGCCTTCTGTCTATCGCTGGATAATCAGGAGCCTTTTCACCATACAATTGATCAACTTTATGACCGTACCCGTGACTTGAAGATGAGATATAGTCACTAGATGAGAACTTTGGTGATTCTGGTTTAGCTGGGACATAACCACCACGACTTTCCAAAACCGATGGTCCAGAACCTTTAGTACTCATTGGAGGAACCTGTACACAATTTCAAATTAGACACCAGATGGTTCAACAAGAACTTCACAACAGATCAAACCGAAGCTTGGATGGCGAACTTCCACACTACTCAAACAGTAACTTCCGTGAAACCAGCAGTGCAAATACCACAAAAATACATTTAAGAGAAAAATTGGAGAGACATTAAAGATATTGAGAGACAGCACGTGCATATATAGAAAAGGTTTATCACAAACTCGATGTTTAATGCTTTCCTAAATATGAATAAGAATATACGAAAGAAGGAACGGAAAGGGGAATTATCATGGAGATTTCTATAAGGAGCACAAACGTTATAAGGCAGGTCAATAAGTAGTGTTATGAAGTCCTAGGTAGCAGAGAGAAACTAAATATTTGCTACTTGTATCACAACGAAAATAAAGCACCATTTAGCTGGACAAAGCACTATTTAGCTGGGTAAAGCACAGGTTACCAGAAATACATCAACATGAGTTCTAGAAGAAATAGACAAACCTGAGGTGCACTGCTCAAAGCAGCTGAACCATAGATAGAGCTATACTGTCCCCCATAATGAGCTGCAGCTGAAGGATGAGCTCTATACCCACTGGCATCAACCTCCTCCGAGCCAACTAACATTGATGAATGCCGAGAACCCATGGGAACTTGCGACCCCCCTTCAGGCCCTCCGGCAGAATTTCCAGCATAAGCAGGTCCCAGCTACAGATATTACAATAAATGAGAAAAGGATCAAGAAATCCCCACGCAAAAATTCTGCATTTTTCCAAAAATTAGCTGTATTGTGGATGCTCGTCGTAACTTTCAAAGGCTGAAACTGAAGAACAAAATGCCTAAACTTGCAAATTTAACATTGATATTATCCCTTTTCGAGCTATTAGATGATGAACAATAAGAATAATACAAAACACTCTGTAAAAAAAGTAAAGGAAATGCAAATTATACAACAATTGAAGAACAAAGGCTTACATTTTGGCCATATGCAGATTGGCTAGTATATGACTGTTGTCCGTACGCATTGCCCCCTCTGGACGAATACATGCTATTTCGCAAACAGCCCTATTAATAAAATAAATAAATGATCTGCAAGAAAATACGCCAATTCAAACAAGAACTCCAAGCTAAGGAAGAACGGTTGATTTTTCAAATTTTGATCATCAATCGAATAAGAAAAAACAAATAGATTTTTTATAAATGAAACTAACCCTAACGACGCTGATTATTGTGAGATTGCGAAGCTTTCCGTGTTGGAGCACACGAAAACCCTTCAACTCTGAGTATCTGAGGACCGGAAGACGTATCTTTTGTTTATCTGGTAGTTAGGTTTTGGAGCTTTGACCGAACGGAGTTTGGGCCTTGTCAGATCGGATTGTAATAGTCAACGAACCCGGAGAAAGTGCCGATTGAGCCCAAATGGGCCCAATGGCTGATTTAGGGAGTGGTTAATCACGTATTGCTCATTTATGAATAACCCAACAATCTTACATGCCCATAAAGTAAGTCGTCTCAATTTGCGTATATCGAAACGATATTAGGAATTGTCATTAACTACATACCACGGGAGTGTATTTCTTTTCAATGTGACATTTACTAATACGTAATTTAATTAAAAAGAATTGAATTGAAGATTAATTGAATTAAGGAGAATTAGATTTCGAATTCCTATTGGGCTCTGTTTGGTTCATGGAAAATAAGGCTTGAGGATGAGAAATTAATTGTTTTTTCATGTTTAATAAGTCCAGGTATGGGAAATCGTTGCCTAGTATATGGGAAAATATGGGGAAAGTGAAGCCCTCGTCTCAAGTTTCCAACTTGAGTTTTGTTTTCCCTCCTTATGGAAAAGTTTTGGAAAATGAGCTAACATTAAATAAACATTTTTCATAACCATTTTGTACCCATTAACAATTTAGAATTACAATATATCATACAAACTTTTTTTTTCCATTCATACTCAAAACAAACATGGGAAATGAAATAAAGTAATATCTCCCGATTACTTTCTTAACATTACCAAACGTATGAAATGAATCTTTCATTTCCCATATTTTGGGAAATGACATAGGAAGTGATTTCCCCTCTAATCCATTCCTTAAATCAAACGAGGCCTTGAAGTTGTTTACTAAACCATATGATTGAGGAGAGTTAGATTCTGAATTCTTATTGAAGGTGTTTACTAAATCATATGGAATTGGGGTAAGAGTGGTGCTTCCTCATTGTTGGCTTAAAGTATATGGCAAATTTGAAATTTTAAAAATTGTATGAGAATATAATGGGTAAAAAAGATGAATTCCTAATGGTTTATTTCTTCATGAATTAGATTACCACCTCCCACCCAAGAATTGAATTCCTCTAAAATCAGGAATTGAATTCTTAATTTTGTGTGGGCCCCACTTACTTTTTAATTAATTGATGTGAAGTAAATACATGAATCTTCCATAGAATTCAATTCTTGATTAGTAAACACACCATTAGAGTGAATAGGAGACACTCATTCAGTTTTTTTTGTGGCCTCTAAGTATGTTATAAGTAAAAGTGTAAAAAGTGTTTTTAAAAAAGGATTTTCAACTCAAATGGTCCATCAACTTGTACACGAGTGGCATTTTGGTTCATGAACTAAATTCATCATTCAAATGGTCCATTTATTCTTTATTATTCGGCGAATTGGTAACACCATTACATTTTGTCAATATTGTCGTCAAATATAAGGGCAAAATAGTCCAATTAAATATCTTACACTAAATAATTTTAAAACTAAAATTTTAAATTTTTTAAATAAAAAAATTGTATCCCTCTCCCACCTCCCAGCCCCCAGCCTGATCACCATGCCTACCATTCTCTCTGACACAACTCAACCACCACCCTCCCCATCCTCATCCCTGCGACAACCCAGCTTAGCCACTCATCAACTCCCATCCTCATCCCTGACTTGGCTAGCCACCATCTTCCCTAACTAACAAGGTCACCATTTTCCCAAATATGAAAAATCAATCAAATCCAAACAATCTGCCAGAGGATTGGAGGGAGGAAGAGATTAGGAGAGAGTGGGTTCACGTGGAGGAGGTGTTGGGTTTAGGTATAGGGTTTGTTAAGGTGGATGTGGCTAGGGGATGGGAGTTGGGGAGTTGAGATTGGAGTGGGGAGGATGATATGGGGTAGGGTTGGGTGGGTTTTTTTTTTTTTGGGGGTGTGTTGTTGTTTTATTCTTATATAGTTTTTAATTAATTTTAAAAATCAAAAAATTTAGTATTAATTTTTAACCCTATTTTTTTAGATGTCAAAGTCCTATTTACCCCAAAAAAAAAATATAGCATATGTTGCTCACATAATTATATTTGATATAAAAAAAAAATAAACGGTAGAACTAGTTTGCCGAATAATAAAGAATTAAAGAACCATTTGAACGAAGAATTTAGTAAAGGGATCAAAATGCAACTTGTATACAAATGGGGGACCATTTGCTTTGAAAACCCCTTAGAGCATCCGCAAAGGTTGCCCAATAGTTCATTTCAGTTCAGTTCAATAGTTCAATTTATTGAACTGTTGTAGCTATTAAACTAAACTGCAGTTTCACTTGTAATGGTGCATTTCAATAACTTACCAATTAAAAAATATCTTTTTTTAAAATATCTTTTTAAATTATTGAATAAAATAAAATGAATAAAGTGATTTACGATAAAAATGATACAATTAAAATGGTTTCAAAGAAATCTTTAAAAGAGACCAATTACATATATATAAAGTGGGGTAAACTGCTGAATACCCCCTTGAACTATCACGCTTGTTGAAATCTCCATCCTGAATTAATTTTTCAGTCAATTTAACCATCGTATTATATTTATTGGCCAATTTCACCTATGCCGTTAGCTTTTTCACAATTCCATCCAAATATCTGTCAAAAACACCACGTGGCACGTGTGGCTACTGTTGAGGTTATTGTTGAGTGTAATCTCATCATCACCCAAACCCAGCAACCCATACCGCTCTCCTTTGCTTAAACAACCATCACCTCCTCTCTCTCTCTCTCTCTCTCTCTCTCTCTCCTCCTACATAAAGGCCAAATTCACAAAGCACAAGAATCCAGCAACAACCTGGGTGTGTGCCGAAACTCTCTCCCTTTCTCTCACTTTAATTTCTCAAGGATCTGATGTTTCTTCCATTTCAAATCTCACAATTTTCCCTTCACATAAAAAAGGTGTTGCTGAAATCGTGGATTCGAAACCCTAGGTTTGCTCCAAAATAGAGTCGTGGCTGCTGAAAAATTAGGATGAATGAATTTTGTATAGTTTGTACCGTTTTCATCAGCCATCTGCAACCAAAAAAAAAAATTTAATTTTTTTCATGAGTTTTTGAAAGAATGATGATGATGGCAACAAATTAGATCAGAACAAGGAGGGTGTAGCTATTTAGTACATGATGGGATTTTTTTGCTTTCTTTTGCTGTTTGTTTTTCAATTCCACTTGCTCCTAAGTTTGGCCTTAGGAGCTAGAAATTTGTCTTCACCTCAACAACTACAATAAGAACAAAGTCAGAGTTATGATGATGAGGTGGGGCTGCTGTTGGCTTTCAAACAATCTTCTGTTCAATCTTATCCCCAACAACATCATTTTGGTTCTTCTATGCTTCAATTTTTATTTTTATTTTTGTCAATCGTTGGGAGGGGATGCCTTCTCTGCTTCAACTTGATCTCTCCAACAGTGAAGAAGTAGAGGAAAAAATATATATGGTCATCTTTATTTTTTATTTTTCACCCTTATTACAAATTTACCCTTATAAAAATAACAAATTTACACTTATAAAATGACTAGAGTGTCTGTATTTTCTTAGATATTTTTATAAGTGAAGAAGTAGAAGAAAAAAAAATTAATTTTTAATTCAGCAGTGAAGCATGTAATGACATGTGACTTTTTTAACAGAGATTTGGATGGAAATTGCCAAAAGCTAACGACAGGGGTGAAATTGGCCATTCAATATAATAGGAATGCTAAATTGGCTGAAAAATTAATTCAATGTGGAGATTTCGACAAGCGTGATAGTGTAAGGGGGTATTCAGCAGTTTACCCTATAAATTAATAACAAAATTTTCTTTGATTGGTGACAATATTATATTAACATTTTTGTGTGTGGAAGAATTGAAAGTTGAGATTAAATGAGAACACATCAGAGCACCTCTTCTTCAGATTATTGCATAACAAAATTGAATATGAATAAGCACATGGTCTAATGTTGGAAATAGAATCAGGGACATACTCATAATTATGGAGCCCTATGTTGGTAGGTCATTACCCAAATTTGAAAGATAAGTCTTTTCGTCTCCAATTTCATTTTGGAAATATTTCTATAAAAAAAATTTGTTCACCACTTCAATCCAAGGTATAAGTTTCATGAAAACTACATTATATTACTATTAATCAAGTGGTGTAAGTTTCAGGAAATCAAAATCAAGAAAAGATTACTTAAGTTTCATTAAATCACAATTGATCAGAACTTTCTAGGGTCACCATTGTCTTTCAAATCTTTGGCACACCACTTGATTTATATACTCATTTCCACTATGAGGCATTTCCTCTAAAGTCCAATTGATATTTTCTGTAAGAGCACTTCCACTAGTTAGCTCAGCCCAGACAAAAGGGCCCCAGGCTTCCAAAAATGGCTCCAACAAATAAGTCTTGCCTTGGTAAGAGCTGGGGTCCACCAAGCTCGAGCAAGGCCCAAGGCAAAATCATCCCAAGCTATTGCATAAGGACATTACATCAGCGAATAATTTTTTTTATAAAAATCGAAATAAAAATTATGAAAAATTACCAAAAATTCAATAATAATAATAATAATACATACCTATCAAAAAATTTATTTATATTAATCTCATACATATAAATAAAATTAATCTCATATGAATAGTAATTGGCCTTGTGCCATGGCAATGGGTGTAAAAGCACCAAAAAAATTGCTAAGGCAATTACTATTTACATGAACAGTAATCACCTTTATCCTTTGCCATGAACTGATCCAACATGGTGTTCACCAAATTTAGCAAAGCAAGACAAGCTTCATCCCTTGAAGTCTTTAGAAGTTAAAACCACCTTAGCAGTTAAACAAACTTGGTGTTCACTCACCTACCAGCTACGCTTGGCAGACCCTGCATGGTGGCTGAGTGCGCTCTTCTCTCCAATTGCTCTCCAACATCACTTAATGCATGGTTGAGATTAATTTATTTTCCCATGCATGGCTAGATTTCATTCATTTTGAAATATAGTAAGAATGATCAAACGGTACAGATTAAACAAAATTAAAATCTAACAACTACGAATAGATCTTTGAAGTGCAAGTGTACAACAACTAGTTTGATCCCATGGCCTAAAATACCACTAAATTTACTCCAATTTTTGTAATTTTTTTTAAATAATTCCTTTTCTTTTTCTTTTTTTTCATTTCTCTATATATAGCTAACATAAAATAAAATCCTACCTTATCGAAATTTTAAAATTTTAGTTCCATTTGTTTGAAAAAATAAAATAAACCTAACATACACACACACAAATTTTCCATAAAGATGGATGAATACAATATATATATATATATATATAAATCAATTTTACATCTCTTTTTTTTAAACTGAAGTGTTGCATTCAATAGTAGCTCATAGTTAAATACACAATAAGATCTTTATCAAATGGTTGACTACTTACAAATGTTAATTACACAAATCAACAACAAAAGCCTAGTAGCTTGGTTGAAACCCGCTCCCTCAAATTTCGCCTTGAATCCTGCACAATCTATTAGGGTATGAGCATTCTAATGCCCAGTAGAGTACCGTCAAACCCCTCAAGGTCAACTACCATAATTAATCAAAGTGTCATGCATCAAATAACACAAGATACAGAAATTTTGCAACCATACCATATAAATAAATTTGCATATACAGTGATGCCATGAACTCACTCCCTTCTAATCCACTAATTCATATCTTAGGGCAACAAGCATGCATGTCATATACCATGCGTTTTACCACTGTAGCTCCGAATACCCTAAAATATGAACTAGGGCACGTCCGTCTCTTAACTCAGTTTTCTTTTGTTTACAAATTTCTCAACTTTCACTTTTCATTAGAGGTCATGCTCCCATCACCTCGAATTTCTCAACTTTCACTTTTTATTAGAGGCTTTGCTCCCATCACCTCATTATATTCAAGCCCTGCTCCTGTCACTTGAATATATTTTACTTTCTTTTTTTCTCAAATATACCTCAAACAACACACACACACACACACACACACACACACACACACACACACACACACACACACACACACTCAAACATCATTGTCTTTATGATGCATATGTAATGTAGAGCAAACATAATTCATCTGTGCGGAATAATAATACAAATAATAACAATAATATTTCAAGCTTCATCACATGAATAATAATATTCATCCAACATCAAAAATAATATCCACGAAGAAACATCGATAATTATATTCACATAATATCAAATAATATTCACCAAGCAAAGCAACAATAATATTCATACATTTATAGTATTATATATAAGCACCAAGATTAAAAATGATATAGCCCAATCATCAGGAATCAGGAAACTCTACCTCATATCCAGCTAGCTAAATTACCAAATTTACCCTTCAAAGATTCTTGAAGTTGTCGAATCTACCCTCCTGATCCAATTCCTTAACAAATTCAAATCCAAATTATTATTGAGCAGTCTTCACTTTATTTCACCTAAGTCCAACCTCAACCCTTAGCATTTCTAAGATTTTGCATAAAAATGACGAAAATGCCCCTAGGACCAACCCGGGGTCCAAAGCGGCCAAATCTCGTCCAAAATGGTCTAAAACTCAGTCCTAGGCCCTGTCAACACCAAAACAAGATCACTACACCTGTTATCCAAAAGTTACTATTTGGGTCTCGTGGGCCCCACAACCATTCATACTTTACACCACCTCGGATTGACTCAAAACATATACCATCGGACTCGGATCAAGAAATCGAGTTGAATGGACTAAAAATATGACGTCGAAGGCTGCCAGAACAGCCACAACACGCCAGAGCCGCTAGTGGGCTTGTTTCTGGTTACTGTTCATCATCTTCCCCAAAAATCTTGCAACTTCCCCTGTTTTTTATTTTTAAAACTCAGACTTTGTGACACATTTTGACCAACCTAAAGTGAACGAAACCGAGAAAACTTGTAGTTTATTTGAAGCTTATTCTCTATAGTTTCTAACCCAACAAACCACACTCAAAACGGAGCTAAAACAAAGGAGAAAACGAGCTCCAAAGTTAGGCTCACGACTGGTTTTTCTGCAGAAAACAGATTTTTGTCCAAATTTTGCACCTGTGTTTGACCCATCAAAACTCAACCAAATTCGACGAAATCAATTTTTTTTTTGTCCTTGCCAAGTCAAGTTTAAAACCCAATAAATGTATTCCTTAAAAACGCAAAGGATTGGGATAAAAAGAGAACCAAAGAAAGGTTCACGGACTGCAATTTTCCAGAAATATGCAAATTTCCAGATTTGGTTCTAAGCCATTTTCAACCATTTTATCACTTCCAAGTTGTTACTAACGCTTCTAAAACACTTCTAAACTTCATACCTATCAGTAAAACTCATCAAAAACCCAAAATAGAACCAAAATCAACAACACCCATACTTGAAAAATTACTTTATGCACCCAACTCGAAAATAAAGGTTCAAACTCTTCCAAATCAATTTTCCCATCTCTCAAATGACTCAAAATACTCTTTTAGAAACTAGAAACACACAAACACCAAGTTAAAACCAAAAACTCAAAATTTGACTCACCTTAGAGATTTTTCTTCTCTTATCTTCTTCTTTTTCTCATTGTTCTTAGTTTATTCTCTCTCTCTCTCTCTCTCTCTCTCTCTCTCATTATCTTCTTCCTCCTACCACAACTCACCTCCCCTAGTTCTTAGCTTAAGTAATTACTATCCCTAGCCTAGACTAGATGACTCACCTCCCATGGATTAACAACTCATCCCCCAAAATCAGATTTTTTTTAAGAGAAAGAGGGAAGGGGGGAAGAATGAAGAGAGAACAAAAGCTTGGCTTACACGTTGGCTTGCTTCTTCTTCTTCTTTTTTTTTTTTTTTTTGCCTACAAGGATATTTTGGTAATTATTCACACCTAAGGGTATTTTGGTCATGTTTGTCCAACTTCAAATTAAACACACTTAATTTAATAATCTCAATCCAAAATCATTTGATAAAATACCCATAATCATTCTCCACAAAATATTATTTTTCACTAAAATATGAAAATCTGCCTTGAATTTTTCAGGGTATTACACAGCCACAAAGGGAAACAGCATGGTGCTCAATGTTAAAAACCAACCAAATTTAACAGGAGCTAGAAGAAAAACACTGCTAGTGTTAAAGATAAAACAGCTAAAGAAGTTACATTAGTAGGGACATAGGTAGAGCCTAACATGCGTCCATTCCTTCCAACTGGAAATATGGAGCTAAATACTTAGAAGGCAAGGGATATCATCTTTGTTCAAAACAAGGGTTAGAAAAGATGGGGGTCTAATGACCCACACTTCCGTACGCATCCTTTCCTTTGCTAGTGTTGCCAAAAGATTGGCCACTTCATTCACTGAACGAGGAATCCAAGCCCCTTTGCCAAAAGTTGCTCCTTAAACTTGCACATGATGGGATACAATGTCCAAGCCCCTTTGGCAATATTACCATTTAAGCATTGAGTCATAGACCTTGAATCCGAGTCTAGAATTACATTTCTTTGCCCCCTCTCTTGAGCAAACATGCTTCCCCATATAAGTGCCTAAGCCTCGGCTTCCAAAGCAAAACTTGTGGTGATTTAAACTATCTCTGCGGCAATGAACTTGCATTAGGAGTCTCAAATTATAATTCTAAGTTCGACCTTGCCGTTTCTCGGGTTCCAATCAGCATCCATGTTTACTTTGACAGTATTTCCGAATAGGGACAACCAAACAGAAAGAGTAGTTTGATTGTTGTTCAAACTCATAATGTTGTTGTTGGTATGGGTAGTTTGGGCAACAAGGAAATTGGTTACACCAATTAAGGTAGCATAAATCGTAGGGTGGGTCACAACACAAATTGCTTTCACCTGGTGGAACATATGGAAAACCGATGTTATGCTATATTTGAGCATCAAATTTACATCTTTGAGGAATGCTAGCAACCTTCTCTCTAACTTTCTCTTTTGGACCTTCTCCATTTTTTACTTGACATGTGTCATTCTCCTTACACTTAAAACAATGTCATTAATATATTATACAAGTTAACTTTTGCTTTCCAAGTTTACCCTTATTAAATGTATTCAATTTATCTAAAAAAATTTCACAACTTTCTTAACATCTTATTAAAAAAAAAATTAATGTCAATTATTTTTTTTTAAGAAAATGTTTGCTTTTTAAAAAAGTCTAAATTTTGACGTTAAAAAAATGGACATTTCCTCTTTTTTTTTAAAGTAGACATTTTCTTAAATAAGAAAAATTAACGTTAAAAAAAATTAATGAGATTGTAAGAAAGTTGTGAATTTTTTTGGATAAATTGAATACATTTAATAAGGGTAAACTTGGAAAGCAAAAGTTAGTTTGTATAATATATTAATGACATTATTTTAAGTGTAAAGAGAATGACACATGTCAAGCTAAAAAATGAGAAAGTTCAAAAGAGAAATTAGAAAGAAGGTTGCTAGCATCCTACTACATCTTTTACCCTAAAAAGTAAAGGGAAAAGTAACAGGGGTGAAATTGGCAATAAGAAATACTTATGTAGGGAATTTAAGCAATAATTTCAAAAACAGGACATTTTTACAAAAATTATCCAATCCAGGGACATAGCCGAGAATTTCCCAAAAAGAAGTAGCCACTACAAGTGAAAAAGACGCGACCTTTCATCCCCAATTTCGTTCTTGAATCTTGATCATTTGCAAAACCCTTGAAATAAATCTCTCTGAATCCCAAACCAAGAAGCCATGGCAGGCCAAACTGTGAAGCTCTTCACAGTGCTCAAGAGATCTGCGAGCATAATGCGGTCCCCCACGTCCCACTTCTTACACCTCTCCGCCCTGCTTCTCCCCCTGGGTGTCCTCTTGTCCACCGTCATCTACCCCTCTCTGCTTGATTCCGTCACCGACCCATTCTCTCCCGGCGACCGGGCTCCTACTTCTGCACCTCAACCAAGCCAACCGACCATCGCCTCCACACTCATTCATATCTTTACACCTATCGCCTTCACGGTCTCCGCCTTGATCTCATCTGTCTGCGCAGTCGGGTCGATCACCCACAGCATATTTCATGGGTTCCACGGCCGACCCGTGAAGCTAAGGTCAGCGATCGAAGCGGGTTTCGGGTCTTTTTTATTTCTGCTGGCTACGGCTGTGATTTTGCAGCTGGTTGTGAAATGGTTTGGGATACTGCTGTTTATGGGGGGTCGAGTGGTCGAGCTGCAGAGCGGGCGGAGGATGGAGGACTGGTCGCCTGAGTTGACTTTCGCCTTCTACGGGGTGGCTGCAACGGCTGTGTTGCCGGTGGCTCTGTACGTGCAAGTGATGTTGAGCATGGCCCCCGTGGTGGTTGTGGCGGAAGCGTGTTGGGGTTTGACTGCCTTGAGCCGAAGCTGGCGTTTGGTGGAGGGAACGAAACTCAGAGGGGTTGTGCTCTCGTTGATGCTGATTTGTGGGTTTTGCAGTGGGGTTTTGGGGATTTTGGGTTGGAGATTGGAAAGGACGTGGGTGGCGCTAACCAGTGGGTGGCAGAATGGGGCGCTGTGTCTGCTACATGGCATTGCCCTCATCAGTATTTTGCAGATGATGGTCATCTTTTTCTATACAGTGGCAATCACTGTATTGTATTGCGAGGCCAAGGAAGACGACGGTGGTGAGGAGGTTGATTTTGGTGATGACTGTTGCAAGTTTCCCTGATGTCGTTTTTGTCTAGGGTTTAGGTAGGATGACTTTAACAAATTAAGAGGCTACCTATGGTTTAGGTCTGTGCTTCATCTCATCTGTTGTTGTATCTGTTTTTAGTGGAATTCCATTCCATTCTTTTGTTTCAAATGATATGAAGACCCTACAACGTATTACCAACAACAAGGCTGCAATTTCTTTCCCCAGCAATATTGCACTATAAAGAAACAACACTTTCAATCGATTAGGATAAGCATTGGGCAGAAACTTTATTGTATGGACACACATTAGCAGAAAAAAAGAATGAATCCCGTTCATTCTAAACAAGAAACAAGGGAAAACAATGGGAAGAGTTATATTAATAATCAAGGGGAAAAAAGAAGCTCCTAATTCTAGTGCAGAACGCAGAAAGATTTTTCAAGCCTCAGTTGAAGTCCTTCAATCTTTTCTTAAGCATATCCAGTGATTTCTTACGACCACTTTGCTTGTTGTTCCTATTTGAAAGGCTCCCAAAAATCCCATCAGTAGAATCCTTGAATTTCTCGCAGATACTAGACACCTTTTTGTAGTCCAAAGCATTGTAGTTTTTCTCCCTTATCACAGGATTCATGAAGCTCTCTGGCTGACTGCTCGACAAAAGGTTTATCAATTGTCGTGCTTCTATCAAGCAACCTCTAAAACTACCTCCTTTGTAAATTTCGCTCAAGCCAGTACTGTGAAACTTCTCGTCCGCAAAAGACTCCAGCATCTTCAAATCATTGTTGATACCCATAACTGCATTGGCATTGAACCTCTTGACGCTATCACTAAGAAAAGCTGACACTATAGAGTTAGAAATATGATCAAGAGCCCCATTCCCAACCTTGTACAAAGCATCCAAAGGTAAAATTTGTTGCGCTGTTGACAGAAGAGTATCGAGGTAAATAACAACTTCATTTATATAATCATTCCCATTCTGAGGTGGTTCCTCTAAAGTCCAACTGATATTTTCGGTAAGTGCCATGAACTGATCCAACTTCTTGTTCATCAAATTCAACAATGCATGATAAGCTTCATCCCTTGAAGTCTTTAGAACCACCTTAGCAGTTAAGCAAGCTTGAGGCCTCTCAACTGACCGGATTGGGATCCCACATAGTTGGGCTGCATGACGAAGGAAAAAGTCACAAGCTCTTTCAAGTGCGGATATGTTTGCAGCAATCTGCATGGCTTGGGAGACACCAATGTTGCCATTTTGAATTGTATTAAGTATCACCTCATTTAACACATCTATCAACAGTTTGTCCAAATACTTCCTCACAACATCATAAAAATTAGTATGTGCCCCATGAGACGAGTAATCAACACACCCTTTGATGAATGATCTGACAATTCGGCAGGCATCAGGTACTGTGGAGGAGAATGGTGCAATGTACGGAAATGCTGGTGTTATATCTGATGTCTGGAGATTGAATGACAGGACAACACTTTCGTAGTCAGTGTCCTTTTTCAAGACCATCTGTTCATAGGTATCACTGGCAATAACATTTGCAATTTGTTGACGGCACTCTTCCAAAAGAAGTTCGTGGTATTTGTCTTTGCTCTTGTCAAGCGTCTCAAGAAGTGGTCCCACTTCATACCCATATTGTCTAAGAGTAGAGCCAAGAAGAGCCACATAATCCTTCACCAAGAGAAGATGGGTCGCAGAATTCATATGGGAGAATTGTTCCTCTAACACAGATTTCATTTTCGCTATAGCTGTATCCCACATTTTTTCAACTTGCTCAGATAACAGTAGGCCCCCGGCTGTCCTCAAAACTCGATCCTCCACTATGAAGTATCCTGCAATTTGAGCCAAAAATATTTGATGGGATTCAACAAAAGGCTGTGCTGAAGAGATCTGCAAGTCTGAATTAAGCTGCAACAATCGATTTCTATAGTAATATTCCCAAAACTGCTCTTGGATTCCTAGGCAACTTTGGATGTGATATGCCCTGTATAGAGGAGTTAGGTCAACCTTCAAAATAGATTCTTCATCAATTTCTTCAACATCTAAAGTATATGCAAAATCTCCCAACCCTGAAATATTCTGCTCCTCAGCTTTCCTTTGGAGCTCGAGCATTTCCTCATCCCTCTGACGTGCAGATGCAGCATGACCAATTGCCGTTTGTCCAATATCCTTTGCAGAACTCCTTATGTGAACCAGCCATTCATTGAATTGACTAGTCACTTTCTTCTCAATGTGCAATTTAATTATTGGAATTCTCTTCTCTACAATCATTCTAACTGCCCTGACAGGAATATTCTGCAAGTAATTTTTCTCAATTAAATCCAAAGTTTTCAATGCCGGGTAAAACTGGCCCTCAGATATGTGTTTATTAAACTTGACACAGAGCTCCAACACTTGTACACAGTTCTTGGACATTTTGATAGCTTCAGTCACATTCTTTTTTATTGAATAAGATTCAAGAAGCTCCTCAAGTTTAATCAATAAAGCACTCCCAACCTCTTGCAACTTGAAATTATCACTAGAGAGCTCGCCTTTTAGCTCTTCGGCATCAACCAACACACCACGAAGCTCGTCAACTGCAAGAATGAATTCCTCATAATGAGTCTTGCAGAGATCCTCAATTTCAACTTCCTTCTTTTTCACAACATGCTTGAGCTGGTGAAGGAGTGATTCTGGCCTCCCCATCTCAAATGCATGCCGGACAATAGGACCAAGGTCATCTCCATTCCTAATCAATGTAGCAAGGACCAAGTCCTCGCCAGTATCCCCATTCTCTGTAGCAACTCTTCTCTTCGCTTTTGACTCCATTATTTCTGAAAAAAAACACGTTGAAATCAAATCATACAAGAAGAATAAAATGAAACAAATGTAATAAGCTGAGCAGAAGACAAAAGAAAAGCTAAATCTTACTCATCCTAATCAAGCAAAGAAAACAAAAACATGATATTCTGGGGAAAAAGTTCTCATAACCCCCAACCAAATGAGTACCTTAAACAACATATATACCAGATTAAAGGGATTAGAATGCTCCTAATCAGAAAATATCTAAATGAGTTTCCCAAGGATGACAATATTTGCCTACAGCCAAATCAACCTTACTTAAGTTACCCATTCACTATCCCAGCAAAATAATCAGCATCTCTTCTTCTTCAATTTCAGACTCTCTCTCTCTCTCTCTCTCTCTCTCTCTCTCTCTCTCTCTCTCTCTCATATATATATATATATATATATATATAAAGTGTTTTCTTCTCTCAGTTTTCGGGTAGTCTGGTGTGTAATGGGAGAATTGGGGATTTGGGTTTCTAAACGTAGTAACAAAACGTCTTTGTTAGCTTACTCTGACTTTTCTTTTCCCCTCAAAATAACAAGGAGGCGAAATCCACATGAGGACAACAGAAAATGAATAAAAATGGAAACTTTTTCCTAATATGTTGAAGAAGATTCTACGACCACTCTAATAATTGATATTACTTGACTCCTTCCCCGCCTAAAAAGTTGGAAAAAATTAAAAACATCAGTACGATAGCAGGATCAAGAACAACCCAGAAAAGAAGAAGAAGAAGAGTTCGATCAAAATGGAAATCTGGGCGTATCTGAAAATAGATTCATATCAAATCAGTCTATCGGTCACAAAAATCACTGAGAAACATAACATAGAAGCAAATTTCACTCTTAGCTGAAACCACACAGCACACGAATATGGTGTCCACCCAAATGTGTTACCAGGCAATTCAAAAATGGAAGGACAAACATAAAAGCAAAAACCCAAATATATTTTCAACAAAATGTGAAAGCTTTGATCGCGAAAAAGACTCACTTACAGAGAGAAGCTTTTATTTTCTTCCTCTTTTCTGTCCTGTTTGAGGCTCCAAATCTAACGAGGAAAATGCAAATATACCAACAGAATTATATCGAAGAGCCTTCGCTTTTCTTTTCCTTCCCTGTTTATTCTCTGTCTTTATTTCTTGTATTTTCCATTTCCAAATGGATTCTGCTTTCCTGCACACAATCTTTCGAGCTGGGTATTTGCCATTTCCCACAACATAGTTTTTACATCCTTCGCGATGCTACCTATGTGAGGTAGGGCTCCGGTGTCTTTCGTCCATGGCACTTCTCGTGCACTCGGCATCTTATTGGAAATTAAAAGAGAAGGTAGGCCCGCCCTTCTGTAGGCCCCATTTGCACAATCTCTGAAATCTGAATTCTCCACCGGATTGAAATGTTTACTTTACCCTTACATACATAGTGAAAATTTCGGAAAGTTACAAGGACTATAATGCCATTTTACTTTACCCTTACTTGCCACCGGATTGAAATTTTGCTTCTTTTAAGATACTTTTTTGGGAGTTTCACTAAAACACCCAAAATGAGAGCTGAAATTATAAAAAAAATCCAACATCCAAAATACTTTATAAACACACCCAAAATCCATCATTACATACACTCAAAACTCATTTATAAATACACCCAAAAAATATACAATTGTTGATTTTGGGTTGTGGGTGTGTCTATGTTTAAATAGTGTTAAGGTTTTTTTATAAATACATGTCTAGGATTTGGTTTATTTATAAATTTGTATACTTTTTTTTGGGGGGAAAATTTAAGATGCAATTAGGAATCACAAGTGCTTCATTTTAAAATATAAATACTTAAATAATAATCTATTTAATTGTAAATTTTACATTGTCTTATAATTTTTTATTATAAATAATGACAAAATTTAAAAACAAAACTGACATGCACATGACTCATGAGTGGAGTGAAGGTCCAAATGCCAGTGAGTAAACAATAACAATTCAATTAATTACTGGGTATTCCTCTAAGTCCTTTACTTTTTATTTTATTTTTTATACAAATAATATTATACTTTAATCTAATCTAAATTACATAAAGGAGTTTCGAATTCATGTGCATAGTAGGGAGCATTCGCTCAAACCAACTTGATTAAACTTATGTCTGCTTATATAATATTAAAAAATTCACTTATTTTTCTTTATATGATGATTTCTTTTTAAGAGATATCAGAATTTATTAATAATCAAAGGAGAGTACACTATTGGGAAAAAAAAAAAAAAAAAAAGAAGATCCTGAATCAAGTCAAATTGATGATTCCAAAGTTACATGTCAAGTTGAAATTTGGGGCTAGCCCATCTTCTATTGTTAATACGTAACATACACGTATTGCCTTGTCTTCATAATACAAGTGATTAAATTTAAAGTGCAAGTGTCACACGCCGTTGAATAAAAAGAATGGTGTTACTTGGGATAACTATCCATTTAAGCATGAGTAACTTCTAGTTATTACTATAATTAGAAGTCATCTACAATAATTGTACGTGTGAACCCCATTAAATCAATGGTTATGAATCGTTTACGATAGCCTCATACATACGTGAGCATGTGTTTAGGATTTAGAGTCCCTTCTCTAAGTGAATGACTCAATAACTTTGTGATTGTGTTGGTATTACATACTACTTCCTAGTTGTACTTTAGTTGATAATAATGGTCATAGGTTGACATTCAACACCACTAATTATTAGGGCAATGTGGTAGCCTCACACATACGTGAGCATGTGTTTAGGGTTTAGGGTCCCTTCTCTAAGTGAATGACTCAATAACTTTGTGATTGTGTTGCATTACATATTACTTCCTAGTTGTAGTTTATACTTTAGATGATAATATTGGCCATAGGCTGACATTCAACACCACTAATTATTAGGGCATTGTGGTTTACGACTTATTTTGTACGACACGCTAAGTTTAATATTATCTTAAACTCTACATACCCTATTTACAAAAAAATTTATAAACCTCAACTATGTGAATGATTACAAACTATTGATTAGTTTAGTGATATTTATTTTCTTAATATTGGAAGAGATTCAAAATTTGAATCACCTCACTTTTATTGATAAATAAAAAATAAAATTGACTAGATAAAAAACAAAACAAAAAGAAAAGTCTAGATAAAATACAAATGGATGTGACGTACCTCATCACTAGGCATTAGCTACCAACCAAAACTCTAAAGACTAATTATACAAATTAATAGCCTATTCAAATTACTCATTATCGTTTTTAATTAGATTTGAAGTAGTGTTATTTGACAATCATCTCTTATTTATTATTACTCGAAGACTCAGTTTACATTTGGAAAAATACCGCCATGCATATCAAAATCACAATTGACTTGAGCACTCATTATCTCTCCACAATTAGCTCATCAGCAATCACTTCCCCTGTCAAGGGAGGAAGGTGATCACGATTTATTCTTAATTAATTTGCAATTAAGGAAACTCTTCTTAATTAACTCTCCTTCCTTGATTGGAGTAGCCGTTGGCTTATGATCCATATTATGACCACTGCACATGCCATGCACAACTCCAAGCTTACCACATCAACCTAACAACTATTATTATAGGTTTATTATGATAACCTATTTTAATTACTGTTGACATAATTAGACCGCAAGATCAATTTTAAGTTATTATTTTGTGACGACAAGTGAGCCGTTATACTGACCTTGTTTGAGACACGTAATCATATACGAATAGCACGTGTGTTTACTTACTATTAGATTCAAAAATCAACGCTTGATTGTTTGTTTATCAACAAACAAAAAACTAATACATAGAGGATTACAATCCCAACAAATCACGATTATCTTTAACAATTGATAATTAGACATTAAAAAAATTATATTTAATGGCTCAATGAATGAAGAGAAGCCACCTACCACAGCACTACGCATGGTCTTGGAAAAAAGCCCGATACCAAAAGTGGGCCAATTGATAGAATATTCCTCTTATCTCGTTGAAATTCTCATGAGATTAGCTCAAACAAACAAACATGCTCTGCCACGTGGTGGGTTCGATGTTAATCCCAGAAACCATACTCGCGGTTACACGTGACATTTAAATATCAGGTTAGCTTAAGAATGTTAATCGAGGAGGGCGGGTAATGTGAATCTACTCTACCGCGGTCTCCAACGGCGGGCCCACTGGTGACGTGGTAGGATAAGCACCACAAGCAAACCCCCGCCTACATTTTTATCGTTATGTTATGCTTATCCATTTCTACGCTTTTCGGAAAGAACACGCGTCATCTTGCTAAATGGGAATGGATAGCTACCCTAGCCTACCTTGTAGACTCATTCTAGCTGCTGCTAATGCCAAATCCTCGACTGGCTATAACCTCCCTACTCTCTCCATCTATTTTTTATTTTTTCATTCAATTAACTCAATTTTCATTTCCGAATTATTGGGATTTTATGGGATGCCAACTAATGTTGAATAAATAAAACTACGTATTTTGTTGATTTTGTCTCGATACTTAAACTTTGGAAGGATGGTCAATCACGTATATATTTATATATATATTTTTTTACACATGTGTATTGTCGCTTTAGTTAGTATGTGTTAGAAAATTACCGGACCATATTAAATATATAGAATTATCATGTATACGTATCTACATACTTGACTTATTATTTATTATAATTTTTTAAAAAAATTGACTTACTATACATTTAACTTTTTGTGGTCACGAGGTGCAAATCTTTTGTTTACAATCAAATACTTGTAAATCTTTCAGAATCTATTATCTTAACAAGAATTCTTATGAAAATGGTTTGAACCCCACATTTTGATTTTATATAATTCTTTGTATACACTACTATCCAATTAGATTGAAGTTGAAGGCAGACTACGGTCAAAATGTTATAAATTTTATCTTGGAAAATTTCACACCATTTATTAATGTTGTTGAAGCTATTTCCTTTTTAGGATTTTTTTTTGGTTGAATTCCTCTTTGGGTATATGTGGTGTGAAGGAGTGGACAAGTATATATTTATCCTGCGGATATTCTCATTGAATAATGCTATCCGGATAAAGTTTGTGACAAGTGCAAGGAATCTTGGACAAAAGCCAAATTATTGGCACTGGCAAGCATCAAAAGAGTTTTGGTTACTTGCGCGAGTATGCTTACCGCTTCGCATACGAGGTAGCCAAAGTCAAAGTATTAACCAATCAAAACCACGTGACGTCCACAAAACGACGAAACCAATCAACAATAAATTGAGCAGCCATCTCCGTTCAAACATTTCAAACACTTGTATTTCCTTTCGAGCTATGGCCTAAAAACTAGAAGCAGCAAAACTATCCAAACATTGTTTTCATTCTCTGTCTTTGCTTTTGTCTTTGTTTCTTGTTTGTTTTTCTGAGAGCCAAAACATGGAGGCCAAACACAGCTCTGAGCTTCCTCCTGGTTTTAGATTCCACCCAACTGATGAGGAACTCATCATGTTTTACCTCAAAAACCAGGCCACCTCAAGGCCATGCCCTGTGTCCATAATCCCAGAAGTTGATCTTTACAAGTTTGATCCATGGCAGTTGCCTGGTTAGTGTTGTAATTAAGATGTTTAAACTTAATTACAAGTGTTGCTTAGCATGCATACGCATTAGTTTAATTATTCTTGATTGATTGCTAGACCTAAACCTAATGGTGTTTGTTTACGTTTTGCAGAGAAAGCAGAGTTTGGAGAAAATGAATGGTATTTCTTTACCCCAAGGGACAGGAAGTACCCAAATGGAGTAAGACCTAACAGAGCCACCGTCTCAGGTTACTGGAAAGCCACAGGCACAGACAAGGCCATTTACAGTGGGGCAAAGTATGTGGGGGTGAAGAAAGCTCTTGTGTTTTACCAGGGCAAGCCACCAAAGGGGGTTAAGTCTGATTGGATTATGCATGAATATCGTCTAAGTGACTCGAGAAAACAAGCCAACAAGCAACTTGGGTCCATGAGAGTAAGCCCTCTTTGTCATTGTTAATTTCTTGCCAGTTTGTGACATTACACTTCTTTCAGGCATTTCATCAAACAGTTTGGCTGCAAATTGACCAGTTGCGTTGTGTTTGTTGCATCTTAGTTGGATGATTGGGTCCTCTGCAGGATCTATAAGAAGAGGCATCTGGGCAAAGCTTATTTGGACCAAAAAGTGGAAGAAGAAGACCCAATTACTGGTCCTAAAATTGAGATAACAGCAGCCAATAATCATGAGGAGCAAATGATGTTGAAATTTCCAAGGACTTGTTCCATTACTAGTTTATTGGAAATGGACTACTTGGCCCCAATCTCCCAACTTTTGAGTGAGAATTCTAGCTATGACTTCCAAAACAACTTGGCCAGTGCAGGAAATGCTGGTCATGCCCAAATGTTTCAGTTTGGTGAAATGCCATACCAAAGCACAACAGACACAGCTAAATTCCAAGTGACTCAGAGTTGCCCTTCTAACCAACCATGGTTTGCCAATCCGGTGCATAACTTGAATGGTTTGGACCGCAATTAACGAATTCAAATTTGGTGTTAGGGTGGAAATTATGTGCTAAAACAAAATTGTAAATTGGGTTTGTGAGAGGAGTTGAATCTTAAACAAATTATGAAATGGATTTGAGCTGTTTTCAGTCCTATAATACATTTAAATTTACTCATATTCTCAAATCAGTCATTTATTTACATCAGAAGTACGACAAAAATCATACTATTTGCTCATTTATCATTGCGATCGACCAATCGAGGAATGATGAAATTTATTATGGTCAGATCCAATCTCCTAGTCATGACGAAAAGAAAAAAGAATTTTAAAGACTTCGGCCTTTTCATAAATTTAAGACAACTATTTTATTTTGATTAGATATCATAGTAAGCAAGATAATGAAAACAATATGTTCCTTTATGTTTTTTCAAACAGGTTCCTTGTAACACTTCCTTATCCTGAAAGAAGAAAAGAAAGTAGCATCTACTAATGTAATGAGCTTGGTCAAATGAGCCGCGTGGAAATCAATTTTGCTTTGATGACGTACAGAGGACTAGCTGTCACGCACGCATGGGTTGAAACTGAAAGTGTCGACGAAGGCCTTCCTTCTTTGGGGGCTATTGATGACATTTCGGACCCTATTTGATATTTATGTCCTTGACAAAATTCCATTTTAGTTTATAAGTCTGACTGAGCAACCTTCATTTAAATTGAATAAGTCACATGGAAAATGATATTTTCCACTAAAAGATACCACAAAATTATATTTTCATAATTTCCCGGTGTCTGTTTTAGCTAAATTTGCAATTAAAGTCGAGCGGGATTACCATAATAGTTGTGGCCCTCTCTTTTTTCTTTGCTTGGCACTCAAATCGAAACTCTAGGGTTCTTTTCCTCCCACTATAACCAAAAGAAAAAATCAATTAAATAAGACATTAAAGTGATTTTACCAACAAAAAAAAAAATTTGCGAGGTCTTCACAGTATTAACCCAACAAAAAAAAAATTGTTTAGAACGAATTAGGTTAAGGGCACAAAAGAGATGAACTTTTTTTTAATAATCTTTTAAAAATCCTTATCAACATCAGAGCATACAAAGATTGTTAACAACCCAAGTCCCAACCACTTAACTAAGCCATTGCTATTCTAATTTATAACTAATCAATCCCAGGCCTGTCAAGCAGTTAATTACTCTTCTTTCTTGCCCTGATTTTTCATCTGAAATGGAACATCAAGAAAGCAATGTGTTATTAGGTTTGTCCTCCCAGGATGGATACAGCAAGGGGTTTTTCATGCTCGTCTGCATGGTTTTGTCATGGATAATAGTCCATAGATGGAGCCAGAAGAACCAAAAAGGACCCAAAACATGGCCTCTAGTGGGAGCTGCAATTGAACAGTTGATGAACTATGACAGGATGCACGATTGGCTTGTCAAGTACTTCTCCGAATCAAACTCCGTCGTCGTCCCAATGCCATTCACAACCTATACTTACATTGCAGATCCTGCAAATGTTGAACATGTCCTTAAGACCAACTTTGCCAATTACCCAAAGGTGATCTGATATATTTATGAGATTAGTTACATTAATTGGTCCTTAGTTTTTCTTTAATTTCTTGTTAATGTCCCACTATACACATTTTATTGATTGAAGGGTGAAGTGTATCATTCGTACATGGAAGTCCTGCTTGGAGATGGGATCTTTAATGCGGACGGAGAGCTTTGGAGGAAACAGAGAAAGACTGCAAGCTTTGAATTTGCATCCAAGAATTTGAGGGATTTCAGCACTGTAGTCTTCAGAGATTACAGCCTCAAACTCCATGCCATTCTGAGTCAAGCATTTGAAGGCCAACAAGTAGACATGCAGGTGGGAAAATATTTCATTATAGTCTCTGCACTTGGTTATTTTTTCTATAAATGGAGCTCTGAATATAATATTTTGTGCAGGAACTGCTGATGAGGATGACTTTGGACTCCATATGTAAGGTGGGATTTGGTGTAGAAATTGGAACTCTGGCTCCCAATCTACCAGATAATCACTTTGCCAAGGCCTTTGACACTGCAAACATTATTGTGACACTCCGGTTCATTGATCCATTGTGGAGAATAAAGAGATATTTAAATGTGGGATCAGAAGCTTTACTTGACAAAAGCATTAAAATCATTGATGATTTTACATACTCTGTTATTCGAAGAAGGAAAGCAGAGATCAAGGAAGCTGGCCAGAATAGCGAAAATAACAAGGTAACATAATAACTTTTTGTGGGACTTATTGCTTAGTTTTTTCACTGTAGTTGAAGTCTCAAGGAAACAGATTTATTAGCTAAGAAATCAATTTCTTGATCAGATGAAGCATGATTTACTGTCAAGATTCATTGAGTTAGGCGAAGACCCAGAAAGCAAGTTAACTGACAAAAGCCTCAGAGATGTTGTCCTCAACTTTGTAATAGCTGGCCGGGACACTACAGCAACTACTCTCTCCTGGGCCATTTACATGATAATGTCCCATTCCCATGTAGCTGAAAAGCTATATTCGGAGCTCAAAACCTTGGAAGAAGATCGAGCAAGAGAAGAGAAGGTTTCGTTGGTCCAGTATGACACAGAGGACCTTGAATCATTCAATCATAGAGTAACACAATTTGCAGGACTTTTGAATTATGATTCACTGGGGAGGCTGTATTATCTACACGCAGTTATCACCGAGACACTTCGTTTGTACCCTGCAGTCCCTCAGGTATGCATTTTCCCCAATTGAAAGATAGATTGTCAATGCTGTTTGCTAGAAGTAATGTATATGGCTGTAGGACCCCAAAGGAATCTTGGAGGATGATGTTCTACCAGATGGAACTAAAGTCAAAGCAGGAGGGATGGTGACTTATGTTCCCTACTCAATGGGTAGAATGGAGTACAATTGGGGACCTGATGCAGCTTCATTCAAGCCTGACAGATGGCTGAAAGATGGTTTCTTCCAAAATGCGTCACCGTTTAAGTTCACCGCATTCCAGGTGTGTTTACCGAGCGATCTTTTAACCGTATATCCATGAAAAGTTAGAGGTCAGTAACATAAACACTTGATCACTTCTGATTTGCAGGCAGGCCCAAGAATATGCCTAGGGAAGGACTCTGCATACCTCCAAATGAAGATGGCACTGGCCATTCTGTGCAGATTTTACAAATTCACTTTGGTCCCTGGTCATCCAGTTGAGTACCGGATGATGACAATTCTATCAATGGCGCATGGCTTGAAGCTTACCGTAGCCAGACGTTAATGTGATGCTTGTAGAGGCCAGAATATCAACTGTGTCAAAGATAATTAAAAATAAAATTAAGTGTTTTGTTCCATAAGTTCTTATACTCTGAAGCTTATTTGAATTACACGCATGATGTCAGAAATGACAGAAATAGTTTCCCATACATGGCATTCTCAAAAGTTCAGGTGGTATATTTATTTCAAAGCTTCTAAGCCACAACACGTACACTATACACCAGATAAAAGCTTTGGCATTGTTTCTCCCATTCCCATAAAATACAGTAAAAGTAATTAACATCACTGAAACCTAAATTCAGTTACACAGACTAAGAGATCAATCTCTTCTTCTTCTCTTGCCATTCATTGATTTCAGCATCAACCCTTGCTTGAACTATTGCATGAAACCCTGGGTATGGCTCATAACCGAAGAAGCTTTGCAGAGCCTGAAGCAATAACAAAACGCATAAATCATGATTGTCAAGTCAGTGAAAAATCAAACTAACAAGAAGTTAAAAATCCATCAAAATTACCTCTAACAGAACAAAGAAGGGAGCCATTAGAAAGGCTTGTGCAAGGTTGTCCAACAAAGCTGGTGCCCGTTTCTGCGGCAGATTACAATCATTACATAAAATCTCAAGAGTATGAAGACAAAAAGGACATGAAGTCACAGACAGAGTTAGAAATAAAATATTTAATACCTCAAAAACCCCATGGCCAATAAACTGCCCAGTCCAACACACAATCTGTGCCACCACAACAACCTGAAAATAAGTTGTTAATGTTAGATGACCTAAAATGAAACTCTAAAGTCTAGACATACAAATAACACCAATATCATTTACAGCTAAAACCTCACTCACTCAAATGACTGAAATTTAAAGAAAAAGTTCAAAAACAGTACATAATTTCACAAAATAAACGAAACCCAGATCACATCTTTCGACAGAAACTACGAATAACTCTAGAAATTACCTTCCAAGAGATGGAAAACCCCAATTGGGTTGCAAGGAAACAGCTAGCAAACCAGCAAATAACACAAAGCAGAGCAGCCAAGGAGCCAGCTTTCGCATCCAAACAGACGTAAAACACCGAATAGATTAAAGTCAACAAGAGGCCGATGTTGAAAACCAGAACAACATGGCTCCCAAACAGCGGAAACCCAAAACTGAATAACGAGGGCGTGAAGTAGAGGATAAGAAGAATCGTGAAGAGGATTGGCCAAACGAAGAGCATGTGTATCGCTATGTTGATTGGGTTGCTGTGGTAAGCTCCATAGAAAGCAAAGTGCTTTTCAAGATCGAACAATCCAGTCTTCCCCATTGAGAATTATCGGGAAAATTTGACGGGTTCAAGGAGGAAAGAAAGGGAGGTGGTCGTTTTTATTGGCTCGTTCGTCAACCACAAAAAAGTAAACTTTCCTTCTTCGTACGCAACGCAACCACAAACAACTGAAGCTCACCCGCCAAGTTAATGAATCCTCGTCTAGTTAGCTTGTTCACAAAAGAACCCTTGAATTTATTTATGATCAGACAATACCAAGAAAACCAAAGACTCGATCTCCACTGAAAACAAACAATCTCACCACCAGCCGAACGAATTTGACCCAGAAAGAAAAAACAAACAAAAAAAGAGCCAAACTAATTTATTAATTTATTATGAAAAGGAGTTTGGGCTTAATATTGTTAGCTAAAAATGACCCAATGTCTCAACTCAAGCCAGCCTCCTGGTTTGGGCCTCTTTCTTTATCTTTTTCGGCCTTTTGGATGTGGGTGGAGTCCACCTAAACTTCTCCCTCACTCACCCAAAAACAAGATAATGAATGCCACGTGGCAAAAAGTGAGGTCCATGTTGGATTAACGGGCAACATGGTCAGCCACAAAAACCTGCCCAAGAATCCACAAAAACCATCATACTTCTATGAAATATTGGAAATTTGTCTGCATTTAACCAGAAGCCATGAGCAGCTTCACCAACACCACCACAACCTTCCTCCATGCCCAAATCACCAAACCCCAAAACTACCTCTGCAAAATCTCACTCCCAGCCATCAAAGCCTCACTTCCAGGAGCAGAAGAAGAAGAAAACAATGCCACAAGTCGAAGAAAAATTGTGACAACATTTTTAGGCACTTCCTTGGCACTTGGGGTGCACCAACATGGCATTGCCACCCCACTTGGACTAGCCGAGAATTGGGGCACTCGTTCGTTTATAAGGGAACGTTTTTTTGAGCCCGGATTGTCTCCAGAAGATGCAGTGGCTAGAATTAAGCAAACAGCTGAAGGGCTGCACAGCATTAGGGACATGTTGGAGGCCATGGCTTGGAGGTATGTCATATTTTACATTCGCCTAAAGTCGGCCTATCTTTCTCAGGATCTGAAAAATGCAGCAACTCTGGTGCCAGATGTTCGCCGTCAAGAGTATGTTAAGACGGCCAATGAGTTGGTGAATAACATGACAGAGGTAGATTTGTTACTCTAAAGTATATTGTGTGTGTATTTATATATTGGTGATTTTTTTTCTTTAATCTGATTAGAATGTGATTATGTTTGTATTGCAGTTTGATTATTATGTTCGAACGCCAAAGGTGTATGAATCGTACCTATACTACGAGAAGACATTGAAATCAATAGATGATCTGGTGGCGATGTTGGCCTAGTACAAGGTGTTGGATGTTTTTATTTGGAGCTACATGATTGCAAATTTCAATGCTTTGGATTGAAACCAAATATATTTGGGTAAATATAAAAGCGCATGGTTAGTTGATAGATAAAAGCGCATGGCTCGTTTAGAGCTCTCGCAACGGTAATGCCACTACTAGAATATATGTTGCCAAATCTCTATGACAGATGAGAAGGCATATGAGATCTAACTGAAAGAAAAACAGTTAATATCCTACAAGTATATGCCCAAACAGGAATAAAAACTTAAGGATTCATGTGCCGAGACGGTTTAGTTATGGTAATGTTAAAAGCCCTTTTTGTGACTAATTTTTGCAGTTGCTTAGAATGAGCTATAATGTCAAAAGCCAAAAATCATATGTAAGAAAGCTATTTCATCACATATTTTTAATTTCCTCCAATATCTAAGATATAAGTTTCATGTAATTGCAAGATGATTAAAGGATTTGTGGTCGTAATATGTGCTAATGATCTGTATGTTGTACAGTCGTAATGTATTTTCATCCTAAAGATGTGCCAAGGGTCATCCCATTGCTGCCTACATATATTACATCGAGTATATGTGATCACAATATCAAGAAGTTCCTCATGAAAGAAAAAAAAATTGCATGATAGTATCATGCATACCCTATGCCTATGCAGATTAAGAAGTTTCAGGGTGAAAAATCAGAACAAGGATAAACCATGGCATTTTATTGTATCACACTCATTCTCTTTAATTAGGTTTAGGTGTGCATACAAATCAATATTGTCATCCATACACACACCTATGCATAAATTCATTGCGACAAATGTTGGTTTTAATTAGCGGTAGACAACATTGCAGTATGGCAAAAGAAAAATGTAACAAGATTTTGCAGATTTGCTTCAAATAAATATACAGAACGTACATTTTATGTTGTGTAAATGAAAGGTACTAGGAGCAAATTTTTTCATATCACACACTTACAAACCCATGTACTGTATTCACACGAAAAGATGACATTAATACCAACCAGCAGTTCCTTTCAACACATCAGCGTCGAGAGATTGCCACAGATTGCATGATGATTAGGAGTACGAGTACAGTAATGGCAACAAAGGAGCCGATGAGAGACCCAGAAATGCGCTCGCAGAAGCTGTTGAATTGCCGGCAAAATGCAAACCAGTTGGTGCTGGAGTTGCCATAATGTGCCAGGTACACTATGGCTGCTGCTGCTGAAGCTCCAGCAGTTACAAGCCCCATCATCACCTTCACAAAATTCGAGTACATATAATTGAGAATTTGGCAGAGAATATATATTTGAGTGAATAGTCAGTTAAGGTAGCATATATTACCGTGTCAGAGATGATCAAGACGATCCTGCTGTTTTTGGCTGCAGTCCAGATGATATGGACAAAGGATAAAGGAAGAGAAAGCACAAGGTAGACACATACAATTGAGTTTGCAATCACAAAAAACCTGTGTGACATGAAAGCACATGTACGAAGTTTTAGCCTTTTTTTCTTGAGGAAAAGAAAATAGTAGTTCAATCATTTTTGCAAAGATTAAAGATTGTTACGTTAACGTGGGAAGATCCTTGTAACGAGCCCTGAATCGAACAAACTGCGCGGTGAAGGGAAGCGTTTCCCGGCTGGTTCCCATAGCTATTGCACTTGCCAATGTTCCAAGGGCTGCAATTACCCGCAGAGTGAAGTCTAGAACAGAGAGCACTCTGCTCACCCTTACTTTTGGGATTGGGATTGGTTTTGAGGCTTCTTTATCAGTAGCCTCAACTGCTCCTCCTGCCTTCATTTTTCTTACTTAGGTTTTCTCTTTGAAAGTATAGGGAGTTTTGAAATTGTACTGTGTACTTGATAGACTGATGATATTGTTGTGGAGATAGATACAGGGGAAGGCATGCATTTATAGTAATTTGTATGTTGGGTTTCAATGCCTTGCCTTGTGTATGTATGCTTCTCCTGAGCATGCCATATGTAAGCCTGTGATAGGCTGAATGATGACATCTCACTGGTAAAGCTGGAGTTTAGTGACAAAGGCAATCCCACCGGCTCTCACTTGCTGTATATTTAATTCTGAACAAACAGCCTTCTGCCAACTCCAACAATGAACAGATAATGCCATGACATTAGGACAAGGCTTTGTGCAAATTTTGCGCTACTAATTTTCTCTTGGTGACATGCCAAGGGTCATAGGAAATTGGCCAATCAGGAATATGATCAAGTCACTGCTAAGTGAAGTCATGATCTTTATGCTTGTGGAGTATGCTGTCACTGTTTTAGTGGGTTTGGTGGCTTAGGGTTTAAACATATGTAATATGTTGTCTTTTAGGTTGAAAATGTATGTCAAGAAAAAGGCGCCATTAGGCCCAAGGCAACTTGGCAACGACAGCAAGTCCAAATTTCCCATGAATACATGCAATGCAAACAGCTCCAGGGCCTAACCAAATGGACCTGAAAACCTTACCCCTTGGCTCAAAAGGGAGGAAGAAGCAACAATATGTCATGAGCTACAGGACTTTCTGCTTAGTGAAATCTTGACAAGTAGAAATTTGTTTGCTGTTTTGGACCTGCACTACTTCACAAATCTTTATAATTGGGAAAAATAAAATAAAAATTGGCCATCATGTATATAACAAACACCATGAAAATCCCATATAATCAACAAAAAAAACATGGGATTTGATCAAAAAATGAAAAAGGAAAAACATGGGATCATTTTGTCAGAAAGTACTTGCAAAAAAGCACAAATGAGAAAGTTGGGATTTTTATAGAAGCAAAAATGAGAAAACTTACTGCCATGTACATCATTCAATCAGGGCTTCTTCCCTCTTCATTATCATTATCATCATTGATCTAACATGTAAGCATGAGATAGACATGTAGCCATGGACAACTTGCCGATTATCTCTACTACAAACACATAAAACTTTTGGACCATCTGGTATTGGATACAAAACAAATTAAATTAGTGTTTTCATTCTTCTTGCTAATTTCAGTGTGCATAACAGAAGGCTCCTTGTTTCTATTGCTTGCTAAAATTGCAGAGCATGGTTAGAAACAAAGTTGTCACATTTGATGAAAATTTTATGTACCTATAAACAAGAGAAGTAGTAGCCGCCGGCAAGTCATCCTTGGCTGCATCACATATATATTATCTCATACTTACATGCAAGACCTGAGATGATTCATAATCCAATTTCAACCAGGGTCTTAAAACTTGCAGTGTCCTGTGGGAATGGTTGGGTTGGAATTTGGAAGGAGGGGGAGAAAAAGAAGAACCGCATTGGAGTTTGGCTCATTACAACAAGAAGGAAATGATCCATGGGCCAGTCCCAGTATGAATATATAGGAAACTTGTTTCAGCTATATATCAGTGGATTTGGATTGTTGAGTTGAACCAATTAATGCAGAGACGTGGGCAGCAAGGATTTTACCAGAAAAAGAAGAGAAAAGGCTACCAATTTTTGCCTTGAAATTCATACAGCAAATCAAAATAAGATTTGGTTCATATCCACTTTAGCTATGGTCTTATTTAGCAACAAGATTTTCTACATTCGGTACATCTTGGAAACAGAATCTTATCACTTGCCAAAATCATGTCTGCATAATGCAATAAAAGATTGGGAAGCAATAAATTTGCGTGCTACACCACTACTTGCTACTTGTTTTTCTTCTCTGTGATGCAATGCTTGTTATTGCTAGCTGTAAATCATTGCAATGCTGTATCTTTTGCACATGTTGCTGTATCTTTTGCTGAGAGCCATTGTGATGTAATAGAATATGGGCAATATCCAGACTGACGAAAATGGTTATGGGGGGTGACATTGGCTACCTGGTAATTATTATAACCCCTTTTCTTTATCAACTTTGGTCTTGATGAAGCAGATATATATATATTTTTTGTACTTTGGTTGGACTCATTCAACCCTTTTATTCTGCCTCCTTTTTGTTGCCTCTCACTTTACAAAGTTTTACTAGCTGTTAATTTTCACTCAAGATTCTATGTTCACATCCTTCCTCACCAATATCATTTGTATATAAATAAAAAAACATTTTAACACGTTCTTTTTCGTGTGTACTAGAAATTTGACAAATTAAACCTGATCTTATAGTATTTTTATTCCTTTATTCTTAATATTGAACGTTATTTTACTAATGAAGTCTAACTTAGTGAAAAAATACATTGACTTCTAGATCAGTGATTGAATGTTCGAACCCCCATTGACATCTTTGATAGTGTATATGAGAAAACTCCATCTCCTTATAATTTAGATTATCGGTTATACTATAATAATAAAAAAATTGAACACATCTCAAATTCAAGAAAATTAAGTAAGTATTGGACCAAGAAAATATCTATGTATTTAGAAATATTTGTTGCGTTTGAAATAAAATAGCAAATATGAGGCCATCTTAATGAAAATAAGGCCCAAAGGAAATCGAATTGAACCCAGTCAATTTCCATACGGTTTCAACAAGGCCTCAACTCAAGTCTTACACAGCCCAAGACTTACTCTTACCACCCTTAAGAGATGTGCGTCGTGTAGCGTAATCTCTAGGCATCGTTCTTCTGATAGCCTCTACTTCGCAATCGGATCGCCCCGTTTCGGCTTTTTTTCTCCCTATCGGCTCTTTGATCAGGTAAACGATCCACACCTTCACTTTCAGTTCTATTAGTCTTGCCTACTTGAACAATCTTGATAGATATTCATTGATGAAAGCTATTAAATTTGTGTTGTAATTTGTAAATCAAAGAACTCAGCTGCCTAGTTACAAGTCACTGGTATCTCTCATCTGGGTCATGCTTGTTTCTGGGTTCTTCTAAAGGTTCTTGATCCAACTTGTCTGTACAGTGTGATTCTTGATAATTACAAGTGAGACATATTTTTAGTTGTGCTTTTCCACAAACTGAAAAGTTTTGTGAAGAAGTGGGAAATGATTGTAAAGGCCTGCATGTATATGAACTTAAATTCTAGTTGTTTTCTAATGCCATCGTCTTTCTTTAATTTTTTTTTATGGTGCATATGGTAAGTGCGGGACGATTTGCTTCAACTTGTTTTGCTTCTTCTCACTCGAAAAGTTGACTTTCTTTTTCCATTTTTCTATATCATTTTCAAGATGCTGATCCTTTCTATATCCTCAGTCGGGTCATAAGTTAATGAACAGGCATATTTCTTGTATCTTGATCCTCGATGTTGGGTTCGGGCTAGGGAGTTGGGAGGCCTTGTTGAAGGGCTACCTCCTTTTGTGTAAAATAGTCTTGATGTTCAACCAGAATAGAATAGACAAAAAAAAAAAAAAGCATAGTTTTGACTAGCCTTTGGGGGAAAAAAATTGTAATGAGATAATCAAATATGACAAGACGAACCCAGTCTAGTTTTATAGAATTGGGGTGGTTCCTTTAATGCGTTTTTGTGGCATGAAACATTTATCAACATAGTCGTATTTATTTTTGTTTACAGGGTTATATTTGGGCCAATTTACAGACATTTGTGTGCATGCCTATGATTTGATATATTGGAGTTGCACCAATTCATAGGCTTATCTTTTCTAAAAGTAATTGTTATGAGATTTTAAAGACGGAAGGAACTTGCTCACTTATTTGGACATTGCAATGATACGACTGGATTTGATTACATCTGTTTTTGATTGAGTAGAAGGATTCTTTTGTTTCTGTAGTTGTCACCTGTGCCCAGAGAAAAATATGTCAGATACAAACACGGAGGAGGTGAAGGAGCCAGAGCTTGCTGATAGTGCTCCTAAGGATCAAGGTGCTGGTGACAATGCCGATAGTGCTCCTAAGGATCAAGGTGCTGGTGACAATGCCGAGGAAGACCTAAAAGCTTCAAATGAAAATCATGAGAATCCCATGCCTTCACCCCAGCAGGAGGTACAACTCTGCTCTGCAAATCGTTCTAAACTTTTTGAAATTTCTTGCCTGTTGCCCTGTTATCTGTTAATGCAAACTGTCTGTCTCATTGAAATGATCTTTTTGCATCAAAATTTCTTTATATATCATCAGCTTGCTTCATTTGGTCAATAGTTGAAGTTATGCAGTAGGATCATTGTCTACAATTTTGTCTTCTTCAGGAGGCAACAATTAAGAAAAAGTATGGAGGCATATTACCAAGGAAGCCTCCACTGATATCCAAGGTAATTGTTGGCCTTGTTCTCTCTCTTTACCCCCAAGCTCCCCTTTCTGAAGTTTCTGATCATGTTCTATCTTTATTGAGATAAATAAAGCCACCAACAAGCAATTTGAATTTTCTGTCAGGACCATGAGCGTGCTTATTTTGATTCTGCTGATTGGGCATTGGGAAAGGTACTCATTTGGATTTGCTTAGATTGTAGTTGCTATAACTCTGAAGGCTTGAAGCCTAATCTCTTTGCCTATCTTTGGTTCTTTTTAACTTCTTCAACAGCAAGGAGCAAAGCCAAAAGGACCACTTGAAGCACTCCGCCCAAAGCTGCAGGTGTGTTTGATGATAGCACCGTGATTTTCTTACCTCAAGCTGGCTAGAAGTTGTTAGGGGTTGAAAGATCAGCCATTACCATGCGCAAAAACTAAAACTGTAACGTAGATAGGAATTCTTTTCTTCTCCTGTTATCCTTTGCTATACATCAGTACATGGTTTTTATCTCTTATATTTGTCTGTTGTTGTCATCAGCCCACACCACAACAGCAAGCGCGTTCAAGGCGCTCATCTTATTCCCGTGCAGGCGACGGCGACGGTACGTGGAATCAATAACCAATTTCCAACAACATCACCAATAAACTTCTTGTACATGTTAGAAAACCATGTTCAGCACTTGAACTCCTTTATCTCTTTCCTACATTAGATGGCGGCAATGACAACACTTCTTTGGAGGACCAAGTAGACGGTGGCAGCAGTAACACAGCAGATGAGGATCAGAGCCGCCACCACGAGTAGCTACTGCCTGCTGCACATTCTGAACGTTGAAGCTGAGGGTCAGATCTCACCTTGTTTAAGGTGCCAGAGCAAATAAAGATAAAACTTGCCAAATTTTTGTACTAGTTGTAACATTTAACATGAATCATGTACACACTGGATGAAGATATGACATTTCATTTACTTAAATTTCTGATGTGGGATTGCTCATATTGAGAGAGAGCTCCATGAATCTATATATATAAAGTAAAAGGCAGAGAATGGTGAAACATTCAAAATATTTAAAAAAAAAATGCGCTTGGTTAATTCAAACATTAAGAATTGAAATTATTAATTAAATGAGGATAATATAGTAAATTTGCATTTATTTATATTAAAAAATTAAAATTAAAAACAAAATCAGAAATATGTCCTATTTTTATAGAACATAACTATCTAATGTATATACTGTTATCTTAATTTAAAAATAAAATAAAAATGAAAAATGAAAATCAATTGGTTTTATTTACAAGAAGTATCATCAAGATAAAACGACAGAGTTTATGCTGTCGTTGGCCATGGAAAACATAATAATTCCATGACATGGCACCATCCACTCAAGAAAACAGACACCACTGGCCATTGTAGAGATGATCCTTCACACCATTCCCTTCTCATCCAACATCGCGCCACGTGGCCTAATCACATCGCGTTCTGATTCTTCTCCAACCCGAGTCAACTCAGTTGCTTCAACGGCCGCGTCACTCGCGCCGGACTCGTTCTGTTTCAGGGGCGTATGTTCGTGCGGAAGAAGGCGCTTCGTTGAAGCAGCAGTAGCCACATCGTTATTCCCAATTTGCCCCGCCACCTCCATCGCTTCCAAATTGCCTTCTGATAATTATACGGTACGTACTGGTCCTTGGACACTTCATAGAAAATTTGGTGGTTTTTTTTAAAATTGTGTGATGCATGCTTAGGCCATGTTAGAAAAAGTTCATCCTCCAAGACCAGACTGGTATGAAGAGTTCTATGCATCAGTCTTGAACACCTCCATGCAATCTTATGAAGACGAGGTTAGTGGTTAATTAGTAAATACTAAAAGTTCCCATTTAACTAAGTTTTGAGATTAGTGATTAATTAGAAAATGTTTCTTTCTCAATGAGGTTAGTGATTTCATTTTATGAGTAAGATCGCAGGTTACAAGGCAGAGCTGTTCGCTGAACTGAAGGGAAAAGCTCAGCAAGTGTTGGAAATTGGTATAGGGACTGGTCCTAATCTTAGATACTATGCTGCTGGTAGTGGTGTCCGGGTTTTTGGTGTGGATCCTAATATAAAGATGGAAAAGTATGCTCGGGCTGCTGCCGTGGCTGCCGGTCTGCCCCTTTCGAATTTTGAGTTTGTACAAGCAGTATGTGAAACTGGTTATTAATTTATGAAGCTTGAATTTACAACATTCAATGTATAATTTCTTATAATGCAAGTTTTATTGACCTGCAAGCACTTTTTGAATTTCGGTTTCTAGTATTTGTCCCCTCTTTGTGAAATTTGCTTTTTGTTTGTGACATATTGGAAATGCTTAATCTTAACCAGGTTGGGGAGGCTATACCATTAGATGATGCTTCAGTTGATGCAGTTGTGGGAACCCTTGTATTGTGTTCTGTTAAGGATGTTGAGAAGACTCTGAAAGGTAATGGTTTTGCATAAAATTCCTGACTTGTGGGTTGTTGCTTATTGCTCATTTTTGGTGTTATATTCAGAGATAAAGAGAGTGCTGAGACCAGGTGGAGTTTACCTGTTTGTGGAGCATGTGGCTGCAAAAGGTAGGTAGTGAGCTGAACCCAATTTCTAATTCATTGAGGAAATTGAGGGGAAGAAGGTGTTATATATGGTTGTCATTTTCTGAAGTAAGCAACTGGTTATGGTGGTGCAGATGGAACAATCCTCAGATTTGTACAGAGTGTTCTCGATCCTCTGCAACAATCCCTAGCTGATGGCTGTCATCTCACCAGGGAAACAGGAAGGAGCATATCCAAGTCTGGGTTCTCAGATGTTAAGCTTAGCATGACCTCCTTGTCCAGTGCCTCTATCGTAAACCCTCAACTCTTTGGAATAGCTTGTAAGTAACAATAACACAAGGCCATAGATGGTTTGCTATTTGGAGCAGTCTAAAACTTGAAATTATTTTTTTTCGCGCAAATCGGAATTCGTTAACCAAATTAAGAAGGTACAACAGTATCATCATCAAGTAGGAAAGGCTCCAACCAAAGGGGAGCCTCTTCTTTCCATGTTACAATGGAGATGCATTTTAAAGCATGTTTTGTTTAGCTAACATATGAGCAGCCTGAATACAACCGCCTGGAATGAAAGAAACAGAAATATTCTCAAACTGTTGCATATCCTCTTAACATTATTGGGCTTGGGCCTTTCTAAGCAAGCAATAGTTAGCCCATGTGGCTCAATTTCTCACAAGATAAATAAATAAATAAATCTTTTTTTAATCATACTAGAATAAAACAAATTCTATTGTTCAGAAACTCATCAGGCTTGGCAATATGTAATTCAATCTAAGATATATAATTATATTATCCTGCTCAGGTTGGTCCCGGAAATATATGTATATAAATACATGTGTTTAAAATATAATTTCATTAGCTCACGCAACCTTCTACAAAATGATTATTGCTATAAACAATTAATTAAATAAATGTGAAGAAATAATAAATAAATAAGTCAAACAAAATTGGTGACAAAAAGAGACGAAGAAATAATGACATGCAAATAATGACAACAAAAAAACCAATCCGCCAGTGCCACCTACAGAAAAATATTGATTAAACTGCTCAACTCCAGCAAAAAAGAAAAAAAGAAAAAAAAAAGAAAAAAAATAATATACGGCACAAAAAGGAAGGTAATCCAATTAATTAAGCTAGAAGAAACAGGGAATTGGATGGGATTATGCAGAAAAGGGAGGATCTTAATGCAAAAAGGTTCCTAAATAGGCTCCTCCTTTTTCTCCCCGATATATTAGGGTTTTCATTTCTTCCTCACTCGACAACCAGTCGCCTAGGCCTAGCTCAGCTTCTTCTCGTGCTTCGTCATTGTCTAATTGTAAGCTTTCTTTCTCGATTTACATTTCTGGGTTTTAAAAATACCAGTTATTTATTTTTATCTAACTGGGGCTTTCTATTTCTAGGGTTTTTGACTGATGTTCAGTTCTCAGATTTTGCTTTTCTATCTGCTTTGGTTGTATCACTATACTGTTTGATGAACTTTTGGTGTTTCCAAGACCAGTTCTGCTCCTTATGTGTCTCTGTTAACTTTCTAAATTTGTGCGCTCTATAAGGTTGAACTAGATGCCTGGCCTTGTGCTGAACAAAAATATGAAAAATGCACTCTGCCAGTCTTGAAATTTAAGTTAACTTGGGTCGTTTTAAGAACCCACTTGAAGTTAAAGTCACTGGCTTTGTGGAATTTATGTAATTTATCGGCTTTCATATTGTTGATTTAAATGATGATGGATTAGTATCTTGTTGAGTATTTGTGTTCTGGAGTTTTATTTTGTTGAACATTTGGAGTTGAGAGTACTTGTGTTGAACATTGCCTTATCTAAAGTTTTTCGAACTTTCTTGGTAGGGTTGCCACTATGACCACTGAAGAATTCTGAAATATTTGTCATTTGCTGAAGATTTCTGGAGTTGTAAGCAACATACTCTGAATATGTATTGTTAATGCTGATGAGGAAATTTTGATCCTCTGTTTATAAGTGTTTGCCTGTTTTATATTTGAAGTTCTACCGCACTGTCCAATTTTCTTGAAGTGTGGGTCTTCGCACCCTGACTGCAGCACTTAATGCTGTTAGGTGTTCTAGGATTCATTGTTGTACTAATCATATGTTGTACCATTGATAAGTGGCGCTTGACATAAGTGAATGTAACTTGTTTCATGTAAGTGATATAAATTAGTGAGCTGAGCTTTAGGAAGATTGATAGCATATAGAATCAATCTTCTTGTGTCTTATAAAAAATAGCTAAAACGGGGTCCCTGTGTTGTGTGGCTGCAAGGCCACATGAATCACATACGGCCAGTAGGGACTGGTCCGTGGGTCCAGAGGAGCCTTGCTGGCGAACTAATACGAGCTTCTCACCACCCCCATCGAGATGGGATTTCCGATTCCAACCTGAAGAACTACAGTATGGTTTGCATGATGGTATTCAGCAGCATGGGTCTTCTACTTCATCAAACAGTAAAGGAAGTAGGGGCTGGGTAAGAGGCAACAATCTCTATAATCATCACTACTCTGCATCTGATGGTGCTGCACTGTTTTTAAGTAGTTCATCTGACCTTTCTCAAGGTCCTCAGTGGACACCTCCAGCAATACAGGAAATCAGTGTAGATGATTATGAAACTGCAAAAAGGAGAGGTAATACAATTGATAATGCATCTCTATTTCAGTTTTTTCTGTGCGTGCATACACATGTTGATGTCTGATAAATTAGATTGCTTTTGGGATGAATTTCTAATTGTTGGCTTTAAAATCTGGTGTCAGAAAAAGCATATGAAGAAGTAATGTGCTAAGTGCAATTGCTATGCGTGTAACTTCAAAGATTAAACAATTTGGTGGATTAAATTTTTGTGGTTCATTTGGATTGAACAGAGCTATAATATTATTTTATGTCTGTTAATAATCTACCAAGTACAAATGAATTTGTGCAAATGATCTTGCATTATTATAATTTATTGTTTATATTTTGAGATACACACATTTGTGTGTGTTGTTTGTTACTGCACAATTTGATGGTATGTTGGTCATTGTTTGAAATAATTAGACATTGCAGTCTCTCGTAAAAAAGTTCTCACATCTTGTAACCTTCTTTCTTACATCTCTCTGTGTGTGCACACTCATGTATTTGTGTACACTTTTGCTTCACACAAAAAGATGACCATCTGGGTTAGGTGATTTGATAGTTGGTTTTTACTAACAACCCTGTGTATATGCAGTTGCTCTATCTTGATTTCTCTGTGTTACATGATTAGTGTTATAGTAATTTTCACAAATTACTCTATTGTTTAATAACTCTGGCTTTATGCTCTAATTACATCTTAATTAGATTCATGAAAAAGAAAAACCCTTCAATCATAATAACCATTGTCATGCTTAATCTACTTATACTAGCAACTTAAGGAGCATCTCTTTCTTCTCTATTGTTGGCAGTGTAGGGTCAGAGTGAAAAAGAGTGTTAGAAGCTTGTTAAATCTGATCTGGAATCATGAGTTCAGTTGACATTATCCACGGGGATTCTCATTGTTTTCATTTTGAATTATTTGGTTGCATTATTATGTCGTTTGAGGTGTTTTCTTGATTGATTTCTTACCTATGCCATTTATTCTTACCTACTTAAATAATTACCACGATTGATCAATAATCAGACCCCTTCAGCCTCTAAAATAGGGAATTCAAAATTTATACTTATTAAGGAAATTTAGTAATCTCAAGATTGTCATCATTCTTTCTAATATTCATGTTGTAAGTTATTTTCATTAATTTAATGTCACTCCCTCTTACTTGCTAGGTCCAGCTTTTGGGCATTCATTCTTTAGACCTACCATGGAGGTATTTTGTGAGAATTTAACTTTCAAATTCAAATTTCCTAGTTTATTTAATCAAATAAATTTATTTTGTGTTTCCTTTGATGGTATCTTGCAGGGAACCTCAGAAATTCAAGACACCGGGGAGTCCTCCTCATCCCGTTCAGACAGCAGTGAGTCTGAACCTGCAGTCAAGGCATGCCTATCTTCTCATCATACTTTACCGAGCCGCCGTTCATTCATGTCCAAACCTATTCATCCCTTATCTTTTCCTGCACAAACTCCTCCAAGAGAGGCTTCTGACCTTACATTAGCTGGATTTGCGGAATTTGATGCTGCCACTCCTCAAAGAGATGGCCACCGCTGGAGCAGTGCGAGTAGCAGCATTGATTTTGCAGATGTTTCTGAGTCATTTGAGGCAGAAATTTCTGGTCGACCATGTAATAATATGTCTGATGGTTTTAGATGCGGGTTGTGTGAAAGGTTTCTTTCACAGAGATCACCTTGGAGTTCTCGTAGGATAGTAAGAAGTGGAGATATGCCAGTCACAGGGGTGCTTTCCTGTTGTCATGTCTTCCATGCAGAGTGCTTGGAGCAAACAACACCCAAGACACGTAAAAATGACCCTCCCTGCCCATTATGTGCCAAATTTGAGGAGGAAAATCTCCCTGAGCAGCAAGGCTTCTCAAGACTGCGGACTGGTTTTCCACGGCTCAGACCAATTTCTGATGACGGGCCATCCAGGCCTTGGGGATGTACGCAGGTAGGAGATTGTGTTGAAGGGGCTTTGCATGCTCCCCCACGCAATAGTATGCTGTTGCTTAACAGAAGTCGCATAAAGAAAAATCTTTCTTTGAAAGGTAATTTGGGCAAAGATTTTCCAGGTCAGTTGAGAAAAAGTGGCTCTTACTCTTTTCAGCATTTGAGTGGAAAATCAGCTGACCAGGGAGCAGTTGGAAGCTCAAAGTCAAAGATGACTGCAGGCCTGAGTATTAAGAACTGAAGAATATACATAGCTAAATCGGAACTCCGAAAGTTTTCTCGACAGGCAATCCTTGAATTCTGCTATTTGGTTGTAAGTCTGAATAGATTATATATCTGCAGTGGTTGGATTGGATAGCCTGCCGCCTTGTATAGATTTGATCTTGCTCAAATTGTGGGTTGAAACCCTTCTTGGAAGTAGACACATGTATGTTTACATTGCTATTGTGCCTCTGTATTTTGATTTGTGTATGAATCTTTTTTGCCCTCTAAGAAAAGGGAAATTAATTTCTTTTTTTTCTTCTTTGGTCTTGTGTTCTTGGAAAGCATTAATTGCCAGAAATCGTTTTAGAATTGTGGAATACTATTAATTTATGAAAGACATGCTTCATGTAACGATCTTAAAATAAAACAGTTCAATGATTCTGACCTTGGTTAGGCTCCCTCCATTTGTCTACACACGTCCTTAAAAATAAGTAGGAGGTTGATTTTTGCCCAGGTAGCTCAATCTCTGTCTGGACCCTGTTTAACTGGGATTTGTGGAGACTAATTGAGTTGTTGATTTATCATTTGTCTCCATGATTCATTGGTCCTAGTTCCCTGGATAGGAGATACGCTTGATGGCTATTGGCGGTAACCAGTAAATTTTGTAACCACACAAAGGAAAAGATAGAAAGAAAGAAAATATCTTCATGTGTGTACATGGTACTGGCTGAAATTTGAAATCACAAGTCACCGTTTTTGAGGACTGGTGTTGAAGACTTTGCGTGCTCTGTGTGATTGCAGTAGGAACAGAACCCTTCACACACATAAGAAAAGTTGAAAGCGCTTTTTCCAGAAGCTATATATTTGCTTTGGCATTGCTCTTTCATACATCATCAAAGTAGACACATGAGGCAGGATGCCCCATGTTTTCTACTGTCTCACCTATTTTCTTAATCAAATTCGAATATTACTATAGCACAGATTTACAGATAAGAACAAAGATTTCAGCTCATAAAATAAAAACATGCAAGTTCATTGTCAATATTGGTCCTCTCCTCTGCAAACTTGCAATGAGGGGTTTACATCAGTGGACCAGCACATCAGTATGTGAGGTTTCAGTTTCACCTCCGCCACATAAACAGAAGAAAATTACCAGTGGAACCAATTTCCATAGCCACTGAAATTTTTACATGGGCCAGTGGATATTTGCTGAGGGGACCCTAGCTAGGGAGATAGGGGACCATCTTAAGCACTGATCAGAAAATCCTTCTCCTTCCCCTTCCCCACAATCATGTGCTCAGTCGGGTTTGCCCCAGACAATTTCACATTGTGCATTATAACATGAGATCCCATGCCCAAATGTTTCATATTTTGCAATTGGGCCCTCTTGGATCATCAAAATGGTTGGTTCCTTCAGCCACCAGCCACGTTCTCATGTCCTTTTCTTTGTGCATCAATTTGCCACATTGAGATAAAAGCCCTATGCTCCTACAAAGATTTCGAATAATATTGCGATTTTGACACCCCCTCCTTATAGTCTCAGATTTTTTTTCCACGTATCCTGTTTTTTCCTTGTTCCCCAATGAAGGTGATAAAGTGTGGCTAAGGTTTTGAATTGCAAAATAAATGTCAAATTTCAAACCAAAAAGATCCAAGCATAACTTTTTCGATGGCTTTTCAAAAAGAAAACCCTTCCCTTGTTTCATGGTTTCCACATATGATATCTCTCAGTTTGTGGCGGCATCGCTCGTGTTACATCTCTAGTACTGTTGCTATCTATAACCTTATCATTTCGCAGCCGACAATTAGTAAATGTGATGTCCCAATTTGCAATTTGATCCACTGACTGATTTTTTTAACTTCATCATGGTTGGTCATAAGATTAACAGGAAGAAAAATCACACCCAAATCTTCATGGCATTTTTATTGCGTCTGATGGAAGGTTATCTGACAAAGCTTCATCATGCAGTCCATCCAACGACGTGCCACTTTTTTTACTTTCTTTTCTTTCCTTTTCTTTTGAACGACTTTATAAGTGGCTGTTTTCTTTAATGATATGGAGGGTGCATTGGAAGTCAAATTCAGTTGGCGCTCAAACTGAACGCAACCAGTGTTTTCAAAAAGAGAAAAAAAGAAAAGAAAAAAAAAGAAGAAGAAAAAAGGTCCAATTAGATTTCAGTTTGGGTTCAGTTGGCTTTTCTAAAGAGGTGAAGCATGTTCTGAACTAATCACCTGATGAGGTAGGAAGTTTTAAAAACCATATAAAAAAGACTGGGAGGGAAGGGGAATTGAACAAAAGACCTCGGGTGTAGGGTAAACCTAAAGTAAGAGGAGTGCATATCCTTAAACCTAAAGTAAGAATTAAGGTGAGGCGCATGTGAGGGGTGGGGTTGGGTGGTCCAAAGGACTTAAGCGTGATGAACTTTTTTTTGTTTTGTTTTGTTTACAAGTTAAGTCTCAATCAAAAGCTTAGTGCTCCAACATGCTGGCCTCCTTCATGTGGGATTGTTTCCTAACAAGTAATTAAACCAGTTAGCTCTGGCAATGGCAACCTAACTCCTCTCAGTTAAGCCTGTCTTATTACCAGTAGTCTCAACATTAATTCATGAAATGGAAACTGCTGAAAAAGTAGAGAGCATGCTAATTAACTTGAGTGGGTTTGCTTTTGTTCAGTGCTTCATACCCTCACCTTGTCATGGGGGAGACACTACTATTTTTACTTATATTTTTATATCTCAGAAGACTCACACAACACTAGTGGATGACGACCATGTTGTCATGCAATGGATATTTATTTCTTTTTAACCTTTTTTTTTCTTCACCTAAGTGCAGAGCTGGATTCAATTAGCAGTGAATAGGGTTCTCCTTCTCCATAAGAAAACTGAAAAGTACCTTCACACGACAGTCACACTCACTCATGTCAAGCTCACGCATTTTTGTCGATTTCAAATTTGCCATCTTGATAAATTGATAGAACCCTAATCTCGCTATGATCTTTTCTTCTTGTGACAAATATCAATTTCAACTTTTATCGTTTAGTCTTCAACTAATATGCTAATATCAGAATTTGCGGTTTTCTTCTTACCATGTCTGGCAAAGTAACAAAGAGAGAGCTATATTTTGGCTCAGTTCTACTCTAAATGAGGAGAAACATTTATATGAAACGGATTTTGCTATTCCCGGTCAATCACAGTATGTCACGCGTGATAACTTTTTCTTGTGATAATTTGTAATTAGTCGAAAATAACAAAACAATGTTATTCCCTTTTCATATATAGGTTAAACTGTCAAATGAGGCCTTCCATTTGATGCCTCATGCTTGCAAAGCCCTAGCATCCCAAATTTCTTATACTTTTACTCTCATTCTTTCAAGGAGTAGGACCATTTTGTCAGCACCAGGATATGTGCTTATCAAGTATCATAGATCCATACCAATCCAAGTTATTATGATATGGGCCTCATAAAATATGGGCCAACCAGTTAAAAAGCATTTGACCAATTGGAGATGAAGAAGAACGGTAAAAATAGAGACTTTTTCCTACATTTTTCATGATATATATAAATCCTAATCAATTGAAAGTTGCACAAATCGCATGTGGATGTGTTGCCCTCACCAAGCCTAAACAGATAACTTGTTTCAAACGTTTTGCAAATCTGAAATTCAAACGTCCAAACAATGAAGTGCTAATTGATTTATAGTTAAAGGGTAATGGATGAATATTAAGCACCAACTTGAACCATTAATTACATATTTCATATATCATACCATTTGTTGCAATTTTTTATCTTTTAATTTTTATTTAGTGACCTATTAACATGTGGTTGATCATACCACTTGAAAGTTGAAACCATTAAACGTAAACTCAAGTTAGTAATTGTATTATCCGTCTACTTTTGCTACTGTTTAAGAGAATTCTCATTGTCAATTGAAGAGAGGAAATTTCAAATATGCACACATATTTTTTCACACGGATTTTCTCTTTCTGTGAGTAACTTCCCCTAATTTACGTTACATATATGCATGTGTAATAATAATACTTGTAGTTGACTATAAAAAGAAGAATGATTAAAGGTTTGCCTAGAAATGTAATTGGAACTCGACCCCAAAAAAGAGAGAAAGAAATGTAATTGGAAACGAACAAGTCAAAGCTATCTAAACCTATGGTAGATTGGCACATGCAAACGGACCCTAGAAGAAGAGACGTACAAGCACATGCATTGAAGTGTGACTGCAATTTAAAACCTCTTTCTCTACGTGTACACACGTGATGGCATTTGGCACCCTCGTTGTTTGTTGCTTGTAATGGGCGAAAGGTATGTGATGCTTGATTCAAATGAAATCTACTAACAATGTTTTCTATATTTTTCTCCCCATTTTCTATCAATTTTTCCAACTTAATTACCCAAATATTTAAAAATTAATAATAGACTAATATAATTCATAAAATTTTGATGATCAAGTGAACGTGAACAAATTTGTAAACTGATAAAAACCCAAGACGTTTCTTTTGCTTCTACACTTAACAATATTAAAAATTCCAAATGTAATTATTTAGTTAATTGCTAATTGCTAGTTGCTTCAAATAGGGGTCTCCCTCTCTAAAGCAAATGTAATTTCATGGCTTATGTCATGGAATCTCTGACTTAGTTGTAAGACGCTTTTATGATCTCAAACAAGTGTCACGACTATAAAGCAATTTAAATTAATTTATCCAAATTTGCTTTATCTAATCATAGAGAGGTTGAAGAAATTCCTAATATGTAGTTAACCATCACATCGATTTTGGTCCTGCTACGCAACACCATGAATCAGGTTTTGTAGAAACAAATAGACCCGAAAATGATAGTTTTAAATGCTATTAACTCAAGCTTTCTAATCCCCCCAAATTTTTCAACAAAGAGATTGCGTGACAAGAAAGGTGGCAGCTGGATTTGATTCTTAAATTATGTAAATTTCTTACTTAAATCTAAGTACTATTAATTTATTATTTTACTCATAAAAATTCATTTGTTTGTACGTATACATAATTTCTTTTGACCGTTCACCACATACATTTCAGTAAGTAAAGTTTTGTTTTTTGTTTTTTATTTTTTATTTTTTGGTTTTTGTTCACGGGTGGGAGAATGGAATAAAAGAAGGCAAAAATGACCATTGTGATATGATATCAAGCACAGAAGAAAATAAAAGGGTCGCATAAGTACATAACCTACAAGAATCCACTCAAAATGGATGTATAAATTTAAAAACCATGGGACCTGCATGGGGCGAAGGGGAATTAGTGTGTAGTCGATTGACTCCAAATTTTTTGTGGACTAATTTAAAATTCAAAACAAGATCCAATGCAAACTTTTGCATAACTTTATAGGGTTTAATCAATTGTTAAAAGTCAAGTGATCCATCATTAAAGAAAGTAACAAGAGAATCAATGCAAATCTTAAGCATAATCGGTGTCGGCAACATTTCTTCTTTCACAATATCATTAAAAAAATGTCAATATGATAAGTGACTTACATGTTACTTGTTAAAAACAAACGAGATTCAAAGTAAGTATTTGATGTCTCTAACTTTTTTTTAGACCAAATGGAGAGGCCCTCGTTCCATTATCATTTTATTCTTCCTCTTGTGGAATGAAGAACCTTTTTAAATTTTACCCTTTTGGCCATCATTAATACTTGTTGAACCAAAATTATAAACCAAACCAAACCCTAAAACTTTGAAAGCATTTCACCAAATCCCGTGGGTAGTTGGAAGCGCTTTTAGAGCACGTATTTGATTTTGCAATCAATTACACTACTTTCCGCAGTGCTATATAGAATATAGAGGGAGGAAAGGAGGAAAGGAGGAAGGATATTATTGTTGCTAGAGGTAGTTGGGTTGGTTAACCAAAGGCAGTTTAAAACTTAAAAGAGAGGAGACAAGAAAACAAAGCTGAAAAAAGCCAAATCTATCTACCACAAAAAGATATATCTTCTTCTCACACTTAGTCCTTTTACTACTAGGCAACAACAACTCCTTTGATCACGGGCTTTAGCTTCTCTCTTCTCACTCACATTCCGCCTTCTTCTAGATCATTGTGCTGTGTGACTTTATTCCCCTCTGAAAATTCAGCTTGTAAGGGCTCTGGGGACACTGAAACACCATTCATAATCACACCAAACTGAATCTTCTTTCTCCGCCATTCTTTTCTTTTGAATTTTTTTGTTTCATTTTTTTCTGTTGGGTAAATAAGAATTTTCTATTGGATTGCCTGGACCACATGTTGGGGGTTATTATTTGTTTCATCTTTGGCTTGGAGTCCTTGCTGGATAAAGCATATGATGACCACTTACTTTCTAACAACACAGCACACGAGGGGAGACAAGAGATGAATACAGATTCTGATGAGTTGGGAATTACAGTCAGCCTCACGGGCGTTTCATTAGCCCTATAATTACCACCACTACTTCAATCACAGTTAAATCTTTATTTATTTTTTAAGATAACGAAACAAGATTAGAGAAGGGGTGATTCAAGTATAAGACCTTAGAGTGCATGCGTAACTATTCTTAATCACTTGCGCAACTTTGTCTCTTGCATCACAATCAAATATTTAATCCTTATTAACAAATTCTTATAAAGGCTATAGTAACTTTTGTAGTCAAGTGAACACTTAGCTTGATTTTAGTTACTAATGCCTTTATTTGTTTAGTCAAGATTCAAGAATTGATTGAGGGGATTTCGTATTTCGATGTATTTATTTGACTTTAGGCTGCAGCCATGCAGGGTTCAGAGTATCAAATCCTGACCTTAGACAGGGTCGCAGACTCGCAGGGTAGTGAATCCTTTAGAAACAGTGAAAGGTCTGAGAGATCAGAAAAAGGTAGCAAAATCTAGACCGGCAGCAGCATTTGATTGCGTTGGAACGATGGACGGTCCAGATGGAATCTTACAAAAAGGACATGGTTGAAAAGCAAGTTGGACTGTTGGACTATTTCAGTTGGACATATCTCAACTACAAGTTGGTTATTGGCCGTTAATCCTTCAACTTTCAAATAAAATATATCTCAACTTATCTCTTCTTTTTCTGAAGATGAAGATATGGAGAAAATTCCCTATGGGCCTTGCAGTGTAATTTTAGAATATCAGATTCGATTATGAAATGCATTGTCTGTTTCCTGTGTTTCTTTCATCTGGGTATTGATGGTTCTGCGTCGGAAAATCTCTCAGAGACAAAAATTCAAAAGCAAATCGTGTAGAAGCCAAATGGGTTTTGAACAAGGACAATGAGGCCAAAACAGATGCATGTGTAGCTGCAAAATGCCGCCGTTTATGGACTCAATAAGTCCCTTTCAGCAGACAAATGACATGTATCTTGAAGAGCTCACACCTAGTTAATTAGTTTAACTGTGCCAAGAATGTTATTTTTACAATAACAACAATACGTAATTAAGCTCATTAATTAGGTCTCAAAAACCGGAGTTTTCTACAGTACGCATTTGTACTTAGTAGGTTGTAGATGTTACATTGACAACGGGATCATAATTCTCTATTATAGTATAAATTCATTAAATGTGTTCATATTTAGTACGAAAGATGCACCCTCGAAGACTTCCCTAGTTAAATCCCATCCGGGATTTTATGATTAAACATCTGTCAAATTGTGAATTTTTCATTGTTTGCTTTGTAAATTGTACACATGACAACGAAGCCGTACAAGAGAAGGTATAAAGTATAAAAACGAGAAGATTCTTTGAAGTCAATGAACTCCATGAGCTACCATAAATTACGTACATGACCTAAATTTTCTACTTATATTTGGCCATTAGCTAGAGACACTAATGCCGAGAATCGCGGTCTTATTAATATGTTGCCAATCAAGTTGGAATCGAGAGGTTATCGTTTTCCATGCAAAATCTTATCTTCTTAATAAATAATTACCAAGATCTTAATACGTTTAGCTAATGTAAGAGAAAGATAACGGAGCCATGGTTAGAAGCCGCACATAGGCTTGTCAACTGTGTAAATTTCATAACCACACATCTACCTGCAACCACGTGTGCTTTCTTCCATTTTTCCTTTCTTTAAATCCAAAACAATCCAAAACAAAATGATAGATGTGAAACAAGAAAGAGAAATAAATAGCGGGATTTGATGAAGATTGAGATTTGAGGTCTTCTTCAACTATAAGACACCTAAGCTGCTAAAAATTTCATCACCCATGTGCTTCTGCTGGGCTGTGTGGGCCTTTTTTTGCCCTTTCTTTTTCTTTATATATTTTCTCACTGTTTTTGATTTGATAGAGTCGTCTGCTCTGCAGTAACCGAACCTGACCAGTTGAATATGGGCCGTGGATGAGAATTATCCAATATAGATCAAAGATGGTAATCGGTGCACCGCCTTCTGGTGTGTTTTCAAACCTGGCAAAGATGCCATCGAACGGAGAAACACATGCAACAGGAATAGTAACAGGAATAGTAATGTTCTGTTATCCTGATTGATAATACAATGACACGTTTCAAGTAAATTTTTTCTGCATTGAATGAAGAAGGTTGAATTGTTTTGATTCATGGGTCAAAATGTTCATTCAGTTCGTTTACCAGAAAAGATATGGGCATTGAATTCTCTCTTCCTGCCCCAAGTCCTTTTAAACGGCTGTATAGTTAAAGCTACTGTGAAATATGTGTGTCTCAAGATGTGCCATGGCAGAGAAACAGAGAGAGACAGAGACACAGCACCAGTTTTTTTTTTCCCTGGCTAGGACAGCAAATGTTGTGGTTCAGAAATAAAATAAAGTCTGCAACTTTTATTTCATGGGCATTAAATTATGGTTGTAATAAAGTTGGAAAATTCTGTTAGGTTAAGTATAAGGGGTCCTGGCCAGAGCAAGAAAGACCCAGTTCATCAAAAATCTTTATATTCTTTTTAAAAAGGTGGGTGTGGTGAGTCTGGTGTGAGTTGTAAGAAAAATATATACAATAAGTTAATTAATTAACAAACCTAATAAGAAAACCGAGGAGGAGGAAAAGTAAAAGCAGAGAGAAGCAGCATAGAAAACAACAAAGAAAGAAAAGGGTAGTTGCGGCAAATGGGCAGTGGTTTGCATGTGAGTTATGGATTCTAATGGAATCGTCACCCATCAAAAAGCCAAAAAACCGCTATGTCTCAGTAGGATTGGGCAATTTCCTACTAAGCAGCAACCATCAAAAACCACACGGTTTCCCCTCCAAAACTGCCCTTCCACCTCAAAGGATTTGTTTTTAACTATTGTAAAACCAGTTTGCCCAGCAGTTTATGGTCCCCTACAGCCTCAATAAGAAAAAAGGAAAAAAAAAGTGTTATGTCAGTGGTCATGGTGGCTAAGTAGTCCCCAGCCCTTGCCCCAAAGTTGTATATAATCCCCCCCACCCCCCTCCCACATTCCTCACTCCTCTGCCTCACATTTTCTCTCCTTTGTTCAAAATTTCAAGGCTCATCATTCAACTTCATCCCAATGTACTAACCTTGTCCCTCTCCCTCACATTCCCCTTTCTTTCTAGTGTTCACACTGGAAAGAAAAAAATGTCACCTTTTTTTAATTTTTAATTTTATTTTTAAAAAGCCGAGTCTTTCTGATGTAGAAAATGCTGAATGGTTCACTGGTTTTTGTGCAGGAAAATGGCTCTTGTTTATGGGTTTTGTTTGGTGGGTCTTCTTGCAATGGTCTCCTGTGCGCATGCTTATGGTGGAGGTGGATGGGTTAACGCTCGTGCCACTTTCTATGGAGGCGGTGATGCTTCTGGGACAATGGGTATGCATCAAAACTAAAAAATATTCATTTTTTCTGTTTCTGGAAGAGAAAAGAAACAGTCTTTCAGATCTCTGAGATGTTCTTTGAGTACCATTTTTCTTATTTGGGGATTTTTGTTTTCTATAGGTGGTGCTTGTGGGTATGGAAACCTCTACAGTCAGGGGTATGGGACAAATACTGCAGCACTGAGCACTGCTCTGTTCAACAATGGCTTGGGCTGTGGTTCTTGCTATGAGATTAAGTGTGTAAATGACCCCAAATGGTGCTTGCCTGGTGCCATTGTGGTCACAGCCACCAATTTCTGCCCACCAAACAATGCCCTTCCTAACAATGCTGGGGGCTGGTGCAATCCTCCTCAGCACCACTTTGACCTCTCTCAGCCTGTCTTCCAGCACATTGCTCAGTACAGAGCTGGTGTTGTGCCTGTTGCTTACAGAAGGTAGGCCTGGTGAAATTTCATTGCTCTAAAATCGAACCTTTATATTTTAAAAAAGATTTGTGGTTGAAGAAGTACTAATTTTTTTTCTGGGTTTTTATGTTTGTAGGGTACCTTGCGGGAGAAGGGGAGGTATCAGATTCACCATCAATGGGCACTCCTACTTCAACCTGGTCCTCATCACAAACGTTGGTGGTGCCGGTGATGTGCACTCTGTTTCAGTCAAAGGGTCCAGGACTGGTTGGCAAGCAATGTCCAGAAATTGGGGCCAGAACTGGCAAAGCAACTCCTACCTCAATGGCCAAAGCCTCTCTTTCAAGGTCACTACCAGTGATGGCCGCACAGTGGTGTCCTACAATGCTGCCCCAGCTGGGTGGTCCTTTGGGCAGACCTACAGTGGTGCCCAATTCCGCTAGGGCCCCTGCCCTCTTTATATTTAGCCATTTCCTAGGGTGATTTTACATATATATACCAAGTATCAAGAAGATTAGTATGACTCTTAGTATACTAGGATATTAGTTAGTATACTATAGTAGTTATTGGGTCTGTTCTGTCAGTCGTTGGCCTCTATGTTATGGTCAAAGTCTGAGGGGGGCTAGCTTATTTTAAAATGGCTCTTCATCATTTTAATCTCTAAATTTTATCAGCGTGGGGAGTAGGGTACCCTTCTATCTTTGGGACCCTAAACCCTTTCTTGGGTCTTGTTTTTATTTATATTTTTACTTCTGCTGCAATTGTAAGAGCTGAAGTTGGCAGAGGTGGTGGACTTTGACCACCCGCCATTAGTGTTTGAAATAGTAAAAGCATTTTCTGCTTGTTTTGTAAGGCCATTGCTGTAATCAGCTGATGCTTCCTTCCTGCTGATTGGTTGTTATATTTCAAAGTTTGTTGAAGACTAATGTAAATTTCCATTTTCCACTAGTAATGGATTGCTAATTTATTATTTCTTGCTTCTTGTTTCACCTTTAATAAATAATAAATTATCTTGGTCATCTATTTGAGTTTTGTGGTAATGAAATATTTATAAAATGACTCAATTCAATATGTCTTATCCTCAAGAGGACAATTGGCTAGAAAAAATCCTTGGGCTGTTGGCTAAAAAAAACCTCAAGGGCGAATGAAAGGAAATAGGGCCAAGGCTTACCATTGGGCACTTTAGGGTATAGGCCCCATTCAAAAACCCAATCTCTTCCTTGCGGCCCAGATAAAAACAAGCTGCTTATACTTCTCTTCCACTTCTCTAAACATGGGGCAAGTTGCAGTAATTACATACTTAATAAACTTTACAACGAGTTTGTAGTTTAAGTAGTTAAGATTAGTTTCCAGTTTTGAAATCCTAACTCTCCCAATATCGCTTGTATAATTTTTTTTATTTTTTATTTTAAAAAAAACCTTTACACTAAGCCAATTCATAATCCATCCATAACCATAGCAAGTGTGCCAATTCACAAATTCATAATTAGTCAAGGTTAGTGATAAGTTTTTCCTAGGTTGGGTTTGACGCTATAAAAAGTTATAACCCATTTTCGATATGAGGGCCGGAATTGAATTTGATGTGTCTCAAAAAATTTTACTTCATGTGTGAAAAAGGGCTGTTGGCTTAATCAATTTGGAAAGAATGATAATTAATCAAATCAAGGGTCAATTTAGGAATATTATCTGGTATAATATGCTCAGCCAAGATAGGGCCCAAAAAAATATTCTCACGTCCTTCCTCCCGTAAATTGGCGTTTTAACAGATGGTGACAGGCAAACAACTTTTTGTTACTACCTACTTTACAAGACTAACTTAATACTGTAAATCTATGAACAGAATTTTTTTGAGCGGTGGAAGTGAATAATTGGTTGGTGGTACAATGTTATATGGGTTGGATTCAAAAATCTGTAAAGACATTTCATTTCAATCTTTCAATGTCTCGTTGATTGTCTCGTAGCTTTTCATGTCTCTGTCAAACATAATTGCCTCAAGATTCATACCAAACAACAAAAGAAATTACCAGAGAATCTATGCACGAAGCATCGCATACACCAACCCTTTTTTTCTTTTTTCTTTTTCTTTTTCTTTTTTATGTGGCGATTCGAGTAACAGAGTTCATCTACATTCATTTAAAAAAAGAAATAAAATATAAATATAAATTTACAAATGTCATACTGTGCATACAGTTGCTCTGTGGTTCCAATTCATGTTTTGCTGGAACTTTCTGAATCACTTGGCATCTCATTAGCAATTGTCCACCCACAGTTTGCAGTGTGTAAAGACAGCAACATGGAATTGTTGACAAATTTTTCCAATATGTTTATGCTTTTATACTATATTGTTGTATGTACTTTTATTTACAGCTCAGTTTACTGAGAGGGAGCAAGGGAAGGCAGCATCCTAAACTGCCACTAGCAACCTTGACGGTCAAGAATTGGGGGGAGGAGGGCAAAAAGAAACTCAACAGAACCTATATCATATATAATAACCACACAGAAGATCTCTCATTAGATTTTGGTGTTTCATTGTTGGGCGTCAGCACCATCGTTCCTTCTGGCAAGGGACTAATGACAAGGCCGTTATGTGTTGAACCCGTGCTGTACACTCAGTGGGTTGCCTTCTATATTTCCACGGCAAAAATTATGATTGTGAAAACCTTGATGGATGAGTAAATTCTCAAGCACTCAAACAGATTTCTCCAGCAACTCCCCATCAGCGGATGAACGACAAAATCACTCAACCTCAGTTTGACTGCTGGCATCAAGCAGCAAAGTTAGACAACACTAGAAGTTCAGCTAAAGGAAAAACAACACACGCTACCATTTTTGTAGACACTCTCGCTCTTATCCTAATATACACATTTACAGGAGTTAGAAATTCAATTAAAAGGGCACAAATAATAGGCTAGGCAAACAAGTAACAAGTAAGAAAGATTTATTGAGAAAATCCAGAATAGGGGAAGGGAAAACGGACCTGGGAATATAAATGCTCGTCAAACATGGTAACAGCACAAGGACCAGATGTAGAGGCCCAACTATGCTGAGTAGGGTAAAACTCGGGTCTAGGAGCTTCAAAGCTTCCATTAACATGATACTCCACAGGGTTTTCTTGAGGACTCATTTCTGCTGGTGGCTGGAATTTCGTGTCAGTCAGCATATTGAGATTGTACGGCAGGTAAGGAAATTGCCCACCCAGCTGTAGCCTCAGCGGTGCAGTTCTACTTAAGTCATTAAGAATACCATTTTCTTGCCCAGAAGTAGAAATCTCTGAACTTTTTCCTGTACCAAGGTAACCAGAATAACTCCCAAAGGAGGAACTTGCAGAGCATTCCATATCCCTAGGAAAAGACATTCTCCACTGAGTTACACTTGTGAGATAATGGCAATCAACCATTAGAGAAATTCATTATTTTTTTATATTAACAAAAGTTTACTAGATAAAGAAGCCATTTGATGTTCCATTTATGAAGAACTTCATCTGATAAGGAAGGAATCAGTCCAAATAAGATAGCTAGGAGAGCTAGTATGTACTTCTCAACAAACACTTACCTATGGGGAAGCAAGTTTGGGTCCTCCGGTAAAACCATATGCCGGCTTTCATTAGTCGGAATCCATGACAAAGGCTGCAGCTGTTGCTCAGCATTCATGCTGAAAGGTATATGCAACCCATTTTGGAACTGCAAGATGAGAATCATTAAGCTTCTATGTCTGCCCGTATTAATAAGTAAATAAAACATCAGGAAAGTTTCACAACCAGAAACAGTTATTTACCTGACTAGTGCACTCTAACGACATAAGTTGCTGCTTTTGTAGGTTTTCCTGCCAACAGAAAAATGGATAGCATTAGTATCACAAGGTCTAGAACAAATTGGAAGTGATGGTAGCCTACAAAGAAAGAGGATACAATTGGAGATTATACATTCCTTTTTGTACAGTGGTAATAATTTTTTTATTATTCTGTGTACTGCAGTAGTTGCCAACACTTTTTTCGCTCAAACTCCAGTGGACTCGTACACACTTAACTATTCTCTAGGGGTGGCACTTTAACTTTTTGAAGTCCTCTCACATAAATTTCCAGAAAAACAGAGTGATCAAATTATAAATACATAGAAATGAAAGAAAGGCACCACAACCCAGGCCACAAGAAAAGAAAGGAGAGAAATACTAAGGGTCACATCTACAATTTCTTGAGACACATATCCTAGAGTTCAAATTTCAGTGGCATATAGTACTGGAGAGCTAGGCTATTTACAAAAGCTAGAGAAGCTAAAACCTTGGAGCCAGGCGATGACAAAATTGCCCACCAGCAAGCAACACAATCCTCACATTGGGCAGGGCATACACTAAACTTCCTCATATGTGACCTACTGGAAGAAGGGATACCTTATGTGTCCGAATCTGGTTAAGTGATTCTCTTACTGAATCTTCCATTTGCCCCAATTGTTCTACACTGGTGATCTTATCAGGGCTAGACCAACAGCTGCAGAATTCAAGATTGGTGTAAAATTAGTATAGAGTGCGGTCAATAACCATAGTAAATTTTCACTACAACGTAAATGAATGAAACCAGAAAACTCTCCAACCCAAATTTTCAGGCATTCACCTTAGTCTCTTTTTTATTTCGGAAAGTTGGGTTTGCAATAACCTAGACTGGTTAGTCAGATCCTGTCCAAAAAAAGGAAAGAAAAGAGAGGGGAATATAAAAAAACATGCTGCAGCAACGAATAGTAGTGACCAAGAGACTTGAATGGTGAAAAATCACACTGGAAACATGAATTTGCATGCTTACCTCGATTGTTTGAGAACTGAAACAAAAAGAAACGAAAAACACATTTAGTGTAATTACAAAAAATTTACGAATTTTTTTAAAGCCAGTATGTAAGCGCACATACCTTGTACCCAAAAACTCTTGTATATTCACGTCATGATCCAACTTCTTGAATGTTTTCTTCAGTGCCTAAACTCTCAACAAGAAAACAAAAAATATGTAAGAGATAGAAGTGACAATGATACAGATGTTATATTCAAACAGAAAAAAGGGTAATTATGATAACATCATTTAATCAAAAGTTAGGTATCAAAAGGGACTTACTTCGAGGCTTTCCAGTTTCCTGTTATAATCCAATAAAAAGAAATTTAGACAGGATTCTATTTAAACTGTATTCAGATACATGACTGATTCTTTGAGTGAAGAAAGTTACCTTTTGGCTCTTTCCTGTGGAGTTAGTTGAGCAAACTTTGCTATAACCTCTTCAATGCTACTAAACTCAACAAAAAAAAAAACAGAGAAAAGGGAAAGTTACTGATGACAATGATATTCCCAATCAGAAGTTATACTCTTACAGCCATCACGCGCACAAAATAAAACTGCATGGACACATGATATTCAATAATGCCAGTGCATGATCGTCATGTACTTACTAATCTCGGTTTCAGAATAAAACATTGAGGCTTGTTTAAAACTAGAGAAAAAATAAAAAAGTTATGGTATGTCATATTATCTACTCTGCTTTTGTCATAAGAGAGGCCAAATTAACATACATACACAAATGTATACGTGTATATATCAGTACCAACAAGTGCATGATACACAATGAAACATATTGAACCAATGCTTGAACCTCTCTCATACATCTATAGAATTCTACATGCATAGGTCTTTAATCTTCCTTCTTCTTAGTTGTTAGGTTCACATTGTCTCCTAAATGAAGATAATTTGGTTATTAACCTAGATAGTTGCCTCACATATTAGACATTTAATAACTGAATTCCCCCAATCAATTGCTTTGATCAACTAAGGCTTAAATTTCTTGAAGAACCTGACTAGTTTTCACAAGCAAACATGAAAACCTTGTGTGATTCTTTATATCCTCTGGCCAGGCAATATAATTCTTTAATTTTTCAATAGTAGAAGGAACATACCTGCGTTTTCCACTGCATAAAGAAGGCTTTCCGGTTGGTGAAAACATGAGAAGAACAATATCTATGTCACAGAGTATAGATAATTCATTAGCCTTTTTCATGATGCCATGCTTCCTTTTAGCATAAGTTGCTTGACGCCCATTTGTATTCTCCAACCTCTTTATCTTTAGCTTTACCCTTCCCATCCTGTACCTTCGGCCCCAATTTCACTCTTGAATCCCCCTCTTTGACAGTCCCAAAGATTGAAAAGCCTACCAAAAAAATCATACATATTTCCATGACAATCTATCCACCACAGTTCAATATCCTAACTCACACAAGTTGGATAAAAAAGAAATATGCTTTTTCCTATTTTACATAACGCAATGACCAAATTCATTCATTCTTACAGAAACAGGGGTGATTAAAATCGTATAACCCAGATAACAAAATCAAATTTAACAAGAACCCATTTGAGAATTGAAGCTATATAAAGGGTTACCAGTAACCTAACCGAGAAAAAAAAAAGAGGAAATTTGAGCGTAAACAAGGAAAAAACAAAATAGTAAAGGCAAAAAGGATATCATCATATAGCATAAAATTTGAAATACAAAAAAGGGAAACTTACCCAGAAGAGGAAATGAAACAGAGAGTTTAGAAAAACATAATCGAAACGTCTGAAATGTTCGGACACAGAGAGAGGGAGAGAGAGAGAGATTGGCCAGCCAGCCAATAGGAGATTCAAAAGGCACAGAGACGGAGAGAGAAAAAGAGAAGGATGTGTGTGAGCTTACAAATAGCTTTACATAACACGACCGGGTGACCGGAAAAATCGGTAAACGAAATTAGCGGGAGAACCGGAAACGTCAGAAATTCCCAAACCAACCAAACAAAACAATTCTTTTAATTTGTGTCCTTCGCCCTCCCCCTCCTTGGTCCCTTCCCTAACCCACGTTTCAGTTCGTCCATGATTTTGATGATTCACATTCACCATCACCACCAACACCAACCTCAACCTCTGAGGTTTCGGTTCTCTTAACATGTTGCTGGGTGGCGGTTAGTCGGTGGGTTTTGGAACTTAAATTTTGTGAAATTCCCTTTTTGTCCCACTTCCCACGTATGTTTTGATTAAGAAGATGATGTCTTTTTGGTCATTTTAGGAAACAACTAATGGTGGGAAAATGCATTCTTGTTTGTGTTTACTATTCGGTCTATGCACACAGAGTTCAAATTCCCCTACTCTTATTCACTACATACACTCACCGTTTAAAATGTCATCCGAGCGTATTTGGATTGGATTCACACATTCACCGTTTAAAACATCATCAGAGATTCGAAGGGCATTTGGATTACTTTTTAAAATATCATCCAAACGTATTTAAATTCCTACCTTCACCATTTAAAACATCATCAAAGCACATTTAGTAATTCCAATAGCACTTTAAAACGAACTAGTTTCTAAATTAAAATTTAATATTTACATTTCACATACACTTTAATGAAACTAAAATATTAAAAATAAATAAGTATTTGATGTAAGAGGTATTGTGATTACGTAGTGTACTGGATCCTAAGCCTCTACTTTTAGCTATTGTGCATTTACTCGTATTTTGCTATATCCAAGTCATCCTAAAAATTTAACTACTTAAAACATGCCACATCATCAAGTTCGAGTTTTTTTTTTTTAAACTCATGTTTTATGCCTTCAGTTTTGAGCGTCTTGCCTTGTTTTAGTGTATTTCTTCTCTGGTTGTTCATCGTAAAAGTTTCTCCTTTCTTTATAATTCAGTGCATAAATATTGCCCATTATTGGGAGAGTTTCAATTCCAATAAGGCAAAACTAGTTTTTTCTATTCTTCTTTTCTTTTTTTCTTTGCACAGATCCTCTTTTGATCGAAAGACATTAGCACAAGGTTTTGCTTATCAGTGGAGGAAGAAGAAGGTAGCTATTGAAATTTAAACTCAAGGAATCATATAAACTTCCATGGACATCACTCTTTCTTCCTAAAAGGCGAAGGAAAAAAATATGTGAACTGGAAGAAAAAAAAACTAATTTTACTTGATTTGATTGGAATTGAAATTTTTTGCAAACATGGGAGTTTTTCCATTACATCACAAAGCAGAAACTCAACCCAAGTGAAGACGCTCAAGGCACGAAGGCAAAAAATAAAAATAAAAAAATTAAGAGCATTAACGTTAGTTCAACGTCAATTTAGATATAAAAAAACTCAAAGTTTGATGATGTGGCATCTCTTAAGCAGTTAGATTATTAGAGCATCCACAATGGGCTCCCTAAACCACCTCCTTAGACAAATTTTAGGGAGGAATTGTAAAAATGCAACTCCAACTATGCTCCATATCCACCTCCTAAAATAGAGAGTCCTCTAAGAGCTCCTAAATCTGAGGAGAGATAAAGCATTCCTAGTGACTCCCTATAATTTAATGCTGCTTTATTTAATGAGTATTTCAAACATTTATTTAATGCTAACTATTTTTTATTTTATTTTATAATAGATATGGACCAATCAAAAAAGAGTTATAACATTTATGACTCTCCAAATTAGGGAGTATGGTTGGAGTTGAAATTTTTTAGAGAGCTCCTAAAATAGCTTTCTTGGTAACGTTTTCAGAGAATATTTTCAGAGAACGAAAACAAGAAAATGAATTTGCATTTTCAGGATTCAAGAATGCGTCTGGTAGATTAATTAGAAAACATTCAGAAAATAAAAACAGTGAAAACTTGTCCGGTAGTACAATTTGAGAATAATAATATATGAGCTATTTTTCAAGTGTATTTTTGATAATGTATGTTCTAGAAAAAATAATTAAAAAATAATAAAATTCTAATGTTAGAAAAACCTAGAATTATCTTTAATAACAAGTGAAAATGATAAATAAAAAAGTTGAATTTTGTTGGTTAATTAATAAACTGAACAAGTATGCATCTAAGAATAGTTTCTTATACATACAAAAAAAAATTTCCCAAAATAAATACATATTATTGAGTAAAGAACTTCTTGTAGTAGGATATGAGAATAAAATAAACAACGAAGTGTCATTTCTTTTCAACTTTTATTTTTTCATTAATATTTTTTTAATGTTTATTATAACAAAAAAACCTAAAATTACCTGAAACTAATGTTAAAACAAGATTATAACATAAAGGCTTATTATCACAAAACGTCCTTAAGGTTACGAAACTATTAGATTGCATCCTTAATGTTTTTTTGTTGTCATTCGTGGTCCTCAAGGTTAGTATGCATGATCACAAACGGTCTCTGTCGTTAGGTTCCGTAAAAAAACTCCGTTAGTTTGCTGACATAGCATATATGTATATCACAAAACATCTTGAGGTTCACACACCTATCAAAAATGGTCATTAAGAAATTTTTTAATTTTTTAAATTTAAAATTCATAACATTTTTGTTTTCTTTTTTAAATTTTATGAATTATAATTATTTTAAAAAATATATTAAATTTTAAATACATGTGACACTATATTATTGTAGTTGTGGACTCCATATATATGCCACATCAACAAACTAATGAAGTTTTTAAAAATAATTTAAAATTCATAAAATTTAAAAATGAAAAAAACTAAAGGTTTAGGGTTCATAAATGGTCAAGATTAAAATCTTTCTATAAATGGTTTTTTCATTTATAAATAATTTTAAAAAGAAAACCAAAATTTTATGAATTTTAAATTAAAAAATAAAAAAAATTCGTAGAGACCATTTGTGATAAGTGTGTAAACCTCAGGGATGTCTTTTGATATATATGTATGCCACGTCAGCAAACTAACAGAGTTTTTGACAGAACCTAAAGGCAGAGACTATTTGTGATTACACATATTAACTTTGAGGATCATAAGTGACACAAAAAAACATTAAGGATGCAATCTAATAGTTTCGTAAACCTTAGAGACGTTTTGTGATAATAAACCTAACATAAAATAAAAAGAGAGTTTCACTAAAACACCCAAAATAAGAGTTGAAATTATAAAAAAACAAACACCCAAAACACTTTATAAACACATCAAAAACCTATCATTACACACATTCAAAACTCATTTATAAACACACCCAAAAAATATACAATTGTTAATTTTGGGGTTGATTTTAAGTGTGTTTTTATGTTTAAATAGTGTTTGAATTTTTTTATAAATACATGTCTAGGATTGAGGTTATTTATAAATTTGTATAATAAAGATGTTAGCACACATTTCCTTCCTCATTCTTCTCGACTTTTCTTCTCCCAACTCAGAGACTCCCGACCACCCACCTCCCTTCTTTTTTCACTCTAACTCTCTCATCTCTCTTCATACATCCTTCCTCCCATGAGTGCTGGTGTTGTTTGGGCTTATATATCCCATGTGAAAACAGCAACAAAATCACACTGGAACACACAATTCAAACCATCACAATAACTATCACCCTCGATTTATTCAATTGGGTCGGTGGTGGCTGTTACGGTTTGATTGATTGGGTGGTGATGGTGGAGGGAGGCTGTGGCGGAGGCTATGGCGTTGAGGAGTTTGATTCAAGCCAAGGATCTGATAGCGGTGAAGGCTGTGGCCTTGGAGTCTGAGTGGGTCTCACAAAAGAAGGCAAAGATAGAAAGGAAGAGACAGTGGGGTGTTTAATTTTTGGGTATGGGATTTGAGAAATATGAGAATGGAATAGAGGATGATGATGTCTTGTTCCAACTGAAACTATTTCCCCTGTTTTCACTTCCCTCTGAAAATGATGAAAACGTCTAAAAGTTGTTTTCTCGTTTTATGAAGAAAGTTGAGATCGTTTTCAATTCTTCGTTTTCTGTGTTTTCTAACTTAATTGCACCGAACGCATTTTTGGTTGATTTTAATCTCGGAAAACAGAAAACAGGGTTAGAAAATGATAATGAACGGGCCCTTATACTTTTAGCTAAATTTTAACTAAGAAATATAGAACATCATAAGCACTTAAATTATGAAATGCAGATAAATACACAATAGCTAAATGCAAAGGCTCGAAATCTATAGTGTACGACATAATTTCATCATAAGCACTTAAATTATTAATAGTATACTTATTTCAAATATTCATAACACTAGAGTTAAATTCAATTTTCCTACAGATTAGACTAGATTACATCCATAATTTGGGAGATTGGATTGGATTTTGAACTTTCTTTTTATTAAGGTTTTTCATTTTGTTCCTCTTAAAAATATCCGACGACATGTCGTTTCGTACATCCTTGGGAGCTCTGGATAAAGGCCTGTCCACTTTCACTCTGCCCGCTCACACAGTGTCCACAACACCATGATACAGCTCCAACCTCAAACGCTCTTCCTTCTTCCTCAAGGGTCTCTGATCCCATCTCCAAAACCCTCCAAAAACCCTAACCCTAAAACACCCAAATCGCTCTCCAACTCCCTCAGGCCAACCCTCAATTCCCCAAATTACCCCCCACTTTCCCACCACCCAAACACTTCCGATTCCGGCCTCCTTTTCCGCGAAAAGGTCCTCTACTTAGAAACCCACCTCAACGTCAATTCCCAAAAAGCCCTCCAACTCAACCCAGATTTCCGCTCCTGCCCTATATCCTCCCTCAAGTCCGTTGAGAACTGCCTCTCCTCCATGGGCATCGAGCGCCCAGCTTTCGGTCGGATCCTCGACATGTACCCGCAACTCCTCACTGTGGACCCGCACACCCATCTCTATCCAATCTTCGATTTTCTACTCAACGAGGTCCTAATCCCCTTCCCCGATATACGAAAGTCCATAATTCGGTGCCCTAGACTCCTGGTCTGCGACGTAGACGACCAACTGCGGCCCGCATTGAAGTTCTTGACCGAATTGGGGTTCGTGGGTCGGAGTTCGATCACGTGCCATACGACATTGCTGTTGGTTTCGAGCGTTCAAGGTACCCTTTTGCCCAAGATTCAGTATTTGCAGAGCTTGGGGCTTAGCTATGAGGAGGTGGTCAACATGGTGATAAGGTCACCTGGGTTGTTGACTTTTAGCATAAATAAAAATTACAAGCCTAAAGTTGAGTTCCTTTTGAAGGAAATGAAGAAAGATATTGCAGAGCTGAAGAGGTTTCCTCAGTACTTTTCGTTTAGCTTGGAGGGCAAGATTAAGCCCAGGCATAGATTGTTAGTTGAGCACGGCTTTTCTCTTCCGTTGCGGGAGATGCTGAAGGTCAGTGATGGGGAGTTTAATGTTCGGTTGATTGAGATGCGATTGGGGTCGGTCGAGGGAAGCTGGTTGTAATCCGACCTTACTTGCTTGTAACTTGAATTTTGTATATGAAATTGATAGCCAATTGTGTTGATTTTAAGGTGTTGTATGGTTACTCTGTAGTGGCCTAAGTTTTCTGTGGCAAGCTTGAATGTTAAGTTTGTGATATTTACATGAGGCATAGTGTGGATTGTCGAAAGGAAAATTGGTACTAGCTAGAATGGTATATTATGTCTGATTATGCTAGGAATTGGTCTTTGTATATGTTCTTTATCTTTGAATTTTTGGTGTGACAATGAATTTAGATGGTTCTAAACTTCTGAATTTCCCCTTACTGGGGTTTAAGCTACAAAATCTCCGTAGACAATGTAGTGCATGCTCAGTTGTATCTTCTGAAGAAGCTATAAATATGACTTACCTGGAAAAATTACGTGTATTAAACGTGAAGAATATGTACATACCTGTATTGTACTAACTACGGCTACCTTGGCATCTGAGTGAGGTGGTGTGAGGGATACATATTCTATTCCAGTGATAGCGGTTTATTTGTTATGTAATCTTTTCTTCACTTCTTCTGTTGTTTGTATAGTCTACCAATTTTCTTAAAACATGAACCTGTCTTTTTTTTTTTTACTTACGTTCTATGTCTCAAGAAAATCTTTCATTGTCAAATGAATTTTTGTCAAACCTTTGTTTTGGCAGGTGATAAAAGAAGCTCCAAATTTCCTACAATTCAGAGAGTGGGAAGCAAGGTTTACCACATACATGGGCAGCTCGACTGACGAAATGGGCCAAGATGGATTGGGTTGGTAAACCGTTACCATAGGAAAATGAACATTTTTGCAGCCCATTTATGCTCTCTCTGAGTTTGAGCAGCAAAAATCTCAGCCTTAATAAAACCCCACAACACAAATAAACTGAAAAGTTAACGAGGTGAAAATGTTGCAGCAAGTAAGTGTAGCAAAGTTAGATTGCAGAGTTAGCACGATGGCCAAAAAGATAGGGCACCGATCGAGAGCAGAGCGGGCACTGCCATTGAACCAGTGGATATTAGAGTGCATCATCATTGATGATGAGTGCAAATGCATGGGCCATGTTTGTTAATTAAATCAAGGCAGGTACTCGTTTGTCTATAAAAGGCAGCAGCTGAAGAACCTCTTTGGGTTACGTTACGTTAGATGAATCAGTTAGCTTTTTTTTTGGTCGAAGAATCAGTTAGCTTAAGCGAAAGCATCCATCTATCTGACATTCTGAATCACTGACAACCACATTGACACATTTATCTGACACCAAAACTTGTGAGACTTATTGGTCTTTATTCTCTGAAATGACCCATCGATGATCCTACTGGTTTTAAGAAACTTTGAGCCTAGAGGAAAGAGGAGGAGGAGGAAGATGTGAATTTTGATAGGCTCATAGGCTCACAGGCCATGGCTCATATGGTTAAATCATCCTCCTCCTCCTCCTCTTCTGCTGCTTAGTTTAGAAGAAAGGGATTGGATTGGACTGGACTGGACAGCCTCAACAAACAAAAACCCTCTGCTCTGCTGTTTATAAAGTGGTTAAATGGTTTCACTGCAATCATTAAAAGTAAGGCAAACCCTGTTTCATGCATAAATAATACCAACAAATCACTCTCTTCTGTTTCCACAACAACTTACACCAATATTATCTCTGCAATTGATTTCCCATGGAGAAAATTTAGAAACAGATTGGTGGAAAACAACACTATAGTCTATAGATGTCGTTTTGTCACTTTTGTACATAAACATTTGTATATATGCGTAGTGTGTTCTTTGCTGGTGAGGTTCAGTTTTGCTTTGGTTTTTTTTTTTAACAGTTTACTGCTGCAGACAGCCACAAGCTTGGTTCAATCTGAGTGAAGCAATTTTGAAGTTGTGATTATTGATGAGTAGGGTTGATGCTGATGGTATGGTAAGTAGTGCACTTGGTACACACAAGATCAGAGTGGGATCCTAAAAGGACAGTCCAGGAGGCCTTTGCCAATTTATCCATCAACCAACCACCCCACAAGGCACACACAGCTAGTATAATGCTGCTGATGTATGATCTCTACTCTCATGACTTTGCATTTGAAAAACAACAAGCATGGGCCCTACACACACTTACCACTTATCAAACTTTATAAACTGTCACATCAAGCACCAAATTGCAATCTTCATTATTTCTGGATAAATATCCCATGATGCTCCTGTAGACTAGATAACACCAGACAATGAAAACATGAAATCTTTAAATCACCTGACTTTTTTGTATTGACATTGATCTTAGTAAATTAAACTCCGGAAGGTTTTTATTTTTCTTGTTTTAATGCCTTGTTTGTTCAAGCTTAGATAAGAAACCAAACACTCTCTCTCTCTCTGTGAAGGTGAAGCAAGCAAGCAAGCAAGCAAGCCAAGCACCATTTTTCTTGGGTACACATGCATCCTTGTCTAGTGAGAGTGACGACAGGCTTTTATGGTACGGTGTCCGAAGGACCATGAACCGTTGGGCCTGTTTTGTTTCTTTGCAAACAACACAGGGGTCTCCAGCGCACGTGGACTGGTACAATCACTTGTTCTACTTGCCCATCAACTTTCAACTTTCAATTGTATTTTTTTTTTATAAAGAAAAGAAAAGGAAAACCCAAACCAAAATTATATGGCACACAGACAATTCCTCTATGTTAACAAAGCTGTGTCTCTTCCTCAATCAATGAAAGAAAATCTCAAACAAAATCAACCTCCCTGTCCTTTCCCTTCTTCCATCTCTTAGACTCTCAGTGACTAATTACATATTTAATATGGATTTTTTTTAGCAATGATCCTTCAATTATACTCGGAGTTATATTTTGGTCACTTAATTCTAAAAATAGTTATAGAGATCACTCAATTAGGTGTTGTGTTGCACCAAAATGTAACTCTGAGTATAATTCAGGGACCTTTGCTACAAATAACTCTTATTTATTTATTTTTTGTCATTTCGTTTTTATAAATATTTGGAATGAATTTCCAAATTTACCCATGGATTTAACAGAAAAATAAACAAACTTGATGAAAAGGACTAGTAATGCAAACCCTATATAATTGGATGACCTCTGCAGCTATTTTTGGAATTGAGTGACCAAAATGTAACTACGGGTATAATTCAGAGACCATTGCTATTAAAAAAAAAAAAACCCTATTTAATACTGTACAAACAAACCACAAAATCCCAACTATAACCCCTCCCTATGATTTCCTCCCTCCCCCCCTCCTTTGGTACAGATTGCTGATGACTGATGACTGAGAGAAGTGAGTACCATTCAATCATATTCAGAGAAATTAATTTGAAGAAGAAAGAAAGACTGATGCGGTCCAATTATTATAAACTAGCCATTTTCACTGTGCTAGCTCTTCAATCGTACTGTTACTGTACAATGAGTCTTTTTAAATAAAAAATAATAATAATAAAAACCTTGTTTAACATCTTGGAAATTAGTGTGGTAAAAAGTAAAAACCAACCTTTCTTTTACCATATGAGGTAATTGTCTATTGAAGCTGCAATGAGATGGTGCGTCATCTCTTTATCATCTCTGTGTTCAAAGTCAGCTTACTGACTGTTAACGCTTATGACAGTCCAACTCCTCCTACCTTTATTATTGTCTATATGTGGCACGATATGGCTTTGGATGCTGCCCCTTCTTTGGATATAAATTCACCTAACTCAGCATTATTTAGTAACCAGTAATATTCTCTCTCTTGAATAGTATTAATATATATATAATATAATATCTGGAACTTAATATATATATATATATATAGAGAGAGAGAGAGAGAGAGAGAGAGAGATCATGGAAGTAGAGTTGTAGCTAGCTTTATTGTAGTACTGAGCACACAATAGTAATTTGATAGCTAGCTTCAATCCTGATTGACTGGAGAGGTTGTAGACTTGGTTGGTTCTTAGGCTTCTGTTGCACAATTACTTGAAGGGTATACACTTCCCCAACATACCATCATCATCATCCATGTATTGCATGCACACATTCATGCATCCGTGCATAGTTGACACCATTGTTAACTCCTAATCACTCGCACCATACAAAGAAATAAGTTTATGGTTTGTTCGTTGGGTTCAATCATGGAAATTTGTTACTCTCCAAAACCACTCTAGATCATAATGCATCTTTATCTTGTTTAATTAAACTACGAAATGTTTGGAATGGAGGCATGTGTCTTTCAACTTTTAGTTGTCAGCTTAAGTTTTCGAAGTTAGTGGTTGTCTAACATGATATCGGAGTTTTCTTTTTTAAATAATCATGAGTTTGATTCTCATTTCCCATTCATATGTTACGTAAAGGATATAGACATGAAATATATATATATATATAGTTCTCTTTTATTGAGGGATTCTTTAAATAATTTTATTTAAAGGACACATTTTAGAGTATCTTACGACTTTTTTTTTCCAACATTTCAAACTATCTATTTTTTAAGTCTACATTCATAGATCAACCTTACAATAAATTAGACAAATCGAAAAACGCTTCGACATCCAATTGTATCCTACAAAATCAATGAATACGGTGCATTAAGAAAGTACTAAAATTTCAATAATATAATTGAGTGGTCAAACAATATCAGATTCAAATGATTTTTTGAAGAGATGATATCTGAATGATTATCTAAAACATAGACTGTTCGGATTAGTTAAATACAATGTGAAGTGGGCCCTATAAAATTGTCTCTCAAATAAGCTAATTTGAGGAATCCCTCAATGAAAGCTCTATGTATATAAATATATATTGTAACATTCCACATTGACAAACAGAGAGAGGGTAATGTGCCTTATATGTACATGCCCGCCTCCATATAGCACGAGGCATTTTGGGAGCTCATTGGTTTCGGAGTCATAGGAACTCCAAAGTTAAGCGAGTTGGAGTTAGAGTAATCCCAGGAGGGGTAACCCACTAGGAAGTTGCTCGTGAGTTCCCAGAAACAAAACCGTGAGGGCAGAGAGGGGGGCCTAAAGAGGACAATATAGTGCTACGGCGGAGCCGATTTCGAGATGTGACAGTTTGGTATCAGAGCCACTCTGCCATGTGGTGCAAGTGTGCCGACAAGGACGTCGGGTCTCTAAGGGGGGTGGATTGTAATATCTCACATTGACCAACGGAGATGAGGTAATGTGCCTTATATGTACATACCCGTCTCCATCTAGCACGAGGCCTTTTGGGAGCTCATTGGCTTCGGAGTCATAGGAACTCCGAAGTTAATCGAGTTGGGGCTAGAGTAATCACAGGATAGGTGATCCACTGAGAAGTTGCTCATGAGTTCCCAGAAACAAAATCGTGAGGGCAAAGAGGAGGCCAAAAGCAGACAATATCGTGCTACGGCGGAGCCGATCCCGGAATGTGACATATATATATATATATAAATTTTTAGAAATAATGATTGTCTAGCATTAAGATTATATTCATGCATCAGAAAAATTTATGTGGAAGGATCTTACTCTGACCACAATAATGGCCAAACCTTCAAAACCAGTGTTAATTAAACACATTTCCATGACAATGATTCACAACTAATTCATTTGTAATTCTCAAATTCAACCAATTGCGGAAAAGTAACATTATAATTTAGGGTAAACTACAACAAACCCTCCAACCTATAAGGTCATTTACGAGTCCATATCCGATTTTGGGGACATTTATGAGTACATACTTAACGTCGAGGAAAACCTACAATTTGCCCCCTCTGTTAGTGAGACCATCAGGAAATCTGTTAAATGCTGACGTGGCGAATGTGGGTTCCATTTTTAATGAGGTGGACTTACAGTTGGACAAATAAATAATAAAAAATTATATACATGTTAAAAATAAATTTTAAATCATATTAAAATCATTAAAAATGAAAAGAAAAAAAAATATCCTCTCTCCTCCTGCATAGCCAACCCTCTCTCTCACCCGACTCAACCCTACCTCTCAGCCACCCCCCTTCCGTCGCCCACCTCCAAACCCAACTCTCTCTCTCTCTCTCTCTCTCTCTCTCTCTCTCTCTCTCTCTCTCTCTCTCTCTCTCTCTCTCCTTCTCCCTCCCAACCCACCCCAACTTCTCTAGAAAGCTCATCCTTCTTCTCCTCAAATTTAAACCCATTTTACAACAACATTAGGAAATACAAATCGTGAAGAAACTTGGAAAATAAGAATATTGGCAAAGTACTGTGATAGGTTGATTTCCAAATTACCACACTTGAAACAAGATTAATTTTTGCAGATACTTCCTCTTGATTAATTATCAGTTTCTAGGTAAACTGATAAACCCAAAAACAAGATTAATTTTTGGAACAAAATGATAAAGTTCAAACAAACATAAACTTGAAAAAGAACATTGCCCAAAAAGACAGATCCTTCACTAATAACAAACGACTATTATAACACAAAAAACGCAGATAATTCCTCAAATTTAAACTCATTTTGCAGATCCTAATATTGTTCTAGCTCCGGTGAGATCTGAAGAACGACGACAAGCTCGCGAGGTCTTGAGAACATTCCCCATGGCATGTTGCGAAGACCCAACCACCTGAGTTTTGTAGATCAGCCTCGTTCATTCTCGACAAGCAAGACCAAGAACGAAACAACGCCACATCGGCCTTGAAACCTGACTCCCTCACTCTCCCCGCCACCACAGTCCTCATCCATGGCCGACCCCTCGCAAAGCCCTAACCCTAAAATCTGGGCCTACTACCAAACCCGGGTGGCACACCACGGCATCGTCACGAGCGATCGGCTGGCCCTGGCTCAAGCCTGCCGTCTGCGAACCCCGACGAACAAGGTCCAATTGTCGGCGAGGTTGAAGCCAAACCGGTTACGCTTCCGGCAAGCCCTTGGCGTCATCGAGGAGTTCAATAACAGGAGAAAGCAGCCTAATTTGGCGAAGGCCGTGGCGCGATTCGGCCTTGGCGTCTGTGATTCGGTCCAGTAAGGCCACCACGATGATGGAGCTCGAAATTGAGCTTGGGGAAGTTCCTTCGTGTTCTTGCATTCTTTCAGAGAGAGAGAGAGAGAGAGAATGATTTGTCTTTTTCTATTTAAATAAAAATTAATTATTTAATATAATTTTACTTGTTTTGTATAATTGTTTATTAGTTTTTTGTCCACGTGGAATTCCACGTCAATTAAAAAATGGGTCCCACAAATGCCACATAGGCAGATAACTGATTTTTTGACGATTTCACTAACGGAGGGGGCAAAATTGTAGGTTTTCCGTGACGTTGAGTATGATAAATGTCCCCAAAATCGAGTATGGACTCGTAAATGACCCTAAAGGTTGGGGAGTTTACTATAGTTTATCCTATAATTTAATAGGCCCAATGCCCCTCCATCAATGAGCTGAAAAACAGGGACAGAAAGTCAGGTAGATTTTGGAGTAGTCTTGACACATTTTATATGCATTAATTCATTGCTAAAACTGAAACCCCACCATATTCTACTAAAAGGGTGAAAAATAAAAGAGTAATCGAACCCCTTAATCTGATTCTGAAGTCTTGTGTTTTAATTTAGCACAGACAGGAAATAAATATTTTGGTCAATTTTCCAGACCCTCTCCAATAACTGTTTCCAATCCAATCACATGCTGTGGGTGAGGGAATTCCATATCATGCATGTTCTTGTGTCCTCAGACAAAGTTGGCTTGCTTGGCTGACTTCCATGCTTATATCCAACTTACATCTCTATGTGCTGAGAAATACTTCTCTATTCTCTCTCAAGTGATACGAGTAAAGAAAAAGAAATAGAGAGAAATGGGCCATGAAATGAGGATGAATTTTTTTTATTCCTATGCTTGATGTTTTCTTATACTCTTAATTACAATATTCCTCTCTTTAGCACCACCTTTGAATTGCTACATCAATTATTATTTATTTATGAAATATATCTACCCATTAACCTATAGGAACTGAGACACCAGTGGTTTTCCTTTTCATGTAGTTCCAAGGGAGCAGCTTCATAGAATCTTATGGCACAGTCCTACAATTTATGTGGTGGGCCATCTGTATCATCAACCTTTGTGACTCCTTCCCTTTCATGCATTTCTGGCTGCCTTATTAGATGATGATGACGAGCCAGCCTATTCCATGTCTTACATTGGTCATCCCAAAAGCATGTTCTTTTTACTTCATCTCTCTCTCTCTCTCTCTCTCTCTCTCTCTCTCTCTCTCGGTATAACAAACTCAACCACACGTTCATCAGCTTGGGGGAGTTTTTGATTTCTCATTCCTTTTACAAGAAACCTCACTCTGTCTCATATGCACAATTTGTTATGCTCCCTACCAAGATATCAAAAATATTGACATCCAAAGAAAAACAACATTATAAATGATGAAGATTTTTACATGAAAAGATGTCTAGAGTTAATGAACATCAGGCCTGTGCCTATGGAGACATCTTTTCTGCATTAATTCAACACGTACAACAGGAATTTAAGTATAAGATCTGAGGTTGCGTTTATATATATACAGATGGTAATTTAGAACAGTTTCACAGTCCTATAGGGCTATAGCTAGCTTTAGGGGAAAAAAATGAAAAAAAGAAACTTCAATCTGTGACTTTCATAACTCTGATTTGCCTCTTCCATCTATATGAATATTTGAGGCTGCAGCACAATTATTGCGTGCTTTTTAATCCAAGTTTCACCATATGACACAAGTCTTTTTCTTTTTTTTCTGTATTCTTTGTGGAAATTGCACTACTTTTCAAAACAACATGTTTATAAATCAATGAATAAAGATATATTTTTATAGAAACTTCCTGCAATCGTCTATGCTTGGTATGTGATGTGAAAATTAAATCATCATTGAATTTTACTTGCGTACAAGTTTTTACATGCCTCATCCTGGTTACTGCAATTTTTATGGGTAACAATGTAAGAAAGGTCCTCAATAATTTATGGTCTCGTACCTTGGTTCTACACGTGCAAACATGGGGGCACACGTGGGAGTGGGAGGGGCAGACTGGCAGAGGAAGAAGACAACAAAAGAAAGCAGAGGTGAGTGAGAGAAGGCAGGCAGATAATATGAGGGAGATATGATGATGGGAACAATATATTCTGTACACCAAGTACTGTTCATTTTTACCTGTCAATATTGAATGCCCACACACCCACACACCCACACACATGCTTTTCACTTCTCTTCCCATCTGGTCTGAAAAGTTGGAGACCAAGTGATTTATTGTTTTTTAAAAGATGTAACAAATGGGGGTTCTTTTGGATTTTGGAGAGTTTCTATTAGCCCCTCCTCCTCTCTCATGTCCCCAGTTAATAACATTGTCTGCTAACTCATAACTAATCCTTCATGTCATCTGTAGGCTCAGACAGGAGCAAAACTTATATATCATAGCAGAACGTGATTGGATGAAAATAGTAAAATAATGTTATCCCCGTAACGTGCAAGTTCTTCTCCTAAGACAGAGGAACCGAGTTGGTAATAATGGCCATCTTAATTGAAGTTTAATATTTGAGAATGCTGTAAACTTTGTTTTAGTCATTTTATTTATACTGTTGTTATGTGGATGAATATGACAAGGCTAAAGAGAAATTTGTTTGTCTTGCAGGTTCCCAATGTGGGATATGATGACATCAAAAGAACACAGGGATCTCATAAGCATGTTCACATGCATTATATACATACATCTTAAATGCTACAGGCATGAACCTGTACAGGGAAAGGGGAGAATAGTGGCACACAAACGTGCATGAGTAATTTTGCTTTGCTGGGACCCTTGTGGTATGTATGAACAAACTGACTGGGAGAGTTTTGTAGAGGAATTGAAAAATTCAAGCAAACTCCAGATGGTGAGGACCATTCATTAATAGAATAGTAAAAAAAAACCAAATGAGGGTCTAACTGATCTACTCTCTCTATCTTTTTATGAGTCGTGTATCTGTATTCTGTGATGGGTTTTTGTTTTCTTTTGAATTCTCATATTATGCGGAGTCAGGATGTTCAAAGATTTTGACCCAAACTGCTCACTTCTTCCAAGCCTAGATAGTACATTCCTGTGAAAATATGACAAACAATAAATGAAACGTCTGCAACTGGGTTTTCCAGAGAGTGAAAACTAAAAATAAGACCAAAGTTTCCTTCCATTATTTTGTACATGTTAGTATTTATTGTTGATATCTGCTATTATTTCTTAGGGTAAGGGTAAGGGTAATAAGAAATGAGTCTAGTTAAACATTAAAAGTTTAACCAATTATTCAAGGTAAGCTTGAATTATATCTGATACAAAAAATAAAATTGATGTCTCCTCGAAGTACATGAACCCTCTATTCTAAAAGAGACAGAGAAACAGGTGGGGAGGTGGGGATTAGAATGACGTTAAGGAAGTGGCCTTTTCGGACTGTTATAATAGTTGTGAAAGAAGGGACATGAAAATCAAAGCAAATTCATGGCCAAAGTGTTTGGTGGTGATGGTCGTTAGGTCAACTTCAGGTGGTTAACTGAAACCCAAGGTAAACAGCCTTCAACTCTAGTTAAAAAGGAGGTTTGCTGAGTGCTGCTGAAGATGGATAGAGAGGGCTTGCTGGCTGGCTGGCCTACCTTCTTCTTTACTAGTGTTCAACAGAAGGAGGGGCTCTTGTGTCAAAGTGCTCTTCTATCTGTGGTTTGAAAAGAAAGGAGTGTCTTAGCCCTGCACAAGCCCAAGCTAGCACACATCACATTAAGAGTCTTTCTTGTCAATCTTGAGAGAGACAGCCTTAAGCAAGAACCTTCAACTTCAACCCCATGAACATGAATGGAGAGAGAGAGAGAGAGAGAGAGAGAGAGAGAGAGAGAGAAGTTTCACACGTGTGAGTGATGTGGGATTTGTTAAAGAAAGAGAGAGAATAATAGTAAAATAATAGAAGGAGCTTGTTAAATTGTAGGGTCAGGGTCGTCAGGGTTGTTAACTACTTAAAAGCACTTCTCTCTCTGTCTCTCCCCTCCAACTCCCTATACACAGAGTCAGTGAGACTGAGATGAGAGGCCGTGTAGTGTAGGTTTCTGAACACTATTTGCTATTTTTGCTGTTTCTAGTTTTCCTTCTTGCAACACTGCAAAACAAGTCCTTTCTCTTCCACCAGCTGTCTGTCATTTTTTTTGCTATAATAATTTTTATTTCCACAGCCAATTGTTTTTCCCTCTTTTCAAGGCCATTATAAGATGACTTTGTAACAGTTCGATGTAACCATTAGCATTTGTGACAAGAAAGGAAATGAAGGCATGGCAAACAATGGTGCTATATATGTAACAGAAAGCCCAAATGCCTTCAGCTGCTTCTCCTCTGCTCCCTCCTTTTCCTCTTCTTCTCCCTCTTGTTCAATGGGAATGGTTTATGCAGATATGGGCTCCCTTTCACTTAGTTCCAACTATGGCCTTGTTTCATCTGTTTCTTCTCAGGAGAGTAGCTATATCTCAAAGCTTTCTGAAGTGGAAAATGGGAGGGGGTTTTGGGGTTTTCCTCCTATGGGGAACTGCAACAACAGAAGCTCTGAGGACTACCACCACAACACTGACATTGGTGACGGTAAGGGCTCAGATTGCAGCAGTGATCACGAGAGTGGGGAAAATAATCAGACTTGTATGAATGATCAGAAAGCCAACCTAATAAACCATGAGAAGTACCCTAATGAGAATGTGGTGATTGGTGGGAAGGAAACAGAAAGTGGGCAGTCAAAACATTGTGCCAGAGGGCATTGGAGGCCTGCAGAAGATTCCAAGCTCAAGGAACTTGTCGCTCTTTATGGCCCTCAGAATTGGAACCTCATAGCAGAGAAGTTGGAAGGAAGATCAGGTAAGAAGTGAGAATTTTTTAGTCCTTTGTCCATAGGTATGTTTTCTGTTCCATTTTTTTCTCATCTCTTTTGCTTTTTCGTGTTTATTCTGATCTTTAACACATCTCTCTTTGTGTTTGTCTATGTTCAAAAGGTAAGAGCTGTAGACTAAGATGGTTTAACCAGTTGGACCCAAGGATCAACAGAAGAGCTTTTACTGAAGAAGAAGAAGATAGACTAATGCAGGCTCATAGAGTATATGGAAACAAATGGGCCATGATAGCTAGGCTCTTTCCTGGAAGAACTGATAATGCTGTCAAGAACCATTGGCATGTTATAATGGCCAGGAAGTACAGAGAACAATCCAGTGCTTACAGGAGGAGGAAGCTCAGTCAAACTGTTTACAGAAGAATGGAGGAAGATCCAAGCTTCAATGTCTCAAGGAGTACAGAGCCTCCATCTTACTGTACTCTCAATCTCCCCCCAAATGGAGGTCTCAGCAATAGCACTTTATCTCCTTTCCCATATGGAACAAGCTACAATGGTGTTGTTGGTTGTGGGGTTGACTATTATGGCTCAAATGGCTCACCCAACATGACCAGTGCGGAAGAAGAAACAATCCCAAGCAAAAAAGTCAGTCCTTTCGAATTCTTCCCTGGTATGTCATTCAGGATCCCTCATTTCCTTTCTCACGATTCTTTCTGTTCGTGCATCTTTGGTTTTTGTGCTGTTTCTTTATTGGCTCGCCGTTTTACAAGTTTGCCTCATTGTCTTGTTCTTTGTTGATCCGGGGCCTCAACCTTCTATTTTCCATTGAATAATGCAACCCTTTTTAATTGGTCACCTTTCTAGTGCCTAAAACTCTCTCTCTCGCACAAACACACAATAAGTTACAATACTTTCTCTGGCTGTGTTTTGCAGGTACCAAGAGCAATGTGGGGGTGATGGGGATGGTGAGCCAGAGCAGATCTTGGGATAGTTCAAGTGATATTGAGGGTCATTTATGTAACCTGCATCCTCACCATCAACCATACATGATGGCAATGCAACAGGCAAACTACCACAACCTTCTTCACAGTTACTCAGATTCATCAATACCAGCATCACCACGTCAAGTTTCAGCCGGCAAACCCTCACCATCAGCTGCTGCTGCTGCAGATGAGGACAGAGTTGGTGGCAGCCACCATGAGACCCTTCCACCACCATTCATTGATTTTCTTGGGGTAGGAGCCACATGAAGTTTAGAAGCCAAGAAAAGCTGAAAATGGTTTTTCACTTAATCATCAGAAAAGGGGCTCAATGTGGTTGTGGTCCAAGAAAACTATGAAGCCATTCGAGGTAAAAGAGAAAGGATTGGTGTTTAAGTTCTCGCTGACATTGAAGAATCTGCATCAGTCCCTTTAAGTCATATCCCACCATCTTTTTCTATGTACCCCCCAAACTCTCACATGAGACCCTTGCCAAAAGGTGAAACAAATAAATTAGATTATTGTCACAAATTGACATGTCACATTTGTTCTCTCTCTCTCTCTCTCCCCATATTTTCCTATGGTTTCATGTTAGGAATTCCATGGACCTCAAGAAAATGAAGATCGAATTAACTTAAGTTTTTTGTGTTTTCAAATCTTGTATTTGTTTTTTTAAAAAAATAATTAGGAAAAGGAGTACTTAGAATAAAATGGGGATGATGATGAAATGATGAGGCAAACGAAGACAAGAACAGAGGAATTGAAACTGTTTGGAACATCCTTTTCCCACGGGGACTGTGAAACTGAGGCACAAATTCTGCAACTGAACACCAATCAAGCATATGTATATATATCTCCCAATGCATTCATGATGGAAACTGTTAAACATGCTTTCCCCATCAGCAGAATCTTACTGGGAGAGAATTCATGCAATGCAATGCACATGGGCTTTAGCCGTTTGGAACTGTCTTAAATACTACTTACTATTTTGTGGGATAAGAGTCCACAACTTCTCAAGCATATTTGCTTATTTTTCTGCTGCTGAAACAAGCAACATGATGTGATAATCCAATCCACACTCAAAGCAGTCCCTATTCACAAGTCAAGGGGTGTATATAATTAATCCAATACCGTATTAACTGGTTTCACTGTACAACATAATTACACGTGAGATTCGGTATGGAAGTTTTTTTGGCCGATATCTGTTGCCCAAAACAGGAAATATTGAGTGGTCCACACTCCACTAATTGTTTGAATTTGACTTGAAAACTCATCCACCTCTGTTAAAGTACAGACTCGAGGTTGATAGAGGAACGCTGACTAGTCTTTGGGCCTTCATACAAGATTTCCATCTCAAGACTGTTCCTTTTCATTGAGGCTACTGTTTACTTGAGCCTGTCTTGGGCTTATTTGGGCTCCTCATCAAACAATTTCGAAAGCTCTTATGTACTAAACCAACCTTCTTTCGATAAGGATTTAAATTTGGTAAATTTCTTTGTCCGCCGATAAAGAGTTACACCTGGTATATGTAAGTCTTCTATATTTTAATTTAAGGACTGTTTGGGCCTAAAAATTGACACACCCAAAAAGAGGCCCAGAATAAGGCTACAAAAATCAAAGCAGTTGGTCTTGAAACAGGAAGATGGAAGCCCAAAAATCCGAAGAGCCCAGCCCAAAGCTTATCAAAGCGAACAAAACTAACAGGTCTCACAGGCCCGTTGTGATAAAGGGGAGCCAGAAGCAGAAACAAACCCACGTGACATATCTGGATAAAGGAAAGTCAACAATGGCAATCATAGAAGAAGTGATTGAAAAGTTTATGTCATCAAGTCGAAAACCTGAAAAATCGAAGATCAAAATCCTCTTACATATATATATATATATATATATAGAGATTTTTTCTTCTATTCTACAGAGAAGGTAATTCTCCCAAAGAGATAAGCAAGCTACAATCTCGAGAGAAGGATAAGCGGGAAAGCAGGAGTCAGAAAAAAATCAAACTAACCATCACGGATGAAATCTCACAAAGGGCAGTTAAAATTGGGAAAAACGATTAGGTTCTTTTTCAAGAAAAACAGGGAAGTGATTGCCTATTTAAGAGCCTATCTGCCAAACTGATGAAATCATGTTTTCTTTCTTTCCATTAAAAAAGAAAAAAAGGGGGGATATATCTTTTGAAAAGATTTGCCGCCCATTATTAAATAGAATTTCCTTACTCCAGAAAAACATTTTACTATAAATACAAGAAGGAGTGAACAGGGCAAAGGACACAAAAAAATTCAACACCCAATCAAACAAAATCTTACACAAGAAAACCATCAGTCAAATAGACAACTCAAAAATCAACCAAAAAGCCCACTTGAATTTCAAGTGAAACCAGCTTCAGATCAGAATTCCCAAGGCGCAGACTTAAGAAATAAGTCATTTAAAATGAGATTTCTCTCGTTACAAATTTGGTTCAGCAAAAAACCAAGACAGGTAGAGCTTGAGCTTTCCCCAAACATGGAAAACCTCAACAAAATTCACAGTGCAATCTCTAGCCCACTAAAGCCCTAAAAGTCACGCCTGCGTGCGATCGAGGAAACCGCATTCTGCCCACTCAAAAGCTTCACAAAAGCTTGAGGTACATTGAAGCTCTGCCAGGATCAACCTTTGGTATCGATTTATAGTTGAAGCTTAGCAGTCAAATTTGTCAACGGTCCAGTCCAGCCAGTGCATGTCCAAATCCGGCCGGATCGAACCTTCCATCCCGACAGAAATGGAGTTCCAACTGTCTCTTCATCTCTCTCTAGCATGAGTATTTATTGTTGTAGTTTTGTAAAAGGTAGTTCTGCCTAAAAACAGTTTAAATTCCATCAACCATTTTGGCCAAAACAACCTCTTTATACTGAGATAAATTATTAAAGTCCTCACCAATCTGAGGCAAGAAAAGAACTTACTTGGGAGATATTCCTCACCCAAATTCACAATCGCTTGTTTGCAGAAATCAGTAACTTGGGGCGCAAGTTATCCATTCCAAACTAAGTCTGCTAGAATTTTTATTACTAGCAGTGGCACGCTCGCACACCAAAGAAAGCTGACTTGTTGACCAGTCTATGGTTCTCAAGGCAGTGGGGAACTTTGCCTTTCCATCATAGGAGTAAACGTGAACGGGTGAACAAGGACAATTAGATAAAAACAAATGCGAAGCGGGTGGTGGTGTGTTGGCTGTTATAACCAATTTCAGGTTGAACTCATATACTTAGAGCTCATTTCGTGACGTTCCTTCGAATAGTTTTTGAAAAATGAATTTGTATTTTCAAGATATGAGAATGCATCAAACAGCTTTTGAAAACATTTAAACATACAAGGTTTATATATGTGAATTAGCTAAAACCTTTAAAAATGCATTAGCTTATCCCTCATTTAAATTAAAATTCCAAAAACACAACTTCTATTAATTGTAAGATGAATTAGAAGCCAACATAGTCCATCAAACAACACTTAAAGCAAAGAGTTATAATTATACAACACATAAATAAAGGAGAAACCTTCGAAAACATTGTAACTAATTAAGGGACAAGCTGCTAAAATATGAATATGGTTTGAATGTATTAGGTTTAGTTTTATTCTTCTCCATAAGGAGGTATATATGGAAGTTTACATAAGGGTCTTACAAGGAATTAGATACAGTAAAAAATTAGGAAAGTATCTCCTAATTGTACAATGATTTATCACTTATATAAAAAATAGGAAAGTAAATCCCTTAATTAATCAAGGAAGTAAATCTCCTTGATTAATTAGGAGACTCACGTCAACACAAGCCATGAAATGTAAGATGAACTAGAAGCTAACATAGTCCATGAAAGGGTGGCACAACCCAAATAGCTCTTTGAGAATTGGTGCATAGAGGGTAAGGTTGTGTGATAGTTCCGTCCTCCAAGTTGAAGATACCCATATGCATATCATATCTTTGGTCACCATTGAATGTAGGATAACCTGATATGTAATCATCAGTGTAATATATGGAATTTGACTAGCATCCAAGAAACTTTGAAGCTAAAACAGAGATTGAATCATTGTCGCCCACAAACAGAACCGCGTCTCCAATGCTTTTCAACTCAACCTTGTGCCTAATAGATCCATCTTCATCGTCGAACACCCACTTGTAAACCTCAAAGCCCGTAGTACGCCTATTATTATGCTTAAAAAAACCGTCCGTTAGCGCATAAATTCTTAGGATATGCAACAAGTCTCCCTTAGTTGATTCCACAAGATATGCATGAAAACCATAATCTTGGAATGGCTCTGGATGTGTGAGTAGCTTTAGCGGTGAAGAGTTTTTAATATCACTGCTACAAACACCAAATGACCAAATCGCTCCAAGTTGTCTAACTGCGTATACTGATTTTTATAGAATATAACATCACCATATAAACATCCATCCTTGAGGTAAGTCCAAGAGCTTTGGCCTGCCTTGATGAAAACCAACCGGAACCAGCCATAGTAAAGTGCTACAACCACATAATTCTCAGGATTAAGAGTGGGATGATGTTGGAGAATTAAACCAAATATGCATCATTATTGCATTCAAGAAGTTTCAATATGCTATTATGTTGAGTCTTTTTTTATTCTCTGATTTAATAAGTTCATGTATTAATGAATTGAATAAATTGTCAGCTACATGAATTAGTGGGTTGATGAAGAGTCTAAGATATGAGAGTGGGTTAATCGGTTATGATAAGAGAAGTTTTTAAATAGGTCCTTTATCATTGTTATTTTGTGTGCTAAATTGTAATGAAAGAGCCTATTCTTCTAAGAAACTAGTGTCCATTTGTTTTATTTTATTTATCTTTCTCCTATAGATGAGTGGACAAGATAACCTTACGAACATAATGCTCGTAGTAGGAGCCTTCATTTTCTCTGACACAACCTATAAGGGAGGGAGAAGAATGGGCTTTGCTTTAGTGAAAGGGTTACTGAGTGCTATGATCAGACATTGGTATGTTGTTGGATCTACTGTGGCCAACCAACCATGGCTAAAACCATACCTCCTTTTACTAAAAGGCACTTGCAATTCAATATTGTTGTGGATTATTCCTTCAGAAATGTTGTACAACACCTTTCCTCGGTTGTGGATTATACCTCCTCGTTGTTTGGGATCAAGAGCATGGGGAAAGTTGTTTATTGCGCCACCGCTACGTTGCATGATTATAGAGTTTGGACATAGAACGCCATTGCTTGCAAACGCAGCAAAACGAACATGGTCAATGGGTTCTAATAACTTATCGAGAATAAAAAGACGAGCATTGGAAGACTTGCCCATCCCCCACTGCTGAAGCTGACAGCTGGGGTCCTACGACAAGGTTTCTTGTTAGAGTTAAAACTGGAGATGACTATAACTTTGAAACAGAAACAAAAGGCAGAACAGAGAACAAAAGAACAAGGAAAGAATTGATGATGAGAAGTGGCCTCTATATACTAATAATTGAAAACAAATTGTTTAAGAATAGGTAAACAATTAGGGCCGGTTAGTAATCCAATTTTATAAACTCAAAAACAGATTTTAAGTTCAAAGTCCAAAAAACCCTATTTGGTAGGCCCATTTTAAAAAACTCAAACAAAAAAAAATAAATAAAAAAAACCTCATTATTTTAAAAAAGAAGAAGTTAAGTTATACAGTTATATATATATATATATATATATCTCTCTCATCTAGGGATGGCAAAAATTCTTGTCAAGTCCCCAACCCTAATGGGGGAGATTTCGAGGAAAAATCAGGAATGGGTATGGGATTCCCAGAATTTTAGAAATCCCCGATTGGTTTCGGGACGGGGATGGTATTTTATCCCCATCCTCGAACTCGTCATGATAGATGGTGGCTCTATGAAGCAAACGACAAGATGGTTAGGATGGTGGGGAAAGAGGAAAAGAAGAAGGGCTATCTTAAGGAAAAAAATCGAGGATTTGAGGAGGGTTTGGGAGTGTAGGGGCCTTTTTCTTCGGGCAGCTACAAATGGGCTAGGCTGCCGTAAGGAGCAAACTGATGAAATTATCCCATGTGCCTGAGTTCAGAAATCAAGCCCCAAGAATGCTTCGAAAAGAAAGTAGGGCCTTAGGAAACACCTTGGTTACCTTCACCAACAAAAATAACAACAGCTTATAGATGAATTCTTAGTGCTTAAATGTATAATCTTAGCTTGACATGAGAGGCTTATGGTATGGGAGCAAAGTTGTCATGAGTTTAGCCTTAAAGGGAAAGAGCTGTGAGTTTCTATGAAAAACAAGAGTTCTAAGGAAAAGTAGGAAAAGATTATCAGAGGTTTTGGCTGAGAAGATGAGAGAGACTAGGCAATGAGCGACTTAAGTGTTTTTTTGGTAGCTCGACAGAGGTTCTGTTAAGTATCGAGCGATCTGCCAAGGAGAAAAACAAGGGGGAGAAGGTTGAACTGAGCATGAAATTGTTGGGTTTTAGAGTAAGAGAGGAAGCTTGCTCTCTGGATGTGGTTGTTCCTTTGTTGGGTAGAAGATGCCTTATTTATAGCCGCTGGAAGCTATTCTTTTCCAAGAAACCCTAATGGTTTCTATCCAATTTAGCCAAGCTTTTCCCTTTCTTTCTTCTCTCCTCCCTTGACTTTCCCAATCTTAGTGAAATTCCCTTTGCCCATTTGCACAAAATCAGGGATTTTTGGGTGCTCAAGGCCCTTTCCCGCAGCTGTCTCAGTGGGAGACTCCTATTCTCAGCTATTTCCATTTTTCTTTCCTTCATCCTTCCATGACTAGATCTGATGAAGGAAAGAAAATGGGTATACATGCTGGTTCGAAGGGTGCCTCTCCTCCTGGCATCCTGCGCGCTAAAATCCTTTAGTCATTCGGATGTTTTTTGCTTGAAACTTGTTCTTCCCCATATGCTGGAGCCTCCTAGCAGCTCTGCGCAAGTGGACCTCCAAGCTTCCTTCGTGGCTTTTATTTTTCAGCCAAGTGTTGAGGCTTTTGCAGGTCTTTATTTTAGTTACATGGGCTTTCTAGGACAATGGGTTGGTTTATCAAATAAATGGGCTAACCTCACCAAGTGTTGGCCTATTTTGTTGAGGTGTTGGGCTAATTTGGTTAAGTTGATGAGCTATTTTGGTTGAGGTAATGGATTATTTTCTCATTTGTGCATACATGCCCACATGTTTGGGCCTAAGAAATGAGCTTGAGTTCCGAGACTCCCAAGCAACCCGGAACCTACATTTCTTGGCCCATCAATCGGCCTCATGACAACTTATTACCATACATACCACAATCCACTCAAGCAAGCCCTGGACATTTGAGTGGCTTAGGCCCACTTAGGCTTGTAGCATGGTTGAGGTAGGAAATAATGATTTCCCGCTTGGCATGACATGCTTTTTATCATGATACTTGATGGGGTAATTAGCATGGGCTCGTAGAGCTAGTGTATTTTATGATATTTATCTCAATCCTTAACATGACGGATTATTTATTTGGCATGGCTCGTGGACTGTGACTCGTGCATGGTATACTCTAGTGTGCTCTAAATTGGGTCTTTTCTTAATAAGACATTGCGCTGGGCTGGAAATTCATTTGGGCTGAACCATGGATTTTTTGGGCCTCAACATGAAAAAAGCTCCCCGATGGGGATAGGGATTCCCCGAAAATTATTATCCTAGATGGGGGCGGGGTCGGGGATGGTATTGCCTCTCTCTCTCTCTCTCTCTCTCTCTCTCTCTCTCGTATGGCACCCAATTGGGTTCGTCTTTGCCAACCAATATCCACCGAAGCTAGTTCAAGTGGTGTCGGGGAGTTGTTCCACACCACCAAAATTGATAGGGTTTATGCCTCACATCTTTTTTCTTTTCTTTTGTTAATTTCAATTTGGGGATTAAGGTTCCTGAGTTTTTGATTTTTGATTTATTTTTATTTTTAGATCTTAAAAATAGTTTGGAGTTAAATACCAAACAAGTTTTTAGATCTTAAAATCACAATTTCAAAACTCATGTTTTTAAAAAAGAATCATAATTTTTTAGTTTACTTTTTAGAGTAGGATACCAAACATGGCCTTCTTTTCCAACGACAACAAGAAAATAATAAGATGAATATCTAAAATTCCAATAAATATTCTTTTTTATTTGTTTATAATGAAATAGAAAAGTTACTATAGATCCAAATTCTTATTGAGGAGTTGGATTTAGTCCTCGGATTTGGTGAGTTTGATCCAAGTCCTTTGACTTTTGTGCCACATAGAATTACATTTGTTGAGGCCCAAAAATCCAGGGTTGAGCCCAAATAAATTCTCGGCCCAACGCAATGCCTTATGAAGAAAAGACCCGATTTGGAGCATGCGAAAGTTCGTCATTCACGCTCGCACGAGTCATAATTCACGTGCCATATCAAATAAATATGCAATCTATCATGCTAAGAGTTGAAATAAGCATTGGCTTTATAAGCCCAAGCTAATTATTGTTGAGGCCCAAAAATCCAAGGTTGGGCTCAAATAAATTCTCGGCCCAACGCAATGCCTTATTAAGAAAAAGACCCGATTCGGAGCATGCATAATTCGTCATGTATGCTTTCACGAGCCACGACCATGTGCCATGCCAAATAAATATGCAATTTATCACGCTAAGAATTAAAATGAGCCTATAAAAGGCATTGGCTCTACAAGCTCATGCTAATTATTTCATCAAACATTATGTCTCTTTTCACATACTATAAAATTCAAGCACACCAATTGACATGCCATGCCAAGCAGGAAATCATTATTTCACACATAGCTACGCTACAAGGTTAAGTGGGCCTAAGCCACGCAAATGACTGGGCCTTGCTTGAGTGGGTTGTGGTATGGATGGTAACGAGCTTTCATGGGGCCTATTGATGAGCCAAGAAATAGAAGTTTTGGGCTGTTTGGGAGCCCCAAAACTCAAGCCCATTTCTTGAGCCCAAACACATGGGTTAGCATGAGATATGGGAGAACATAACCCGATGCCTTAGAAAAAAATACAATAGTTGCTTAGGAAACCCTAAGTTAATTAGAGCACCCAAATACCTCGCTAAAGGAAAACTACTTCCAGCAGATTGACAAAATCAAGCTAACTAGTCGCTGTAGAATAGAGTACCACTGACACAAAACTTTGGGAAAAGCCCAGTCCAATGCTTTACTAAATATCCCTATTTTAATTTAATTAAGGGAAAATATTAATTTACTGGGTTAAGGGTGATTTTGGTCACTTTCTTATCCGGGAAGATTTTGGGACCGTGAAGGTGTCTTGAGCGAAACCGTATGACAGAGTCGATCAAAACAGAACCGTAAATATTCGCAGATTTTTACGCTCTAACGAAAGCCAAACCTTGAGAAATTCGTATGACCCGAACCACGAGGGATACTCGTGATTTTGGAGGTTTGGATCAAAAGTTTGGAACCGAATTTGAAACCTAGGTTTTGGCCGAATTTGAAATTCCGCCACTTGCCGTTGCCGTTGAATTGGACGTTGCCGTAGTTGAAAAAGTTGCTCCATTCTTCGAGTAGTATCTAGGATTGGAAGGGTGAACTAGATTAGCTTCGCATGGGCAGGTTTTTCAAAAGGTTGTCCAGGGAAGAAATTTCGGATATCGTTTGACTATCGAACGGATTTCGGAGCCTCTAGGTACTCTTAGAAACCTGTAGGAATTCGCGGATCGTGAATTGGAGCCCGGATGTTCTTCAATAATTTGCGCGATCACCGTGCGATTGGGAAGCGAAAATCCTTGGATGTTCCTTTGGACGTGAGCCCCGGGAACTTGGGGATTTAAGTATTTCCTTTCGTGAATTTCTTTGTATCCTTACCCATGGGCGCGATGGTGACTTTGATTTAATAAGTCTTTGGTTGATGGGTTTATATATCTTGGCTATATATTTTGAGTATAGACATATATATTTGAGTACGATGATTATGTTGATATGGATTTTGGGATGGCTATCTATATTGTCTAATAGAGTATGAGTTGAGATTGTGGAAAGATAGGAGTTTAATGGATGGTTGTGAGATGTATGAGTATGGTAGGTGAGTACCATTCCCTAGTTACTAGGCTTCCCACACGGAAAGGCCATGAGGGTCTCACACGGCGTTAGCGAAACGGTCGAGATGGGAGAAGGTATAGCTTGATGAAATTAGGGATTCTTTGTGCCTGTGATAAAAGGGAGTGTTCTTCTTCTACTCTAGCTTATATATATATTTATTTATATATGGGTATTCTTGAGACTTTGGGATCTTGAGATGTGGAGATGTTTTGGACATTTTTGTGTTCGAGCCTGCAAGCATTATTTTTACATGGTGGGGTTACTATGTTGATTTAAAGTGAAACTTTATTTGTCTGGGCTTGTATATTGTACTTTCTACTCCAAACAAATTCTGTAAACCTCTGTTACTCCCATGTTATATTACTTGAGGCCGGAGGCCATTCATGCTTTTTGTATTTTGATGAAAATTTGCAGGTTGTTTATTGTTGGGTTTGAGCACTTCGCAGGGGAGACTCTCTTTTTGGTAGGATGTCTTGGGTTTAGTAAGTCGGCAGCCTAAAGCCCTTTTTAATTAGCTTCCATAGGAAAACCAGGGAAGAAAGTGGGTGGAGCCTCACCCTTATGGAGAAGTCTAGCTGCATCAAAACCTTGGAACCCCAAAGGGCTCCTTACCCATGCGCCTTGGATGGGAAAATTTCACCGAATATGGTTGAGTGGGAAAAAGCAACGAAAAAGGGAGAAGAAGGTTAGATGAAATTAGGGATTCTTTGTGCCTATAAAAGGGAGCTTCTTCTACCTAGCAAAATCAACAATCCAGAGCCTAACCAAGCTTTGTCAAGCAGCTGGGAATTTACTCAAGCCACTCAATCTTCTTCCTCGTTTGTTTTCTCCTCTCTCTAAGAAAGAAATTTCCCTAATCTTCCTTTGTTCCATTTTAACCCTTTATTCTCTATAAGAAACTCACGCTTCTCTCTCTCTCTCTCTCAAATTGCTAAACTTGTGAAAGCTTAGTTCTCATGCCATAAGCTCCTCATGCTAAGCCATTAATCAATCTATCATGTTTATTTGGCTATTGGTGAAAAGAACCTAAGGGTGTTTTTCTAAGGTTTCATCAAACATTTCAAAAACTCTTTTAGGAGCTTGGTTTCTGAACTCAGATACTTGGGGAATTTCTGTTCGTTTTCTTCTTATGGCAGCCCAAGCCCATTCATCAGGCTGCTGGAACAAAAAGACCCCTCACATAAATTGGTGACTTCACTGGGGACCAGGCTGCCATTTTCACTAATGCCTCAAAGGAAGAAGACCAGAAGCAATACCATGTCTTCCCAAGACGGATCCGACTATGGTGACTCCGAATCAAAGCAAAATACCTATTATAGAGAGGAATAACATGCAAGTGAAGGAGCTTTCACCCTCACAGACTTCGTTGCAGCCATCCATGCTATATGGGAAACCCAAAGGAAGATGGTGGACACAATTAAAGAGCTAAAAAGCTTAGTCTCCAAGCCAAGCAAAAAAAAAAAAAAAAATTGAAAAACCTCCCCAAGAGGAGTTTGCTATTGCTGGAAAAAGGGTCTGAACAAAAGAAGCCATCTTTTGTTACCCAAAGGGATGTCGTAGCCATGCTGGAAAAGGAGCTTAGCCAAAGCCAAGAAGATTGGAAGTACATTCCTCAGCCACCATATCTATGAGCTTACTCCAGCAGCCATATCCTATAGGTTACGGGGCACCAAGCTTTATCATCTTCGATGGAAGGAAAGGAAGCCCGAAGGAGCATGTCAACCACTTCATTGATGCTTTGGGACCATACGCTGGTGATCATAATCTCCGTCTCCGGGAGTTTTCAAAAAGCCTTACCGATCATGCTTATAGGTGGTACACGACGTTGGCACCAAACTCTGTTTGCTTTTGGGAAGATTTGGCAAGCAGGTTCTGTAAAAAGTATTTCTAGCATGAAGAAAGAGTTACTACCACTCAACTCAACAACACTCGCCAAAAACATGGCAAGGATCCCGTGGACTTTGTGCGCAGGTTCTGGGACTTGGCGTTGGATTGCTATGATGAGAAAAATGAGGAGGCGCTTGTCGAAATTTGCATCAGCAATATTGTGACAGATTAAAGAGTTTATTTGGAGAATATTGGCGTCATCCAATTTTCTCCGCTGCTGGAAGCAGTAAGAAAAACAAGTATATCGGTCAAGCTAACTAGGTAGGAAGCTTAGAAGAGTGAAGAGGAAGAGTGCCACTTGGGGGTTTCATTTGGTCAGCAAGATTATTGAGAGACAGCTGCCGTAAGCTCTCATAAGAGCCGCAAATCAATCTTTGATTAATTGGGTTATGAGCAGCATACAAGTAAAGCAGCAGTTGTGGCTCTGTTAAATATCACTACAGAGCATGGCAGCTTAGTACGACATATGCCAAATACATGTCAACCCAAGCCTCAAGCTTTCATGCTATTACAAGTCATGCACACTCCTTGGCCCTTTCATACTTGGGGGCTTGATTTTATTGGAGTATTCATCAATGCAAAGTGGCTTAAAGTCTTACTACCACTAAGTTGCTTTTGCACATATCGTTTTGTTTTTAGCTTTTCAAATTTATTTCAAAGATAAACTCCTTTTATGTTTTCACCATATGCTTTCACGACTTTCGTAGAATGCACCACCATTATGGCATGCCAAGGTGTAAGATGATATTTGCGAATCGACAATTGAAGCATCTGATGCTGCATTAATCGGGGATACACGACAGAAGGCGTTGTTTTATTTACAAACTTCACCTTCAACAAGCGTAGATTTATTTCCATAATTTTTTTCTTCCTATCCCGAATGAGCATGGAGTATTTTGGAAAAATGAAAAAGCTTTAAGAATTCTTCCGTGCTTTTACCTTCTTCTGTTTTGCAAAACATGCTCTTTGAAAAAAAACAAAATTGACAAGCAAACTTTTCTTTTAAAAAGCTAAGCCTCTCAGGTAGTAACTATACCAAGCAAAGCCACTGAGATGGGACCCCAAGCTGTTAACAAGCACCATGCACAAGCAATATCATGTGTCAATCTTGTAAACAAAAAAAAAGAATGTCATGCTATCAAAGAAAATCATTCCAGCCCCTGCAATATTTGAAGAGAGTGTATGTGTTGGGGTACTGTCAAAGAAAAATCAGATCACATAAGAAAGGCCTTGTGGAGGTAGAAGAAGAAAAAATGCAGAGGCAATAAGGCTAACACTTTTGTGGTCCTGTAAAAAAAATTGGCAGCAAGTACCTTGCACCTACCACAACCCAACCTGTTAAAATCTCAAACAACTCATGCATTTCAACCAAGCAAAGTGTACAGAACAAGCTGGAAATCATTATCTCAATGCATTCCAAACTCATGCATTCAATCATTTCCAACCAAGCATGGCGTACAAAACAAGCCGAAGCTTAATATCTCAAGCATTCTACATCAATAATTTTGACAGAAAGTATGCAACAATGTTGTGTTTCAAGTTTCCAACAACATGAGCTTTAGGCTCTCCAAAAAAAAAAGGGGGTTACAACTCAAGCCCAATTGCAGTCAACTATGCTAAAGATCGATACAACCGGCGGCTTCAAAAGGAAAAGCTACTACGCACTGAGCCAGCCAGCTCCCCACAACAAAGAAATACGACCTGCAAAGCGAAATAAGGACAAGTGTTAGAGAAGGATGGTGTTAGAAGATATGGCCTTGCTAAAATATATATATATATATATATATATACGGTGCAAAATAAGGAGAATTAGGTACCTCAACTATATCACAATGCATGACTAGAAGAAGCGTATAAAGATGATCCTTTCGATGTTTCCACCACGCGCCAAGCGCCATTACCAGTAGCTCATTTGTCAAGGAGAAAGTCTCGTAGCTTACGACACTTGCTCTTCAATTCATGTTCCTTATGGCTCAACACATTAACGGCAACTCTTGCTTAAAGGGATCAGACATACATCTTCATGCTACAAGCAGCTTGTGCTCTAAAAATAGTGTGTGCTATAACTTCTTTTAAGTATCCAACAGGAAGTCCACGCAATGTCCTAATAAGACACATGCTCAAGCCCTTTCAGCACGCTACTGTAAGGTCAAAAATGATGTTTCCTTTGCAACCTTCAATCATTCGCAAAACATCTTCGGTAGTTGGGTCTGTCAACTCGCAATCAAACCACTATGGCCAACTTTTAGTGATGCTGCAAGGGTATAGGAAAAAATCAAGGGGCTGTCGGAAACATGCATTTTTCTATACATCACCTGGAAAAAAGGCATAGCCTTCAAAGCTTACTTAGTGCCTATGATCAATTCTTGGCAAGTGTTTCTAAATTATGAAGGTAGTCGTCTCTTCTTCAGCCCATCGTGCAAGGGGAAATAGGCCATCACTCATCACAGAGGTCATTGTGACTTATTACATGAATCCCTACAAGAATTGCCAACAAAGAATATGTGCAAAATGGAAAAGTATAAAGTTTGTTCTTTGTGTTAAAGCCAAGCAATTTCCACACTAGCATGCAAGCAATATAAACTTCACATGCAAGCAATATAAACTTCACATGCCAAGTGAAGTGCATAAACAAATTTTTTTTGAAGCATCATGCAATCTATCAGTCGAGCTCATGACAAGCAAAGTTCCCATTTCATGCTCAATCAATCATTCCAGCAGACCTTTTTTTCACAAAGTAAGTGTTACATACTGAACACTACTTACCTCTTAGTAAACTTTTCCACAAAAAAAAAAAAAAAAAAAAAAATCCCTATGAGTCACATGGCATTCTTGCAGACCCATCATACACATGCTTATATCTATCCCTTGTAAGCCAAAAATAAATAAATTGTTATCCATGTCCAAGCTCTAAGCTCATAAAAAGAAACCAATTGTGCTTTCCTCAAGCTTTCAACAGCTTCTAATCCTATATATTAATCACGTGGTTACAAGCATACACTCGTAATGCATATAGTTCAATAACAATAAAAAAAGGCGCTAAAAAATGTAGCACATGCAAAATATACGCCAAGCATGACAAGTCAAGCTCACGCAAAAAGAAACGCTTAAGCAAATACCAAGTAGCATGCAATTTACCCATGGCAAGCAAAATTCTTGTTTCATGATCAGCAAGAAATTCCCATGGCAAGCAAAATTCTATCTAATAATACAAAATTCAAGCATTTCAAAACATGCATTATGTCAGTTTCTTAACAGTCCTTTTCCAGCAAGTGTTCACAGGAAGAATGAGCCTAGGACAAACACCAGTCTATGTCTATTCCTACAAAGCCAAAGGCAAGACTCATGATTCTAATAAAGGAGCAGAGCTATTTACTGAGAAATCGAGATAGAAATCCAAATTGCCAAGTTGCGAAATTGGTACACTCGAAGCTTCCAACAGCAGGGAATACGACGCAGGCTTTCGGCGCCTCTCCATTTCCTATGCCAGAGACGTACAAAATCTACAAACACAGGAGCAGTGGATCACACAAAGGTTAGCTTTTTTTTTTTTTTTTTCATTAAGCACAGAGGGCCCCAACAAGCAATGAAGAAAAAATGAGAAAAGAAAAGGATGCAATCCATACCAACGATTTCTTCTCACAAGGTTCGCACTCTTCCAGAAGCTTGCCGAAAAGAAAGAAATCAAAAGGGGATAACCCCAAAAGCTGACCCAAACCCTTCCTTGCTAACGATTACTCCAACAAAAGATGGATGGGTCAAAAGGAGTGGGTGTTTGGCTGCCAAAACAAAGAGCAAAACCTATGGGCATGAAGAACCCAACGATTTCCTCAATATATTCAAGAAATTGCAACAAAAAAAGGGCATACCTTGTTAATCCCTCAAATGATAGCCTTAGATGCACCAAGAAAGAAGAATTTGGGAATTTTGGAAGAAAATTTTGCACAAAGACAATCTCTTCCAGCAACGACAAGAGGGTTTCTTCGTACAGGGGGATGACGGAGTCGGATTCGGCTTGAACTCTCTTCCAGCGGCTGAAAATGGGTGGTTGTTGCATGATCTCTCTCTCTCTCTCTCTCTCTCTCTCTCTCTCTCACTCTAAGTTCGCTAGAGGAAGGAAATAGAAAGAAGGGGAAAGTGGTAAAAAGGGGTTACTTTAGTATGCGTAAAGAGGAAGGATAAGAAGGAAGAAATAATAAATGAAGAAGAAGGAGGAAGTTGGTATCGGGGAAACCACAAAATAATTGTTGGAGCTCATGAATTTGATTTTTGGGTCGGGTTTAATTATTCGGTCCATTTCAGCACTTATCCATGACCCTAATAATTAAGGGGGCTAATGTTGAGGCCCAAAAATCCTGGGTTGGGCCCAAATAAATTCTCGGCCTAACGCAATGCCTTATTAAGAAAAAGATCCGATTCGGAGCATGCAGAATTCGTCATGCATGCTTTCACGAGCCACGACCATGTGCCATGCCAAATAAATATGCAATTTATCACGCTAAGAATTAAAATGAGCCTATAAAAGGCATTGGCTCTACAAGCTCATGCTAATTATTTCGTCAAGCATTATGTTTCTTTTCAAAGACTATAAAATTCAAGCACACCAATTAACATGCCATGCCAAGTCGGAAATCATTATTTCACACATAGCCACGCTACAAGCTTAAGTGGACCCAAGCTACGCAAATGCCCGAGGCTTGCTTGAGTGGGTTGTGGTATGGATGGTAACGAGCTTTCATGGGGCCCATTGATGAGCCAAGAAATAGAAGTTTTGGCTGCTTGGGAGCCCCAAAACTCAAGCCCATTTCTTGAGCCCAAACACATGGGTTAGCATGAGAGAGGGGAGAACATAACCCGATGCCTTAGAAAAAAATATAATAGTTGCTTAGGAAACCCTAAGTTAATTAGAGCACCCAAATACCTCGCTACAAGAAAACTACTTCCAGCAACTTGACGAAATCAAGCTAACTGGTCACTGTAGAATAGAGTACCACTAACACAAAACCTTGGGAAAAGCCCAGCCCAATACTTTACAAAATATCTAGTACTGTGTTCAGCCTTTGCCTAAAGCCTTATGATAGAGTCAACGGAAGCCGCTCTAGAAACCAAAAGAAATTCGTATGAGAATGAGGGATACTTGTTGGACAAAACGGTTTGCCCATTCTCCTTTTCCTCTGTTAGCTTCCATAGGAAAACCAGGGAAGAAAGTGGGTGGCGCCTCACCCTTATGGAGAAGTCTAGCTGCATTAAAACCTTGGAACCCTAAATGGCTCCTTACCCATGTGCCTTGGATAGGAAAATTTCACCGAATAAGGTTGAGTGGGAAAAAGCAACGAAAAAGGGAGAAGAAGGTTAGATGAAATGAGGGATTCTTTGTGCCTATAAAAGGGAGCTTTTTCGACCCAGGAAAATCAACAATCCATAGCCCGACCAAGCTTTGTCAAGCGGCTGGGAATTTACTCAAGCCACTCAAGCCCTTCCCCCTTTCCTTAGGACCCCTGTTTTTCATAAGAACTCACAACTCTCTCTCTTTTTATGCTAAACTCATAATGGTTTTGCTCCCATGTCACAAGCTTCTCATGCCAAGCTAAGAATCTACCTGTAAGTTGTTGTTACTTTTGTTGGTGAAGGTAACCAAGGTGTTTCCTAATGTTTTGCTACCCTTTCGAAGAATTCTTGGGGTATGATCTTTGAACTCAGACTCAGGGAGTAATTTCACCTGTTTCTCTTTTTAGCACCCAAGCCTATTCGTCAGGCTGCTGGAATAAAAAGACCCCTACAACATTCATTCTTTAATATTTTATGATGTAATCTTTTTATTATTTTAGTTTTAAAATTATTTTTTGTTCCAATATTGCCCCTTATAACTTGAATCGAGTAATAGTCATTTATGTCATATTGCCTATTGCATAAGTATATATATATATATATATATATATATTTTTTTTCATATTTTCAACATTGTGTTATGTACCTTTTTTTTTTATAAAAAAAAAAGGTAATATACAATTTTATTTTGGCTATTTTTGTATATGACTTATAGGTAGTCTTCTAATTTATGTTCCTATAATTAAGTATTTCTCGTTGCTAATAATAACATTATCTACTTGTATATCAGATACATAATTTAATGTGGGTGATTGGTTGATCGATTGGTATAATATGTGGGTCTTTACTTTTTATTAATTAAATTGTATTTTTATCCATATATTAGGAATATTATCAACGAAAGAATTCAAAATTTAAATTATAGAATTCAATTACAGGGAAATAATGCATAAAATTTAGATTTTCAATGTGTTTCCTTTATTTACCTCAAAGGGTTAAATCAATACAACAGAAAAATTAATAAATGTCAAAGAACCTATATCTAAAACCAAAAAAGCGAGGACTAAATCCAATGACATCTAATCATTCGGGACGTAGATCTAAAGCTCATAAGGAAACTACACAAAATACCGACTCTAAAATAACAGGAATTAATTAAGATGTCAACAAAAGCTGTTCTCCATGTGTTTCACAAACTCATCAAAATCAATCACTCCATCTTGGTTCATATCTGCTGCATTAATCATCCTCTGGCATTCGTCCAATCCGAATGCATCCTTGAAACCGAAATTGCTTAAAACTCTTTGTACCTCTGCTGCATCTATAAACCCATCTCTGTTCTCATCAAACACATCAAAGGCTTCCTTTACCTCCTCCAAGCTGGGCTTCTCCTCATCAAACAGTCTCCAAAGCTCCTCTGCCCCAACCCTCTCTCCAATATTGTCTCCCTCTGCCTCATGTTCATAACACATTCCTAGCCGGCCCATCACCATATCTACTTCTTCTCTGCTTAGTTCTGTTTCATCGTGTGCCTTGTTGTTGCCAAAGAGAGGCTCATTGGTTGGTGGCAATTTAGAACTAAGGCTGTGTGTTTTGGTCCAAACCTTCCATCTGGTGGAGATAAATTTCACAAGGGGTTGGAGAAAGTTCTGTTTGTCCTCCATAGATATGGGGCTTTGTATCGTAAGTACAACCAAGGCTTCGACACTGTTATATTGATGAGAAAAAGCAATTGCCTTGTGTTTGAAGCGTCAACGTCTTTAACTTCTGTGTCAAGTCACCACCAATTTTCCTGGAAGACGATGGATGGATGCACTAGAATTAATTAGAACGGACAGACTTAAATAGAAAAGCCACTCCTATTCCTAGTAGGAAAAGGACTAGGACTAGAGACTTCCTAAGAGAAAGAGGTTTTATCTTTTAATAAAGGTTTAATTTTCAAACGAAGATTGATGATGGTTCCTCCAGTCCAGACCAAACCTTCTTTCTACTGGTTTCCTCATAGGTCATGCAAAGGAAAAAAAAAAAGCGTTTCCAAGCCAAGCTAAAGGTTCACATCACATTCATCCGTATATAATTATTATAGTTTTCTCCAAAGTGCTTCTTGGCTTTTGGAAGTTCCCAAAACTTGACATGTGAGTGCGAGACCGACTGTTACGTCTCCTGGGGAATTCCAAAAACATTCTGAAACGTCCAGGAAATTGGGAGGGGCAACCTTTTTTTTACTTTCTTGTGTGTAAGAAACAATGCAGTTTACACCAATGACTTTATGCTCATAATTTACATCATCATAATAATTCGCAAGAGGTCCCCTCCCCTTGTAGACTTGTGTTGTGGCACTTTGGAGGCCTTCTGAGGGCCTATATATGTCCAATTTCCTCGATTTCAGATCCTTTCTGTTTGTTCCGGGATCTTTCCGACCCAAACGAAACAAATTTCCAACTTAATGGATTATGGACTTTTCATTGGCTTGATTTCTAATATCGAAGAAAAGAATCCTAAGAAAACAAAGGCAACCCAATTGAGTTGAGTTTGTTGATATGTCAGCCATGGATAAAGCTGAGGTAAGGTCTTAAGGTGTGCTGGATAATTCGGGCCCAACTTCAAACTCGGTTCGGGCTTGAAAGCTTTGAAGCCCAGCATTGTTATTAATTTCTCCTGGTTTTCAGTATTTCCACTCTCAATTTGTAAATGGTAACTAATTAATTACAAAATGTGTAATGTTAAGAACAAATAATAACAGTAATTAGTAAGCAGACATGGACTTAGTCAAGTTGGTCAAAGTGGATGTGCTCTCCATTTTGCACCGGAGTTCGAATCTCCCTCTTTGTAATTTAAATTAGATTAAAGTACAATATTGTCTTTATAAAAAACAAAGACTGATTTAAGTTTTGATTTATCTAGAGTGAATGTTGTTACATCTCTTATGTTTATAATGTTGTTTTTTTTATCTTCAGTTGGAGTCTTTTCCCACTACCTAAAATAAGAAAAGTAGATGTATGGTAACAAGCAATCAAAGTTCCATCCAGCTTTTGGTTTTTGGATGGAACTCCAAAAGGTGCATTTCCCCCACTTTTCCCATGAAAGGAACCTTTCTTCTGAAACATCTTCCAAGCACTTACTCTCCAACATAATTTAGTGGAAATAATATGATAGGTTTCATCATGTCAGTCAATCATCCATCCATCCCAAATGAACCTTGTCATACAAAGTCATGCCATAAACTAAAATTCAACATCTCATGATAAAATTGCGCCCACCATTTCACCTAGGGCACAACACAGCAACTCTCACCTAATAAGGAGGCATGATGCATCATCAAAAACGACATGTCAGACTCATGTGCATTTACAAAAAAAATAAATAATAAATAAAACGAAGGCAAGTGGGCTTTGGTGGTGTATTTGGAAACTCTAAGATGGAAATGTGTTGGAGATTAATTGGAGTTGTTCTAACTAGGTTTTGAGTTGAAGTCCTTATCAATGTATAAATGTAACACCTTAAAGCTTAAGCTTTCCGGAAGGATAGAGTCTTTTAATGATATATTGCTAGGCATGCATGCCACATATTAAGATAACGTTGAAAAGATTGACATAGTACACATTATTAAGAATTTAAAGCTCTTTTAACGGAAAAAAGTTTGACTTGGCTTTTCCTCCCTACTTTTTTCTTCTTTCTTTAAAGAAGAACATATTTTTCTTAATTTTCTTTTTCTTACGAAAACAATTTTGAACAAGGACTAAGTAAGGTTGTTCATAGGTCTGGGAGAACTTTTCTATTCAAACAAACATAAAAGAAAGGAGAAAAAAAATTGTTTTCAACTCAGGCAACCTTTTTTCATATTATCTTGTATCTATATGTATAAAGCAAAAGGCTCGTGAAATATTTAAAGACTGAAAACGCCATTGGGTAATGCAAACATGAAGAATTGAAATTATTAATTAGATGAGGATAATATGGTAAATTCATATTTTTCATATTATAAAAATTAAATTAAAAACAAAATCATATAATAAGTTCTATTTTTATGAAACACAACTATCAATTATCTTTTTTAATTCTAAAAAAGGAAAAAAAAGGAAAACTTATTGGCACATAATAATGAAAAAATCATACGAAAACCAATAAAGGGCATAATAATGAGCAAGGTTTGATGTTAACATACTTTGGCTAATTCTCTAATTCAACATATAAAAGACGTAATGAAAAATCATACGAAAACCAATAAAGAGCATAATAATGAGCAAGGTTTGATGTTAACTTTACTTTGGTTGCTTGAAAGGTTGGATGTTAGCATGCAACAGATGAGGACCACATGAGTTTTCATGGATATTTGGATGAATGTCACATATATTACTGACCGATAAATGCTAAAATCAGGATATTATGATTTCTTTTGTTTGTGTTTCTTAGTATGTGATAAATACTTACACAAATTTTCTTCTACGTAGACATTTGGATGTTATTATTGTGCATACGTCATTTATTTTCTATTATCATCTTTGTTATCCTTCTTGTCTACAATAACGTCCGCATGCTCATTAGTTCATTTCAACGTCGGCATAAGAATATGTGTGTGAAAATTCTGAATTTTTTATGTTGGAATCACATGCATGGGTCCCATAACAACTAATTTTGTGGAGAAATTGTGGGCTGCTAGTGACAACAAAGACAAGGAAATATCTGAATGTTGCTGTTGGAGGATGGATGAGAGACGCATACATAAATGGAGTGTGATTTTGAAATATTATCCAAGAAAGTGAGATAGCTAGAAAAAGGAAAAGCCACTTTTTGTGTTTGTGGATATACTTGGCTCAGAGTGATTACACTTTTTGGTATTTTACAAATTTGGATTCGTTTGTTTTTGAAAGAGATAGATGCCTCGCGTATTGACACTAGTTCAAAGCTTATCTCCATCCACAATTGGGGGCCTACAACAAAGACTTTTTTTCCTTCATATAATATCTTTTGAATCCTCAGTTTTCTAAACTATTTCCCCACTAGCTTTCTTACATTTTAAAATTCTAAACACTGAAAATAGAAAATCTATGTCATTGCAATCTCCTGGTTTGGTCAAAAACGAAACAAGAGAGAAACATGTTCCATTGTAGCAGCTACAGAAAGCATCTGAGAAAAATGAAGTTTATTCAACAAATGTTGGAATTTGATGCTTCTTTTTATTAGCTATCTTATGCTACCTCACATAAATATGTATACAAACACTTGCTGCACCATCTACCTAAGGTGAAAATAAAAAAGACCTGTCCATAATGTTACACAGAGATTTAACCCAAAAAAAAGAAGTCTATATCATCTAGTCAGAAACAGCTTTGCTCTCCTACAAAGTGATTATCGGTTGTATGCTGTAACTTCTAGGAAAGAAGTTCCAGCACCAAGGGTGATCAACAATATTGGCTTATGGTAAAATTTGTCAGCAGCAAAAGTTGGCAGGGAGGTAAACTCCCTTCCATCACCTTGTGAAAGTTTACAACTCTAACTTCAGCTGTGATCATGTTCTCTCATGGAAGTTGAGTGACCGGGACAAGGCTGCAGGATTGGCTTGCAACACTGGAGATGCTTCAACCGCGTGATTTTTCTCGTCTCCCTTTGATTGAAATGCCCGGAAGAGACCTCCCTCGTTAGTACAATTTCCCTTTTCATTCTTAATGCCTAATGTTGCCCATATGGAGCTCTTTGCAGCTTCACTTGGATCATCAATCCTTAATGTTTTTGGAATCCAAACACATCTATCTGAAGTGTTGTTCTTCGCGTGATCTTCGTTCTGGGAGCTGGCTGCATTAAGAATGTCCCCATCTCTCGAATGTTTCCCTAAGGTTGGGGAATTTGGACCAGAGCTTGTAGCACAGTGGCTAAGAGTAGAGGATGGTGAGGAGAGACTTGGTAAATTCCAAGAGTCCGGTACAGTGCAACCCCAACATGGTGGTGCAGGGTAGAATGATATCGGAAAGCCTGAATGGCAGAAAGGAGGTGGAGGCATTCCAGAGGGCCACTGAGCTGAGTTCCATGGATAAGGCCAAGGGGAGCCTGGAAAGCATGGTACTTGAGGAGGGAAGCTTTGACAGCTTTTAATCGCTGGCTCTTGTAAACCAACTTTACCTCCCCTCTCTGATGAATTTGAGGCTGTAATAGAAGATCCACTTGAGTGGGCATCCCTATTATCTCCTGGTATGGAAGAAACCACAATTCTTTGTTCAGGCCTATGGAACCCACTTTGAGTACAATTTTGTGCTTGCTCTGCAAGGTTCAATACAGAAGCCATTGATTCACAAAGAGGAGAATCCGAACCAAAGGTCAGGACAGTACCATTGCTTCCCAAAGTAGTGTTGTGTGCACCATTTGCAGCACTAGCACGAGCTGTTTGCAGAGCATCTGACATTAACATGTGACGATATTGTGAAGCTGAAGAGTTTTTATTCTTGCGACGACCAGCACCCACAGGCACATTCCTCATGATTCCTCCAGCAGTCCAGTATCTCTGACAGTTCTTGCAGAAATGGCGAGGCTGGTTGACATTGTAATTATTATAATAACAGAACTTGGTGTCCATGCTATTACATCGAGGACATGGAAGTATCTTGTCTGGCTTCTTTAGAGTCTTTTCTTGTGAGCAACTGGCCTCACTCTGGTCTCCATTATTAGAGGATTTCAGAGATGAAGTTTCTCTATCAACTGATGGCGTTTTAGGATTCTCGCTAATTCCAGATGATGTTGTAGGAGCTTTTAAGTCTTCTGTGATTTGATCTGAGGTATCATCTCCCTGCTTCTCGGCTGTGAGTTCCTTCTCTGATATTGTTTCCTAATATTTCAAACAAAAAGGTCTGATCAGAAAAGTGCTGCAGCTGTTTTTTCAGTAAATTGAAACAAAAATATGTAGGGAAACTCTGAACTAGACTTAAAAACATAAAGAACTAAAGAAGAACAAAAGTAGATAAAAAATCTCATCTGATGTATAATCTCACAAGCTAATACATTGATTTATGAAACTTTGTAGATAGCCATTTTAGACAGCAATCAGCTTTCATGTTTCGATACATATAAGCTATTATTATTATTCATAAAATTTACCATTTACTAACACATCAAGGGGAATTAAAAGTAGATAGGAAGGGAGCCAAAGAAAAGAAAAGGAGTTGTTATAGAAGACTGAGCAAAACAGAAAAGTTTGTTCAGAAAGAAAAGGTAGAACAGGCTTGTGGGGAAAACATTTATATCACTGCAGAAAAACCAAAAGCACATCTGGGAATTATCAGAAGCTGTTGAACTGACAAGAGTAATTCAATCCTGACCAAAATGAAGAAAATTTTAGAAAACGCTTTTCTCTTCTCTCTAAATTTTTTGCCAGCCATGTCAATCTACAAATTGGACATAAATGGATAAATGCTTCTGGGAAAAAACAGAGTAAGCAAATCAATCCATGGAAAAAGTCCCATAACCAAAAGCATAATTACTGCTAAAGTGCAGTGTTAAAAAGTTAAGCTTTTTCTAATCCATGCTTTCTGGTTCCCTCTCCAAACCATTAAAACAGCTTTTAATCCTCAACGAGAACTTAATGATTAAAATGTTAACCAAAAAAGCTTAAAACTTGTGCAACTAATCATATTGAAAAAGAACCCAATTTTGGAAAACTTGAACAGAATCAAACTAAACCCAGAAAAAGGCTCGTAAATCCAACACATCCTTGAAATATAGCATCCGAATATCATGACGTAATCCTCAAGTCCCACAATGACCATAAAATAGACAACCTCGAGATAACCAAGAGGACAAAAAAAACAAGAATAACACTGGCCAAATTGACAATCTTGATTACAGAATTACAAACAATCAGGGATGATTAAGTATTTCAATTGTGAGATCAGATCCCAAAATCACAAACTCCATAGTAAAATCAACCCATTTACAATTCTGAGCTTCTGATAAATGATGGGTTGTTCTCAGAATATAAAAAAAGCAGCGACTTTTCATAGAAAATAATTGAAACTTAAACATACCTTGTCCACTCTCGTTGAGTTCCCTTCAAGCGAATTAGTAGTAGCTGAAGAAGAAAGCTTTTGCTTGTCAACAGAACAGTCTTCAACACCACCACCACAAGCAGTGGCAGCAATATCAGAATCAAAAGTTCCACAAGACTCATCAATGGCGGAAGAAGCCTCATGGTTCAGTGGCGCTAAAGCCAAAGGTATGGTCTTTCCAAAGAGCTTTATCGTGGGGCCTTCGCTCTCGGAAGACATTCGAGTAATTTTGATTAAAACCCAATAAAAGAGTCTCTCTTTGTGTTTCAAACGAAGAAAGACACAAAGACACAGAGTTTCAAGTGTGTTGGGTGTTTGCGTATGTTGTTGTAGTTGGTGTGGTTTTTGAGTTTGATCGAGGAGGATGGAGGGGGGAGGAAGAGGAGTTTAGAGAAGAGAAGGGTGAAATGGTAGTGGGGTTTAACGAGGTGGGGAATGCCACATCATCAAAGGGGGAGATTTGTGAGCCACAAGTTGTATGTGGCCTTTGAGATCTTTCGCGCTGTTGGATTCCCCCACATTTCTTCAAAAGATAGTGCTTTCTTTTGTCCTCTCTTTTTTCCCTTCTATATCAGCAAAACCCCCCTCCCCTCCATTTCACCCTCTTTCCCCCCACAATTACTCCTTTCTCTTTCGCCTTCACCTGCCTGCCTTCTCCAAACTCAAATAATTTACAACATAATAAATTGTTTGGATAAGTACTCTTGAAATTCTTTTTGTTAGTTGCAAAAGGAGAAGAACTTTTTCAAATCCCTATACAATTACACTACGTGTCATGCTTTCGTAGAAGACGAGCGAGACTCGTAAATACTTATTATTAATTATGAAAGTTTGATGTCAAATTTCCCGATAAAATTTTGTTAGTTACTAAAGAAGAAATTTTTCAAATCCCTTTACAGTTATACTGTGTGTCAGACTTTCGTAGAAGACAGTAAGACTCATAAATACTTACTATTAATTGTGGAATTTTGATGTCGAGCTTCCTAAAAAATGAACGAGACTTATAAATACTTACTATGACTAGTAAGTAATGAACTTTGTCAATTTGGAAAGTAATTTAATAAAAGCATTCTCTACTAAACTTACCAAACTTATTAATTTAATAGTATTTCTCTCTTGAAAAATGGGTTTAGGGAATATGAAAAATGTAGGCAAATTGTAAATGATATGGAAACGTGCAAGTTAGCATGTTTGAATTTGGTTTGATAAACTAATAGTATGGATATATTTTTCTATTCAAAAAAGTACAAAGGAAAGAAAATGTCTATGAAATTCTACGCACATACTTTGTCTTTGGAAAAACAATTGGTATCAAACACTTTCCGACACTTGAAAAAGAATTAGCCTGTAAAATTACTTCTCTTCCTAGTTTATTCTTTTAATTCTTTTTTAATTGTTTTATTTTCGTTAAATTATTGTGTAGCTTTTTGGAGCAGAGCAACGCTTGAATCGCCTTTGCCAGCTGTGGAAGTTATTGGGTGTGTTTGTGAAAAAGGTCGCTTGAAGTAGAACACACGTGGCCGGTGGACCCGCATTGGACATTGAAAAGTTGGGAGGTTGGGGGGGCCCACCTGCAAAAAGCGTGCTGAAAAGGTCATCTCGTCATCACCGCCGTTCATTCCGTAGTTCCAAGCTGATGGCACTTTCTCTCTCAGTCTGTCGACACAGAAAATCCTCTTCTTGTTTGTGGCTCTCCAAATTTGTAACAGAGCCTTCTTTTTTCAGTTAACAAAATTGTATTATTTGGTTTTGATGCCGTCATATATTTATTTATTACATCATTTAGCACAATTATTCTGTTATGTGGGAAGTAATCATCTGTGGCATTTGTGAACACATGCGGTTGTCAGAGATATGGTTTGTCAATTTCCCAACACTTTGACCAAAATGAATTAAAATCTTTCAGCTATAAAACGACGTAGTTTGGAATTGCCTCCATTTTATTAATGCATTGGGCTCGTTTTGATTTTTATAATAATTTTTTTTGTTTATTTTCGATATAAAATTTAAAATTTACATAGAATTCTAAGACGACATAATTTAACACCAAAATGGAGCTTTGAGATATTTCATTTTTGTTGTTGTCAAGAAAAAGTTCCATTACTTGCAAACACACCATTAGAAAAAGCACAGAGACAAAGACACATAAGCAAATACATAGTTTGTGTAAAATTACATTATATTATTTTGTGGTTGCCATTTTACTGAGATGCATTGAATCCTATACCAATATATTATTATATTTGAAGTAGTGGCTGGCTCATTGTACAGGTGGAATTATGGGGGTCAAGTGAATTTGAACTACCTTTTAGGCTTTTAAGCAATTATAGCATTTTTATGAAGGTGATAGAAGGATGTCATCATCCTCTTTACGCAAAGCAAGCACACTGTGTTTTCTTTCTTTTTTAATTTTTATTTTTCAAACAAAAGAAATACGACTCGACTTTTAGTCTAGACGTCTTAAGTTTGAACTCCCATATCATCTTAATTGTGGATAAAACCCCCTCCCATATAATTTACACTTTTGCTTGTACTCAAAAAAGAAAAAGCTTACTGCAACTTGTTCTGTTGGCCGACATAAAACGATTGCATCCAATCCAAGTACGAAAAGTCAAAATCTCTTTTGCTTGGCAATTCAAAGTCTCCATCTTTCTCCAATAGAGATATATATTATCTTCGACAACATAAGTTGTTCTACTTTTAATTGGGTTCTTTGTTTTTCAAAGATGTTGAAAATATTAACAGATGAGATGATTTTGGACTTCAAAATTTTCCTGCTAGACTTTCACTCATTTGGCAATGGATGGTTGGACTTGGGATTTTTCTCTTCTAATACAGTCCGTTATCAAAAACAAAACTAAAAATAAAAGGAAAGCATGGCTACAATTTGATCTGTTGGCATGGCAGAGATAGCTGTGATGAGATGGGATCAAGCTTTATGTACCACATATTTGACTTTCCCTCCAGTTTAAATGGAAATGCAGATTTGACAAATTGCTAGTAAAAGTCAGGTAGGCTAGAGACTTCGAGAATATTGTTGGTGTACGCAAACCACTCAGAGTTTAGAGACAAGAAATATCAAAATCTTGTAGGTAGGGCCGGGATGGACGGCTCACACACAACAGCATCTCATCTAATTAAGGCTTTCTTCTTTTAGCTAAATTGATGTCTCTTTTTAAATGCAACATGAAAGTTGAGATAAACACAGACGATTTTATACACTAATTATTCAGATATGATTTTTTTTGACCCCATTTATGAACCCCAAGTAATATGATTTCTTTATGTTTCTTTTCTATTAATAAAATTATGATAAGGGGACGGATAGGGCTCTCGGAATGTGTTGGTCTATGTTTGTGCACCTTCACCTTGGCTAAAGCAGGCGAAGAGGAAAGCATTTGAAGACAGGCATTTCCTTCCTTCAATTTGTGCATTTGGGCTTTGAGTTGGTGGCACATTTGGAACTTGGGAACTACCTGAGAACCCCTGCAACCATAAAGCCTTTAACTTTTTAGGTATCCCAAAACCAATTCCTTTCCTTTTACTTGTTTGAAAGTGTTTTGTGTCTGGTTAATGAATTCTCTGTTCTAAACTGATCATGGGTTTCTTGCAATTGTTGTGCTTTCTTTGTATATAAGTTGGTGGAAATGGAATTTATAATTCTGCTTTTAGTCAAAGTGAATGTCAGAAATTACTGCTCCTTATGCAACATGTTTAGAAAAAAGAAAAACACAACTTTTATTTTGTTACTAAAAAAAGTTTCTTTTATATTTCAACAGTCTACTCTGTTATGTTTTCCTCAGAATAATTACAGAGATTACAACTTACGTATTTGCTTTTTATGTTTTAAATTTGTAAACTCAACTTGTGCATGTGTAATGGCAACATCATCACCAAGCATATTGGTTTATATCTTGGAGATTTGTTCATATCTTGCATAGTTTTTGTTAGATTGAACATGTTAACAGTGAGGAAACAGATTTGGTATTCACCCCTGAGGTATACAGCATTACAGATATAATCATGACCATAAAACTTTATCTCAAACCCATTAGATTTCCAGATTCCATTGGTGTATTTAGTCTTAAAATAAAGCTTATATTAAAAATGAACTTTCTAAGTGGTAGTGTTCTCCTATAATGTGAGATCACCTATTGGATTGTGACCTTTTAGGTGGCCTAAGTAGAGTTCGATTTTAGTATGCCTATTGTTGATGCTAAAAAATGGTCTGACACTTCTGGGTCCAACTTAGTGATGTTGTCAGCTTTGGTCCTTTATGAGCTTTGGTAGAGTGATCGATCTTAAATTAGAATATGTATGGAGTGAATAGTAATTTGGACAGAGTATTGGCAAGATACCGAATGTCGCAATTACCTCATTTTTGGGACTTGTGCCCATTCTTATAGATTTTGGGAGGTGTGCATCTTAAGTGAAATTTCGACGTGGGACTGTGGACATTTTCTGAGGTGGCTCCACGTCTACTTGTGAGAAATATTGGATGGAATGAGTCGTTTGCTATGCGATCGGCAATCATGGGTGTCGAGTGCTCTCCCTGCCGATGGTGATTTGTAGGTCACAGTCGACTATGACTTTCTGGTGGGTCGTATCCGTGGGTCCCTTATTTTCACGTGTGGTCCTCTCATTGGTCGGTCAAATACGGTGTAAATAGGAGTCCCCCAAGTTTCCAATTGAGAAAATATTCTTTGTTGAGGACTTGCTTTTATCTTCGGTATTCTTACCAACCGAAGCTTGTTATGAGAGGTTAATCGGTACAAGGTGCTACGATAACGTTGGCGTTCCGAATGGTACTCCCATGGGATAAGAGGTCTGAGCGCCTATTAGTAACGTTGGTGTTCCAAACGGTACTCCCATGGGCGAAGAAGTCTGAGAGCCTCTTGGTAACGTTGATGTTCTGATCGGTATCATATGCCTAGTTACCCATGGTCATGAGAGTCCATGTGCCGAACGGTAATGATGATGTTCCAAACGGTGTCGCATGCCTGGCTTGCTCATGGGTCATAGAAGTCGGTGTGCCAAACAGTAATGATGATGCTCAGAATGGCATGATAGATTCTTTGCGCCTAAAAGTTTTATGAGGGCGACATGACGCTTAGTCTTCTGCGAGTGGCGTGCACTCCTGGGGGCATGATTGAGGTCATGATATGACACTTAGTCTTATGTGCGTGGTGTGCAGGTCATTTCCTATTTTACTGGTGCCACGTGTCGGGAGCATGCGTGTTGAATGAAGTAATTATGGCCTTTGTTGGTGTTATCGAGATGAGCTTGTTGGTCCTTTAGTATAAAAAGAGGTGGTTCGGATTTTGGAAACTCACTTTAATGTTTTGAGAACTATTTTCAAATTTGTGAAGATGCGATTTTCGGCTAGTGTTTTTCGGCGAAGAAATGATTTTCGGCAATTGAGTATACAACATAGCGATTTCCAGCGACCTCATTCGCTACAAAAAAACAAGGGAAGTTGCTATTTGCTTGGTCCTTTCCAATTAAACGTACCTTTTGACCCGAACTAGACTACGAGCACGTATGATCATGACGAACGTTTGGTAGTCTAGTAGCCGTAGGTGGTGATAGCCATATGATTCCTTAGTTTGATCTTTCCATGGCATTTAGTTTCCCTTTCTTTTCTATTTGTAGATGTCTGATAGCGAGTCACCATTTGAGAGAGAACCTAACGTGTTCAATGGAGAATCATTGAACGACAGGCAGGATACCAATAGTGAGGGAAAGTGAGGATGCTGATGACAGAGGACCTGATCTTGAGGTCATTGATGAAAGGCTGAGGTTGCTCCTTTGATAGGTAGGGGCAACGTACGACCAATGGATGAGGTGATGTCGTTGGCTACGATTTCGTGCGGCATTAAGTGTGCCAGTACAAGTCAATACTAAGAATTCCTGATGAGGGATACAGGGGTGCTGGATCGGCATGTAATTTATCATTCGGAGGCTTTCACGGTTGGTCATGGGGAAGCTGCTATCGAATCATCTTCGAGGCCGATTGTTACCACGGTTCAACGAGGGAATCCTAGAGTGCCGATGGGGTAGCTGAAGGGGCTACAATTTGAGATTAATTATTTAGACCTGAACAAGATTACCGAGAGAGAGTTGGCCAATTGCCTCGTGCCTCTGTTTAAAGGCACTTCGTGAGGGCCACGACTTCTCGAAGTCGTGGAGGAATCAGCGGGTGCTTGTGTTTGGTGATTGGGAGTCCCCCCTGATAAGCCCGTTCGATTCCACATCCCCACTACTTTCCAATCAACTGGTAGGTTATTAGATAGCCGTTCGGTAGGTTATACCCCTTGCTTTTTTGCCAAAAATAATATGACTTCTTTTGTTTTGCAGGTAAAGTAAAGCAGCCAATCCCTACCGAGGACATTAAGAAGGTCGATCGGATGATGGCAAAAGTTCCAGCTACCGTTTGAATCTACTGGATCTTCTCCTTACCCCAAAATTGGTGAAGGCTAAGCTTATGGACGAAGAAAAAAATGAGTATTCACCATTACCTTTTGGTAGTTATTACTTTTATTATAATATGCCTTACCGAAAGTTTCTTTCTTTGTAGTGACGAAAGCTAGAGCAATGTAAGAGTCGTCCAAGAGATGGCTTATGACAGAGAACCAGGTTAGGCAGTAGGAGCGCCAACCGAAGGGTAGTAGCTCGACCCAAAAGAAAACGGCAAAGCCATCAAAGTCTGATATGGAAAACCAGGACTCTTACGATCAAATCTAACAGCTTGACAAGAAGCGACAAAAGACGATGAGATAGCGCCACTCGAAAGGCTTATCGCAGGTCACCAAGAAGCGGTCCGCCGTCATCGATATAGATATGGCATCTGCTACAGAAAAAACCTTGGGTGCCAGACCACCTGCAGGCCATCCTTGCGGTTGAGAAAGAGGATGATGACTTGCCTGCCGACCTTGTCACACTTGCATGTCCTCCAAAGTCAGTCTAATTTGCTAACCATATGATCGTTGGTTCACAAATGGACCTGGTCGAGATAGATGAGCTGTCGAAAAGGTTCCTTCGATAGGAAACTGGTCATGCCTTCCGTCTTTAAGACTTGGTAAGCCTATGATTTCATATGGACCCTCCCAGGAAGGGCCGAGGGTTCCTTCTACTAGGTTCTTGGTTGCGAGCGATACCATGCGCATGACTCAGTGGTCGATTTAGAAAGAGCGAGGCTTTACTCTTGAATCATAATATCGGGAAACATGTTGTTTGTAGGCCTCGTTTCAAAGGTTTGCTTGCATTCGGCGTTTCTCAACTAAATCCAGGTTAAGGGCGAGTTGTGTTTTATTGCCTACAGGTAAAAAGGTTGCCGTTCAGTAGGAGGCTTAACCAATTTCATCTAGTACAACTTCTTCCGAATCAAAGGTAATGGAGAAAGGAGTTTTCCTTGTGGACGTTCGAAAGGATGTCCGAATGGCCTATACTGCCTCTGGAAGCTATTTCGCCATCCGCCGTTGGCGTTCTCTAGTTGACGTTTCATGATTTTCTTGATGATTTGTTTATGGCTTAGACCTGGCCGTTTGATTGTGGATGAGTTGGTGAGGCAAAGAATATATTTATCTTTAGGCGATTACAAAATTGCGGAAAGAGGTCCGAATCAAATTGCTTGCTGTTTATTGTGATGATTGCATATGGGTTACCTAAGCGGCAGCAAATGTAAGTCCAGACAAAATCTTCTATCCGTGCTACAAGAATGGTCGCCGGTGCCTAGGCCTTTACCCATTTGGTGACTGTCTACAGCTACCACGCATCCTTGACTTGTCTTTTTCCCTACGACATGAGGCCGGTAAGATCCATCCCCCATTGGGCGAAAGGTCATCCGCTTACGATTGGTGTCAATGGTTCAGCATGCACGTGGGGTATGTTGTCGAATATGTGACATTTGTCACACCTTTTCACCAAAGCGATTGCATCGCGATGTATGGTTGGCCATAAATAGCCCTGTCGAAACGCCGAGCCAACGGCCAAGAACCGGAGTGATTGCTGCAGATGCCTCCACAGATCTCTTGGAGGATTTAGTCCCCCTCTTCTGCAGTGACGTACTTGAGGTATTGTGTGGTGTAGCCACATTTGTAAAAGACGTCATTGATAAAGGTGTACCTCGCAGATCAATACAGTATCTTGCGGGCTAAGGCCTTGTCGTTTGGCTGAGTGCCCTTCGTCCGACAAGAGAAGATGGAGGACGTCCAAGTGTTAGCATACTGTATGACACATATTGGAGAATCGACCGTGCTTGGTTATATTAAGATTTCTATGGAAATTTGCCGCCCAATTTTATCGTCTATGGTCTGAAGCCAGTCTTGCCAAAGCGTCGGCGTGACTATTCTCAACCCTTGGTATTTGCCGAATCTCGTAGGAAATTTTTTTTCAAAGTTGCTGATGTGTTGCCGATAGGTAGGCTATCATGAATCGTCTTTGGCGGCAAAGTCGGTCGTCACCTGGTTGACAACGAGTTGGGAGTCACTGTGTATGTTGATCTGCCTAGCACCCATATCCTTTGCTAGTCGAAGGCTAGCTAAAAGGGCTTCATATTCGCCCTCATTATTGGAAGTTCTAAAGTTGAAACGGATAGCATATTCAGGTATGGTTAGGACAAGACCGGCGACGTTGAACCGTTGACCTGTAAGACCCAAATTGGGACTGTATGGTCAAAGAATTTTTCGTTCGTCAAGGTGTGTCCAGCTAATGCCATTGTGGCATCTAAATCTTTAGGAGTTGCCGAAGGCGTTAATTCGGATATAAAATCTACGACGACCTGGCCTTTCTCTATCCGTCTGGGTCGAAATTGGACATTGAACTTCCCTAACTCAATTGCTCACTTGACACTTGACCAATTGGTAAGATGTCTTGAGCTTCTGGAAGACCTGCCGTAGTGGTTGATTGGTTAAGATGATGATAGTATGAGCCTGAAAATAGGGGCGGAGCTTGCGCGTTGAGATGATATGAGCGAAACCCAGTTGCTCGAGGAAGGGAAAGCTTAACATTCGAGAGCTCGGTGACATAAAAGATTGGTAGTTCAATGTTTCTGGTTTTCGTATCAACACAAAGCTTATGATAGTGTGTGATACGAATATGTAGAGAAAAAGGACGTCCCCAGGAAGGGATTTTGAAAGCAATGGTGCCTTGCTCTTATAGTCCTTCAATTCTTGGAACATGAAACCACGTTCGACCGTTCAAGTGATATGCTGCTTGCTTCCTTTCAAGGCTTTAAAGAATGGTGCACACTTATCCATAGCCTTTGAAATAAAGCCTGCTAAGGCAGCAACACGCCCTATGAGGCTCTGAATATCTTTCTGTGTCTTTGGCCTTTCCATATCTATCACAACTTTGATTTTTTCAGGGTTTGCTTTGATCATTCGTTGGCTAATCATAAAGCCGAGGAATTTTCCTGAAGATACACGGAAGAGCATTTCGTCGGGTTCAATTTCATTTGGTAGCAAAATGTCAAACATTAAGGATAAGTTGGGGAGGTGTTGATCGGCAGTCTGACTTTTTACCAACATGTTGTCAACATAGACTTCCATGGTGTTGCCGATATGCTTGGAAAAAATTTGGTTAACCAGCCATTCGTATATTGCTCCTATGTTCTTTAGGCTGAACTGCATAATGTTGTAGCAATTCATGCCTTTGTCTATTATAAATGTCGTATGTTCACTATCGGCTGGGTACATGAATATCTGGTTGTAGCATTAGTAGGTATTCATAAAGCTGAGTCATTCATGACCGGCAGTGCTGTCAATGAGTTGATCGATCCGTGGTAACGGGAAGTTGTCCTCTGGGCAAGCCATATTGAGATGTGTATAGTCTTGACACATTCGCAATTCACCTTTTGCCTTCCGAACCATTACAGAGTTTGCTAGCCATACTGGGTAGGTAGCCTCTCGGATGAAGCCGATGGTGCGAAGCTTATCGACTTCGGTCTTCATGGCTTCATACCGTTCGACATCATATGATCGTGGCTTATAGCGCACGGGCTTATAAGCAGGGGAGATATTGAGCTTGTGGCAGATGACTTCAGGAGAGTTGTCTAGCATGTTGTCATATGATCAAGCAAACACTTCGAAATAAAAGCGTAAAAATTGGATGAACTTATATCAGAGGGTTGTCGTTAATGTAGTACCTATCTTTACACATCGGTTGGGATGATTCTCGTGTAAGACCACTGTCTCCAAGTCTTCAACTGGTTGGGCTTGTGGCATGAGAGTTTCATCTCTTGGATCGTCTGGCAATTCATTGTCGTTCGGCACACTTGCCTCAGAGAGTGCTTCCATAGGGGCCTTGGGAGTCGTTGACTTGAGTGTCGTTGAGTAGCAAGTCCATGCGCTGAGTTGATCTCTCCCGATGACTCCCGTGCCATAATAGGTTGGGAATTTCATGAGCAGTATATGAAGGGAAAGATGTGCCTTGATTCCGTTGAGTGTCGTTTGGCCAATAATAATGTTATATGCCTGATCGTACGCCATGGTTTTTTGTGAGGCCACTGATGGTGTGGGCAAGCCGATGCTGCCGACTAGCTGGACCAAATCTCCTGAAAAACCGAGGAGATAAGTGAATTGCCAGTTAACATGCTTATCATTTATCTCAAGTTCTCTGAATGCATTGGTGAAAATGATGTTGACCTAGCTGCTTGTGTCGACAAGGATTTGTCCTACGTCAAGGTAGGCAATTTCAACTTGGATAATCATGGGATCATCATGCTGGTAAAGGATTCCTTTTTCTTTTTCCTCATAAAAGGTGATGGGTTCCCATTGGATATTCGACATTTTCCGGTGTCTATTGCTTTCAATGCCAAAGACTTGGGGATATTGGGCCACCTTGACATATTGTTTCATAGATCAGTTGGATACACCTACTAGGGTTGGACCTCTACTGATGGTGTTAATCATATTGATTTGTCGGTTAGGCGCTTGGGCTGGTATTTACTGAGGCCTTACGTTGTATTAATCTAGCTTGCCCTCTCGAATGAGGCATTTGATGATCTTTCTCAAACTAATACATTGTTCGGTATCGTGGCTATTATGCTGGTGATACCGGCAGAATTTGCCGATCCCGGTTATCCTGCCGATTAGGCTTTCTGTTGGTTGGTTTGGGAATGATCTCTTGCTCGTTCATGAGGACGGCCTAGTATGAGGTGTTGAGCAAAGTAAAGACTTCCTGCCCCTGATCATGGTTCGACAACGGTCCTCAGTGAGGGTTGTTTTTGTATCTTCCCTTGTTCTTCTTGTATTCTTCCTACCGAGGACAAGTGTCGTCCTTACGCTTATGGCTGCTAGATTTATTTGTGACTGTATACGAAAGTTTTTGTGCTGAAAACTTCCTTTCATCTAATTATCCTTGTCGAGCCGAGGGCCAGGGCTTTGAATTGAAGTATATAGCCTTTACATTAATGGTAGCTTGCTTAATTAACTCGTCATAGGTATGCCAATTACTGCTATGCATCATATACCGAAAGTGACATGATTGAAGGCCACTCTTGAAGGCGCCGAAGGCCCCCTATCATCGATTTCTGGACATCGAGAATACTCATGGCTAAACAGAGCAGTGTATTCTCGCAAAGGTTCGTCATCCCATTGTCGAATGGTGTACAAATCGTCATACAATTGGTCTGTCTAGATCATAAAATGGTTAAGGAAAATATGTTTCAACTCATCAAAGAAATTTACTGTACTAGGTTATAGCTTATAAACCAGTTGAGTGCTGCCCCTATAAGCGTAGATGGAAATATGAGGCATTGTCCTTCGTCGCTGAGGCCCTTACATCCCAATGCCAATTGGAATGTGTGCAGATGGGTCAAAGGGTCTAGACTCCCATATAGAATGGTATGCGCAGAGTTTGTACATCTTTGTCCTATTTGGAATTTTTTACGCTATCAGTAAATGGTCTTGGTTAAGGTTTACTCCATGCGGGTTCTTGAGAACGTGACCTATCATCTTCCATTTTCTGAACCTTCTGTAGGAGGAGGCGGATGACTGGGTCTCGGTTAGGTAGTTCCTCCGTTCGGCGTGATGACCTCCTTGGGTGGACCTTAGAGTAACGTGAAGCTTTTCTCGTTATTTGGTGTCTGCTTGGCGTAGTCAAACGATAGGCGGTTTCTTGAGTCTCGAACGAGATGTACTTATGATTTGAGTCCCCTGTAGATTCCAAACCTTGCACTCTCCGAATGGGCAATTTATTGCCTAACACCCACATTCGAGAATTGTTAAGGCGTGCCTCAATGTTGATTGGTGACTCGTCCCTTTCTTCTTGTCTATCCATCAATCGATGGCGACAATCAAAATACACCTGAGGAAGATGAGGCTTTTTTTAAGGATTCGGGATGATCAGACGCTTGGAAGGGGTGGGCGTTGCCTTCGTCCCTCCTTTTCCCTTCTTTGCCGATTGGGTGGTACACGCTCTAGGAAGATTGATTGGTTTGAATGTTATGAGTTTGCTGCTAATCGAGTTGCTTCGCTAATCGAGTTGCTTCTGCATTTCATCCACTTTGGATGAAAGAATATTGTTGTGTTCCTGCATTTTTGCCATGTCCTACCATAATGCTGCGATCTAGGCTAGAAGCTCAGCTTCGATAGCGGTTTGGAGTGTCGATGCATCGCCCGCTAGAGTGCGTGGGGCGATCTTGGCTTGCCTAGTGGCGACCCCTCTGTCGGCAGGAACAATGGTATTAATGCGGTTCCCATCTTAATAGGGTAAAGGTAGTGGGTCGATTAATACTGCTTCCCACAGACGGTGCCAAACTGTTGATGCTAAAAAATGGTCTGACACTTTTGGGCCCAACTTAGTGATGTTGTCTCGATCGATTTGCAAGACAAAGAGTGCTCGGTAAGTCTTATGGCACTGATGTTTAAATTAGAATAAGTATGAAGTGAATAGTAATTTGGACACAGTTACCTCATTTTTGGGACTTGTGCCCATTCTTATAGATTTTGGGAGGTGTATATCTTAAGTGAAATTTCAATGTGGGACTGTGGACATTGTCTGAGGTGGCTCCAAGTGTACTTGTGAGAAATACTGGATGGAATGAGTCGTCTGCTATGCGATCGGCATTCATGGGTGCCGAGTGCTCTCCCTGCCGATGGTGATTTGTAGGTCACAGTCGACTGTGACTTTCTGGTTGGTCATCTCCCTGGATCCCTTATCTCCACGTGTGGTCCTCTCATTAGTCGGTCAGATACGGTGTAAACACCTATGTTCTGCCTGGTCATAATGTTGCTCAGCTTCTTACTCCCTCTGCTCTTCTGTGGAGATTCATGACTTGTGTAGGCATCCCTTATCTATGGAGTCTCAGAATTTTCTCAACTATGGAGAATTCGGTGTCGTGGCATCACCAATCCAGTTGAATATGTTGGCCAAAGATGAGCCGGTAGTAGAACGATAGAGTGGTAGAATTTTGACAATCCAATCCTTTTAGCTTTGAGAGACTTCATATCATAGTTATGTTGGTTTTATATTCTGCTTTGGGAGGCTGTGGTGGAGTCAATGGTTATTCAGTTGTTTAAGTCTTGAAATGGGCTCAGCGATCTCATATTGTTGAAAAAGTAGGTGAAGCTCTTTTTAGTTTCTTAGAAATATAGGAAATAAAAATAGATGTCGAATGCTGTGGAAACAATTCCATAGATTATTCTAAGTTCTAAATCACGGTTAGGCCTGACATGAATTAAACAGAAATTAGAGTTACCCTATTTGTTTTGAGAATTTTGAACCAATTGAACCAGGGCTTTGTCTCTCCATGTAACAGTGCCATGCTGCTATGTCTTGGATTCACTGATGCCAGCGAAGATGTATTATTGCATCAGTCGTATCGTTTTGCTGGAAATAAGTTAGTCTTGCCTGCATTATTTGAGGGAATATTCTTCATGATTGTGTTTTGTCTGAGTCTAGTCTTGGGGTCTTTGACAAAGATGGCGTGCCTCGTACAGATTCCAGAAATAGACATCACTTATTTTAACTAGTGTGAGATAACTAGTGTGTTGAGACTAGCTAGGCCCCTATGTATAGCTTTATACATGCTAATTAAGATGTAAAATAAACCTATTGCTTGCATAATCAGCTAAGCATACCTTGCGGACAGACAAGTAATATTGACAGAAACTTCAACAAAAAGTTGATCATTCTGACCATTGGCTTGTCGGCTCTCTAGATGCGTTCCTTCTACAAGTATTGCATACATTTGGTTTGGTCATTGGACCAGTACATTCTTAATACACCAATATACCGCTTAAATACTAAAGTTTGATATGTTTTTGAGCCATTGATTTTCATTGAAGGTGATTTCCCTTGAAATTTAGAGCTTGCCACTTTGTTTATCAATGCATTTGAGCTGAATTCACTACAGTTAAGACAGAAACCCTTCTCCCCCTAAAGAAAGAAAGAAGACAGTAATTAACCTTGTGCAGTTCGCTCTAGCTCTTTAAGAACTCAGGTGCAAGAAAAGCATGTAAGTTGTTAGTTGTGTACTAGTTTCCTTCTTAACCATGGACTTGGGTTGGGTGTTACAGAAATTGACTGGTGACATATTGCTCACGTCATTTTCTGTAAGCGACTGTGTGATTGACATAATATTGCATTGCACCAATTAGTTTTGAAATATATTCTTTGGTGGGATTTTGACAGGCTCCTTTTGTTTCACTTTTCTTGATTCCTGAGGCCATATTCTTCTCATCTTCTATCCATGCTTTTTATATTGTGAGATCTCCACCAATGGGTCCTTTGAGGAATAATAATTGATGAGGCACCTTTTTATTTATTTATTATTTATTTTTATTTATATAAATGACTTTTTGATTCACTGGACCTTCTACTACTGACCTAAAAAAATAGCAGGGGCCATTTGGCATCATCCTAGAATCTCCTTTACCTGTTGTGGAATATATTAAAGCAAGAAAGGAGCTTCAAGTACAGCAGCTGGTTAAAGAGAAAGGTACTTCAATAACTCTTCTTCTTTTCTTGTTTTTCAAACATTCGGGCCACATACCATCAGAACTTGTCAATAATTTTATTCCTTGCTTTGAATATGAGCTTGCCACCAAGGATATTAGTTCAGGAAAGTAGAAGCAAATGAAATGCTTGCTCAGGAAGAACCCTCCTCTTCCATGAAACTAGATGACCTATCACTTGCAGGTTCCTACCATTACAATCTTACAGTTACCCATTTAGATGAAGGAATTATGATGGTAACTACCTGATTAGTATAGTAATTACTGTTGTTTAAATTAACACGCGGCGAGTCAACTGATAGGGATTTTCGGATTGTAAGGATCCAATGCTTGAACATAAATTAGTATCTTAAACTTTTAATAGCAAGCTAAGATATATAAATTAGTATCTTAAACTTGATCAGCTTTGAATCCTGGGACATTGTTTATCAATGCAGCAGACCAACTGAATGTGTAACACTGGGAGGGCAAGTTTTTTGAAGATCAATGATTGGATTTTGATTCCAGTGATCAAACTCTCGACCACAACCCAAGAAATCTGAAGATCAATCTGATGCAATTGACTTTTACGATTTGTTGTTGGCCATTGTGGCATCCTTTTCTTTTCTTCTTTTCTTTTTGGGGGTGAAAATTTCTTTTATTCAGTTCAGTTTGGATATGGATTACAGAATTAAAGCTAACAATCCCTTTGGAATATATTTCTTTATGGGACTTTTATGCAGAGTGAGCCCTGTTGATTGCCCTTTATGTCATTTCATTTTGTGTTGGCATGCATGAGAGAGAGAGAGAGAGAGAGAGAGAGAGAGAAGGTTAACTTATCATCACAATTGAATTAACAAAAGAGGTTAACTAATAATATTGGTTATGTTTATTAATTCAATCCAAGTGTTAATGTCAGGTTTTTCTTTGAGCATGATCAATGGACAGAATTATATATCAGAAAAAAGGAAAACAGGAAAAGTGTGATGAGTTTTTAGGTCCATGAAGCAATTATATTTGATTCCTTGCCTGTGAAACATCCAAGGCAGGAACCATTGATTGATGTAACCTCTAGTGGCATTTAGTGCTGTATACTAACCCTAGCAATATAGGATGTATGACCAGCTTCTTATGAAACTCAGCCACCAAGATTCTCCTGTATTTATTTGGATCCAAATTTTAATCTTTATTTCATACAAGACTCGTTTTAATTTAATTTCTGGATGGAATATAAAAGTAAATAATAATGTAATGTTCACATAGAAATTTAAAGTATATATATCTTTATTTCACTAAAAATTGATGATTTGATTCACTTTTTCTGGAATACTTCTTTACAAGAAAAATACGTTATGGTTTGGGGTCCCAAAATCTAACCTTAGATTCTTTGATTCCTCCATCCTTACAAAGAACAAAAGGAATCTGCCAATCACACCACATCCTCCTCAGAAAAGAAACTTATAAATAAATAAAAGGGAGATAAATTTAAAAAGAAAGAAAGACCCATTTCCCTTTCAGTCACCAAAAGAAATATCCATTATGACGTTCCCATCAACTTAATTATTTCTTTATTCATATTTTTCTGCATTGCTCCTCACACTAGTAGGAAAGTTGCACCCATTATTCATCATGGTGGGGTTTCTTATTCATCAGGGAATCAAGCAGAGAGAGAGAGAGAGGTGGGAAAACAGCAAGATAAAACAAACCATACACTTTTCCTCTTTTCTCTTCTTTTAAGACTCAAATTGAACTGTGTTGCTTTCTCTGTTTTTGCTGCATCAGAGATTCTCTCCACCCCTTTCAAGTCAAAGAAGTGAGAAAATAAAATTAAAAAAAAGAAAAGTTGGTATGAAATGAGAGACGGAAGGAAAGGAGGAACTACAGCTCATGGCATATATTCCCCCAACATAACCCCACTTATGTTTCCAGATATGGAGTGAGAACACAGGACAGGCCAACTACTCCAAATTATAAAGAGAGCTCTATAGCTGCCACAGACTGGATCAAAGCTTTTAAGGCTCCTAACCAACATTTATGTTGCCTTCTTCTATCTCTCTCTCTCTCTCTCATCCACAATACAAAAATGGGTCTGCTGCAGAATATGCAAAATCAGAATATGAATTTGGTTTTGTCCACTGATGCAAAGCCCAGGCTAAAATGGACTCCAGAACTTCATCAAAGATTTGTTGAAGCAGTCAATCAGCTTGGAGGGGCAGACAGTTGAGTATATAAGCTTGATTGATATTCTTCTTCAAATCCCTTTTTAGTTTCTTTCTATTTCTATACAAAGTTCTAATGTCTTTGTTTCACATATGGGCAGAGGCCACACCAAAGAGTTTGATGAGGGTGATGGGAATTCATGGACTCACTCTGTACCACCTAAAGAGCCACTTACAGGCATATTTCTCCCTTTTCTTGGTTGATCACATCCAGTCTTTTTTCAGACCATTATGGTAAAGCATAACTGTAAAACTGTTTTGTTTTCTTGTACAGAAATACAGGCTAGGGAAAAGCCAACAGTCAGAAAACTGCACTGACGTTAAGCAAGAAGGTGACTCCAATGCTTCATTAGATTATAAAAACTATAAAGGATCATCATCTTTACTCTCTTTTTTCTTCTTAATCTTCTTGAAATCTTAATATTGATTGTCCTCCCTTGATGCAGATTACAAAGAGATTCAGAGCAGTGATGATCATTTCGACACGGATATCAGTGATGAAACTCACTGTCAGATTAATGAGTAATATAGTTAGAAAATAGATCCCATCTCTTTGATGAATTTAGATGGAAATGACAACACAAAGAACTCCTATTGATTAAGTGTTGTTATGTTTATCAGAAGCTTGCAGATAGCTGAGTCTCTCCAATTACAAATGGAAGTGCAGAGGAAACTTCATGAACAAATTGAGGTAAAACCGATAAACCAATATAAACCCATCCTCAATTCATAAACAGATTTAAAAACTACCAATGCATGCCAACAAACCCAGAGTTCTGTTTTCAGGTGCAGAGACATCTTCAGCTAAGAATTGAAGCTCAAGGGAAGTATTTACAAACAGTATTAAAGAAAGCACAAGAAACTCTTTCTGGGTATAGTTCTTCTTCAGTGGGAGTAGAACTTGCAAAGGCTGAACTCACTCAGTTAGTCTCAATGGTTAACAATGGATGTCCCAGTTCTTCATTCTCAGAATTAACTGAAACAGGAACTTCAAGCCTAAAATACATAGAGAGGAAACAAATGAGAGGCTCCATGGAAAGTTCCTTGACATCTTCTGAAAGTTCAGGAAGGAAGGAAGAGAAGCAACCAATGCATAAGCATGGTGGTGATCCTGAAAAGTCTAATACAACCTGTGTGGAGCTACCATTGATGGACATCCACCCAGAAAATAAGCCATGGAATAATGTTACAAACAATCATGTTATTGGGAGGAAGAGAAGCAGCAGTCCCATTTCTGATGGTATCTGTGTTGAGCAACCAATTTCTAAAAGGACACCAACACAAAGGGACAAAAGTGGCCAGCATCTGAGAAAGTCTGGATTATCGGCCACAATTGATCTGAACAGAAAATATCAGAATGACATTGATTCTGGTCCAAAAGTAATAGACTTGAATTGCAAGGGAATTTAAGACCTCAAGTTTGAAACCATCTGGGTTTAGTTATATGTAGTCTATGGAGCAAACTTAATTCCCATTAAGTGCTAATCTTTTTTTTATATACTATGTACATTGTTATATGTATGGACCTCCAAGGACTTTTGAAAGTATATTCATATTAAAAGAAGGTATAATAGATTGTGTGGATATATATATATATATATATATCTCTCTCTCTCATGTCATGTGCGTACATGAACGCGTGTTGAATGCCAACCCGGAAACTGCTCACTGCTCCTGTTTGATCATGAAGTTCCTAAATTAAACTTAACAAACTCGCTTTTTGGGTCATAAGACACTATATAGAACGTATAGAATGTTTTGTAGATATATGATACCTACTTTATAGCTGCATGTCGCATGACTTGATATAATCATGTCAATCGATAACATCAGAGCATTCTTGAAATGTATTTTCTATGTTTGTCAAGGGCAGGCAGGGCATTATTTCGATACAATTTTCCACTACACATTCTAAAGGAAAAACCAGTGAAGGGCGAGAGAAATCATGATAGAAACAAAATCATTAGACGCCCAACAATAAAAAAGGATGGATTACTAGCTAAGCCATGCGCATGTTATCTAATGAATGCAGAGGAAATCAATCAATTATAATAATATGCTACTAGCACCAACTAACTCTATAATTGTCTGTCCCACCCCCTACGGAAATAAACTATGCCTGCCTCTCTCCTTAATCCACAGTTATATGGAAGCACTAGGCCTGGAACTCCTACTACAACAAACTATTCTTGGTAATGGGCTTTTCATTTTATCTGCTCCTCCTATTTGTTGACTTGGCTTTATGTTCCCCATGGCTTCAAGGTATGCTACTACCATTACCCTGTTTATTTTTAGCAAATATCTCATTTAGAAGTTCTACATTGATATCCTGCTTTGCTAATTGTGATTGTAGGACAAACGCTTCCCCATATGACTTCAGATGTCAATGAAGTCTCAGGCAAGTCCTTCGATTACATTGTCGTGGGAGGAGGCACCGCTGGCTGTCCCCTAGCTGCAACCCTCTCTGAGAAATTCTCAGTGCTCTTGGTGGAACGAGGTAGCTCACCATATGGAAATCCGTTGGTGTTGGAAACAAAGAACTATGGGCTCTCACTGCTTCGAACTGATGAATATACATCAGTTGCACAGAGCTTTATCTCCAATGACGGTGTTCCCAATCTCAGAGGAAGAGTTCTAGGAGGATCATCTGCTATAAATGGTGGGTTTTATAGTAGAGCAAGTGAGGATTTTGTCCAAAAAGTTGGGTGGGATAAGGAGGTGGTAATGGGTGCTTATCAATGGGTGGAATCGAGAATTGTCTTTAAACCTGAATTGACCCCATGGCAGTATGTTGCTGAGTTTAGCTTTCTTGAAGCAGGAATTTTCCCATATAATGGTTTTAGTTTGGAGCATATTGAGGGAACAAAGGTTGGCGGGAGTGTGTTTGATGAATGGGGACGAAGGCACACCTCAGCTGATCTTCTAGAGGCAGGGAATCCAAACAACATCACAGTTCTTTTAAATGCAACTGTGAAGAATGTCATCTTTCGTGAAAAAGGTAAAGCATGAAACTGGTGCTAGTTCTTTACTGATAAAAAGCCTTTATATGGTTGAATTCCTAAATGGTTTTGCAGGTAACAGAAATGAGACAATAGCTAGAGGCATAAGATTCATCAAGAGCGACGGCAATTCGAGCCAAACTTACAATGCTTACCTCAACCAGCCAGAGAACTCATGTTCATGGGGTGATGTGATACTAGCAGCAGGGGCCTTAGGCAGCCCTCAGATTTTATTGTTAAGTGGCATTGGCCCTCAGAAACATCTAAAGAAGTTCAATATCCAACTAGCAGCCGACTTAAAAGGGGTTGGAAAAGGAATGAAAGACAATCCTGGCATTGCACTCTTAGCTGACTCTAAGCCTAAAAATTTCACACCAGAACCTCCAAAAGTTGTCGGCATAGCGGATCACTTCAAAATCATAATTGAGGCAGGAATTTTACCTATTAGCCTCAATGCAACAGTAATGCCAATTGCTGCCAAACTTGCGTTTCCAGAATCAGAAGGAAAGCTAGAACTGAACAGCACAGACCCCAGAGAAAACCCATCGGTGACTTTTAACTATCTAGCAAAGGAAAAAGATTGGGCAAGATGTGTAAAGCTAGGGCAGTTGCTTGAGCGAGTTGTAAGGTCTGAATCAATTGCTTTCTTCCTGGGGTTGGAACGCAAAAATGAATTGATGTCCACTGAAGATGAGCTAAGAAAATTGTGCAAGAAGAATGTGAGGACCTTCTACCACTATCATGGTGGTTGCTCTGTGGGGTCAGTTGTTGACAAAGATTACAGGGTATATGGTGTGGAAGGATTAAGAGTAGTTGATGGATCAACCTTCCTGGAATCACCAGGCACAAATCCAATGGCCACCCTGTTGATGCTTGGAAGGTACCAAGGGATCAAGATTCTTGAAGATAGAAATTAATTATGCTTAAAACCCATCATATCCCAGAGTTTCATCAACTTGTATTAGCCAATTACCATGTACATATTTGAATAAAAAGTTTCAGTTTTTTTTGGATTGAAATTCACTCAAAACAACAGAAAAAATAACCCTTTTTGAAAAAATAAAGAATTGTGTGAATACGATCAACTCCAAATTCGAAATTCTGCACAGCATTTAGATCTGTGCATCATCAACTCAATTTGATATTCCTCCTTACCATCGTATCATGATAAAAGTTGAAAAAGGAGGCAAAAGAAATTTGAAATACTATTTCACCGGATGAAACTTAAAGCTCCGAGCCTGTACAAATCACTTCCTAGTTCCTGCCTACAAATTTCTAAGAACAGAAATCTTAAATTTTTTGTTTTCTAACTCTGCATATCATCATGATCAGCTGCTGGGCTTGAAGAAGAATCACTGGCATTAAAATCACCTGAAGGTGTTTGCTCAGAATCCTCACTTGCTCTCGTGCTCTCTTGGACATAAAAGCTAACCCTAATCTCTCCCTCGACCCTCCTCTCTCTGTCCGCACCATCGCTCTTCTTCCCCGGCTCTTCCTCATCGACAGGCATGTTATACCGACAAACTGGGCAAGACCCATGAATCTTCAACCAGTTCTCTATACAACCACCGTGAAACCTATGCTTGCAAGGCATCTCTTTGGCCACACCATCAATCTCAAACTGCTCCAAGCAGATCACACACTCGGACCCACCATCACCTTCAACAATCTTTACACAGGGCATGGCATCAATGGAGGCTTTCGAGGCCGGTGGCTGGCCATCCTTCACACCCAACTCTTGCAGAGAATCGCCTTCGACCACCATCATAGTCTGAGCGAAAGGGTTGATGAAAATGAGTCTTTCATGCGGGGTCGGCCTTCCAGGGTTTTCTTGATCTGGGTTGTCGTGATCTGGGTTTTCCGGGTCAGTTCTCGGGGTAGCGCTTGCCAGGCCCAAGATAAAGGGCACGAACAGAGACAGGTCTCTCTCCCTCACAATCCTTTCAAAAAACGAAGCAATCTCAGACGCCTCTGCTTCAGAAGCCATGGTACTTTCTGCTAATTTGTGATCAAGAACAAAGAAAGAGAGAATTTTCAGGAGAATCAAAGAGAGATTTGAGGAAGCTAAAGAATCACAAAGAATTTAAAAAAAAAATAGAGAATGGGGTTTCGGCTTTGGGACTGGTCAGATTTTAAGAGGGGAAGAACTGTGAGGAAGAAGGTTGTAGAAAGATCTGGAACTTCTGGACAAAAGAAATATCTGGAATTTTATTTGTGATTATTTTAGAGACCGCGGGAATCCTAATAACACGTGGATAAGTATTTTATCAAGTATTTACAGGACGTGGAATTAGGGACGAATGACACGTCACATTTTGGAGGAAAAAAACATTATTTATTGAAACAAAAAATAAATAAAAAGATTGCGAATTTTCATACAAGACGCATTTATGTCTATCTTCACCCTTTTAAAGTTCAAAGGGTGCCCAATTAAAAAAAGGTGAAGATATAATTTGCACAATCCAGAGAGCCGCCAGAACGAAAGCCTGTCTCTTCTCTATTGATGGGTCATGGCTGAATCGGCTGATGCAAGGATGTTTACAATTTGAACTTTCTGAAAGGACCGCACACAAAGTGTTTGATGAAATTCCTGAACGGCTTTGTTTTGCGTTTTTCAATATTTCCAGCGTGTGTTTTGATGTTTCGGACCCCGAAGTGACATAGTGCATTGTTCACTTTCAGCAAGTCAAACAGTTAAAGAACTACTTGTGTATGAGTATGGCTCTTGGGAATGTTGCTGCTCTGCAATTTTCGGCTTCTGCTCTTTTCGGGATTCGTTCAGCAACTTCCAGCTTTCAACAACCCATGCAGACTAGAATAAGTAAGTCAAAGCCAACTTACACTAGATTATTATTATTTTCTTCAAAAGATATAAACCCTTCTCAATGGTTCTGTGTTTTTGCCCAATGCTAAAAAGATAAGGAAAAGCTATATCACTGGTGCATGCAAATTTGCATTCTGGGTTTACTGGCAAATGCTGTGATTCATGTAGATTTCTCCGTGAAGCCGTTGGTAATGAGAGCAAGGGGGAATGCCCGAACAGAAAGTGCGAAAATTCGAAACAGAAGAATGCAAAAGAAGGTATATCGTCCTCCCTGCATTTGATGACAAATGTGCTATGTGATGCTTGAGTTAAGTGAGTTTCTTAGGGCTCATTTTGTTTTCTAATCCGCTAAATCATGGTTTTCTACTTCTTGATCAGTATAATGGCACGCCTAAAAGACCACGGCTTTCGGTATTCTGTTCAGGTAAACAGTTGTATGCTATGCTGGTAGATGATCAAAACAAGAACTGTTTGTTCTATGGAAGCACTCTGCAAAAATCTATGCGTCAGAATTCGCCTTGTAGTACCAGTGTAAGTGCACTCCAAGCTTGTGTAAGAAATATCTCTCAGCCAGCCACTGTCAATTTAGAGAATCATTTGATGATGGTAATGCAAATTCTCTAAACTTCATTCTGCTATAACATCTGATAGGAAGCTGCTAAACGCGTCGGCGAGGAGCTCATCAAGGCGTGCAACGATCTCAACATACATGAATTATCATCTTATGATCGCAATGGTTTTGCCACGGGGGAAAGGATTCAGGCATTTGAGATTGCAATTTCTGAACATGGGTTCTTGCCAAGATAGATCTGCATCTACTATGTTAACTCTTGTTGATAATACATGGAATTGAATTGTTCTTTTGCAATATCTATTTTGCCTTTGTTCTAATTTTTTTGTTCTTTAAATGAGAAGGGCAAGATTCAAGAGTGAGAAAATGATTAGGATTCTAGGTAAATCATGCTAACTGCGCACAGATTCTATACATTTCAACACATTTCTCCCCTCTCTATCTCATCCTAAGGAAACTCTCATGTAACAAGGATTGCACTTTTTGTTATTCCGGCCAATAACGCAATAGCACGTAGGATAACTTTTCCACGTGTCATTTTGTTATTGACCGGGATAGCAAAATAGTACTATCCCCGTTACATGTAAGTTTTTTTGCATCCTAAGCTGAACGCGCAAAATTTCAACACTATATATCCTATGGCATCACACTACGTAATATCACTAAAATATACAGCAATGGTGGTCGGCTAGTCACTAAAATATCTCCTCTTTAGTTAGCGCCTTGGTCAATCTTGGTCAACTACTCTCTGCAAAAAGATCGGGTTGCCAAGATTTCTCTCTTCAGCTTCGATGGAGGCTGATGAAGCTACAAAATGTTTCCAATGGATAATCTAATTTTGTCTACCTATCGCCCCCACAGCATTTAGCAACTTGGCCTTCTTGAATTTTCTGCCACAGGCAAAGCATCTCCCTCGGACCTTGGTAATGCGCAACGACATAGCCATCCTTGCACCCTACGTTGTAGACCTTCTCTTCCTTCACGTACTGTACATTTAGACCCTCCTTTTTCATATCTGCAATCCAGATGCCCATCGCCACATCTTCTAGCTTGAACATCTGATATGACAAAGCAGTGTTTTCACTTTCAGGTGGTCAAATAAAGAAATCATTATGTCATCTCATTTCACGCTTTTCTTTATATTGTTTAAAAATGTAGATGTTTCTTACCTTTAAACTGCCTTTCTTATACCGTGCCGAAACTGCCTTTGCTATGTCATTTGATACCACATAACCAGGACCGTGTGCCCATGGTGGGTAGGTCTGTTCGGGCCATTCCTAAATTAAAGCAGCCGATGAATGGAGAAAATTATGTAAGAAGTAGATACTTTTTTTTTCAACCAACGGAAAATCACAGCTTGCATGGTATGATATGCAGAAGGAAATACATTCATATTTAAATAGGATCAACAAAAGAAATTACCTCAGGGCTGATATACCACTTGCTATCTGGATTTCGATGAGGTCGGGAATCTGAGTTAATGAGGCCATAAAGCAGCCCACGAGTCACCTTGATCCTGTTTAAGGAAGCTAGCACTTCATCCACACGGACAAATGCATCATCATCCGTCTTCATGACAAACTTTGCTGAAACAACCTCTGTCTGTTGAAGAGATTAAATCAATGACAGCAGGAAAACAGACATTCCCATGTTCAAGGAAAAGTAAGATTTTTACCCCAAAGATGCAGATGGCCAAAGTTTTCCAGGTAATGAGGCCATAGTAATCAACAAAAGGCATCAGCTGTATGTCTCCATAGGTTTGTGCCTCGTTCCAGAGTTCTTCATTCACCATTTGGTTCTTGTGCTGCAATACGTTTCAAACTTGATGAATAATTTAGCAACAGGCTCAAAAGAAACAGAAAGAAGTAATAAACAGACATTTTTTGGGTGAACAAACAGAGCATAAATTTGCATTTTAGTGCTTACCATGCCTAATGATAGAAAAAAAAATGATAAATCTGGAAATAAGATGGGGATTGGTATGAAAAGAATCAGGACTCTGTCCATCGGAAGGACCTTCCTTTAAAAGAAGATCATTTTGGGTCCACTGAAAATTGTCCATGCAATCTTACATGGCTGATTTTTGTTAATACTTTAACAAAGAACAAGACTTTAGCTCACCAAACCAACAAAAAAGCGCACTGAAACTGCCCCTGATCGCACAGCAGCATACTGCATCCATGTTCTTCGAACAGCCATTCTTCGTTTAAAATTGTTTGCGGTAGAGAAAACACCAATAAAGAGATCCAATCGTCTGTGAGGAGAGAGAGGAGCAGATTTGAGTTCTTCTAAATTAATTATGTGCTCCGAATCCTCTGATGAGGGTAAACCGCTGGCTAGGACAGACATTAGTTTTAAGTCTCCAGATATCCTTAATTCACTAACAAGCCATGGCTCCAAAGTCTGAACAAAACCAGGAAAACAGCATATGAATTCAAAGAGACAAGTGTTTATCTTTCAAACGCAACAAGAAAAATTAAAATTGAAGAACTTACCTCACGGAATGCAAAAGATGTTAGATGCTTCCCATCAACGGTCACTTGGATTCCTTCTGAACCCACTCTAAGTGTAGCAACAAATGGATAACCTTGCTTAAATGGAAAGTATCTTCTGGACTTTGATCCGTCTTGCACAGTTGAAGACTGCCTTGAAACGTTGGAACGTATCCTCTGCTCTTCAGTTTTTCCGACTATCTTGTTGCACTGGTCCAACTCATCCACTGGCACATGCAACCATTGACACTTTTAATACAGAGAAAGAGTAAATATAAATAGGCCTTATAGAACTGGACAGAAACTAGTCATTGAACATGATTTCACATTAAAACATTATATTCAGTCTTTAGTAAAAATTACAAAGACAGCATGCTATGACCCAAATGTTAAAAATATATATACATATAGCTTTCAGTGTCGCTAATAACTGCATCACATAGTGTATTGCAGAAACACTGTCTGAATTGGGTTATGCAACTAACAAAGTACTAATATCTATTTAATAGGGTTGAACTTAACATGCATTACTTATAAAGAAAATAGTTTTTATCTGATGGATGCACACCCTGGTGAAAAATGGAAGAATGGGCTAAAGGAAAAGGTCAAACTTGATTTATATTGTCAAATTGTTTCATAATATTGAAACTGAAATTCCATTATCAACTTAATATGTCAAAAGACGAAGCGATGTACTAAACTTTTTGCTATAGCTGACTAATAGAAAAATGAGGCAGGAAATTTAACCTTTATTGTTCTTTTCAGGTGTTGGGGATGGGCAACGCTCCTCTTCACCCCAATCATGAGCAACAGTCCAGGTGTTCTGGACAATTACGGGGTCCTCGGTTAGCTTATCACCATTTAGCCTCACATTGTAATGCAATATAACGGGTGGATCAGGCTCCCCTGGAAGAGGCTCCCCTGTCAACTCAATCCGAAAATTCCCAACAAGTCCATTTGGAACGCCAATAACTGTAATTGAAGAACCTTGAGTCAGGCCACAAGGAACCCGCAACTTATGAACATTATTATCAATTCCTGTCCCGTTCATTTTATTGAGAAAATAAGGACACTGCTTCTCTTTTGCTTTCCCAGGTGAACTTTCATTTGTATAACCAAGTCTTTGTTCTTCAACTGAAGTCATAAGGCTATTCCATGCACCTCCAGCTTCCTTTATAGCATCCACCGCATGGGGCAAACCCTGAGCTTGATTGATAAGGTGTTTCAAAAGGTTCCATGTCTGCATAGTTTGCTGTTCCTCATTGGATACATTCCTCTGAGCAAAGAGGCTAAAGACTACAATCTCAGCAGAAATCACTTGAGAAGCATTCTCTGGATTCTGAACTGCAGGTGGAACAGTATTTAACCATTCAAGAGGATTACTAGCATTGGTGTAGAGTGCATTGGTCAAGAAACTATCCCCAGTGGGGTAGTTTAGGATGCCATATCTCAAAACTAGCAGCATGAACAAACTTGCAGCCACAATACCGCCATAAGATTTCTTCATTTTGGTGATTACAAAATTGCATCAATAGCTCTGAGCCTGGTTTCGCAACATATTGATCATCATGAAACCAAACTACCACGCTGAACCAAAACCCAAAATTTATCAGTAGCACGCCACAACAGTTACTCTTAAATGGAGAGAACAGTTACTGAAACATAAGCAACAACAGGAAAATTCAATGAAAAGAGATTGGGATATAAGGCTCTGTCAATGGCATCAATCGCATATCATCTGCAATCTAAATCGTACATGGACTTTTGTTTCCCCAACTATTTTGAGAAACATCACAGAATTGAACTAACATAGTTGGACATAGTCACGAAAGCCAGCATTTATTTTTTTAGACTTTTCAACAAAATACCACCAGTAATAGTTCATTCCGTGTCAAGACTTTCCACAGATCAATTGGTCAAATACATAGGAGCAGTTGAGTTTTTTTTTTGTTTTTTTTGTTTTTTTTCTTCTTTCAGCAACTTTGTAGTGTTCTCGGGAGACCAGATCAGATGCAAAATGCTATAATTTACTAAGCGATAGCGTAGAGAAGCACGAGACTGCAATGACTATATTTTAAGAGGAGACGAATTGTTTAATCAAACCTAAAGCTCAAACAAAATTACGGAAAATTCAGTGAATTAGATTTCTCGGTCGAAAAATTATCATGTCAAATTATTCATGTTTATTATATACAACATTTTCTTCTTTGACTAATTCAAAACATAATTTCTCGTTGAATTTACTAGATATGCCATTGCGGTATTTTACATCTTACTGGAAAAATTGTTCAGAACCTCCATTAACGCCGAGTCAAAATAAAATAAAATAAAGTAAAAATCAATCTACTAGTTCGTGAACTCATCCAAATCTACCATAAGCAAAATACGCTAAATTGAATTCCTAAATTATAAATCATCAAAGTTCGAGAGTTGAGAAAACTCATACCTCCAATCGTTCTGCTACTTCAACGGCACACATATGCTAAGCTTGATTATGATATCTTCGTCAACTTTCTCGTCAAGCTAACAGTGCTTGAATCAATTGAAGCCGGAAGCAAGTGACCGGACAGATCCGAACGCAGCGAGCAAGCGAAGAAGAAGAAGAAGAAGAAGAAGAAGAAGAAGAAGAACTGAGGAGTTCTGGATTAACTAAGCTACAGCAAAACAAGAAATTATAAGGAGAAAAAAACAGAGAGGTGTAAAATTAGCAATATGACTAAAAAGGACAAGGCTCAAAATGACGGAAGTAAAGACGGTGGAGAATTTGCTCATATGTTTACCTTGTGAAGAAGAAGCAGCAAAGCGGCAGCTTTGTTTGGAACAATGCCGGAAAGTGAGAGAAAAAATCGCCGAGAAAATTTGAAATGGAGAGAAAGAGTAGAGAGTGATGGATCGTTGCCGTTTGAACCTTTGAGTCTACGCGTTAACGGTGGGAAACCATAAAGAAACTGTTTTGGTCTTTATGAAGACTTGATTTCGTCCCCTTTTTAAGTCTGTTCGATCATTATACTTAAATTTATTAAATTATCTATTTTTTTTGGAAAAAAAATTAGGATATTACTTATAATTAATAATAATAAGAAATAGCATATTAAAAGAATTTGGACTTTGTGTTTTCACTTAACTTTTCTTCTTCTCTCTTTTTTTGCAGTCTAATTAAAGTACAATGAATTCTTTTCGTTTGGGCTAAGTTCATCACCTACTACTACTCTAGAGTTTGCTTTTTTTAGACTCTTATTTAATAATATATAATAATGAGTATTAATTGTAATGGTAATATTCTTTTAATTACCAATTCATGAACATAATACCTAAAATGTCATTCTTTTGACCATGACTGACACTATTAGCATTTAATTTTGTCTCTTTATTTTATTTCTCACACTTTAAAACACCAAATTTTGTCAACGAGATCTAATTCAATGAAAAAGGTCTCGACTTACAGACAAGAGATGTCATGTTTGAATTCACATGACATCTTGGTTATGTGTATGAGAAATCTCTCTTTTCTGTAATTTAGACCATAATTTTTGCAAGGAATTTTTAATTTCAAGTGGTGAAAGCAATCAACACCACATCTGAAGTATATGTTTTAAGAAAAATAAATTGATTCTAGGAAAAGGCAAATTATTTTTGGCATCAAACTCGTGTAGCAACGTGTTCATCAAATATTACTATTAGCAAGAAGAAGAATGTAGTAATTTTATTAGTTGTTGAAAATTTGAAAAATGTTTTTTTTTTTTCTTGCTTTAAATGACCCGTTCAGCTGTTCATGAAACTTCCAATTGCCTTGTCCACATTCTATAATATATTGAATATTGACCGGGAAAAGCCAACTAGACAACGACATTTTGCGCGATGGCGGACTTTCTCGATTAACGCCGTGACTTGACGTGGCTCTCTGTTAGTGGGCAGCGTGATACATACGGTCAAGTTCTTTCCCTTTATTTTATTTTTACGCTTTCTTTTCCCTTTGCTTCTCTCTCTCTAACATGCGGCAATTTTATCGCGACGGAAACGTGTCGGCGTTATTCAGTAACAGCTTAAAGGGGTCGACAGAAATGATGGAAAGTCTAGAAAGTGGGGCCCACCAAAGAGGCCCCGGCTCCTTATAAACATCGAGAGGCGGTCCGTACAATTGCCCAGTGTTGTGCTGTTGTTGTTGTGTGCGCCTTGAAATTGCAGACCAGGACCGGTAGCTAGACAAACAAAATACCTAAGCCTCCTCAGTGTGCATTTACACTTCTGCCCTTGCCCTTGATTATTGACAGTGACGCAACGTAAATAATAAAATAATTTACGGCCCGTTGTTTGCGGGTGAAATGTAATTTTCAAACGGGGTGTCCAAAGGGGTAGGCTTTAGCCAGGGACAGCCCAACAGGTGGCTTTGGAAAAGCACCCAATCAGAATGCGCCACCAAATCAAACGTGATAAAGCTTTTTATTTTTGTTTTTAGAATTATTAATGTAAAACATCATTATGCTTTGGTTTGGGGCTTCTTAACGATGAATTTTTGTGCGACGTTGATTAATTGATACTAAACTTTATTCATTAATATAAATGCATCTGGTAGAGAGGTACTATATATCACTGACACATCACCGAACCTGATGCTGAAGGTGAACATAGAATAAATATAAATTAATGTTTTTGGGAGGTCGCTTAGAATAGGAACCTACTAAAAATTAAAATGACAGCGCACGCACGTGTATGGATGAAGAAACATATCATTTTATTCAGATATGTAAAGATTCACATCCACCAAACAAACTTGTTACAAAATGCTACAAATGACAACTGTTGATTGACTGTATGCATTGCCTTGATTTCCATGTGTATTTATTAAATAGCTTAATTGCTACAGTCTTCCCATGTATTTATTAAATGGCTTTAATTGCTACAGTGTTTCTTTAGTTCCTTAACCGATGTTTTGCATCTTACTTAACCCCTTATCGTTAAGTCCGTCAATGTAAGATTTGACCAATGTTTCAGGGCACTGTAGCAATTAAGCTTTTATTAAATTATTACCTTTGTATTTTTTTCTTCTCAAAGTTGTGTCGTCTAAAAAATTACTTTTTTCTATGGGGAAAAAAAATACTAATTATACTTTCCATATTTTAATGTATGTCAGAAAGTTAAAACACATGACAATGAATAATTGGCTCAAAATAGTACCACAGTGATATTTCAAATATAAGTAAGTTTTTTCTCCACGAGATGAGGGCAAGTGTTGTTTTTCATGCCCATTCTTAGTACGAAATTTGGGCTGTGCTTAGAGGCCCCTCTCCGCCACCTTGTGATTGGCTTTGATCAAGGACTGAGGACTGTATGGAGTGGCTAGGCCCCAAGCAATTCAGGCCCAGCTTGTTCTATTTGGGCCTTAAGCTGCAGTTGTACCCAATACAAAATAATTTGAAGCCTAACCAACATCAATTTTGTGGTGAATTTTTCTTATGAGATTCATTCAAGAGGAATAAATGATGGTTGGGTCAAGGACTCGTCTCTTGTTGGCTTTATTAATGGTTGTAGGGACTCTCGTCTATATCTTATTTATAGGGAGCACATTGTGTTGTTGATCATTTATTTGTTATGGTGGGGCATACTTTTTCTTTGGGCCTGCATTGCATACTTTTTGCCGTCTTTTCTTAACTCTTTTGTTTGTTTTTTTTTTTTAAAGGGGGACAGCTGGTGGCAAGCCACGGCCATCCACCCTTCCGGGACCCGGAGAGGCTATAGGGAATTTCACCCGTCCCTGGCCCTCATCGCTTGATTCACCAACGGCAGGAATCGAACCCAGGATCTCCCGTCTTTTCTTAACTCTTTTGTTTTGACCTTGGTCGGTGATAGGTTTGTACATTACACTTTATCCCCATGTGCTTTTTGTTTGTTTTTGAGATTAATCCCGCTTTGTAACCCAAAAAAAGAAGAAGGATGAAGTGAATATAATAGAAGATGGGAGTGTAAATTAGTTGCATGTGCGTGTTAGGGTTTCTAATAAGTGGAGAGGCAAGCTACTTCACATCCGATTGGCTTCTATATATTGAATTCTGAGGCTGATTATGATTAATTAATTAATTAATTAGACCACCCTTCATTGCTAATAACAGACGTTCGAGTTGGCTAGTAGTACCCAAACCAACCCAACCTTAATTTGAAGACAGGTTTGGTTCGGTTCTTGAGCAGACAGGTTTGGCGCGGCTCGATTCACCAGTTAGGGGGCAGATCATTTGGCAATGCTTGCCAATTGGAGGATGAGCCCTGAAGTATGGGTCAACCGACCCCCATCCTCTCTAATGCATGTCATAAACAATGATGGTTTATCATGCCTCCCTAGGAATGCCTAATGGTTGCTGCTGCGTGGGCTTCTTGACATATTTGTTTTGTCTTATGACTACGTCTTCTTTAGTTCTCATTCTTTGTAGCTGTGTTGCTGTTATGTCTTGTTATACGTTTGTGCCTTATTGTTCATGGGCTTTGTATTTCTATCGATTTTTTGCATGTTTGTTATGAAATTCCATCTTTCTGACCACCAAAAAAGAAAAAACCCAACCCAGCCTTAATTTGCTTTGACAAAATAGAGAAAGTAAGATTTCATACAAATTTATTACCACTATAGGAAGCTGGTCAATTAGTCATGACTCATGACTCATAAAAATTTATTTGACGCAGAAAAGATAAGTACAATTAAGTACAGAAAAACAAAAGAACCAATTAAAGAGCGTATTAGCTGATGTTAACTAATTAATTAGAATTTAGCGAATTGAACATCTGAAGCACATCGTCCCTTAGGAAGCACAGGGCATTCAATGATGTCTTGGCCGGAAGTATCGACGCACAGGTAAACCTGGTACAGTTGGCTGTTTCCGGCCGAATCTTTGTTGCACTCTATCCCTGGGGTGTACCCAGCACCCTCTTTTATGGCTTCTTTTATGCTCTCCAAGCTGTACATCCCATCATCTGGTACGATCCCTGCATTATTGAATCATTTTTTACATTTTAGTTAATAATCCTCGTGATCAGCATGCACGTAGTAGGGTTAATTAATTATACAGTAATAAGATTAATACTTAATTAATGATTACCAGCTGTTTTGAGGATTTGCAAAAGGTTAACTTTTTGCTTGAGTTTGAGAGCCGCTTCAAAGTAGTCTTTCTGGTCAAGCTCCGACTCTGAGCATGTCCCGTGCTTTTCCCATTCATGGGACCAGAACCTGAACCCGTTGCTGCTTGGGCAGCTTAGTGACGGCCAGTTCTTTTCCAGGTTGCTCATTAGCTCTGAGATCTGATTAAACACCAATACAATAATTATACTATATTATTATATATTATTTAAGGCATCAAAAGCAAGGAGAAGACAAAACATTGTCGTATGTTGTGTCTGTCTTTTCACCAGAAATCATGGAGTGGAAGAGAAGACAACATCATAGAGAATAGAAATCACCACATAAAACATGTATCTTTTCAATTAGGTTGCAATTAAGCATTCAATTTTCTCCAAAGTACATGTAATTTAGATTTAGAATAACTAATTAATTAATTTTAGATTCTTAGATCAATCTATTATTTAATATTACTGAAGCACGCCATTGCCTTTTTTAAAAAAAAAAAAATTATATTTATTTATTTTCTTGTTTGATTGTTTCCATGACTCGTGAGCCTCGGCATATGGCGCTTAGCTACCTATACAAATATTGCATATTTTCGAACCCTAGCTAAAAGCTAAAACAATCAATCTACACTATACCTCAGATTTGTCGAAGACACTATCGGGATCACAGTTAGATGGGTAGGAGCCATCCTTGTAATTAGGCCAAAGCCCATGAATGCCAAAATCTGCTGAAGGCTTTCCTGACTTTGGATAACAGCAAGTATGCTTGGTGTCACAGTATGCTCCTGGCCACTGCAGGATCAAAAAGATGATTACGGTAATTAATTAATTTTACCTATGCTACTTAAGTTATGAATTAATAAATAGTTAAAAACAAGAGCTATAAGAAGAAGAATAAGAAGAAAAAGAAACTGATCTTTAGCTAGCTAGCTAGTTATATAATTGAAGCAAACGCACCTGTTGAACAAAGTAGAAGAAATCAAAGTCCTGCGAAACGCAAAGAACTGAGAGGTACTGAATTACTAAAAGCTTGATCAAGATCAAACTAGTGCTGAATCTCATTGTTGGTTGTTGTTCTTTCTTTCTTTTTCTGATGAACAGCTTTTTGAGAGAGAAAGGTATATATGTGTATGGAATGAATGACAATGCCGTGCAGCTGAAAGCTGTATTAATAGGGCAGATGGAATATCCTGGAAAGCATAGGCCCACCACCCACCCATATTATGGAACATTATTTGCGTGTCCATCGTTCTCTTACATTAGTTTTTATCTCTTTGGTTCGTGGTTCCTTCCACCTCCTATTTATTTATTTTGTAATGTTTTAGTATAATCCAAATTAATTTTTCTTTTATTAGCTTAAGATCCCATCTCATATATCCATGAACAAGTAGTATCCTAGATCTAAAGTGACCAATGACCATCCATTCATATGAAAACTAATAGGAATTGCAAATCTTGAAGCAACGGTGGAGTGGATGCATTTTATGGCAAGGCAAGGTGATGGATTAGCCTTTAAGTATTTGATAAGATGGAGCGCAAGGCTGGCTAGCTTTTCATGCCAATCTTCAAAGTTGGTTATTGCTGGTTTATACTTCGTAGATCGGGGGTGTTGCGTGCAAGTCAATATCTGCTTACAATTGCATGTGTGCAGTGTACGTATTATGCATTAGTAGTAATAATACGATCATGATAAGATAATTTCATGCATGCAGCATGGAATTCTTCAAATGTGCAGCCGTCTCTGGTCAGCTTAGCTATGGTTGTTGAAGATAAGCAATTCCTCAAGTTCAATCTGACTTGGAAATTTAGATGTTGATTCCAATTTGGAAGAAATTGTTTTATATAGAAAATTTGGTCTAATGAGAACATGTCAGATAACGATGTGATATCTAGTACTAGACCTCAAGATAATGACAGACACGTGACGTTGGATCCAAAGAGAGTACCCAATCCAAACTTCTTCTTCTCTTCTAGTTAGGTGAGATGATGAGGTGTTGTGCGGCTTCGCTGCCTAACACAATCACCAATTTCTTATCTTCTTTGCTTTGGTGGGTTTCTAAGCGTTTTCAAGACAAGACAACCATGTCTTGGACTTGGACATTCGAAAGTTATGATGATGTTGAGTGTGCTTCCCCACCTCAAAAGACTGTAATGAAGGTTATAATGACGAAGACGTTAATAGTCATTAGATTAATTGTAGAGTTATTATTGGATGTCTGGATTGAACACCTCAACATAGCCCTCTCATTATAGAATTTCCTTCCTTTTGAATCAAGACAGAACGGGCCAGGCTTGAACCCTCTACACTAGATTTTAAACACGGCCCAATATCAATCACTTTTGGCCCGTTGAAGAATTCGAAGGATGATGAGGCACTGTCCATTTCATTTGAGATGAATATAATTCTATTGAAGCAATCATCCCCTTAGTAACTTTGACTGATTGACTAGCACTTCAAGAAACAGATAGGCATTTCAGAAAATGGGGTTATTGAAACTGGACAACATTTAGAATTCATGATTAGTGAACGTTCACATTCGTCACATGCTGTGATCTTTGAGCCATTTTTCTCTCTCTTTCTACATGTCTAAAAAGAAGGAAACTCAATCTGTGAACCACATTTTCCATGGGGGAAAACTGGGCAATCAATGAGGTCAGAGCCAGAAGTGTCCACGCAGAAGTAAACCTGGTAAAGTTGGCTGTTGCCAGATTCATCCACATTGCACTCTATGAATGGAGTGAAACCAGTTCCAGATTTAACCGCATCCTTGATGTTTCCTAGGCTGTAAGAATCCCCATTTGGTTGTATGCCTGCAAAATATTATACATGGAATGACTGAATTAATCATGGAAATTAAGAGGTTAAATTAGTTTCTTAATTTAATTAATTGATTGATTATTACCTGCACTTTCAAGAGCTTGGAGGAGGTTTAATTTCTTTTTGAGGCTAAGAGCTGCTGCAAAGTAACCATGTTGGTCAATCACAGACTCTGAGCAGGTGCCATGCTTTTCCCATTCATGTGTCCAGAACTCTATGCCACTGCCGCTGGGGCAAGCTAGTGTTGGCCAATCTCTCTGCATGCTACTTCTTAGATCTGAAATCTGTGCCATCCACCATTTTCACAATTTCAATAATAATCATATATAGATTTCGTTACTTTTGTAAAAGTGTTCTTCTTTTGTAAAGTAGTATGAAAAAACAGAACAAAGGATATCAAAATGGCTACAAGACACATCAATTCCAGACAAATAGGGGCATTGCTTGCACGCAGGGCATGTGAGACGTCACACCACATACCAAGCGATATTGGGGTGGGGTGATTTGAACACAAGACCTTAGATACAGGGTAGCTGCACTTGAAACCCCTTACATCCCTCACACCATGTTAATTAACTATATTGTCATCTTTTGACCGGCCTTGAAATGTAAATTAGAAATAAAGCAGATGGATGATTTTGATGCCAAAACATTGAACATTGAACATTTCAACCAAAAGGTCTACATAGCACATATTTGTAAGATCATGAAATTAAGGTAGCAAAGCAAGTACCTCAGATTGATCAAAGGGGTTGCTAGGGTCGCAGTTTGAGGGGTATGAACCGTCCTTGTAATTTGGCCACAGCCCATGAATGCCAAAATCAGCTGCAGGCTTCCCTGTCGTTGGATAGCAGCAACTTTTCTTTGTGTCACAGTATGACCCTGGCCACTGCAATATCAGCCAAAACAGAACACACAACCATTATATTACAACATAATGCTTTCAATAATTTCTGCTAACAATCTAAATGGAAGGAAATTATGTCTCGCTCATCACCTGCTGGACAAAGTAGAAGAAATCAAAATCTTCTGCAACACAAACAACTGAAAGACATCCTAGTAGTAAAAGTTTGATCAAAGTGGAGGAATTGGACTTCATCTTTCTCACTCTGTCTCTCTCTCTCTCTCTCTGTGTCTCCGAGTTATGCTATGGCCTCTGACTCTCAGACTGGTTGTTAAATTAGAAGGAAGTGATAAAGCCGTATTTATAGGCCAAAATGGAAGGACGGAATATCCAGCAATATGCTTATATCAATTACGCCACTGCATTATTTACATGTGTAACAGTGTAACGGTTGCATGATGATGGTTACATGTCGGCTAACTTTTTCTATATATTTCTCTTTTTTTTCTCCTTCCTTTCTTATTTGTGGGATTTTCTTTTCTGTCAGATTCATTGTTTTTGTTTCTTGCTGTTTATAAAATCCATTCTTTTCCTAATTAGTGGTTTTTTTTTTTTTTGGTCTGGGGTCAAATTAATCAAAATGAGCCATTAATTACATATCATTTGGGCAAATCTCAACGGGAGATTCTCCTCTGATTTTGGCAAATTGGCAGATTGCGTTGAGTTTTTTTCATAAAGGTCTGAACACAGGCCAGCCATAGTTGTGACTTTTTGCAGCATCCATTTCATAAATTAATTGGTGGGAAAACAGAGCAAAATAAACAGCAACTAATAAATAAAAAAATACAAATTTATAAATAAACCCAATCCTAGACATGTATTTATAAAAAAATCCAAGCACTATTTAAACATAGAAACACACCCAAAATCAACTCCAAAGTCAACTTTTTGGGTGTGTTTATAAATGAGTTTTAAGTGTGTGTAATGATGGGTTTTGGGTGTGTTTATATGTTTAAATAGTGCTTGGGTTTTTTTATAATTTCAACTCCCATTTTGGGTGTTTTAGTGAAACTCCCAATAAAAAATTACTGCGTTGTCCTGTTACTTGTATTGTATCAGCCTTCCAAGTTATGTTAAGGAAGTGAAGCTTTCACACTTGAATCTTTCATTGGATCCAATAACGAAGTCTACATGTGGTTGTGACATGAATTTATAAATGGTCCCCAATAATATCATTTGTCGAAATAGCGTGCCGTGATTTCCATTCATGCTTTCATACTAAAAAACACAGGCATCATCAGTTCAAGAGGATATTCTCTCCTTAACTCGGTTTTTTTTAAATATATTTTTTTTAAAACATCATTATTTGACCTTTGATTTGAGGTTTTATGCTGTCACATTTTCAAGCACTGTTGTGTTCGATTTCTTTTTCGCTCCTAGAAATCAAGTAGTGCCAAGAGACAGGTGGAGAGCTCGTGTCTTCGTTGTCCAACAAAAAGTCATCTGTCCACACACGCACACATGACACAATGGAGAATCAACCATTACAATGAATGGAATATTTTCATGCATATTTGGGTTAGAGCTATACACAGTTTTGATAATCTTGTTCTTGTGGATAAGAATTTTTAGTGTTTTTCTGAATTTTAACGTATGTAGTTTAATATTTTAGTCAGATTTATGGTGTGTTTACTAATCATGAATTGAAATTCTCATCAGGAATTGAATTTTACATACGGAGGAATCTTGCGTTTACTTCACATCAAGAAATTGAAAAGTAAGTGGGACCCATACAAAATTAGGAATTGAATTCATGATTTTGGAGAAATTCAATTCTTGGGCGGGATGTGGTATTATAATTCATGAAAAACTAATCCATTAGGAATTCATCTTTTTTACCTATTATATCTTCACACAGTTTTTTAAATTCCAAATTTGTCATCTATTTTAACATAACAACAAAGACATTTTAGTAATTAGTACCACTCTATATGATTTAGGGCTCGTTTGGTATGTCAGACTGTACTGACTAATTTCTGTCGAATAGTATTAATCTGTTCCGAAAGGTACTGATTATTTATCCATAATATTATAAGGCGTTTGGTGCTGTTCCGAATAAATAGTCTGACTATGTTATACTGTGTTTGGTGTGGTTCCGAATAACATCGGATCATACTATTTTTTTTAAAATTCTTTGATAATTTAAGTGGAAATTGAAATTCAAATGACATGAAATTTTTTCAGGAGTACGAACTCCCAATATATTGGTTGCATCATCCCCCTTTCACGTTCAATATCTTGGTTTATCTTGTTTAGGGACACGAACCATTCGTGTTCCTAAACATACACACTTGCTCTTCTATGGTTACTGAACCATTTGTTCTCACTCTCCCATCATCACAAACCAATTGGCATAAATAATGGAAAGTTCTTCTATCCATCCTAATTTGGTTCACACATTGTATGTCATCAATTCTTGTAATGGTATCTAAATAATTCGACCGAGTTGCAATCCTGAAAAACCTTTGACTCCTAATGGCATTCCTTTCTTGGCGTCGTTGTTCCAAATTGTAAGTCATGAATCACATCATGCACCAAGCCACAGTATGCAAGAACCACAATCTAATAATAAAGTATGCCATGATTTTTCTTTCATACATATCTAGGCATAATATAAAGGGGAAAAAATTAGTAAAAGTAATATCAATACACCCAAAAAAAGAATAAAAGGAAGATTCACCTTAAAAATTAATCTAGCCAAAAGACCATGGTCGTTAATGGAGTGTATAATGCATAATTGTGCTTAGCAAAAGAGATATTGAATTGTGATTAGTATTTTATGGTATGTTAGTTGTGCATTGCATGCAAGCCACACTAGTAGGCTTGTCGTGTTTCACATACTACCTTTTTTTATGAGCAGCAAGATTTCAAAAGCAAATTGCCTTTGCCGCCACAAAGCAACCATTGGTATCCCTCACAATCATACCCCAACCATTGTTCTATTTAGGGCTGGGCTCGGTTTGGGTTGGTTCGGTTTTAAGCTCAACCCGAAACCGAACCATAGGCTTCGGTTTGGCTATTTTGAAAACCGAAACCAAACCATAATTGATGAAAACCGACCACTTCGGTTAACCGGACTTGGTGGTTTGGTTTGGTTTGGTTTGGTTTCGGTTTTTTGGCTTTCTTAGAGAGAGAGAGAGAGAGAGAGAGAGAGAGAAGAAAAAAAAAAATAGGGAGAGATGGAGAAGAAGAAGAAGAAGAAGAAGAGGAGAAAAAGAAAGGAGAGAGAAGAAGAAGAATGAAAAAAGAAGAAAAGGGAGACGGGGAGAGGGCGTGACATATATAAGAAGAATGAGAAAATAAAAATAGAGAGAGAGGGACTGATGAAGACAAGACAAACGGAGAGATTGGGAGACAAGAAAAAGAAAAGATTGAAACTATGTATTATATATATATATTTGTTATAATAATATTATATATAATATTTTTTAATATCTTCGGTTAGGTTTGGTTAAACCGTGAGTTTGAATATTGCAAACCGTACACCAAACCATATATTTCGGTTTGGTATGGGTTCAAACCGATGACCAAAAAAAAATTGAAAAAAAACCAAACCAACCCAACCCATTGGTTTGGTTTGGGCGGGTTGGCCGGGTTTCGGGTCCAAATGCCCAGCCCTAGTTCTATTTGTTCTCAACACAGTGAAAAACTGAAAAACACCCATAAAAAGCAAAACATGGGCAAAGAAACAATTCCACGAATCAATTTATTTGCTAAAGATTCCACAACGTCAAATTATATCACATACAAACAACACATTCGATTAAAAAAATGTCAAGAAGGAAAAACTCATAACCTAATTTTTCACAAAAAAATTAAAAGAAGAAGAAATATATAGAGAAGAAAGAAGAAGCAAGAAGAAGCATATTTGAGAGAGTATGAAAAATAGAGAGTGAGAGATGGATACCAAGAGAAGAGTAATGAGAATAACCTGTGTAGAAGATTGCAAAGAAGAACCCTAGGGAGAAGAATGAAAAGAGCGTTTTGATTTTTCACGTTGAATGCGTGTTCTTTATCCCTAGTCTTATAATTAAGCGTGTATTATCTAAACCGGAGTGTATGAGTTATATTAGTTAGTCAAGTAAGGAGAGTATTAAAATCCCAACCCGTATAAAATAGTCAGGTAATTAAATAATACAAATTGACACCAAACACATGACATGGACTATTTACTCATATCCAGAGTCTAATACGGTGTACCAAACGAGTAAATAACTTCAATAGGAATCCGGAATCTAACTCTCATCAATCCATATGGTTTAGTAAACAACTTCAATAGGAATCCGAAATCTAATTCTCCTCAATCCAACTCCTACTCAATTCAATTCCTCCTAATCAAATTACGGATTAGTAAACATGTCATTAATTCATGTCTTCTTGGTTCTGTAAGGATTCTTAGATGATTTGATGTAGCTGAATATACTTGATTTGGCTAGAAATATGTGGGCTGTTATCAAACTATAATGTATGATATATCATGGTTACCACAGCTTGGAAAATTAAAAGCTACCAAATTTGATTGAAACAAAGTTTGTATATAAGAAAGTAAATGTAATTGACTTTATTAGAGATCGATTTTTTAAAAATTTATGGATTATGAGTATTGATGTCACTAAGGATGTGTTTGGTTCTATTTATGGATTATGATTTTTGTTTTTCGTTGTATATATAGGGCCTCAACACCTCTGTTTGCACGGAGCCTCTAAAATCAATGGATCGATCTGACCCTATCACCATAATTCCAATAATTGTCACCAACTCCAACCCAAATTTCCGAGCAGCAACGTTAATCTTTAGGTAGAGCAAGCATGGTAATAAGATCGACACAATGACGCTCAGAAATGCACCAACAAAGGCCAAGGGTTATGCCACAAATACAGTGCTAACCACAATTAGCGTTCTGACGAGGATGCTAATTATACGACGGTTGAAAAAAGGGTGTGCATCCTCAATGGCAGTAACGATTGGGGTGATTACAAGTGGGTGTGAGGGGATTAATTATAGTCATGTAAATGGCTATTTTTGAACTAATATTTCTTGTTGGAATAAGTGTTATTTGGGACTTCAAATGCTCTCCAAACATCAAATAACCCAAAACGGCCATGGAGCCGTATGTAATGGTGCTTGTAATTGTTTATAATATAATGTCAACAAAACAAAAATAACTAAATGGCAACAAGTTTTCAGAATCTGACCTTTGAGAATTTGTTTCTCTGTGTCATGGAATTGCAGAGTGTGGGAAAAACCGCATGGCCACAATAGCAGAACAGATATATACAAACTTATAGCGGTAGGCAGGCCTCTCAAATTTAGGAGAACATCTCCTTCATTGAACCCAATTCCCTCAAATGCACAAGCTAGCCACCAATAAAATTGAAGCCAAAACCCCTCCAGCAGAAATATAAGCTAGCATCCCCAGATTTTTCAGCCATGTAGTTGGCAATAATACAAGTGCAGTGAGTAGAACAAAGCTTGTCTGCCCGCAACTTGCATACCTGCCAGGTTGAAACCCATATTTGGTAACAACTGGTGCAGAAGGGTCGCCATATCTAATTTTTTGTTGTATCTAGAAGTATATTTAATAGCAGTGGGATTCTTAATCTTAGAAGAGGATAATCTGCACCAATTGTTCCCAAATATGGGCTTTCAACCTGGCAGGTATAAAAGTTGGGGGCAGACAAAGCTTTATTCTGCGCACTGCACTTGTACTATTGCCAACTTCATGGAAAAGTGCAAATGGAATTGATAGTATCCCAACACCTGAGAAATTAACGAGGTAATTAAGCAAGTAAAAGAGTGTAAATTAAGAATGAGATTTAAATTAAATAGACTGTTTCCATATTAATGTGGTGTGAGTCACATTACATAGAGAAATTAAAAGAGACAAACGAACCTGATAATGTATTAAGCCCATTGACACAGATTCTGAAAAAGGTGGTGCCTAATTCGCTTGGTTCCTGTGGTTGTGACGGGTGTTGGTTTTGGCACTCCAGTTTCTCTGCTTTAAGGTCTTTCATTTGTGCAAAGGGCTTCTAGCTCAGGTGGTTACGAGCATTTGTGCAAAGGGATTGTAGCTCAAGGAGACAAACCTGATACTGCATTTAGTCCATTGAGAAAGGCTATGGTATTTGTTTGGCTTCTGAGATTGTGAGACTGCAGGTGCTGGCTTTGGCTCTCTGTTTTCTTTGCTTCAAGGTCAAGGGAGTCTGTGTTCGATTCATATGCATAAGAGGAACATCCAGATGTATTTATAGGGAGATGGGTTAACTCTAATTCTTACTCTGAGAATGAAGAATGTGCTTCACAACTAAACTAAGCAGATAGCAATGAAGAATGTGCTTCACAACTAAACTAAGAGTTGGTAAGTGGGTAAGTGGGATGGCTAGCTTAGGATACTCAAAATTTATAAATTTTTACATAGTGCACTTCAGCCTGCATATGTATCCCACCATGGGAAGCAGTATTCACATTTGAATGACATTACCTATAAAGTGGAAAGATGATAATTGATAAAGGTGCTTCATAATTGCATTGGCAATAAATATAAGACATAGGAAAACTAGATTTGAGGAAAATGGGAAACCTTACAAAGTAGGTTTTCAGTTCCAATATTGTTCAACATACTGTTCTTTCGTACAGTTTCCTTCTTTTATATTCTTCCTATCAGCATAATCTCCTTCATATATAATAATAAGAAAATACAGGATCTGATAACCGTGTGAGGATTTATGGGGATTTTATAACAGCAGAATGTATATGTACAAATGTATAGAAAGTAAATAAATTTTAAATAGATTTACAACAAATTTGCATTCCTGTTTTTGTTAACTTTTCATACTCACTCAATCACAATGATATGTCGGTGATCACAGAAGGCAGATTTGACCAAGACTGACAACAGAAACCAACCTGCGTTCGTGTTCCCCTCACTCTTATATAACATTGAATTTGTCCACAAGTATCAAGTGGATCACCTTCCACTAACGCAATGAAGAATATTGTCAAGACAATAAATTTCCTCTGTTATGCGTCTATGACAAAGATGATATCCGGTTCAATAAGTTCAACTACCAATAATCCCCACAAGAGCAATTTCCCTCTTTGAAATGATGGAATCGTTGAACATCTCTGAGAATTATCTGTCGATTAAAGATCAATGATATATACTTAGCAGCAGAGTGGCAATCCCCACATACCCTAAGGTTCTTCACAACACGGATTGTTGCCCCGGGGGGAGTGTTTAAGAGCCCATAGGCAATGGCCAACTTCTCACTATGATACCTAAGAGAAACTTCTCTATCTTTATCTTCCATGTTAGAATGAAAGACTAGAGAAGTATCAGGAACGTATCCAGCCAGCTTTAATTCTTCAACCAACTCATCAACTGCTTGATGCAGTACTGTTGAAACAGAACGCTCCCCGTCCCCTGAGAAGAATTCATGCACTACATTGTTCACCTCTATGGAGCTACAGCCAGGAATTTTTACAATTCCTCTGTCTCTCATCAACTTCCTTAAGCGATCCACATCCTCCCACCTCCCCGCCCTTGCACACAAATTCGATATGATCACATAATCCCCACCATGAGAGTCATCTAACTCAAATATTCGTTCAAGCACCCGCATCCCCATGTCTACATCACCGTGGCTTCCGCAAGCAGACAACAATGTTCGCCAGAATATGGGTGTAGGCTTAATTGGTAATTCATCTATGAACTTGTAAGCCTCCCCTAAGCGTCCAGACCGTCCTAGCAAATCTACCATACAACCGTAATGCTTAATCCCCGGAACAATCCTGTACGTCTCACTCATGCTGTAGAAATACTTGCAACCCTCCTCAACGAATCCTGCATGACTACAGGCATATAAGAGACCCAAGAATGTGATCTCATCAGGCCGAATTCGAGCCCTCTTCATTTCCTCAAACATTGATAAGGCTTTTGACCCATTACCATGAGTTGCATACGCCACAATCATAGCAGACCAAGCCTGAGTATCTTTCACACTCATGTCTTCAAATACAGAAACTGCATCCTCCAGGCTTCCACATTTTGCATACATATCTATCAGTGCAGTGTTCACTTTAACATATCTATCAAACCTATTTTTCTTAACGTATTCGTGCATCCACTTCCCCAAGTCTAATGCTCCTAACAAAGCACATGAAGAAAGAGCACTAAGCATAGTAACATCGGTTGGCTTAAGATTGCTTGCTTGCAACTCTCGAAACAATGCCAATGCCTCATTTGGCCGACTACTTCGAGAATAGCCCTTGATCATAGCATTGTGTACAACAACACAAGGGTCTGGTATCTTATCAAAGACCCGGCGAGCCGCATCCACGTCATTGCACTCAGTGTACATGTTAATAAGTGTAGGGCACACATAAATGTTAAGGTGAAGCCCACATTTGATAGCAAAGCAATGCAATTGCCTCCCTTCTTCTAAGGCTTTAGAGCTGGCGCACGCCTTGAGAAGAGAGGGGAATGTGTAGTCATCTGGGAAGACATCTGAGCTCAGAATGTGAGCAAATAGTGAAATCGCTCGAAATGGGGTATGGGAGCGTGCGTAGCCGCGGGCCATGGTGTTGAAGACAACAATGTCAGGGTGGGGAATTTGGTCGAACAGGTGGTGGGCGTAGTCCATGGAGGTACCAGTTGGGTTAAGAGTGCAGAAGTTGATGAGCTTGGTGAGGACAGAAATGTCATATTGGAGATGGGTTTTGATGGAAAAGGCTTGGATTTGCTTGAGCTCTCTGAAAGACGTGCACTTGGGTATGAGAGAGACTGGGGTGTTGGTGTTGGTTTTTGGGTGAGAGAATGGGCTCATTTGGACAGCCGGTGCTGCCATAATTGTCTTTGAATGCAAAACTGCAGTGATTTTTTATTTGGAGGGAACCAAACTATGAGATGGCACTAAAACCTCAAATTTTAGATATGGTGTGGAAATACTTCACCTTAAATTTTGTTTTCTAATTCTTACAAAATAAAAAATATTTATAAAAAAAAATATAACTGTTTTTCTAGCGGCCCTCTGTTTGATTCAGCCCAACTTGCTGAATCATATCATTTCAAAAAGTCCAGTATTGTAAGGGCCTCTTGTGGATTCAATTTAGCCCTAAACCCATTTTGATTATAGGACTTGTTTGTCCAAATTCAGGGTTGTTAGATTAAAATTTAAATGCATTGCTTGAACATCACAGGTGATTAAAGTTCATGTAGTTGATTAATGTGACTTCCATTATCAAGAGTTGAGCAGGGACAAGCTTAAATCCGCCATTATGGTTGATTCAGAATTGGTTTACAATTTCTTTCAAAGAAGCGTATGTACCCACCATGCCAACCAAAGACATATCTCCATAATTCCAATGATTATCAACAACTCCAACCCAAATCTCTGACAAGGATGCTAATTATACGACGATTGCGAGAAGGAGGTGCATCCTCAACGGCAGCAGCAATTGAGGAGATTATAATTGCGTACTCAGTGAGAGGATTAATCGAAAGATTAGTTCAGAGAAGAGGAATATACATAACTAAACTTTCTTATTGGATTGTTGTCCAAACATCAAGTGTGTGTGATGGTGCTTGTTATGACACAGACAAGCAATACCTGCAATGAGAGGAAATTGTTTACAATATCATGTCAACAAAACAAAACGTAATAAGTGCTCGTTTGGTATGCCCATTTTCAAAAACTCAAACTCTCTCTCTCTCTCTCTCTCTCTCTCTCTCTCTCTCTCTCGTATTGATTGGGTTTGTCTTTGCAAACCAATAACCACCAAAACCACTGAATTAAGTTCAGTGTCGGGGAGTTCAATTTGGAGTTGTGCACCACCAAAATTGATAGGGTTTATGCCTCACATCTTGTTTCTTTTCTTTTGTTAATTCCAATTTGGGGATTAGGGTTTCTGATTTTCTGATTTTAATAATAATTTATTTTAGATCTTAAAAGTAGTTTGAAGTTCAATACCAAACAAGTTTTTAGATCTTAAAATCACTATTTGAAAACTCATGTTTTAAAAAAGAATAGTAAATTTGACTTACACCCTTCAAATTCAACTTACCTTACTTACAACCCTTCATCAAGTTACCTTATTAAGCTCAATATCTTATTTATTATAATTTTTTTGATTGTCAAAATACCCCTATTTATATTTCAACGTGTAATGGGGTGGTATTTTAATTTTTGGTTCCCCAATTTATTGCGGTGATTCCCTCTAAAAATTTTGTCTGCAATTAATTAGAGATTTTCTATTTTAAACCTCACACTTCTCTTAGTTCATCCCATGTTCTAAGTTCACCCCAACTTTTAATTTAAATTTTTACATTTTCTAAAAAAACCCCACTATCTTCCCAAACTACTCTTAAATACACCTCAAGCTAAAAAAATAAGAAATAAAAAAAAAATTCTATTTAAACCCCACAATTTTCTTTGTTCACCCCAATATTTAAATAATTAAACAATATTTTTAGTATACATGAGATTTTGTTTGGGGTGAAAGTTTGAAGCAAAAGTATGTGCTAGGCATCAGTTTAAGGAGGGTTTGAAGGCATCAGTTTGAAGCAAAAATACATGAGATTTTCTTCTTGTGCTAGGCATCAGTTTGAAGCAAAAGTATTTGTAGTATACATGAGATTTTGTCACGACTGATCTTTCTCTTCAAGCGTTGGAAAGAATCTTCTACAGCTGTGGAACCTAATCGTCTAGCCGCATACGGTGCTTCAATGCATCGGATCTCAAGGATATCAAGAGTGGTGAGGAATTTTTATTTTTCTAAAACTTAATATGTAGAGTGGTGGGGTGTGTGAATAGATGTACTAGGGTTAAGTATTAAGTTGGATGACTTTTTTTGTCTTTTTACACTGTAATAAAACTTACAACTTAATGATTTAAGTATTTGGGTGAACAAAGAGAAGTGGGGGGTTTAAATAGAAAATCTCATTAATTATCCGTTTTATTATTAAAATTCATTAATACAGTCAACAATGTATTGGCCAAAAAAGGCCGTTTTCCTTATTACCTTTCTGAAATTTTGTTTCATCTTTCCCGATAATCTACCTATTTTAGAACTTGGATTTCATTTATTGTACCTAGTTTTTTCATGCATAATAATCAACCTATTATTTTTTAGTATAAATTATTGGGTATCTATATTTTCTATAAATTATTGTGTACCTATTTTTCTGTAATAATCTACCTTTTTTTAAATAAAAAAATATTTTGTATCTATATTTTCTATAGATTATTGTGTACCTATTTTTCTGGTAAATAATATACCTATATTTTTATACATATATATTTATATTTATATTTTTCATAGGTACATTAATGGATATGTAATTTACAATTTTTTTTTTTTGTTTGCAAATTTAGGGGCGATATGTTGAGGGAATGACAATAAAAAGAAATGAGGTTATTGATATGCTATTAATAGGGAGTATTAATTACAATTATGGCAGATAATAAAATGCTTGAAATAATTTAGAAATAAAATATGAAGTCTGATGACAACGACGTAAAAACATAGGGATACTATGACCACTTATATTATACAGGTTATTTAAATTTGAAATTGAGTTTTACACATAGATTTATAGAGTAATGGGTATATATATACGAAATAGAAAATGTAGGGACCTATCATAGTTTTGTAATTTACTTTTTTGAGTAGTATACCAAATAGGGCCTCAATGGCAAGAAATTTTAACCAAGTTTTCAGACTTCCGACCTTTGAGAACTATGATATTGTGGATAAAAGATAAATAGTTCTTTCATATTTCATATCAGCAAACCATGGAAATGTTGGAATTTTAAAAGGTTTTAAAAATTTAACCGTTTTATTTATTTAATTATTTTGGCTTTTTTATTTTATTTATTGTGGGGTTATAAATATTTAATATTTAGGCTTAATTTTTTGGTTGGTGAACTTTTATGGTTGGTGAAGGTTACATGTTTTGGATGCCTATAAAAGGCCACTCCTCCTTCACATTTGATATACACACAAGAAACACAATACACTATCAGAATATCACATACCACAATCACCACCACAAACTAATTCTTTCCTTTTCTACTTTTACATATATTCTTTACTTTATATTATTATTATTTTGGGCAATGGTTATGTGACTTGGATACCTATATCTGTTTATGAACGTGCTCATAGCGGATCTTAAGTTTGTGTACAAGGGTATCTTGGAGTCTTGTAGACCATCAGTACCTGCACGTAGGGAGTCTACAAAGGCTTTAGGACAACGTCTTTGACGTGCTTCACCGTACCAAACTCACCTTCTTACCTATTATTTATTTTCCTTTTATTTCCCTATTATTTTGTTTTCTTCAATTTCATTATACCTTCAAAGCTTTTCAATTTGTTTATATGTTATTTATAATATAAATATTTTGTATTTGGCTTTACGGAAGGAGGGAAACTATTATTTTTCACAACAATTCAGACAATGAAAGTAAGATTTTAGAATCCAGGTATAGGTGCTTTTCTTTTGAATCCAGATATAGGTGCTTTTCTTTTGATTCCTGTGATCGAATGGCTTCTTTTTAGCGTTAATGGTGGATGCTATTGGACACAGGCTTGCACTGTAAAACGTTGGAAACCCATTTACCGTAATGGTACACATTGACATTTGACTAGCCACCTCATACGTCTCACCCATGCTCACTCACATGAATTCAACCAGTAAATTTGTCCCCGCAGCATTTTGATTTGACGATGGGACATGTTTGTCTACTCAATACAGCTTCTCTGACGTTCTATATTAATGAAACTTGTTTCCGACCAAAAAACAAATAAAAAATTCCGACTTTCTTGGGTTGTTATAGTAAATATATTGCATGAACATCATTTACATGGTAGATTTATTCAACAGTGGGGTTGAGGAAAGTCGTGAAAAAGCTTAAAACCCACCATTATGATTAATCCAGAATTCGGTTTACAATTTCTTTCACAGAAGTGTACGTACCCACTACGCCAACCAAAGACCCTATCACCAGAATTCCAATAATCATCACCAACTCCAACCCAAATCTCCGAGCAGCAACGTTGATCTTAAGGTAGAACAAGCACGGCAACAAGACCGACACGGCGACGCTCAGAAATGAACCAATAAAGGCCATTACGTAGCTGAAAAATGGAACCATCAATGCCACAAATACAGTGCTGATCACAATTAGTGTTCTAACAAGGATACTAATTACACGACTGTTGCGAATAGGGCGCGCTTCCTCAATGGCAGCAGCAATTGGGGTGATTACAATTGCATACTTAGTGAGGGGATTAATTATAGTGATGTAAATTGCTATTCTTGAGCTAATTTTTCTTGTTGGAAGATTTAGTGTTATTTGAGACTTCAAATGTTGTCCGAACATCAAGTAACCCAAAACAGCCATGGATCCATAGGTGATGGTGCTTGTAATGAAGCAGACAAGTAACACCTGCAAGGAAGGAAATTGTTTATAATATCATGTCAACAAAACAAAAATAAGTAAGAGGCAACGTTTTCAGAATATTCTGACCTTTGAGAATTGGCTTCTATCTTTCATGGAATTGCAGAGTGTGGGAAAAACTGCATGGCCACAATAGCAGAACAGATACAAGCTTATACAAGTAGGCAGGCCTCTCATATTCAGAAGAACATCTCCTTCATGAAACCCGACACCATCTACGGCACCAACCCAAAAAACACAAGCAACCAAAACAGCAGAAGCCAAAACCCCTCCAGCAGAAACATAAGCTAAGAGTCCCAGATTCTTCAACCATGTTGTTGGCAAAATCACAACCGCGGTGAGCAGAACAAAGCACTGTCTGCTTCCAACTTTGATGCCTGCCATGTTGAAACCCATGTTTGGGAACAACTGGTTCAGATTGTCACCTTCTAATATTAGAAACTCGACTGCCACAAAATACAGCTCAAGGTACATGAAAATGGATATGGTGATCCTTCCTTTCTGTCCAAAAGCAACATCTCCGATGTCGGGGTAAGTTTTTATGTGCAGATTTGCATCCATACATCTTTGTAGAAGTAGCCCTGTGTACCAACAGAGGAAGGCCAACAGAAAGAGAAGTATTAAGCTCAGCCACCCTCCTTCAGAAAGTGCAAAAGGAATTGATAGTATGCCAACACCTGAGAGATTAACATGGGAATTATAATTAATTAGACTGATACCATATTAATGTGGTGTGACAGATAGAGCAATTAAAAGAGACAAAATGAACCTGATAATGTATTAAGTCCATTGAAACAGGTTCTGGAAAAGGTGGTGCCTAATTTGCTTGGTTCCAGAGATTGGGGTAGGTGCTGGTTTTGGCTCTCCATTTTCTCTGCTTTCTTTTTTCCTTCTGGGTTGGTTTTGGTTCATACTAATAAGAGGTGTATTGAGATATACAATATATATATAGGGAGGTTCAGTTGAGGGATTCCACAAATAAGTTTATTTGAGGGACACTCTTGTAGGGTCCACTTTATATTGTATTTCACTAATCCAAACCGTCTATTTTGAAGATACTCATTCAAATATTATTTCTACATAAAATCACTTAAATTCAATATCATTTGGCAATCACTTAAATTCAATATCATTTGGCCACTCAATTGAATTACTGAAATTTTAGTACTTTTTTGAAGTATCGTGTTTATTGATTTTGTAGGACACAATTGGACATTGAAAACAGTTTCTGATTTGTCTTATTTTTTTTGCAAGAATAATCTATGAATGTAGACTTAAAAAATAGATGATTTGGATCATTAAAAAAAAAAAACTTGTATGAAACCTTAAAGAGTGTTCCTCAAATAATTTTTTATTTGAAAAATTTATATATATATATATATATATATATATATTATATGTGTGTGTGTGTGTGGGGTCGGGGGGAGGAACAGGTGACCTAAGCATTAACACTAAGAAAATCATTTGTTCCAGGAAATAAATAAAAAAGGCGGAGACGGTGCGGATGAGTAGATAGGCACACACCAACGTCAAATAATAAATGGAAAAGGTCGATTGGGCAGAGCAAGAGCTTGTTTGTAGAATCTTTGAAATATAATTATGTGTGACAATAAAAAGTCTATCATTATTAGCTTTATAATTAGGTTTGTCAAAGGAAATCCACTTACATGTCACAACACAACCATTGCTTTAGAGGAAATTGAAGCTCTCTTGACTTGAGGGTCCATTCTCTTCAAAGGGGAGATGAATAATCTCTCATAATTGTCTTTTGACAACAACAACAACAAACAGAAAGAAGAACATCATAAAATAAATTGTGGTGATTTCACAAGAATCAGACAGAAAATAAATTGATTGTTAATACCGGCGCGTAGTTGATTAGTAACTTATTTTGTATCTAATTATGGAAATTAAGGGGGGATTAACATTTCACTTTACACTCTTCTTGAGCAACATAAAACATATGCAATAATGTCGTCTCTTTTTTGTTGTATTGTATCGTCAAAAACAACACTCGATCCCAAAGAAGCCCACTCCACACTCGTGGTCCTATCTTAATTCACAATCCAACTAAGGAAGGACACCCATTAAAATGACCTATGTCCTTTTCCATACTTTTGTTTAAAGGTAAAATTGTAGCCGGTGGTGGAGTTAGAAGCTAATATAGGGGAGGGGGGCCAGTACTATAAATTCAAGATTATATAAAATTATATTTTAACTAATATTGCAGATGATGCTTAAGAAATAATGGGGTTTTAACTAATTAGGTGGTTATCTTATGTTTTCTATGATCGAATTAATGGCTTGTTTTTAGTGTCAATGGTGCGGATGCTATTGGTTGGGCACACAGGTTTGCACTACAGAAAGCTAGAAACCCATTTACAATGGCACTACCCACTGCAACTGCATGCTTTTTTATGTTTCACATGATCCACATGGACATTTGACTGGCTAGCATTTTATAGAGAGAGTGGAACCATGACAACACGAAGAATGATAAAGTGCGTTCCTTGCTTGCATATAATTGCATTGGAAGCAATAATAGCAGATGGTTTCTGGTTTTGGATAGGCCTGCTGCAATGGCAAACTTTACCAATTCATTCAATCATACTGTTTGTGCAAATATTATTCATACCGGAGAATATTCGCGGATTGATTTCGAGTTTTTATCAAAAATATTTTCAAAAATGTCTGTTTTTATAAAATCTTTCAAATATAGCTAAAAATCCACTTAAAAAAACACAAATGCCCTTGAAATTAAAATCCATGTAAACCTAAAAAGCAAAACTCTACTACACAAAGTTTGGAATTGCACGCATGTCTGTAGCCTTGGTCGAACTACTGCTGAACACGCATGTCTGTAGCCTTGGTAGAACTACAGATGAGTAATATTCTTCTTTTTCTTTATGCATATTTTTTGCTTATTCGTGCGGTTGCTTCTTTATTTTAATTGTTTCTTTGTTTCTTTGGCTTGGTAGGAACAAGAAATTGAAATTCATCAATTTTGGTGTTTTGATGGTGTAGCGTGAGTTCTGGGTTTCTTGCAGAGGGCGAGGGAGGAATATCTTGCTTTCTTTTATGGGAATTTGAAGCAATTCCAACACTCCCTAATTCAACTTACCGATCCGTAATACCAGGCTGCTTTTCTTTCTCTCTAAATAAAGAATTTGTTGATAAGAAATTTATGGGGATAAATTCCTCACTCTCTTGTTAAACTGGCTTTATTTTATTCCACTTTATTCAACCTTAACATAGCATAAATTCCTAACACTTGAAGTTGAAGTTGGTTGTGTCGATGACCGACGCATGTGGAAATTGTTTGCATCCAAGGTATGAAGATCCTCATATTTCATGGTAAAAAAAAATATTTTACAAAACACACATGCTCATTGGATGCTATTCATCGCCATCATCAACATGCAAGTAGTTCTCTTATTGGTCAATGCATAAAATCTAAGTACGAGGGTGTATCACGAGTACATAGACCCCACGACATCATGGAGGATATGCAAAAGGATATGGGTGTGAGTATATTATAAGTTATGTGAAGGCTTGGAGAGCTAGGGAACATGCACTATAGTTGGTTAGGGGATCGCCAGAGGAATCTTATGCAATACTTCCATCATATTGTGCTATGTTAGAAGCCAAAAATCATGGTACGATAACTCATATTGAAACTGACAGTAATAATCATTTTATGTATTTTTTTCATGTCACTTGGACCTTGCATAAAAGAATTTCATACTGTTATCAGGCCAGTAATTGCACTTGATGGAACATTTTTAAAAGGTAAATATCGTGGGACATTGTTTGTTTCCACATGGAAGGACAGAAATAACCAAACATACCATGTTGCATTCGGAGTTGGAGATTCAGAGAATGATGCATCATGGAATTGGTTTTTGACAAAATTACGGGGAACTATTGGGGATCAGACTGATTGGGGGGTACCTAATGACGTACGAGATAGAATTTCCTACCACCAATTACAAGAAAAAGGTACGGCAGGCGCAAGGAAAAGAGAATCCCATCATGCGGAGAAGAACCATCAACTCGTAAGTGTTCAAGATGTGGTTCAATTGGCCATTATCGACAAACTTGCAAGAATCTAATTGCACTTTATCCTACCTTGTAGATAGGGTGTAATATTTTACTATTTAAATTTATGAATTAGAATGAACAATGGATGAATATTTAATTTTATAATTTTCTTAAACTTTCTGATGTAAACTTTTGAAGATGAGGAATAAAGCATTCTGGAAATTGTATCCTTAGTTGATGTTGATAGAAGATAGGAGTTGACTACTTATTAGTCTATTCCATTTTAGTGACACATACTCAACAATATTGTTTATTTTAGCATTACTTTGTGTTTCCCTCTTTTCAGTCGAGGCAGCCGACGGAATGAACTTTTGGTCATTCTTCTTTTAAATGTGAGGAGTGCCACCACGAAGCCACGAATTTAGGCTTGAATGAAATGTGAGTAGATAGATATGTTGTGCTTCTAACTTCTGATCAAATGATTGATCGGCCAAGTAAGGAACCTCCTCTTGGCCTAGATTCTTTCACTTCCCCAGGCTCGATGATGGTTAGGCTTCGTACAAATATTTTTGTGATTTTTAGGGTTTTAAGTAAAAATAATGCAATTAAACTAAATATGCGTATAAACATAAAGACAAGAATTGAAGTGCTATAAAATAAATCAAAGCGATAAATAAAGCAAGAACGAAATAAAAGCAATAAGAACGATAAGAGCAATAAACTAAATTAAACTTGAAATTAAACTTAATAAAAGTGCAATAAAATGAAAGGTAAAGAAATTGAAATAAACTTGAATTTAAATGACAAGAAATATAAATTGAACGAGAATTTAAACTTACACTAGGAAAAATAAAGAACTCGTACACTAAGTGCTTGAAAAGTAAAATCCCAAGTATAGGAAAAGAAAAGTGCGAGACGAAAAATAGGTTTGTATGTCTGATGTTGTGTGTCCGATGTCTTCATTTTGTGAGGTTTATATAGGGCATTCGTCAGCCCATGGGCTGGTCATTGAATGGCCAAATGTCAACCCTTCTAAAAATCTTTCCTTTCGAAGCCATCCTAAATCCATGGGATTGCATTGATTGAAATATTCTGACATGCTTGATTCTTCCTTGCTTTGGAACATCAGAGTCATTATCAAACTCCTTGATTTCTTTCCTTGTAAGGCCTCCGTCACGTGCATATAATCCTCTGAAAATCCTGGGCTCGAATTCATGGCTTGAGCTTGGACCTCCGAGCCTTTGGAATAATATAAGGATGCCCCTTTTGACCTTTGAATTCCTGGAGCTCTAAAGTTATTCCGCCAACAAAAACCTTCATTTAATCTGCATTTTTATTTAGTAATATATGTATATGTATATTAATATGGGTAGAGGCAGCCCAGCCGCAAACACCTATTCAGGACACTCAGCCACAAAAAATCAGCAGCCCCCACCTGCTCCAAATCTCGATCGCACCTCATCCAACTCAAATACCCGGCCACACATTCTTTCAATACACTGGGTAGCAATTTTGTAGATCCCAGCTCTTACAGCCATGCCCACTGTCTCGCAAGCCTTAGATTTTCTGGTTGTGTCCGGTCGTCTATAAGCCCGACTCCCCGACCAACCCGATCGTATTCTCCAAGCATCGAATCCGGTCGCAATCCTTCAACCCGGTCGTGCCCAGCCGTATCTTGCAGCTCTGTGGTTCAAGCCTGGTTGTGCCTCCAACTACCAAACCCAGCCATACCTTCTAGCCACGTTTGAGGTAAGCCCGACCCTTCTTGTTTCCAGCCACACTTGAACAGTCGCTCATCCCGCTATAAAGCTGGGCAACAATCTTCACCAAGCTTGAATGCAACCCTGCCAAATTCAAGTCTCATATCCTTTGAGCTTCCACCACGGCCCGTTGATAGAACCTGCCAATTCCTCGAAACCCGGACAAATCTGTGGAATTCCCGACATCACATCAATGTCGGGCCCACTTCTGAACTAAATCCTCTTTTCTCAAAATTAAGGAAAAAGAGTATGAGACTTTCTGCTGAAATTTCGGCAGAGTTTCCCTTGTAAAATGAGCATTTCCCAAATTTTCAACCTATTAAAAAACACAATTCATATATCCCAACAGCAGCATACACAAGATAATAACATGCAACTTTACGTAATAGGCGTCCGGCCTTTAAATAATTCGAAACAGAACCACCAGCAATGTTCTTAAATCAAATAATACCTTAAACCAAGTAAATAATAAACTCAAACATAATTATGAATGCCAATTGTAATTTACATAATTTAACTTTCCCAAATATCCCTCATGCGAGGTTTTAACCTCCCAACACAATCACCAGTAGTTTAAGGCCTCAACCCAAATTGTACAACAATCCAAAATGGGTTTTATATCGGTTTTGACCAGAACACAATTACACAACCCTCCCTTAACCAAACGAAGTATGAACAATTATTTAATCACACCTCGGTTTCAACCGAGTTTCAGGACCAACGACAAGGTCAGAACCATACTCAATAAAAACAACATAAGTAAGATTTAGTCCCTGGCTGCACCTAGGTACTACTCTAGGCTACCTACATACCCCTCGTGAGGGATCAAGCCACACGTAGTTCTTTCATCAACAGTAACAACTCCGATAATATACAAACTTTCTTTTATCAATTCTTTCCGCACAACCATACCCTATCCAAGGTGTATGTTACCAAACCACACTTCCCAAAACGGGACTCAGACATTCATACCCATGCAGGGTAATCACAAAGCACAACCTCACGGATCTCAATCCGGAAACAAATCCACATATACCTATGTAATATGCGTGTCCATATAATTATATATATATATATAATCACACCCACCTCTCATCATCATCATGTACGAGGGGAAAACAATCCAATTCAAGGATCGTTTGACTAGACCACATGGAGAAGTCCTTAACAACCATGTGACTAGGGATCGAGTCGTCCAACTGGGGGACTAACTCTCAACCAGCACGTACAGCTGAGACCCTCAAGACTAGTACGCTTGTGACAAGTCCTACGCTCGTAGACTACCCAATCAAGGGTCTACGGTAACACCCCGTTAAGGTATGCCCGGGTTCCAACATACCCACATATCCATATCCATGTATTCAGGTATCCATTTGCCTGTTTCCAAGTATCAGTATCCAAGGGAAGGTACATATGAAGATGCACATCATGTACTGGGGGAAAACAATCAAACTAGGGATCGTTTAACTAAACCATATGGAGGAGTCCTCAACAACCATGTGACTAGAGAACGAGCTGTCCAATTGGGGGACGAACTCTTAGCCAACACGTACAGCCGAGACCCTCAAGACTCGTATGCGTGACAAGTCCTACGCGCACAGACTACCCTGTTAAGGGTCAACGAACCCCTGTTCAAGGGCATTTGAGTTCCAACATATCCATAATTTTCTGGCATCCCACAATTCCAGAATCCGTGACCAAGAAAGCCCACACGCCCAAAACACGGCACGTGTGTGTATAGTAACCAGGGAAGGTACGTATGATGGTGGAGTTCGTAACTCTTATAATAATATTTTAAAATGACATTTCCTTCCTTAATTCAATTGTTCCAAACCTCTATACATAGTATAGACAACAAACTCTCAAGCATAAAACCCATATCCGGTGAGGTACCTAAAGTAGTGCTTATAGCACTTTAAAACTGACATTCTAAACTCATTTCTTTCCACAACCTCACAACAACAACCCAAGTACCCCACACATAGCCAAACATAGATAGATATTCCCAAAAAAATACATATACATATTCAAGATACTCAAATATGCCAAAACCAAAATATATCACCAAAACATCCAATTCAACAATTGAGTATATAATATATCTAATAATTTTCATACGATAATATAAAACACTCTCAAAATTCCAACATAGTCAACATAACTCAAATAATGGTCGAGACTCGTTAATAAGGTCGTTCTAGTACTCCTCGAAGAGGGAAGCAACCTCGGAAGACTCACGGTCAACCGAGGGGCCAAACTACCCAAACTTGGTCAACCGGGCCCACGGGCCCACTACCTCCTTTTACGATCCGAAAGTTCCTATAGGTTTCACAAGGTTTAGGATACACGTCCTGTAAGTCTAGTGCAAATCGGACGGTCGGATCGCTCACAATCACACGATCATATGGTTACTACAATCATATCCCTAGGGTTGGCATTTCCGGAGTATTCGAAACTCCGTTTAATGATCCGCCGAATCCCATACAATTCTTGAATTTCCTAGATCAACATACTTGAATTTGGGTTCGATCCAACAATCCGAACCTATCAAATCCGAAAATCGCACACTAGGCGAAATTCGTTCGACACACAAACGATATCCAAATTGGAATCTGAGCACACCTACGCGCTCGTGACAACAAAAGATTGCATCGGGACACAATGCCCCTCTGCTCATGCCCACGCGCCACCACACGTGCGCCGGCAACTTGTGGGTGTCCAAAGCGATAACACTTCACAGGAAAATCTCAAAATCACAGCTCAAGACTCCTACCCTTGGTATAACACCCTATTTGGAGTCTCTTTTGTTCTTGGGCCTACCCCAAAAGAGACCGAAAGTGAACGGAATCGAGATCCCAAAACTGGCTGAAATCCAATTCGAAAATCGAACTACCTAAGCTCAAAATTGATAAAATCCTACCCAACTATCAGTTAGATCATGGAAAATAGGTGAGAAAGCATACCTCACTCGTCGGAATTGGTGGTTGGACGAAGGCGATGAAAATCGAGCTAAAAATCGACCCTTTCTCGGCTTTTTCGGCGGTGGAGTGGCGGTCGATGTCGGGAAGGGCCAAGTCTTGACGCCGGGGCGGGCCATCCTTTTGGCATTGGTCCGTCCGTTCTTTGTGGTTGGTGGCTTGAGTTTCGAAGAGAGAAAGGGCGAAGGCTGTCGTCGGGGAGAGAGAGAGAGAGAGAGAGAGAGAGAGAGAGAGAGAGAGAGAGAGAGAGAGATCAGATTTTATCAAACCCTTTTTGCAATATTTACGATTGTGCCATTGAGGTTATTTGTGAGATACGAGTTTAGGCATCAATTTTCTTCAAAGTCTCGATCTAAAGTAAGATACCAAGTATATCAATAACTGGAACTCAAAATATATTGGAATTTTTTAAGTTTATGTGGGTTTTAATTTTTAAGGGCATTTGTGTCTATTTAGGTGAGTTTTTGGCTATATTTGAAAGAATTTATAAAAACTTGCATTTTTGAAAGTGGGGACTAAATTTTGGCTACTTTTGATAAAAATCATTGATTCCTTCGTCTTTTAAACTTTCTTCTTCTTCTTCTTCCTCTTTCTCATTTCCTATAAAATATATTGGAGTCAATAGACTACACCCGTGGGTCTTGGCCAAAGGCCCTCCGGTGCCTAAATCATGGCCCGCCATGTGTGGTGGTGGCCAGAGCCGTGTGAGAGAGAGGAGAGAGAATGTGGTGTCAGAGAGAGAGAGAGAGAGAAGATTTGCTAGGGTTTTTAGAATTACCTCAAATGTGGTGTGATACCATCTATTTATAGCTTCCTTGCTTGGTTAGGGTTTGAAGAAGAATCCCTATTTAATTAGGATTATTCTTTCCCCAAAATATGTGATAGGATAAATTAAAGAGATTTGTTGGAAATCGGATCCTTGATTTAGGGAGATATTCCTTTCTTAAATCAAAGATAATTCCCTAAGATTTAACTAGGGTAATTAGTTGACCTAAGGAATATTCCTTTTTCCACATGTCACCTTCTTATTGGTTGCTGAAAATATGTGTTCCCACAAATACCCCCTCAGCTTCTGCATTGCGCATATATGGCATGAAGAAGATGTGAAATACTTATTATGCTTTCCCTGAAAGTTGAGCTACTTTTGTGAGTTGGGCTCCTGACTGGAGGAGGCTTTTGATTACTTCTTGGAGTTGGGCTCCTAATTGGAGTAGGTTTTTGATTACTTCTTGACCAAGGATGCCCAACCATTACAAATACAAGGCTCCTATTCACTCCTCTTCATATCACAAACTTGTCTCTTCTACTTTCTTGCTTGTGAGAAAGATCTTGGAGGTGAGAATTGCTTGTCGAGGAGGGAGTTGTCGTGCACACCAAGACAAGTCGAAAAAATATTTCTTATGTCTTTATTTTTTTTGGGCTTCTCAACGAGGATCAGCTGGTCATATTAAGACTAGCCGGGTGGTTGTTGCTAGGGCGGTTGGCGTAGCTAGTGCGATCGGCTGCAGAGGTTGGTGCGATTGGCGATAGATAGTGGCATCGTGGCTGCTTTTTTGGTTTTTCTTTTTATTCAACCACAAATTAAGGTTTTTGACTTGTGAAATTCCTTCTTTTTGCAGTTGTTCAGCCATCATGTCATCTGACAAGGAAAGCCGGTCATCAGGTTCACAAGTGCCCATGTACTTATGGGGTGGTTCTCAGATGTACAAGAGGAGGTTCGTGGTGAACTTGCATTGTGTCACCACCGAGGTTCAATTCCAAAAGTGGTGTGCCAGCTTCACTTTTGCCATATTAGATAACGTGCATGTTAGGCTGGCGGAGCCTTTGACTAATGATGTGGCTCGCGAAGACCCGAACGATCGGGGCAAGAGGATTATCACATTTCGCCCCTTTTAATTTTCATTGGGTTTCAAGTTCCCCATGTCTAAGTTTTCATGAAGGTGTTTCATGCCAGGGATTGCACTCCAAGCGTATGCATTCCAAACGTCTACCTAGTGGTCATCTGCTTTGACAACTTGAATCATTTCTTCAAGCTGGGGTTGACCTTGCAGGTGTTGTTCTACTTCTTGAGGTGAGACCGAGATGGTGGCCACAAGGCCATGATGTGGAGCCGTGGTCACAGCAGTGGAGTACGGCGACTGGTTCGACACCACGCCTTCGTGTTGGCTCGAACCTGTCAAGGATTAAGTCATCACGGCGTTCTTGCTTCTCGTACGTTTGTTTCCAATCATGGATGTTTAGAAGGCTTTGAGTGATGAATGGAAGGAAACAGATTCTTTAGATTTGAGAGCAATGCTTTGAGTATATTTCGAAGCTCTCAATGAAAGCAGCAATTTATTTGTACAAATATTCACACAAGAGAATAGTTTGGAGTTAACATACCACACTCTGGGTGTGTTGGCCAAAAGCCCTCCGATGCCTAAGTCAAGTTAAGTAGATCTTAGGAAGATACAACAAACAACGGAAAGGATGGAGGTTTTCTCTCACGGGGAAAGCCGAGTGGCGTGGAGCTGTGTAGTGGTGGTTGAAGCCGTGTGGGGGGGAGAGAGAGAGAGAGAGAGGAATGAAATTTGCTAGGGTTTTTAGAATTACCTCAAATGTAGTGTGATGCCATCTATTTATAGCCTTGCTTGGCTAGGGTTTGAAGAATAATCCCTATTTAATTAGGATTATTCTTTCCCAAAAATAGATGATAGGATAAATCAAAGAGATTTGCTGGAAATCAGATCCTTAATTTAGGGAGATATTTTTATCTTAAATTAAAGATAATTTTCTAATTAAATAGAATTTAATTAGGGTAATTAGTTGACGTAAATAATATTCCTTTTTTCACGTGTCACCTTCTTATTGATTGTTGAAAATATGTGTTCCCATATATACTATTGGCCAACGGATTTAGCCTAACGAAAAAGGATATTGGCTTGCAGATCGATAATTTCAAGTTCAAATTTCCATAATACTTTTGACAACGTGTGAGAAAACGGTGAGAAAACCCCTCATCCCCTTCCTAACTTTAGGAAGAAAAAAAAAATCAAAATCAATCACACCATCAATCACCACCATGCAAGTTTCGTAAGGCATTGGTATATCTAAATCTTTAATGCTACCATGTGAAGTCATATTCATTGGAACTCAATTATGAGATAATTATTGCAGTCATCTCCTTGTCCACAATATTCCATATATGGTAAATCTCAGGGAAGCCTAACCTCATCTTTTCAGAGCAAGAAAATTGAAAACGTTGGTTGGCCCTCGCTATTGGGTCACCCAAAAGAAGAGGACACATCACAGATTCTAGAGGCATGGCTTAAAGACTTCCGCCTAACTGATTGCTTGGCAAAATTGTGGACATGGTTCAATGGCTCTACTTTGTAGATCAGAATTCAACAAAGGCTCTGCTTTGCATATTCTAAAACTTTTTATAAAGAATTTAAAAGTGAAGTAACAAAGATATCTTTGGTACTTTGATGATGTGACTGCTAAAGATACTCTCATCAGCAAAAAAGGACAAAAAAGAAGTTAAAAAAAAGCTCAAGATTCCTTGTTGATCCGTCAATGTCATGTTACCACAAGCAGTCCAGCTTGCGAAGCAGGGTACGCTTCTGTGTATTTAGTCATGTGTTGCATAAACATCTAGAATTTGGTCCGGCAGAATTTCTATAATCATGATGGTACCTTTCTATTAGGTTACGGTATATATCAAAAACAATGTTGAGTAAAACTTGCCAAAATAAAGTATCGAAAACATTATTATATCATATAAATAAATTATCAAAAGCATTTATAAGATACTACCAAAAAATTTATACCAAAATTTGAAAAAAAAAACTTTCATGCAATGAGAATGTCATTGTGACGATATCTTAATTCAATAACGCACTAAAATATGAAATAGTTAAAATGTGTAACAACGCCTAATTAACTTGAAATACCAATACAGTAACATTCCCAATAAATCTCTCTCTAACACATTAAGGGGAGTATATTCAATTAGGATTATAAAGCGCTAAAAAAGATTTTAAACATCCAGGTGTATTCAATTTGGATTTATACAAACTTTAAAAGAGGTTTTACAAGTCTAGGTATATTCAATTCGAACTTATATGAACTTTTAAAAAGTCCATTCAAATATGGGTGTATTCAATTAGGATTATAAAAAAGTTGAATCAAATCTAGGTGTATTCGAAAGGTCATATATTTGGAAGGATTTCATTAAGTGATAATTTTTTGTAGGTTTTAAGGGGAGAGTTATAAATAACAAAGACCAAAATAAATCCAACCTCCCTTCCCAAGTATTTCATCAAACATTTTTCTTTTGCCCTAGCTTTTCTCTTTGCGAAGACGAACATCTTCCTTCCTCCATTTGTTAAGGTATGCTCCCTATTTTTTATTTGATCAATACCTTGTTGGGTTTTCTTTTTCCATGACTTTTTCTTCATCGTGTTTTTCTTGTTATTAGGTTATAGTTTGGGGTTAGGGTTTATGCTTGTTACTAGGATTTATGCTTGTTACTAGAGTTTATGCTTGTTACTACTTGTTTTTTTACTAGGGTTTATGCTTGTTACTACTTGTTGTTCATTGAATCGCTAGATAGAAAATTGAAATAATTGACAACCTTCCTATAATCGAACAAAAAAACTGAGACAAATATAGATGAACATTAAAAAAACGAAAATCCAAAAATTCAACTTTTAAATGTTGTTTTGGAAGCCTAAACGACCTCAAAAGCCCAAAATCCACCATATAACAGAAAAGCTATAAGTTTGACTCATGGCATCGTTCCCTTTTCAGAAAGGTATCATACACCCCAATCGAAGTTCGGACGTCAAATCTGTAAATTCATACTACGTCCTTTTTTCCATTCTTCACTCCAATTCTTCTTCAATTCATTCAGCCATTTGTTCTACATCATTCATGTTTGTATTCAACATATGTCAAGTTTATTAGGATCTATGGTTGCTGATGTACATTTTTTGTATAGTTTTTTATGCTGTATTTGTAATTGACATGATAAAATTCATAGTTGCACCACTCAAACGAAGTTTGAAAATACACAACAAGTAAACGGAAAAGGGAAGAGCAAACAAGATTATTAGGCTTGGAGCGTGGAAGAGAGTAGAATATTGTTGCTTCTTATTCTTTTCATTTTGAACTGTGCATATGTTCTTCCATTGCAACCAAATACTTTTTGTTTTTGCTTTGGGTAACAAAAACAAATTTGATTGAAAAAATTCAAGTTTCTTTGACAAGGATGGGGATAAAATGAAATATATTGTCTACATAAGTCTGGAAAAAAGCCTATCAAGTTCTATGAAAGCTTGAGAAAGTTTTATTAAAAAATTATACAGAAGTCTTCTGAAAGTCTATCAAGTTCTATACGAATTATAAAGTTTCATCAAGTTATATGAAAGCTGGCACTTAAACAAAATCTTTTTAAACGCTCTAGAATCCTAATTGAATACACCCTCCTAACATTAAGGTGAGTCAACGTCTCCGATGTAGAGTGAGTACATCATGTAGAATGAGTACTGTAGTGTAGAGCAGTGGAGTCGGGCAAGGTCGGATTTTGGGTTCGGTTGTGATTGAGTCCGATTATGGGAATGCTTGTTGTTGATTTGTTGATGTGGCCCAATATGGGCGATTGGGTAACCAATGGGCTTGGCTCGTTTAGCCTGTTCTGAAAATTCGTGGACCGACTTGGCTCACAAGTAACTATCCTCAAAACCCAATTTTTTTCCTTTCATACTTGTTAATTATATTATCTTATTATCTTAATTAGTATCGATTTTTAATATACCTACTTGTTATTTTAATTTGTTTGTACCATATCTAACCCCTAACTCACGTCATAACACGTGGAATGTGAACGACGCTAAAGACCTGCTAGGTGAGCCATGCCGATACTATCAATCGACACACATCACCGATTGATACATGGTCGTCGAAATTAGCAAGTGCTACCGACTGACTCACCGACACCAATCTTCAGCATCTTTTGCCAATCGATGAATTAGCACATCTAGCTGATTCTCGACAGCTAACCTCGGAACTCCTGCTAGATCTTGTCAGAGCACGTGTCAACCGTCGAAAATACTCACACGAGTCCCACATCGAAACTAATTACTAAAAGCATCACCAATGCTCTCTATAAATAGAGCCTCTTAGCCCAGCCAAGAGGTAGTTTACTTGACTTGTGCTTTCACACTGTCAAAAGAATTGCTCTTAGTCGCTAACTTTGGCATCGTAGGGTCTTCGGTCGGCACCACACCGGTGTCCCAGACCTCACCAGCCGTTTCTTTCTCCAAGGCGAATCCAGCACTATACCTTAAGAAAGGACGTTACGGACCAAAGGCTCCTCGGGTCCAAACCCCCACTCCACCTGTAAGTTAGCTCTACTTCTATATGTTTAGTTTTAGTGCGAACAGATTGGAGCCGTCTGTGGGAATTCCGACTGACAACCAGCCTATATCTCCATTTCCACTTTATTATGAACCCATCTTCGCCTCTTGCGACCGATGGCCCTATCCTCGGCCTCGCCAGCAGAGCAAGCCGCGGCATATCCTAAGTGGAAACGCGTCGGTCGACAAAACACCGTGGAGGTTAGGATGGCAGCCCTGCAACAGCGAAATGGCAAAATGCAGGAACACAACAACATTCTTTCCTCCAAACTGGACGACACCTGAAATAGCTTCACAAACAACAATCACACTCGGCCCAACCGCAAGACGGTTTGGAACGGACCATGCAGCCGGCATGAGCAATCGCTCAAAAGCGCATCTGAAGCCCGAGTTGGGAGAAAGGAAAGAAACCAACCGTGGCGGGCTATCCGTTTCCGAAGGTTGTTCGTGCCCTCCGTAAGAACGCCACTAGGAATACCAAGTCTACTCGATCGAGACAGACTCAAAGATCGGCATAGGGATGGCGGACTTCCCCGATTTCGGTCCGCGAAACTCGACGATCGGCACTTGGACGTACTTGGACCGAAATCTCTTATTCGCCAAGATACGACGCGATCGGTCTAGAAGAAATAGACAAATAGGACTACGCTCGACTTCCGGAACACGATCTCGTATCGATCGACAACATCGGGATCATCCAGGAGAGAACACCAAGGCTACCGATCAGCCAGGGAGGACGATCGGCGAAATGAGGTAACGTCGAAACCGACCGAACGGCGGGCATGAAACACAAGGACACGATGTCCGCCTTTCAACCGCCCCGGACATCGAAACCATCTGTAACGACCTCCTCCGGCCGATCCACCATTCGCCTCCTCCTTTAAAAAGTCAATCGGATCGAGGAAGAAGAACCGGACTTCGGACACCGACCTAGGGAAAGGTACAACCAAGACCGTTCACCATCCGTGAAAAAGAGGTCCAGGCACTCTGAATATCATTCTAAATGGGAGTGGAAGATCCCGTGACACATATCCATACCTTCCAATCGACCCTGGGTTGCAAAGGGCTCACCGATGAATGCCAGTGCCTACTATTTCCATCCACATTAGCCGGAGCGGCACTAAATTGGTTATATAGGCTGGAGCCAGGTATGATAGACTCTTTCGATCAATTAAAACAAACTTTCCTCAATCATTTTATGATACAGACCGATCGCCTTTACTCTGTCCACGACCTTTACACCATTCAAAGGAGATGATGAGCCTTCGGGAGTATGCGCCAGATTCACCATGAATACTCGATGTCCGAATCGACGATCGAGCGACCTTCGACGCTTTCAAAAGTGGCCTCCATTCATCACAGTTCTGCTACGTGGTCCATAGTAACAACTAGACGACATACAGTGAACTCATGAAATAGGCAACAATCCATGCCAAAGACGAGCATTTCAATTCCAAGCGAGAACCTTCGCGCCCTCTTGCCCATCGGCACCTATCGATTGGCCAAAGGATCAAACCCACAACCGCTTCCCATCTGCCCAAACAAACCAATCTGTCCCTTTCCAAACTACACCACCAATGTCAACCCCTTTACGGGAGGAAAAGGAGAGACAGATTCCAGGGTTAGCAAAATGGGGACAAACGTGGCAAAAACTCCGAAGGCCAAATTAACTTCGGGGACGCGAAGAATTGACAACATGGGGTATTCACCCTGCTCAACACCACATACGAGCACATTCTCATAAATGAAAACTAGATAATACCAAAACCAAATAGCATGAAACTTCCTCGGCCGAGTGACGAAGATACTGGAGTATTATGCTTATACCACCAATAAAATAGCCATGATACCGAATCATGCATCGCCCTCCGCAAAATTGTTGAACGGCTGATCTATGAAGGCAAGCTAGACAAGTATCTAAGTACGCATCCGGGCCCCGAAAAATCGAGCACTTCGTATGGAAAAGCATCATCTGCCAATTCGGTCTCCCGAACGCAATCATCACGGACAACGACAAGCAATTCGATCGCTCCTGCTTTCCGGCATCTATGCTCCCGATTCAATATCAACGTCTTTTTGCATCTCCGGCACATTCGCAATACAATGGGCAGATGGAGGTCATCAACAAGATCCTCAAGAAGACGTTGAAGAAGAAACTCAGAGCTGCCAAAGGAGCATGGTGAAATACTGCCAGAGGCACTATGGGCCATCAACACATCATACTAAAGGTCAACCAGTGAGACATCATTCTCCCTTGCCTTCGGAATCGAAGATGTCATACCAGTAGAGATCAACGCTCCAACTTGCCGAGCAGCATCCTACAATCCACACATAATGAGTCCCAACTCGCTCGGAACTTAGACCTCATTAACAAACAATGATCGCAAGCTCAGCTTCGGAATGCCGCATATAAGCAACGAACCTCTAGATATTACGAATCGCGCATCAAACGCCGATCTTTCAGAATGGGAGACTGATGCAAAGTCTCTCACGTAACGAGGAGCCCTGCAGAGGGCACCTTGGCCCTTCTTGGGAAGGCCCCTACGAGGTCATCGAGGTCTGCCGACCGAGTACCTACCGATTACGTGGATCCGATGGTTAGACCCTTGGAATGTTGAATATTTAAAATTTTATTACAAGTGACTGAACCTTTAGCCACTCCACTTTTGTAACTTTATTGTCTGTTTACCTACTTTATGCAATCAATTACGCCTTAAAACAAAAAAAAACACTACATTATCGAACATGTACTACCTACAGCATACAAACATGCATCCGAATACAGGAACATACAGGCTGATTAAAGGCAAACTTAACACATAAAAAGCCACCAAAATGGCTATATTGTTTTACAAAAAGCCAAACGGCATGATCTCCAAAATGTACATATGAATGGCTACAACTATTGATCGGGGGGGTTGGCAATATCAGCATCGGCAGCAGGGGGCGTGGGCACGGTTTCATCCTCCTCGCGCTGAGTCGATCTCACTCGAGGAATCGGCGTCGGCATCTTCACCCTTGTAGGCCTCCATCATCTCCTCGGTGACCCCTTCGAGCAACGGAGGAGGATCCCAAAGGAAGTTCAGTTCAACTTTTTATCAGATTATAGCGCTTGAACCGGTATACAAGGTCATCGCGGTCCATGACTTCCTTGTCCAGTAAGACAATGAACTCTTCCGAGGATCGGTAGGCAGCCATGGCCTCTTTCTTGGCCACCTCCACCTCCAAGGTAACCGATCGAACGGCCACATCCTTCGCCTCTTCCGCGACCTTAGCCTCCTCGGCCCCATCAAAGCTTTCGGCTTCAGCCCACTGGGCGACAACTCTACAATCTTTGTCGCGTTCTCCTCGGCAAGACGATCGGCATCTTGATTGGCTTTGCCAGCCTTTACGTTTTTTGCTCGGCTGTCCTCAAACCTCTCCCAATACTAATCGGTAGCGTTTAGGGCCCGTTTCATGCAGAGCCACATCTCCATGTAAGCCTGCCAAAACAGTGATATGTCAGCATATTGATTTCAGAAAGCAGTTCAAAGCTACAAATGTACAACGCACACTTACCGCACCTGAAGTCGAAGGCTCGGCCGGCTGTCGCGCACCGTCCTTTGCCGGCAGCTTGCTCCAGCTCTGTCATCTCCATCTGCTCACTTGCAATGACAACATTCACGAACGGCATGACCTTCCGAGGGCATGCCACATTCACCGGCATGGCGTCCTCGGCCTCGTCACCGTGAATCGAATAGCTACCTCCTCGTTCGGCCCTCGGTCGCCGGTAGAGGGATCACATTGAGGGCACCCATGATCTGCTCTTCCCGGTCACTTGGAGGTGGGCCTAGCGAATGGCCTCGGCCTCGGCCGCCTTCTTCTTCCACCGACGATCGGCTCTTTGTCACCTCCGCAACCGAAGTTCACTCGGCCTAACGCAGTGGTTTCATCCTCGACCTCGAAGGGCCATCTTTGTTCTTCCGAGGCACCCGATACTCCAGCCTCCTCCTCCTCGCGTACAGTCATCGCTCTTCCCCCTGCCACTGTAAAAGTAAAATGACACAAAGTCAATTAAGGGACAACAGGAAGAAACAGAACCGTACTAGACATGTCGAACGACATCACTTACTTTTCCTCTTCTCTTTCTTTTCCTCCTCCTCTTTCCTTCGGCCGTACTCAAGCTCGCTAATCAGACCCGCCTTGAAAAGATTCTTGTAATCTATTAGGGTCTTGAAGAAACGATCTTCTTCAGCAATTTTAGACCGAACGCGCTCAATTACTTCAACTTCCCTCTTTGTTGTGATTGACCGTTTCAAGGACACTACAATACGAAAATACACGACCCAAGTTAGCTTCGGCAGGTAAACAAAAAAACAAACAAACAAAAAAACTACTAATTTGCCAATGGCATCCTGTAAGCCTACCGACTATTTGAAAGGTGTGGGGATGTGCCTCTCCACAATCACCCGGTGCCGATTCCCAAGCTCAAAACGAACACCGACACCGCTAGGTCTTCGAGAGCTTGGCACCCGACCACGAAGTGCCCTCATGACCTTTGAAGGCAATTGCACCCACCCTTGATCGACACTCTTCGCCGTTCACGCTATAGAGGTGGGCAAATTGCTCGTAGCTTGGCTCTCCCTCTTGGGCTATGCCGAAGCCGTGATTGTTCCAAGCAGTGTCAATCCAGAAGTTCGGATTAAACTTTCCCGGAGCATATCCGATTTGAGCTAGGATCTTATGCATTGAATGCCTCAACGGCAGCCGAAGCCTATGTTTGAAGGTATCAGTGAAGAAGATCACCTCACCATCCGGATTGCTCAAAGACTCCAACGGCCTGGGGATCCGCATCACCACCGAATCTGGGATGTGGAACTCCGCCTAATTTTCACCAATTCAGCTTCATTCAAAGCGTTCGACTCTAAGAAGTCTACGCTGAACACAAGGCCCTTTGGCTTCGCCATCGACACCCTTTGTCGGCCGGTAACCACAGACGCCCTCGGGATCGGCAGCGACATAAAAGTAGAGCTAACTTACAAGTGGAGTTGGGGTTTGGACCCAAAGAGCCTTCAATCCGTAGCGTCCTTTCTTAAGACGTAATCTTTGGATTCGGCTTGAAGAAAGAAATGGCGGTGAGGTGGGACACTGGTGTGGTGCCGACCAAGACCCTCTGATGCCAAAGTTAGTGACTAAGAGCAATTCTTTTGATGTGAAAGCACAAGTCAAGTAAACTATCTTACCTTTTGGCTAGGCCAAGGAGCTCTATTTATAGAGAGCATTTGTGATGCTTTTAGTACTTAGTTTTGATGTGGGACTCGTGGGAGTGTCTTCGACGAGTCGACATGTGCTCGGCGAGGTTCTAGCGGGAGTTCCGAGGTTATCTGTCGAATCGGCTATATGTGCCGATTCGTCGATCGGCAAAAGATGCTGAAGATTGGTGTCGGTGAGTTGGTCAGTAGCACTTGCTAATTTCGACGACCGTGTATCAATCGGTGATGTGTGCCAATTGATAGTATCGGCATGGCTCACCAAGCAGGTCTTTAGCGTCGTTCACATTTCACGTGTTATGACGTGAGTGAGGGATCATATATAGTACAAACACCTTTCATCCAAGATACAAAATTTTTTTAATGAAAAAACTTAAGCTTCTCATATCTACATCAATGGCTTTAATATTGAACTAGATATGGCAGAGGGAAGAGAGAGAGTAGAAGATAAGATAAGATAAGATTAGAACAGAAGGTTGAGGAGGCGTGCTCTCTTGCAATGGGCTTCGAAACCCATGTTTAATGATGGGTTATGAAGCCTATGATTTTATAGACTAATGTCCAAGATCCATATTCAATTTATTATACAATTAAAGTCTACCAAACAACATACTGGATTCATGTCCGTTTTAATTGAATGTATCAAGTCCAGTTTTGCGATCAAACATTGCCTAAATTCTTTGATGTTAATATTTTATTTTTTTCTAAAAAATAAAAAATAAAAAATTTAAGAAAACGGTCCAAACCGGGAAACCGTAAGCGTCGACGAGAAGGACAACTGGACAACTGAACCGAACCGGGAATGGTCGGAGAGCTTACGAGTAGAGGAAGCCATAAGCGTTAGGAGGACGCAACGACGTAAACGTTAAAAAGGTCGTTCGTTTCTCTGACCAACAACATCCAGAGACCAGAGACACGGAGAGAGGGCGAGAGTTTGATCATTGCCCTCTCCGTCTCCGATCCAAATCTCATTTTCTTTTCTTCTTCACATTTTTTGCATTTGCAATTTTACATTTCCATATAAAAAAAACCTAACAAACGACGACATTGTTATTATCAATTATCTGCAAAATTCATATGATTCTATTTCTCTTCTTGCGGCACCGATTTTTTCATGCGACGGTTGAATACCCGTAAAGGGGTCAATTCGAAGCCGACCGACGACCACGACAGCAACAATATGGACCCGGTTAAGCTCCAAGTCCGACCCAGCACCCGATCCAATCTCTTCTCTCGCAACCCCAAGCACAACAACAGATCAAGCTTCTTAATTATCGCTTCACTGACGATCGCACTAGCTTTCACACTCTGTTATCTTCTCGTTTCCGCGAGAAATTCGAGGAGTTTTGGGAAGAAACGGTACGGGATTGTGATCGACGGGGGGAGTACGGGTACCCGAATCCACGTGTTCGGGTACGGAGTCGACGGCGGCGACACTGCCGTCTTCGATTTCGGCACGGACGGGTTGTCGTCGATGCGGGTTAACCCGGGGCTCTCGGCGTATGCGGAGGATCCGGAATCGGCGGGTGGGTCGTTGCGGGAGCTTGTGGAGTTTGGGAAGGGTAGGGTTCCCAAAGAGCAATGGGAGAACACGGAGATAAGGCTTATGGCCACGGCGGGGCTCCGACTGCTTGATTTGGATGTCCAGAACCGGATTCTGGACTCTTGTAGAAAGGTGCTTCGGGGTTCTGGGTTTAAGTTTCAGAACGAGTGGGCTTCGGTGATTACAGGTACTGTTATTTGTGAATTGTGTTGTGGTTTTTGCATCTATTGCGAATCGCAATACGATTGAAGTGATTTGAATGAGTTTTTTTAATCTAATTTTAGTGGCATTGTATGAAAAGAGCCAATTTCGAATGCTAGAAAAGATTATTAACAATAATGTGCATAGTTGATATCAGCCAACCCATAAATTTTTTGTATTTGATTGTTTGTTAACTTCAAATGTGGAGTTCATGTTTTATGAGCAGCTCTCTGAAATTATGGTTGATGTAGGCTCTGATGAAGGACTATATGCTTGGGTTGTTGCAAACCATGCCCTTGGCACTCTTGGTGGCAATCCTTTGCAGACAACTGGGATTATTGAACTTGGTGGAGCTTCTGCTCAGGTGTGATTGCATGAATACTTTCCTATGGTATTCGTTTGAAATTTTGGATTTCTGACCCCAAAATTATGGTCTGAGCCAATACACAGGTTCATCACAATTGCAAGTCACAAAAAATATCATGCCTCGCGAATGTGCTTTTTATTGGGAAATATGATTAGCTATTTGTGTGCGAACAAGTACCAAAAACATATTGGAGAAAAGAGTTGGAACAGCTGGGGATATGATAATTTTTGGTCCAATTTTATTTCAGGTGACATTTGTTTCAAGTGAGCCAGTGCCTTATGAGTTCTCACGTGTTGTTAAATATGGAAATGTCACTTACAATCTCTACAGTCACAGCCTTCTTCATTACGGCCAGGTTTGTTCGGCTTTGTTAATGCTGTTCATTTGCAGATATCAACTTCTCCAAGTTTTCCAGACAAATGGAAGCTTGGAAGTTTAATTTTCATTAAGGTGCTACTTTATGGTTTGAAGTTCAAAAGTAATTTGATAATGCAGAATGTTGCATATGATTTGTTGAAAGAAGCAATTGTTTCAGGAGACTTCAACTCAGGTAAAAATTTAAGCTTTGCTTTCTGCTCTGATTTTTTGTATGCCTTGAACCTAAAGTTGTTTGACTGTGTTATGCTGAATTCCAATTTTTTCTTGTGAGTCTGGCATCCATGAACTTCATATCCCTTTAGAAGCATAAGTTATAATGTGGTTATCTGTATGATGATGTTATTAGCAATATGGCTTGATTGGACTGATCACCAGGATGTAGCATATTTTTGTGGTTCTTACTCCCCTTTCACACAGTTATATTGAAACAATTTTGGTGGCCAATGGAATAGTTTGTTGGAATTGATTGTTTCAATCTGATTTGTTTGTTCTTGACCCAAAAAAAAAAATCTGATTTGGTTGTTGATTCCTTGATCTAATGCATATTGGCAATAGTTCTGAAAGCCTCACAGTTAGAACATGATATTTGACTGGATTTCTACTATATTTTAACGTTAATGCAGATGCTGAATCACTTCAGAAAAGAATGTCAATAGATCCTTGCACTCCTAAAGGATATTCATATAAGATGCAGTCTTCAAAGCTTTCTCCAAGTTCTTCGGTTGAGAAGCATAGACATTTATCTACTCTTCAATCAAGGGGTAACTTCTCTGAATGCAGATCCGCTGCAATAATGATGCTGCAAAAAGGAAAAGGTTGTAGATATTCTTCTTCAATCTTCACTGTATTGTTACATTTGTGCATCACAGATTTTATTTTTACTTTCTTTTGACAATGATTATCTCTTTACCTGGGATCAGAGAAATGTTCCTATCAACACTGCAGGATTGGATCAAATTTCATACCTAAGCTTCAGGGAAAATTTTTGGCTACAGAAAATTTCTTCCATACATCCAAGGTTTTGTCTTCTCAATGCTCTAATCATCAGTTTCTTTCTTATTAATGGTTTTGTCATATTTTTTTAATGTCATGGGTGAAGTAACAAGGATACTCTTTTTATTTCTTTTTTAAATTTCTGTAACGAACATATACAGTAGAATTATTACTTAGATGCATTTAATTGTGTGTTTCTTACACCCTTTTTTCTTTCCTTTTCTTTTTCTACTGCTTTCCTAGTTCTTTGGTTTGGCTTCAAAAGCTTTTCTTTCTGACCTGATGATGGCTGGACAACAATTCTGTGGAGAGGATTGGTCGAAGTTAAAGAAGAGACACCATCGACTCGATGAAGAAGCTTTGCTTCACTATTGTTTCTCTTCAGCATATACTGTGGCCCTACTTCATGATAGTCTTGGGATTGCCATGGACGATGAAAGGTAATACTCGTTCTACTTCAGACTTGTATGTCACATACATAACATTTGAACTTGCACACGTGTATGTGTTCTTATCAATTGTCACTACTCTTGTGACCAGGATCAGGGTTGCAAATCAGGTGGGAAGTATTCCACTCGATTGGGCTCTGGGAGCTTTCATCTTGCAAAGCAAATCTGACTTGGATGTAGGGCACTCTGATTGGATTAGCACCGTAATTAGTGATGGCTCTCCCACTCTACTATCATTAATTTTCATCTTTGCAATATTGATGTTTACAGTGTGGTCTCTGTCAAAGTGGAGGAAGCCCCAGTTGAAGACAATTTATGACCTGGAGAAAGGGCGGTATATAGTTACTCGTGTTAGTAGATGAGATGTTGATAGCTTCTAGAGGAAGAATGTACACTTGTTATGTTAGATCCGGAGGAAAGAGTAGAGCAACATGCTAAACCAGATTCACTTGAGCAGGCCTCGGTTTATTGCCCAAGGCCATCCTCATAAGGTTACCGACCAGAAGCGATATTGTATGGTGTGGGTATCAGCACAGAATTTAGTGGTAACATTTTTTATGCCGGCAATGCTAGGCTTAGATACCCATTTTGTACTTGGGAGGGAACCCAATACCTCCAATTAATTATACCACATGCTCTCTCATTACCCACAAATCCGAATAGGAAGTTAGGATAAAAATTGGGGAAGGCTTGTTGTGAGGAGATTTAGAATGTTGTATCATTGTATGATAATGTTTTAATACACGTGCTTTCTTCATAATTGTTATTTGTTCTTATTACTGAAGCGAGAGCTTATTTCATCACATCAGTCTTAAGGTTTCCAATTTCCATGGGCCTCATGTTTTTCGCTTTTCTGGCTTGGAGTCGAGTAATGTAGGAATTGCGGGTTTCTAATTTCTCATACCAAAAGAACAAACAAATTGGGTTGGAGCTAGACTCTGCTCTACGTGTCAAACTTCCAGTGATTAACGTTTCATAAAATATTGCAACTTATTTCGAGCCAATATTTGCTTCAACGCCATAAAAAATGAACGTACTGAAAGAGGCTTGTAGCTGTGCCTTTACCCCTGTATTTGGGGTTCTGTGTGAGGACATCCATCTAATTTGTTTCTTGGGTCAGAGGGCAGAGAAGTTGTAATTTCTTTCTTGGGTCAAAAACTATTAAAAAAGAAAAGGGCTACTTCCCTGAAAGTCCAATGCAATGCAAGCAACCAATCCAATCTTCCCGTTTTGCATAGATAAATGTACACGTCTAGACTTGGTAGCTATTTTTCTTGTTTAAATTTCTAAGAATGTTCTAGACTTGTAATTTTGTTTGATATGGTGAACCAAACCTCATAAAATATATCTAGCAAAAACAAAAAAAACCTCATAAAATATAAATACGCGTTATTCAGTTCTACTAGCAAAATCATCACTTTCAACGTTTTAAAGAAATGTCTTCTAAGCTGTATTATTAGTAAGTATGACAAACAGAAGAACATTTAGAAGCAATTAATATAATGATAGCCATTCATTTGAATACTCTTACCATTTTTAATTTTTGGTGTGGAGAAATTATTGGTCTTACTTACCACTTTGATCTGTGCATTATCCTACGAAATTAATTCAAACGGATTCAATTATACATCATAAATTTTTTGAAATAATTAAATAACGAGTTGAAGACCATATATGTAGAGATACTCGCTTAATTCCCGAATACTTTGTCCGATTTTTGTACTAGTTGCTTATCCTCTCCTATTAATAAAACTCTTTCGCTCCTCTCTCAAAAAACCCTAGCTTTACTAGTACATTAGACCTCCAATTTTGAATAATTAAATCAAAGTTGGTAAAATTAAAAGTGGCCATGGAGCTACGTAGACTTGAGGGTCGGTTCAAAAGTTGGGCTGACCAGTTCATTAATGAATTTCCAAACCTAATTGCATTGTTACATTCCCATACTACACGTTCATCTCCGAACTCCCCTATTTGTTAAATAAATGTCATTAGACACCAACTTTATTTTCATTCTAAATTCATTTTAAACTTTGTTAAATAACATAATAAATAAAAAATTATCATGTTATTAGTGTCGAAAAATTAACTTTATAAGTTGATGTCTCCGGCATTATTGTTTTCGCATTAAGCTAACAACAGTGATGATTAGGTGAGGTGATTAGCAGTTTAATGACGATGATGGAGGACTTTCCATTTATCTAAATTAAGTGGTTTATATTGTTTTGTCGTGTATAGCGGAACCGGTCGTTTTACGCGGCAAAGGAAAATTGGACCGACGAAAATACCCCTGAAGTCGTTTCGGTGAAGTCGAGGAAAAGATACCCAGCACTATATATAGCAAATTCGGAAATGGGCAGAGAAACGTAGCTTGGTATTTTGGGCAAATCCAAAAATACGAAAACAGACCCAATTAGAAAATTAACGAAATTCTCTCTCTCTTCCCCGATTATCTAAACGCGCTTCCAATTTTCTTGTCCAATTCGGAGGTAAGATATCCCCCAATTTATCTTCTCTCGGAAACCTGACGATCCGCTGTGTCAATCCAGCGCGATCCTGGGTTTCTAGGGTTAAATTTTACTCACAAAAAAAAAAAAAAAAGACTTCTTATTTGGAAGTTTAAATTCAATGAAATTGGTTGTTAATTAGTGTTGGGTCCATTCGATTAGGTCGTTTTCTGTGTGATCAGCGCATACAATCGACAATGAGTGACCACCTCGTGTTGTACGTTGACCGTCTCCTCAGGCCCATGGCCGCACAGCAGCCGTCGGAGCCTCCTGAGGTCATTTCTGGGCCGGAGCCGGCTGGACCCGATCCTGTCCCGGACACTGCCGACCCGTCTTCTAGTTCGTCAGCCGAGGGCGCGGAGGAGGAGGAGCCACTGATTCAGACGGCGGAGTGTCGTATTTGCCAGGATGAGGATAGCATTAGCAATTTGGAATCTCCTTGTGCCTGTTGTGGCAGCCTCAAGGTATATATTTAATATCATATGATATAAAGGCTCAGTCTTTGACTTTGTATGTAATGCTGAATTGCTGTCATTAGAATTGTTGGGGATTTGAATTGATTTGGGGGATTATAGGAAATGTTTTCTTATTTGCAAATGACCCTTAACTTTGGTGACAGACAGTGGATAATGAAATTTTTTCCTGAACATATTAACCAACCAGAGATGTCGGTGAAAAGCGTCAGAATTTTTGCATCCATAGAGGCATTTCCCGGATTCTGTTTTGTTTTTTATTTCTTTGTTTAAGAGCTATTTATATTTGTGGAATCCATTAGTCAATAGAACTTTGCGTCATACATTTTCTATTAAAACAACCGTTGTTGTCTCCTTGTTCGCACTTCTTTGATCATTGATATAATTGACAGAGTTGTTGGATCCATTTGCAAGATATTTTTGGTGAATGATGATTTGTATAGCAAATATTGCTTCCATGAGCTAGTGTCTAGCAGTCATCTTGTCTCTGTCCCTGTCTTTTTTTTTCTTTTTATGTCTTGTTTTTCTGATCTCATTATGCGTGGTGAAATTTGTTTCAGTATGCTCATAGAAAGTGCGTTCAGCATTGGTGCAATGAGAAAGGAGATATAACTTGTGAAATTTGTCATCAGGTATGCTGCTTGAAATTTTCTCTATCTATTTTTGGTGCTCTAATCTTATGCTGCACATAAGCTTGTAAAATTTAATTTTTCGACTTTCTTGGCTATTTGAATTTTCCTTTTCCGAAAAGAGAAGTCTTAATTTCGTCTTACAATCCTTGGCCTCTCCATGTCATGAGGAATTAAAAACTAGTAGTGAGTGGATTCCAGTTACATCTGTATTTATGTGTGGTAAGGCTGGGGGATGAACCTTGACTTTTGATAAATGATGTGATACGATGGGGTTGTCTTTTCTAAGAAAATTATTTTTGAATCGGTGAATTGAAGCCATTTTCATAAACACGTGTACATTCAATTCTAGATCTCTCATTTGCATGATGCTTTTACTGCATCGTTAACACTATGTAGATCTCCTTCATAATTTGGAAAAGTATGTCATCTTCTGTTTTTTGTAAGCACTTTTGGATAAGATCAGATGTCAAAGTTGTTTGGAATCATTATTGCTGCATCGTATTTATTTTGAAAATTTTGAAATACTTTCCTTTCAAGTGATATAATTGCATTATGTCCTAATTGATGGTCTTTTGCATTATGTACAGACTTACCAACCTGGCTATACTGCACCTCCTCGTCCGCCATCTGATGAAACTACTATTGAAATTGGGTGAGTCAAATTTTCTTATGTTTCATCACAAGTGTTTTTAACTTCTTTTGATTATTTTGGTAACAGTGCTAGTTAACTTAATACTTCTGTCATGTTTATGATTAAAACTGCATGAAAGACGATATGGATGGCTTATGATTATCTTTGGGCTATGGATGTTTCCTGCAGTGGAGGCTGGACCCTTTCTGGCACTCCTTTGAGTTTGGACGATCCACGCATCCTGTCAATTGCAGAGGCAGAACGTCAGTATCTGGATACTGAATATGATGAATATTCTGCTTCAAGCAGTAATGGAGCTCCATTCTTCCGTTCAGCAGCCTTAATTGTAAGCCCATAAACTTTCAATCCTACTGAGAAGAAATTAACTCCTTTCTCATATTCTTATTCCTTATGTATGAGGTAAATCAGGTTTGATTTTAATTTTAATCCTCTGCATTTGGCAGTTAATGGCCCTTCTGATCTTGCGGCATGCACTGAGAGTCACAGATTCTGACAATGGGGATGACACGTCTGCTATTTTCTCTGTAAGTGGATTTGAACTTACTTTTTCTATCAACTCGCCAGTCTGGTGCTTCATTATCCCTTGAATTGATGTCATTTTACGGTTCAGTGAAGCTGATAAACTGGTTGTTACTCTGCAGCTTTTCTTGCTTCGAGCGGCTGGATTTCTTTTGCCCTGCTATATTATGGCTTGGGCCATCAGTATCTTGCAGCGTCGACAGCAAAGACAGGTTAATATTACCTTCAATTCTACTTTCAAATGTTAAGTCTTATACATGGTGATTCTTTCTTTTTTCTTTTCCTATTCTGCTCTTTCATGTTGTTTTCTGATCTTGCTACATAATAATCACTTTGTACATGGTATATTCCATAATAATGCTATAAAGATAGAATCTAAGACTTCGAAACTGTAACATGATGCATTGAATTTGGGCTTATTTTTAATTGCTCCTTAATGTTCTTATTGTAATATGGTAAAACAGGAGGCTGCAGCATTGGCAGCAACACAAGTCGCTTTTGTTCTTCAGTCTGGACAACATATGGGTCTACAATTTGCAGTAGGATCAGGACCTAATGGGAGTCCACAACCTGAAACTGCCTAACATGAAGCCAACAAAACGCCAGAGAGTTTTACGTGACATGGTGAGGCCATTCAGCGGAAAATGGTGAAAAATAAATGAAAATGTTTCTTTTGTCCGAAAATATGAAGGAACAAAAAATTGCAAAACATAAGAGAACAGAAAAGGCTACAGCAGTGTGGAATTCTGTCTAATGGCTTGTTGAAAAGGCCATGGCAGTCTTGGTTACCTCCATCTTTGGTTGTCTTGTATTTCATGTATGTTTGTAAATTAATTCCATTCAACCAGAGAAAAAAGGAAATATTGATTTTTGGTTCTCCATCTTCTTGGGTAGTTCAAAGCAGCTGGTTGTTATCTGGAAAGGGCATGTCTGTATTATTCAACTTGAATATCTTTCCTTAGTTGAATTCTTTTTCTTTTGGATTTTTATCACAAAACGTCCTTCAGGTTCATGAAACTTTCAGATTCATTTTTTTTTTTTTTTGTAATTGTTATTTGTGTGCTCACAAATAGTCTCTACTGTGAGTTTCCGTTAAAAACTCTGTTAGTTTGCTGATGTTAGTTTGCTGATGTGGCACTTATGTGGAGCCTGCATATCCAATTATATAATGTCAAGTGAATTTAAATAAAATACATTAAAAATTAAAATTTAAAAACCACTTACAAGTCTCCCGTTGTCCAAAAAAAGAGTGTCATTCCTCTTATCTTCCTCCCTCACCCGATATCAACCCAGCCCTACCTCGACCCCACACCAGCACACCAACCTCTCTCTCTCTCACTCCCTCTCTCTCGCCCCGACTGTAACCATCCCACCCCAGCCCGCAAGGGAGGCCCTGAGCACGTGGGCAAGGAAACCGCCTTAGCCTTTAAATTGGGAGGGCCCCTAATTTGTATAAACATATATATTTCTTTGAAAAATTGTACTATATTAATATTATGTAAGGCCCAAGTATTATAATAATAAAAAATCCAATTATTTACTCTAAACCCTATATATATGTCAAGCAGCACTCAGCAGCATCAAAAAGCAAGCCCTGCTTGTGTTGTGCAAGCCCATCTTGTGGTAAATAAATTCCTCCTTTCTCGGAAGTACATTAACCTAGCTCTCTTCATATTGTATCCAATTCGATGGTGGTGCATGCGTATGCGTGGTGTTTTCCAAGTGTAACAACTTAAATTATCAAGTTTTTTGAGTTCCGTAGATAAGTTAGAGTTAAAAGTGTTAAGTGAATGTCTTTAAAAAATTTAAAAGGGTTAAAATTTTAAACGATTTTTTAAAATATTTAAATCCAATATTGTTGGATATGTGGGCTCCACATAAGTGTCACGTCAACGAACTAACAGAGTTTTTAACGAAAACTCACGGCAATGACTATTTGTGAGCACGCTTACTAACCTTAAGGATCACGAATGACATAAAAACAAAAAAAAAACTAAAACTAAAACTAACGCAATTTGATAGTTTCGTGAACCTCATGGACTTTTTGCGTTCATCATATTAAACTAGTAGGAATTGAGCCTACAAATTTGCCAATTATGAGTTGAGTGCTTAAACCATTCAGCCGTAGAGTGAGATGAATTTACTTGGAAATTTATTTCCAAATCAAGAACAAGTTACTATTAAGTGTTTTCAAGGTGGTAATGTTTTTAATTAATGGGGTCCTGGACCCCATTGGATTCGTTATAATAAGATATGATTGTGCAGTGGCTTGGACAAGGATGGAGGAATGGATTTGTTGATAAAAGAAGGCAAGCATATATTCTCTCAGACTGTTTGGTATGATTAAGATCCAGGAAGAACGATCGTAAAAGTACATAAAGGAAGCGTCTCTCTTTAGCATATAATTTTATAGGGACATTCTGTTTGTAGTTACCTTCCCGCTTTGTTTTTTTGTTTATACTTTTATCCTAAAGATAGGGTTTATCAAGCAAATCTATATGTCCCTACTAATTACATGAATAATTAGCCCAAATTCTAACATTTCATCGCCACATTAAATCAAATACAAGATGAAGAAAATAATATAATTAGAAGATGAAGTATGTTTTTTTAGTACAAGTGAATGGTTGAGTGGATGTGGAAGAGCCCAGCTAACTGAGATATACTTCACTGGCATAAATCATGTTCAATAACATCAAACACGCAAGTAAAATTTGAAAGACAAGAAAATAAAACAGGAAAAGAGAAGAAAGAAGGAGAAGGAGAATGAATTGTTGTGCAAAAAAGAGTTGGTTATGCTCTGTGCTGTGCAATAAGTAGTTAAATACCATGGAGTTTTTGCTTTATCTTCTTTAACTTGCTTTGGCACTCGTTGCTTTGGTGGCTTGCTCTTCGGTTTTAAACATGTTCAGAAGAAAGCCACAACTTTAAGACCAACCTCGAGAATCTATAAAACGCTTGCATGAAATAAATATTAACTCTTTAGTTTTTTTTTAATATTTTTTTAACTTTCAATTATTATTACCCTTGAACTGCTGTAGGATGGGATCCACCAGATTAGCAAGAAGAATGATGGGTTTGCAAACTTTAGCGGATTTGCCTTAGCAATATGGTACGTTACCCGTACCACAATCCAAATAAGCAAAAGGCCCCACTACCACCATTATCTGTTTCCTAATTTGGCAAAAGGGTTTTAACCAGCAATTGAATTAAAGCCACTCTTCGAATTTTGGATTCAAGATGTTACATGTACGCATAGTGGAATGTGATTAATTAAGTATAGTAAAACAGTACTATTTTCTCTCAAGTTACAAATACCTTATGTTAATACAGTTCTCGAATAAGCTAAATATACACTACACAAATCCTATGAGACCCCACATGTTTCGGGATCAAATTTTATCCAAGAATCTCATTGGCTTAGGCTTAGCAATATATAAATGACTAGACAGATGTCAAGGATCTTGGTGTCATGAAATTAAAAATTAAATTGTGCAGATTGAAGAATCTGGTTAAGACATCTGCAGTGGCAGTGGCAACAACAGCCGCCCCAACATCAAGTAAAGTACCTAATTAATATGATTTTGGTTGGTGTTCGAATTGGAAAGTTCTGCTAAACATCACAACATGTAACCAAGAAGAGGAAGAGACCATGTTTCTGTTTCTTGGGGCCAAGAATATTACAGGTTGATGTGCAATGTGCGTCAAGTAGACAAGAAATAATTCTCATGTACCTTCTGAAACCTCCTCCCAAAGGAAGTTTTAAACCTTGTGGAGAGGAAAAATCGACCAGAAAGCTACAACTCAGTTAGCTCTTTTTACTTTAATTGGTGGATAAAAAGCAGAGAATCAGAACATGATTAACAAAACATTCAAGCTGAAATTTTATTGACCAGTCGCCATTCATCTTAAGGCAACATGTCACCCACATTTCATAAAGCACAGGAATTTATGCTTTAGAATGTTCCAAGTTGCATGTGATACATACATTTACATGGATATATATTACTGTTATAAAATCACTCATTAAATAATACTTATAAAAGAAAAAGAGGCTCTCTACATCCATTAATAAACGAAAAAGTGTTATAAAGAAAACACATTTAGCACAAGAAACCAAGTAGAGCACTGTTGTTTTTTGTTGCTTTGGGAAGAGAGCTTGGAAGTCTAAAGTGGCGAAGAGGAGATCTTAGAATGGGCATAAAGCAAGTGTTTGTTTCTTTTGGAGGGCTGCTTGCTGCTCTATTCCCCATTAATCTTCTCCTATCTATTCTTTATATGCATGGCTTGCTTGACACTGCCACTGTAGCATCTGCTACTTCTTGGTGGCCCAGCCGCACTTGAGTCTGCACAGTCATATATTCGTATCAGAAAAACAAAAACCTCCTTTTCTTAGCAGGAAAGGAAATGCATTTTACTTAAAAACCCCCATACAAATCTCAGATTAAGACCTTAATCTAACTTTTTATCCCAATACTTAAAAATTCTTTTACCTGATATTCCATGAAAACCCATCATCTGTTTCTGTCAGCCCCAAAAGTTACAACTTGATGCCATCTAATCCACTTGAGCTAAGAAGAGTGAACAATCTGACCAGGAATTCTGGATCTTTGGGAAAACTTGACTAAATAAAGTATATTTTGCATTTTACACATCAGCACTGTATAGTGACGTGGCATGTGGCTATGAGACCAGGAGAGACTGGATTGGCCTTTGTTTCTTAGTCGACAAAAGCAGGGCAAACGGTAAGAGATACTTGGCTTCTCAAGGGTATTGTTCAAATACCCTTTATTCATCCATGTCAGATTCTTCCATATAACAGCCTTAATTTGCTTAGGTTGCAGACTTATGGTTTGGGTGAATCTAAAATTCCTCTTGGTGTTTTGGGTCCCTCCATGCTTTACACTTTAAAGCCCCTCCCAAAACCAACACGCATAAATACCCTTGTTATATCTACAGGAATGGATCATAAGAACACAAGGTTCACAAACTGGTCTTAACACTCAAACAAAAACAAGATATCTAGTTTTCTACTACTTTCCTCTTCTTCTTGTTTGTTTGTATAGAAGTTTTTAAACCATACCATGGTTTTCAGTTCTCATGGTGTGTTTGTTCTTCTTTTCTGTATTGGGTTGTTCTTAGTAGTTCAACCAGATGAAGTCTCTGCCCTCACAAGTATAGGCCTAGCCCTCAGAGAGAACCAAGATCAATATCATGGAATTTTGCCGCGGCGTCAACGTACTCTCAAAGCTGCCACCATGGAGGAAATGAGCACAGAGAAGAAGAATTCCACAAACACAAACAGCAACTTTGATCCAAATCAATCGAGCAAAAGAAGAGTGCGAAGAGGATCGGATCCTATCCACAATAGGTCTTAAAGGATGAAGCTGGCATTTTAAACATAAAGTTGATTCAAGCAATGCAGGACAACCACGAGGCGGTGAATTGCTTCAATTCGAAAGTTTCAAACTTCATTTGGTTGGTTGGTCTTTTTTCCTATCTTGCAGTAGAGTTTTTATATAATAGAGAGACGTGTATAGCCAAGTAACAGAGCAAGTCATTGAAGGCTTTCAGTGACAGTGGAGCCAACCTAGTCTCTGTCTTTGGAGCCAAGATCATAAACCAATGAGAGAACAGTACAGACGACGGTGGTTCCTCCGAAATGAAAGAAACAAATATAGTTGTTTTTAATTTATTTTTTTTCTTTTGAAGAGCAGTGTTCTGTTTCTGTTTGCATCATCAGTGTTAGAGTTTTGTTGCAGATGATAGTGAAATTCTTTTGTAACCCTGCAGCTCTTACAATTTCTTTCAAATGTAATGAGCTTTTATTTTATACCTTGATTAGTATTTTCACTTTCGTCTTGGCTGGTGGTCTTCTCTTCTTTTGGTGTTGATAGGGGAGGGAAGCTTAATGACAGTCAGATGAAAAGAACAGAGCCATTTCTTTTTTAAATGTTTGTTTTACAAAGAGAGCTTGAGGTTTAGATTGTAATGGCTTTATCGTTCAATTGGGAATTTGCCAAGGATATTTCTAAGCAAGCAAGCAACCATGTGTCCTACAAATTACAATTTTCTTCACCAGATGTATTTGTCAAGGTTGTCAAGAAATTTCAAAAGATATGGAACCACCCAACGCGTAAAGCCGATCGCCATTCATCTCTTGCCGGACAAAATGGAAGAGACTCTGTGTGGCTGAGTTGGATAATTTTTGTAGAGTGGCTATATCAATAGGGAAGAAAGGGGCAAACCCTTCAATTTCAAGTCTCTTTGCACTCTGAACAAGCAAGAAACCTATGTGCTGCAGTTTACCTACCGAGCAAGAAATACATACATCCTTCACTCACAACACCCCGCTGCAACCCAATGGGCCGGCCAAATCCGGCCCACCAAATTCCTCTTCGATCTGTCCTTGCTTGAAAAAGGCAGCCCACGGCCCCCATATCCAACATGGGTTTCTGAAAATGTCACCGCACTGGATACTACCCTTGCTGCTCTAATTATATATAAATTATAGAAAGATTAACTTAAAAGCTAACAGTGTTTTGCGCTGCTTTCATTGAATTTTCTCTACTAATAAGATGATGGAAGCAAGCAACATCAACAGGTTAATTAGGTGCAACGCCACTAACGCCGCAATCCACACACAACTTTTGTTCAGATTAATAAAACATCTATTTTCAAGCTGTTTAAAACCTCTTCTGCTTTTACCACAATCATTTAGAATTAGAACAATGTTTGCTTCAAGCATTCCGAGCTAGTATGATTATCCTTCACTCATTTTAATTTAGAGACAATTAATTTATGGTCATGGCTGGTTTAGCATCAAGATAACAAGGTTATCAACTACCCAACGGTTGCTATAAAGGGATGAATTACACTTCAACCTCTACTCAGAAATGAATCTTCGTTCCCTTCCTTCCCATGATGTTTTGGAAGCAAAAACTGAATTATTTGCTGTTTCATGATTTGGGGTCAAGAACAAATTAATAATTAGAGGAAGCTCTTTAATATAAAAAGGGGATTTAGTGATTGGTTAACCACATGCAAATATTCCATTATCTCCAATTATACAGGATAATGCTTATCCACATTACCCAGTTGGGGCTTTGGGGCTTCGGTTGTGGAAGATATTTTTGTTTCCCACAGCCGGGTTGTTTATTGGTCTTTATCTTCTCTCCTCTAATATTTTTGCATGAAGGAACATAAATGCTTTTAGGTGGATGCTGATCCACCCATAAATATAATTTCCAGTAAACCCTTGTGTGACAATATCTCCTCTGCTCATCAGCAAGGATAAAAATTCCATGGTCCATCTCCATTTTATGTCTGGCCCACACATGCCCGTAATGGCGGTGGACCCTTCTGGAATCCGGTTCTGTTTATTAATTACACCTCTCTGTGAAGCTCCTATCTCATCAAGCTATAATTATAAAACAATACTGAAATACGGGCACGTGATATGTCTTGTATACGATCTTGTGTTAAGGACTTGTATCTACTTATCCGCATAATGAAGCTTTGTTGATGTTAAGTTGTTTCACTGCATAACATACGCTAGTCACCGAAGCACTCAAAACCAATCGGATACCATAGAGACCCAATTGGGTGATAAGTGTGCAGCCTAGCCTGCTAAAATATTGTGTCATTTTGTGTCAATTTGTTCATTGCGCGTGCTGTTGAAAAATGACATATTTGTCAGAACATTGTTTCAACCATTAAGAGGTTTTTGACTCCCACAATTCCTACTAGCTATGGCCTAGCTTTGCTTAGATAGGTTTCTTTTTCTAGTAGTGCAAATCAAATCAATAATCACCAAAATTCCAGGTCTTGCTATTTATTATTTCGTAGCCGCAGCTTAAAGATAAAGTAATATAACGACTGCCCTTAGAGAAGCCGGGGTGAATTTTAAAATCCATATGCGGTGTGACGAGAAAAACTTCCATATTCTCATTTCATATTTATTCTCCTCTTATAAATGACATAAAGAGGATAATAAAATGATTTCCGTAATGTGACTCTAATTTCATGTTTTCTTGGATTCTAACAGAAGCATAATTGAGGATTATAAACATAAAAGACAAAAACCATCCCATCAGAAACCAATTTGAGATTACTCCGACGGTGTGATGTTTTTGTATTTATTTATTCATCCATTTTGTTTAAAGATATGACTAACATCTAATCTAAATTCTGAAAGCATGATTAAGATGAAAAACAATACTGTACAAAATAGTGAGCAATCGATTGGTTCAAACATGGCGTGTGGCCGCATTACATGCTTGACGTACAGTGTGCTTTATTGCAACACGTGGATGCTTAAGAAAGATAATCAAAGATGGGCCAGGAAAACCGACATGCATTTGCACCCCTTTAATCAAACTTTTCTGTTCAATCAACCCGATAATCCAATCTTTTTTAATTTATGTGGTAATTAAAGACATGTTTTACTTGGTAATTAAGCAGCGGGGGAATTGGTTTCTGCAAGATTAAGTTAACCAAAGCATGTGGTGCCAATTTACCATCATCATAATCACCATCACCATTGTTTTTGATTGATGGATGGATGGATGGAGTAATAAGTTAAGTTGACAAATTGGCCATCCCTCTGCTTTCAAACTTGATTAATTCAATGCCCTCCTTCCTCTTCTTCTTCCGCTGTTTCTAAAATCTTCATAATGCTTAATTAACCATTCAAATTTGATTTAGACCCGAAAGAAAAGAAGAAAAACAGATTCAAAATTTGGTTTGGGAAAATGGCAAGGCAAGGCAGAGGGCAGCGCTGCTGCTGCTGCTGCTGCTGTGCTGAAAATATATGTACTGTTGTACTACGAATCCTATGCGCAAAAACAGATACAAAAGACACGTATACGTTTCGGATTGGGTCGGATTGGGTTGCAGGTGTCCAAATTTTTAAAAACTTAAATCGCTGACTTCAACGAATATCATTTATTTATTTTCAGACCAAATTCATAAAGAAAAAAAGAGAAGAAAAGTATGTCAAGCCTAATTTATTGCACTCAACAAACACATGAAGCCACAGACTGACATACGTAACCTCAGATTAAACCCCTTCCTCCCCAAAGAAATGACACAGAATTTTCCACCGTTTCACACCAAGTTTTTTTCTTTTTTTTTGAGTTTTGTGTGAGCGCAGAGGCTCAGACAGGGGCTTTAATTATTTTGGTCTTTGTTTTTACGGGGCTACAAGAGGTTTTGGAAGCTATTAGGTATAGTACTAATAGTTTGTATTGAATCCATCTCTCTGTGTCCCCACAAAACCCCATCTATATATTTGTCATCACGTCTCATTACAACCTTCATCACCCCAATCAGCTTCATCGCCCATCTCCCCTTAACCCCCATTCCCTTAAAGACCTTTCACCTTTGAGCCTTCTTCCATTCTTTTACACAGAAAAACCAAAAGGGTTTTCTTTTCTTCTTCATCTAAACAAAACCCTAATTTAATACCAAATACCCCTTCTTTCATTTTCATTTTCATATGCCTAAAAGTCATGGACTTTACCAGCGCTAATCACCTCACACCCACAGCCACCACCATCAAAACCCCAGACACGGACACTGAGCCCCCATCACCATCAGAACCCAAATCCATTTCAAACAGGTCCTTATCTTTCCCCAACGGCTCTCTCAAGCCTCACCATCCCACAATCCCGCCGCCGCAACCGCCACCAACAATGGCGGTTGCCTACAAAGAGTGCCTCAAGAACCATGCAGCTAGCTTGGGTGGCCATGCTCTCGATGGGTGTGGTGAGTTCATGCCCAGCCCCTCTTCCAACCCCATGGACCCCACCTCGCTAAAATGCGCCGCTTGTGGCTGCCACCGGAACTTCCACCGCCGTGACCAGCACCGACCCAAAAATGTTCTCAGCCACCACCGCCTCTTGCTGCCAGCGCCACCAACTCATCACCACCACCACAGCTCCAGCCCAAGCCCAACCCAAAGCCCCGTTTCGAGCCAAGGCCCAACTTTGAGCCCACAGTCTCCTCCTCCCGTCTCGCACTTGCCACCCTCCTATTTTGCTTCCCCACCCCAAATGTTGCTGGCTCTCAGCAACGGCGTTTCTGGGCCGTCCGATGGGCACCACCACGGTCTCCACCCAACGACTATGAAAGCTGAGAAGTACACAAATGAGAAAAAGAGATCCAGGACCAAGTTCAGCCAGGAACAGAAGGAAAAGATGAATTTGTTTGCTGAGAAAGTAGGTTGGAGAATGCAAAGGAGTGATGAGAGGTTGGTGGAGGAGTTCTGCAATGAGGTTGGGGTCCGTAGAGGGGTGTTCAAGGTTTGGATGCACAATAACAAGCACGGTCTGAAGAAGAGATCAGAGAGATCAAGTGACGGCGGTGAGCGGATGATTATTAGCAATGTCAAATACGAGACCAGTAATGGAGATGATGAGGGTTGTGGCAGAGTGGGCTTCGACTCCATTGTTAATGCTCAAACCACCAGCTACAATGTCAATGCCATCCCCCAAAATGGAGGTACCAGAGCAAGTTTTCATCTTTCCAATACTGGGTCGTCTTCTTCGTCGTGAACAACTCAGAAAGATCTAGAGAGAGAGAGAGAGAGAGAAAGATACAAGCTTAGTGATTTTAATGTTTTTACCCTTTCTCGTTAGGTTAGCTATAGCTTGTTCATTAATTAATGGCTACTGACTACCGTTTTGGTGAGGAAGAGAAGTGTGGAACAGATGATAGTGATTAGGGAGAAAGTTCTTAATATATTTTCTGAATTCTTAATGCAAAATGAAGTTGCTTTCTTTTGCAGAAATGTTTATTATTAGCGGTGCCTCATTTTCTCCTGGTTTAACAAATAATCTTGAGGAATGAAGGGGAAATTTCTATTTTTGGGTGGCCTGAGGCCATCATTCGGAAAATTCTTGTGGGGTGGTTATTAATTTTATTCATTAACTTAAAGTTAAAGCCTTCCCATACTTTATTTATTTGTCCAAAATGGTTTAGCTTTTTCAAATTTGGGATTGAATTGGTTAAATATAAGTCGTCTGCTATCTTGTCCTTATTCATTTAAAGGTTACTTCTACTTGTGCTGAAGTATTATTCAATTCTTTTTACCCAAGAAATAGTCTTTGGGCTTTCGTCTTGGTGGAGAGATAATGGCAGAGACACAGAGCAGTGATGGGTTTTGGTACCACCTTGACTGGGGCAAACCTCCACTTAATTAACCCAAATACATATTTAACTAGTTTCATTACGGCATTAATTAGGTAAACTTCTAGTGGTAATTAAGCCAAAGTAACTCACAACCAGATCTAGAACTGAGTCACCCCCCCTATTAAAGTGAGAGTGATATCTTCCCGTGACTGATCTTTAAAATCAAGATAGAATCGGGACCAGCATTTGTAATATTTCCTTTGGCATCACTTAAATCCTAATCCAAACAGAATTTATATTGTCCATCAAACTTTTCTTTTGGCCTCTTTAATATCAATGCTTCCGAGTCCTGACATCACCAATACTTTTTTTTATCAGCACTCAAGTGTCTGTGCTTAAATGGTGTCATGCAGAGGAGAGCAAAATTAATACAAGTTCATCTTCTCTGTATTGACTCATATTTCAGTCAATTTACATACATCATCCAAGACCAAGTTTTTTAAATACAAACGATAGTTTAAATTTAATCGACTATACGAGAGATGAGAATTCAAACTTAAATCCTAAAGACCGAGTTTATAATTTTAACTTAACTGGCCTAATTCACGTCCGCATGAAATTCATCCTCAGGCGAGCAAAATGACTAATCATGGATTTTGATTTAGAACCCAGAAGTAACACGCATGAAAGATGTGTTGTCATGTTGTTTGTGCATGCAATTGTCTAATTAAGAATGCTATATTTGATTGCCGGGACTTTTAAGGCAAGCGTAGCGGGGTTGGCTTAAACCAAAATAATTAATTAAAAAACAGAAACGCTTTTTTATTTTTAGGTGATGGCAGGCAGTGCCCAGAAGCCAGAACGAGGGCCAGGTTTCCTTATTTGGTTGGTTGATTTGAGCGGCAAACATTTGTCTGTCTCTTTTTTCTTTGCTTTGGTTTGCTGCTGCTGATGACGATGAAATGTAAATGGAGATGATGATGATCAACAACACACAACTCTGATTCTGAAAAGATAATTGGGAACACCACTAAACCAATCTTACTTTAATCAATTGGTTTGTATTCAATTTGATCCACCGCCCTTGTGATGCAAACGCGTCAAGATCAACTTGTTCTTTATTCTTTTGTCATTACTTTATTACAGCTTAGATTTCTTAGATTTTATATTTTAAGATTTGAACGAATTTGTTGCAGCATGAATTATTGTTAGGCAACATGGCCAAGTGCCTTGGCATCTCTCTTATCTTATGTAAACTATGTCATCAAGCAGCAATGTATGTCCAAGAATTTCTTTTTCGTTTTTATATGTGAAGAAAAGATTCGAGCTTAAAATATCTTTACACGAACTAAAGTTGTGACATGTCTTGATTTCCTTTCGAGGTTATGGGTGATTAGTAGTAATGGGTTTTTTGAGCCACATCTTTGGGTTGGCCGTTTGGGCTTCTTCAGGACAATGCGAGCAGTTCATTTTTCTGGCCCCAAATCTTTAAGATAACAAATGGAAAGGCCAACATTGCATGTGGAGGAAAACCTACCACTAGAAGGGTGCCATAATTAGCAACAAAATGTATCTATTTTAAGAAGAACATTTTAATTTTGATTCAATGACTTACTAGTATAGTGGTTTGGAGTAATTGTTCTTTCAAGTAAAGTCCTGAATTCGAGTTCTAGCATTTGTGTTATATGTGTGAGTTTAGTATATTATCAGCTAGCCATCCTACTAAGAAAGGTCCCACAAGTAACATAAAAAAAAGTTTTATTGCTCCCTTATAATAATTTTTTATTGGGTAATTATGTGACGGTGCGATAACTATACAATCTTTCCACCAAGCCTAACCCATTAATGCTATTTTGTCTATTTTGTTGTTACAATTATGTCAAAAACGTGTTAACATGGTACAATAGTCAAGTCAATATGGAAAAAGCAAAAATGAGGGTTCCATGTGAACCTTCCTGTGAACAAAAGTGATCTTGTCTAGCTTTTCGTGGCACCATACCAACTGTTCTGTTTTTAATTTTGACATGTTTAGCACTCTTGAAATCAACCTCAATTCAACTTGAAGCAATCAACAAAGTTTGCTCAAGCCGCTCTTCTCGCTGCTTTTGAAACTTCTTTACCACGCAATGCCCACTTCTCAGTATGTCCTTAAGCTTTTTCTCCTTCTGCAAATATGACACAAAAATGGTAAGTTGGTTATCAAATTATATCCAAAAGAAATCATACTCAATCATGATTTGTAATAAACTAACCTTTTGAAGATCTTTCCGAATGTCCATGAGAAGCTCTAGATCCTTGTGGTCAACTTGAGTTTCTTGAAGACCCTTTAGAATCGCATTCCTTTCATCCTTACAAAGAAATTTCCAAAATATACGCATTGATTCTTCAATGATGTTCACCAGCATTCCACTTAAAATTATTGAATCGTCCTCCCCTCTTACCCCATGCTTCTTATCATGCATTCTATCATCTGCAATGCAATTAACATATCAAAATGTTAGATAATCTAAAACGCTGTTAACATACAAAGATGTCTACAATCTGACATGTCCGGTTTTGTTTAAAAGTTTGACAACATAACATTATCAAACTCTCAGACTTATAAAAAATGAATATTGCCCTAATGATGTAACACCCTAGGTTTTACCTCTTATGGATGGAACTTGAAGAAGGCTGCGAAGAACACATCGGTTCTTGACATAATGCTGGACCCTAGGGCCTTGAAATGGATCATCCTCTACGAATCTTTGCAGGAGCACTTGAAACAGCTGAAACTCAGTGGCAACTAGATTGTACTGGTGATTATATCTTTGAGCATGCAATTCTTGGGCTTTTCCGTACTGCCAATGAAGGATTTCCCAAGACAGGCAAACCTGCCCAACATACACCAATTCCAAGTCCTTATGCAAGTCCCCAACAAATTTTGGAATTCGGTCATGAGCTGTGGGTTGTCTTTGTGTTTTGCATCTCCACATGTTCTGTGACAGAAGAGACTTAACAATTGGCATTGATGAAGATTTTTGGATCGTTATTGACTTAGAAACTTTGTCTTTCAGTCGGAGAAAACCTGCATATGATCACAAAGCAAATGATTGGAGATTATAAACACAAAGACCAAAAATTAATTAATTATAAATAAATGTGATAAGTCTATATTTTAAGTTTTTTTTATCATCTTTGGTAAGAGAAAAACTTACATATATCGGAAATACTATCGTGGTGTTATCTCAAGTCAATCATCTATTGTTATGTATTTTAATTTTCCGACATGACAATGCATAATAGATTTGAGATACCGTCATAGTAACATCCTCGTTAGATGATGTTAGATGAGGATAGACCCGTCACCAACGGGGTCAAAGTTATGCCCAATATTTGGGGTGAAGCTTTAATTGTGTTGGTGATTTTGAAAATGAATATCATAAATTTATTATACTACTTGCCGTTTGTTGTGTTATATTCCCATTATTAGTGGAAAATGATGGGAACAAAAAAAAGGAAATAATATTAGTGGAGGCCCAGCATATTCTAAAGTCTTGAAACGAATCTTTTCGTGGGAAAAAAAATTGGAAAAAAATCTTAAAGGATGGGACAAGAAAATAATATCCAGCCATTGATAATGCTTTTTATACAAATGAGAAAAAGAGAAAAGCTGCTTCACAGCATTAACTTTGGAAGCTTTTAAAGAAAAATTAAATACAGAAATTGTTACCCTACCTATTGCCCTTTGCAGATGAAGAAACTCATTAATCTTTTGGACAGAAGACCAACTTTTGGTCAAAATATATTATCCGACATGAAAATTGATATTTGATATGTGCCATTTGCAGTTTCAATATGCAGAACAACAAAATTAAAACAGAGGGAGGTTTTGTGTTGAACTTACCGATTGCATGCATGGTCTGGTTGTTCAAGATGTCCAGCTTTCGCATTCTCTCTGCGTAGCTCTTGTAAACCTTCTGAAGCTCCGCCATTTGATCTTTGTATTCAAACTTTTCATCAATCTTCAGCGGCTTTAGATTTAGATTCTCCACCATATTTGTGCACTCAGTTTCTTCTTCTAAAATTGTGGGAAGCCCCCTGTTTCTCACATTTCTCATTTCCATTTTCAGCTGTTCAATTATATCCTCATGCTCCCATGGCAACTCATCCTCATTTTCGTCTTTCGAATTCGATCCGGATTTTCCCTCCCGCGAGCCAATTTCTTCTGCAGATTGTTCTGTACAATTTCTGGGTTTTGTCTCCTCATTTTGGAATAATTTATCCTTATCTTCGTGTTGGTCCTCAACTTCCTCTTCCAAGACACTAGAACTTTGGATTTGGGGTTCTGATAATTCAATATATTCATCATCAGAAGATTCAGAACTATCCTGTTGTTGATCTGAAAAAACAACTCTTTTCCCATATGGGATACTGAAATCATGCAATTGGAAATCTTCCATAATCATTTTTACGTTCTGACTACCTTCCTTAATGACCACAAGGCTTTGAGGTTGCAATCCCTCGCTCACATTTCTGCCCACCAGAAACTCATAAGTAATTGAACCCAAATCATCTGATGGCTCATGCTTCCCAAAACTTGTATTTTCTGGATACTCAACCGTCCTGGAAAGGTCACTCTCAGCAACGAAAAACTTCCCAAAACTAAAACTATCAAAACTGTGCTCTACTATCTCAGAAGAATCATGACCAGTTACAGTTTTCTCTAAAACCTCTCCGACGCAAACAGAACTAGCAGAGTCCTCTGTTTTTTCCATATTAGCAATAGTCTCTGTTTTTTCCTCTGTTTTTTCTTGATCATGAACATCCTCTGTTTCTTCTTGATCATCAACAGCCTCTGTTTCTTCTTGATCATCAACATCCTCTGTTTCTTCTTGATCATCAACATCCTCTGTTTCTTCTTGAACTTCAACAGCTTTTGTTGTTATTTGATCATCAAAATTCTCTGTTTTTGCCTCTGATTTTTCTTCTTCAGCAGCCTCTGCTCCTTTATCAAGAATTTGAGTATCATATACATTTGAATTACTCCATCCCACATAAAATTCTTGGACAACAAAGCTCGTGGATTTTGGTTCTTCCATGTAGCAATTGATATCTTTGCCGGACCTGAACTCGTAAAGATCGGTGCTTGCGGCCGAAACTGTCTTCACAAAACCAATATTCTCCGTTTCTTCTTCTTCTACTCTGTTTTTATCTTCACTTCTGCTATCAGAATACAGAAAACACTCCTCTTCTTCTCCAAATACATCAATGTCTGAAATCGAGGACCCCTTTGAACCCACTTGATCATCCCGTTGCAAACAAGGAACACGGTTTTCATTTCTCTGTTCATCTGCCTGAAATCTGCAAAAGAAAGAAACCAACCATTAGCTACCTAAAAACAATGAAAAACTTGAAGAATCCATTGGAGAAATCACAGACTTTAACATACCTGAGTATATATCTGCTTATGAACCCAAAAAGAAAGAACAAGTAGCTGCAACACAAGACCCACATAGAACCAACGACCCCAACCATGTTTCCGTACAAGGACTTGCTTAGGAGACGTTGTGCAATAAAGTCGAATTGGGTTTTGAGCACGAGGAATTTGTTGGTAACCATCATTTCAATCAACCTCGGGGGTTTTTTCTTAATTTTTGGCAGTTGTAAGCAAAGTCAGGGGAGAAGGAGGACGCTTGGAATTTTTCTCCATGGATCGGAATTCATTCGGGGATAGTGGAGTCTCCACTTGCAGACAGCGAAACTTGAGGAGGGAGTGAACACTCGAAAGACAACATTCCTTGGGGGAGACAAATATATGCGAGATTGTTGGAGGAGATTGAGCTGAATTCTATTGTTTGTCAATTGTGCAGTGAAAGAGAGAAAGATACGTGGAATAATTATGATAGATACTAATAAATACTAATAATAAATTGGTATAATAAATTCAGATGGAATGGAAGTTATTTTGTTGGGTCGGTTTGATTTCTGAAAGCAGCGGCAGCAACAGTTAAAGGAGTTTCCATTTGAGTGTTTTGTGAAGGTTGGGCTGGGGAGACCAACACGTTTCCCTAGTGAAGGGGGTAGGAGAGTCAAAGTAAGACTTGAGGTCTACTAAACGGTCCACCTTTGGGTTTGGGTGAAGGGAAATGCTATAGCCTACTAGCTTTATAGGAGGAAGGGGGGGACGGTTTGTTTGTGTGTGTGTGTTAAAGCAAATCAAATTTACAGTTGGGTTATGCCGGTTGATCAAGACAATGTATTTGCTATCATTAATTAATGAATAATGCTACTCTTACCACATTTGTATACCATATTTTTATACCATCTTATGTGGCAGTTGAGGTGGATAGCCACATCAATTAAAATTATTTAATATTTTATGATTTATTCCAGTATTTATTTTTCTAATTGCCTTAATTAAAATACACCTCATTGATTTAATTGATGTGGCATATAAAATGGACATGCCACATCATATGGTATAAAAATATGGGATAAAAATGTGGTAAGTGTAGCATTACTCTTAACTAATTGCGGTTTGGTAGGTTGAATTTTTGAGGTTCTTATAGCATATAGATTAAATTATACACATTTAATGGTAATTAGAGCATCTCCAAGGGAGATATCAAATATCAAACATTGAATTTAAATTTGATGGTTGATGTGGCAATTCGACATCTTACACAACTTTACACTTCACCAGATATGTCAAATTAAATTATTATTTTATTACATTTTAGTGTTGATTTATTTTTAATTAAAAAGAAAATAAAAGAAAAAATAATAAAATATTCATTTGACATCTTGCTTTTAAGATGTCAAAAATAACATCTCAACCTTCAGCTTTTATTCTATATCAGCTTTGACACATCCTTTGGAGTGATGTGAGATGTTATTTCTAGCCGTTAAATGTTTATGTGGCACTTTTAACATATCGATTGGAGCTGCACTTAGAGTATCTCCAAGGGAGGTGTCAAATATCAAACATCAAATTTAAATTTGATGGCTGATGTGGCATTTTGACATCTTACACAGCTCTACACTCCACCCAATATGTCAAATTAAATTATTATATTTTAGTATTGATTCATTTTTAATTAAAAAGAAAAGAAAAGAAAAAATAATAAAATATTCATTTAACATCTTGCTTTTGGGATGTCAAAAATAACATCTCAACCTCCAGCCTTCATTCCACATCAGCTTTGACATATCGGTTGGAGTGATGTGAGATGTCATTTTTAACTGTTAAATATCTATGTGGCACGTTTGACATATCGGTTGGAGATGCTCTTAGTATAGTGCTGAGTAAAACTATTCTCTTTATATATGATCTAGTTCTCTTTACATTAAAATATTTTTTATAAATTTTACCCAAAAAAAATATTTTTAAAAAACAAGTTAAAATATTGTTTTGTCAAAAAAATAAATAAATTACACACGTAATCATTATTAAAAAATTTCCAAATATATGTGATTAAGAAATATATATATATATATATATATTTAGGGTTTAGGGTATAAACCTACGAATGTAACTGATGTCCATGAAATTATATTTTTGACAACTAAATTGTAAAGTCATTAATCACCTTCATATTATTTGTATATATAATGACTCCGGTCTAGGTTTTAATTTCAAATTGAATCAGTTTCAGTTTATACCTAGATTTTTAATTCATAATTAAATTCGTTTCAGTTTTTTTTGTGTGCCAAACGATAAGAAAAAACTAGTTTCAGTTTAGGGCAATGCAAAGAGAAATTGGTCCACTTTTAATATATTTTACAAACCAAAAAAAAAAAAAAACGTTGAAATAAAAATGGGAGACAAATATAAACAATTGATTTGACAGTTCAATTGTAAGTAGTGCATTATGAAGCCATTCTTACTTAAAAAACTCATCCTCTCTTTGCCAAAACACACCATCCCATTTTATCATAAAAATGTAATTGCAAAATGTTAGATTACCATTTTATTGGGAATTTATGTTAAAATTCTTAAATGTATTTTTTGTATCATATTTTTGTTTTTAGAACAAGCGATAGTTCATATTACATGGACGGGAGTTTTTTCACACACATACAACTAAGATGTCATGATTCTTCGAACGTGAGACCTTATCTGCAAGTCAAAGTCCTTTTTAATTAGGTTGGACCCATTGGGGATTTGTTTAATTACATTATCAGTAGTCTTATGAGTGGGCTTCATGAATAGACAAAAATAGTAAACCCATTGAAGCAATTGCATGCTCAATATATCAGCCGGCCATTATATATTATAATATGGTGAAGTCTTTTTTCATTTTATTTTTTGTAATATAATATTTAAACTTATACTTAAAAATGAGTCAACAAATTTTCTAATTTTGGATAACAAATGAGTCAACAATTGGGCGTCATGAATTTAAAATTTGCGGATTGGTGGCATGTCTTTAGCCTGCTTTCATAACTATGAGGGGGCAGGATGAAGGAGAATGTGACCCTAGACTTGTCATAAAATGTATATTTAAGATTTCAAATAAGAAGCCAACGAATGGAAAGCGAAAACGATTTGTTTAGCAAATATCGCCGCTAATTAAACTAGATTAGTAGACTTGCAAAATTATCATTCTTGTTTTGAATTCAATTACCGTATAATACACGTTGATGACTCTAGCCTTTTCCCCTCACTCAATGGATGGTTTTGGCCGGCTGTGGGTGTCATTATCAAATAATTAGCATGTCGTTATAGGTAAGACGAGATGGGCAGACATCGACGACAACAACAAAAAAGAAAATAAAAAAACTAGACCAATACTAATGCTGATATCTCTTAGAAAGTTATCGTGTTGCATTCACTCCCTTTTTTCAGGTATTGCTAGTAAAATTCATTTAGTAGAACTATTTTGCCGTCTTAGTAGCGTGATGCACATGATGAATGGTGCAAAGTCAATCAGAAAAATCTAAGATGCCGTGGTAGGAGGTGAGTGGTGAGCGGTGATGACATTTGGGGTGGGGGGGGTGTGGTTGGAAGGATTTGGTGAATGACTTTTTTTGTTTTTGTTGTGTTATTCGATCATCACTCAGCTTTCATTTCATACATGCTTTTAAACAAGAGATTTAGTTTAATACGGAAAGAATAAATGTGCATGCTTATTGCTCAAGCTAAGAGGGGAAACACAAAGTCGGTCTACGTTTTTTGTTGCTTTCTAAGAAAAAGCCGCAAAAGGTTACATTTTTATGTCATTTTATTTATTTATTTATTCAACCACTGTTTTATAAAATTTAAATTTAAATGGGGACTGAAAATAATCATTGATGCAACTTAATTCGTCCGCATCATTTTAGTGGGCCTTTCCCAGCCCAATAACTCATAGTAGTGGGCCTGATATTCCCTTTAACTCAAAGTACGTAGAAACGACGTCGTAAATCGGTACAATCACACAAGCCGCTTGCCCCACTTCGACAGCCTCGTATTGGTGGAAATTAAAATCTGGATCGTCCATCATATCAGAGACAGTTTAGCAAAGATCTAATAAGGGCCCTCCGATCTTAAGCAGTAAGTTAATAACGATTCATATAAAGCCTCCTCTTCGACAAAACCCTAGACTGAGTGATAGCTGAAAATCGAGCAAAAATGGTGCAGCGTCTCACATATCGTACCCGGCACAGCTATGCCACCAAATCCAACCAACACAGGATCGTCAAAACCCCCGGTAAATTTAAATATTTTTGCTTGTAACTTGTAAGCCCTAAATGTTGTTTGCTTCATTTCTGGCTCATATTTGTGTGTAACTGCAAATGAATGGTGGATGAAGATGGTGTTTTGATTTGTGGGTTCTGCTTTATTTGTGTTAATTCAATTGTTTGTGCTGTTTCTGATGGATGTTTAGGAGGGAAGCTAGTGTACCAGACCACTAAGAAGAGGGCAAGTGGACCCAAGTGTCCTGTCACTGGCAAGAGGATTCAAGGGGTACGTCTTATTTCTGTTGAAAATGTTGTGTTGTTTTTACAGTTTGTGTTGCCTTCATAGTTCTTATATTCTAGTTTCATCTCCATTGTAGTTTCGTGGGTTTGCATCTGAAAATGGTTACAATTTAACTCTTTTAATTTGCACTATCCGGATTCATTTGATTTGTTAAAGTACTACCATGCCAGTTCAGTAGTGTGTCTCTGTGTGTGGATGTAATGGTTCAAATTCCACTTAACTTATTCATTTGAGTTCTTAGTTGCAATCAATTTCTGCGTAGAGCACCATATGTGGGTAATGATTGCTTGTGAGCGCATTCTCGGGGGTGATACATTGTTGTCTTTGCTTGTAGATCCCTCACTTGAGACCTGCTGAATATAAGAGGTCTAGATTATCTAGGAATCGGAGGACTGTTAACCGTGCTTATGGTGGCGTATTGTCTGGAGCTGCAGTCAAGGAAAGGTTTGTATATGGATTCCAGTTTGACCTTTTCTTTTCCAATTCTAATGTTATGTTGCATGGATTGGGTTTAGACAACTCATTTTCTGTTGGTTTACAGGATCATCAGGGCCTTTTTGATTGAAGAACAAAAGATTGTGAAAAAGGTGTTGAAGATTCAGAAGGCAAAGGAAAAGCAAGCCTCAAAGAGCTAGATTTCAAAATCGAGTGAGTGTTACGTAGCTACTAGAGTGATTTTGGCTTGTGTTGGGCTATGGGAAGTAATTTGAGTTGTTCCAGTTTGTGCTTTTTACATTTTGTTGTGGATGGTTTAATTATGATGTTAAGTACTTAATTTTGTTCAGAAATCCACTCTTACCATGGATTTTCCCTGTTTTGTATTTCAGTGGTAACATATACATTTTCCAATTGTTTGTGTAATGTCAGTTTAGTAGCTTTATTTATGACTCCAGTTATGTGTGGATCTTTTCCAAACCTTTCATGTAGTTTATTGTTTTTCATTACAAGACTGGAACTTTCTTTAGTTTGAGTGCTCTAATGTGTAGAGGATGAAAATGCAACGTACGTATTACCAGGTCATCTAAGGTAGATTCAGAATAACACAGCCAAGTTTAACTATTATCAATACAGCAACTGTAGATGAGTGTAACCTCAGATCGCAATTATTCAAATTCCAATAGGAAAAAAAAGAGAGAAATCTTAAAGTCTGTCAATTTATTCGTATCACTAAAAGATCAAGCCTTTTCTCTTATGCCTGTGAGGACTAAAAGATCAAGCTTGAAGATGCTTCAGCCTGGCGACCAGTTTGTCATGAGGTGGGAGAGTCTCCTTTATCAGAGGATGGCCTTTGAGATCATGCACCCATGAAAAGAATGCAGGGTTCTTTTCGGGTATAAGAACGGTAGTGACAGCCTCATGAAAAGCCTCATAGGTGCAAGCATATGAGCTCACCACAATACCCAGAAAGCTCAAGGAACCATCAATGAAGAAGGGGGGATCCTCTTCAAAATCCCTCTTCATCCCTTCTTCAAAGACCTTAACCAATTCGCTCAAGTCTTCGATGGCCTTCTCTCTATCTTTTCCCTTGGACCTTATAATACTGTATATTCCTGGTATGATCTGATAAAAATGAAATAGGATTGTTTTGTTAGTGGTTAGCAACTAAAGTACGACTATGACAAGAAAAAATAGCTTGCTTGCTTGCCTTCTCATCATAATATTTTGCCCAAAAGCGAATTTTGGCTCTTTCATATGGATCTTTGGGCAGCAGATTGGGGGTTTTGCTCCAGTTCTCATCAATGTATTCGAGGATGACGCGTGATTCAGCAATCGGCTTGCCTCTGTGAACAAGAACAGGTACCTGTTTGTGGACAGGATTGTAGCTGAGCAGCATTTGGCTCTTGTTTACTAAATCTTCCTCAACATACTCATACTGGATGCCCTTAAGTTTCAGGGCTATCTTGACTCTACCACTGAAAGAACTAGACCATGTCCCAAAGAGCACAACCTCAGATTGCTTGTGCTCCATTCCTCTCTCTCTCTCTCTCTCTCTCTCTGAATTGGTGCATACATGTGCAGTGTGCTGAGAAGTTTATATGGAGTTGGATCTTATTAAAAGTGTGAGCCAACTGAATTCTGTCTACATAGAAGCAATTTCCTAGCCTTCGCGTAATTTTCAACTACCGGAAAGTCTTGTTACTACATATTATCCTCGACTCGGCTAAACTGATGGCATGACCTGGGAATATGACTCAGTAAGTTTACAGCCACTTGATCTGTTTTTCATTCACTAATAAATCAGATATCTACCAATGAATCAGTCTTATTGCATTGGCATGCATCATGTCATATGGAAGCAATCTAATATCTTTCGCTTAATTCAGTAGGCCAATGCTGTTAATTTTGTCAATGGATTAGAAAGATATGAACAAGAATCTCATGCATGCTCCGTGGATTTGCTTCATCATCTTTATGTTCATTTGATTTTATATGTCTTAGGCCTTTACACTTTTTGGGCTTAAACAACTTATCAAACCCATTTTACACCGAAACGCCATTCCATTGGGCCAATCTTAGCATCACATCTCCTTGTCCATATTCTCTGACGACTTCGATGAATAATTTTGGACATGAGCCCAGCTCCAGTAGAGTACAAGTACAAGTTTATTTATTTTCTCCCCAAAAGAAATAACCATGAAAATAAAAAGAAAAGACCCCAAACCTTTGTTGTTAATTATTTTGATAAGCAAAAGGACCCGGTTTCGTGTCCTAGCATGCATATAGTGCGTGTGAGTTTAATATGTCATCGCCCTTATGTCTTTAAATTTTGATAATTCCTTTCTAATCCTAGCATGCTAGAAGCATGAAGCATATCCAATGGAAGCTTTGGTATATAACCAATTTATCCGCTTTTCCTTTTTGGATACAAAGGAAAGAAAAAACATGTCGATGAATTGTTTTTAGGTCTCTCGAGTCTGAATACATACATAATTAATTAGTTTATCAATTTGAAATTTTCTCGTTACAAGCACGTTTGTGAATGCGTGCATCATGCATGTGCATTGTGCATGTGTCTATGAGTGAGCATTGATGATCTGCAATTTTGCACGAAAGGACCTCAAATTAACATGCCAAATACTCAATACTCTATTTCCTCAATTAATCATACACACTTTGGAGTTTAATTAAGTAGAGCAAAAAGAATCCCACTAGAGATGAAACTTAATTAACTGAGCTATAGACTATAGAGCTACATAGCTAGCTAGCTAACTAAAAGTTAAGCTAATTAAGAAACAAATGGTTTTTGAGATACTGACAAAATGTTTCTTATGTAAGTAATTTCAAGTATAGCATCTGGTTGTGGACATTTCACTTGGACATGGTGAAGACTCCCACGTCAAACTCGACTTCCATGCATCTCCTCCTCCTCCTCCTCCTCCTATATTCAAAGGCAAAGGAAAACTATTGCTCATCATCAAGGGAACCCCAGTATTGGATCTCACACTCGTCTCCCATCGTTGATCATCTGCGTCTTCTGTCACGTCAGAGTTCACATTTGAAATATTGTTCTTGATCAACCCAACAACAGTGTCATGACCATTGCCCATGTTATTATTGCCCTGCATGACCTCATGATGATGTGGCAATGTCATGGATGAGAAGCCGCCGTTACATTGATCCTGTGATCCAGTGTTGGTACTAAATTCGAAATTAGTGCTCTCTGCAGAAGCCTTGTTGATGCTGTTGCTACCATTATAATCTCCAAGCATCGAAGACGACATGTTCAACAACAATGACGACACATCCACGGTGCATTTAGCCACCGGTCCTGATGGAGTTTCTAGGGGTGATGATGAAAATGTGAAGCTAGGGGTGCTAGAAAAGTAGTCTCCATTGGAATTGGAAATGGGAAAGTACTGATAGGGTAGTTTGATGTTGCAACCCATCATCAATGGGTTCACGGGTTTGTAGGAGGAGTTAGTGTAAATATCTAAAGGGGACATAGAACTTGTGGTGGATGAGATTTGTATGTCATTGTTGTTGTTACCACAGAAGTTGGTGGTTGAATTGGTTTTTGATGTCAATGGCATTCTCTCTGAACTAAACTCATGTTGGTGATGATGATGAGTAGCACTGTGTGCAGCTTTGGAGCCTAGCATATGATCATCATATGTGTTTGTTTCAGGCAAGACAGACACCCAAGAGTGATGAGAAAGGGCTCTTTGATGAGCATGACTTGAATTTGTTTTCTTGAATATCCTGCATATTGCCCATGAGTCCTGCAACAAATAGTATTATATAGTTTTATTAGTCAACAATAATACATTATATAAATATTAAATATTGAGTTAAAAAATGCTCTCTTATCAAGCAATCTGTGATGTGAATTGTTATCTGACTGTCAAACTAAACTCGCGATATATACAAAGATAAATTTTCTTTACATACATTTGCAGGAATGGTTTTGTCCATGAATGATGATGATCTCTTTGGTGGGAGTGAGTCGGTGAGAGACGGTAAGCGAAACTCATGCATCATCCAGTCGGTTTTGACCCCTTTGGCAGCTCTGCCTTTGTAGAAAACAAGTGATTTCTTCAACCCAATGCACTTGGAGCTACATGCACCTTCGGATGAGTATATGGGCCGGTCGGTTCCCGTGGCTTTCCAGAACCCGGCTCCAGTTACCCGATTCGGCCTTGTGCTGTTTCTGTATTTTCTGTCCCTTGGGCAGTAGAAATACCACTCCTTCTCCCCAGAAGCTGCCAACTCTACATATATATCAAACAAAGAATTTAATTAAAACTTTGAAAGCTAATCAAAGCTGTTCAAAATTAAGCTAGGTTAGGTAGGAAGATGGGTATTTAACTTGTAAAAGCTTGAAAACAAAAATCCTAGATATTCTAAACAAAGAAATGAAATGAAACCCTAACCTAAATCTGAGGTATTACACAACGCATATATAAGAGAGAAAAAGCTGCCAAATAGATTAGAAGTTGAACTTTTTTAGTACTCATGCATGAACAAGATTTATATTTAAAAAAAATTACTTGGAAGATCCCAGGGATCAAATTTATAGATGTCTAGTTGCTTGATGAGCTCAATGGAGAGAGGGCGCTGCTGAATCTTCCTCTTGAGATAAAACCCAACAAGCTCCTCATCAGTCGGATGAAAACGAAACCCCGGAAGCATCACTTCATCCATTTTATCTCCTCCAATAATATTCATATCACTTCTCTCATCCATACCTTAAACGTACTAGTATTCTTCTCTCTTTCTCCAAACTATTTAAAGTTACTAGATATAGACGAAACTTTAATCGCTTTTAGTAAGAGGTGTACCCAGCAAAGATAAATTAATGTTAATATTAATTACAGTGCTCTTTTATACATATAACACCTGAAAGAAAAGCCTGAAACTGTAGTAACAAGCAAACCCTAGATATAGCTAGAAAACATGAACACACATAAACACACAAAGAGAGAGAGAGAGAGAGAGAGAGAGAGAGAGAAGACAGAGAAGACAGAGAAGAAGAAGGCACAGAAGTGAAGAGGTGGAGTGAAAGCAACCAATTAAGTTGGCGGTGAGGTTGGACTTAATTTGTAGGCCAAATATATGCTTCCTGAGGAGGGGTCTGCCTCCGAAGGATCAGCCACCTTTTCTGGTGACTTAAAATGAGTGTGTGTTTTGCGAGGATCGCGTTGGCTACTTGTGTACTTCTTCGCACACACTCACATAGATATTAATACAAAGAAGCTCTTAAAATCAAAGCCCATCAAATTAAGATCACAACTACCAAGAAAATTAAAGCTCAAGTCAAGAAAAAGAAAATAGATTTTCCGCAAGAGAAGACCCTTAAATGAACCCAAATTAGGGTTTGTTTTATTAATCCAAGTTGTGGAATCTCAAGGAACCACCCCCTGTATATGTCACCAGCTTATAGTATAGGGATTATGAACACATTTTTGATTCATTATTTCTCTCAAACATTATATATTTATAATCGAATCTATTGCAAATGAAGACAAATCAAAGTTTCCAAGCTAAGTACTAGTATTTATTTAAATATGAGGTTGTTTGAATTGGTTTTTGGAAACGTGGACCTGAACCAACTTCCAACACCAAAGGCTCTCGAAAATATATATTTTTAGAATTGGGTTTCTATGAGAGGACTTATTAGGATCACATTATTATAATTTATAATTATTATTATTATAAGTGATATTAGGTTCTCAGAATCCGAAAATCCCGTTTCTATTCCATTCCCAGAGCTTCTATTCCACTGACTTTGTCAGGTTGAACAGTTGTAATTATTTTAGTGTCATAATCACTCATAATCTGCAGGCTAATCAATATGGTTAAAGTTAAATCCCCTCCAAATCTAGCTAATGGACCACTTGCTCTGAATAGAAGTTACACTTCACAGACACATGTATCTTTCAGTCAGAGGCTTAAAAGTTATAACACTCTCTCAAACATTAATTAATTAATCAGTGTTCACTTGCAAATTAATTATAATAGTTTCAGGCTGAAGTAGGAAAAGCTACTCCTCAATGATTTACTGGTGTTTATACAACTGTGCGCCCGTGTTCCTCTCAGTTTTTTTCCTTTCTAATTTTCTGTGCGGTGCTGGTGTTTGTGGAGGTTTTGAGTCTCTGCTTTATTGTTTTGCTTTGTAAAGTTAAAAGTTTGTTTGTTTAGCTTTCACTAAAACTATATAATTAAGAAAGGGAAAAAGGAAATAAGTCATGGTACTAGTGAATTTGACACTTAACCCTACTTTTGTTTACTGTAAACTATTCATTTAATGGGGTGTTTTGGTCATTTAAGATGTGCAAGTAAGTTAAAATTTCTCTGATTTTGTAGACTTTGGAAAACCAAGTGTGGGCGTGGGATTCCTCAATTCATTGCCTTTGGTAAACCAAAACCAAATTAATAGGTTTCAAGAACAATAAAATTAGTACCTTCTTCATAATTATTTATGTGATATAATTAGCTTCAAGTCCAAATTGTCATACTATTATTATACTTGAGATTTTGCTAACAATGTCCAGGGGTCGGTATTCTAATGGTTGGAGGGTTCACTGAGAGTCAAATGGTAAACTTTGGGACTAAAAAGTCAGTGAAACTCCCAAAACCTAACCCTCGGTTGGAACCCTTTTTGTCTGTTGATTGACCTAGAATTTGCTTCCCCAAGCGTGCAACCAAAGTTTTATAAAAAAAAGGGTCAAACTCTTCAACCCCAAGCATCTATATTCTATACTATACATAATTCACCTCTTTCTATGTAAACATTATTAACCCACCCCCCTTTTCAATTTCACTCATAACTCTCTCTGCCATGTAAATTGCAAAAGGGCCAACTCCAAGGACCAAAGGATCATGAATTTTACCAACCACACTCTCTTCAAACCAATTACTCGGCTGCCTAATCTTCATAATAAATTATTATTCATCTAATAATTACAATGTCCACTTACTATGTGAATTAAGGTCATTTTTAAACTGAATGGCCTTAACTTGCATATCAGAAGTTTCAAGTTTGAACTCCCATGTCATTTTGGTTATGTAGTTTAGACCGTCGCTTATATTAAAAAAAACAAAATGGACGTTTAAATTAATGTCATAGTTGCAGAATTTCTTTAGAGTTATTTTACTTCACACGAATTAATTATATATACTGTTTTGTTCTTTATTTCAAACGTGTATATGAAACCAGGCCTCTGCAATTTCTATTTAATTTGTAGTACTTCGTTGAAATTTAGTCAACCACTCATAGGCTAATTAAAAGATACTCGGCTGCTTATGCTTTTCAGCCGTTCTAACCCTAATGTTCATAAGTTTAGTATTATATTGTCTAGAGTACAAGAATGCAACCAAAACAAAAAAAAAAAAAAAAAAGGATGATATTGAACCCTTCACTATCGTCTTCAATTCACAATATACAAATCAATGACCCACCCACCCATTTGTTTGCACCGTTCTGTGTCTCCATTGTTAGAGACGAAAGTAGGTTCAAGGTCTCTAATACAAACTCATGACTGTGTGATATGGGTAACCAACTACCACCAAGAAACAAAAAACCAGAGGAAAAAAATATTCTAAACTTTGGCGACTTTTAAGTAACCCTTGCAGGCCTTACAGACGCTTGTAACTTCTATGGACCCCTTAGAAAATGCACTGTATCATCAATGAAAAAGAAACTCCAACTCCTATCAGGTTGTCTGCAGCAATTCCTTGATATCGTACCCTTGTAGCTGTCACACAAACAACAAGCATGATTGTTTTTAGTAATCCACATTGAAAACAAATCATTGTTGAGAAAGATTATACAGGGTCATAACTTCAATACTCGGAAATCATCATGTTTACCTGAAGGAAGGTCAGAAGCAATATCACTCCTGAGTTCCAGAGAGTACGTATTGTGATGGGGGTTAAAACGTTGCTAGTTTGAGCATATGACAATCCAGAGTAGAGCCTACATAGATCATACAGCACATGAGATAAATTGTTCTCGGGGATATCTAAACCACATTAATGTATGTTGAAGGTGATGTAGACTTTTGTTTTTAAATTTTTTTAAGTAACCATGTTACCTAGCACAAACAGCTGGGGAAACTCTCCCGGAGTGAGATGTGCAAGTGCAAATACAGCTGCACTTATTCCAATAGCAACTGGTGTAGGTACCCTACAAAAAGAACTTGTAAGGGATAGATACCCAGGAATGAACAGTTGACACCAATAACATAACTAACTATACTAAAACTAGCTAAAACCAACGAATTTTAATCCCATCCTTAGCCAACTCAAAACCTTATATCAAATATTTGGATGATTCTGCAATTTTCACTACATAAGTGCCACAAAAGCAGTTTCTTCTACCATTTATTTCTCAGCCTGTATACTTCTTCAGGCTTCACTCTTGTTTGTAAAATTTTGTGAATCTGGCTAATTAATTAAGCAAAGCAATTTTAGAAGTGAACCAAACAATATCGCCTGGATGGCATATTACTAGTTAATCCAGCCTCTACTTTCCAACACACTATTAGTTTAAACTTCTGAAAATTGATAACAAAATCTATGGACAGAAATTTTTGAGAAAACTTCCGAAATAATTGTAGGGAAGTTTAGGGGAGCTACCATACATGTTAAGAGCAATGTAGAGAGAAATAATCAATCATTGTAGGCATATTATGCAACTATAAAAGGGAAAACATGGAAAAATACCACTTAATCATGGAGACCATAATAAAACCCCGAAATACAGTTTCCTCAAGAATTGGAGCCAAAACTCCAGTGATGCCCAACAAGCAAGCAGTGCTGCAATGAAGATTAACAACAGCTGAATCAACTTGCTGAATCCTCAAGTCCTAGTGCTGAAAAGTTTCAACACCTAAGCCTATGAATACTATAATTCCCAGAACATGCACAAAAATGAAAAGACCTTGTAAAGTACCTGACACTTGAAGATCCAATCAGTGGAAGCAAGCTTACTAGAGCGTCCTTCTGAAACCAAGTAAAAATTAATAAAAATCACATATATGATTCCTTACATGGTGGAATTGATCCTGAAAAATCATAGAATTTGTGTCTGCTGCACTTTATAACGAGAGAGAAATCATAGGGTACGAATCAATTCAAACCTCTCTCTCTGGGCTCTCCCCCCTGAACAAGGACGCGGCAGCCTCTGTCACTGTGATGGCAGCTATTGCACCAGCAAGACCAATCCCTGCCCACAAAAGCCACCCCTTCTGTAGACTGAAAGTGGCAATGATGAGCTTCCAAATATAAATGTTGCAACTGCTATATGGTAAAGTCTGTCTCTACTTAATGACAAAGCATGTAGTTACAATGACCTACGTAGCCAAATTCAAATATCCCTAATTCAGTATTGTGCATCAATCGCAGTCCATATATAAGCTACAACAAGTGTTATCTCATTGAGACAACTACAAGAAAAAGGGATAACGTGAACCCTTTCTCACCTCTCTCTGTGTGCGTGTGTTTGTGTCTTTGTTGTCTTACTATAAAGTAAAAAAGGAGTTGGAAAAATCAGTACCATAGCGATAAACGTCTTGAGGCAGCGGTTGGAAAGTGCTGGCAACAGCATACAGAACTGCAAGTACAGCTGCAGTTGTAATACTAGCAAAACAATAACTGAACCCATTAGACCCTCATAAAATTCTCAATCCAACACACAGCATTACAAGTAGAATTACAATGTGATAATACATACCCTTGATCAAGAAACAGTATCTCTGCCTTTTCATCTATACTCAAATCTTGCGGTGGAAATCAGGTCACTCCAGGTCTTGAACGTATTTATGAGGAGTTCGAGTCTGGTGTCTTTAGGCTCGTTGATTCTCTTGACCTTGTATTACTTGACATCGATGGCAGTGTGGTGTAGGAGGACGCTCTGTGCACGAGTGAGGAGCAAACTTCAAATGCTTTCCACTCCTTATCAGTTGTAAGATTGAGTAATGTACCGTCGGCTATATTTCAAAAGTATCTCCGCGCGGCTATACTATTTGAATATTCGAATATTTTTAGAAATATAGCCGGTCGGCTATACTATACACTGAAATATTTAAAACGTATAGCCGAGCGGCTATTTAAATATACGGAACTATTAAAGAAGTAGAGCCGCGCGTCTATACCATTTAAATATTCGAATATATTTAAGGCGTATAGCCGGGTGGCTATACTATGAGCGGTATAGCCGCACGGCTATACGATTTAATATAGGAATATATTTTAGCAGTATAGCCGTGCGGATATACTATTTTAATATTCGAATATTTTTAAGAAGTATAGCCGGCCGGCGATATGTTTAAATATATGGAAATAAGTATTTATTTTGAGCAAGGGTTTTTCTGGTCCAAGTTTATCTTGTTTTTACCATGAATTATTTTCCTTGGTCAACACTAGTTGTAGTTTTGCCAATATTCGCGGGTTCCTTAATTTTCTTTCTCCCTCATAGAGGAAATAAGGTAATCCGTTGGTATACTATATGTATATGTTTAACAGAACTACTTCTAACAACCTAAGTGGGATTTTTGTCTTTAAACGGGAAATTAAAAAAAATGCTTGGGGGTGGAAATGAGGCAATATCTACAATACCTGGATTTAATCAGATACAGTTTGAGGGTTTTGTAGGTTCATTGAGCAGGGCTTAACAGAGGAACCCTTTTAATCCAATCCATATGATGTCCTTTTCGGGAGCTAGAGGAAATGCATCCCAAGTACACCAATTAGTAGGTATGAGATTACCACCGGGCCATTTTTTATTAACATAATGACACCGAGCCTTTATTGCAGCCTGTACTCTGAATCAGCTGCTTTATCTGCTCATGGTAAAACTTCATATGGGTTCTATCGCACGGGTCGATCCAGAAGTAGATTGATTATAAAAATTCTGATAAATTATTGATTCATCTGGTGTCCACGGAAATTCCCTCTGCCCCTACCGTACTCCAGCTTGGTAGTTTCCACCTTTGTCCGGGGATATGGACAGATTCAATAAGATTTCATTCTTGAACAAAAATCCATTTTTGATTTATTTCATCTATTCCATGGCCGGAGCAGGGAATCCACTAGATCTGTTCGAGTACCCTAAAAAAGGAACCTTTCCTCTCCCGGCCGTTTCGGTATTCCGACTTCCCAGGCCTCCGTAGCACAGCTAAGACAGCGATGAGTTTTCTGCCCCTGCAGTGGGCGAGCAGTCAAAAGTCAAAGAAAAGGCAGTGATTCAAATCAAGATTTATCCGGTACCCTATATCAAATCACAAAATAAAAATGAAAAGTAACAAGTAACAAAGCAGAACAATATCACCATTTTTGTTCAATAAGATACCAAAGTGGATGATTGACTCATTCCATACTAGAAATAATCGCAGACTCTGCTCCAGTGATTCCACTATTATTTATTAGTGAACAATAATTGAATAATTCATTCATAGAGATAGAGGACATAATTCACATGGATATAGTAAATCTCGCTTGGGCTGCTTAAGACCCTTATGTCCAAAACCCAATCGCCTGGGGGAATATGTGCTTCTAAGTGCGTTTGGCATTGCTTATTTGGGGTGATAAGTGATTTTTAAAAAATTTTGAGAAGCCCAACTGTTTGGTAAATGCGAAAAAATCACTTATTATTAAAATTCTTTGTGAGAGAAAGCTATAAGGGAAAGCAGCTAATGAGGTGCTTTCATTTTCGAATATGCAGGAATCGGTTTCAAAGAGGTGTTGGGTTTAATGATTATGCAGCAATCATTTTCTGATTTTGCGTAAAATCAATACCAACAACACTTTTAACAAAAATTTTACCAAGCGTCAAACTGCTTTCTTTCACTGATTTCTCTCACAAAATCGACAGCGATTATTTTCACAGCAATGCCAAACTGGCCTAAAGATTTTGATCATGCCCAATCCGAAATTAGTTCTATACATATGACCAGCAATCAGAAAAATAAGCGCAATAGCTAAATGATGATGAGCAATATCAGTCAGCCATAAACTTTGCGTTTGTGGATGAAATCCCCCCATAAGGGTTAGAATGGCAGTTCCTGCTCTTTGGGAGGTACCAAATAAATGACTACTTGAATCGGGGTTTTGAGCATAAAGATTCCACTGACCTATAAAAAGTGGACCTAATCCTTGGGGATGTGGCAATACATCTAAGAAATTATTCCATCGAACGTTTTCTCCCCTGGATCCGGGAGTTCACCTAGTACCATAATTACTGAATTTCTATGCGAATCAAGATCGAGAAAAGGAAGTTTTCCAATCATTGACTCAAACCCATTGTTTTATTGTTCGACAAAAGGTTCATTTATATACAATAATCGGATTGTAGCGGGGTATAGTTTAGTGGTAAAAGTGTGATTCGTTCTATAATCCGTTTAAGCAGTAGAGCCGTTCGGCTATACTACTTTTTAAATATTCGAATATTAGCCGCTCTCTCTCTCTCTCTCTCTCTCTCCAAAAGGGTGTTGATTAGTTTCATCAAATTTAGGCTTGCAACAGTTCCTATAGATTCTCTTCCAATGATAATCTAGTTTATAGCTAAATCTTTCTCTACTTATGTCATATTATCTCATGTGGTGTACAGGCCTTCATGTTAAAGAGTGCTGCTGAAGAGCCACTTGGTCATGCAGCTGCCATTATCACTGATGTTCTTGAGAATGCCGAGACCAATCATGTAATAAGTGATGTGCAGAAGCGAGCTCTTCTTCAAGAAATGGCTCTGAGGCTGACTTTGAAGTTTCCTCTAGCTGCTTAGATTAGTAATCAAAGTTTTGATTGCATCTTCCTTTTCTTTCTTTCAGAAATATTGACATGTTGCAACAAAGAGATGGGATGACAATGAAATATATAAGCGATTCACAAATGTTTTCTGCGTATATCCCCTAAAGGTAAATGTTGTAGTTCCTCCTGTACATAATTTATGATTAGGGAATTGTTGCTTTGGTGCTCATGATCTTTCATTCATGTTTTTTTTTTCCACATCTTTCATGCATTAATTTTTGCTTTATCTCAACATTTGTGATACTTAAGATGGGCTCAAAGTGATTGGATTGCCTCCTGTATTTCTAGATGGATATATATGTACTCTGGTGTAATATGAATATTCTTGTTTCTCTTGACAAGTGTTAAACTTGATGGGTCATTAGTTGGAGCTTTTTGTGATAGCTGAAATTAAATTTTGTATAGGTACATAATAGAAATAAAAATGCGAGTACTTATTTCTTTTCCACACATCTTCTCTTCCCTTCCTCTTTCCTTTTCTTCTTTTGCAGGAGGAAGAGAGGAACTTCAAACATTCAATAAACAGGTTGAAGAAGATGGGAGAATTGTTATATCGAGGAGCAATTCGTATGAATTACATGAGGTATTTTTTAGTTCTGCTTAAAATTTTTATGTATTTGAATACAATATACCTTTGAAATATATTTGTCTAAAATATATTAGAATATTTAAACAGTATAGCCGCGCGGCCAGACGCGTTTAAACAGTACAGTGCGCACAAGGATTGCAAGTGTGTATCCAGGATGGGGTATGAGGATGTGATACACCAATGGGCTGTTCGTTGGAATGAGGTAACAGATCAACCTGATGAAACTTCTTTCTGCAGCTACTGTGAAGAGCCATGTAGTGGGTCTTTTCTTGGTGGATCCCCAATATGGTGCTGCTTGTGGTGTCAAAGACTGGTACATGTGGATTGCCACAGTAGCATGTCCAATGAAACAGGTGATATTTGTGATTTAGGTCCATTCAGAAGGTTGATTATATTCTATCCCCTCTTCATGTAAAGGAATTGAGCCAGACTTCCGCTGGTGGATTTTTGAGCTCCATTACTCAGGGGGCCAATGAGATATCTTCAGTACGTGCAACTATTAGGAGTCAGAGCAACAAGTCCAATCATGGAAATGAAACCTCTGTTGACACGGGAAATAGTGGTAGTATTGGGGATATGTCCGCAGAAAGCACAGCTGATACTCATCACGCTGTTAATGGTTTGGTACTGTAAATGTGGATTCGCAGCACCAAGATGGTGATGTAGATAGGAAACTGGACCACAAGTTTAGATTTGGGGTCTTTTTGACTTGAACATGCCTAGTATAGAAGAACCTCATCCGGGGCTGACTGTGTTGAGTGGCTTCTCTGACAATTTGAGCAAGTTATTCTTGGACAATGGTGAAGAAATTGGCCCGCACCAACTCATGGAAGCAGCCATTGCTGACAAAGAGATCAAGGTCTCCGTGTGGTGGACTGAAACTTCATACTTTGAGGTATTGATGATCTAATCTGATGATATGATTTCATCAATTAGGAAGAATATTAATTAATTAGTTTACTAACTTTTATGTAGCACTGATATATAGCCTACCCTGTGCTTAGAGATTCTTGAGCAACATTTCAAATCATCATCCTGCATGCATCATCCGTTTTAGTTTAATTGAATTGAATGTTAGAGTTGAGTTATTTTCTAGGTAGCAATGTTTTCTGTTCTGAAGGTGAAAACTACTGGTATATGTAATGATTGGGGATGGATTAGACTTTGTATTAGATTATATTAGATTCGAAACTTAAAGATTCATATGGTTTTTGGGCACTGGAAGGAAGATTTGAAACAATTAGAAAAAAAAAACCGTCGGCTATACGATTTGTTTTTATAAAAAAAGAAAAAACCAAGTATTGCCGAGCGGCTATACTATTTATTTAAACAAAAAAAGGGACCCGCCTAAAGCAAATGGCCCACGTGTATGTGTATTCAATAATATGTGAGAACTATGCGTATAATACGTGATTTTTTTTGTATATTATTAAAAAAAAAATGTGTATTAGACATGAAAAATATGAACGTACTTGTTCAATAAGAGTATTGTATGTTTGCTCTTGAAAAAAACATGAATTTTGCCGAGTAACGCCGACCGGCTATAATATTTCTTTAAAAAATTAGTTAGAAAAAACGAGTATAGCCGCGCGGCTATACTATGTTATTAAACATAACCGAGTAAAGCCAGACCGCTATACCATGGTAAAAAAAACTTAGAGGAAGCCCAGTATAGCCGCCCGGCTATAAATAAAAAGAGGACCCGCCTCACTCGTATAGCCGTCCGGCTATACTATTTTTTAAAACAATTTAAAAACCGAGTTTAGCCGACCGGCTATACTATCTGTTTAGAAAAATTTAAAAAACCGAATATAGCCGCCCGGCTATACGCTTTCTTTTTTAAAAAAAAATGGAAAATCGATTATAGCCGTACTATTTATTTAAACAAAAAAGGGACAGAAGCTGATACTCATCAAGCTGTTGATGGTTCTCATAAATTGATGAAAACCGTAATGGTACTGTAAATGTGGATTTGTAGCGCCAAGATGAAGATGGTGATGTAGATAGGAAATTGGATTCTGAGCCTAGTTTCAAAAGGAGCTCGTAAAGCAATAAGAAGGATGAGTGTCAGGTTTTAGGGATGAAACAAAAATACGAGTTGATTGATTTGTCACCAGATGCAAGACCCTTGTTAGTTTTTATCAACAAGAGGAGTGGGGCTTAGCGTGGGAATTCACTGAGGCAACGATTGAATATTCTTCTCAATCCTGTTCAGGTTTGATTTCTCTACCATCTTGTTTACTTGGAAAAATATATTTGCCTTCATTTGTTTAGCCAAGTGAGGTCTTTTAAGTAAGGTTTAAGGTTTAAATGTCTTTGGTGGAAAAAATATTTCCCTTCTTTTCTTTTCAAATGAGCCAAGTAGGGATATTACTGAGGCTTAAGGTTTGAAATAGATGGTGTTGAGATAGAGGTCCCTGAGGTGAGTACGTATGAAAAGATTTTAACCATAAAGACACAACACTTCAGTTGCTGATTCAGAAATCATCACCATATTGCTTGAGCTTTGGCTGTCTGGAGATATCATGATTGACTAATTTTGAGATTATCAGTGCTGGACTTTTAGACACATTTTCAGGATGCCGAAGGTACACTTGTTGCGAATATTGGAAGCTACATGGGCGGTGTAGATTTGTGGCAAAATGAAGATGAAACTTATGATAATTTTGATGCATGATAAATACTTGAGGTTGTGAGCATTTCTGGAATATGGCACCTTGGGAAACTTCAGGTTTTTGGGTATTTGTGGATGCTCTACCTCTTGATATGTGATACACATACTCACATATTGGAATGTTGATTTTTTTCCAGAATATTAGGATATGTAAAATGCTCATTCTAAGCTAGATTACATTTTAGCATAAATACTCGTTTGGCTGTTTTGATTATTTACTTTGGCTTGTAGTCCCTAAAGTTCGGTGTTCTCAATTTATAATGGATCACTATAATTGGTAATGCGTGCTATGTCTCTGAACTGCTGTTCTGTTTGGGACAGGTTGGGCTTTCTCGTGCTCGAAGACTGGCACAGGGGCAGTCGATTAATATACATCTCTTTGCTGCATTGCCTGTTCAGGTTGATGGGGAGCCTTGGTTTCAGCCACCTTGTACATTGGCTATATCCCACCACGGCCAGGTCCCTCTCTCTCTCTCTCTGGACAAAAGGGTGTTGATTAGTTTCATCAAATTTAGGCTTTACTTGCAGTAGTTCCTATAAACTCTCTTCCAATAAAAATCAAGTTTATAGCTAAATATTTCTCTACTTTTTTCTTATTATCTCATGTGGTGTTCAGGCCTTCATGTTGAAGAGGACTGCTGAGGAGCCACTTGATCATGCAGCTGCCATTATCATGATGTTCTTGAGAATGCCGAGACCAACCACGTAACAAGTGCTGTGCAGAAGCGAGCTCTTCTTCAAGAAATGGCGCTGAGGTTGACTTAGAAGTTTCCTCTAGCTGCTTAGATTAGTAATCAAAGTTTTGATTGTATCTTCCTTTTCTTTCTTTCAGAATTGTTGACACGTTGTTACCACCATATCACCACATGTATCTTTTTGTGGTTTTAATAGGATGCTTCTAGTTGGAGCATGGTTGTAAATGAACCTTGTTGAACATCAATGGAACACACAGTTTTGTTGATAACGGACTAAGATCAACTGCTATGTATTGTTTTTGCATTTTACAGCTTTGATTTAAGAGGACATTTTGATTGAGGAAATCATATGTTACAAGCCTTGAAATTGGGTATGAAATTACATGCTCGGCTCGGGTTTGATGGCAGACTAGAATACTACGCTTAATTATGGTATACATAGTTGATCAAACTCTAGGCAAGTTGGGGAGGGGTGAGGACCTGAAATCAGTCATTCCTTGGCTTGTTCTTGAGAAATCCTTGCTTCACTTTCCTCCATGCCCTTGTCACAAACCCCATCGAAGCTGCCCCGGGAGGCCTTGTACCCGGCTTTTGTCGGCGGTGGCAGCCGCACAAGACAGCTGCTGCTGGCACAGAATTATCTTGGGTGTCTTGACACTTTGTTTGGAAATACGACTCTTGCCTTGTGTATAGAAGGGTGAATTGAAGTAGTACATGTAAAGAGGGGACGATGCTTTGGAAGCTTGAATGGCTTTGTTAAGTTGGTGAGTCACAGCTCGAAGCTCATACGAGTCATATTAGGTGCTACCGTTGTGCCTCGGGCTCAGCCTCCATATAGGGCTTAATGTGTGGGGAGGACGATCATGTGTTGCAGTGATCATTCTTTGTGGATCTTTCTCAATTGGGATTTCCAGAAATGTTGCTAGGTCTATATGTGTTGAAGCTTCTCCAATGTTTTTTTTTTTTTTTTTTTTTTCTGGTTTTGCTTTGAGAGAGAGAGAGAGAGAGTGTGGTTAAGGGTTGTTTATTAGGTTTAAAAAAGTGGTTATGGGTGGATGCGGATGGGTAGTTTACCTTGTAAGTGACGTTGGTTAAGTAAATGTTAATGTCAAAAGCTAGGGACTTGCATTATTTTATACGTCCTCAATAGGGCATGTTCTCACATGGAGATTAATATCTCAATTCTCCCTCGTTGTCATCTTTACAACTGATCAATGCAACTCTTTTTTCTTTTTGGAAAAAAGGGTTTTTAGCATGTGCTTGTTTGCTTTCTAATCTTGTAAATTGTCTGACATGTCTAAATTCCAAACTCAACTCTAATGACCTGCAAATAAACAAAGCTCTTATGCAAGTATTGACTTTTGGCTTGGGAGACATGTTAGTGTCTCATGATGCATAGTCGTGCCATAATCTTATAAAGCAAATGAGCTTACAGCTTAGATCTGCTTTCTTCCTTTAAAACTACTCTTAAGTAATTAAACTTCTTTTCGTAGTTACCTCCCAAATCTCCTCCATACATATCGTTACTAGAGAAAGAGATAGTTGAGGGTCCTGTAAGTTCATTCATCTAAGATATAGGATAGTCTAAGTTCATCAAATGCTAGTTAGCGAATTTACTTATTAATTGAACTTCGAAGATAAATATTACTAGAGTAACGACTAGAGGCACCATCGGAGCATGATGAAAATACATCAAATATTTACAAGTGACTTATAAAATCTTCCATTTTTATTTACAAAACGCATTAATACTTACCTTTCAAATTCTATTAAAACAAATGGAATGATTTCAAACCATGAAACCTATATATTATGGCTTAATTATATACATGCCCCCTGTGCTTTCAAACTTGTCTCAAATTACCACATGTGTTTACAAACGTCTCAAAGTAGCCCCCAATGTAACACCCCGACTCTAATTAATTCCTATTTTAATTAAATTAAGAGAAATTATGAATTTATTTTTGGGTTGAGGGTAATTTTGGTCATTTTCTTATTCGGGAAGATTTTGGGACCACGAGTGGTTTGGTTGCGTAGGTGCTACTGAGACGAAACCGTAGACATGCGGTAGGCTTGAATCGGAATTGTAACGAAGTTTTGGCGATCAAATTAAGTTCGATGGCGGAACCGTAATTATTTCGAAAAGTTTGGTAAAAATCAGATTTTTTTTCATTTTTACCTCACTCACTCTCTCTCTCTCTCTCTCTCTCTCTCTCTCTCTTCCGTTTCTCTCTCCCCGACCCTCTCTCTCTCTCGGTTCTCTGGCACGGCCACGATTGGCGTGAGACCGGTCGTTCGACTCATCGTGAAGTCCGATCACGACCGACCCAATTTCCACTGTCGGAAACCACGAATCCCGCCGTCGGTTTTGGTGGTTCAATCGGAGGTTTTGCGCTTCACTGCCGTCTCCGCCGTTCATTTCCGGTGAACCAGGTGAGGTTTCTTCTCCTTTTTACGTGCTCTTGCCGGTTTTCAATGTGAAATTTCGGCCACTTGCCGTCCGAATTGGAATTGTGGTAGTTGAAGAAGATGCTCCATTCGTCGAGTAGTATCTAGGATTGGAAGGGTGGCTTGTGATTTGGAGATTTTCCGTCGCCGAAAATTTCTCTACACACCCACGCGCTGCCGGCGCGTGTGGCGGCGCGTGGGCAAGGCTGGTGAAGTTGCTTTTTATCTTGATGAGATCCTTAGGTTGTCACGAGTGCGTAGGATTTTGCGGATCTCAATTTGGATGTCGTTTGACTATCGAACGGATTTCGCATATTGTGCATTATCCGGGTTCTATAAGTTCTAACCGTCGGATCGTTTCCAAACTGAAGTATGTTGATCTAGGTACTCTTAGAAACTTATAGGAATTCGCGGATCGTGAATTGGAGCCCCGGATGTTCCGATTCAATAATTCGAAGTTTGGGAATTCGCGATAACCGTACGATTGGAAGCGATTCCCAAACCTGTAACCGGACCTTAGGATATTCCATTGGACGTACACGCACCGGGAACTTGGGGATTTAAGTATTTCCTTTTGTGAATTTCTATTTTGGAAGTGCGTTATATTAATCAAGAGTTTGTATCTCGAAATAGGTACTTCGGTCGATCATTCGCAGCAGGCAGGACCCTCTCGGGGCCGGGCAGCTTGGGATTATTTGTGAGTGGATTTTGTTTTAAGCATATGCATGGTTTTATTGATAAAAGACTTGTGCATATATTTTAAATGGTGATTTTGATTTAATAATTATCTGGTTGATGGATTTGAATATTCTTATGCGTATTGGCAATATATTTTGAGTATGAATATATTTGAGTATGATGAATATGTTTATATGGATTTTGAGATGTCTAGCTATATTGCCTATGTATAGAGTATGAGGAGTTGTTGTGGTGAGATTGTGGAAAGATATGAGTTTGAGGGATGGTTGTGAGAGGTATGAGTATGTTAGGTGAGTACCATTCCCTAGTTACTAGGCTTCCCACACACGTCGTTGGCAGTGCCGGTGGGGTGGGAAAGCCATGAGATTGTGAGTCTCACACATGTCGTTGGCAGTGCCGGTGGGGTGGGAAAGCCATGAGATTGTGGGTCTCACACATGTCGTTGGCGATCTGGTGTGTGAGACACTTCCCATACGTGTCGTTAGCATGCGGCGTATGGGAAGAGTATGTATATTGCTTAGTATTATCACACACGTCGTTGGCAGTGCCGGTGGGGTGATGATACTGTCTGCGCGTGTAGGACTTGTTATGAGCTTTGTGAGCTACGTGTTGTTGGCGATGCCGGCGTGTGAGCTATGGAGTTCCGTCCCGGTTGGACTACTCATCCACAGGCGGGTTAGTGTTCGAAAATCTTGCGTACCAACTAACAATCCCCCGGTTGGATTGTTTCCCCGGTACATTACTATGGAGAGAAGTATATATTATATTATAGTTATAGTTATATATTTATATATATATATATATGTATGTGTGTGTTTACGGGTTGATGAGAGTTGCATATCTTTGGGAATAGAGTTGTGGTTTTGAGATTTGGAGATTTATTGGACTTTGGGATAATGTGTTTTGAGTTTTTGGTTTCTGAATTGTGAAACTACATGCTAGAACATTATTTTTACACGGTGGGGTTACTATGTTGTTTTTAAATGCAAACTTTATTTTTGTCCACTCACATATTTCTGTTTTGCGCCCCAGGCAGTTGCTTTTAGGCGTTCGAGCAGGTTGCGAGCTCTAAACATTTCATCCGTAGATAGGACTTGTGTAAATTCCTTCTACTCAACTGTTTGTTATAAACAAATTCTGTTAGATGCTCTGTTATCTCCCATGTTAGGTTGTTACTTAAGGTCGGAGGCCACTTTATTTTGGATTGTTGTATGTTGAAAGCATGCTGGCAGTTGGGAGTTATTTTATGTAAATTATGCAGGTTGAATATTGTTGGGTTTGAGCATTTTACAGGGGAGACTCTGCCAAAATTTTGGTAGGATGTCTTGGGTTTTTAGTAAGTGGACCGGCATCGGTGTGATGTCGGCACCAAGGCGAGTCGCCCGATTTGAAATGCAGGTCTGTCATTAACCTTTAAAAACCGTCTCACGTTATCCATTACATCCGATTATTTTGGCGTTTATTCTGAGCGTTGGGCCCACTTCCTTTTTTCTTCTTTTTCTCCTCCTCCTCCCCCAAAATTCGAGAACAGCCCCTCCCCTTTGTTCATCCGAGCAGTTTTGGGCTGCCATCTCTATTCCGCCACCCCAGCGGCGACATGGGTATCAAAAGAACCAGCACGTTGTCCTCTACTAGCCTCATATCTCAGCCGCTGCCAACCGCCGTCTGGATCGCCGGAAAAAGCAAGAAATTGGCATGTTTTTACCCAAAATCTCCATCACTCGTTCGGGCGATTCCGAGCACCATTTGCTTCGATCCAGGGATAGTTTTTCAACCTCTCGAGCTATTCTTGCTGCTAGTTGTGTTGGTTAGGAGAAATTTCTGATTTTTGGAGGGTAAATAAGCGATTGAAAATTTGCCTGTTTTCGACCTCCGATTCCGGCCATTAGGCACCATTGGCCATGCCTTCCTTCTCCTTGCTTCTCTCCTGTTTCCATCAACCCAAATCTTCTACTCCACAATCTCCCAATTTCAAACTCCACCTCAGAGTTTTATAAACCCCTAATTTCTTCTCCAGCTTCTCCCAAAATCAAAGCCAACCTTAGATTTTCCCCTTCTCTCCCAATTTCCCCCTTTGTTAAAACTGAGAAACCCTTATTCGAAGAGGTTAAAGGTTAAAACGAAGTGGGGCCCAACGTTAAACGTCAAAAAAGCTGACGAAGCAGTAACGTGAGGCGGTTTTTAAAAGGTTGAGTGGGTACTTTAAGACGTTTGCAAACATAGGTGGTAATCTGAGACAAGTTTCAAAGCACAGGAGGCATGTACATTATTAAGCCATATATTATTATGTCACAAGCAGCATGTGAGATGAATTTATGTACAAACAATTGTTGCGGCATGAAGGTAATACTTGTACATAATTAAGCCCTAAACCCTTTTTTCTTCCTGTAGCTACAAGTGGGTGTGCTTTGCCGTAAAGAGCAAAATGGATGAAATTACCCCATGTGAAAGGACCCGACCTAAATTCCACTTTGGAATCTGAGCGAACCATGCGTGTCAGACACACAGCGAATCGGGGACAAAAGACCAAATCCTTATAACTAAAAACCCAGTTTTCTAGTAGTTAGACTTATACCGAAAATTCGGTAGAGTCTTCCTTGTAAATTGAATATTTCTCAAGAGTTTCCATCTGTCAACAAACATTTAAATACATATCTCAAATGTTCAGCATGCATTTAAAGGTATTTAAGAAATCAAACAACATAATACTCTAGCCTCCGGCCTCAAAAAGTCGAATAACTCACTCTGTTAACCACATTCAAATCAATTCTTGTAACATCCCCAGAACAGAGTTAGAATTCCTAATAACTTAACTGAACTACCTTTTACTACCTAACCTCATGGCTGCACCTTGTAACCTCAGGCTGCCTACATACCCTTACTGAGGGATCAAGCCACACGTAGTTCTTTCTTCTAAATCGATTTGTCAACTTCACTAATACTGTCTATACCCTCCTCACAGGCCTCGGAGATACTGCTTCTATTCGGGCGCAACCTCGCACCGCACGATGCAAGAGTCCCCTAAAGGTTCCCATATGCCTAGGACATAAGTCCCAAACGTTTTTTCTCGATCAGACGGTTCGATTATCCACAATCGCAAGATCGGACAATTACTATAAACCTAGCCTTAAGGTTGGCATTTCTTGAGTAACCAGGACTCCGTTTCACGATCCGTCAAATCCTAAATGATCCTGGAATTATCTAGATCAACATATCTAAAAATGACTACGATCCAACGGCTCAAACATATCGAACCCGGAAATCACACCCTAGGAGAGATCCGTTCGGGGTCCAAATGTTATCCGAATTGGAATATCACGAATACCCACACACTCGTGAGGGCCAAGGGATTATTCTAGGATTGAGTGTGGTCCTCACCCTGCTACCCACGCGCCGCCACACATGCCCGATAGCGCGTGATTCCTAAAGTGATAATACTTCGCGAAAAATCTCCAAATCACGGCTCAAGACTCCTACCCTAGGTGTAACACCCTATTTGGAACCACTTTCGTTCGGACCTACCCTAAAAACAGGCCGAAAGTGGCCAGAATCTCAACCTAAATTCCGACCAAAACCTAGTTCCCAAAATCGTTCGCCTACAAGAAAAATCAACTAATTCCTACCCAACACAGGCAGCTAGAGTACATAGAGAGGGTTCGAAAACATACCTAGTCTGATGGAAATTCTCGTCGAAACCGCCATGCCATCGTCGTGAACACTCGGGGATAAAACCCGATCAAGCGATCGGCTAGAATCGGGTTTTCCTGCCAGAAACTGGGTGGGTCGAGATCGTGACTTCACGACGAGTCGAGCAGGACCGGTCTCGAGGTTGGGGTGGTCGGATGTGGCGGTGTGTGGATGTGTTGCTTGGTGTATAGTAGCAAAGGGATTGCGCAAAGGAGCTCGAAGGAGAGGAGAGAGAGAGAGAGAGAGAGAGAGAGAGAGAGAGAGAGATCATATTTAAAAATTTGACCCGAAAAATTACCATTTTGCCCCTCAACGTAATTTGATCGTATCTCCCTAAGCACAACTTAGATTTGGGCTCACTACGCGTCTACGGACTCATCTCGTCGCGCTCTATGCAACAACGTAATCTAAATTCTCAAATTCCTTTCCAGTCAAAAGTTAACTTTAAACTTAACAACATAATCCAAGGGTATTCTAGTCATTTCCTTGAATAAAATAATAATTAAGAATTAATTAAGGATCGGGTTGTTACACCCTGTGTCTGAGTTCAAAGATCAGACCCCAAGAATGTTTCGAAAGGATAGTGAAGCCTTAGGAAACATCCTGGTCACCTTCACCGACAAAAATAACGGCTGTTTACAGATGGATTCTTAGTGCTTATAGGTAGATTCTTAGCTTGGCATGAGAGGCTTGTGGCATGGAAGCAAAGTTGTCATAAGTTTAGCCTTAAAAGGATAGAGCTGCAAATTTCTTTGAAAAACAGGGGTTCTAAGGAAATGAGGGGCAAGGATTATCGGAGGTTTGGTTAAAAAGAGGAGAGACTAGAAGAGAGCAATTGGTGGCTTAAGTGATTTTTCGACTCAGAGGTTCTATCAAATATCGAGCAGATCTGCCAAAGGAGAAAAGTAAGGGGAAAAAGATGGTGAGCACGAAATTCTGGGTTTTGAAAGTAAGAGAGGAAGCTTGCTCTCTGGATGTGGTTGTTTTAGCTTGTGATGAAGTAGTGGGTGTCTTTGGGTAGTTTGACTCGACGAAAACTTTGTCAAACTTTGGAGAAGTTTACCAAAAGAGAAAATGGGGAGAGATGGAAAGATAGGGCTCAAAATTGCAGAGGTTTTAGAGGTGAGAGATAAAGCTTTCTCTCTGGATGTGTCTTGTGTGTTGGGCAGGAGGTGGCCCTTTTTTAGCATGGAAGCTCCTCTTTTCCAAGAAACCTTAATGGTTTCTATCCAATTTGGCCAAGCTTTTTCCTTCCTTTCTCCTCTCTCCTCTTGAGTTCTATTTTGGTGAAATCCTCTCTGCCCAATTGCACAAAAGCAAGGATTTTTGGGCTCTCTAGGCCATGTTTTGATGGGGACTTCCATTTTCAGCCATCTCTTTTCCTTTTTTCCTTCCCTCTTCTATGGCTAGATCTAGTGGGGGGAAAGAAATAGGTATGTACGCTGGTTTGAATGGTGTTTTGCTCAAGTATCCCTTGGTTTTTCTGATGGCTTACGTTGGGATTCGTTCCCCCAATGTGCTAGAGCCTCCCAACAACTTACACACATGGATATTTTGGCTTTCATCGTGGCTTTTGTTTTCAGCCAAGTGCTAGAGATTTGCAGATATTTCCTTGGGTTGCTTGGGCCTTTTAGGACAATAAGTTGGTTTATCAAGTAAATAGGCTAACTTCATCAATTGTTGGGCTATTTTGGTTGAGGTGATGGACTAATTTTTCTAAGGTATTGGGCTATCTTTTCTAAAGTATTGGGTTTTTTTTCTCTCCTTTATGCTCACCCATATATTTGGGCTCAAGAAATGGGCTTGAGTTTTGGGGCCTCAGTAGCCCAAAATTTCCATTTCTCGGCTTATCATGGGCCTTATGAAAGTTCCATCATACCACAACCCAGGCATTTGCGTGGCTTAGGCCCACCTAAACATGCTTGGCTAGGTGTAATAATAATGATTTTTCGCTTGGCATTGCATGTCTTGGTGTGCTTGAATTTTGTCGCCTTTAAAAAGGGATATGATGCTTGACGGGATAATTAGCATGGGCTTGTAAAGCCTTATTTCAACTATTAACGTGACATATTGCATATTTATTTGGCACAGCATGTGGATCATGACTCGTGCGAGTGTGAATGAACTTTGTGTCTTTCAAATCGGTCTTTTCTTAATAAGACACTGTCTGGGCGGAAATTCATTTGGGCCTAACCATGGATTTTTGGACCTCAACAATACTTACACTGTGTTACAAGTCCATTCAAATGATAACACGTATTTGTATTGTTTATAAAGTTCATTATTAATTTAGAATTTAGAAATTAGATTGTATTTTCCACATTCTTGTACTTTTTTCTGTTGGACCACATTCATGTACTTGTTGGACCACATTCACGGAGGTTAACTTTGCTGTTGATTCTCTGGTCAAGATGGGGCATGAGATGGAAATGGGTATTCATTGCTTTGTTTTGCCTCCTGGTGGTATTACTGGTGTCCTCCTAAGGTCTAGATTGATTTATATTTAGTTGTTGTCTGGGCTTAGCCCCCTTTGTTACCAAAAAAAAAAAAAAAAAAAAAAGAATATATGCAAATCCTGTTAAGTAAGGTAACTTAATAAATATGCAATCCTGCTGCTCTGCCTCTGCTCCTCTGAGTCTGGTTGCATTTGTAGTTTACGTCACACTTTGTCATCATCAACTTTGATTTTCTTTGAGCTGATTTGTGGGCATCTTCTCATTTGTTTCTTTTTGTTTCTGGATCAAGGTCATCATTAACTGTCACTTTTCTTCAATTTTATATGCATAAGTTGCAATCCCATGGCTTTCATCTTACTCAAACATTCTCCAAACCCCACCAAGCACGTCCTTTCTGCACTTTGAAACTTCCTTTTCACTAGCTATGGTAAAACTCAGTTATGCCATGGAAAAGTACCAACTAAGACATGCTGTTTGTGTAGTGGCACATGAACCAAAAATGCGTTATGTCCAGCTTTTACTCATTTTGATCAGCCATTTGTTGTAATGTGATCTATGGATTTGGTCAGACTCAGACCCTTGATATTGATATAAAACTTTGTTTTTATGCAAAACCGATTTTTCTTCTTCTGTTTTCTGTGTATTTTAGATTTAGTGAGATGGGTAGTCTTGGAAATTTGACTTTGATAAGTGGTTTTCGTTCTTTGGAAGAGAAAATAGCGGGTGGCAGAAAATAGTTGAATGCTCCAGTCCAGCTTTCTTTTAATCTATCTGACTTTGCTTTGGTGTGTGAAAGTACATAGATAGATGTAGATCTTATAAGTTACAAGTGGCTTTTGGGTAATATTTAAAGAAGGTCTTTGGTTTCTTACTTTCCTGTACTAGTTGTAGTTGTAGTTGTGGTCTCTCTCTCTCCTATTCTCTCTGTAGTTGTGGTGGCCTCTCTGTAGATATGAATAAAGTCCTTCATGCAAGAGACTTCCTACTTAAGCTGTTGACATCAGTTATGTTGTTGCAATTGTTATATACCTGCAGTTCATGAATATAGTCCTTTATGCAAGAGAATGTGGATTTTCCTTGGCAAGTTCCACTTGAAGTAGATGGTGTTGAGATAGAGGTCCCGAGGTGAGTACGTATGAAAAGATTTTAACCATAAAGACACAACACTTCAGTTGCTGATTCAGAAATCATCACCGTATTGCTTGAGCTTTGGCTGTCTGGATATATCATGATTGACTAACTTTGAGATTATCAGTGCTGGACTTTTAGACACATTTTCAGGATGCCGAAGGTGTACTTGTTGCAAATATTGGAAGCTACATGGGCGGTGTAGATTTGTGGCACAATGAAGATGAAACTTACGATAACTTTGATCCACAATCTATGCATGATAAAATACTTGAGGTTGTGAGGGGCGGAGCCACACTGTGTGGTCACATATTTTTATATTTTAAAAGTAATATCTTGTTATGTATTTATGTTTGTATATTATTTCAAATCTTTACGTTTTGATATGTCGCATGTGTTGTAGTGGACCTATTACGGCTGAGTACTTCAAATTGCCATTGTTCGGTTGTTGGTTATGCACTCAGGATATCTGATTACCTTATTTTCATTTTGGCATTTAAGTAAATGTCTTTGTCCTTTTACTTTTATTTATTTTTATTTTACTCCATTTACTTAAGTTTACAATGTAAATAAGGAAGTACCCCCTATTTGGATTCAAATAAAAATACTAAAAAATCAAATTCCCACCAAATCAAAATATGAAAAATCAGTTTTAGGGCAAAATATGATTTAGGCTAAAAATGATGGCTCATTAAGTCAATATATACTTCATACTAAAATCCCATAAAATCAAGTTTTCTTATTTGATGTATAAGGAATAAAAGCCGCCAAAAATTATATTGAGAAAATGATTCTTCCGAAAAACCATTTTTCATACTTAGTCAATATTTTTACATAAAACATTTTTTCATGTAGGATATGAATGCATAAAGGGATCCAAGGTTTTTTTTTAGTTTCTGAAATTTTGATTTTTTCTTTCTATTGTGTTTAATGGGGAAAAAGCTTGAAAGATATTTGCTAAATCGCTACTCTTTGTCTATCTCTTGCAATTTTTCTTGCTTAGAATGTATTTGTCTATCCCTTTGTCGAGGACAATTATGATTGCAACCAATAAGCAATATAATTCTTGACATATGTGATATACTATTTTTCGTATGTATTGTGAGTTTGAATTTTTTATTTTTATAATTTGTAAGATCTTGCTGTAAATCACCTTTCTAGAACATGGCATAAGGAAGCTTGCGATATATCGAAGTATAGCAGCGGCTATACTCTTTAAATATCTGAAATTCTTAAGGCTCATAGCGGTCTTGTGTGCTATTTAAATATTCAAAAATAATTAAAAAGTATAGCCGTCTTTGTTATATCATTTAAATATTGAATATATTTGAGCATATAGACATTAGACTATTTAAATATATGGATATATTTAAATAATTAATAAGTATAGCCGCGCCGTATCATTTAAATATTCTAATATATTTGAGCAGCATAGCCGCACGGCAAGACTATTTAAATATGTGGATATATTTAAGAAGTTTAGTGGGTATACTTTCTAAATATACGCATATATTCAACAAGTATAGCCGCGGGGCTATACTCTTCAAATATATTTACATACTATAATACACTTAGGAAGTAAAACGAGATTTAAATTTTTAATTTTTTAAAAAAAAAATCTAATTTAGGAATTTCAAGAACTCAAAGAACAAGAGTTTCCACTGAAGAAAAAAAAAAACCAGTGCATACCCAAATCCTTAAACTCCCTAATCCGAGGAGCTTATCTGCCTGCCTCAAATAACCCAAAATGCAAAAAAAGTTACACACCAAGAAATTTAATTTATCTAAGAACTTCAAAATGTGCAGTTAATCTGTTCACCAAAGATTCGATATAATTTTATATAGCACTGTGCATAAACTGATTGGTTGAAACTAACCTTTGGCCTGTGCACCTTCGGGATGAGAGTCAGGAGTGTGTGGTTCACTTCCTTCACACTGGCTCCCCAATTTAGAATAGTTAGATAGAAAGCCACTACATCATCACCCAATATATCCCAGTAATTATGATAAAACAAAGCATGCATTCCATCTACTCCCGGCGAATTGGTAAGGAACATTTGATTCAAGGCACCTTCAACCTCATCCCTCCCTAGAAAAGGGGCTGTTTAGACTCTTATTATGCTTCAACGTTACAGCTAGCCGTACCACCTCAATGATGTGAGAGTTGTCAGTCGTGCCATTTGTCTGAAATACTGGTACAATCAATATAGATTTGTGTTTCCTCATGATCAGTTCTCCTGTGTACTTTCTTAGGCCATGTAAATCAAGTATGCATCATCTTCTATACATTGGAATCACATGTGGTAATTATTCATTGGTGATGCTTATTTTTCCAAAGTGTTCTTCGGTATCCCCCTCACAAAAGCTAATATTATCACCGGCTTCTTCCATCATTTCACCAAATCAATCAAACGTGTTTTAACGTTTGTCAAACACCATCCCACAATATTTTAGGGGATTCAATCAAATTTCTTGCCTTTTCGAACATCTTTCCTATCCACCAATTCAGATCCAATCTCTATAAATTAGGAAGGTGTGCGAGCAAGTATGACATGAACAACCAACCAGAAGAATATGCTATAAGCTGCTAAAAAAAGGGACTAAAAATTCAACTGCATCTTCATAAGCTACAACTTGATAGAGGACAAGAAGTGTTACCTTGCTGCTGGAAACCTCTATGAAGTTGAAATCGATGCCCCACAACTAGATGTTCTTGATATAGAAGAATCGGTTTTTGCGAAGTTTAAGATTGGAAACTTTAAGCATCTCCGAGAAGTAAGGCTTCAAAGTGGCTTCTACGAAGCGAAGAAGCAACTAGGAGAAGTGGGAGAACCTCTAGTTCTTTTGCGAGAAGTATTTTCTACGATTAACAAAGAGTCAATATCTACTAGCTGCTTGGTTGTCGGAGATGGTGCTTTCGGGGTATGATTTGGTTTTGATTTTGTATTTTCTGTTTTGAATGAAATGTTTGCGTTGTTATTAATTAGTGTTCTGAATGGTAACAACACATTCTTAAACTTCTCGGAAATGCTTGAAGTGTCATTTACCATTCAGCACACTAATTAATAACAACGCATACATTTCATTCAAAATAGAAAATACAAAATAGAAACTAAATCATACCCCGAAAGCACCATCTTCGACAACCAAGCAGCTAGTAGATATTGACGCTTTGTTAATTGTAGAAAATACTTCTCGCAAAAGCGAGAGGTTCTCCCACTTCTCATAGTTGCCTCTTCGCGTAGAAGCCACTTTGGCCTTACTTCTCGGAGATGCTTGAAGTTTCAATCTTAAACTTCGCAAAAACCGATTCTTTTATATCAAGAACATCTAGTTGTGGGGCATCATTTCAACTTCATAGAAGTTTCCAGCAGTAAGGTAACACTTCTTGTCTCTATCAAGCTGTAGCTTATGAAGATGCAGTTGAATTTTTAGTCACTTTTTTTAGCAGCTTTTAGCATATTCTTCTGGTTGGTTGTTCATGCCATACTTGCTCGCACACCTTCCTAATTTATAGAGATTGGATCTCGAATTGGTAGATAGGGAAGATATTCGAAAGGGCAAGAAATTTGATTGAATCCTAAAATATTATGTGGGATGGTGTTTGACAAGCGTTAAACACGTTTGATTGGATTTGGTGAAATGATGGAAGAAGCCGGTATAATATTAGCTTTTGTGAGGGGGACTGCTACCGAAGAACACTTTGGAAAAATAACCATCACCAATGAATAATTACCACATGCGATTCCAATGTATAGAAGATGATGCAGACTTGATTTACACAGCCTAAGAAAATACACAGGAGAACTGATCATGAGCCTTAGCTGCCTCTTCGCTTCGTAGAAAACGGTGTTAGACCTAGATTTGGAGGACACCAGACACTTGAGGAAAGAGAGCAATCCTTCTGTGCTAAAAATCAAACTCTACATTGTGGATTTATCAAAGGACCCACAGGATTCTCAAGCTTGGACTGGATTTAGATGTGAAAGATAAGGCATACGTAAACGAATTGGCTTGTGGAGGATTTTTGTAATCAAGAAACAGATCAAACAGAAAGAGTGCATACAAACAGAAAGAATGCATACAGATCAAGACCAGGATTTTTGTCCGGATGTCTCATGATACACCTTACAAACAGAAAGAGTGCATACAGATCAAGAACCTATACAGATCTCAACTTACAAACAGAAATAGTGCATACAGATCAAGAACCCCGATACAGATTTCAACAGAAAAGAGGGAAGCCCTAAATTCTTCAAATAAGCAAAGAAATAATCTTTTTAAAGAAAACAGAGTCTTTTTCAAGAATCAAATTATATGAAAAAGCAGTCAAATTGGTATCGAGAGATGTGGAAGAATACCTTGGAAGAGATGGCGACCTGGAGGAGATGGTCTTCAGATGATGCTATGGTTTGGGAGGCCTCAGGGTGCGTTTGGGATGGTGGTGATTAAAAAATAAGCAGCGTTAAAAATAACAAGAGCTGCAAAAAAAATTGAATTTGATCGGAAAACCCTAGATTTGGGATCTAAGAAAACTTCAATTCTTCTCTCTTCTTCTTCCTCACTCCACAAATGCATAGAAGAAAACGTGAACAAGGGTGGTGGTTGGGTTGGGTGGGGTTCGTCGTGTGGGCCTGGCGTGGAGGAAGGGGTTGGGTGTGGTGATATCGGGGTAGGGTGGGGTTTTTCTTCCTTTCTCTCTCTGCATATCAATTCTTCTTCTTCCTCACTCCAACCACAAAAAATTCAATCCCCAGCTTCCCCACCTCGTCATCTCCAGCCAATGAAAATCCAACCCCCATCTTCCTCAGCAAAACAAAATCCAATCTTCACATTATTCACATACACAGGGCAAAGAGAGAGTTGATTCATAAACTTCATTAAATTGAATTAAAATAGAAGAAAAACCCCCCAAGATTCGTATTTGTAGTGGGCATGGCTTGGTGGATCTGGGCAGTGCGTATGTCGGATTTGGGCGGCGTGGGGATCAAATAGAGAGACGGCGGCGGCATGGGAGAATGGGAGAGAGAGAGAGAGAGAGAGAGAGAGAGAGAGAGAGAGGAAAGCTACAAAATGAAACCCATCTGCTACCACCAGCAAGCAGACTCCAGAAAAACAAAGGTAAAAACAAAAACAAAGAGTGAAAAAGCAACAAAGACGTATGAATGAGGTCTGAAAAAGGTTAAATTAATTTGAACCCATTTGATGGATACACACCTCAACTTTCTCTCTCTCTAACTTAGATAAGGAGAAATTTTTAATTGAAAACTCCAACTTAGAAAATGAATAAATGAAAATTGGACACTGTCAAAACTGTCAAATGGGTGTTTAATGAAGTGTTAAATGATATTGGTGTTTGGTGATTGGCATCATCCATCCACGTACATACATGTAATTAAAAATAGGATGTGAGATGACGTGCTACAATAGTAATTTATAATTTATGGTAAAATATGTTTGCTAATTGTATATTACAATTTTTTATTTAAAAAAAAGGTGTAAATTAAAAAAAGAAAAAAATTTATGCAGTGAAGTTTGTTTGTTTGTTTTTTTAAAGTAGAAAAAAGAAAAAAAGAAAAAACAAACAGTTTCATCATCATGCCCTTTTCGGTTATTATATATGCTAAAAGCACTTCTGATAAAAATTTACTAAAATACTTTGACTACTCACAGTAGTTTTTCAAATACAATTTACCAAACACCTGCTTTTTTTACAGTGATTATTTTCAATGAAGCAGTTTTTCAAAAGCACAGCGACGCCAAACTAGCCCTCATTAAACTGGACTATGTTTTTTTTTTTTTTTATAAGGATTAAACTGGACTATGTTAAATAACACTTGAAACCTATATTTGGTAAGGGAGGGGTCTAACTTAAATAAGATTACGTAGTCCACCAACAAAAGAAATTGCCTCACTCGCTCTTCTAATTTAGCGAGCTTGAAACAGGGCTCGCAAAATAGTGAGCTCGCAAAACAGAACACTCGAGTCCAACGCGATACCAGTTTCTTCTTCTTCACCTAGACATGAGTCTAGGCAATGGACGTCGAGTCCTTCACTTTCGAGCTCAAGTTCATCGAAAAGGCTTGAAACCCAGTAATCGCCTTGAGATCTTGATGCTGCTGATGGTCGTTGAAATAGTCCGAGGTCTGGTCTTACAAGTGCGTTAGGGATGACGAGTCTTGGGGTCTCTGTTTGGCTATCAAAATAGTGCACGGTGTCGGCCCTGAGCTCAAAAGGCGACGACCATGGGCCTCAACTTTGGGGGCCCTCAAATAGAAGCCATGATTTATTGAATTGGTGCAAGGGTCGAAGCAGCCATGGCAGACTCAGAGAGTGGAGAAGATGATGGTGAGGCGTGAGATTGGATTGAATCGTTCATCGTATGAACAAATTGAGTAAATGAAAAGTGATTAGGAAGAAAATTAGAGAAAGAATTGATGAAATTTGTGAGAGAATCACAACTGAAGAGTGTTTGGCAGGGAAGAAAATTTGAGAAAAAGCTAAAAAGAGGAAGGATCAAAGTCGTGACTTGTTCAATGAGAAGTTTGATCGGAAAGTTTGCACGCCTTTTTTTTTGGAGACTTTGGAAAAATCCAAAGAGAGAGAGAAATTTTTTAAAAGAAGTCAAAATGGACAAAATGCTCTTATTTATTTTTGGATTTCTAAGGAATCTTTTACATTTAATGTCTTTGATTTGAAAGTTAAAAGATTTTTCATCTTTTTGAAAAAACTTTGGCTTTTTCTAAAAGTGAAAGTTTTTTTATGGCTAAAACCTAAATTTACTTCTTTTTTTTTTTTAAGTACAAAGAACATCCGAAGTTAGATCTGAGAAGTTTGCATATCTTGTGTTGGGACTTTGGGTTTGTCAGCCTTTGAGAAATAGGAGAAAAGAAAAAAGAAAGAAATTAAAAACAAAAACTTTGATTATTCGCACATGCAGTTGAGATCAAGCAAAATACCATAATTTTTTATTTAATAAATTATATATTTTTCATTATTTATGATAATTTTAGCCTTTAAAAAATATCAAGTTTTATTTGTTTTAAATCTTTTTTTAGAACAAAATTAGCAAAAATACACTTGAAAAATATGTAAATAATTATTTTTTAGTCTGACATAGCACCAAACATAGGTCTTCACTATTTTTACAATCCAACTTCGTAGTCCGACGTAGCACCAAACGTAGGTCAAGATCTTAATCAAGTATAGGTCAATCCGAGCTAATTCGAGATAGTCCTAGGATTTAGTCTAGTCCATAACAGTCCGCCGTATCAAACGACCCTTAGTGTCCTTAAACTCGAAGCTGCTAAATCCTAAATCCTAGTTGTAACTTTATTTGAGGCTCTTTTGCTTTTATGAACATATTTTTAGTTATTCACTACATTTTTAGTATTCAAACAAACATTGTAAACCGTGTATCCTTAACATTGTAAACCGTGTATCCTTCTCTTATAGTGTACAGCCTGAATCTGGATCAAGGTCAGGGCCTATACCTGGTCTCTAGGTCGTAATGCTTTCTGGAGGAGACATGCACACTTCGAACAATTATCAGAATAGGAACAAATTGGAGTTTTTACCAGTTGAACTCCCTCCGATGTAGCTTTGAGATGGAGAAAATGTATGTAGCGTTTGCAAAGTGGAATATTTATTACCTTCGTCCTGATGTAGGTGAAGGGTATTTATAGAGGGAAGATGAGAGACAGATATCTAAAGGGGAAGATATTTATCTTCCTTCCCCCTAGTGGGACTGGGTTACATTAAATGACATGTTTTGATCACCATACTTTCTGACAAGGATTGTGTGATAAAGCGACATGTGGCTTTGGATGGGAAGCATATTAAATGATTCACTCGGAAATCAAAGGGTAAGACGACACCTGATTTTGGATGGGAAGTACATTAACTGATTTATCTTAATTGCCATGTTGTTTATCAAACGAGTGGAGTGATTGACTTGACAAGGGTCTGATCATGCTTGTTTGGTCATCAATGCGCCTCTGGTCATACACGGCACCATAGTGGTTAGGTCGGTATCTGAATGCCCGAACACTGATTCACCTTTTGTTTTGTCAGGTTTCGACTAGGAGGCCTTTGACTGATAGCCAAGGCATTATGTATGATCAGGTCAGTGTACATTTAATGCAACCATCCATGGCCACGTGGTGATTTGCAATAGGCTCGGCTTACAGTGATGGTATGAGCCATTAACAAACATAAATAATAATAAACAAAAAACAAAAAAACAAAAAAAAGCTTTTCAATCGAGGAAACCTTTTTGCCAACTTATCTTGTATGTATTCTACAAATAAAAGGAGTAATAAAAAATCGTACGTACAACAACCAATAAAGAGCAAGGTTTGATTTTAACTCACTTTGGTTGTTTGAAAGGTTTGATGTTAGCAAGCAGTTGAGATGAGAACCACATGAGTTTTCATAGATATTTGGATGAATGTCACATATTAATGAATTTCTACGAAGCACAGAATGGCTATCATCCCTTCATGTGTTGGAGGTGAGCTCAATTCTTCTACATTGAAAATGTATAGGACTATATAAACGAATATTACGACCTGTTAGTTTCTAAACTACCCTTCTTTCAGGAAAATCAGAAAGTCGGGTATGGAATTGAATATTACAGTAGAGGAAAATAAGTCCCTTCCCTGCCAATGTCCTCAACAACATTGCTTGGTCTGCCTTTCCCAGTTTGAAACAGCAGTTGAGACTTGTGGCTGTCCGATCTTTGGATCATTTTGTAATGCTAAATTAAATTCCTCTCTGTATCCTATATGGTCAGGTGCAAGTTGCAACAACAACAAAAACCACCAGCTATTCAGGCTCAGCAGCAGCTACAAGCCTACAACGAGTTAACCCATTCAATCTCGCCAGACAAGCAGCTGACATTAGCTTGGTTTTCACTTCAGTCTCCATCCCTGCATAAACCGCATAAGGTCTTTCATAAACTTTGATGAATTTGGTAAATAGAACCAGAGGCTTTTTACCAAACTAATGTCCAGTCAGAAAGTGTTAGGAATCTGAACACTGAACATCAAATCAACCTTACCAGAACAACTGCAAATAATAATTACTGATCAAGTAACAGGTGGAGGTCCTGGAGGAGATGGCTCTTCCCTATGCCGGAATAGCTTTACTAGTGCTCTGCGCTCACAGTCCTGAAAATTTTTAACAAAGATAAATATTTCAATTAATAATTTGTCTCACTAAAAAACATTCAATTGTATGTTCTGCATTATGCAGCCAGGACACCGTTCAACTTGACAAACTCAAAATACATTATTAGAATGCCCAACAAATGCATGCAAATTGCTAAAAAAGAATGAACTTATAAAATAATCTAGTTGTTCCTTGTGCAAGAAAAGTATGCTGAGTTATGCTTTTTATGAATCTACAATCAATATGATGATTGAGAATAAAAGTAGGTCATGGGAAAAATAAGACATCATCTACACAACCTTCAACATCCCAGCAGGTATCTCAGCCATTAATCAGATCATACTTTAAACTCATCCGCAGCCATACAATAGATAGCACCAAAGCTCTCCATGAATAACAACTTCACTTAATTGCTTTTTTATCTCCATACTTCATGAGAAGCCCTCTAATGCCTCGTCATCACACTGCCTTTATGTAAAATTAAACTCATGAAAAGAGCTATCTGAAAGAAAACTTTACATCTTCTGAGGACTTGGTTCGTCATCTTCAACTCTACACCTATTAATTTTCTTCTGACTTGGTTCTTCTCATGTTATCATATTAAATTTAAACAAAAAAATTATAATATGTGCATACCTTTCTTATATGTAATATGAGACTAAAAATTGAAAATTTAATATGGGACAAAAAAAATTGAGGATTTATTTAATATGAAAATTTATGATTTGTTGGAAGAAGAAGCCACCAAATCAAAGTCCTTATATGTAGATATCGAAAGGGGAACAAAGCTAAGAGATGATTTATGTAAAGTGGTCATTGACAAAAATAAATTAATTAAGTGAGGTATGCTTGGAGCAGGTTTAGGCCAAGCACGGGCCATGTTGGGCGCTGGTTCGCCAAGCGCAGCCCATGTCCATGCTTTCATGCTGTGTCTAGCACAGCCCGCCAATAATCGTATTTAGACCATGTCATGCCCCATTTAAATGGGCTCAGCTAGTGTCATTGAACATTATTCAATGTTATCGCCTTTGTGAACATTAAATTTAACCGGTTTGGAACTTTGAATTTTCGTCTCTTCCATTCAACATTATTCAATGTTATCTCCTTTCTTTTCTTTTTTTTCTTGGGAAACTCTTCTCTGAAGAACCACTAGTTAGTAAAATACGGAAATGAAAAAGTATGAATAAAATATGCACGTGTTTTATTCGGCAAAATTTTTACAAAATTCAAACGAAAAGCTTGGCCACTATATAATATTGATTCTTTTTTTCTTTTTTCTTTTTTTGAATTTGTAAAATTTTGTTTATTACAAAAATCATCTAAAATTTTAATTTTTTGAGCTTAAAAATTCACAAATGACCAAATTTCATGCAAATGAGAGATGAAACTTCTGTAAATAAACACGTGTATTAAACGTGAAGAATACGTACGCATGTCTATAATACGTGTATTCGTTGTCTTTAAAATAAATAAAAAATTATTGAGAAAAGAAAATGGTAGACAAGAAAGCCAAAACAAAATAGCTAGAAACATATGGCTAGAGTCTTTGGCCAAGGCATGATAATGCCAAAATACAGTTTGTAGTTTTCCTTCATCGTTACCAAGATACGGCAACGGCCAAAACCATTTATGGCCTTGGTCTATAAACTAAATTTTTTGTTTCAATAGTCCTTCAAACGTCTATTTAGTATCAAATTGGTCCTATCGTCAAAGTCTGTCAATTTTACCGTTAAATATAAGTGTAAAACCGTCCAAATGAATTAAAATATTAATAAATAATAGAAATATCAAATTGGTCACAAACCTAAACCCTAAATTAAAGGAAACTATTATAAAACTTAGAAATTTTTTAAAAAAATTGAAAAAATTGATTCTTACCAGCAACCTACTGTAGTCCACTCACCAGCCACAGCCCCCACCCCATAACAACTTACATCATCTGATACCAGATCCAAACCCATATGGCCAAACTACCCACACCTTTGAATCAACACACATCTCCCAAATATCCAATCCACATACCCATCAATCTCTCCGTCTCTTTCTTTGAGATTTGGGTTTTTTTTTCAATTTTTTGATTGATTTTGATTAGTTATCACAGTGGGGGTTTGGGTGGGGAGATTAATCTTGGGTGGATTTGGGGTGATTTGGATTGGGGATTAATCTTGGGTGGATTTAGGGTGATGGGGTGGCTTCGATGGTGGTTGGGAAGGATGTTGCGGTTGAACTGGGGGTGGGTGGGGGCTACGGTGAAGCTGATGTTCGGTGTGTAGAGGAAGTTGGGTGGCTGAAGCATGGTTGGGTTTTATTTGGTTTGGTGGTGGGTTGGTTTTTGATGTGATTCTTTTGATTGATTACTTGATTTGGTTTTCTGATTTTATTTCTTGGATGTTGATTTTCTTAATTTGATTTGATCTATTGGGCGAAGAACCAGAAGAAGGCAGGGAGTGAGGTGGTTTTGGGGGTGATGAGGTGAGGGATTATATGGACAGTTTTACCCTTCAATTTAACAACAAAATGAACAAAATTGATAGACTTCGACGGTATGACCAATTTGATACTAAATGGAGAATTGAAGGACGATTGAAATGAAATTTTAGTTCATGGATCAAAATGAGATTTGAGTAAAAGTTGGGAACCATTTCGGTCAATAACCCTTTTCTATGCCAAAGGGAGCCAACTTGTGGCATATACATGGTTAAGAGAATTAGAACATTCCAGATTTATCGAGGGCTATAATTTTCACAAATTTTGCCCAAATTCATGAAAACTGGGGGGCTTATGTTTGGACCAAAAACCGCATTTTTGCCCTAGAATTGGAGATATTGCTCTTTGAACAAGAATATGGCCAAAACCATGGCCAAGCATGATCAAGTATAAACTGCAGGCAGTTGCAGGACTTACAGACGCTTGTAACTTCTAGGGACCCCTTAGAAAATACTCTCTATCATCAATGAAAAAGAAACTCAACTCCTATCAGGTTGTCTGCAGCAATTCCTTGATATCATACCCTTGTAGCTGTCACACAAACAAGCAAGATCGGTTTTAGTAATCCACATTGAAAATAAATCATTGTTGAGAAAGATTATACAGGGTCATAACTTCAAAACTTGGTAATCATCATGTTTACCTGAAGGAAGGTCAAAAGCAATATCACTCCTGAGTTCCAGAGAGCATGTATTGTGATGGGGGTTAAAAGGTTGCGAGTTTGAGCATATGACAATCCCAGAGCAGAGCCTATATAGATCACACAGTACATGAGATAAATTGTGCTCGGGGATACCTAAACCACATTAATGTATGTTGAAGGTGATGTAGAATTTTGTTTTTAAATTTTTTTAAGTAAACATGTTACCTAGCACAAACAGCTGTGGAAACTCTCCAGGAGTGAGATGTGCAAGTGCAAATACAGCTGCACTTATTCCAATAGCAACTGGTGTAGGTACCCTGCAAAAAAGAAATTGTAAGGGCTAGATACTCGAGAATGAACAGTTGACACCAATAACGTATCTAACTATATTAAAACTAGCTAAAACCAAGGAATTTTAATCCCATCCTAAGCCAACTCAACAAAACCTTATATCATATATTTGGATGATTCTGCTATTTTTACTACATAAGTGCTACAAAAGCAGTTTCTTCTACCATATATTTCTCAGCCTTAACACTTCTTCAGGCTTCACTCTTGTTTGTAGAATTTTGTGAATCTGGCTAATTAATTAAGCAAAGCAGTTTTAGGAGTGAACCAAACAATATCGCCTGGATGACAGATTACTAGTTAATCCAGCCTCTACTTTCTTATTTTTTTGGGTCAATCCAGCCTTTACTTTCCAACACACTAGTTTAAACTTCTGAAAATTGATAACAAAATCTATGGACAGAAATTATTGAGAAAACTTTCGAAATAATTGTAAGGAAGTTTAGGGGAGCTACCATGCATGTTTAGAGCAATGTAGAGAGAAATAATCAATCATTGTAGGCATATTATGCAACTCTATAAAAGGGAAAACAAGGAAAAATACCACTTCGTCATGGAAACCATAAAAAAACCTCGAAATACAGTTTCCTCAAGAATTGGAGCCAAAACTCCAGTGATGCCTAGCAAGCAAGCAGTGCTGCAATGAAGATTAACAACAGCTGAATCAACTTGCTGAATCCTCAAGTCCTAGTGCTGAAAATTTTCAACACCTAAGCCTATGAATACTATAATTCCCAGAACATGCACAAAAATGAAAAAACCATGTAAAGTACCTGACACTTGAAGATCCAATCAGTGGAAGCAAGCTAACTAAAGCGTCCTTCTGAAACCAAGTAAAAATTAATAAAAATCACATATATGATTCCTTACATGGTGGAATTGATTCTGAGGAATCATAGAATTTGTGTCCACTGCACTTTATAACAAGAGAGAAATCATAGGGTAGGAATCAATTCAAACCTCTCTCTCTGGGCTCTCCCCTCTGAACAAGGACGCGGCAGCCCCTGTCACTGCGATGGCAGCTATTGCACCAGCAAGACCAATCCCTGCCCACAAAAGCCACCCCTTTTGTAGACTGAAAGGGTCCTTCAAATCTGAAACAGCAATAGCTAATATTAGCTCGATGGGTCACAGTCTAGATATAGGCTTAAACAAACCAGAATCTGGCAATGATGAGCTTTCAAATATAAATGTTGCAACTATATGGTAAAAGTCTGTCTCTACTTAATGACAAAGCATGTATTACAATGACCTACTAGCCAAATTCAAATACCCCTAATTTAGTATTGTGCATCAATCGCAGTCCATACATAAGCTACAACAAGTGTTATCTCATTGAGACAACTACAAGAAAATGGGATAACGTGAACCCTTTCTCACCTCTCTGTGTGTGCGTGTGTTTGTGTCTTTGTTGTCTTACTATAAAGTAAAAAGGAGTTGGAAAAATCAGTACCATAGCGATAAACGTCTTGTGGCAGCGGTTGGAAAGTGCGGGCAACAGTATACAGAACTGCAAGTACAGCTGCAGTTGTAATACTAGCAAAACAATAACTGAACCAATTAGACCCTCATAAAATTCTCAATCCAACACACAACATTACAAGTAAAACTACAATGTAATAATACATACCTTTGATCAAGGAACAGTATCTCTGCCTTTTCATCTATACTCAAATCTTGAACTCGAAGTCCTAAATACGGTATAGCCGCTGTCTCTACCAAACCTGTCAAAACAAAACTGCCTGGGAAAAAAATTAATCCAGCATTAAACATAGTTATATGACCATTGACAGACTAAATACTAAGAACCCACCTCAGTCCACAAGCAAGTGATGTTAAGGAGACTGTTTGCCATTCCCAGGGCACCTCCCATCGCTTCAAAATCTGCCACTGCTTTCCAGTTTCCTGCGAATTTCACCCAAAAAAATGTTTACTTTTGTCCTTTTTTTATCAGAGTCGTTTTGTTTGAGTCAACTGAGAGTTAGTAGCTGAAAAGTGATAACCTTTTCTTGTAAATCGCCTTTGGGCGTTCCTCCGCCATTGAAAAAGCAAATGTAAGGCGACCTTCTGACATTTCTGAGCCTTGTAAGCTGGGTTGATTGGCGTGGAGAAAATTTGGCGTTAAAGCTTTTGTGGGAGTTGACAAAAAGGCCATGGCTTTGGTATTTGGAGGAACTTAGCTTGGGTGAGTCTGAGAAACTTGAAAATGAAGATTGAGCTAGAGATGTGAACAGAGCGTAAACCATTGCTGGTTTTAGTAATGTATTCGAATTTGATGTGTGAAATTTGGGTGCTTTTAATGCTTCTCTTCTCTTTTAGCATGCAGACTATAGATAGAGGGAGATAGAGAGGGATAAGGCTGTACCAGGATGAGGTTTGAGCCCCAGTGAAAAAACTTGTGTCGGGCTTTCTAAGATTTAATATCCCCTTTGCTTCTTCGTATTTTGGGCCTTTAGGCCCCATTATACCAATTACAAACTAAGGCCTGATGTGGTTATATTGCTAAGAAGTTTGTGTGTGTGATTAATTGTTGTTACTTTAGCTGCCTCGGCAGTTTTCCATATAGCCTTTTGTTTTCTTTGTTGTCCTGACCTCAGGGTCGAACTGTAACACATCGCCAAACCAAAGGTACATCCAACTCCAAGGCAACTTCCCCGGGTTGTACTTTTATTAATGCAATTGTTTTGATGAGATTCCTTTGACTTTATCCATATGGGAAGCTGACTTTTTTTGTTGACTATGTTATTTGGAAGGTGCTAAGTAGGATCTTGTGATCATAATTTAAATTGAGTTCATGTGGAAGCAGTCAGCGGCTGGATCAGATCTAAATCCGGCAAACTCTTCTATGCCTAATTACAAAACCACGGGGAACAAACAAAATTCTGCAACCTTAATTTTATAATACAAAGCAGATGCCAATAATAATAATAATAAGTGATGCCAAGTGAGTTGCATTACATTTCAAGTTTGTGTTGACAATACATAATTACATAAAGTCGTATTGCAATTTAAATAATAATAATGAGATTATTCTTTGTATTGTCGTGAGTTGTATGGGACAGCGCGGTCACCCATACAATTTTTTATCTAAGCAGATAGCGAAAGTTGATCCAACATTATCAATTTTTATATTTTAATTTCAAATTTTGAATTTAATTAAAGATCTTGCCTATTGCCGCCCTGTCGGTGTTGAGATCGTTTTGCTTCAACAGCTTTTGCGTTTGTAACCATCCAATTGCCTTGTTGCCCGCCCTCCTCACCCTACTCATCTTAAAACATGCCATTTGTACATACCCTACATCATATGGTCTCGTAAATTAACACCACATAAATATACGAGTGTTGTTATTTGTACTATACTTACTGATTATATTGTTAATTACCTCTTTAATATAAATGAGCTTTATGTTTATTAGAGAGATGACCAGTATATGTGGTACAAATAGTATTATGGTGCGTGTATGTTGTAATTTTATATATGATCCCTTCTATTACTTTTGCATCAAAGAAACACAACATTTGACTTTTTGAAGAAGTGAAAAACTTCGGTGACATGACAAGTTTTAGAAAAATGCCAAAATGCATACATCATGTCGGTGGTCCTCGAATTAAAGGCATACGTTTCTCTCTTGCTTGGCTTGCTTCCTCCCCTTGACAATTCATTGCAAATATCTTTTATTGGGGCCAGTCTAGTTCTTGGCATTAACTCTCGCATCATCCCTATCTATCATTTTGCCAACTAGTCAACCATTATAATTTTTTTTGTATTTTTAAATTCAATAATTCCTAAATTTATATTCAACTAAAATGAAATTCTGGGTATAAATTCATGAGCCACTACGATTCAAATTCTTCTTATGAACATCAAATTTTGAAAATTACAAAAATTATAGTGAAAAACAAATTCATGCTATTTAAAAGTAGTGAAATGACGCATCTTTTTGCGGAAATGAAACTTAGGAATCTTGACCCCTAATTTTCTCAAATGTTTTCGCGCATCATTTTATAATTTCCATGCTTAAGTTGTCAAAACAATTCTCATTTTTTAGCTAAATCTCAAGTTATTTCCCTCATTCAAACGGAAAGTTATTTTTCTCAATAATACTCAAAGCTTATCAAGTTTTATGGGTTGCAAGTCCACTCCATCACATTGTCAATATTGGATCCTAATTAAATCCACTTTTATGATGCGCTTCTGCAAATGGTATTTGATCGAACTTGGAAGGATGTAATAATGTGGTAGAGAATAGTGGACTATGCTAGTTATGCATTTGTTGGGTTTGGAGTAATCATTTTGATTGTTTTTTTAATCGTTTGTAAGTCAAATTTACTATATATAAAAAATGTAAGAAACTGATGGAAGTTGATAATTAAAATTGTTCCCACATATAATTATGAAATTTTCACATCGCCGTACCATAATTTCCACTCCATCAAACGACCAATGTGGATCCTCCAAGATGAACTCCGGGAGATGATTTCTGACCCAACCAAATAAACAAGTGTCCTGATGATCCGGTGATCCACCAATACCCAGTATTGATATATTATGGGCACGGGTCCCACATACCCCGCCAACTGTATTTTTACCATCTCCTATAGGAATCCAACCTTAATTTGCGTGTGGGTCCCGTAAGACATCCGCGTTTGTTTAACAAACCGATAAAGCAAGTGAACACTTGTCAAAGTGTCAAGCTCCAAACACTTACTAATCAAAGTAATAACAAAGGCTTATTCGGTGGAAAAGTATAATTTCTATATAATAAAAAAACCAATCGTTTATTATTATATATATATATATATATATAACAAAAGGGTAAAACATTTAAAATATTAAAAAATATTCTTAATTAATGCAAACATTAAAAATTAAAATTATTAATTAAATAAGAATAATATAGTAAATTTATACTTTTTTATATTAAAAAATTAAAATTAAAAGAAAATCAGATAATGAATTCTATTTTTATAAAACACAACTACCTATTATCTTTTTTAATTATAAAAATAAAATAAAAAATAAAAATAAAACCAATTGGCACATGCGTAAGAACTAGTAAAAAGAAATACAGAAAATATTAAACATTCAAAATAATAAAAAATGTCCTTATAACGACTTAGAACGTTTCTTATTAAAATGACTAATGTGATAATTACATGTAAAAAGTGGTCTCATTGCGGAGGCATAATGGCACGTAACATGATTAGATCTGTTTATCTTCATCACATAGATGCATGACGGTGCATGCACATTTAAAAGTTAATTTTCATTTTTATTTATTTTAAAGAAAAATATTAACTCTATATATTTTTATGAAATATCACCAAAATTGTTATTTTAGATTGTCTGGTTCATGCTGTCCTTGATATATTAATACTTTCAATTAATAGCGAGAGAGACCGTGATCTCATGTCGTACTATATTTTATCATTTTTATTTTCTTTTGTTTGCGCATCAACAGAGTAAAAAAAACCAATTCCCCACAGGAATGTCACAAGTTCACAAAACAACTGATAATCCCATTTAAAGCGTTCTGAGATTTTTTCAGAGACTTATCGACACGTCTCACCGCCATTAGACTGAGCAGTGAATCTACCACCTCCTCTCCACTCTCTCTCTCTCTCTCTCTCTCTCTCACCATCATTTCACACATCAAAAAGAGTTGAGATTTCCCCTTTTTCTTTTGCTTTTTATTGCCTCCTCTGTTTCCTATTTCTCTGCTACGTCTGATAGATAGATCTCGACCCTCTGTGTCCGCTTTTCCTTATGCGATTGGTAAGCGATCCCAGTCATCCCGCCCCATTTCTTTTCTTTTTGTACGCAATTTGCTCTCTCCTTTTTTCTTTTCTTTTCTTAACCAATCTGTGTTTAATCAGCTGCTTCATTTAGTGTCGTCTTTGAGTAATTAGAGTTGGATCCACATACGCCATTTTTGTCCATTTTTGTTAGGGTAGTGCTGAATTGAATCAAAACTCAGCGCAGTGAAGCTCTTTTCTCTGTTGGATCTCATTTGGGAAACAAAAACTATACAGTTTTAATCGAAGCTCCCATCTTTGTTTCACTTACCTACTATTTCTAAACAAGCAGAGCATTACCCAGTATGGATTGCTTATACAAGTTTTCTGCTTTTTATAGTTATTAAACGGTATGCTTGCTTTGAACGGATGCTTAGTTACTTTTTGGACATATCAAGTTTGGTAACAGGAAATATTTATATATCGCACTAGGTTTGATAACTCTAAATGCTCTGTTGGTTTGGTGATTGATTTGTCAATTTATCCATTAGTCATTTATGTTCTGAACCCATCTGAATCCATGCAGTGCTTTTTCTTGTAATTGTAATAGTGTTTATATGATGTTAAGTTAAGCAAATTTAATGCTGATTTTGTGGTTCTTGATACACAGATTTGTGATGAAATGTGTTTGTATGTGAGATTGCTGATTTCGAATTTGCATTTTTCAGATTGCGTTTTCTGTTGTAATAAATTACTTTGGTAATTATTTCAGGCGCTATGGCTCTGAAAACGAACGCAGATGGTCGGACTAGGAGCTCAGTACAAATATTTATTGTAGCTGGTTTGTGCTGTTTTTTCTATATATTGGGTGCTTGGCAGAGAAGTGGGTTTGGGAAGGGAGATAGTATAGCTTTAGAGATTACTAAGAATGGGGCTGACTGCAATATCATTCCAAGTTTAAGTTTTGAATCCCACCATGCTGGTGAAGCTGGGAAAATCGATGAATCTGAATCGAAGCCCAAAGTTTTCAAACCATGTCATCCTCGTTACACTGATTACACCCCATGCCAAGATCAGAAGCGTGCAATGACATTCCCAAGGGACGATATGAATTATCGAGAGAGACATTGCCCTCCGGAGGAAGAGAAGTTACATTGCCTTATTCCAGCACCAAAGGGATATGTAACTCCATTCCCCTGGCCAAAGAGCCGTGACTATGTACCATATGCGAATGCACCCTATAAGAGCTTGACTGTTGAAAAGGCTGTCCAGAACTGGATCCAATATGAGGGTAAAGTGTTTAGGTTCCCTGGTGGAGGAACACAGTTTCCTCAAGGGGCAGATAAGTATATTGATCAGCTTGCTTCTGTGATACCAATAAAGAATGGGACAGTTAGAACTGCACTGGACACTGGTTGTGGGGTATGTTGTGTTCCACCAGTTCACCTGTTTCCATCTGTTTTTATTTTCACTTTCTTTTCTTGAGAGGAAATTTAACACGTTCTTCTATATGTGTGATCCATATGATGTAACAATGGTATATTTTGCTCAGGTTGCCAGTTGGGGTGCGTACTTGTTGAGTAGAAATGTTCTTGCCATGTCGTTTGCACCCAGAGATTCCCATGAGGCACAGGTCCAATTTGCTCTTGAAAGGGGTGTACCTGCAGTTATTGGTGTTCTGGGAACAATAAAGCTGCCATATCCATCCAGAGCGTTTGACATGGCTCACTGTTCTCGTTGTTTGATTCCTTGGGGAGTAAATGGTAAGAATTAGATACACCAAACTCAAAACACTTCTACTTGGTATGAATTGTTGATGTCTAATAAACAGTAGTCATTTGTGACATTAAATTTTTATCTTTTTATGCACAGATGGAAAATATCTCATGGAAGTTGACCGAGTTCTTAGGCCTGGGGGTTATTGGGTGCTTTCGGGTCCTCCAATCAATTGGAGGAATAATTACAAATCATGGCAGCGTCCGAGGGAGGAGCTTGAGGAGGAACAGAGAAAGATCGAAGAAGTTGCTAAACTTCTTTGCTGGGAGAAGAAGTCTGAGAAGGGTGAAACTGCCATTTGGCAGAAGAGGGTAAATACTGATTCATGTGGAGACAGAAAAGATGGCTCCCATGCTACCTTTTGCAAATCTGATGAAGCAGATGCCGTCTGGTATTTTCCTGTACTTTACATTGTGTTTGTCGTTCTTTTTAAATGGCAGGCCTTCATTCAGTTATTTATTGACAAAAGAAATTGATCAATAGTTTCTCCCTTTATAACTTTACAGGCATCCAATTTGTGTTCTCAATTTGCGACCACTTTTGAATCAATGTTAATGGTATTCAGATATTAGTACATTAAAACTTTAGTAGTAGCACAAGGTTCGTTATCATCTGCATTAAAAAAACCTTGCTATATAAATTTTAGTTTTAAATTTTGCATCAAAAGGGCCAGACTCTCAGTTTTGAGCTTTGCTTATCCGCTTAACATAGATATACGTTTATTTTCTTAATTTGTCTTCATTGTGATGGGTATCAGGTATAAGAAAATGGAGGCATGCATAACTCCATATCCTGACAGCAACAATGCAGATGGAGCTGCTGGTGGGGAGCTGGAGCCATTTCCAAAAAGGCTTTATGCTGTACCTCCTAGAATCGCTAGTGGGTCTGTTCCTGGAGTTTCTGTTGAGGCCTACGAGGAGGATAACAACAAATGGAAGAAGCATGTAAATGCATATAGGAGAATCAATAAACTAATTGACTCAGGAAGGTATCGTAACATTATGGATATGAATGCTGGTTTGGGTGGTTTTGCTGCAGCACTTGAATCTCCAAAATTGTGGGTCATGAATGTTGTGCCCACAATAGCTGAGAAAAATACGCTGGGTGTTATATATGAGCGAGGATTGATTGGAATATATCATGACTGGTACCCTATTCTGAACTTCTCCCACCTATCTGATAATTGTTTCTCTAAAGCGTCCTTTTAGCAAATTATGTGGAAATTCCTTCATTTACCATTCAATTATATTACATGCTTTCTGGAGTATGTGCTTTCAAGATACCTATTAGTAATTCCTTTACTGCTAAAAATGTCTTTTGGTAGCTGAAGATTTGTGTTAAACTTCAAAAAAGTGTCACAGAAGTAGTCTGTCTAAATAGGTTGACGTAAAAGAAATGTTGCCTCCATTTTATGTCAGGTTCTGTGTACTATTATGTGCTAAATAAGCCCTGGAGCATTGCCCATCTGTCACTAATGTTGGTCATTTGTAAATCATTTATTCTTTTCTGGTGATGCTATTTCAGGTGTGAAGGTTTCTCTACTTACCCAAGGACATATGACCTCATTCATGCCCATGGTATTTTCAGTTTGTACGATGGCAAGTAAGTAGTATATCTTCATTAATCATTTATTCCTAGGCTTTCTTAAGTGTGCTTTTAATCTTCACGGGAGGGTTCAGATGTTGGTATGAACACAGTTTACAAGAAGAGCGCATTGATCTTTGTACTCTATTGAAGAAAGCCTTGGCTCAATCCACAAATGCCTTTCTGTAATCAGTATCCAATGAGATATTTGGTTACAGTTTCTTATAAATAATATAAAAAGAAAAAAAACAGTACTTGGGCTCAATACATAGACAGAGGTGTTAAGCTGATTATCTGGCTGTTTCAGTAAGCATGGATTGACCTTGATAATGTTAAGCTCATTTAGCTCAATCCCAGTGACATTCTAAACCTGTTTAGCTTCTTTCAATCTTGGGCCTCTAACTTTATGCATTTTTCTGGATCCAATGTGGTCTTCATATGGTACAAAGTTGAGTCGTTCCCCTGAGCGCTTTGCTTAAAGACAAAACTGCATAAAGCCTTTTAGTTTGAGGTGTAATGACTCTTTTGGTTATGATAGTATATGTACATCTAATACCAACTATTTATTAACTAGTCATAATAAGAATCCGACTGCAATGATGAGCAATAGTGTATGTATGTCTAAGATGAGTGGTAGCCGTTAAGTAGTGATTGGGATGGCCATACTTGCAATAGTAGACGTAGAATCACCCACTTCCATTCCAGATTGTTTCTTATGCTAAATCAATTCAATGCTTTGTTTCTTCTTTCCTTCTACTCACAAGCTGTATCTAAATATATTGCAGATGTGATTGGGAAGACATTCTTATTGAGATGGACCGAATTTTGCGGCCAGAAGGTGCCGTCGTATTCCGTGATGAAGTGGATGTGTTGATTAAGGTGAAGAAGATAGTTGGAGGGATGAGATGGGATACTAAAATGGTGGACCACGAGGATGGTCCCCTTGTTCCAGAGAAGGTATTGGTTGCTGTCAAGCAGTACTGGGTTGCAGGTGGGAACTCCACCTCCACACAATGAATGCCGTAAAGAAAAGCTTCGAGGCCTTCGCGTGGATCTAAGCTGGCAATGTTCTCTGTTACAAGTCCTAACACGGATGTGTATTTTTCCAGTGAGCACTTTTGCTGCCCGAGTACTTCATATACTTCATAGGGAGGAGGGCTTACACAACCTATGTTTGCTATCTGTCTTTGGCCATTCTCCTTCGTAGTGATTTACAAGTAGACAGAGCTACAAAGATATGCTTGTATGGTTTACAGTATCATTCATTTTACTAAAATCCCTTTATTGTCTTGTACGCCGCTGAGGCCAAACATTTGAGCAAATACTAGCCTCCTTAGTTGACTCTCAAAATTCTCAGTATGATTTGCAGCCTGCAGAGTTTAATGATAGTTTATTTATTCGTTTCATTCAGTTTCCTTCCTCTCAAAACTCAACACGCTCTTGGGTTTTGTTTTGTTTTGTTTTGTTTTTTAAATTATAGATTAGCTAATACTTTAGTTATAGCATTTCGAAGCCACTAGGATTTAGTTTTCCCGTGGTTTGTATATGATAATGAATGCTTGTCATATCAATATGAAGTGCATGAATGAATCGATGCAAAATCGGCATGGAAGAAAGCTGCTTAAATCTGACCACTTGGTGTCGAGAAGGAGGTCTTGGACTTAAATGGTAAAGTTTTGTGTGGACTTAAAATCAAAGACACAAGCCAACAAGGAGGCAATTTATGGTATAGATTGTGATGGGATGGAACGAATGAGATGTGTTGGTTAGAAATTCAAGCATGAAGGCAATAAATGCGTGTAGTGTTCATATCCTTTCATATGTTCTTCAATTCTTATAAATGATTTAGAAATTCAAGAATTAGGATGCTAGTCTGGTCTGGTTAACTTACCTGAGTCCATAACCATAAATAACCAAACCGGCACTGTTTGCAACTTTTCATTGTATGCCTCAATTATTGATGCATAATTCTCTAACTCATCAGAAAAACTTGACAGATCACTGGTGTTCAGACTTCAGAAGACACTGCAATCTGTCTCTAGATATTGAGACGACAAAGAATTTGTGTCTTAAACTATTATAACAAAGGAAGGAGGATGGGTTCTATTTTCTTTTCTTTTAAATGGCTTTACTTTTTTTTTACTTGTATGACAGATCAATTTTAGGTGCTGTAAAATAATTATTTTTCTCATATTTGGGTCATGGCCCTCCTCATAGGTCAAGTTGGTAGTCATATCTCATCTCTCCTTTTAGAGAGAAAATCAGAAGTTGAAAATTTCTTTGGTATTATTGGATTGGATCCCATCAAGTTGATGTAAACTTGTATCTATATAAGATAATTTTGTTCACACCTAATCTAAGATGTTTAAATGAAATTTAAAGCACCTTGTTATCACATCCACAAATATGAAAACGAACCAACATTTACGTACTATTTGACAGACTTGATGGAAATGTGAGTCGGATAATGTTAAGAAAATCTTATCAATGAAAATTTCCTCGTGATAAAAAATGACAATATGTCAATTAGGCCCAAGGCACATTGGCCCTACCCTCTTAATGAACAACTTTGCACGTTCCATGATGAGCCTGCATATAGAACTAGAATTCTCAACTAGCAAATCAAGCCTTATCTTATCTAAGCCTCTCTGAATTCATCAACCTCATTTTTTTTGCTTCAATCCAATTCCTCTTTTTTTGTAGCAGACAATAATCAAAGCTCCTCCATGTTGAGTTTCTTTCACCTTAGTACCTGAGGGGATCTTAGCAGACTACTTTTTTGAATTTGAATAGTTGTTCTTATCTCTGCAGCTAGAGTCTAGAGATCTTGTTATTCCATATACATCATCAAAACTTGTGTACCATTCTTCTCTTTGATATTTCCAAAATTTTCTATTGTTGGGTCTTTTTCCTTTTCTTTTTGTAGTTTTGTGTGCTTCCTATCTAATTTCTCCCTAGCCTCTAGACACAAATTCATTTTTCTCTTCTTTTTGTTGCATAAAGTTTCTTTGGAAAATTTGAGGTCTCTATGGCTATGGTTACCTTCAAATCAACTAGCAAGGCCAACCTCTCACAAACGTTTCCCTGTGACAATAACAAGAACCGTGATGCCTCCTTTTCTTCATACTTGAGTAGCAATGAGGAAACCCTTGTACGTAAACTTGTTGATCAGTCAAGTGAGGAACATAACAATCACTTGGGAACAAAGAAGGAAGAAGATGAAGAAATTGGAGTATTTGGAGCTGAAAAGTACTTCAATGGAGTAATGGACGAGGAGACTAGCCCAAAAAGCGGCAGCAGCTCAAAGAATTACCATCATAACAAAGAGAAACGAGTTCAACCTGGAACTCCAAGTGTTCGTTCTGAAACAAGTTGGAACAGCCAAACTTCTCTATTGCAAAGCCGGTTGAGAAATCCTTATCAGAGTAATACAAGCAGGGCACAGAGACAGAAGAAGAATTTTTTTGCGAGCCTTGGTTGCAAATGCTCTTGTTCGGATAAGAATTCGGTTGATGTCGATGAACATGTTGGTGAAATCAGTTTCAAGAAGAATAATGGTGCTGCTAACAGTGGAACATTAGTCCATGGCAAAGCAAGCACAACAAGCCCCATTAACAATAAACCTGCAGCTGTAGTAGACCTTGTTGGTGAAGCTCTTGTTGAGATGAACAACAGCCAAAAGCTTGATAAGTTGGGAGTTGGGTTGAGCAGAGAAAACTGTTTTACTTTCCCATCTTCAAAACCTGGGATGGGGAGTTTGCCAGTGAAGATGCCTTTTCAAGAAGAAGAAGAAGCAGAGAAAGTGAGGAAATCTCTGGAGGTGTTTGGTTCTCCTGTGTTTGAGAAAAGGAACAGGTCTCTAGGCCTTGACAAAAGGCTAACAATGTTGCCTTGGGATGAGTTTCCTGCAAACTCTGGTGGAGTGATATACAATAATGAGTCAGATAGTGATGCAAGTTCAGATCTTTTTGAGATAGAGAGCCTCACAGGCAAAGCCAACCCATGCATGACCCCAACAACTTGTTATGCCCCAAGTGAGGCAAGCATAGAGTGGAGTGTGGCCACTGCCAGTGTTGCTGATTTCTCTGTGACGTCAGACTCTGAAGATCTGCAAAGGCTAAGTCCAATGAAAATGGTTCCAAACAACACCAGAAATGCCAAAACAAGAATGAACAAAGAGATTCCAAGGCATCGTCCCGCGGCTCTATTGGGTTGTAAGAGCCAAAAAGCTGTCAAAATTGCAGGAGATGCCCACAAAACATATCATCATGAGAAGACCAACTTTGACCAACAGATGATGCGCCGCAACAGGCCAGAATCATTCGTGCCAGCGACAAGGTTTCAAGCTGAGACGTCCCCTAATAAGTTGACGGGCTTTGACTCAAGAGTACAAGGGCAGCATGTTCTTGCAGCACGGTCTCGTTCGCATTCACCACATGCCTCACATCTTTTGTTCATGTAGTGAATTAAATCTAATAGTTATTAAGGTAGTACATATAGTGTGTGATCATAATATTCTCTAGAATCTCTAGTACCATGTATGATTAAATATTTTTTCCTGATCTGTAGTAGTGATTAATTCCAAAAGTTGATCTAGTTGCTTCTTTAATAGGGTTCATAAGTCAAATCTTTTCATGTGTTTTCAAGTATGATTAAGAGTGAGAGCAGCCTGGCATTAAAACCACCTTCCTGGACAATGTATATACATTCTAACTAGTTTTCATACTAGTTTCTAACAGTATTGTTTTTTTTTTTTGGCAAAAAGTGTAAGTTGCTGGGCTGCTGTTGCAAACAAATTGGTCTGCAGTGTGCAGAGAGGCAGGGGCACCTTTCTTCAGGCGTGCATAGGAAAGTTACTTTTCAGTTTTCAAATGCTTCCTCTGCCATGACATCCTTAGAAGGCTACAAATCTAGCTTTCTTTTTCTTGTATATTTGTGATTTAAACCTGAGGCCCTTAACACTCCACTTTCAATGCGCTTCACAAAGAAGCAACTCAAAACTGGAGCCTAACATGACTGAGTTGTCAAACATCTTGTCCATATTTCCTCTTGAGGACCACATCTGAGGTGATATATACCAAATTTAGAAAGCTCTAGACACTTAATTACCATAATCCTTTTTTATTGTCGGCTGTGTAAGCGGTAAAAAAGGAAAGCCTTCAACTAATTAAACTACCATGTAAGAGTTAAACAGTTAACAACTTTTTTACACCTGTTAAACTACCATAGAAAAAAAATGGAGCAGAGAAATTGTATGAACAGAAAGCTCCCCATCAGGGATGGATTTGGTTTTCCTTTTTGTATTAGAAGAAACAACATTATAATCACACATAAAGTGCGTTACTTTAGGGATCCTCACCCTCAGGGGCTAGAAAGATTCCATAAGTTCCAAAAAAAAAGTTTAACCATGAAGGGGCCAGAAGCCAGAAAGGTTCCCATGTGTCTCTGAGTATAAGGTTCCAAAGTCTTGCTAATAATTCAATCAATTTAGTCATTTATATCTGTAGCTGCATCTTATTCTTTTCCATTATCCAGCTATTTAATGTCTAGCTTTCAATTTTAAAGCAAAGGAATGTCGTCCAAAATTGACACTCTCCCGGTGAAACACTCATTATAATTAGATTAGAACATAATTGGATGTGCAATCAAAATCTGCAACTACCTTACAAATACAGTGGACCATTTTGTTTCAAAACCCTGGACCAGTCTTTTTGGATGTGGAAAAATACCATGCCGACTTGAAGAAGAGTCATTTTTAGCGGGAATGTTTAACCATTTCATTGCTAGAACTAATCCCAAATGAACAATCAGAGAAAGTTTCTAACTTTATGGGTGTGTTGTAGTTGGGCAGAGAGTAGATTTTAGTCTTAGAAACATTCCAATTGTCTTGTCATGATTTAAATAATAAGTTACAAAACACACAACACAATGGCATGAGAAGGCAGAGTAGAGAGGTAAGGAGACCAGCATGTGCAATTGTTCATGTCGATGAGGTGAAGATGTAATTCAAGATCAAGACAGAGAAGGTTGTTGGGCCATAAATGCTTGAGAACACATGCATGACAAATCTTAAACACACAACACAAGTGAGTCGAATTGGGTTCGGTCGAATTTGTAGCTGGAGGAAGCTTTCTGTGGTTAGAATAGCAGATCAAGTGTACGCTTCAAATGGCAAACTCAACTCTCTTGTTAGGTAGGGCATATACACATGCATTATAATTCAAGTATCACACACATGTTGACGATAATGATTGGGAACCACTCAGAAATCGTGCCGAGAGGTGTCGGTTCTTGTAAGAATAATGGTAAAAAAAAGTGAAGTCCCTTTTGGATCCATAATATCAGCAAGAATTTTCAACTAACAATCAAACTTTAAAAGGTATGTATGGTGGTGAAAATTTTCTAGAGAGCGAGCTTTTCACACAAAATCTCTAGTTGATTAAGCTGATAATTCTAGTTTATCCGTAAACAAAATAACCATTTCCCTAGTAAATTATCGAGCTTTAAACCAAAAAACCAGAGAGTTTATTAACAGAGATCGAATAATACGACACCACCAGAATGTTGATCATTGCAGCATGAACAGGAATTGGAAAACAATCTAGTGAAAATGAGACTAAATGAGCAAGCAAGCCCCCATAACAGTTGCTCCATATCAGATGCTCAAACCAAATTGAAGCTGCTGTCAGATTTTATCTCGATACATGAATTCTCAATTCCACAACTAAGTTTTAAAACTCATTCGAAGAAGAAAACAAAAGAATAAGGCACAACAATATATATGTATATACAACAAACTATGCAAGCAGTGAGGTTCCCTAATACTGGTACAATCAATATAGATTCGTGTTTCCTCAAGCAAGAATCAATTCTCCTTGTCTACTTTCTTAGGCTGCACTTCAAATCCCCCACCTGCTCTCTTCTCTAATGAGTAAGGCATATGGGTACCAAGTATCCTATCCCACATAACAAAGAACGGCTGGGAGAAGTTGTACTTGCTTCCATAGAGCTGGTGGTGGACATCATGGTAAGCAGTATTATTACTGAAAAATACATGGAACAGGTTCCCCGGAAGCCATAATCCACAATGGTCGTCTACGGTTTTGATGGTGGCAAAGGAGAAGAAGAATATGGAGGCTCTAGGAGACATGCCAGAGAGGAGAAAAGATAAGGCTCCACCAATTGTGTCAAGAAGAAGTCCCTCCACAGGGTGATTGTACAGAGCTCCAAATGCATAGGGCACAACAAGCCGGTGATGTTGGGAATGGATGTGTTTGTATAAGAACTTGTTGTGATGCATGTATCTGTGCATAAAGTATTGCCAGGTATCCAAAACAATCATTGCAGTAACAAACTGTCTTGCTAGATCAATGAAAGAAGGCTTTACACCTGAATCCCCATCATCATTTCCCGTCACCTATACAATAACAAAGTACATTAAAAAGAAGTCATAAGACACATATGTCAAAACCATCAAGCATGCATAAGCATATCATAGATGATGCATCAGGTCTGAATTTTCTCAACCAATGTAACAATCAGAACACTCGAGTAGGGGGCTGGAAATGAAAAACAGCTGATGGCAGGGTGCGGCGAATGAAAACAAAATTGCCATGACATTATCCCCAAATCAATGAGACAATTACAGTAACGACTCGCCTTCATATATCAATTGGGGCTTAAATAAAATGAAAGTTCACCTAAGCCTTTCTGAACAAAGCTACATCCAAGGTAGAATCAAAAGCAAGTGAAGAAAAAATGCAGAATCCATTGCAAATATTTTCCTTTCATTGCCTGAAGGTGGACACAGCTTGAGTACTTCTGGTTGACCTGTCCTCTAACTGACTTAAGCAGCCCAATTTTCTATAATCATGTAACAGTTTCCTCATATGGAAACAAAAAAATGAAAGAAGCTCAGAATTAACGAGCAAGTCGCTCACTTGAAAATTCAAACGACTTCGACAGTAAAGCTTAGGTATTTAGATAAATTTAGGATCAGGATCACTAAAGGATTAGGATAAATACAATGGACCACTAAAAGCTGAAACTTAGTTAATTAGATAAGTTATGGATCACCCAATAACATATAACAAGAAGAGGATAAGAATTATGAAGGTGATAATATATTAATCACACAACATCCAAAAACCGCAGGAACTCCTGTAATCATCAAATTGCCAACCATTGTTCTAACCATATATGAAAATTCAAGATGTTATACAAGTAGGCAGAAGGTTTAGTAGCCTGCATACTACAATTATCATGCCACAGAAATAACACACTGAAAACACAAATTCATTTCACGGAGAAATTTATATGCAAAATCAACAGAATTTTAGCCCCAATTTTCTTCATCGGAATTCACTACCACAAACAGTAATAATTACCCACAAAACAACTAATCTTGCACAATTCATAAATCAATATGTTAGCTGAAGCTAAGAAGATTCTCGATCATTGACCAAATTTTAATCTTCATGTGAAATGAAAGAGAAAAAAAATGAAGTGATACCGTAAACAGGAGGATAGCAACAATAGCCTGAATGGTTTGCTGAAGAAGAACCCCTTTGACCACCGTTCTCTTGGACACCAAATTCTTCTCATCTTCGTCTTTCCTCGTGTGAAGCCGGTAGTTCTCAAACGAATCCAGAGCCACATAAATCCCCGAGTATGCCCAATATATCAAAACTGGGACGAAAGTTCCCAATAGCTCATCAGAAACCTCAAATCCCATCTTTGAAAAAGGAAAAACGATGATCAAAAAGGGAACCCAAGAATCGAAATTTGCATGAGATAGGATGATTTTCCCCAAGTAACCCAAAATCCTAAATAGGAGAAGAGAAACCTAACCCTAACTAAAATAGGCCTTTCCCACTATTATTGACGTTGGTTGGAATATAGAGTTTTAAAAATGAAATTTTGAGATAATATTTATCAATCGTTGAAGAAGAAGTGGGTCAAGTTTGGATTTTTAAAATGGGAGCAGGCTCGTTATACTCGTTGAAATCAATGTGCGAGAGAGAGAGAGAGAGAGAGAGAATATTCAAACTCTCGTATCGTTTGTGGAGGTTTATTTTGGTGTTTGTGATTTCACATTTGTGGACGTGAACTTGCTACGTGGCCTCTTTGCGGAAAGAACTGGCGTCGGTCCCCTATTTCGTAGGAGTTTTTACAACGTTAAAGCAGCCCATTTGGAAAGGATGCGTGGCAGGTTGTGTCCGCACGGGAATAAAACTGGGGACCTACTTTTTTGTTTCAGGGTTTGCCTTTCTGTGGGACGGACAAAAAAGGACACCGGGTTTGACTGGAAAATTTTTCTACCGTTTCAAAGCCGACAATTCGACCCGAAGCGTAAAAAGTCCAAAGTGCCCTCCGCACGTGTCAATAAGAAGACTTGCGCAATAGCCGGTGAGGACTACAAGTTTTTTATTTAAAAATTCATCTTTTTTTGGGGGTATTTTCATAAAAGAACGTTGCAAACAAGCAATTGAGATCCAGTTAAGAACATATCAGCCCAGCCCAAAACACAGCACCTCATCATATATTCATGGCTGAAGTTTTGGTACTTTTAATACATTTCACTCAAAGTTTGCATATGATTTCTTTGGATATTGATAAGTTTAGTTTCAGATGTCGTCCTATACAGCCTTCAAGTTCTGGGTATCGGGTACGTCCTTGAGAAAGTCTAGCCGAGTTTGTCTGGTGGGCTTGCAAAGAACTGAGAAAAAGCAAACACACATGGTTAGGTTCTTCTATCTCAATGTGCATTGGTGCAGTGTGAAAAAGATAAAGGAATTGCCTTCAAAACCTTTTGCCTTGGTTTGGTTATTTGATGCAATGACACTGGTTTTCCAACCCTCATAGGCGTGCTTTTCCATCTTTTTGTGCTTCTTGTAACTTGAAGGCTGCAAGTGCATCAAACAGTTACAATGTTACATTTCACTATATCCAAATCTTTGAATTTATGTTTTGCCAACAAACGTAATGAGTTTTAAGGAACAAATAGAATCAGAATTAGCTTTTAGTACCTCAGCTCCTTCATCAGATGAATAACCACCATCCTCAAGTTTTCTTTTCTCTGGCAAAACATCTAGAAGTTCTGCACGCAAATAATAAACACATATAACGTTGGAAGTTGTCTGAAAAACCAAAATTCTAAGGGCTGAAAAAATCTCAAAAGTTCTGCTCCATGGCAAAGTTAAAACATAAAATCAGCAGCAGACACCAACCTCGATTTCCCTTGACATCCTTGGGATCTTTCTTTTCCTTTTCAATCCCACAAATATCAAAGCACAAGTCCTTCATGGAAGTAGAAACCTGCGAAAGAAGTTGTCAAATAAGATAGAAATATACAATGAAAGATAGAAAGAAATTATGATTGGCAACAGGAGGGACTATTGCATAGTAAGAAAGTTTGTATCTTACCGAAGAGAATTCAGATTCAGATGCACCACAGAGCTCAATCAACTTAAGTTTGTCTACCTTTAGCTGCAAACATACAGGATATGACAATGTAATTAGTGAAAACTAAGGGATGGAAGCCTCTGTTTTTTTGTCCCTGAATCAAGTGAGAGGGATCAATCATGGGATACCTTGTGTTTTTTGGCACACAAGTAGAATGCCACGGCAATGAAGACAGGTCGAGTGAAGTCAGCACTTGCCCGCCGAGACGCTGGCAGTGATGCAAGAAACCGACTCCTGTAACTGAAATATAAGAGTACAAGAAATTCATACTCAGAATCAAGCCATTTACCAAACAACATCCCTAACCACTAAAATATCAGGCAAAGAAATTTGTCTTGTCCAAAGGGTCTCTACTTAAAATTGTTTAATCCTCTGGGACCAGACAGCATCCATAATAACTAAATTATCCAAAGGCATGCTAAGCCAACAAAACTTGATGTTAAGAAGCATTTTGTCGAACATCTAACATGTAATATGGCAGTCCCATGCAGAAAAACAAAAGAGATTGAATTTGCATCGTGGAAAGGAAATTGAATCTTACAGAGACAAACCCTTCTGCACAAAGGGGATGATCCTAACGCACCCAAACTGAATTGCCAGTTCTCTAACATCCAGCTTGTTCCTACACCACCACAATATACAATCCAATCGAACAATCAGAATCCACTAAACCAAAAATGGCATAAAAATTGGAACAAAGCAAATGAGAAAACGAAAACCCACTTGACCCCAAGACCGTTCTGCATGGAATTGTAGGATCTGGTGTAAGCCTTTTCAGACATCCCACTCAACCTTATCGCTTTTTGCCGATCGAACAGAAGCCCCGATCTATAACCCATTCAACCCAAAAGAATTACAACCACAAAGACCCAATATGAATCTTAAAACGCACGCAAGAGACTATGCAAAAAGAAATTTTTTTTGTTTTCGTTTACCTTGTTGCGGCGATTTCTAAGCAAATCACAGCTTTGCATACCTCACCCTGCAAATCATAAGCAACTTGATAAATACCCAATTCGATAAATCAATCAAACAAGGATTTGGGGTTCGAATGAAACTTACGACGCCGATTATAGAAGAGTCAAACTGGATGTCACAGAGACGGCGGAGCTCGGCGGCTCTGCGGATGACGTGCTTGGAGTCGGAGAGGTCAAGCTTCCTTGCTATGTCTGAGAGATCCATCTTTCTTGAGATGGGCACTCACTGTTTGTCGGGTTTTGGAGGAAAGAGAGAGTGTGAGTGAGAGAGGAGTGGGTTTGGCATTGGCGTTGTCATTTGAGCACTTGAAATGGCGGGAGATGAAATCGGTAGTTTTCGCGCTTAAAAGATTACACTGGATTTCCCGGGTAGTTTTTGGCGCCGCTGCGAAATTAAAGATCACGTGCCCGCTGATTTTGTAAATTGCTAAACGAGATTTCCCGGGTAGGGGTACATTAATATTCGTAAATTTTGTATAAAATGATATTTTGTAGGGTGATCCATAAATAGCAATTTCATTTTAGAGTATAGTTTATATATGTATATATATTCCATTTTTATTAAAGGATTCCTCAAATAATTTTATTTAAAAAACACCCTTTAGATCCTCTACCAAAATAAATAAATAAATAACGATCCAAACAATCTATTTTCACATATTGATTCAAATATCATCCTTGCAAAAAATTGTGCAAATTGAAATTTATTAAGGCATTTAATTGAGACCAACAAAATCAATGAACACAGTGCTTTAAGAAAGTACTTGAATTTCAATAATATAATTGAGTGGTCAAATGATATCGTATTCAAGTGATTTTTTATAGAAATATTTCTGAATGAATATCTACAAAATAGACAGTTTAGATTAGTGAAATACAATGCGAAACAGGCCTTACAAAAGTATCTCTCAAATAAGTTATTTGAAAAATCCCTAAATGAAGTTCTTTATATATATATATATATTATTGCAGGAAGTGATAAATATTTTTTGGTGGCATAATCAGTTGGTGGGTGAAGCTAATCATAGCTGGACCAAATCTTTATGGCGTGTTTGGTCAAATTTATTCAGTGAAAAAAAAAAAATTAATTGATTAAATGCCATTTGATAAGCCTGGCAGGCAGTGGCACGAAACGAATTGTGGATTCAAGATTTAAATTGTTGGCCACCTTGAGCCGGTGACTAATCTATGTAAAAGTAAAAGATTTGATTTGCCAACTTGAGAGATTCGGAAAAAAAGCAGAGGGTTTACATAACAACAAATGAAACTACCATGTAAATCTATTTCAATATCCCTAACCAGTGCCATCTCTTTCCCTCCTCTTTTTCTCCAAGACTAACAACAATTCAGATTTCAATCCCTCAATCACATGCTCCATTCCAAACCAGCTGAAAATTGCTTGTGGAAGATCTGCTTGATCAAATGAATGAACATCGGTGTTGCTAATTCGATGTCTCTGTTGTTGGTTCCTCCGTCCCGCTGCTATTAATCAACTGGTAAAACAGTGATGGCAGTAATATTAGTTGTCACAGGAAAAAGCACATGATATATGATAGAATATGAAGTAGAGGAAGAAGAAGCCGCAATGAGAAAAAAATGTCTATGTCTATGTGTGAGGGTAGAAATTTTAACATACCATGGAGCCAAGTTGCTCATATGCTCCCATTACTTTAGGATCTTCCTCATCTTCATAACCGACTTGTATTATTCTCGGCCCATTGACAGACCAAAAGGCTCTTATACCTGCCTCCTGGAAGGCGATAGAACCATACATGTGGTTAAAGGTTGTGAAGAAACTATAAATATTGCCAATAAGAGAATAAAACTACAACAAAGATAAAGAGAAAGGAGGACAAATAAAATAGTGAACCCATAAAGAAAAAAAGTTACTCATTTGACCTGTAACGAGATTAAGTATATTGCCTCCAGTGCTTGAACACGAATTTCAGGATCATCAACTGGTTCACGCTCAATTGAGAGAGCACTCCCAAGCTCAAGTGGCATTTTAGATCTATCCTGTTCACTATAAATCTGGGCAAAACTTACCAGATCAATACAAAATGAATCCAAAAAAAAAGTGTAGGATAGTAGAGAGACAAACATATGAAAGTCTCAAAAGTCAAGAAGATGCTGAATGTTTACCTTGTTACCAGCAACTGGCAGAAGCAGAGCTGGCCAGAGAAACTCTGAAATCAAAAGCAAATTCTGAAGCTGACTCTCAGCTTCAAAACAACAGTTGCGAATAGTTCCAGAAACCTAAAAGCAAACAAATATCTCATTAACATAAGTAAGCAGTGACTAACTAAGCTTCCCTTGGTTAGATTGGCCCCAGCTTTGCTGCTCAACCTTGACCAGAGTAAGCTGTGCTTGATAGCTGGAAGACTGAAAACTCATCCAGAAAATCTAACTGATAGCTCATAAATGTCCAGATTGTAAAGCTTTTTTTTTAAGGTCCAGACTGTAAAGCATGATTACATAAAATTAGTAAATTAACATTTTGTTTAAGGACCTTCTCAAATAATTATCCTCTAATTTGTATGAGACCTAGTTCATCTTTTGCTTGGCTGCTAACAACTTAAGCCAAAGCATTGGTTACCTACTTTTGTTACTAACTGATGACAATCAAAGGTGAAATATAGAATAAACAACAAAGAAGAGCCCTTATCTTGCTCCTTTGTGGTGATTTATTGTACATACCCCCTTCCTTCTTAAAGGACTAGAAGAGTCGAACTGCCTAATAATCTGCTTTAAAAGCCCTCGCCTAGGGTCCAGTAAAAGCTTCCTGCCTGCTTCCTGCTTTGAGATGTTTACAAGTACGGAACCAACATGTTCAAATGGATCTTCTGATACATGTGCAACAAAAAAATGTAGTGAGCAAAGCATGCTAATATTGGAGACTGCAAACAAGAATCAACATGAAAATTATACGTTTATAGAGCTAGAACTTGTGTATTTCTGAACTCTGTCAAGAACAATCATAGTAATCATGTGATCTTGGATCACCAAAGAGACATTTGGCCAACTAAAGGCACTTATGTCACCAGAAAAAAGAAATAAATGTCACAATCAAGGATTTTACAAGAAACTCAGAGATTAGTTGGCTGAAACCACCCATTGATGGTGACCTCGGGGAACCTAAAATGATCTAGAGGAACAACAATGCAAACTTAACTTTTATGCTTCTCCACCATGTACTGAGTAGAAGAATTACCAGTTTTCAAAATTAGGCATTAAGATTACATCTTTGTGTAAGTCAAAACAAATCAATTTCAAAATTGAAAACACACCTCTAGCTTCATCAGAGGATCTACAAAATGATCTCACAAGCTTCATAACATAGAGCCCTTGCATCTTCTCTTCTCCAGTCTAGCAAATATATATAATTCAAACTGTTACTAACTAATCTTTCAAGGACAAAGCACAAAAAAAGTACAATCGTCATGTGACCAAAACATGAAAAAATATTTTATTTCTTTATTGATGGATGTACATAGATAAATAAACAAAACTCTGCCTTTTTTCAAAAAACCAAAAAAAAAAAAACGAAAATGCTTGTTAAGAGTGCAATTTCTCCAACAATGTTTCCAGGGGATTTGATAATCATAAGATGAAGTAAGAAAAATGTCACACCTGCAGTATAGAAGCAACACCAACATCCAACTGTGTGAGATTAACTAAAAGCATAGCCAACAATCGGCCAATACTAGAATCTGGCTTATATAAAATGTCCATAGCTGCGTTAATCATTCCCATTTCAACCATCTTTGCTGCTAGACCTGAATTTTGTGAAAGATTAACAAGAGCTTCTGCTGCAGGTTCTGAGACCTCCTGAGACATGATGTAAAACCAATTTTTATATTTCCAAATAAATACCCATCAGACCAGAGAATCGTGAGAACCCGTTAGCCTGCTGCACAGTGCTTATAGAATCAAAAACGTAAACTCAGTTGCTCTATTTGCATTACTTTGTAAACATCAAATTGAAGAATTTTATAAACGAGCACAGGAAATAAATAAATAAATAAAAGTTGTCAAGAGGAACTTCCATGCTAATTAAGCACCTTCTTTCCAGCTAAGAGGCGAGCCAATGAAGGCAGCAGAATCTTTGCATAATTGGCAAGAGACTGCAAGCCATCTTCAGACCCGGTTAGTCCCCGAACGATATCAACAGCTGCCTTCGTCACCTTAATTATAATAAATACAAAATAAACAGTTACCATCAAATCAAAGAGACGACAAGTACGTTACATGTAATTCCCTTAAACTAATTAAAATTCTAAAAATAAAAACCAGCTTTTTTTATTTTAATTACTAAGCAAGTAGGATTAGTAAACTGGGTTGGGTTTGATCAAGTGTGAAGATTACTTACTGTTGGAGATGGAGAAGATAGAAATCCCACTAGTTCTTCCAGCTCCGTCGCCATTGTTATTCTTGTCTTTCGCAGCTCGCGCAGCGCAGCCACAAATCACTTTTTCAGAGAGCAGTCTCCGTGCCGAAGAAACTCATTTTGCAGTTACGACGTCGTATCCCCGTCCTACGTTTTGACCAACCAAAACGCAGCGTCTCGATTCTACTATCCGCTCCGCGGAGGGAATAATTTTCACCAACGACCCAGCCACAGTTCGGTTTGGCCCAATCCACAGATGGGTTTTTTTTATACATAATTTATTAATCAAAACGAATTTCACGTCTTTAAATCACATATATATTTTTCACTATTTTTGTTCTCGAAAATTGTTTTCCACTTGAAAATACAAATTAATATATATATTAAATAAATAGGCTAAAATTATTTGTTGTTATTTCACAACTATTTTTTTGGTTGTTGTTCTGGTTTGTCACATGCAAGCAATTACCACATGTCACATACATATATTTTCCATGTTGGGTTGGGTGTTCAACTATTGATAAAATTAACGTTTATAGCATTTTCACTCATTTACTATGGCAAAGGACAAAGTCAAGTAAGAATTGTTACTATTCATGTGAATAGTGTGAATAGTATATGCTCTATTAATTATTTTTGGCTAAACCCATTGCCATATCAACTTAATGGCACTTACTATTCACATAAGATTAATTTTATTTATATGTATGAGATTAATAAATATAAAACTGCTATGTTTTTTTTTTTAAATCTGAATTTTTTTCAATTTTGTTATTCACTAGCGTCATCACCCTCGAGGCAGGAGGTTGAGCTGATCTTGCATTGGACCTTGTCCGGTTGGTGGACCCCATGTGTTGCCATGGTAGGAATTCACCGTTGGAGCTAGTTTTGGAAGCCTAGAGGGCCTTTTGCATGGGTTGAACTCACCGCTGGAAATGCTCTTACAAGATATATTCTTTAATGTTTATGTCATAAAATGTTTTACGCATGCACAACACAATGTATCTTGGTTTTTCTCCCTTCAAATTTTTGTTTTAGCGATTATTTTCTTTTAATATTGTTTAATTAATTGTATCTTAAAGCAAGTGCATAAAAAAAGTACTCAAGTATTTAAATGGATATGAATAGGATATGTTATTTATATTTGCATACATAATTTGTCTTGTATTTGGAGTTACACTTTTTACAATGAGTTAGAGTAGTTACAATGGGCTCCCTAAACCATCTCTTTAGACTAGGAATTGGAAAAATGCAACTCCAACCATGCCTCCTATCCACATCATAAAATAGAGAGAGACCTCTAAAAACTCCTAAATATAAGGAGATAGAAAGGACTCCTAGTGGCTACCTATAATTTAATACTACTTTATTTTATGCATATTTTAAACTTTTAATTAATGCTGACTATTTTTTAATATATATATATATATATTTATAGAGATTGACCAATTATATTGAATTAAAAATAATTATAATATTTATGACTCCCTAAACTATAGAGTATGATTGGAGTTCAAATTTTATGGAGAGCTTCTAAAATAGTTTTGGTGTGTTTTTAGTTAAACTTTAACTAAAAAATATGGAGCATAATTGTAAATGCTTTTAAAATTGGAAAAAGAAAATAAAGTAATAAAGTTGGGTGCAAACAAAAGAAAAACATAATATATATCATCATTTTATATATCATCATTAATATGTGACATTGATCCAAATATCCATGAAAACTCTGCTGCTTGCTAAAATCCAATCTTTCAAGCAGTCAGTGAGTTAAAATAAAACCTTGCTAATTATGCTCTTTATTGGTTGTTGTACGATTTTCATTACTTTTTTATTTGTAGAATACAAAATAATTTGGCGAAAAGGTTTCCTCAATTGAAAAACATTTTTGTTTGTTTATCTATATATATAAAGCAAAAGGCAGAGAATGATGAAACATTCAAAATACCAGAAAATGCACATGGTTAATGCAAACATTAAGAATTGAAATTATTAATTAAATAAAGATAATATGGTAAATTCACAACTACCCATTATTTTTTTTTAAAAATTAATATTAAAAGAAAAATAAGATAATGGATCCTATTTTTATGAAACACAACTACCCATTATCTTTTTTAATTATAAAATAAATATATATTTTTTAAAAACCTCTTATAGGCACGGAAGCGCATGCAGAGAGGCTAGTTATTATTATTTATGTTTGTTTGAATATTTAAAATGTGGTGAATAACTAAAAACATGTCCAGTGAGGAAAAAAAGCCATGCGAACTTTTGACGATAAAGTAGCTTTTAATTATAGAATTGCATATTACGACCCAAAAAAAATTTGAATTGCATATAAATGATTTAAGGTTTTAAAAACATTTTGCAAAACACACCGTGACCCACTTGCCTTTCGTTAACTCCAAATTAGTGGAGTGAAGAAACTCATGATATGTTGATTTTTTTTATTTATGGCATGACTTGAATAACAAATTTCATTTGCAATGGATGACTAACTGACTTTAATTGAGTGGTCAAATAATTTTGGGTCCAAGTGATTTTTTGCATAGATAATATATGAGGGAATATCTAAAAACTAGAAGGTTCGGATCATTTAAATACAATGTGGGGACTTTGAAATGATGATATTTCAAAATAATGGGATTTTGAAGTGAGGGAATTTCAAAGTGATGAGATTTTGAAATGAGAGGTCTTCAAGTGATGGGATTTATAAAGTTATTTGTTTGGCAAAATATTTAGTTTATAATATGTACCATGAGATCTGTTCTTGGTTATTAGACGTTGTTTACATGTGGTCTATATTCTTGATAGACATTGTTTCTGTATGAAGTTTCTTTTATTTATGTTTTTGTTTTTTGAATTTATAAATTTATACATATTAGCAATTCTCCTTAGTTGGCTTCAATTTTTGCACTTTTATTGCATTTTGAACCTAAACCAAGATCTTCAAATAGAATGAAAAATTATGGGACTTCCTGAGAGAGGGCATAATTTCCTAATAAGGTCTTAGAGTCTTGAGAGGCTAAAGTTTAAACTGCAGCTTTATAGCAGATGGGAAGTGTACATTTATGCATAAAATCTCTACAAATTTCAAATTGATGTGCTGCAACTGCAAGTGCTTGATATCAGCAAGTCAATTTTTGCGAAGTTAAATATCGACAGTTTCAATTCTCTTCAAGAAGTAGGTCTGCAAAGTAGTTTTTATGAAGGAATGGGAGATCTAGTAGAAGTTGGAGAACTTTAAGTTCTTTCCCAAGAAGCCTTTTCCACGATTAGTATAGCGAAATTATTTGTTAGCTCGATGCATCTTGGAGATGGTGCTTTTGGGTTAAGAATTCAAAACTAAATCTTACCCCAGAAGCACCATATATGAAAAGCAGCGAACTAGCAGCTGATGCCGCTATGCTAATTGTAGAAAATACTTCTTAAGAAAGAACTTAAAGTTCTCTAACTTCGACTAGCTGTCCCTTTCCTTCGTAGAAGCTGCTTTGCAGCCTTACTTATTAGAGAGAATTGAAATTATAATATTAAACTTCGCAAAATCGATTCGCCAATATCAAGAACTTGCAGTTGTAGCGCATCAATCTGAAATTCGTAGAGTTTTCTAGTGTACACTTCTCATCTTTTATGAGGTTGCAATTTATGAAGCTACAGTTATCTAAGTTTGATGCGAAGAACAAGATTTGAAAATTAAACTGACCCAAAAGGCTTAATTACACTAATACTCCTTGAAACTTTAGTCAAATCTCACTTTACCCCTCCAAAACTCAAAATGACCTACTTTCATATCTTGACCGAAGTTTGTTGACCTACTTTATCCTTCAACTTCATCTAAAAGGTCTGTTAACTTTGATGACGTGACATTAGTGTTTTTGTAATTTATACATATAACTCATTATCCACCAATTGAGTGGGTGATGTGGCAAGTGGTACCCACCTCTACGCAAATAAAATAAAAATATAATTAAATATTACATAAAAAAATAGAAATAAAATTACAATCCTTCGCCACCAGCCCGCCCTTGATTCTCCCATCTCCCCACATCCATATCCAACGCCTCCCCTCCCTCTTTCCCCATCCCGCTGCAAGAGTAGCGGCGACCCGTAATAAACCAAAAAAGAAATCAACTTTATCAATTTTGACGAAAATCCATCTCAAATCCAGTTCTGCTTTCCACTATTTGCACATAATTGAAGCCAAATTTTCACCAATATCCTTTACTCTTAAGTCTTAACCTTCGAGCCACTAATGAAGTGGCTCCATTTCTCAAGGTCGACGCCTGCAACACAGCAATCTCAGCTATCGGGGATTTGGGGCTTCCTCTGATAACGCTCTTTTGTTGAGGCACGTATTGGGGTTGTCTCTGACACCAAATCTTCCACCATATTCACTGTTGACTCGGGGATAAAGGATATCGAGATCGAACCAGTCACCGGCAGCGGAGGAGGTAGATATGATTCTGGCAGTAGAGGCGGAGGTGGCGGAAACGGTGGAGGTGAAAATAGTGACGATAAAGGCGAGGGAGAGGAGGGACCGAAAAAGAAGAGAGAAGAAAGGGATGTCAATGTCTTAGAAACTAACCCTTGGATATGCATATGCTTGCTCTTGTTGGAGGTAATCAAATTACTTTGCGTTTTTTGCTTCTTTTTTTCGGTCTAGCTTGTAAAAATTTCATCTTGTAATTGTATAAGGGAAGGCCATCCAGCTATATTGTTACATTAAAGCTACAATAGTTAGAAATTTGCCTATGGGGTTACAAATTTGTTGTTCTTGTTATTGTGGCTAATTTATGTTTTGGTTCTTTGGATAGGGGTGTTGGCAGCGGTAAAGGGCGCGAGACATGGATGTGGGGAGAGTGGGGAATCGAGGAAGGGCTAGTGGTGGAGGGTTGTAATTTTAGTTTTTTTTTCAAAACGTAATTTTTTCAGTTAGTTTAATTTTTAATTGTTAGAATATTTAATTATACTTTTATCTATGTGAATGTGGGCTCCACTTGCAACTGTCACCCATTCAATTGGTGAATAATGAGTCATGTGTACGAAATTATAAAAACATCCATACCACGTGAGATTGAAAAGTAAAATGAGATTTGATTGAAGTTTCAGAGAACATTGGTGTAATTAAACCTACCAAAAATCACAACCTTAGCTTTGAATTACCACCAACCCATCAGTTTATGTTTGCAACGAAGGATATTATATGATAGATGCACAACAACTATATAATATTCGAGATAGGGTTGGTTGTTGGTTTCAAAATTGTTTGATGAGGAGGAGGTGGAGGAAGCATTGAATGTGTTTGAGTTTGAGAGAGAGCCTTTAGTTTTAAGCAATCTGGGTATCCGTTTGAATATTGGGTATTTGGTTGTTGACCCTAAAATAAATTAAATGACCAATAAAGCCCAAGAGAAGCTCAGACTCAGACAGTGAAAAGAAGCAGACAGTGAAAAGAAGCAGGCTTGACATGATATGGAAATCTTGTACAAAGAAGGCCTAAAGACTACTTAACTACTGAGCCCAATAAGTATCGAAATGGGTTAGCTTTGTCCAGAGCCCAATAAAACTGGAAACTAGAAACTAGACTTTGATACCAACTCACTGAGTCACTGAGACAGAGAGAGAGCTTGAAAATCGGATTTAGAAATGAAACCTGAGATAGTAATTAGAAATCATAATGCAAAACCTGTATTAAAAATCAAATTTCTACCGCCGCCAGAACCCAGCCCTGTTTGATTTGAAGCTCTGCAGGCAGGCAGATGAGGGAGGTTGAGGTTGGGTACGGACGGATCCAATCAGTCTACCGGTAGCGGAGCAACAAGACCCGCTGCTGCTCCATTCGATTTCATGGAGGCTCAGGTAAGGTAAGTTAGTTTTCATTTTCCTCGCTAGCATCTAGTTTAGTGTAGACACTAGAGCAAGGGATTTCCTAATTAAATAAAGGAGATTTGTTGTCAATGCCTTGTCTATTTTCGTAGTAAGTTAAAATTGTATTTTGGGAAAAAAAAAAAAAAAAAAAGAGTATAAAAAGGATAAAATGGGGGGTGAAAAATCACTCCTTATCTTCTTACCATTTGGGTCGGTAAAAATATTGGTAGCTGGTAATTTCCAGACAGCCTGAGATGGGTGAAAATTGCAGGGGACAGAAAAGAAAAATGTTACGCTCATTATTGAACTCCCATGGACACTCGGGGCTCTATCAACGATGATAGATCTTCATCTTCCCATCGCTTTCCCACTTCACCACTCCCTTACCGTTAGATCTTCGATCAGGTAAACCCGCCACGCCATGGAAGCAGTTCTCTTATGTTGTTAGTTTCCTGTTTGAGAAAATGCATGTAAGATTATGATGATGGGTCTCTACAGACGACGGTAGAGATAGAATTGTGGTTACCGGAGATGGGGACTAGAGGTATAATAGGGGCGTTGTTGAAATCTTTTGGTCCAAGTGAGCATGGCACTCGCCTTGTTCGTAAAGGAAGAAGGTTGGGTCGATTTGTCAGACACAAATTCTGGCTCTGGATGTTTCTCTTTGCAACCATCTTTTTGATTTACTTGCTACTCTTCGGCCTCAATATGCATTTTCCTGGTATGTTCAAAACTTGAACTTTCGTTTATTTTCTTATTTAATCATCTTGGTATTATAATGGAATATTTACAGATGTAGTTTATTACTCATTGCAGCTAAAATAGAAGGTAGTGGTACTAGTATCCGTATTTCAGCACGGCAAGAAATTTTGCCATTTCATGTTGTTGGAAGACCACCCAGAAGCAAGCATCGTAAGCAGTGTAAGTGTGAAGTGTTATATTTTCAATGTTTCATATCACAACCTTTGAGTTTTTGGTTTTGAGTTTATTATTGATTTAGTGCTTATGCATATGAAGATATGATGTCTTTGTCTTTCTTGTTCGTTGGATTGTACAAAGATACAAAATTTGCAAACCAGTTTATCCGTATGGCCTCATCCCTTTTGCTTCCTCCCATATAATGATTTTTCAGATTTGCCTTGCGAGGTTGGGTTTCTGGAATCAGTTGAGTATCTTGTTGAACCAAAGGAAGTCATGAACTTCACACAGTTTTCACTAGAGTTCATGGACCAAGAGGGAATACCTTCCCATAGTAATATATATGAACCTAGATTTGGAGGACATCAGACACTTGAGGAAAGAGAGCAATCTTTCTTTGCCAAAAATCAAACTCTACATTGTGGATTTATCAAAGGACCACCTGGATTCTCAAGCACTGGATTTGATATAGATGCGAAGGACAAGGCATACATGAACGAGTGTAAGATTGCAGTATCTTCATGCATTTTTGGAAGCTCTGACTTTCTTAGGAGGCCTACAAGCAAAAAGGTTAATGAGCTAAGTCCTTATTGAACTTATTTGTCGTCTCTTATTCATATAAAGCATATAATCAAATGTTTTTGGTTAAATAGTTATTTTCCTCTTTCTGTTGGTTCTGTATGAAATGGGATGATGCTAAAAGAACTTGCCTTCATCCTGATATTTTGTTTGGCTGATAAATATTTGAGTTAGTAATTAGACCCCTTTGTGTCGGACAAGAAAATTAATAGGTGTAGAGTTGAAGATGACGAACCAAGTCAGAAGATGTAAAGTTTTCTTTCAGATAGCTCCTTTCATTAGTTTAATTTTACATAAAGGCAGTGTGATGAGGCATTAGAGGGCTTCTCAAGTATGGAGATAAAAAAGCAATTAAGTGAAGTTGTTATTTCATGGAGAGCTTTGGTGCTTTCTATGGTATGACTGCGGATGAGTTTAAAGTATGATCTGATTAATGGCTGAGATACCTGCTGGGATGTTGAAGGTTGTGTAGATGATGTCTTATTTTTCCCATGACCTACTTTTGTTCTCAATCATTATGTTGATTGTAGATTGATAAGAAACATAACAATTTTTTGCGATCTGGAAAACTATACGTCCTGAGGAATACTGAAGTGTGAATATTTATGCAAACATTAGAATATTTTTGCGAGCTTTCTTTCTTTTAAGTGATGATAATGTATCCTCCTTTAATACAGATAAGTGAATATTCCAAGAAAAACGTTTGTTTTGTAATGTTTGTGGATGAGCAAACATTGGGAAAATTATCATCCGAGGGACATGTTCCTGATGTTACAGGACAAATTGGCTTGTGGAGGATAGTCATAGTGAAGAATTTACCATATGAAGATATGCGCAGAACTGGAAAGGTGCCAAAATTTTTATCACATCGCCTTTTCCCCCATTCATGGTAATTCTTACACCATGTTCTAGCCATACAGTTTCTGGGGCGATTTGGGTCCATTCAATTCTGATTGGGTTTTCACCATGTATCAGGTATTCAATTTGGCTTGACAGCAAGATGCGACTTAATACTGATCCAATGCTGATTATTGAATACTTTTTGTGGCGAACAAAATCAGAATACGCCATTTCCAACCATTATGAGCGACATTGTGTCTCGGAGGAGGTACTCCAAAATAAGCGTCTTGATAAGTTCAATCACACAGCCATTGATGAACAGTTTGCATTTTACCAGTCTGATGGCCTCACCAAGTTTGACCCTTCAGACCCAAATACCCCTCTTCCCAGTTGTGCGTGTTATTACACTTTTTTTAATTAATAAAGATTGTATTATCCTTTGTCTGGAATCAGTAATACTCTATGCTGATTTCATGTGCCATTTACCTTGCAGATGTTCCTGAAGGTTCATTTATAGTCCGGGCACATACACCAATTTCAAATTTATTTTCATGCCTTTGGTTTAATGAAGTTGACAGGTTTACCTCCCGTGATCAACTAAGCTTTGCATATACGTACTTAAAATTGAGGAGAATGAACCCAGATAGACCATTCTACCTAAGTATGTTCAAGGTATTGGAAATTCTTAAAAAATTATGACATATATTTCTGTTAGTGGTTACGTCATATTATTCTTAGAAACTTATGGAAAAAGCAATTCAAGCTGTATGTGTGCAAATATTACTCTTAGCATGTAGTGCTTCTTTGAAATTTATGGGAGAATAGTGTTACTGCTTCTTTAGGAATCACCTTTACTAAGATATCTTTGCAGAACTGTTGTATTTTTTGCGATAATTCCTTTGTAAAAAGCTTTGTGCTTGTGAAACAGCTTAAAGAGATACAAAAGATAATTATATGTCAATCATGATACTTCTCAATCTATGATATAGCCTGTGTAGTAGTATGTGGTCTTAGAACTTTGCAGGTGAAAATTAAAAGATGGGTAGCAGCGAATTTGCATGCATTTGTTGGGCATTCTTTTCTTGCACAAGGAACAACTAGATTATTTTATAAGTTCGTTTTTTTTTTTAGCAATTTGCATGCATTTGTTGGGCATTCTAATCATGTATTTTGAGTTTGTCGAGTTGAACCGTGTCCTGGCTGCATAATGTAGAACATATAATTGAGTGTTATCTAGTGAGACAAATTATTAATTGAACTATTTCTCTTTGTTAAAATTTGTCAGGACTGTGAGCGCAGAGCACTAGTAAAGCTATTCCGGCATAGGGAAGAGCTATCTCCTCCAGGACCTCCACCTGTTATTTGATCAGTAATTATTATTTGCAGTTATTCTGGTAAGGTTAATCTGACTGGACATTAGTTTCGTAAAAAGCCTTTGGTTCTATTTACTAAATTCATTAAAGTTTATGAAAGACCTTATGTTGTTTATGCAGGGATGGAGACTGAAGTGAAAACCGAGCTAATGTCAGCTGCTCGTTTAGCGAGATTGAACGGTTCAACTTGTTGTAGGCTTGTAGCTGATGCTGAGCCTGAATGGCTGGTAGGTTTTGTTGTTGTTGCACCTGACCATATAGCACACAGAGAGGAATTTAATTTGGCATTACAAAAAGATCCAAAGATCGAACGGCCACAAGTCTCAACTGCTGTTTCAAACAGGGAAGGGCAGACCAAGCAATGTTGTTAAGGACATTCGTTGGGAAGGGATTTATTTTCCTCCTTGTTATTTTCAGTTCCAAACCCGACTTTCTAATTTTCTTGAAAGAAGGGTAGTTTAGAAACTAACAGGTTGTAATATTCGTTTGTATTAGTTTTTTTGGTCAAATGTAATATTCGTTTGTATAGCCTATACATTTTTTATGTAGAAATTCTTTTAGCTCATCCCAAGCCCAACACATGAAGGGATGATAGTCGTTTTGTACTTCGTTTGTAGGCATGAAGATTTCAGCCCCTAATAGTATATGTATAAATGTATTTGCCAAGTTGTGATCCAAAATTGTAAGATCGTGTTAGCTCATGAAATTCCAACACGACGTCGTATCTTCCAATGCTTGAAATGAACAAAACAAAGTGATCTTAGGGAAACCGCTGCTCAACTCCGCGGTTTCAGTCTTTCTGCAAACAAAAGAGTTATAAAAAAAAACAGAAGGAAAAAATCATTTCCAGCCATGGAATTGGGCTGAAACTTTTCACTTTATGAAGGAAAGAAATGGAGGGTTGCTTGATGAGATGCTCTCATGGCAGCGCTCTATGGAAAACCCTCAAACCACTCCATCTGAAGCTTCCTAGGAACTCCATTCGTTGCTCTCCCATGCCCATACACTCTGTTAGAGGAGGAGGAAGAAGATCTGCTCTCAATCGCAAGGCCTATGACGCATTGTTGTTAGACGCTGGAGGCACTCTGCTGCAATTGGCAAAGCCAGTCGAAGAGGTTTACGCTTCAATTGGAACCCAATACGGTTCGTCTCCGAATTCAGATCCTCAATTTCCCATTAAACCTTGAATTTTTTTTAATCCAAATACAAACAACCCCATTTTTGCTTTTCCACAGGAGTGACTGCAACTCCACCTGAAATCAAGCAAGGTTTCAAAAGAGCCTTTTCTGCTCCTTGGCCTCAAAATCTTCGTTACCAGGTCTTAAATTGATTGTATTTCTGCAATTAGCTCAATATATCAATGCTAATTATCTGGGTATTGATAATGCCAAAATCAATAATGGTAGGGAGATGGGAGACCATTTTGGAAACTTGTTGTTTCTGAAGCCACTGGTTGTGCTGATCTCGATTATTTCGAGCAAGTCTATGAGGTAATTTCAATAATTATATTCCCAAGTTTGAAGCTTTGAAGAGAATTGTTGCAATTGGTCTCAATATCGGTAATGGGTTTGGTTGGTTTTATCAGTACTATGCCAAAGGTGACTCTTGGCGTCTTCCAGCGGGAGCTTATGAAACAATGGTCCTTCTCAAGGATGCTGGAGGTCCAATTTTGTTTACCCAAATATTCTTCTTCTTTATCTTGCTTGCTAGTTCCTACTATTTTAACATTGCCAGCAGTGACATGCAGTTAAGCTGGGTGTTGTATCCAATTTCGACTCCCGCTTAAGGAAGCTACTCGAAGACCTTAATGTTTTACATCTGTGAGCAACTGGACATCATTCCTTGTTCTTCTGTTTGTTGCTAAATTGTCATATTCATGTCACATGGGTGTGGGGTTTTTGTTTTTTTTGTTTTTTTTTAATGTATTAAGAAACGAAGCATTGCTCTTGATTCTCGTTGCAGGTTTGATGCTGTTATCATATCTTCAGAGGTTGGGTATGAAAAACCAGATGCAAACATATTTAAATCTGCTTTAGGTACGTTACATATGATGAGTTTATAACAATGCTGTCGTAGAGATCGAGATTTATTATAGTGTTGAGACAACATTTTCTTGCTTAATGTTAAAAGTACACATTGAAGCTGCTCTCACAAGTTCTTCGATCGTTGCAGATCAAGTTCATGTGGATGCTGGAAAAGCAGTGCATGTTGGCGATGATAAAATCGCAGATAAAGTTGGGGCCAATGCCGTTGGAATTGATTGCTGGTAAGAGTTCTTTGCAGTATAAATACAAATTTGTTCCTTGTCTGGTGATCTCTGATTTTCTCGTTGACCATGATACGGAACATTCATATTAAGTAGTAGATTAGGACTTTTCATGAATGTCACAGAAGATTGTTGATACTTACACTTGATTTGAATGAGCAGGTTATGGGGCCTGGATGTAAAGACATTTGCCGACATTCGAAATCGCATTCTCATCTCAGAGTCATAGCTTCCATAGAAGTAGGTATACCGTATACCACACTCCTGGGGACCTAACATCCCGAATCTATATTGCAAGAATTTAGTGGTACAATAACCTTGATTGCTTCCAAAAGTTTACCTTGTATTGTAAGATAACATACAATATCACCCCAAAAAAATTGTTCAAGTCAATTTATAAGATTTTGTTTTATTAATTTCATATATTAATTAAAGCCATCGCAATTCCTTTGGGAAGAGTCATGACTGAATCAGCATGAGCTCTCTCTCTACTGGGAGAAATTCTTGGGTAATTTGATCTGATAATTATTACATAAAGGCGTACCATATACAGCACAATGGGCCGACGAGCTCAACTTTGTACCAAATGATAAAAAGGGAAAAAGAAACATGACCTCAAACTGTGCTTTAGCAACAATTAGCGCACAAAAAAAAAATGTCATCCGATCCACTCAAACGGTGAACAGTAAAAGTGGAAATAAATCGATATTCATTGATAACCAATGGAGCTTGCAGAGATCAGACCAATATTACATCACCTAGTCTGAGGTACAATTTCAGTTGTCAATGCTAAGACAAGCAGAACAATCTTTAGGCAAGATACCGGTACAATTTTCTGTCTATACTATCTCGTTCCAAAAAGTCCCGCTCGATAAGGGACTCGATGCGTTTCTTAATCTCTGTTGGATTGGCCAGGAATCGTGATTGCAACTGCTTCGTGACCTCAGAAATTATATTGTTATGATCCAGAGCCCTCCGTGATTTCATGATCCTCACTATGGCAGCTTCAATCTGGGGCTTCCTGTCCTCCTCCACTCTCTGACGAGTCTCTTGTTTTTCAGGTTCTGATTCCTTCTGTGCAACCACAGTTCCTATCTTCACCTTATATAACTTACTCGTGAACTTGTCATTAACGAAAAAGGCATCGTCCTCACCAATGTCCTTACTCATAGGCTCTTTCCGAAGAACATTCTTTCCCTTCACGCACGCCATGGATTGCAGACACCTCTTCAAATCTACAGCAGGAATCTCTGTGGCTTGCTCAATCTCCTTATAGCTAAGTCGCTCAGCATTATTAAATAGCATTAGGACACACATTTGGTAAGTGGAGACATTCAACTCATGCTTCTGGCCCTTCCCAAAGCTAGCCTTTATATCTGCTGTACCCATGTTAGTCTGCCAGGACAATCTTCGACCTGTATGCGTTCCAAGGTAATACGAACGGAACTTCTCACATAGTGCTGACATTTCTGATGGAAGGTTGCATGTCACACTGGGTTGAGTGGGCCAGGACCCTGTTGTCAGAACCTGGACAGTCAATGTAGGGCCATCCCCTAGCTCAGGATGGCTTGCATAAAACCCTTGCATTGTATCCTGGGACGTTTTCATATCTGTAAACATGCCCTCTAATTTTGAAGTAAATTGGTACCCGCATTCTGTCTTGAGCTTAACTATCAAACTCCTCTCTGCATCATCTGAGACAGTTTTACCAGACAAAAGCCGCTTTGCCAAATGCTGTTTATAATATTTCTCAAACACATCTTTCTCCTGCAAGTAACGGAACAACATCATCACCTTGTCAAGAATAATTTCTACATCCTCCTCACTGACCCCCTTCAAACCTTTGCGGAGTTTGTCATCAACAAACAGTGAAATGAACTCAGGTGAACGGTTGTTCAGATTAATGAAGAATTCGAAAGAGGAATTCAAAGCATTTAGGAATGTCTTGTCATTGCTGAAAGACAGTCTAATGATGCTGTCATACTTATCCTTCTCATCCAAGAGCCTCTGAACAAATTCCACTGGATCCTTCAACCTTTCTGGATCAGTAACCAGCTGTTTACCAGTTTCCCTGAGGTGAGAAGTCATCACTTCTCGTATTGTTGATAGACCATTGGAAACCCGACGGAACAAGTTGTACATTCTTCCAAGGTCTTCGTACTTATCATCAAGAAGCATGTTCACCAAACCTGAATTGTCCATGTGGACTAGTCTCAGCATGTGGTTTGCAATCATCTCCTTCTCCACCACATTAGTTATTTTGGCTTCACTCCTGGCATCCAAGTAATGTGTCACCCTATCCAGTTCCTCGTTCAGGCGCCTCTCAGCCTTCTTCAGATAATCCCCACAATCACAGCACTCAATAAACTTTTGAGACTCACCCCTGTAAAATTCAGCTGAAACCTCAAGAAAAGGATTCTCAAAGTCTTCCTGGTAAACTGAAGGACCTAAATCCATTAGCATCTTAATAATATTCCTCATCAACCCCCGGTCGATAACCTCACCAGTCCGTTCTCTAAGTACTAGTTCAAGAAGTGTGTTTAAAAGCCTCGTCTGAATCTTGCTAGAGCGGATAATATTGTCTCTCCAAAGGTTCAATCCAAGCTCGTGAACAGGGGTTTTCTGGGTGCTTGGAATGTAAGTCCTATCCATGTACATCAGTATGTCTCGAATCATTTGCAACGCCTTGTTGTGGTCGGTCCACTTCCTATTCATTTCTTCAAGAAACATTCCTCCCTGAGCAGCTTCAATAGATTTTGATATTTCTTTGAGATGAGAAGTCATAGTCGTAACCAGCCCCGAGTAAAGCTTCTCCCCAAATTTGTGAAGCACCATATTGTAGGCATTTCTAAATCCATAAAACAACAACACTAGAGCATTAGTAATGTGAGAAGCCATTCTCACAAAATCCTAAACGTAATTTAGCTAGTGTAATGGTTCACTCACATGAACATATTCCTCCCAATTATAACTCGTTCTACAGGCATATTGGTTCATGTGTACCCAAATTTGTTTGCATTCGAACAAATTTGACATCTAAAATACTTGGAAAATAATTTACTTCTTCCTTCACCATTTCCTAATTCTAAGAATTATATCACATCATCATCTGATATTTCCATATATATTTTTTGTAAAGACTCTGCGAGCCATAAAAACGATGAAGTTAAAATAAAAGGCAAACCATCGCATCAAGCCTCTTACTATTCTAAGCAGTCTACATAAGCACGCAACAGAAGCAAGTCAAATTGAAAATATTAATAAACGAAGAAGAAGAAACAAAAACGTGAAATACAGAGAAATTAGAGAACAGAAAGAAGAAGAAAAAAAGCGAGGGAGGGAGGGAACGAACCTATAAAGCTCTTCGAAGCTGAGGCCACTAGCATTGTGATTGTAAATCTCGTGGATTGCATGCTCCAATACCTTCCAGGTCTTGTCTGCGTATTTCGGATCCACCACCACTCTGTGCTTGAACGCCTCTATCTGGAAATTCCTCTTCTTCTGGTTACTCATCGGTTCTTTTTTTCTCTTTCCTTTTTCTAATTCCTTAATTTTCCGATTCCGATATACCGGAAAAGACTCCGAATCGCTACGCCGAAACGGGTGATGAGCTTGGCGTTTGGTTTGATGGAGGCGGAGGGAGGGAGACCGGTGATAAAGAGATTGATTTACCGCGTGACAGTTGTTGAAAATAATTGAAACGAAATTGATTGGGGGAGAGAAGGTTTTAAGCCAAAGCCAAATTGTGATTAAAAAAATATATAATTATAAAATATTATACCAGAAATGAAGGGTAAGAAAGAGGACAAGCCAAGGTATGGCTTTGGCTTGTGCTGGGGGTTTTGGATGCCACTTTAGTTTCGGGCTTTTCTTTTCTTTCTTTCATTCAGTCACTTCGTTTCTCGTTGAAATCACGAAACGTTTCGTCCCGTTGGTTGGTCTTTTGTACGTTTCGCGGTCAAAACTTGGGCCTTGCTCTTTGGGCTTTCGGACTTCGGCCTTAGCCTAACGAAGACATTAGGCAGACTTCGTCTTCTTCGCCTTCTTCTATCGCCGTTTTGGCGTATAAATTAGGCAGTCGTCAAATTGACGCAACTGCATACTTATAAATACACAACGGTCAAGCAGAAGCAGAAAGAGCCCACGAACTCGAGAAAGTTTCCATAGAACAAACCAGAAACCTCTCTCTCTCTCAACTCTGAATTGCCTTGTTACTGTTAGAGGTATAATAATTCCTTTCCACCATTAACAAACTTGTTCTATTTTGCATTCCTGCATTCAGTTTCGTTCTCTGTTTTTCTTTTTTTTCTTTCTTTTTTTGGGTTCTCTCAAATTAATAATGGAGATTATTTTAGGAAAAGCGACGTCGTTTGTCTCTGTTTCCTATATTGGCTGACAACATGTCCCAAGACATCTACTCTGAGCGCCCCTTGTTTGGCGGTGCCATTACTAGCACCTTCCCTCTTAGGTTCCAGGTTGGTTTTTTTTCTTCTTTAATTTTATTTTCGTATTTGTGTTTCAAGTTTTTTGTTTTTTCTTTCTGTTAAATGACTTATGGAAGAGTATCAAAATTGTAGGATGTGAGCGACATTCGGCAAGTTCCTGATCACCAGGTTGGTTAATATGGTTAATTGGTTATGTCTCGTACTTCATTCAAGCTGTCAAGTTTTGGGTAGTAGTGGTTTTCATTTCATTTTATTGATTGTTCGTTTTTCTGGGTGGGTTTCTAAAGGAGGCATTTGTGGACCCTGCCCGGGACGAAAGCTTGATCTTTGAGCTCTTGGAATTGAAGCATGAAGTTGGCGATGATGGAAGTGCTACCTGGTTTCTCCAAGACCTCGCCACTGAACAAGATGCTGACGGCAGCATGGTAATTCCCATCTTCTGTATTGTCTTATTATTCATACTATACTATCCCCAATTATCTCATTCATCAATTCCTTAAGCACACTCAGTGTCAGTTCCAAATGTAATGCGATATCTGTCAGTTTTTCGGTATTCTATGAGTACCCATTGTCCCGAATTAGCTATTGGAGGAGGGATATTTGTATTTGACATTTTCTTTTGCCAATCACCTTCAGGTGATTGAACAGTCAGGAGTAGTTGAGGCCCCTGGATTATGTTATAGAAACACACCTGCTATTGTTACAACTGCTGTTGGCCAAATGGTATGTGCAATCAGTTCCATGTTGTTGCCAAATTTTTTCTCTGGCTTACTGGTTTTTGCTTTTGACTCTTGCCATCTGTTTTGCATCATATTTCACATATTTTTCTTTTTGAAACTAGTCCATTTCCAAGGGGCGGCAGGGAAGGGAGGCACAAAATATTGTGAGGGTATGTTTGTTTGTTGTGTTCAGAGTGTTTGAAGCCGTTTCAGGATGCTATTCCAGGTTCATTTTTGCAAGTATGCTAACTGGGGTTTATTGTTTTGAGTCCTGTCTGCAGGTCTATGTGGCAAATCTGCGACTTAAGGAAGTTAATACTGATGTGCTAGTTACTGCATATGAACCCGTTCATATAAAGTAAGTTTTAGGAGTGAGTTGCCACAAAAATAATATTTTTGTTATTGACTGAAATTTATTCTGATCCTTTCACCTGGATACAATAGAACATTTTCTTTTAGAAATAAGATAGTCATGGATTCTCTGCGCTTGCTAGCACAGAGATTTACCAGCTTATCCTCATTGAGATTTTCACACAAGTATTTATGGATTCTCTGCGCTTCCTGATTGCACCAGACCTAATTTAGTGTATGCCTTCTTACATGTAGCTTGCAATATTCTTTAATCTGATGTTTTCTTTTTAAAATTTAAGCAACTAAAAAGGAAAAAAGAAAGAAAGAACTATAGAACAATGTCTCTAGCTTATGTTCTATACATTCCACCTTGTTAATCCCTTAAACACCTTAAGAAATTCAGGTCTCTCCCAAAGAGCCTTCCCTGGGCTTTCATTTGATACTTTATTGTGTTCTTTGTGTTATGCGAATTTGCTTATATGTAAGGCTTGAAAGCACTTTGGCTGAATTCGATCTCTTTCAAAATCTGCCAAAAGCAAATAATTAGTGTGTGGTTTCTCTCTTTGTTTCTTATCCTGATCATATATGATGTTGAAAAAGAATATTGATGCTATGGCAATTAGTTATGGAAAGATCTAGTCGGACTTACTGAATGTCTTCTTGACTATGTGGGGGTGTTATCATCAAAGATCGGGACTTCCTGATTGCACCATACATAGTAGGATGTAGCGTATGCCTTATTACATGTACTTGCAATATTCTTTAATCTAGGATGATGTCCTTAGCTTATGTCATAATACATCCCACCTTGTAATCCCTTAAACACCTTAAGGAATTCAGGTCCCTCCCAAAGACCTTTCCCTGGGCTTCCATTAATACTTCCTTTTATTCTTTGTGTTATGCGAATTTGCTTAGATGTATGCAGTTTGGCTGAATTTAATCTCTTCGAAATTCTGCCAAAAGGAAATAATTAGTCCATGGATATCTCTCTTTTTTGTTGTTGTTATCTTTATCATATATGATGCTGAAAAACAATGTGGTTGCTATGGCAATGATTTATATCCATTCTGGTTGAGTTCATTCACGTCAGAAAGAGAAAATATACGCATGTTAGATAGTCTATTTTATAGATCAATTGTCACTTGTGCATTATATGGTCATTTTGGTTGCAGTCCTCTGAGCGAAAGTGCAAGCACAGTGGGGGCTGGTCTTGCTGTTCCTGCAGTACAATCCGGATATATGCCAGTGGCCGAGGTCTTTAAACTCGCCGTCTCTAGCTTCAAAGTCAATGACTGGAATCTTTTCGGCTCTGTGGCCTGAGATGAATTTGACAGATATGAAGAACGCCACATTGTTAGGTAGTATTAAATCAATTGTGTATTCATATCTGCAAGGGTTTTCTTAAGAAAGTGAAATTCTAAGTGAACCATTTGCCTCACTTCATTCAGGGATTTGAAGTTTGCAAATTGTTGGCTTATGTTATAGGATTGTACCACTTGTTGGATGAAGCGGTCTTTTAGACATCGCAAATAGGGAAGACTAGGTTTAAGAAAAGGCATGGTCCTAGATCTCTGTAGTTCTCTGTCCTGACTGGCCCTTTGGGTCTTGTTTGTAATCTTTACCCTTTTGGGCTTTCATAAATGCAAGTTTCTTCCCTTCAAGTAAAAAAGAAAAGACATGGGCCACGAATTGTAGAGGCGTTTCTTTTTGGGTGGTTGTATGTCTCTCGGGTGTCGAGAGTCAATTTTCAGGGACGCGTAGAATTATATCCTTCTTTTAGTTTTTTTCCTTTTAATAAAGTGATATTCTAAATTAGCTTACATTACTCTAAAGTACAAGAAAGGGGATCGAACTTGGGTGCAGGGGCGAACTCAATATCCTTCTTTTTCGGTTGAAAGAAGTTGTTTTCTTCTGGATGAGGCCTCGGATCATGATTTACCATGTTCTATGGGGATGACGATTTACCATGGGGTTCCTTTTTCAATTCTTGGATTGATTTTGGGCAAAGTCTCAATCAGTCGTCGTTTTCATCCAAATCCAACGAATACTTAATCGTACGATTGGTTTCATATATAGACACATAATCGATCACATCCATACACTTTGATCATGAATAAGCTAGCTTCAAAATAATTGCTTTAAAGAAAAATCTAGAAAGACCAGCAAGAGCAACCAAACGAAAAGTAAAAACCTAGATAAGTACTAAGACTTCCAGGTGGCATCACAATGACCCGTAAATCATACTAGAGTCAATCACGTGGCAGGCAGCTAGTTTGAATTATGAATCGAGTGGGCCCACGGACATATAATATGGTTGCCCTCTCGCACTATATGTTTTCATACTTTAGACGATGACTATTCGTTGAAACTATTGGTTGGCAAATTCCCATCGAATCATACCCAAATCTAGATATTACAAGTGTGACAATGACATTAAAAAATAAATAATACTTATTATATTGTAGGTTCCACATTGCATTATCCGAGTTAAGCAAGAAACGAACCGCAATAATATTTTTTGAAAATTAAACTAAAACCAATTATGGTTGTTACTGTCAAGGGGGCAGGAAAATCAAAGCCCGGGTCGCTTGATAAACATAAGCTAATAATTTTTTTGGGTCCAAAAGACTTAGTAGTGGATAAAAATCATACATGATTAATAGAGTGTTAGTTGAATTAGCCTAGATATTTGATATTTGGTGTACTCTCAAATGATTCTGGTTCAAGTCCTCGTAGTATACCGGTAGGGTGTGTTTGAGTTTCCCTCTTTCATCTTCCTGACTTTGTCAGCTAAAAAAGACAAAAATCATGCATCGATGTGACCCAACTGCCGCTACTTTAAAATTAAAAAAAATAATCTTATGTTAATTGATATTTAATGCAGCAGTTTTGATGTCAGTCCAAAATAATGCAGATGGAGATAAGCTTTCCTAAATTTTGGGAGGAAAGTAATAGGGGTGGGAAAATGCTTACAAATAATGCAAAAAGTTGACAGTAAAATAAATTTGAATATTCAAATATAATGCTGATTTTTATTTCAAAAGATAAAGAAGAAGAAAAATTATAAACTCGGAGGACAAGTAGATTCCAACTGTCCGAGCCTCTGATGTGGCGCTGTCAGCCCACCCACCAGCTCCGCCAGAAAGACTCGAGAAGGACATTCCATTTACTGAGCTGGAATGTGAGCCCCCGGCCCTCCTTCTACTATTCCTCCTATTCCATCGGTGCGTGCCAATTCACTGTGTAATTGTGTTTGCAAGTAAATTGATTGGGACTCAAATGCAGGGGTAAATACTTCTTAATAATTAATTATGAAATTATTAATAGTATAATCACAGTTTTAAGTGCTAACCCAATTACCTCATTTTTAATATTGTTGTCAATTTTTTATTTTGCTTACTTCAAAAAAAAAAAAAAAAAGAAAAGGGGAATTAAATAATTATTGGACCCATACCTAAAGGTGATGCGCACATATAGACTTTACCGACAGGCATAGGTGTGATATATGGTCCTCTCCTCTCTCCAGTATTATTGTCAATTCCTCATGCAAACATATGAACACTTGCCACAACAGTCAAAATATACAGGAGACAGAGACTAAATTATATATATGTGAATTTTTTTGTTGTTGCTTATTTGGTAAGAAATTAGGGCTGGTTTTGGTGAAGCTCCTCCATCCTCCTCATATCAAATCCGTAAATATTGGAAGTTTATTGTTTTGCCATAATATTGATCATCACACCAATCACTGCTTTCACAATGGAGACAGCTTTGGACTGATGTACTGCTTTTTTTTCAAACTTCTGCTCAGAATTCTAAAGTGAGTTGACTTGATTATAATAATTTTCCACATCCTTTGAGGTCGGCATTGGTGTCTATTATAGACATTGTAATCGCTTTCATACACACAAGTGTCCTGATGGGTTTTCTTGGTGGTAAATTGGTAATAAACTTAACTTATGGTGTTTAATTACGTACTGAGCAAAGCAAATTGAATTTTGAAGTCTTGAGAGAGAGAGAGAGAGAGAGAGAGAGAGGACCTTAAAATCATAGAAGCAGTACAAACAGGAAAGCATACATATCATCAGAATCAGAGACTCAAAGAGCACTTGGAAGGAAGAATGAGAATGACCCACAAATTAATGCATAAATGCATCGCTTTTTGTGCAGAGTACGGAGAAAAAGAGGCTTGGATTCTTCAAGTTGGGTTAAGCAAAGCTGCTTAAAGCAGTGCAGTGATGATTAGGTTATCTATCTATGCCGGCCCCTTGTTGTCTTTCAGTTCCCGTCATTTTAATTAAATAGTTATGTTTAATAATATTGTGCATGCCAACCTGTCATTCCATTACATATCTTCCTATAGCTATAATATTCTGCTAATTATGTCCCACAAGAATTTAAGGATGTTAGTTTTATTTACATATACAAGTAGGTTATGCGAAAGTTGAGGGCAGAGCCTATTCGGAAGAAGAAAAATGCTAGAGAGACTACATTTTAGAGTGAATTTGTCGGTAGGATATTTTGTGATTAAGGATGAAGTATCCAAATGATTTACAGCTGTTGGTTAACCAATGGTTCATGCATAGACAATTGCTAGCATAATAAAAGATCCATGGACAGCTCAAAAGGCCATAAACTTGAATTTTGTTGTTTTAACACCAAAGTCTTCAGTTTTGGCTCAGAATTTTAATAAAAGAAATTACGACGGGTATATTAAAGCCGTGGCTTAAATAATATTGGATATGAATCGGTCCTTTGAAAAAGAGGGGACTGGATTGGCCTAAAATAGGACGAAAATGATTTATTTTTAGCTCGCCAACCACCAACATTCCGACAAATTTGTTTATATGATGGATCATTAGCTCAGCCAAAGCCAAGGTGGATGGTAAGCCATCTTCATCACCGCCATGATAGCCAGGTAGCAGGGCACGTGATTTCGTAACAATCATCATGAAATATTAATCCCACTGGTGTATTGTGATGTTGGAGAAGATATATAAATATATAGCATGGGAAGGGAGGGCCATAGCTTTGTTATAGTTGAGGTGAGGCCAAGGCTAGGCCTAATTTTCACCTCCTTTCTTTTTCTGTGTTAAAGGGTTTCTAAGAAAAGTTGATTCTCCGGTCCTAGTTCTGCTATTTTGGTGTTCATAATTCCTTTTTTTCTTCTATTTAACTTTGAAATAATATTACGAAAACAAGTAGAAGTAATTGAGAGTTGAAAGCTATTATCCATCTATTAATCTGAAATTGGAATTGTCATTATCAAGTGGCATTTGCATGTAAGAGATTGATAGGATTTCTGTGCTGGCATGGAAATGGATTTATCATTAGTTTGGTATGTTGGTTGTTGAAATGTAATTGTTCCTGCTTACTAGTCCTTTTATTGCAAGTTTATGTGTGTCTGTATTATTTCTATGCTTTTTCGTTTTTGCTCCCTTTTAAGTTACACTAATTGACCCTTGAGCCTGTTAGCTAGCTAGGCACTTTAAGTTACACATGCCGCACGTTATGTCACTCTCTCTCTCTCTCTCTCTCTCTCTCTCTCTCTCTCTCTCTCACACACACACACAATCCACACAGTTGAGATCCTCCAGAGTTCTACAAACTTCTTAATCAATTTACTCCAAGACTTTTAAAACTTCTCAATTCTTTCTTCCTATGGTCATTTATCTTTCTAAAGAGTTTATACTTAAAGTGATTAAAAATGTTTATCCATGCGCTCAAAGTCTTGTGTTTGAATTCCCTCTTTAATATCGCTTATATATAAAATAAAATAAAATAAAATAAGGGAGCTGATTTTCCCACTCTAATTTTCTCCACTTACACTCCATTTTGCTTTTTAATATTTTTTAATCAATTTTTATTCTTTTTTGTTCTTTCTCTTTCCTATTCTATCCTTACCCTACAATAATTTATTTTTACTTCACTTTTACATTATTTATTTTTCTTTATACTTAATTTTCCAACTTTCACTCAATTTTCAATTTTTTTTCCTTTAATCGATTAAGAAATAATTAGCATTGTATATTTGTATAGACAAAATAGTCCACCTGGAAAAACTCATGCCCCATGAATAAACCTTGCAACCATAGTTTTTATTTTTTATTTTAAAGGAAACAAATTTTAGGTGGCCACAAAGAAACAGAATTGCAGCACATTTTTACATTTTCTTTTTCCATGTTCTTTTTCCTCTCTTCTTCGTCATAACTATTCGGAAAACAGATATTGAATGAAAAAAAATTTGTGAACTTGGGGACATGAATTGAGTTCTCTGAATTTCGGAAAATGAAATTGAGTTTGAGACTATGAGTTTCAAATTCACATTAATGGAATTCCCTTTGTTTCATATGGAATTATCTCAAAGTCTTGTGTTCGAATTCCGTCCTCAATATCGCTTGTATAAAAAAAATTCTAATAATTACTTATTTGTACTGGTCATTCTAAGGGCATGCCTAGCTAACTGAGATTTTTTTAGTGACAATTTATCATCTTCTTACTTTTTTTCTGCTAATCTTTGTAACCTGTTAATTGGTTGTGATGCGAAAAATAAATAAATTAATGTTCCTTTATAACTTTATAGAAAAAGCAAATTTTAAGAATTTGAACTTTCAAAATCCAAGTCCTTGAGGGATGAGGACCACATATATATCCTGCTCAATGTGGTTCACGTGTAGACGGTAAAGGACCAGAAAAATGTATGTCTATATTAGCCAAGAAAATGCATGTGTATATAGTTTTATTTTCTTGAAAACTACATGGAATAAAATTTTAAGTTGAATCTTTGAGATAAAAATTATTTACTGTGCCATTAATTTCCTTCAAAAAATAACTTTATTCCTCGTATTATCCACAGCATGCACAAAAGTGATTGTGCAGTTTAAATCAAATAACAGAATTTTTGAGGTCCCTTGAAAGGAAAGAGAAAATAACCTTGGAGAAATTACAGAGAGCCCATGGAGGTAAAAACTAAGGCAAAGGTGCAAACAGCAATGATTAAATGAATGCGATGGGAGCCACTTGATCATCTTTTTTTTTGGGTTGAACCAATGAACCTCTGAGCTAGGTTTTTTGACTTGGAAGACTGGGGCCCCACCTCCGGCCACCACTGTCTTTATGGATTGAATGATAAAGAGCACCGCACGTGGAGTCTGAATCAAGGAACTGTCCAACCACAATAAAAAATGACACGAAGTGGGAAAAAAATAATGTTAAAAACAAAACAAAAATGAGAAACTTACAAATTTACAAACAAACCCTCGTCCTCCTCCTCATGAATGAAAGGCAATAATTTCATTCAGAAAATCAAACCAAAAATAATAATAATAAAAAAAGAAAATTAGCTTTTTAATGTTGATCATATCATATACCATGGCTAGGCCATCCATATAATTCTCACTCATTATTTTTGTTGCTTAAAGCTTGCCTGCCCTTTCTCTCCAGTCTCTTGACCCTTATCCTTTTCTTTCTTTCTCTCTCTCTCACAAAAGAGAAAAAACAACTCATCAGCTGCTGAGCTGCCACCTTCCCCCATCTGCAAAGAATTTCATGCTCCACAGTCCACAAGAAAAAAATAGAGAGAGAAGAGAGAGAGAGAGAGAGAGAGAGACCCACTACTAGGCCAGGCCACCACTAAGTATTAGAAATTGAGCTCAGCTGGGTCAGCTACAGTTGTACGAACCAGGAGAGAGCAAAAAAGAAAATATTTTTTAAAAAAAGTAGTGAGAGAGAGAGAGAGAGAGAGAGAAAGAAAGGCCGTCCCCTCCATATGATCATGGAAGCTGAAAATGGGATCCGCTGCAGGCCCAATTTTCCACTACAATTTCTAGACAAAAACCAAGATGATGACATCCAAGAAGCGCCAGGAGACCCGGGTTCCAACCAGAACCGACCCGGCTCCTCCCTCACCCAAGAGCAGCAACCAAACAACGGCAAGAAGCCTCCTCCGAAGAGGACCTCCACCAAGGACAGGCACACAAAAGTGGACGGGCGAGGCCGGCGGATCCGTATGCCGGCCACGTGTGCCGCTAGGGTTTTCCAGCTCACGAGGGAGCTAGGGCACAAGTCGGACGGTGAGACCATTGAGTGGCTTCTCCAGCAGGCCGAACCCGCCGTCATCGCAGCCACCGGGACCGGCACCATTCCCGCAAACTTCACCTCCCTCAACATCTCGCTGCGGAGCTCCGGCTCTAGCATGTCGGCGCCGTCGCACTACTTGAGGCCAAACAGCAGTAATTATTTCATGAACTTCAATCCCAACAACTTGGGTGCAGCAGCTGCGTCGCAGCTGATTATGGACGAGAACTCGCAGCGCGGCAGGATTTTGTTCCCCGGCGTTGGGTTGTTGTCGTCTGAGAGCTCCCCGTCGTCGTCTATGTTGTTGAATTTCAACAATGCCATGTTGGAAGCCAAGCGCGAGTTACGTGATCAGGGCGGTTCTCTCGGTGAGGTGTCCGAGGGCGGCGAGGCCAGCACCATGGGAAGGAAGCGAATTAGGCCGGAGCAAGATTTGTTATCGTCTTCGTCGTCCTCGTCCTCGTCATCACAAAGTAGTCATCATCAGATGGGGATATCGAACAGCTACATGTTGCAATCAGCCAGCACGGGGTCAATTCCGGCGAGTCAAAGTACAATTCCGGCGACATTTTGGATGGTGGCAAATAACCCTAGTAGCGGCAGCGGAGGCGGCGGTCATCATGTCCATGAGCCTCCCATTAATCCCATGTGGACAATTCCTAGTATTAATAATGGTATTAACAGCAATATGTATAGGGGGGCTTCGGTGTCTTCTGGGGGTGGGCATGGTCTGCATTTTATGAATTTTGCTCCACCTCCAATGGCGGCCATATTACCTAGCCACATGGGATCAACTCCTCACGGCGGTGGAGGCTCAATTGCCGACAGCCACTTGGGTGTGATGGCTGCGCTCAACGCGTACAGGCCGATTCTCGGTGGGGTCATGGCGGAGCCACCGGGTGGGAATAATGGACAGCATTCACACCATGGAGCAGACGAGGGACATGATCGTGACAGCAATGCTAGGTAGTTACCACTAATCCTAGGTCAAGTACTACAACAAATAGTGTGGCACTGGTGCTTTTATTTTTTGTTTTTATAAATAATTACTACTTCCTAATTAAGTGCGTAAATATGTTTGTTTTTCAACGAAGGTGCAAGCTTTACAGAATGGCTTTGAGTTTGAGTTTAATTTTCGATTCTAGTGTGGAAATTTTGTTAGGGTTTGATGAATTGAGGAGAATTTTAATTCATAATTAAGGTGTTTTTGAGTGTGACTGAACTGACTTCATGCCTTTGTGGTTCTTCTTCCTCCCCTTTTTGGGTGAATCATTAAAGACTTCATGGTTAAACCGCTCATAAATATTAATTTACAATGTACAGATATACATAGAGCTAGCTTCATCATGTTTCCGAGCTCAGCAGGAAAGGAAACTCTATATATACATGCATGCATTTCTTTAACGTTTATTTTTCTTTTGCCATTTCTTTAGCTTTGATCAATATAAACTCTATGAACGATCGTGAGGTCCTCTCTCTCTCTCTCTCTCTCTCTCTCTCTCTCTCTCTCTCTCTCATGGATCAATGCGTTTCTGATCTCTAATGTGGTTCAGAAACATGACTTCCTTCCATACCCCTACTATAATTATGTGGTGGAAAGTGAGAAAATTGATTATTCTCTCACTAGTTTCTAATATCATATGCACCAAATTCATTAAGAAATATGTCTCATTCTGATTGGCATATGTGTGTATATATAATATAAATATCATACTGCTAGTTTCTTAGTGGCACCTGTACACACACACACATATATATATATATATATAGAGAGAGAGAGAGAGAGAGAGAGAGAGAGAGGGGCTAGGCCATGGGGAGAAGGAGCCCACGTACGCATATATAATCAGTGACTGGTGACTGGTCAGGTGGTGAGCCCAGATCAGCTGACCATTGCCTGATTAAAACCAATAATATACTGTTGTACAGTCGCAGAAGCAGCGGCTGAGTACTGCATCTGCATGCATCTCCTCTTCTTTCTGTAAAAAGTACTGTGTATATAAACTCAACTTCTTCATGTATAATTAATTATGGAAAATACTTCCTCAATTATCAAGTAAGTAAGAGTTCTACATTTCTATCAATAGCAGTGTGATATGTGTGCGGAAGTTTTTCTTTTTTCTTTTTGATAAATTATTTTTGCATATGTGTCAAACTGTGATTTACAGGAATGAGGAGTGTCTCCTTACCGGTAAGGAGGGCAAGTAGGGCAAGTAGTATCTATTAATTAGGTCTTCACTGCTTTCCTACCTCATAGAGAGAAAGAGAGAGATATTTGATGGTAGGTGTATTGATCAGAAGAGCTGATCAATTGTGGCTATAGGTCGTGCACATGTACATATTTGACATTTGTAGCTAAATATAGCCATGTGACGTGGACCATTAATCATAATTGGTTCATATATATATATATATATATATATATATATGCAGATAGCCAGGACATGGCAGTTGATACTAGTGCAATTCCTGATGGGTTGTCCTACCTGTGTTTTCCTCTTAATTAATATCATACTAGTGCAATTAATTCCTCTTACTAGTTCCCGATGGGCTATCACAATTAGGGATCGATTTGAAACAATTAATCATGTTATTAAGGTTATGATCCTTTGGCAATTGGCTTCATGTATAAATATATTGTGAGAAAATGATTAACCATGTTTGTTTTCTTTGCCCCGCTTCATCTGTTGTGGTTAAGTAGTTTATTATGGTAAATTACGGTTAATTAGTTGGTTCTAATAACCTACCATGCAGATAATCGTGGCGGTTAATAAGATGATATATATGTAGTATATTAGCTCGCTGCTAGCTAGCTAGAGTGATATATTGTATTGATATACTTCCATTTAATTTATATATTGAATTTGAGTGAATGACAAGAAGAGGACTTTGAAATCTTCATAGCGTATTGCATTGGTAGGTAAGACGATATTAATATTGCAGGCCCCCATCGATATTATATTGCCATATATATGGAGGGAGATGAAGCACAAGCTGTATGATAATACGTATATGTCTAGTTATTTATGTACGGCTGCTGTATATGCCAGGAAGGTAAAATTGCACATCATATTGGCGCACCGATCGAGATGCGTCACTACAATAGTGTAAAACCCTAAACTTGGTATCTGGTTTTCATCACTTACGACTTTTAAGAGTTGCTGGGTTGGGATAGGGTAAAAAAAACCCTAAACTTGATTAATGAGATTTTTTTTATAAAAAAAGGGGAAATAATTAATATTAATTGATATGCATATTTTTGGTGCTGGGTTAGAAACTGCATGTAATTTTAGGCCTCACATCACATGGCTGCAGTTCTTCCTTCATTTATTCATCAACATTAATTCAAACAGACAGCCATGTATATCCTGTACTGTACTTTAGCCATGCTTTGCTCATGGAAAGAAAACTTGAAAATTGAAGGAAGGTAGGTTATTAAACTTATGGAAGTACGTAAAGCTTTTCAGGAATTAATGGGGCCTAGATCTATTAAGAATACGCATCAAATTCATGTCATCCATTTCCATTTTGAGGTGGTCAACAGGGTTTTTTTTCTCCGTGCATCTACTTGGTGCTTGTGAACAGGTACAGTGCCGTTAGTAGATATTACCCGAATATCTTGCTTTTTCACCTTTTCTATAGCTTTGGGTCGAAGCACTACCAAAATCTCACTGTAATTTATCCAGCCCACCAAATTATATACGCTTTACTGATCTCCATCTCGTCATTATATTCCTCTGTAAAACTACACATGCATCATGTAATTACTTGAACTTTTGTATTATGTTTTTATTTTTTTTATCGTTCATTGGGAGGGGAATCAAACTTGAGATTCATTAAACATATGGCGGAAGAGAGAAGTGCTACTAGACCAATAGATATAGTTGGTATTGAGATTTTTCATTGAAACCAATAACACATGTTACTAGAATTTGAGTAAAAGATTATTTGGAAACTTCCATCTCAAAGCTCCCCAAGCTCCTTCCTTGACCAAATACGTCAATTAACTACACATCAATGATGTTGGAATAAGTAATTCGGTAATCCTAGTACAAAACCATATAATTTGTAACAAGATTAGATTAGTTTCTACGCTAATATCTAGAACTTTGTTTAATTGTCATTCTAATTTAAATGCCAAGTTTTGAACTTTTCTCACTATGGCGATGGCCTTGAGACGTAAATTCGTTTGATTATAATAGGCATTGTTTTAACAGAGTAAATACAAAATGGAGACGCTATTGTCAACCAAGCCCGAAATCCAAAAAATCGGTGCCTCATTTCTTGTGTGTATGATTAGATTCTCCGCAAAATCAGCTTTCCCTTTGCTACTAACTTTTCCACTTACGTTCCTTTCTTGTCACCTTTTTCAGGCAGCTTTTTGAAACCCTTCTCAATCTTTTTAAGAACCAGATAGAAGAACAAAGATACCATTCCAGCAAGACATGGGTCGCAATAATTCTGGGAATTCGAATAATTTTCTCCAAGTTGTGGCTAGCAACTTTGATGTTCTTGCTTTGTATGTTCCTCTCTCCCCCTCACAAGTTCATAACTCACACACATGAATTATAATTTACACTGAGATTTTGTATGGCATTGTAGTTGTTAAATAATTTATTCTTTGTCTCTCATCTGCAGGCCTCTGATCACACTGGTTTATCCCCTGTAAGTAGTGTCTCATGATTTTGTGGCTTTTTCTTCAATATTATGTGGACAATGTACATGCAGCCATCTATGATTCTCATGGAATGTGTTGTTTTCGACAGATATGCTTCGATTAAGGCAATAGAGACCAAGTCTCGTACCGATGATCAACAATGGCTTACCTATTGGGTTCTGTATTCTTTGATGACAATCTTTGAGCTCACATTTGCCAAAGTCCTTGAATGGTTAGCTACCTACCTTGCTGGGTTTCTTTTTCATTTTTTTCCTTTGCAAATGGTAGATTTCAGTTTTGTTACCTGGTTACCATGCTTTACAAGGATGTTCAAAAAATTAGGTAGCAAAATAGAAATAACTTCAGCCACATATATATGCATTTTCAACTTAGTAGGAAATTTTGGTGAGCATTTGGAACCTGTTGATTGGGCTGAGTCAAAACTCAGGTGCATTGAAAAGCAGGGGAGGATGATTCACTCTGCAACATGCTTGAGTGAATGCCATGCCAAAAAGTACTAAAAAATAAGAGATTGGCCTCCATGGAGGGTTCTAGCTCGAAAATTTTCAGTCCCTTTAAAAAATACACGAACAGAATAATAGATAAATAAGCTGAAAGGAGACTGTTCCCATTTCCGGTTTAGGAAGATTTGAAAGCTTGGTCATTGAACACTAAATATATGAATCATGATGAAGTGTTAACTATTAACTACACATATAATCATATTCATCCTATATAAATACATGTTTACTGTCAGCTTTCCCATTTGGCCGTATGCCAAGTTGATTTTCACATGCTGGTTGGTGCTGCCACAATTCAATGGAGCAGCATATGTTTATCGGCACTTTATCAGACCCTACTATATGAACCCACCATCACCTCATCAGATGTGGTATATCCCAAGGAAGAAGAACATCTTCAGCAAACCGGATGACGTTTTAACTGCTGCTGAAAAATATATGGAAGAGCATGGCACAGAAGCTTTTGAAAGGCTCATAACCAAGGTAATTATAATTAATTAATTATTTCAACTAATCTTTCTGTCCTCCTAGCTGACTGAGCTACATATAACATTAATTATTATTATTAGCTCATTGACTGAGAGCAGAAGAGGAAGAGCATTCTAATCAAACCCTTTTGAATGTGTTTCTGATTTGCAGGCTGATAGAGAAGCAAGAAGCAGGAAGAGCCACAATTACATGATCTTTGATGATGATTATATGTACTGAATCAGTGCATTGTCTGTCTTAATCATTTGGTTTATAGTTTATGTTGTATGCTGTCTCTCCTGAACCTATTTCGTATGCTACATATATCTTTAATATCATGAGATGGAATTGAGTGTTAACTAAGCACGCAACATATGCGCAGCTTTGAAATGCTTCAACACCTAAGCATGTAAACAAGATCAATCAGCCACCAAAATCTAAGGATGTTTCATCACAGTTCTATACTAAAAACCCATCTCTCTCCAAACACCATCCAATAATGCAACATATATATATATATATATCATACACTATAACTAAAAAGCAATTCAATTCATTTGATTTAGGCCTATTCACAAAAACCAGAATTTCATTTTCATGTAGATCTGTCTTATCCGTGGCCAACCCACTGTTGTGAGCACGATTACACTTTATGATCATTGTCCTCAAATTATTAGTGGCCCATTTGTGAGGCTTTGTAGTAGTGCATGCATCTTTTTTCTGATGCTCAAATAATTTCATTATAATCAAACCCTAGAACATTATGGTACTCATCCAACACCAATGAGAACATCCACTTAAAACTTCCTCCCGTTCGACTCCAATGAAAAATTATAAACTTTTTAGATAATACTACTTTGAGTTTTTATTTTTTGATAAAACCATATATTGTTTTTTTTTTCTTTTCACTTGGGTTGCCTGCGTTCAACTCATTAAAATAACTCCACCCATTTGCCCTTTGCCATGGCAAGGGTTAGGGCAGCCACTATTTAAGTGAATAGTAGGTTGCCCTTGCAAAAAGCCATTTCCGTTTCCACCCGTTGTCATGGCAAAAGGCAATTACTATTCATTTTTTTGTTTTTTTCACAAATTTTTTTACCTCAATAATTAATTTGGATAATATTTTCGGATAAGATTTTCGGGTTCTACATGTCAACACTATTCATAATCGGATAAAATTTCCGGATAAGATTTTTGGGTTCAAATTTCGGATGAATTTCAGATAAATTTTTTGGTTCAAATTTTGGATGAATTTCAAAATTCAAATTTCAGATAAATTTCAAATTTCGGATGAATTTCAAATTTCAAATAAGATTTTCATCATATCAAATCAAGCCACGTGGCATCTCTATCTGGCCAAAATTTTCTATAAAACCAGAGGCTCAGCTCATACCTCTCACACCACATCTTTCTATATTTTCATTTCTCAAAGTTTAGAATTCATACTCCATTCTCAATGGAAGATTTGAGGTGATGTTTGGAGAGGCAAAAGCGAGAAATAAATGAGAGAAGTCGTAGACAAGCTGAAAGGCAAAGGTTGCAGAGATAAGAAGATGAACAAGTTGTCATAGTAGTAGCTTTGCTTGATGAAGAGAACCAAGGTCGTCGCCGTGGTTCACAAGTCGGCCGTGGCCCTAACGTGGACAGACATAGGCATTCTTGGGATAAGAATCTTTTGGTAGATTATTTTATCTCAACTTCTTTATACTCTGATGTTGATTTTGTAAGGCGATATAGAATGCAACCTCATTTGTTCAATAAAGTCATGCATAATATTTGCAATTATGATGCATACTTTGTTCAAAAGTGTGATGCTGCTAGGGTTTTGGGACTTCTTCCAGAGCAAAAGCTTACAGTTGTTATACGAATGTTGGCGTATGGTTCATCTACTGATCAGGTAGATGAGATTGCCCGGATGGGGAAGTCCACTACGTTGGAGGCCTTGGTAAGATTTTGTGATGCAGTCGAAACTCTGTACACTAGGGACTACATGTGCAGACCTACTCTCAAGGACCTCCAACGGCTTCTACAAAAAGCCAAAGCTCGAGGATTTCCAGGAATGATTTGTAGCATCGATTGCATGCACTGGCAATGGAAGAATTGCCCAACTGCCTGTCAGGGAGATTACGAAAATAGAAAAGGCCAAAAAAGTATCATCCTTGAAGCCGTTGCTGGCTTCAATACATAGGGGTGGTTGCGGTTCGGTAACTGCGAATTTTTACTCAAACCGCAAACCGACCGACTATTTGCGGTTTGGTGATTTTTGAAACCGCAAACCGACCGTGTTTTGCGGTTTACCGCATTGCGGTAAACCGTTAAATGCGGTCGGTTACCGCGAATTAGCGGTTTAAAACTACGAGTTCTCAAGCATTCACAAAAATATAAATTCACAACCTAAATAAATAAATACATAACCTCAATTTCTCAAACATATATAAATTCACAATCTCCTCAACTTCTCAAGCATTCACAACCTAAGAAAATTAAAGTTACAATTCCAAGCATTCCAATTAAAGTTAAACTTCTCAAGCATTCCAATTCCAAATCCTTTAAAGTTATAAACCAAAAGGAAAATGCAAAGCAAAATGAATTAAAGTTACAACAAAAAAGAAAAATCCAATTCAAAGTTAATTAAAGTTACAAACTAAAAGGAAAATGCAATGCATCAATGTTACAAACTAAAGTTACAAACTCAAGTGTTAGGTGGTGACTGGATTTGAAGAACCCCGTTGTGTTGTTTAAGCACCAATGTTATCTACAAATAAAACAACATAATTTAGTACATTTTATTATAAGAAGAAGCATAAATAACATTAGCATAAATAAACTAATTACTTACAAGTTGTCATATGTTCCATTTCCTTGTAAAATTCAACTTCATCATCCGTGTGGCTATACTTTGCGGTTTGCGGTAACCGCAAGTTTTGAAAATTAAATACCGCAAATGCGGTTCGGTTCTTAATACCGCAAATGCAGTTCGGTTTACCGCGATTGCAGTTTCATTATGGTAAATTATCGGTTGATTTTTGCGGTTTTTCAGTTTTTCGGTTTTTCGGTTTAAAATGCCACCCCTATCAATACATGGGTTTGGCATGCCTTCTTCGGAGTTGCAGGATCCCAAAATGACTTCAACGTGCTAGGTCAATCTCCGGTCTTCAACGATGTTTTGAGAGGCCAAGGCCCTAATATCACCTATCAAGTCAACAATATAGTCTACAAGACGAGGTATTATCTAGCTAACGGAATCTACCCGAGGTGGACCATATTTGTGAAATTCATTCCGAATCCCTAATCCCAGAAGCAAAAATTATTTGCTTATTATCAAGAAGGATACATGAAAGATGCCGAAAGTTATTTTGGCATCCTTCAAGCTCGGTGGTTGATTATTCGAGGTTGGCCTGTATGTTTGATGAGGAGGTCCTCAGAAGCATTATGATGACTTGCATCATCCTCCATAATATGATTGTGGAGGATGAGTATGATTACGATGCTGCAGATGTCTACGAACCGGATCCCATGAACACAACATTGACACGAATTAATGAAAGGCCCATGGGGCCAAGTGGAGAACCATTTGAGCCGGATTCGTTAGTTAGGGATGGTCGTTTCATGACTCATATGGTAGATCGATATACAGAGATGCAATCTTCGTATATTCATGAAAGGCGTCCACTTGACTTGATAGAGCATCTATGGGCGGTGAAAGGCAATGACGGTGAATGATAGAGCATAGATGCTTTAGTTAGGTTTTATTTAGTTATGGTTTGGTTATGTTGTTTTTTTTTAATGGTTTAGTTGTGGTTTTTTTTTTTATTGTGCTCTGTTTTTATTATTGTGATTCGGTTGTAGTTTCTTTTATTTTTTTATTATGGTTTGGTTGTGGTTTTTCCTTTTAATTATGTTTTCTTTGATGTATAGAATATGTTGAATAAAAAATTATTTTATTGAATGCTTTGTTTATTAAATAAAGAAAGCCAATACAACTACTAAAATAAAGAATTACTACTACTAAAATAAAATACATGAATTACAACAAATAAAAATACAAAACATGAAAAATACAAATAAATAAAAGGTATGCCAACTAATTTAATGGTTTTGATTAGGGGTGGCATTTAACCGAAAAACCGAAAAACCGCAAAAACCAACCGACAATTTACCGAAACCGCAATGCGGTAAACCGAACCGCATTTGCTAGGCCCATCAAGGAAAGGGTTCTTCAAATCCACTCACCACCAACACTTGAGTTTGTAACTTTAGTTTGTAACATTGGTGCATTGCATTTTCCTTTTAGTTTGTAACTTTAATTAACTTTGAATTGGATTTTTCTTTTGTTGTAACTTTAATTCATTTTGCTTTGCATTTTCCTTTTGGTTTATAACTTTAAAGGATTTGGAATTGGAATGCTTGAGAAGTTTAACTTTAATTGGAATGCTTAGAATTGTAACTTTAATTTTCTTAGGTTGTGAATGCTTGTTGAGGAGATTGTAATTTATATATGTTTGAGAAATTGAGGTTGTGTATTTATTTATTTAGGTTGTGAATTTATATTTTTGTGAATGCTTGAGAACTGGGTTTTACCGCTATATGACCGCTTGTTTATCCCAAACCGCAAATAGTCGGTCGGTTTGCGTTTGAGTAAAAATTCGTTTAGTTTTGATCATTTAACCAATCCGTGTTGCTAGGCCCATCATCACGGAAAAGTTTTCTTCTCATAACATCCCTTCGTTCTACCTTCCAAAATTGTTTTGTTTGGGACATATGGCTTGTATCCATGGCCATAGTTTCCCGATCCTTCTTGTCAATGATTTCTTTGCGCAGAAACTCCCTTTCTTGAAGATTTTCTGCTTGAATTGCCATCTCGTTCTCTTGGTGTTTCCGCTCCATTTCAATTCTTATGGCGCTTTACTTTGCAATTTCCTCCAAATTTTTTGATGTATTACTGCTAGAATTACTCCATTTCTTCGCATTCACAGCCTTTCGGGCCAATGGGCCTCAGCTCCTTTTTGATGGGTGAGTCTTGACTCATAGGGAAATCGAGAGGTGAATCCGATGTCGTTGAATCATGAAGTGGCGTCTCGTTTAACATAACGGTGGAACCTGTGGGAATAACTCTGAAGCGTTTGCAAGTTTTCACCACCTTTAAACATTCATGATGGTTGAAAGTTTTTTTGCCTTGCCCAATTGCACCAAACCACATCTATGCTTGAATCATCTATTAACAAAAAATATATAATGGAAATGCAAGAAATATTTAAAATGTATTGGAAATGCAAGTAACATAAAAAAATTAATGGAAATGCAATTAACCTTACAAATATATTGGAAATGCAACAAATATTAACAAAATATTATTTATGCAAGAAATATTAAGAAACAATTGGAAATGCAATAAATATTAACAAAATATTGAAAATGTAAGAAATATTAACAAAATATTGAAAATGCAAGAAACATTAAAAAATATATATATTAGGACATTAAACTTAATAAAACGAAAATTACAAAATATTTACCTTGTTACTAAGATTTTCCCTGCTTATATGGTTGTCCCTCGCTTTTGCCAAGACATCTCTCCATTTTGTCAACTCTTTATTGAGAATTTTCCACCTACAAGACAATGTCATTTCCGTACGAGTCGACCCCAGAATTCTTTCCCAAAATTCGGCATGAATTTTTTTCCACATATGACAAAATTTCATCTCATTGCCTGACACGGGACAATGACTAACTTGGAGCCAAGACTCAGACAAGAAAATATTTTCCATGGTGCTCCACGCCCCTCCGCTTTAGATAGAAGAAGCCATAAAGATAAGAAATAAAAATACAATTTGAAAGAGAGGAAAATGTTGAGTAAAGAGTGAATAATACTAGAAGTATAAGAAAATGTATGAGAATTGGTGTTGAAAGTGAAGAGTATTGATAGGAATTTATAGAAGGAAAAAAAATTCAGAATTTTTTGGTATTTTTTTTTAAACATTTCGATTTTTTTCATAATTTTATTGCCAAAAAAATGCCAGTAGTTGGATTGGATGAGGAGAAGCATATCGAAGCTCCCAGTGCCTTGACACGTGTCTTCTAGCCATTGGAGATTGCGCAGGTGATGTCAAGATATCGAGTTCAAATTTTTTACCGCTGGCATGTGTAAAAATTTGAAACCGCTACGATGACGTCATCCCCGAGCTCGGAAACTAGCCTTCGCCAACCTGTCTTCGTGGGTCCCACTCCCACCGGGCAAGATTGGCCCGTTGGAACTTGGTTTTTCGCGCAGCCCCCAATCTCGGGCTTAGGCTGCTCACTTCTAGTGGTCATTGTCGGGCAAAATGCCACGAGGCTACAAAACCCACTCCTCCACGTAAACCTAGCCCAAGTAAGGAGTGGGCTCCACTAAGACTGGGCAAGCCCGATGGCAAGAGTAGCATGAGCTGCCGCTTAAGGGCACTAACATCGAAAGAAAAAATTGGAAAAATTTTGGAAAAAACCAAAAATTCAAAAATATATATGAATTTTTTAATAAATACCTAGCAATTTTTATTTATTAATCTCATACGTATAAATAAAATTAATCTTATATGAATAGTAATTGCCATTGCAATGGGTGGAAAAGCAAAAAATAATTGCTATGGCAGATACTATTCATGTGAATAGTAACTGCCTTTACTTGTCCTTACCCTTTGTCATGACAAATGAATGGAAGTGCTCTTAATTTAGGTCACAACTTTAATTTTAGTTTTATTATTTGTTTGTTAAAAATTACTTTGAATTTTCATTTCTTAATAAACCTTAAACATAAAAATAAAATAAAAATTAGTTTTTAAATTGGAACAAATGTTTCATTTAGCATTTAACCTCAAATATTCCCAAAATATTATTTCTTAAGAATATGATTATTTTCAACCAAAAAAAGAAAAGAAAGCATATTAGGAGACATAACTTTTTTTTTTCTTATCAAAGTATTGGGGACATTATCCTTTTTTATCATAGTTTTAGGGGACATAATTCAACAAAGAAATCAAAAGCAAACCAAATTAATTAATTAATTAAGACAAGCTTTAGTTTTGGTCAACATAAAACACATGCTTATTGGCACAAATAAAGACAAAAGCAAACCATCCCCATCCCGGAGATTTCAGTTGGTGACGTGGCATGAAGCGACACCAAATTGATTTGGCAATCAGGAGAGACAAAACAAACAGTTAAAGCTTGAAAGAAAGAAAGAAAGAAAGAAAGAAGAGAGAGAGAGGTGCGCACGTTAGTTAACAAACACCAACAATCCCCAAAGCTCTGGGGAATATGACATTGACGACGACCTCACCGACATCACCAAGTGCTTAGTTCTCTCATTTTTCTTTTCTTTTTTCAAATCTTCTCTGTCTCTTTCTCTGTCTCTTTTTCTTTTTAGAACTGAACGACCTCAGATTTTTGGAATATGGCTCACATTCGGCGAATTTCTGCAACTTTCTCGGAATGTAGGTAAACTCAATCTTCGTTTCTTTGCTCCTTCCGCTTTAGAATGTGTCTTTTTGGTGTCGGACAATGCGAAAATCCAAAAGTCCCGGAGGAATTCGACCGCGTATGTGAATTCTAGGGTTTCTTTGATTTCTGAGGAAGTCGTTTGAGCTGTTTCAGAGCTGAGTGCTGATTAGTGGAGCCTTCCTGTGTGGCATTTTGGGGTTTGGTTTTGCAGCATTGTGAAATTCTTAGGCTTTTGGGTTGAGTTTCTTGAGCTGCAAGGTTGTTCTTGAGGGCTGTTCCCCATTTGTGATTATAATGGGTTAGAGGTGGAGTAAATCAATTTTCTTGTGGCTCAAAAATAGAGTAATTTTTTCTTTTTGTTGATTTGATGGGGAGAAGTTGGGAATTGGGTTATGGTATTGAAAATATTAGGTGGTGGTGGTGTTCAAATGGGTGTTGGGTCTTGTACTTCTGGGCAAAACCTGATATTTCAACTTGAATGGCTAGTCCTCAGAGAAGCGGTCCTGTCGAGAGGGATATCGAGCAGGTTTACTCCGCTTCCATTTCTTTTCATAAACTATTTTCATGAATTTAACAGTTATTGTGAGACTGCTGGGTCCTGGTCAGTTGAACATTTTGTTCACTTGAGGTTTGAACTGATTACATGATGCATGCAATTGATTGAGTATATGTCTAGAGTTATGTATGCAGACATTCAAGTGAATGATCACGATTATTTTTGCCTACATGATCTATTGAACCATGAAGCATTTAGCCTCCTTAGTGCAGTTTGTGCTCTTGTATTATTAAACTCCTTCCATATTTTCATTCTATTTACAGGCCATAACAGCACTTAAGAAAGGTGCAACTTTGTTAAAATATGGGCGCAGAGGGAAGCCAAAGTTCTGCCCATTCCGGCTTTCTAATGTAAGTTGCCTTGCCATATGTAGCCTTCTTTCATTTCTGTTCTGTTGACTCTGATAATTTTGGTTTTGTTTCAGGATGAGTCTTTATTGATATGGTACTCTGGCAAAGAAGAAAAACACCTTAAACTCAGTCATGTTTCAACAATTATTCCTGGCCAGCGTACAGTAAGTTTGCATTTTCATTCTCTTTTGCAAGAAAAATCTCAATGCAAAGCTGAACTATGTTATCGAACTGTCAAAATGTTCTTAAATGCTTATGCCTGCTTTTGAAAAAAGCTTTTAGATTTTTTTTCTTTCATGGTGTCACCAATTACCTTTATCCTAATTTATTTTTCCTTTACTGAATTGTTGTATCCTTTGTTTGCATACTTTCCAAAAATATTGATAAGTACTAGTGTGGCTTTTTTCTTCCAGGCAATATTTCAGCGGTATCCACGGCCTGAAAAGGAGTATCAATCATTTTCACTCCTATACAACGATAGGTCCTTGGACTTGGTAAGTATATTTGCTGGATATGTTTTCAAGATAAAGCAAATTTAACTTTTCACAGCCAGCATGCTCAAGGTTCATTCTTGCAACTGCATATACAAGGCAAATCAAAACCTAAGAAATTTATTCTAGAAAAAAAAAAAAAAACATAGGAAGTCATATTTGTTAGTATTATGAACTTCTTGAAATTTTAAACTTCGAATTGTATTTAATACATTACCACCGTATTGGACAGATATGCAAAGACAAGGATGAAGCTGAAGTTTGGTTTGTTGGTCTTAAAGCACTAGTCAGTCGAGGTAACTACCGGAACTGGAGAAGTGAGTCAAGATTGGACAGCACATCACTAGATAGTCCCCATACTCGTACTCGACGAAGTTCTCCATCAGTCACACCATTTGTATGTATCGGTGACTTATCTTTTGTTCTTTCAGGAAAAAAAATAAATAAACATATTTTTTTTAATCTACCAAGCATTTACAGTATTTCTTGGTATTCTGCAAAACTTACAGGATGTAGGAGATACTGAGGGAGTGCCTTTGGAGAATATCCCACAGAGTAGATTAGGAAAGGCATTTGCTGACATAATTACATATACTGCAACCCCCAAGAGTGCCACTCAAGTTGAATCAGTTTCTAATTCCTCATTATCACCTGCATCTGTAGATAACTCAAATGGTCGAAGTTCTGCTGCAGCTGAAGGTTTTCGAGTTAGTTTATCTAGTGCTGTAAGCTCCTCAAGTCAAGGTTCTTGTCAAGATGATTTTGATGCATTAGGAGATGTTTTCATTTGGGGTGAAGGTATTGGTGGTGGAGTACTAGGAGGTGGTGTAGATAGAGTAGGCTGTTCATATGGTTTCAGGACAGATGCTCTTCTGCCTAAGGTATTGGAATCAACAGTGGTCGTAGATGTTCATGGAATTGCTTGTGGCGCCAGACATGCGGTGCTGGTCACCAAGCAAGGGGAAATCTTCAGTTGGGGAGAGGAGTCAGGAGGCAGGCTTGGGCATGGTGTAGAGGCAGATGTTTCCCACCCAAAGCTCGTTGACACTCTTAGTGGCATTAATGTTGAATTAGTGTCATGCGGGGAATATCACACTTGTGCTGTTACACTTTCTGGAGATCTTTATACATGGGGTGATGGTACTCATAATTTTGGTCTGCTTGGGCATGGAAGTGAAGTTAGTCATTGGATACCCAAAAAGGTAAGTGGTCACATGGATGGTATACATGTATCCTATATCGCTTGTGGACCATGGCATACAGCTGCTGTGACATCAGCTGGCCAGTTATTTACCTTTGGGGATGGTTCTTTCGGTGCCTTGGGCCATGGGGATCATAGTAGCACAAATACTCCACGGGAGGTGGAAACTTTGGGAGGGCTAAGAACAACAAGGGTTGCTTGTGGTGTTTGGCACACTGCTGCAGTTGTTGAAGTAACAAATGAATTATCTAGTCCTGAGACTTCTAGTAACTCTTCATCTGGAAATCTTTACACCTGGGGGGATGGAGATACAGGCCAACTTGGACATGGTGATCAAGAATCTAGACTAGTTCCTGAATGCGTAGCTGCATTGGTTGATAAACATATTTGTCAGGTAGCATGTGGCCATAATCTCACAGTTGCCCTTACAACCTCAGGACAAGTATATACAATGGGAAGTGCTGCTTATGGACAGCTTGGCAATCCTTTAGCTGATGGGAAAGTTCCCACTCTGGTTGAGGGCAAAATCGCAGATAGTTTTGTTGAAGATATTGCCTGTGGTTCTTATCATGTTGCAGTTTTGACTTCCAAGACAGAGGTTTTTACTTGGGGAAGGGGTTCAAATGGGCAACTAGGCCATGGAGACAATGATCATAGAAATACACCTACCCTTGTAGATTGTATAAAGGATAAGCAAGTAAAGAGTGTAACATGTGGTCCAAACATTACAGCGGTCATTTGTCTTCATAAATGGGCATCTAGTGCTGACCATTCTGTTTGCTCTGGTTGTCATAATCCCTTTGGTTTCAGAAGAAAACGTCATAATTGTTACAATTGTGGACTAGTCTTCTGCAAAGCATGCAGCAGCAAAAAATCTCTGAAAGCTGCCTTAGCTCCAAATATGAACAAGCCATATCGGGTGTGTGATGAGTGTTATGCTAAACTAAAGAAGGCCGCAGAAACTAGTTCTGCTTTGCGAAGTCCTACAATTAAAAGTGGAAATATACGTCATAAAGCCAATGATGTGGCAGATAGAGACACTCTGGTCCCTATGTTACGAGCAACACTCTCCAGACTCTCATCTTTTGGCTCAACCAACCAGAGTGAAAGCAAGTATCCAAAGCAAGACAGAAAACCAGAAGCACATGATACTCGAGTCTTTCCCATGCTGAATGGACAGTTGCAGTTAGGGGGCTTTAATTTGACAAAAGCATCAACTTCTCTCACTGGAGATTCAGAAAAAGTTGTATCAGCTTCAATTCCTGCTTCCAGAAAGGCTTCTCGGTTTACGTCTCCTGTTTCAGGAAAGTCAAGCCCACGTCGGTCTTCTGATGATATTCTTGAGGATTCCAAGCTTATAAATGGAAGTTTGAGCCAAGAAATCATAAACTTAAGGACACAGGTAAGCCTGGTTTTAGTGACTACAATCTAATATTTCAACTAAATCTCTCCATACAGCTAAATCTTAATCAAATATGTATACTCTCAGGCAGTGCCATAACATGAGACTAATATATGTTTCTGAGATCTAAATGCTCTTAACATCAATTTTCCCCGTTCATTTTCTAAGAGTTAATAGTATTTTGTATTCTTTACTTCATGCCTATATCCTTTCTCTTTCCGGACACTCTTTTTTGTTGTTGTGTGGAATAGCACTCCAAAAGCAGACCATCATTGATCTCCAAAGACTGTTGGCAGTACATCATTATTCATGGGTATTTCTAGAAAAAGGTCTTATCTCAATTTCTTGCAAAATTATTATCTATCCTAATCCTTGAGGCTTTTTGCTTCAGTTATAAACTCTGACAAGATTTTATCTCCTTACTTCGTCCTCCATAAACCAGTTCTTCAACAAAACAAAAAAATTTAAGTTTCCTCCTTACTTTGTCCTCTCCTTTATTTCTTTTATTGACAGAGTTTAACATAGTCTCAAACTATTAATTCATCCAAGGTGGTTTATTTTTGGAGGTCAACATAATATAGCAGAAAAATTACACTTGGACACTATTAGTACTTTTCTCTGTCTAGTAAGAAGAACCTCCTTGTGGTGAGTTCAGGAGTTTGAATCTTAGACCTTTTGTAACTACTAAGGGAGAGGAGCTACCATGGATTTTGAACTAAGGCAATGGGTTAAAGTTTTCATCAATAGGAAAATTAGGGGCTTTCGTTTCTCATTTTTGCATTGACTATTAAGTGATTTTAATTTCTTTCATTCCCTTTTCTACCTTAAATTGGTTGAAGTGCTCTACACAAAGCTGAAAGTGATCCAAAAAACCATGTAGGTAGAAGACCTTACTTCCAAATCCCGATATCTTGAAGCTGAACTGCAAAGAACATCAAAGAAATTGGAGGAGGTATCTGCAATAGCTGCAGATGAAGCTGAAAAATGCAAATCTGCAAAGGAAGTTATTAAGTCTCTGACTGCTCAGGTTGGAAATGTTCTCTGTTAAATATTCTGCTTTTTGTGATTTTAGCCCTATAACTGCGATTTATATACTCAATTGGGAGCAAAGTGCCTCACATGGAATTGGCTGGGACTGACCAGTACCATGCATACAATTTTATATTATCAATGTGATATTTTCCCATAATAAGCTAATTTGAAGCAAGCATAGTCGTCCAACTAGTTATACATTAATAAAGATGCAGTATATTACTCCCCAGAAGGGGTTTCCATTTCAATATTGTGAAGATCTTGAGTTTTCAGACTTGAACTCAATATGTGATGGATCCTAAAAAGAATAACCTGAGAGCAAGTTAACTTATTAAGGATAGACACCATTTGATCTACATCATCATGTTGTAAACTTTTAAAAATTTCATGTGTTTTTATGTGGTGCAGAAGACATGTTGTTAAACTTATTGCTTCACTTGAAAAATATTTGTTGATGGGTTTAATTGAGACATTTGTAGATGCATTCACATTTGAATATGAAAAGGCATAAATTGCTTGCAATGGACATGAAAGATTCTCAATCCAGTCTCCAATTCAGGCATTTCTATGCTAATGTGTCATATATGTAAGAGAATCTACGTATATTGTCTAACTGCAAAGTGGATTCTTGATGTCAATCAGGAAAAATGTTCGTAAAACTTATGATTAATGATAAAGTCAAGATCAACTGGTGAATTCTCTGATTGTGATACGTATAAAACGAATTCCCAACTTCAGGATTATTTTTTAAATATGTTGTCTCAACTTTTTCCTCACTCTTTTTATTTGGTTGTTGGGGCGTGGGGTTGCAACTATGCTATGCTATTTATTAACTATTTTCTGATGTTGTGAATGATTTTACTTCTCAAACAGTTGAAGGACATGGCTGAAAGAATGCCAGAAGGACAGATCGGCGGCTGCAATTCAGGTTCTATGGCTGGCCATGCAATCAATTTTGCAGACCAGTTATCCAAAGAGAGCCATCGGACAAACATAACTACTCCAGACTTGTCCAATGGCAATTCAATGGATCGAATCTTAGCTAATGGAACTAAAGGACAAACTGGAAAGGCAGAGCGGGTGCTACAAGATGAGCCTGGTGTATATATAACTTTATGCTCCTTGCCAGATGGTGGTAATGAACTCAGACGTGTTCGCTTCAGGTATATATCTCTCCCCCTCCCCGCTTTCCCTTCCGCACCATTATTTTTCAAAGTATCCAAATACAACCAAGTTAACATCTATCTTAGCAGAGAGATGGTGGGATTAATCTTGTGTGCTGAAAATTCAAATGTTCTTCTACAGTCGGAGACATTTCACTGAAGAAGCAGCAGAGAGATGGTGGGCTGAAAATGGGGCCAAGTTATGCGAGCGGCATAATATAAAAAGTGCAGAGTAATAATATGCTGTCAGCTCTGCAGTAGCAAACATCCCATCATCCTCTTCCTCTCCACTGGAATGTGTAAATTTGTTTACCCCTAAATCATTCCCTGGGGTTCGATCAAAGTATTTGGAGTCAGAATTCGCAGGTAGACTGAGGTATTAGAATGTGAAAAACTGTAGGGGATGGTTTTCCAAAAATTGGAAAAAGATAAATCCATAAGATGAAAGACGTTTTCAGGAATCTGCAGTTAATGCTGTTCTTTTTGTCTTCATGTTTTTCTTTTTAAGGCCTTTTATGTGTGTTTTTGCTGGTACTCCCGACTGTAATTGATGGAAACCAACCAGAATTCTCACGTTAAATCCAATGGAGCCCAACCTAAGTCGTTAAGAAGCTTACAAGCTGATACCATGAAACTATGATTCAAATTTTGTACCAAAATTGTTACATCAAAATCTATTTTTTTGTTTGAAAGGTTTGTTACATCAAGTTATTAATACAGTTCTCGAACATACGGAAACCAATATATGAATATATACCAGGTCATTTGCTGACTTTTATTTTTTCAACCTTGACTATCCATCTCAATTGTGCTACGTCCAGCTTCTTTTATCAGGTTTTCTTCTTTTCGAACTTGCCTGAATTTCTCTCCTCTCACCATCTTTTCATCCTCCCTTTCCTGTGTTCTCGTTTGATCTGGCAACCTTCCAGCAATCGCATAAGTACTTGATAATAGCATTGAATTGGTGGGATGATCATCATTAAGTTGTATTAACACTCTCTTTACAGTTTCCCCAAGAGAAACGTACCCATAAACCCTGCAAGCTGAAAGCAATGCACGCCATGCCGTAACGTCACTCTTGATGGGCAAGCTTTCAATTAGTGTATGTGCTTCCTCCAGCAATCCTGAACGACCCAAAAGATCTACCATACAACCGTAGTGTTCAACTTTTGGCACAAATCCATACTTGCAAACCATTATCTCAAAACATCTAACTCCCTCTGTCACCAGCCCTCCATGGCTGCAAGCACTTAACACTGCCAAGAAAGTGACTTCATTAGGTTGGCACCCCTCCTCTTCCATTCTATGAAACAGCCTTATGGCATTGCCTGCCTGCCCATGAACACCATAACCCGAAATCATGGCTGTCCATGATTTCACATCTTTGCTTTCCATGCTTTCAAAGATGTCAAGTGCCTTCTCCAAAAACCCACATTTAGCATACATATCAACCAGAGCTGTTCCAAGAACCGCATCCAAAACCAAGTTCTCTTCTTCCACATAATCCTTAATGCAACTCCCTACACTTACAGACCCAGAAGCAGCACAAGCCGAAAGCAGTCCTGCCAGTGTAGATGAATTGGGTTTCATTCTTTCAAGCCTCATCAACCGCAACAAAGCTACTGCATCTTGTACCAGGCCACATTTTGCATACTTATCCACCAAACAATTCCATAATACAACATCCTTCACAGCAACTCCATCGAAAATCCGACGTCCTAAATCAATTTGCCCATTCTTTGCATGCATATCAATGAAAGCAGTAAGCACATGTAAATCCGAACAAAAGCCAATCTTGATGCAGTACCCATGAAGAGACTCTCCTCCAAGGTAACTTCCTAAATCACCAATGGCAGACAAAAGGTTCAAAACGGTGGTAACACTAGCTTCAAAACCGCTCCTACACATTTGCTTGAACAAATCTACAATCACTTGAGGCTGAGACACATGAAGATAACCACCCATCAAAGTATTCCATGAAATCAAGTCATTTCCTTGAGGAAACTCATCAAACAACTTATGTGCATCTTCCATTTTCCTAGAAATACAGTAAAAATGCAAAAGGGTATTCTTTACATTGACAAACATCCCATGCCCAGACCTCACAACAATCCCATGAATCCCTTGACCGGTCCCAATGGCCAGTTCACGAGCGCAAGCTTTGAGCGTCGTGATGAAAGAGAATTGGTCTAGCGTGATATTTTGAGCCCTCAAGTTATTGAAAACACGAAAAGCATGCGTTGGATCATCACTGATGGAATAGCCTCTGACCATGGTATTGAACATGAAGAGATTTGGTTTTTGTATGTGGTTGAAAATGGAGGCCGCGTATTGAATGTCATGAATGGAAGAGACAAGAAGCTTGCTCAATGTGAAAGGAACGCAGTCGAGACCAGTCTTGACCATAGAGCCATGGATTTGAGAGATTTCTGAGGTTTGTTTGCAAGATTCTAATAGAGAAATTACCTTCAGATCGTCGGGGAACATAGAGTGGTGTTTGGGCCAAAGCTCGAGTCTATGCCCCAGACGTGAGGACTTGGCTAACAATGTCATCAGCCATGCGGCACAGGCACCAGCGGGAGCGTTTGAATTGTTTTGAACTGGGGCTAGGAAATTAGGCACTATATATATTGGGTCAAAGTGGAGACCAAATCGCATAGAGGCCTTGAACCCCAACTAACTAATAAATCGAGTCTGTTTATGGCATGTTGTCGATAACATGCCATAAAAAGAAAAGTGCTGATATGTTATCGATACATTACCCATAATATTGGCACGACAACAGGCATTTTGCACACTTTATCTTGTTCTTAATTTTGGGTTTCGATTTGGATTGAAGATGGAACGTAACAACTGCTCTCCCAAAAAGTGATGCAATTCTTAATAAATAAAAATGAGATTCCTCTCTTTCTTCTTTTCACCTGTTTTGGGACCATTAAACTAAAAGTTCATGTGGTAACGAGTCAACTAAAATTTCATGTGGTAACAAGTCAACGTGACTGATCTGATGCACCATAAGTTCTTTTTCGCAAGCAAATATACAAGAGGTTATCATGGAATGGAAGCCTTTGGTCATTGGTGAAGTGACTACGAAACCATATTGAAGGCTTATAAGATAATATGCCATTCATAAGTTGGAAATGCACACATTCTTTCACTTAAATTAATTGCACTTTCAGTTGCCTACAGGATGGTATGATCATACATTGAGAAAGCCAGAGATTAAAATTGCAAGAATTTATATGGTAGGTATGAATACTTTCGAGGCTGACATCTCTAAACAAAGGAAGGTCATTACTGCCCAATCTCCGAAATCTTCCAGCAAAAGGGAATATATGAACATAGTCCAAAAGCAAACTACCTCTCCTTAAAGGGCATAATGCTGCTGCCGCTCATTGCACTGTTTTCCTCCTTAAAGGGTTGGGTTGATGCATCAGATAGACTCGGTAATCTTGTAACAGAACCCTTCCCTTTCCTTGCATTTGGCCCTAGCTCCTCTATCATGTATTTCCACCCATCAATTGGTCTCCTCCGGCTAAATATGTGAGTCTTGATAAAACTAGCAATCTGCGTGCCAATGTTAGATAACCAATAGTAAGAAAGGAAAGACAGGTAAGAGAGGAAGACGTTGGCAATAAGATTAAGATACATGTAATGAAAGAGTACATTCAAACTCTTTTCGGCAGAAAAACTGTAGGTGTGGCGCCATTATGCAGAAAATACAGTCTTTACCAGGCAACAAGGGGTTGAATTCACAACCAGAAATACTGGGAGACACCGTAGCATCATTCCATACATAAGAGTCAAATTTCAAAAGTTCTCTTTTACCAAGTCTGATGCACCACAGCCATGTGCAACACTTGTACACCCTTGTCTAAGATTTGATATAAATTTATACAGACAATCTGAAACTTGGGATTAATCTTACGAGTTGCGCTCTTCATTTATATTATGCTTACACTCGGAACATACTGTATAAAGGAAGAAGGAAAATACAAGTCTGTTTGGGTGTATTTACACACCTGAAATTTATTGTACGCAATTCGACGCTCAAACTCTTGGAGAAGAATATCTTCTTCTCTCTGGGTCATCTCCCATACATTTCCATCCTTAGCCTTGGATGTCGTTTCCCAACCATCCGGTTTGTTTTTGAAGTCGGAAGCACTTGGGACTTTAGAGTTTTCCAAATCGTTGTTGGCAGAATCAAAAATGCTGCAAGTATCCCGATAGTAGACCCAACAAGTAAATTAACAAGCAGCCTTCAAAAAATTTCTATGAACATTAACACAGGCAGATAGTAAAGAATGCAGATTTAATCCAGTGACATCAAGAAAACAATCAATCAGACTCAAAGCATTAAATCATAACAAATGAAATAACTATTGGACACTGGGTATGTGTGCAAGTGAAACATCTCAAATTTGACACAGAACCCACAGGGTATTCAAATCAAATACAAGAACCAAAACCCAATCCACAAACTAAACACATTAAAAATGAATACACAAACTGCATACAAAACAAAGTAAAAATGAGAAAAATAAAAAAGAAAACAGAAGGAGAGCATACTCGGAGCAGCTATCGAGCAATCGCTCGATATCGTCCCCGCCACCGAAAGAATTCGAGTCGGCCAACTTAGCCTCCTCTTGCTTCTCAATCTCCTTCATCCAAAGGCCAGCATGGATCCTCTGTTTCTTGACCCTATAGTCCTTCTTAATACTATCCAAGCTATAAAGCGACGACCCATTCTCACTTTGCTGTTGTTGCTTCTGCGGATTTTCTTCTTTGGGTTTTCTTCTCTCGTTCCAATTCTCATTCATGTCCTCCACGAACGCCTTGGTCTCCAGGTCTGCGTCTGACGGAAGCACTACGCTCGACTCTGAAGACGAGAAATTGACGTCGGTCTCCCATGGAGCTCTGCTACTACTTCCTGAGAGGTCGGGCGGGAGCCAGGCGGTCTCCCAGGCGTCGTTCCAGTCGTCGTCGCCTTTCTTTGAGTTGGAGGAGAAGGGTCTGAAATTGGTGCTGGATATGAAATGGGTTTTGGTGATTGTGGACGAGAGTCTCCGCAACTCGGTCTTTGTTGCTGTGCGTTTAAGGGCCTGCATAGCTTTTGGAGCCAGCGAAGAAAATAAGAGAAAAACGAAGAAATGAAAGCTTAAACCCTTGTATTGTTGTGAGAAAAGCAGACACAGAGACGAAGAACACCACACAGACCGAAGGAGAGCCCAAAATGCTCAATGGACTTGAATTCTTCGTATTGGGCCATATCAAATTAAATTTTGAGGAATTCTATGGACAAGCAAGGCTAATCTCTGGACACCCAACCATCCAATTATTTTTTCACAATTAGCCTGGGAAATATGATGTCTTTTTCATGCTGAACTTATTTCAGTTTCATTTTTATTTGTTTCGCTCCAACAAATAACTCATGGCTGGTGGGCCCCCGTGCCCCTCAAACTATAAACTTTGCGTAAGTCAGGGGATGGGCCACTGGAAGCCCACTGGGTTCTGAGTTTTGTATCCAATCATGAGGGCCAAATCCAAATTTTAAAATTATAGCCTCAAAAACATTCTCCAACCATGTACAGGGAGGGGTGATAATTTAGGTCCGACTGAAATTTTGGACAGAATTTGGCCCAACTTTTCAGTCCGGGAGGTATTTCTGTGGGCCCCATGTTGAAGCCAACTTGCGCAACACGCGAAGAAATGGCAGGACAAAGCCAACTTGCACAACACGTGAAGGAATGGCAGGACAAAGCCAACTTGCTAGACTCGTCGAAGGCTCACATCAAAGGGACGTTGGAATCCAACGGCTCTCCTTGAAAACCAATGATGCATCTTTTTTTTTTTTAATCTTTTTTTTTAATCTAATCTTTTTGGAGCCTTTTAAAGCTGGCCACGTTCAAGCAATGGGAACCAACTTTTTGTGATTTTTCAAGCTTTCTCAAATAATATAAACGGCTCATATTTTTGTTCAACTTGATTTTAAAGAGAAAAAGAAGATCCAATGATCGAAATTAAAATCAAATGGTTAAAATAATATTTTTAATTTATCTAAAGGAGATCCCATTATCAAACTCTACAAATGGCATTCTCATTTTAATTTTAACTGAAAAAGAAATGTTATGTTTATGGAATTTCAATAATTTTATATTAAAATGTTTAAAAAATTAAATCACAAATGTTGAAACAAAAATAATGTTAAGAAAAATTAACGACAAAAACAATTTAGGGGTAAATCATTCTTAAACAATTTAATAAAGTTTGTAGACTCAAATTATGAGTTTGCAAGGTTGGAGGGAAAAAAAATTAAGTCCTGAAAATGCATGAATGGTTGTAGTTTGGAGGGTGGAAATTTGAGTTTAGTTGGAGATAGCCTTATGGTTATGAATATTGCATATGTATAGGACTTGAAAACATCAAGACTTCTATAGTGATAGCTTTATATATGACCCTTAAGTGAGGCCCTATCTCTTAATCGTTGGATCAAATTGGTTAGTCGTTAGATTAAATTAGTTAGTCTGATCCAACGGTTAAGAGATAAGACATCATTATAGACAAGCATGCACGGCCATGGAGCAAATTATTGCCCAAGTCAATCCCAATCCAAGGGACATCTTAAATCAATAATATCAATAGGGGACTTTTTCTGAATTGATGCAAAATAATGACTTTTGTAAAATATAAATAACACTTATCTTTTATCTTTTTTTTATCTTTTTTTTTTAGTACAAGTGACGGTCTAAAAAATAAGGGAGGTTTTAACCCAATGCCACTAATCTACAAGTTAAAGCTGTTTTTATCTAGGGTAGATTCGATTGACAAATAACAATTCTCTTTATTAGTTAGCTTAATATGCGTATGTGGTTGCTTGCTATGATATTGAATTTAGAATACAAATTCAAATAAAAATCGAATTTGATTATTGGTGCAGATTAACGATGTTGACAATACAAGCATTTCCTCCCATAGTAGTATTATTGAAGATGTGGAAACATCTCGCCCCAAAGAAGAAACTGTGGATTTGATTGGTTGTGATGAGTATCGTTCGCTCCTTATTAAGATTTTTTTAACAGTGGAAATTCAAGAGAGAGAAATAGACTGGAAAATGGGGTTGATCGCCATCAAATTGCAAGTTGCAAATAATTAAGGTGGTAAGTTGAGTCTAACGCAAGGAAGAAATTAAAAAAGTGGTGGGGGTAAAGGTATTTCGAGATTACATATCTATTGGTCAAAACAGTGAGTCCGTCTCTTTTACATCTAAGTTTGAATTTTTCTATTAGAATAATTCAGAGCATTGCTTGCATTAAAATTTAAGAAAAAAAACAAATGTATGTCTCAGGAAGCTTCCTACCACATCCCACATCGATGGATCCCACACCTCAACTCACCTCTCTATTTAGTCGTATCTTTAAATTGAATTAACAAAGTCGTACACGTACTTTGGTAATGGTCCTCTCCACTTGTATTTGTGTGGGGGAAGATTTAGAATCTGTTCCAAATAAACCCTCAGCCAACCACGGCTCAGTCAATGACTTGTATAATGGGTATTATATTTGTGTGTCCTTGTTTATTCATTAATTTTGTGTGATAATGGCATGCTTCACCCATCATCCCCATCTCTGTCATACATTATTGTGCATACAATACAATGATGCTTTACTTTGATACAAATGTCTTTTTTAAGACCTAAATAATGGTGTACGACTTTATCGTAATATAAAGGAAAACTATGAAATGGAAAATATGTTGATGGTTCTTTTTGACTAGACACTAGCATCGCATTGCCTCGTTTTGTTCGTTATATTTTTTTATGCTTTTTCGTGAGCTCGTGATTTACATGATTAATATTTTTTTCTCGATACTTAAAAAACTAAAAACTTATAGGATTCCATTATCCTTGAAAAATAATAAAACAAAAAGAAGTTACTTTGTGTTGCTAATTAAGTTAGCTGGACGGCCTTATTTTGACCAAGTGGCCGGCATGTTCAATTGAGAGCAAAGACTGAGTCTGTGATGGTTATAGAGCTTTCATTATGTGTAGATGTAAGACGCAATAAAAGATCCATCATGATCTTTATTTTATATAACACAATTGATCAAGTATGCTTTAATTGGCCCGGCGGCAGTACGATTGGGCTCGCACAAATTGTCTATGGAGTGGAGCAGTCTACCCGATATGTCAAATAAATAATTATTGTAATAGTTAAATCATTTAAAATCATTTAAGATAAAGAATAAAATAAATAAATATATAAAAGTTACAGTCAGCTGTCTTTAAAAAATAATAAAATATTTATTTGACATCTTACTTTTAAGATGTTAAAAGTAACGGATGAACTTCCAATATTCATTCCACATCAGTTTTGACAATTCAGTTCTAGTGATGTGTGATGTTATTTTTAGCCGTTAAATGTTAACGTGACACTTTTGACATATCGGTTGAACATGCTCTAATAATTCATCATATTATAAAAGGTTGACTATGAATAGAATTATTTACACTGAAAATATTATTCGAATCATTTAAATAAATAAAAACATAAAGTAGTCAAAATCCAACAAAAAACGTTAATAATCACGTCAAGGAAATTATATTAGTCGCTTGCCTTCATAAGAAAGGCATTTTAGGACATTGACGCAAGACGATATTAAAACAAGACTTCCACATAATGACTGACTTTATAAGTCTTTCTTGTTTATGTTTCTTATCACGTGAATCATAAGACACCTGATGAAAATTTTGAGATCAAAACTTATGTATGAACCAACGTGCGGTTCTAAAATTCAAAATTGGAAAAAACGGGTCATTTGTTCAAAGACTCTGGAATAAAATTTGAAGAGTGCAAGTCATGCCGCCAAGTGGTGACGCTGTTGGAAGATAACGGGTACGGCACGGTGCTTGCAAATTGTCGTCAAGTCTACTCTTCTAAACCGGGTCCATTCCATTTTCCTGAGGCGCACTAATCAAAATGGTGTCAGTTTTTCAAACTGGATTTGAGTAAATAATGGGCTAATAAAAGAAATCAAATCAATCTTCTTCTTCTTTCTTTTCTTCTACTCGTTCTACAACTAATTTCTATGACAGCAGCAGCCACACCCACATGTCATTTTCAAAATTATCTACCTATCTATCCACCCACGTAGATCTCTTTTTGTCTTTATTACTTTGTTCTTAAGCTCAGCATCTAAACAAACAGCCTACGCCTAATTGAGGCATGTCATTGTTGGACTTTTTTAAATCTATGCATCTTAATTCTCTATACTTCCAATCTTATTGTCTGGTGACATCTTTAATAATATTTTATATTTTGGACATTTCTCAAACTATGCATTATGTGTTAGGGCATCTCTAATTCAATTCCCAAATTCTTATGTTTTCATCAAGCGAACCGTTTGGATAAGGGGTTTCAATGAAAGGATTTGGATTTGACATTAATGCTAACAAGAACTACCTTAAAATAACTGTATGATAATCTATTTCTTTTCATGTTTTCTTTATTGTTCAAATGTTGGCAAACATGAATTGTAATAGTCTATATACGCATTTTTACCATACAATATCATTTATAGATTTAACATCCCTCCATCCAAATGAACTTACGATTAGTGGACATTTTTTGAGTTCCCATGAAGACTCCACTATGAGATTATCAAACTCTGAATGTAAATGATTAAGAAAATGACATTCTTAGTTTTAAATTTCAATATTATTTTTTGATATTTGTTCGCCTGAACGATAAGGAGACACGCGATATGTGAAGAGTATAAAACGAGAATAACACTATAATATTATGATGCTCATAATAATTCTTTAAAGTAATATGACATTATTGATCGAGAAGCTTTGCCGTTTCAACTAAGTTCTTCTCGGTACGTGACGTTCACCATAAATGCTGATATCTACTTTTCTGACCCAGTTAATATCTCTGCGGGGCCCTAAATCATGGCACCTCAGTCTTTGTCACTCCAAATGCATCCCATGGTCCATGCCCTCCCTCCTCCATGAACCATCCCCTATAATATCTTCACCCTCCATATCACATCACATCACATCACATCACATCAAACACCTCATTATTATAGTACTATTATTAAATATATCCGAGATGCATATATTTTATATGCAGTGGCCATGGCAGACAACGCATTGCCTCGTCAGTATCTCACTGTCTTATTAGTGGGCCCCACACCTCTCGCATCGAGGACGCTCCTCTCCGGCCCCACCCTCTGGGTCCCTTGGAAATAATTTGTCGCACTAGATTTGCTTTCATCTCCCGAATGGACCCTACACCCCACGGAAATAAGAGACCCCACCCCACATCTCGACCAGCCACTGTTTTGCGTACGACTCGTCGCACTCGCATCGTGTTTCACCACAACTCTCCAACCGATTTACCCATATTTTATTTCTATTTTATATTACACCTTTATGAAACGGTGTGTCGTCACTCTCAATCAGTAAAGATAGCGGTGACCCATACGCGCGAAAGAAGTGACCCGTGAGAAGGAAGAACAAACAAACTCATGGAGAATCCAATGTTCAAAAAAGAGTCACAACGTTAAATACAACTTTGGTCGGATTTACGTACACCATATGTATACCCTCTACAATACAGATACAGACTGCTTCTGTTTTTTATCAAGTGCGTAGTGCGCTGGGCATCGCTCATGTTAGCAACACTCCCAAAACCCCAAAAGCGTCATTTCCTGCTTAAGCCTTTACTTTCCCACCCAAAGCCTAAACCCACTTGTAATTTAACGACCTCCCAACTGAAACCTCACTAGTGGGACATTTAATTAATTTAAACAAGAAAAAAAAAGGAGGGAAACTAAGTTAAATAAGGGTTAATGGTAATTTGATTCAACTTGGGGTCACATCACATCCTCTTGAATGAAATATTGATGGGAAAAATTGAGTAACTAGAACAAATAAATATAAATAAAACGGACAGTTGATGGTAAATAATGTCATGGAATGTGAATCTCTTTTCTTCTACAAGTTAATCTTCTTCTAAATAGTTGGCAGAGGACACTCGACGATATTTTTACAAAAGAAGAGGGACCAAAATGAAAATTTAAAATTCTCTCCATTTTTACTATCTTGTCCCTCTTTACTTCTTAAACATTTGCCCATACAACCAAACTCCCCTAAAGATATATATTTTTCTTTCCAATTTTGCCCCCTTCCCACCAGACCCTTCACAATGAACTACATGAACAGTTCAGATTGCACCAGGGTGTAGTAGTTGGCAGCTTCATCATCAAGCTCCCATAACCCATCCCCAAAAGAAAATCCATCCATCATCAGCCCGTTAAACCCAGCATCTTCTGGATCATCGAACCCACTAACTTCCTCTCTCTGGGGAATCCCCAGCTCATCATCAGAAGCTTCTAGAAGGTGTCTCATGACCCTCTCGCCGTCATCTTCTTGTTCATCCCCCTCCTTCAAAAACCCCGAGTTTGTATTCGAAGAAGAAGGTGAAGAAGAGCCTGAGGAAGAGGAGGCATATCCTTCAAAGGCTGTAGCAGCTGTGGAATCTGAGGACTGATTAATTTCTTGGTCTGCGTCGGAGTTTGGAAATGCAGTGAGAGGCTCAGAGGCAGAGTCAGAGGAGAGCTCTTGCTGAAGGGTTGTGATAATGGAGGACAAGTCTTGTGAGGGTTCCTCTTCTTCCTCATCGAGAAGAGAGAGTATGTGGTTGTAAGACTTCTGGCGCTTAGGGTCCTCGCAGTCGTCTGCTAGGGTTTCTTCCCTTTGGCGCTTTGAAGGTGTTTGGTCAGCCATAGCCATGACAGAGTATAACAGCAAAAGTAAATTGCAAGAGAGAGAAGGAAGAGCAGAGATAAATGGAAATACCAAGTGGCTAGGAGGAAGAAAAGGCTTTGATGAGAGAGAGAGTAGGGGATGGAAAGTCTTTATATAGAGAGAGGGGGGGAAAGTAGGAGGTCCGGTCAAAAGGGCACAAAGTAAGAGAAACATGGAAGCTGCGATTATTTAATGCATTTTTTTGGTGCTGTGTTGGATGGAAAAAGATGCTTGGGAAACTACTAAACTCATTAAAATAAAAATATAAAATACAAAAAGTCATTACAAATAGCTGAAATATTATTAATTAATGATATTGTTTCCTGCGTGACCGTTGGATTGGCTTTTGGTGCTGTCGAGGAAAATGTGCGGTGGGTGATTGAGATGGGGTTTTGTATGAGGAGGAGGAAGATATCGAGGCCCCCAAAGATAGTGACAAAAGCAATGAGGAAAAAGAGAGTAATGACATGTCAGCGGTGAGTGGTACGAGTGGCAGATCTCTTTAAATTGTTTCTTTAATGGTCCCGAATTTTAAGACGCAGAAAAAATGTGAACTTTATTATTTCTATAAATAATAAATATTGCTGACTATACTTTTACTTTTATTTTTATTTTTATTTTTGAGTTTTTTACAACGGCTACGATATTTATTGAATATGAAAGACTAGTTACGAGCCACGTGTCCCCACGTCAATCTACCTTGACGGTGGATCTTAATAATTTTGTTTTTTGGTTTTTGCTTGCCATGGATGGCATGGCAGCTGGAAAAACGGTGTAAGCTTTTAGCCCAGGGCATGCGATGTGATGTGTTTCATGAGAAAAACTTATAAAAGGCGGACACTACTGTGACTTATTTTAGGTTAATAACTCACTATCATGTGATTTAGCTTTTTTACATGACAATAAGGAATAAGTTTGAGGTACTGTTACGGAAGCATTCTCATTATATATAAGTTCTTTTTGTATTTGATGGCGGTAAATTGTTCACCTGATTAACTTTGTTTTAATTAATTAATATATCAAGCTCTAATTACTAGCTAAGAGCATCTCCAAGGAAATGTCAAATGCAAAATATTAAATTTGAATTTGAAAACTCCACCAGAAATACTAAATATCATATTATAGCAGCCTTGATCTCTTGGACCACAGGGGTCCAAGAAATTCGATCACCCATCGTTGGATGTTAATCTAATGATTCAAAAAAAATTCTTAAAAAGAGTGTAAGAGTGAGTGAACCGTTGGATGTAATAACCACAAATCTCTTAAACTCCTATAATCTAAGAGATCGGGACTATATTTTATTACATTTTTATAAGTAAATGGGAGACATATGATGCATAGAGTTTAAAAGAAAGTAAATAATAGTGGGATCTATAATTAAAATAATATTTGACATCAAGTTTTTTGACATGTGATTTTTGACACATCTCTTTTGGCCTTCAAATCCATATAGAATTTAACTACTTTGTTGAAGCAACTTTAACATTTAATTTTTATTCTTTCATATCGATGTGACAATTCAACATATCAATTGGAGATGCTCTAACAGTTGACGTTGAGCAACAGCTGCAACACTTTGATTTTTTTATGTCGAAACGAACACACACCACAGAGATGAAGATAAGATTTGAAGCAACGATGGGCCAGACGAATTAATGGTTACTAAAAGGCAGTATTCAAATGTTGCACTGCATAAAATCCAAATTATTCTATTTTAATTACTGCAATTTTGTTTGTTTTGGACTGTCCCTGTCGCTAGGGTTTTTCTTCAAAACTTCCAACTAGAAAAAGAGAGCAAGCCCCAGTCGGCAAGACAAAGTGGGAATTAAAGAAAGAAAATTATCGGTTTGGTTTATACTTTGAAACTTTAGACTTCAAAGAGACAATATGTGCATTTTTCTTTTATCTTTTTCTTGGCACAAAAGACACAGCGGCTGAGCTCCCAACAAAGACCCCAGTTTGGTTGATTTACCATGCATTCTTAACCAGTTCACATTTACTCGGTATCATCATTCGGTCGGCCGGCCCTAACTCAGCCAACCAACCAAACCCTCCCAAAAGGATGCTCAATTACCATCCCTACCCTTCTGGTATGAATCCCATGAAACAAGATAGCTGGTGGATGAACATTATCATTAAAGTCAAATTAATACACCTTTTCTATTGTTCTTGAGTGATAGAAAAACGAACAAGTCGGGTCAAACAGTTTTTGTGGAGCATTAAGAAATCAGAGATCTAGATTCTCCAATTGGAATTGGAGTTTGAACAATACTTTTGGTCATTTCCATCTTTACAACTTGATCTTGTTCAATAATGATAACATATATATATATATATATATATATATGTGTGTGTGTGTCATTTGTTTTCAGAAAACTTGTCAATCATGCAACCATATATTCATTTATAACACGAATAACAAATTTTTGGACATAAGAATAATGAATCATGATGTAAAAATATTCTCTTAGGTTTTTTCCTGTAAAATCTATGATCCATTAGAAATTCATCTATACGGGTCTATAATAATAATTCATTTTTCTTTTAGTTGCTTTTTAATTTATTTTTTTTATAATTGAAATGAAAAATTAGAATAAAATATGTTCAATCATGTAATTAGAGAAATATACATATAATTATATATAGGTACGTAACTTCTGTCACACTTGTTTTTCTCTTTTCTAAATCAATAATCAACACGCCACTTGCCATGTTAAAGACGGTTCTCTAATTAGATTATGCCATGCTTTAATAATCAATAATCAATCTTGATGTACATGCCCTATATTTTTATATTAGACCGGCCGACCGTATTGAATAAGTTGCTCATGAATTCCAGTAAAGACGACAAAAGCCTAGCACCGATGCCAACTTCCCCAAGTTATTTTTCATTGATTTAACTTACATCATTGTGTTATCTTGTCTAATTTTTTAACCATTTAGGTTGCGCAACTAAGTTTAAAGTATCAAAGTCTGCATCTTAGACAGCACGTATGTATATAGTGTATAAAATATAGTATTTTTATGTAATTAATTACTAAATTTTTAAAGTCACCCTGACCCAAGAAAAAATATATAAATGTTTAAGTAACCGAGAAGGTTCATGTTGAAGAGTTGATGCTTCATGCCTGACCAAATTATTTAGTTAAAGTAACCCCAAATATAGGGGCATGGGATCTTAATCACGTGGACTGTTGCGTTAAATTAATCTCACTTAAATATATTAACCCCAAATAATATTATTTTGTTTCATTCATTATGAACAGTTTGTCGAGCAGGAATTAAAGTCATCCTCTAATCCCTGGCCTGCCAGTGTCTTATATATATTTTAGATTTAGATGTTTCAACTTAATTATTGAGATGAAATAATTACGATTTGTAAAAGGCAGGCATCCCAAGCAACAATCAAGATTAAGAAAATGGGGACACACTTCGCTTTGTCTGGATTATGCTGGATCGCCCCGCTTCATTTGTTTTTAATTCGTCTTCTGACCAATAGAACTCGGCATTTTTTATTCCAAATAAAAATATGCCATGAATGTATTATCAATTCAACTGATAAATTTCTCAGTTCTATTCAAGAAAATGGAGGATATAAGAATTGAAATCTTCTTGTTCGTGGCGAGCTTAAGTTAGAAGCCCCTGCTAATGAAAAAACATGCCATCGAATACAGTAAAAGGTTGATAGTTTGTAATACATTTTTAGTTTAAGTAGTTAAAAGCATTCGCTCTCTCGCTCGTGTACTTGGAGGTTTTGTTTATATTTAAGTTTGGGGTTTAGGTCTAAATCGGATAATGGAGATTATCAGCCACTCATAATCACAAGTGCAGAAAGCTCTAACATTAATTAACTAGCCTTGTAGGAAGATTTTTCTTCTCCTTCCAGCTTGAGGTTTGACGAGAAAAAAAGCACCAACGGCAGATAAAAGAACGAATATAACTGGGGACAAAGGGCATGAATCGATTTATGGATAGATGTATCCGAATTTTGAGAGAGAGAGAGAGAGAGAGAGAGAGAGAGAGAGAGAGGAACGTGCGACATCTGCCAAAAGGAAAACTCGAAAGATCCATGTGGGTGTGGGTGTGGGAGGAGGTCATCTTCTGAGTCATCTGCTGGTGCAAAGCACGTGGTGAGTGAACCTAATTTCATTTTCTTTTCTAATTAGTGCTTCATGACATAATCCTCGTAACATGGATCTCCCTTCCTTTGGCTTAATTCCCAACAACTGATTATATATATATATTTATGTATGTGTCACACTGCGTTTGAGGGCTTTGAGCTGTCACACATACACACACATTAGGTGTATCTTGAAATGAATAAATAAAGAAAAGCTTATAATAAAATTTGATTTTAATTTTGAAGTGGTCTGGTGTGGTCTGTCAAATGCTGAGTCATAATAAATGGTGCATGAAAATTTGGTTATAAGTTTCCATAATGTGTGTGCCTCAACCACTTGGCAGATATGGACCATCATGATTTATGGATAGATGTATCCGAATTCTGATTGTAAGTTGTATGCATATCATCATGTTATGTTGTTGGTTGCATGGGCTTCCTCTGCTTGCAGGGTTCAACGATGTCACTCACTCTTGTCTTGTGCTTGTGGGGTTATGGCTATATTTTGGTACATACATATACACAACACTACTGTGTTCAATAATGCACATGATGTCATGTCAGTCCCCCAATCTTTCTAGCTCGGTCAGAAATAAATTATTCATCGTTTTATTCATGCACACGGAACAGAGAAAGGGATAAGAGATCTATGGGAAAAAAAGGGAGGAAAACCATTGCTTTCATGGTTATGGCAAAACAAATATGTATATATCCTCGTGAAAAAGAAAATCCACTAATAATGGAGAAAACCACCTATGCTTGGAAATTGGAATTTGGAAATGTCAAAATATTTCTAGAAATTCAAAGATAAAGAAATGCGGTCAGAGTTGTTGAATATTCTTAGCAACACAATGTTGTTAGAAACTTCAACCATAATGAAATTCAACAACATAGTCTAAAATTGCAACGGATGTGTAGTTCAAATAGTTAATGTTAAGAGCAGTTATCTATATACCCGAGGTTTTGTATTTGAATCTCTCCTTCTTTAATATCGCTTATTATCAACAACAAGAAAAGAAAAAAAAAATAAAGTGGCCCAAAATTTATTGCAGAAGAAGTTTCTAAGCAACACAAATGGTGATTTCTTACTTGTTAAAACAAATGACAAAATCATAACATATGTTAGAACATGGCATGTATGACTGTCATCTTGATTAAGATGCTACAAATTAAGACAATATTGAATGTAATTAGGACAATTCTAAACAATAATACATTGAAATAAAATGAAATAGAGTTTCTGGAATTCTTCATGATTTATTAACAATTCAGGCTGTTAATTCCTAATTATAGAATAATCATGTGGCAGCATCACTGAAGGTTCTCCGCCGTTGATGTCAATTTCATTCATTCTTTCAATCACTGGAGCGAATCTTATAGCTAGTCTCAGCACATGATTTATAGCTGAGTTGATATTCCACATAGGCTCATAGCATTCTAGATTAGTAGGCACCAAGTGTAGTGATCATATCTTTGAAGATCTTAAAAAGTCCAAAACCAACCAAAGAAAAAACATGAAATGCAGGTGTCACTTTTTTTTGGCCCGACATAGAATTGAGGTGTCACCTAAGCATAGGTGCTATATCCTCTTCCCATGACAATGCTCTCCTCTTTTCTTTGTGGTAAAATTGGGGACAAAATTTATGGTAGATGCCTCTGCAAATTCGAATATCCCTAATATATATTACGTGGGTTTTTAATGCTTGTGGTTGAAGTTTAAAGTAAGGGCTGCTCCCTAATGGATCTAAACTAATGGAAAATCGTTTGATTTGCAGATCATAAGTCTTAGGTTTAAATTTGTATGGCATCATAGTTGTGTGGAGAGGCTATAACGAAGAGTTTAAAGTGAGGAGGCTATTTGAGGAGGTCAATTTCACCTTCAACAAATATAAAGAAATCACGAGACTTAAACATTTTCAATGTTTTGATGGTAGAATTGACCTACTTAAATAGCCTTGTCACTTTAAACTCCTCATTGTAGCATCTGCTCATATCATAGTTGTGTATGTGAATTTCTCATTCCCCAATAATCTAGACTATCGCTTGTATAAATAAAATAAAATTTTTAAAAAAAAAAAACAAGAGCAAGGGCTGCTTCCCATAGATTAATTGCCGGAAGATTAGAAAAAAGATTGGGATATTTATGGGGGTTACTTTTGGAGGAAATGGGCCATCCAATCCAATATTTTAAACCACTAATTCTTATCAGATATTTTATGCCACCACCCACCATTGTCTTGAAAGATACTATAAAAAGGAGAAACGAAATCTGCTTTTTTCTCTTCTACCATATCCCATCCCATGTTCTTCAATTAGTGGGAGAAGGACATAAAAGCCATTATTAGGGCATCAAAAGGAATTTAAATCCATGGTGATGGTGGCCTTATCCACCCCTAAAGAAATAGCTGGCATTTGAACTTTACGTTTGATTATGGGCCACCTGCATTATGCACTAACAGTTTTTAACTGCTCCTCCTGGAAAACATGGACTTTTTTTGGAGTGGTCAATTTAGACATTATAGAAGAAACCCAACACAAGGGCCAATTAGCCGCTGGAGATTTTCTTGATACATATGATTTACATTATAATTTATATTCCCTTTTGACACCCGACCACCTGGTTTTGATTAGAAAAAAACCAAAAAGGAAGACACAAGTTGATAAGTGTGTTGTTTCATACGTGTTGTGTGTTTGATTTGCTACCATATGATCTTCACTCCAGGTTGGGTTTGATTTCTAGCTCCTGCCATATCATATCAGCTTCCAGAAAACGATTGTTTCCCATTAAGTTTTTGAGATCAGTAACTTGTTACCACTTCGATATGTTTTCCCTAGCCAATCACTGTATGCTATGCGTAATAACTTTTACACGTGACAGTTTGTGATTGTATAGAAAATAGTGTTATCCCCATTTCATACAAGTTTCTTCCATGGAAGTTAAATTATATATTAGGCAAGTACGAACCACCGGACTTCATTTAGCATGGATAGTAATCTTTTGTGGGGCACAAATCATATTGGGCTTCATTGATTAGAAGGCTTCCATGGGCTGTAAAAGTAGAGGCCATGTATCTGGTTATATGATTAACATATGAGAAGGTGACAAGCCCATTTTGGAGCTATTGGACTAAGTTGCAATGCAATGGTCAATTTTAGGAGCGCACACACATATAAAAGCCCAGGAATTGTTTGTGCTTTGGCATCACTTCAAAGCTTGCAAGTTGCTTTGTTTTTTTTTTTTTTTTTTGTGTGTGGACAAATTGCAAGTTGTTTTGTTGTTTGTTCGAAACAACGTTCCGGAAAAAAGGATAAAAAATAGATAACTTATGAGAGCATTAGACGACACCCTACTTTATCATCCACTAAACAGGATAAAAGATAAAGGGAGGGAGGGACCATAGTAGTAGCCCAAGTTGAACAGCAATCATATCATAATTTCCCTAATCAACACAGAAGAAACAGATAACTATCTTATCACGTCAAGCAGCTTAAACGTGCATAGACATGACCACATCTATATCTTGTCTGATTAAAAAAGGTAAGTCAACGAGTGCTACTTCATGGAAATTCTAAACCTACCAATCAAATCAGAAAAATGCATTAGCAAAAAGAGAAGAACTTTGAATCATACCTGCAAAACTCAGCACTCAGTGAAGAGAAGACGAGCATAATCCATTTTTTCCTCTTGCGAAACTTCAAGTAAGACGATTATCGTAGACGAAACAAAAAATAAATTGGATGAAGATACAAGTGAAATTAAATCATAGCAACTTGTTTGTTTGTATAATTCCACACGTCTGGTTTTAGAGTCACAAACCAGAACTCCCTTCTTTTTTTGAGAAGAAACGAAATTTATTAAGCAAAAGAGCACGGAGGTGGATAAGGCAACCACCACCGAAGAAACAAAAACAACACAGAACCAGAACTCTGTTCTTTGAGAAGAGCGTCGAACAAGATGCATAGACAACTATATTTATCTTTCGACGACGGCTTTCTTTGCCTTCCAATTCGTAAACACCTTCAATTATATTGTTCTTCAGATAGAATCAAAGCTTACACATGGCACATCATATTACTTTGTGTTTCTTGCCATAAACGTTTATGAAGAAAATTAAATATTTCATATTACAATTACAAGGGTAAACCAAACTGCACTTCACTAACTCACATAAATTTTAAAACGGAAAGTTGCAAATATATATCGCCCATCGATTTCATCAGGTAATGTAATCAGTACATAAGCCAGCATCAAAGATAAAAAAACCTCTCAGAATTTATTTCCTCTTTGGAAGACAACACAACAAATACAATTAAGAAAGGGAAACTCATACAACTAGTTGTGTGTATTTAAAAAGCTTCAGCAAGCAATAACTGACAACCTACCAATGTGTTGGTACAACATATTATTGAACCTGTTCCTAACCTACATGATGCCAACCTTTAAAATTTCTCATGTCACTAAAAATGGGGGAAGACAAATTCCATCGGAGGAAAATCAATAGAAGTTTGAAAATGAAACTGAAAAAAGGAAAAAAAAAATTACTCAAGATTTCATTCCAAGAAAACATTCACTTGAATCTTGAGTAAAATCCAAAATTCTTCCCCATTCTCCCCACCCCAAAAGGGATTTAACAATCAAAAAAGAAAGGAGGGGAATTACCAATTAGCAAGACTCCTGTGTTGAGGTACAAACCAATCTTATACATCCCAGTCTTCAGCATCCCATCACAGCACAATTATAGACAAAGTTACCCGATTGCTTTCGTGCAAGTAAGTTCCACTGTGGAGGACCTTCACTGGGAACCCATGCATTGATCTCGATGAAACCTTCACCTAGAGCCCTAGGCCCGCCAATAACTATAAGCCGGTCTCCACAAGCCCTGAATGCAAGACCCCAACCATTCATTGAGACTGCCCGCTCAGGCAATCTCCCTACTGTCAGCCACAATCTTCCCTCTTTGTCATATTTCCTCACCTCCATGTCAGCATAGTCAGCCGCATACAATTCATTATTTACCACTGCAACCAGAGGTGGTGCCTCACCTGTTGCAGGCATATCAGGCTCTCCGGCTGCACCAGTACGTCCGGGAGACATATTAGGTATTTCTGTCCATGTTCTCGCCTTTAAATCATATTCTTCCCCACATGTAAGAACCTTTGAATCACTTCCCCCAATCCCACCAATAACATAAAACTTTTCATCCATAAAAACCCCAGAACACATCTTCCGGGGTTTATTCATGCTCGGGAGTGTCTCCCAAGTCTGAGTCTCGGAATTATATAGCTCTGCGGAGCTAAGTATGCTTCCCAGTGAGTCACAACCACCTGCCAAAATTGCAATCTCCTTAAGGCTGGCAGACCCAAACAAGCATCTTGGGGCATTCATCCTCATTCCAGAAGACCAAGAGTTTGTCAAAACGCTATACCTAAAGATTACATGGGAAGTCACCTCCTTACCAAATACAAGAAGCTCAGTTCCCACAGCCAAAGACTCCTTATCTGAACACATGAAACATTCATTGGACGTCATTCTCGGCAAGTGCATCCACCGGCGTTGATTGGGATCAAAGGCTTCCCATTCAAGTAGGTGGCAAGAGAAATAAATCCAGTGCTCAATCACATCATTCTGCCTCCTCAGTTTATAGAGCTCCCCGGTCCTAACTAACGAGCGGAAGCTCTTGTTCAAACAGGCAATGTAACCATAAGCAGACCTGGAGCACCGAATCAGGCAGCTGATCGAGTTGTCCCGACCAATCCGATGTATAAGGGAATCTGAATCCGAAGGAACCCCAGCTTGTTGCTGGTCCTCGGATTGCTCAGATGAAGACTGGGTCGTCTCCACCATCTCAGAACAATTCAATAGCTTACACAACTTCCTTTCTCGACGCTCTTGGTCATCTTCACCATCAAATCCTAATGGGCGCTTGCCATTTGCAAAATCTTCGAGCCGACGGCAACTCATGTAAGGCCACTTGCTTTCTGGCTGGCAAAAGCTCGAAAACACCCTCGAAAGCAAGCAGGACCGACCCTCCAACATGTCTCCGTGAAACAATCAATGGAAAGGCACCAAATTCACAGACCCAATACTAACCAAAGCCTCTTTCTGGGTAAAAATGACAAAGTCCACAGCTAAATTCTAACAATCCAAGCCCCCAAGTCCCTCAGGAAACTCGGTCAAAATACAGAGGCAACCTATTCAGACAGAATTGAAACAAATTGAATTCAAACGAATGTTGGATTTTCTTTATCAAAAATATTTTTTTAAACAACGTTTATCACTGATTGCTTGAATTAAATGAAGAAAGTCCAACTTTTTCAGCACTATCTGTCAAACTTTCAGCTTTCCGAATCCAATCAACCAACGATCAAGCTCAATTACATTCAGGATAACCAAAACAAAAAAAACCTAATCTTTCAATGAATTTTTTTCTTTTTTGCCTTTTTATACATGTGAGAAAGTCAAATTGCCTATATTGGAGCCAAAATCATGGAATGGGAAACAAACGCAAAACAAGAAATTCCCAGAAAGAACAAAATGAGACAACATTTTTTTTTTTTTCAGGATAAGAAACAAAAATCCTTTGTATATGAAAAAAAATGAAAATTGGGTTGCTATGTAAACCCAACCCAGTGATACAAAGCAACAAAAATTTATCAATATCAGAACCTAATTTTGAACTTCCAATTGAACCAAAAACAATAAGCAACCTAAAACCCAAATTAGATCTCTTCACAATTGCTGATTCATAACAAACTTTTTTATCCAACAAATTTTCTCAAAGCCAAGTAAATTTATTTATTAAAAAAAAAGAGAAGGAAAAGAGTAAAGAAATGCGAGGGACTTAGTGACTTACGGATTGGATAAGAAGAAAAAGAAGCCGGTTGGAATTTTCAAAATATAGCAACCTCTCCCTCTCTCTCACTCTCTCTCTCTCTAACTCCAACTCCAGTTCTAACTTCTCCCTTTAAACTCTGTGTCGTGTGTATTTGCTGTTTCTGTTCTTCGCGTTCTGTCTCTGAAGTTGTCCTTTGGATTCTCTCTGCAAATCAGAGAAAGCTCTGAGCTTCGGCTTTGGAGCGAAAACTTTAGTGAGGCCCCCCCCCCCCCTCTATCTCTCTTAAACCATTCCTTTTAACATTTATAAAAATTTAAAAATAAAAACCGAATTTTGTTTTTTTTCTCTGTTTTTAATATTTCTACGTTATTTTTAAGATCCTAAAATAATATTATCTTATTGGTTAATGTAGATGGGAGGAGAGAGAAAGAAGATGTGATGCAGAAGGTGGTGGTGGAGGTGGAGGTGGGGCCCTCTAAAAGCCTGAGAGGTTCTCTTTTTTGTGCTGAGGTCGCCATTATGAAACCGGCAACAGGCTAGGGCCGGTAGAGACACGTGTTGACTGGGGGCAGCCTCACGACTGTCTTTCTCTGGTGTCTACGGGCTGTGAGACGACTCCGTAGCTCTTACGTCTGTTGCAGCCCGCGAAAGATCCAATTTCTCGTTCTCTCGTGTGCGTTTAAGTCAATTTCTCGGACTTTCCGTTTTGCTTCTTGGGCTTTCGTAATGCAGGCTGCGATAGTCTGCGATGCATGGGATGAGGAGCTTCTTACACTCGTTGCTTTTTTGGTGGTTGCGAGTTGTTTTAAACGACGGGTGTAATTATCCCATATTTGACCGGTCAAATCCGTTTTTAATTTTGGGTTTCAGTTTCATGCATGGTTGTTAATTTCATTATTACTTGGAAACTTATGATAGGGCCACTTTTAAATCAAGATTTATGAGAGATTCACCCATTTTAATTAAAAAAATCCTTCTTCTTTTTTTTTTCTTTTACAGGAGGTGAGGGGTAAGGCCATAGACTTATAGAGGGGACAATCGATGAATTCAACTAAATAAAAAACTATTAGGCAGAACAATCCTTTGATGTGAAAAGAGAATTGTTGGGTTTGTGTCCCTTTTAAACGTCCTCCCATTTGATGCATTTCTTATTCAATGGTCTTCCCCAAATATCAAATCGGTGTGTTCTTTTCTTGCATTCTATCTAAATTAGGCAAATTAGTTGCTCTATTATTAGATTTAATTGTGTAACGTATAAATAACATTATTGATTGCTTCTTTTATTTTCCTTTGAATAAAGAGTATGTTTGATCCATCAATCGCACACTAGATAAATGGTATGAAATTTACATTTTTTGGGTATTTTGCCAAGCCCGTAAGTCTATTGTGCTTACTTCTTTTTGGGTTGGATTGTTGTTATGTTAATTAGGTAAAATCTAGCTAACATTTTCATTGATAGATGGAATAGTGAATGGCGAAAACAGCGTTAGAAAAAGTTGTTTAATATTAATTAAAATGACGATTAATAATTCAACAGCATAATTATTGAGACATTACTACTCGGCGGCATCGACAATGAACGCTCCTACTTCCAAACGTTGCAATCAATTTTGATTCCTTTGTTTTGAAATTTGATTTTGGACAGTTCCACTTGAAAATTACGTGTGGACATATACTCAAATTAGAACAATTCAATTCATACGTAGAGAGACGGGTCAATCCATTGCATTTGATCAACTTTCACTATGCCTAGATTCTGGACGATCCACTTTCAAATTTTAATTATGAACTATTTATAAACCATCTCAGGACCAATAGGCTTTGGAAGTTTTCCCACCTGGGCTATAAGTTGTAACCATGAACTTAATCATCATATGTACCTTTTATTTTTCCTCTTAATTCCCGCAGCTGTCTTAGACTTTTGCAAATAAAAATAAAGAGAAATAAAAATAATTGAAAACCAAACAAGCTTTTTGGCCTTTTTGGTGGAAAACTCCAAGTAGCCAAGCTTAAGTCAAATCACATAAAGGGTGGAAACCATCATCTGCCATTTGTTATTGGTCTTTAAGTCCCAAATTTCAACCTCCAAAAAGAAGGGCCCTTTGCCCCTTTGGATAGGATAAGAACTAGGAGATAACAAAAATTCTATAAATAAATTATATATAAAAAAAAAAAAAAAGGAAAAAAGAGCCTCATTTGACCACGTCAAGGTAAACCAAAAAACGGGTAGGGTTTGGATTAGTTTAGATTATCTTGTGATGAGGATGCTGCGAGGCTGATAAAATGGATTGGATTGGACGTGTCATAATCTGGTTATGAACCCTGTCATTCATTAGCATTCAATTTTCTTCTTACACCAATCACACACCGACTACCAAACAAAAAACAGGTAAGCTACATTGTAAACCTTTCACATTTCACAACCAAAAAACTTGCAGCGTGTGCGTGACAAACATTTTTGAGTCACCTATGAGCTAAATGTGAACAAGTAGCTCCAAATCCTAATGGACTCCCACAGACTTTACATCATTCCGTGATTCCGACTCACTCTTTTACGATATTGAAAGAAATTTTAAATTCGATTTAAAAAATAATAATAATAAATAAATGTATGTGGATGGGTAGTGTAATTTTGACTGAAAGAATACTCGATAATGTATATTTCAACTTGTAAATTCCAATATCTTATAACAATTTCTCCATTTCAAAAACGTAATTGGGGAGTTTAAGCAAAACATTTGTTGTTATAAATTTCTAGTAGGGTAAGCTTTTATTCTGAATGCATGGGTTTTGCTTGTATGACTTGATGGTATTGTCATGGGTAAAAGTATGGCAAAGATTTTGTTCCTTTTTTTTTTTTCCCTCAATTTATTTTAGGGAGTTTCACTAAAACACCCAAAATGGTAGCTGAAATTATAAAAAAATTCAACACCCAAAACACTTTATAAACACACTCAAAACCCATTTATAAACACACCTAAAAAATATACAATTGTTGACTTGGGGTTGATTTTGGGTGTGTTTCTATGTTTAAATAGTGTTTGAGTTTTTTTATAAATACATACATGTCTGGGATTGGATTTATTTATAAATTTATATTTATTTTATGAGTTTCACGATATTATGAGTAATGCCAAAATAATAATAAATTAATAAAATAAAAGGTTTTTTTTAATTGAGTTGAGATTTAAAACATTTTTTATCCAATAGTTCTGAAACACGCACTGATGCACGTGCGGGGGAATGCTCTAAGTTTAGTAATCACTTTTACTTCTTATTAAGTTAAAACAAAAAATTAATTAAATTATATACAAAATTATTTGTTTCTTCTCGATAGGCTAAGCTGCTGTGTAAAGAATATTTCCATAGATTTTGCGCGCGCCTATTTGAGGTCAAAGACATTGGTATGAAAATACGAGCCACGTGTCGGCGTTTGCACGTGGGTAGGTTTTTGTTTTTTTTGAAAAGCACGTGGGTGGCTCTTAGTGGACGCTAAAATGTTCGAAAAGCCTCGATGCTTTATCTTTCTCTGTGTTAAATTAACGTTATTTACCACTTAATTAATACGGCCGCTTCTATTGTTTTGGTCAAGCCGGAAAATACCAAGCTAAACACGTGGGAGAATGTCCGCCCGTACCGGCTTTTGTTTTTGTGTTTTCTTTTCTTTTCTTACCATATATATCATACGAAAGGATGTTCAACCACCAAAATGTTTCTTATTAGATAACTACTTGAGTTATAAGTCATAACCCGACTTTTACTTTTCATACACCTTTTGATCAGAAAACTTCGATTTGTTTCTTTTTATACGAAGAAAATGATGAGTAATTTCAGCCTTAATTTGTGTTTGAAAATTAATTTCTCCAAAGCAATTTAGTTGTATTTTTTAAAAAAAAATTTAAAAAAGGAAAATGATGGGCGGTGATAATGATGATGAGTCACATGATTATGAAAGTGGAGATTTCGGTGGTTTATGAACTATGACTAACACTGCTACTTTTCTTCCATGTGTTGGTCTCTAAATCCTTTGGGAGATTGGGAGATTGGGAGATTAACATTATCCCTTGAGATCCAAGTGTCAAACTTTGCGCACCGCTTTTGCTCAGCCACTTTTTTATATAAATGCTTTATTTACTCGTCTTCTTTTATGCAAAGATTGAGATTTCCAAGGCGATTTTGGCAAATTAGACATTAAACAACAACAAAACGCAAGGTGTCCAATATTTTACATTTGGAAGTATGAGAAATTAAAACCCAAAAATCCAACCTGAATAACTCTCCTCATTCTCATTGTTGCGCGGGCAGCCTTTAAAAAAAATGTAATTGATTATATTTTCGAATGATTTGGAAAATACAAAATGAAAAGAAATTTGTGTTTTTCTTGGATGGCTCGAAACAGAAAACGATAAATAAAAAGACAAAGGTGGTCGAGAGTGGGATATATAGAGCTAAGTAGGGATCGTACTGTTACTGTATATATATATATATATTTATCAATTAATTAAACCTTGTTATGGTAATTTGTAAGTAGGGATTGTACTTGTTAATTGCTTGTTTTAATTAATTAAACATGAGAAAAAGTGGTGTAAACACGGCCACGTGCAAACATCATCTTTAAGGATCTTAAGACGAAAAATAAATGAATAAAAATTAAATGTAGATGTCGAATAGGAATAGGAATAGGAATAGGATAAAGAAACAGACTTCAAAACCAAGCAACTCCACTATCTCTCCTCCTCCGCCAAAGAAAGAAGCCACAAAAACAAAAAGATTCTGGCGTGCACTCACAAAAATTATAATAATATTCACGAACCGAGGCAAGTCTTTTCTCCAATGCGGCCCGACCACGTGTCGCTCATTTGTGTAAAGACGTGTGGTCATGTGGAGCATTATTGGACGATGAGAAAGCTGTTTAATCACTCACTAATCGCAACTCACACATTTCAAACTTCAAAAGTGCTCTGCTGCACCCCCAACTTAACTTAACTTGTCCATTACCGAATTAATTACATTTTAATAGCTACTAATTCATTTTTTTAAAAATAAATTAAGAAAAAGAAAATATGCCTTTCCATTCCAAAAGACGATGCCCAGGCCAGATAAATAAATAAATTTATCTTCTTGTTCAATTTATTTCAAGCGTATGATGTGTGCCTACATCATTGACTTTAACGTTTTTAATTTTATAAGTACATGTGTTTAACTTTGCATATTGTATATTACTTACTCCTAGTGGTTTTATATATGTAGGGTTGCTGAGCACGCAATCTAGCAACCACTGAGATGTTTTAGCTAGCTGTTGGGGCTAATTAGGAGGGCAATGCAAATTAATTAAACTCACTAATTTCACCCAATTGTTGAGAGGGAAGACGTTGTAATTGATATTTGCAATTAATGGTTTAGGCAATAATATCAATAAGGGGCTTTTGCTCTTTTTTTATTTTTTATTTTTATACAAGCGATATTCTAAATTAAAGCAAAATGGATTAAAACTCGAGTGCATAGTGGAAAAAACATCTACTTTAGCCATTTTAACTAAGTGCCAATTAAGAGTCTTTTGCTTTGGAGCGGAAGAGAAGTAGTGCAACTGTGGAGGAGGCTAAGCAAACCCATGTGACATGTATGGTTGTTTGCAAGACATGTAGCTTTGCATGCATGTTAGTTTGAGTTATTTATACGTGGAGGGCCCCTTACAACAAACGACATCTCAAATATACACATCATTTACCAAATAAACTCACTACATTAGAACATGTCATTTACAGCGTACAAAGCAATCTGTAAATATCAACTACTAACAACACAAACTTTGGTGTAGTTACTTTTCTCTCAATTTTTTGTTCACTTTGATTTGATAGTGAAGTCTTTCTCTTACTATTTTAGTTTGTGCTTTTTTTACCTTTACAAACAACGGACTATTTTTATTGTATACGTTGTGATATATTTATATGAGTGAATTGTAATAATTGTTTATAGCGAATTTCATACACAACTCTTTTTAAACCCTTCAAGCGATCAACATCAATCATCTTCAAGTTTTGTATATCGTTTTCAAATCAACAAAATTCTAGAGCAAAAGGAGCTTATATATATATATATATTATATAGCTGCATATTACGACGTGGCAATCTCGTGTTACATATAATTTTGTACATTTATTATTCATGGTATGCGATCCCATCAATAAGGTGGCAGATACAAAGATGAGATCTGTTTAATTATTAATTAAAGAGAGATTACAAGTTTAATGGGGCTCTCTCTCTCTCTAATCTGTAATTAGAGAGCAATTAAGTCGACAATGAGCATAAAAAGCCAAGTGGAAAGGTCAACAGAAGAGACGTATTCCTCGTGTTGTTCTTCCTCCCATGTCCACAAGAAGGAATATAATCCATAAATAAAAAGAAAAAGAAAAACAATGTTGTTAGGCAAACGTCACCCTCAAAAACCCCATCTCTCGTTTTCTCTCAATCTTCGTTTTCTGATACATTATACATACTCTTTGTTGATGCATATGATAGCTTTATGTCGTATTCACACATAATAAAGAGGGGAACAAAAAATCCGTGAATTTCGCCAAACCAAAGCAACCGACTTCCATTACCCCAAAAAAAAAAAAAAACCAAATACTATGTAAAATGACCACATTCATGACAATGACTTCGGTCCATTAAGGGAGCGGGAAAAGATTTACACATCGTAATATATATATATATATATATATATGAAAAAATAAAAAACAAGAATCTTTTTCATTTTTAAACTTTACCTTACACAAATTTCCCTTATTGACACATTTCCCTATTGGCCCTTTATTACTTGTTAAAAAAAGCCAAAGATTTAGATACTTGTCCTCAGCTAATCATATAACTAAGGCCCCATTTGAGATTTTTTTTTTTTTTTTTGGGTCAAAAATTTGCTTCATTTTAAAATTAAGTAGTTTAAGGTGTTTGGTAAAAATAAAATATCCCCGATTATTTTAAAAATAGTGACTTTTTGACAACAACTTTTAAAAGTAGGCTATGAATTGTTTTTCAAAGCTGCTTTCAAAAGAAACATAGATGAGCCTTTAATGAATTTTTTTAATTCCCAAAATATCATCATTTATTTTTAAAAATGATACCACCTCCACTTCCACATCCAACTCCACCACCACCACAGCTACCACCTCCACATCCACACACCTCTGCAAACACCACCACCACGTTGCCATTGCCACCTCCACAATCGCCATCTCCACCACTACCAACTCCACCTTCACCTCCATCTCTTTCACCACCACTATATGATTAGCGCATAACACTTCAACATCATGTCTATTTTAGTCATTATTCACAATTTCAATAGTTTTATATTAAAATTTACCAAACAATTTTGACATTGTTTTTTGTACAACAACACTTGTACAACAACACTTCAAAATTATTGTTTACCAAACATGAAACTGCTTTACTTTATATCTAATTATTTTCAAAGCACAACATAAACAATTTTTTTTTTAAAGTTACAACAATCCCAAACTGGGCCTAAGAACAATTGCCTATCAAAATCAAACAAAACCCTTCCTTTTGTTTTTGGTTTTTAGGATTTTTTGGTGTCAAGTTGGGGACAAAGACTTTCATGAAACAGGGATAACATTATTTTGCTATTTCTGGCCAATAAATTTATCACACGTATGATAACACTTTCATATGTCATAACATTATTGGTTGAGAATAGCAAAACAGTATCATTCCAGTTGCAACTACATTTTTCTACAAATTGGGGTTTTTCAAAATGGTAGAGTAGCCTCAAATAACCTCTTTTTTTTTCTCTCTCTCTCTCTCTCTCTCTTAATCATGGATTGCTGGTATAATAAGTGGAGGAGCATCATTCTGGCTTGTGACATGCACCGCATTTATATATTTGATAAATCAAGTTATTAATTATATTTGTGATACTGGTAAATGCATTATTCCTTTTTAGCTTATAATATGCTAAATAATTTGCGAATATTGCATGTTCCTATGAGAGCAATTTGTCAATGAAATCTTGCAAATTTAATAAGCCCGGAGGACAGGTGGAGATGCAAGATTAGTTGGGTTTCCTGTATATGTATATGGGTTATTGAATTAAACTATAAGAATTGTAGTGTCCCAGAAGCATTATTTGCATAAAATGATAGATCAAGTGGGGTTGAGAGACAAACCATGTTGCAATTACTTTTTCTTTAGCATTTTTTTTCTTCATGTACATGATGCTAGTGGGAGAATTTTATGCTGATGATCTCCCATTTAAATACATATATTTAAGCCATCTCTCTCTCTCTCTCTCTCTCTCTCTCTCTCTCTCTGTGTATATTTCCACACTGAAATTTAATGTTCAAAGCTGAAAAGATATAAATACATTTATTTTTAAAATTCTATGAGCACGCTATATGAAAATGTATCATAAATTACATTATCAATCGAATTCAAGTTTATCAAAGGCTCTGCGGCAACATTAATGCTGAGAATGCGTGTGAAAAACTGGTGGTTGAAACTTGAAAGTGCCAGTTATATACATGCGTATAATTATATAGGTCTAGGCCATGTCTTTCCCTCTTTCTTTGCTTGCTTTTGTTTGTTTCTGGTGTTTTTTTAGGTCAATTTAATGGTGTGGATGTTACCAAACTTTTACGTGAGATGGCATCCATTCTAAATGTCTACCTCATTGCAGAAGTGGGGCATCTTCTGCAGTTTCTTGTCACATGGTCCTGATTTGATCAGCTATAGCTAGTGTTTTAGTTGATGAGGTTTCAATTTCTTTGATTAGATGGCCTTTTAATTAAGAAACCAACTCTAGTTAGTTGGTTAAGACAGTACACCCGCTCATTTTACTCAGGTTTGATTTTTCTTCCCGGACATGGTTAGTTTAAGTTAGCTCTTCTTTTCAAATAATTTGCATCCAATATCGATATTAGCTTAAGTGAGCTCTTCTTTTCAAAGAATTTGCATCCAATATCGATATTGGATGTGGTTTTGAGAGGTTTGTGTAACTTGTATTAGAAAATTGAGCAGACAACTTTGATTCTGCTTGGACCTCTTCCTCTTCTTGCCTGATTGTGTATGCAGAGAGAGAGAGAGAGAGAGAGAGCGTTGAATGCTTTTCTATTCTAGATTCCCATGGATACCTAAGTTTTTCTGAAATTGTTTATGGTGCTAGAACATGCATGTGGTCGGCAGGCAATATGAATATTGACATATGAGAAACAGATGATAATATTAATAGCGCATTTGATGATAATGAATATCTATTATCTATATCCACCAAACACACACAACAACACAACAACACAACACAGGCTGTAAGCAAAAGGTGTCATGGACGGAGCCGAAATCATGATTATCAAGTGGAAGAAAGAAAAAAGATAGGTCCAATTTCAATATAGACTTTCACAGTTTGGCTATAGGCCAATAGCTGATAGCTGTGTGTGCTGTTTGTGCTGTGCTTTATTAATTTATTCTTAATTATTAATTAACTTTTCTTTTCTCGTCAGATTAAACAAATGTGAAAAAAAACAAAAGTGGGCTGGGCTAGAAAACATGCACGACTGCTAGGGCCTAATGATTTTGAACCCATTTTGGAGATTATGAAAGAACTGTAAGAATCGGATTCTGTGGGGGATCCAATTCAATTCATTGATTTTGATTGACAGACAAATGATGCAGTTTTTTTTTACGAGAGGATCAAAGAGAGGAATCAATTAGCTGAGAGAGAGAGAGAGAGAGAGAGAGAGAGAGAGGGCATTGAGTATATATATATATATATATATATATATATTCACAAAAACTGCTTTTTTTATTTTGTGTGGATATTTTTTTGGATACGTGCATGCATGGCATATTGGGACATATATTCATAGAACAAAAGAAAACCCAAAAAGAAAAAAATCGAATGGATGTGAGTGAGAGCCGTCGAAAGAATAAATGCATTCACAAACGAATTGTTTGGTCCAATTGATTTCAAGTCGTAAAATTTGACATTTGATCAAACTGTTTTGAGAGTCCACTACGGTGAGAGGTGATTAGAACTCCGCATCGCATTTCAAACACAAGTTAGACCTCAAAAGGTGATTGACATATATTCTTCCTGCCCTGTGGTGTGGGCCGGATACTCAATAAGATAAGCCCATGTGTGCTTTGACAACTCAAGGAAACTTTTGGGTTTTGACCATCTGAAAAAGAAGCCTCAACGTCGTAGACTTGTTGGGCCCAGTGCTTACGTACCGAAAGTACGTGGCCGGGCCTAGTTGAACCAAAGATGTGGGCCATGGCTTCCATCCGCAACTAAATTTTCCCGGCTGAAAAAAATGAAGGAACTTTTCAATACAAGGGATATTGGAAGAGAGGGAAAAGAACTCAGGACCAAAGACAAAAGCAAGGAGGACTTTCAACACCAAATAGCTCAAGATGGCTAACCTTGCCTATTTCTTTTGTTTAAATTTCTTACATTCCTTTATTTTTTAAAGATATTTAATCAGTACACCCAAACGCATGAAAAGAGGTTTTAGAATTATTTTTTTATGCAAGGTGCATTGGTCATATCCTTGGTTTAAAAAGCCAGTTATAATAACACCCATTAACCTGAGATTTCCATTGGCCCAGTCCAGCAGCAGTTGGGTCTAAGCCCAAATAACCCCAAAACTCTGAAAAAAAAAAAAAACAAAAAAAAAAAAAACAAAGAGATCCATTTTGTTTTGGTAGTTGACGCTATCCGATGAGGGCACACATTTTGGGGCAAAATGTTGAACCGTAGATCAGCATTGATCGGATTCATCAGTTGCTTTTGATATCCTTATCCAATTCTCTGCATGCTCTATAGAACAGAAACCCTCTTACAACCACCTCTTCAACAAATTCTTCCCCCAAACCTAGTGCTCTAGAACCATTTCTAGTTTCCACATGATTTCATTTCAACGGGGTTAAGTTAAAAGTAATATGCTAAATCATGAAAATTTGGATGTTAAAAAAATAAGCAACCGACCATTTTAATAAATAAAAAAGGACATAGCCTGAAAAATTTCATAACCCACAAAATAATACTCATGGAAGATGAGAGTGACAGTAATAGAGACGGAGAGAAAGACTGATACTGATTTAAATATTAGAATATATATACTTTTTAAATATTCAAATATATTTAAGAATTCGTATATATATTTAAAGAATATGGGCAGCTATACTATTTAAATATTCTAATATATTTAAACCGTATAAGTATAACCGCACGTCTATACTTCTAAAATATTTGAATATATTTAAAGAAATAATACAGTTGCGCGGCTATATCTCTTTAAATATATAATTCAAAAGTGTATCATTTTAAGGAATTTTTGTGTTGTGTTGTACTATGTAAATCCCTTGCTTTATCAAGCCACCCCGTTACAAAAGCTTTCAAACGCTAGAAGAAAAATCGAAAAGGAAAGGAAACCCAAGAAGATTATACACCAGGTTAAAGGAATAAACACCACCACCCCCATCTTAATTTGTTATAAACACAACTTCTTCCTGCATACGCCATCACCAATGTCATCAATAATAATAATAATAATGGAGGGAAAGAATACACTCTTGAAAAAGAAATACCTAAAATCAGTGGCGGTTTCAGAATTCAAAAGTCGGTTGGGCAATACTTACATACTAAACTCGATGATACGAGTGGATTTCGTTAATAAACATATAAAGATACATATAGTCATAGGGACGTTTTGAGCCTTATCCTCAAATGCATCTCTATCAATAAATAAAAGTTTAACAAATACAAAAATTAAAACTAGACAATGTAATCCTGGATCACACGTGAGATAATTGATATTAAAATATTGATTATCATTGACTCTTTGATTCTCAACTCTTTCAACTTGAGGCTTAACAATGAGAGATTCAGGAAGATTTTGCCAAGAAGAGAAATCAACATCTCAACAAAAACAAACAAATTCTCAAAATAGCATAAATGCATCTAATCAAACATACCAACACAAGTCAAACAACTCAAAAATACCAACAACAAATCAAACATCTCAACAAAATTCCTAAAATCAAAGCCTTAATTCATTTCAACAAAATTCCCAAATTTTAATTCATTCCTAAACCCTAAAATACTCAATTTCAAATTAAAGATGCATGAGATAATTAAAAATGAGAGAATGAGAAGAATAATTGTTGCCACAAAGATAAGTTATTGCTAGCAAGAGGAGAAGTTGATGTCTATATGTCAAAAGAGAAGGGGAGAAGTTGTTGTAGACAAGATAAGATGAGAGAAGTTGCCTATTCAATATATTTTTTTGGAAAAAAATAACGTAGAAACACCCCTGCCTAAAATAAGGGCTCGCTCGAGTTCTTTTGGAGCAGCGAAAAGCGTTTCTAAATGGATGAAAGCGCTTCTATCTTTTAAAATTAGTGTTTGACAAAATTGCAAAAGCTCTTTGGGTGAGATCCAAAAGTACTTGAAGTGGTTTTGGAAGAAGCACTTGAGATGTGCTTTTTCTTAAAATCATTGCAGGACAAAAACAAGAGAAACACTTGGGTCCCTTTAATGAAACTTTAAAAATGCCGAAAATACCCATATTTATTTTTTAAAATGCCAAAATACCCTTTCTTTCTTCTTTTTTATCTCTTTTTTATCTCTCCTATTAAAACCAAAACACTACTTGCGAAAAGGCCCACAGACGCCAAAACACCCATGGAAACCCTTATGGTGCGTTTGGATGAGGGAAATAAACTTGGGATTTTGACAAAACTCAAAATTTCTAAATTGACATGAATCAATTCTGGTGTTTGGATAAAAAAACATAGAAATTTAGAAATTCCGCTTGGAAAAAAAACATGAAATTTGGAGATCATAAATCTCAAGTTTAAATTCTATCTAAAAGTCGTCATTTCTAAAGTCCTAAGAAATGTTGAGTTTTAAAAAAAGAGAACTTTACAATTAAAGGTTAAATTCCGTGTTTTAAATCAGTCACCCAAACAAGAAACTTTACAAATTCTAGAACATTAATTTCCGTCATTTATGAAATCATTTGTACTTTTAAATTTGATCATCCAAACACACTGTTAAGCTTCTATTAATCCATCAATATCTTTACATTTCACAACTTTTTTAAGTCGTGTTTTTATTTTGGGATCCTGTAAATTTTTATTTCCTATGTTTATTATAATATTTTAGGAAAACACTTTTAAATGTGACATCCAAACGATAAACTGCTTCTTTGTAGAAGCGCTTATATCATAAATGCTATTAGCATAAGCGCTATTCGAATAAGCGCCGAATAAGCACTCCCAAACGAGCTTATACAGTATGCTATTCAATTTACTGCTAAACTTGTATCACATCATTTTTTGATGCATCATTACATCTCAAAAAATACCATCAAAGCTAGCTGGAAAGATACCTTATATGACTTACGCCTCCTCTCTCTTTGTAAAACCTCTTTGAGAGAAAAATACTCTTGGCGCCTTTGGGGAGGAGGTATTGGTTCCTTCTCCTCCTTCCTCACTTCCTTCCTACAAGTCCTGTTTTCCTCTCTCTTCTCTCGTGGGAGTTTCCTCTCTCCTTGTGAGTGTTCATCCTCTCCACTGTGAGAGGTTTTTTTCTCTGTTGTTTGTGTTTCTTGTCTTCTCTTCTTTGCCTCCTCCCCTACTTGTGAGTCGTCAGCTCCTCCCACTCCCTATGGTGCATTTTCTCAGAGCTATGTCTCATATATGAGTTTTAATTCCCTATACAGTTCTCTCTCCTTTGGCCAGCGTCTACCCTTCATTGTTGGTTCTCAATCACCACCCTTTGCTCCTCGACTCTGCGAGTACAATTTCCGTCGATCTCTTTCGGTGGTGGTATCTATCTGTGGTGTGGGGATGCGTTTAAAACTCTTGTCCCTTGGATTATGGGACCACGTTTTGTGCGGGTAGCTAGTTCCCTCCCATCTTCCGCCTAGACCTTTGGCATGTGTTATTACCAGTTACTCTACCTAGGTGATTGCGGATTTGCGATGGTGTTGCAGCAGATGGTCTCTGGGCTGTGGTCTATGCTTATATCTAGGGTTTCTGTTTTTTCAATTTGGGCTTTTGTTCTTACGCCTTCACTTTGCATTTACGTACTTTACTGTTTGGCACTTTGTTTGTTTGTTTTGCTAGTGTTTCGGGTTTTTTTAGCTTGTGGTTCTCCACCTGTTGTAATCCTTTTCAATTTATTTAAGAGTAATGTTACATTACCACATTTATATCCCACATTTTCATACCACCTTATGTGCAGATGAAGTGGACAATCACATCAATTAAAAAGTGTCAATAAATCATAAAAGATAAGAAAACTTCAAATTAATTTTAATTGATATGTTGTCCACCTCATCTGCCACATAAGGTGGTATGAGAATGTGATATACAAATGTGGTAAGAGTAGCATTATTCTTTATTTAAATAGAATTACATTGACCCCAAAATAAAAAGCTAGCTGGAAAGATATATTTGGCCCACTGGCATCCTGTCGTGATCAGCTCAAGGGGAGGAAGGATCATCAGCACATTGTCATTTCTCCGGACAACTCCCACTATAGTAAGTAACGGTGCTTCATTCTTTAATGTACCTGCAAATATGACATTGCAGTTTAGATCTCGCTGACGCAGAAAAATGGTTTAATACTTTCCCGCTGACTTAGTGATTAGGTCTCTTCGATGTTCGATGTCCTCGGTAGGGTGTGCGATCAGTAAGATAGCAAACACCACGGTAATCCTAGACCGTGTGTCCGACGAAGGCTCTCCGATACTTAGTAAGTACGGATTGAGTAAGTTTGAACTACGGATCAATAGGCGATGCCGTAAGTTACGATTGATTACCTTGCCGGGATAGATGTCCTCTTTTATAGGCCTTGGGAGGTGTGCAATTTGTTTAGAGTTTCGATGTGGGACTCTAGGGCGTCAATTGTGAGGCCACATCTGCAGCAGGCGAGGTTGCCCTAATGTTGCGATCGGTAGGTTTGGTACCGAAGGTGAGTGGCACACGTAGTTTGGTCCACGTGTTTGATATTCATTGGTGTTGACTTTGGTATAAACAGAGTCCCCAAGTCCCCTTGTGAGAGTTTGAAGGATTTGCGATTGTCTCGGAAGGAACCACGGCCCTACCGTTCGATAACTTCGATCTTTGGGAAGGGCAAGACATTGTCCCAGGCATCATTAGTTCGAGGGTGAGCGATCGAGAAGGTCGCGTCGGCGATGGGTGAAGGGCGTCGGCGCCGACCGCGCCTCGCGTGCCGTCTGCTCCATGGATGAGCGACACGTGGCGCAGGTGATGATGCGCGCGCGTTAACGCGCCGTTGGTTTTTCGAGAGTACCGTTGTCAAACTCCTCCTATAAATAGGATGATCCCGGTGGTGAATTCACTTTGCATTCTGCGAGTGAGAGCTCCATCTGAGGCGATTCCGGCAGTGCTAACAGCGATCGGCGATTTCCGGCGAGTGCTAACGGTAACTGGCGATTTGCGGTCGCCAACCGGTAGGAAGGGCCTTCCATGCTCGAGCGATCTGAAGTAGTGGCGATCTGCGCCACCTCGAAGCTAAACAAAGGTACCGTTCGGTAGCCCTACTTTTCCATCTCTACATACCCTAAGAGTTTACGTTCTTCCTTGGTTTGAACTAGACCGCCATAGGGTTTCATTTGTAGTCTAGTCGCCATAGGTGGTGATGTAGGGGTCGGTAGGATAGCATCCGGCATGAGCCTTAGTTTCCCTTTGCCTGCTTTTTGTAGATGTCCGATAAGTCATTCTCCGAGCGAAGCCCAATGCATTGACGAGGAGTCATCGGACGGTCTCTTTGACTACGCTTGAGCGGTAAATGTCGAGGAGAGTGATGCCGATGTCGAGATACTCGCGAAAGGCCCACCAGTCCGCACACATGGTATCGGGGAAGGGTTCATGACCGCTCATCATCAGCTGTTCTATCATATAGCGACGGTCGCCACGTGGGCTTGTGGTGGCGGTGGTAACCAAACGAAGCCTCCACTTCCGGCGTGGTGGCGGGCCGAACCGTCCAAGCGGCCGAGGGTGTCCGTAGTCTACCCCGGCAATCCTAGGGTGGATGGGGTTCGAAGAGCTTGTCTTGGCGTTGATTATCTGAGCCGCGAATCACCGAAAGGGAGATTGTGAAATTTGGTGAGTACTTCATTCCCGATTCGGTAGGTATGAGGATTCCGAGCCCTACCGAATCCCTACGATCGAAGGACTACTTGTTGTCTTTTTCACGGGCGTGCTACGCAAGGGTGAGGCTCCGCGGCCGCCGCGGAAGGATCTTGGCGCCAAATAGGATCACGCTCCGCCAGCTCAATCCCAACTTCGGTGGCGGCCGATGGGGCCAGTCACACGCCGGCATGGCCGGGAGGGAGAACTTGATGGCGGTTCTCCCATGCAGCGTCCGGTCGGTGTGCGATCACGGGTGGGTCGGGCCAATTGCACGAAGGCGGCGCGGCCGCCGTCCGTCGACTTCGCAAGGCGTGGAGGAAGCGGCGGTGCTTTGTCCGGTGATTGGGAGTCGCTCGGGAAGACGTCCGTTCCACATTCCGACTACGCTCCCAAATGGCGGTGGCTATTCTACCGCTCGGTAGGTCTTTCAGTCTTGCCTTCCTTCTTTAATCGCGATCCCATTTGGTTTTGTGCAGCCAAGTTAGCCCACCCTGCGGAGATCAGAAGCGGTCGAAAGGGTTAGGCCGAGAGTTCTGCCAGAGGTGTACCAAGTTTCTCTTCTGCTAATCTCATCAAGGCCCAGTCAACCTGCGAGAATAAGTATACTTAGTAACACAAATTGTTTCTTTTCTTTCCACATTGCGGGTCTTACCGAACCTTTCGCAGTTGATGAGATTGGGAGAGGCTGAGGCTAAGAGGATGAACGAGTCCTCAAGCCCGTCTTATGATGGGCTTCGGGGAAGAAGAAGACCACCAGGCTCGAGACCCCGAGAACCGACGGCCGACCGTCTCAGTGAACTTAATGCCGAATCGAAGCCGGGCCGAGCGGCAGCCGCCCTCTCCCGCCGAGGCGCTACTAGAAGGACTTCTCCCCAGAGCCGCCGCAGCCCCTCACCGTCGACCGGATGCCGAACCGGGCGCAGACGGCAAAGCCGAGCCCACTCGGGCCATCTTCGCGCCGACAACGACAGGAGCCCGCGATCCGGTACTGGCACGTCCGCCTCGATTCGCGAACCATATGATCATTGGTTCGCAAATGGGCGAACGAGATCGAGGTGCCAAGAAGCTCGCCGGGAGGAAGCGGTCGCGCGTTCCGCTTGAGGCATCGGTAAGTCGAGACATTCGAGCCCGGACTACCGAGTCATTCTTGGTACCTTTCGGCGACATGCCCGTTATTCGCGAGCCCGATGGACATGTGGCTTTGCATGAGCGGGCCATCAATCTTGCCGGAGAAGGCGAAGAGCTACGAGGCGGCAGGCTGGGGTTGCCGAGTGGGCAAGGCTATCCAGACCATGCGAACCGTGAAGGATTTGCGGTGCCGAACCGCAGGTCAAGTATCTGAGTCAAATTTGCAGACACATGCCGTCGACCACAGAGTCGGCGTATCTATCGACAAGAGAGGCTATGGAGGCAAGGATGCCGTTCGGTGGCTCGAGGAGTCGAGGCGGCCAAAGCGTCGGAGATTGAGGCTGCCGTCCGTGGAAGCCATTGAAGTATCGCCACTCTACCGATTTCTCTGCCTTGCTTGACAAGGAGGTGGGCTCGGAGATGGTGGATCTCATCTACCGATTCAAGCGGTACAATCACTGGGACGAAGCTCAACTTGAACTTCATTGCCGATCCTCCTCCCCTTGAAGGCGTTACGGAAGAAATGATCGAAGAATACCGGGGAAGGCGCTGCGGAGGGCGAAGCTGCCGGTCTGAAGGCGGATCTGAGAGCCCTTCATCGATCACTGCCTTCATTAATGTAATTTTGATTCGAACGCATTTTTGTAATTTCGTTATAACTTTGATGCCGTTGGCATCTTTTGTTTGGATAATTAATGCCGTGGGCATATTTTTATTAAAGTTATGCTTTCACTTTTAATTACTTGCATCTTACTTCCGAATCGGTAGCGTACTTAGGGAATGTTTCCGTTTAATGCCGAAGGCCCTCAAACAAAAAGACATTGGCCGTTGGCCATAAAGTTCCGTAATTACGATTGTAAAGCAATGGCCCGTAATTCTGAAAGCCTATAACGTGAATAAAGTCTACCAAGTTGTCCCTTAATCGGTAGGATAATGGCGACGCCAAAATGTGTAGTTTCTGCGACCGATGGTCTCTACCGTAAAAAAAAGAAAAATATAAAATGGAGGATTGAAGGTACAACAAAGGTGCGAATATACGGGCGAAGGCCCTTTTATTGATAAAGCCGAGAAGGCAAGAGTACAATCATGAGTCGTTTACAATTTAGAACATAGTTGGCTGGAAACATTTGTAATGCGAAGGTGTGCATGTAGAGATGCCGAGGCTCTTGGGACCCCTCCGTGACCCTGCCGTAGGCCAGGTGATTTCATTTGAAATAATACTTCAAATGCTCTACATTCCAAGGATGACCGAGGGTCTTTCCGTTGGAGTCTTTAAGTCGATAAGTCCCCGATCATGGATACCGATGATTTCGTGGGTCCCTCCGGGAAGGTCAGGGTTCCTTCCGTAGGATTCTTGGTTGCCAGAGAGACTTTTCGCATGACCCAATCTCCGATTCGGAAAGAACGAGATTTGACCTAGAGACATAATATCGAGACGGCGTTGCTTGTAAGCTTCATTCAGAAGGTTGGCTTGTGCTCGGCGTTCTTGAGTAGGTCGAGGCTTAAAGCAAGCGCTTCCTCGTTTGCCTTCGGTGCGAAGGTTTCCGTTATAGGAAGGCTCTTCAATTTTCACTGGGACTAATGCCTCAGGCAAAGCCATAGAGAATGGTGTTTCCCGATTCGTTGGTAGGATGTCGGATGGCCCATATCGCTTAAGCTTTTCCGGCCAGTTCCTTTGGCTTTGTCAATTTGCCGTTCAAACGGCTTCTTGACAATTTTGTTTATGGCCTCGACTGTCCGTTCGATTGGGGTGTCTTTGGCGAAGCAAAGCGAGTTGATCTTGAGTCGGTGCACGAATTCACGAAGATTTCGAATCAAAGCGCTGCCGTTATCCGTGATGATGGCGTAGGGGATGCGAATCGGCGGCAAATATTCGCCCGCCGAAATCCTCGACTGGCGCCGTTATCGTTGCTAGGGCTTTGGCTTCTACCCATTTGGTAAAGTAGTCTCACGGCAACAACAGCGTATTTGACCGACCCTTGGGCATCGGACCAATTAGGTCTAGTCCCCTGAAGCGGCCACGGGCTCACGATCGGTGACTGGCGGCTCGGCAGGGATATGAGGACACTACCGAACGGCGGCATTTGTCACACCTCTTGACTAGTGTGTTCGCATCACAGTGCGAGTTGGCGAAATAACCTGTCGGAAGACCTTGCAAATGCGGCGATCGGGCCGCAGTGGTCACCGCATATTCCACCGTGGACCTCCCGAAGAACGTAGTCTCCTCGGTCGGGCACTTTAGATACGGCGTCGTGTAGCCTCGTTTATACGAACATCGCGATGACTGCGTACCTTGCCGATCGGTAACGGAGTTCAGAGCTGCGTCTTATCGGTAGGAAGGGTTCGGTAGTCGGAAGGCGTAGATTGGAGACATCCATGTGTCTTCGTGCCGACGGTACATACCTCGGGTTGTATGCTTGGGTGGGATAATATCTCCAGGTACCTTCCTTCCGATCTTGTCGTTTATCGCGACCAATCGGGAGAGCGGCGTCGGCGTGGCTGTTTACGACTCGGGGATCTGTCGAATCTCGTAGGCACGGAATTTACGTAGTAGTTGATGAGCTGCGAGGTAGGTGACATGGAGGCATCCCTTGCTGCGAAGTCTGCCGTTATCCCGATTTACTATGGTGAGAGTCACTTTGTGAATGCTGATCGCCGCGCTCATGCTCTTGGATAGCCGAAGGCCAGTGAGGAGGGCCTCATATTCCGCCTCGTTATTGGAAGTCCGGAAGTTGAATCGGAGGGCGTACTCAATTTTGCTACCGTCCGGGTGGTTAATACCAGCCCGCGCCACAACCTTCTGGTTTGCGAGCCATCCACGTGCGGGATCGGAGAGGAACGGAAGTGTCGAAACTTTCGGTATCGTCCTATCGGTGCAAGGAAATGGCGCTCGGCGATGATGGCTCAATAGTGCGGAGGTGTGAGCTCGAGAGATGAAGTCGACAGCGGCCCGGCCTTTTCTGAGCCTTGGTTTGAATCGTCAAATTCTCCCAACTCGATTGCCCATTTGACCATCGGCGGATGTTTCGGTTTTGCAGTTATTACTGCCGAAGAGGCGGTTCGTAGCTGTAATTTCGTGGGCACGGAAGTAAAGTCTTCGTGCAGGCGACCGGGGCCAGCGCTAGTTGCTCAAGGGTGGGTCGCTCTGCGCTCTGGGCGCCTTGCGACATAAAAGATCGGTAGCTCGCCTTCTCGGCTTCCTTATCAATACGAGCTAACGACGGTGTTGGATACGAAAGGTATAGGAGTAGTACCTCGCCTGGCAGCGGTTTCGATACGATGGTGCATGGCTCATGTAGTTCTTCAAGTTTTGAAATGCCTGGTCGCATTCGGGAGTCCATGCGATGTGATGTTTGCCCCCTTTCAAAACTTTGAAGAACGGTACACATTGTCGGTAGCCTTGGAGATGAAGCGTGTCGAGGCGGCGACACGTCCATGGAGGCTCTGAATGTCCTTTGCGTCTTGGCGTCTCCATATCGATTATGGCTTTTATTTTCTCGGGATTGGCCTCGATGCCCTTTGGTGATCATGAATCAGAAATTTACGGAAGATACACCGAAGGAGCATTTTGCAGGTTCAGCCTCATTCGGTAATCTTTTAGAATACCGAACATGAGGACCAAGTTTTCGGTGATCCTCGCTCGACTTTTACCAACATGTAGTCGACATATACCTCCATGATGCCGCCGATGTATTTGGTAAAAATCCGGTTGCGAGCCGTTGGTAAGATTGCCGCGTTCTTCAAGCCGAAGGGCATGACATTATAACGATACAAACCGCGATCCGTGATGAATGCCGTATGCTCTCTATCGGCGGGTCCGCTGAAGATCCGGTTGTATCCGAATCTGGCGTCCATGAAGGTGGCGGCTCGTGCCGGCGGTGGCATCGGCGAGTTGGTCGATCCTCGTGAAGCTGTCGCCGGACAAGCCTTATTTAGGTCGGTATAGTCGACACATTCGCCATCCCCTTGGCCTTCCAGAACCATGGTGAGTTGGCAAGCCAAGCGAGTGCGTAGCTTCACGATAAAGCCGATGACTTTGAGCTTGTCAATTACGCGCATCGCCTCATCCGTTCGGCATCGTCACGATCGGCGTTTTACTGGCCCGGTTTGTGGGCGGGAGATCTTGAGCTTGTGGTGATGACATCGAGTGATATCTAGGGCATATCGTCATAGGACCAATGAAGACTTCCGCTTTGCCGCGAAGTCGATGAAGCTGTCTTGGGTCGGGACCAGTTGGTGCGATCTTCAACCGTCGGAATTCCTTGTCGGATTATGGTCTCGAGCTCCTCGCGGGCTAGGCCATTGGCGTTAGGTTTTCCTCCCGGGGGTCGTCAATGAGTTCGTTACAGTTGGTAGTACCGCAAGGTCATGGCTTCCATTGGCGGTTTGCGACTACTGACTTAAGAAGCGTGGCATAGCGTCCGTCTGTTGGTAGTCACCGAATGGCTCCGCCGTTGCGCGTTGGGAACTTCATCGGCAACATGTGGGGCGACAAGTGGACTTTGACCTTGGTGAGTGCCGTTCGTCAGGCGATAATGGCGTTGTATCCGTCGACAATCGACAATGAGGATTGGTCGAGGTCATTGTTTTTTTAGGGCGCGGCGAAGGCAATGGGCGGTGGTGATACTCTGGCCGATTGGACAGTCTCGAAAAGGAGTAGAGGTGTAATTTGCCGATTGACCATCGTCGGCAATTCCCGAATGCATCGGCAAAGATTCGTTCACGAGCCGTATCGACGGCACCCACATCGTAATCGGCGATCTCGGCACGAATGATCATCGGGTCGTCGTGGGGTAGATGATCCCCTCCTCCTCTTCTTCACAAAGGTGATGGGCTCCCATCCACCTTACGCAACTTACGGCTCGATCGTCGTCTATGCGAACACGAGGGCGATGGGCTGGGCGCCGCACATCTTTGCTACGACGGTTTGAGGCTCCCGCGATGGGACGCCGGCGATCATGGGATCATGTTGATCTGCCGGTCGCATTGGGGCTAGGGGCTGCGGTGGCACAGCAAGATCTTGATCAACTTTCCTTCCCGAATCAAGCGCTCGACAATTTTCCTCGGTGATCGATGTCTTGGTATTATGGTACATTCTGCTGGTGATATCGGCGAAATTTGCGGTGTCGATTATCCTGTCGATTGGGCTTCGGTTGGTCGGCGGGATCTGGTCATGTTCGTTCATTAGAAGCGGTTTAAATCGTCGTGTTGGGGTGAAGACTTCTGACGGCGTCGTGATTGGTGAAGGGTGCCGGTGGTCGTACGTCCATACTTCCACGTTCTTTCTTTGAATTTTCTGGCGGCTATCCGGTCGTCCTTAAGCTTGTGTCACTGCCCGCGTGTCGTCGGTTCGGCTCAGGGATAACTTTGGTGGCGATTCCTCCCGGGCGAAGGCGAGTTTAAATTGAAGTATTCGGCCTTTGCATGGATCGCCACCGCTTCATTAATTCGTCATCGTCGCCGGGCTCATGTAGTCGCGAAGTGAGAAGGACGTAGGCCACTCTTAAAGCGCCGTAAAGGTCACCTTTATCATCCGTTGGGACACCTCAGTACTGCGTGGTGAGCGCTTGCGTATTCCAGTTCGTCCTCCTTTGCGAATCGTGTATGCGGATCGTCGTGCCAGTACAAATGGTCGTCTGGATCATGAAGTGGTTGAGGAAAATTTGCTTTAGTTCGTCAAAGGTGTACCGTCGGTTCGAGACGGTAGAACCAATTCAGTGCTGACTCGTGGGGGCGAGAAGCAGTGGACATTGCCCTCGTCGCCGAGGCCACTTACATAGATTGGAAGGGTGAAGGTCGTCAGGGATCTTTCACACCGGTATAGAAAGGAATCGCGGCTGTACCTCCTGTCCGATCTGGACTTCTTGATCACGATCGATGCGGTCTCGGCGAAGTTTTCCCAATCGAGGACTGAGGAGGTTCGGTCATCCTCCATCTTCGGATTCTTTGAAAGAGTAGGCGGATGGCGGGTCGCGGTGGGGACTCACGGGCGTCAATTGTGAGGCGCCCTTGCAGGCGTCCCGAGGGCGAGGTTGCCCTAATGTTGCGATCGGTAGGTTTGGTACGAAGGTGAGTCTTAAAAAACGTATACTAGTTTGGTCCACGTGTTTGGTATTCATTGGCTGTTGACTTTGGTATAAACAACAACCAATCACTTTGCATCTATCAAATTTAAACAGCTTGTATGGAAATTTTCACAAATCTCATTGAATTTATACATATCATCATATAGACAGGGACAACCGTTGTCATGTAATCAAATACAGTCAAATTCCTATTTTCTTGCGTTTAAATAATCTAATTCTGTATTTCTTTAGTTTTGGTGAACGCCGTAGACTTGTTGGGCCCATGGGTGGCTTGACAACTCAAGGAAACTTTTGGGTTTCAACCATTTGAAAAAGAGGGCTCAACGCAGTAGACTTGTTGGGCCCATGGCTTCCATCCGCAACTAAATTTTCCCACTGAAAAAATGAAGGACTTTTTAATATAAAGATATTGCGGTAGGGGTGGGCGCGATGCAGATGCATGCGGTATTGAGCCCGTCACCGCTACGATACTGAAATTTGAATTGGTATGATGCGGTGCGGTATTATGGTTTGCCAAAATTGGTACCGTCACCGTCTAAATCGGTATCGATGCAGGGTATCGGTACCATTTCGGTACCAAAATGATACAACTAAAAAATGAACTAATTCAATATTCAACACCAAAATAAGTGATGCCTAAGTTACAAATTCAAAGATTCAACATATTCAATATCCATCAACATTTTCAATATTCAATATCTATTAACATATTCAATATCCAAATCCTAAATCCAAATCAACCAAATCAATATTTATCCATCAACATATTCATCAAATCCAAATGGTTAAAACTCATGCATTATGGCTTACAATCAAAAAGAGTTAAACTTATGCCTTATGGCTTACAAAAATACAAACACAATCCAAACATAAATGACAAAAGCGTTTGAAATTGAAAGGCAAGCGAGAGACAGAGAGTGAGAGAATGAAAAAAAAATATATATTTCAATAGAGTACTATTCGATGCGATGCGGTATTGATCGGTATCAAATCTTGATCTGCTACCATAACATACTCGATTGAGTGCGATGCGGTGCGATGAATATCTATCGGTACCAAATGAAACGGTATGAAATTGAGTACGATGCGGTGCGGTTAGAGTGCGGTTTCGGTATTTGGTTTAAGATGCCCACCCCTAATTGCAGGAGAGGTAAAACAACTCAAGACCAACGACAAAAGAAGAGAGGGCTTTCAACACCCAATTGCCAAGATGGCTAAACTTGCCTATTTCTTTAGCTTATATTTCTTACATTCCCTTTAATTTTTAAAGATATTTAATCAGTACACCCAAACGCATGACAAGGGGTTTTAGAATTTTTTATTTATTTTTATGCTAGGTGCATTGATCAAATCGTTGGTTAAAAAAGCCAGTTATAAATTCACCCATAAACCTGAGATTTGCCACTGACCCAGTCCAGCAACACTTGGGTTTAAGCCCAAATAACCCCAAAACTCTGAAGAAAAAAAGAAAAAGAAAAGAGATCCATTTTGTTTTGGCAGTCCCGATCTCTTGGACTATAGGGGTCAAGAGATTTGGTCCACTCACTTTTGCACTTTCTTTAAAAAACCTTTTTGGACCGTTAGATTAACATTTAAAAGATGGGTGACCAAAACACCTATGGTCCAAGGGATCAAGGGCTATTTGTTTTGGTAGTTGACGCTGAAATCCGATGAAGGGCACATTTTGGGGGAAAATGTTGAACCGTAGATCAGCATTGATCGGATTCATCAGTTGCTTTTGTTTTTCTTCCACATTTCTCAGTGGTAGTATTGTTGCTGCTTCATCTCACGACCCATTACTCGGATCCGCTCGCGTTGTTTTTCAGGTACAAAGAAAAGAATATTGAAATGAAGCAGAAGCAGTGCAAATGGTCAAAAGAGCTTTGAATTTATGATGTCGCACTCAGATTTTGGCTTTTGTGTGTTTGCAGACCAATTATGGAGACATCGAATTCGGGTTCTACCCGAGCGTCGCCCCCAAAACCGTTGAGCACATCTACAAGCTGGTTCGTCTCGGAGGCTATAACACCAACCACTTCTTTAGGGTTGAGAAGGGCTTCGTTGCCCAAGTGGCTGACGTCGCCAGCGGGAGATCGGCTCCCATGAACGAGGAGCAGAGAAGAGAAGCTGAGAAGACGGTGATCGGTGAGTTCAGTCAAGTTAAGCATGTCAGGGGCATTCTCTCAATGGGAAGGTGATGCTTGCTACTGTTAAAGTTTCTAGCTTTTAAGTTCTATATCAAATTCAATTTTTGGGTTTTGATTATTTGTGTTTGCTTTTGCTTTTGTTTTGGGTAGACATGAAGACCCAAATAGTGCCGCATCCTCTTTCTCAATGCTTCTTGGAGATTCCCCTCATCTTGATGGTCAGGTTTGTATGCTAACTACTCTTTGCTAGCACAATTCGAGCACACCAATTCAGCATTGCATTTCATCTCACATGATTGCTAATAATGTGTTCACATAACGAATCCTTTCCAGTATGCAATATTTGGGAAAGTTACTAAGGGTGATGAGACCTTGAAGGCGCTTGAGGAACTCCCTACTCGCCGCGAGGGGATTTTTGTGATGGTATGCTCATATGCACGTGCTTTCACCAGTTCCTGTTTTCAATAGTATTGTATCAGTCCTACAAACTTAAGAATTATAATTTGTCCTGCAATGGGTAATCTTTAATCATAATGAATTTAGTGGAGTCATCTGATTATCATTCTCTGGTATGAATGTTTTATCTTCATGCTTGGATAGGATAGGACTGTGTAACTGTTGGATTGTTGTACTTTGGCTCTATGCAACAAGGGTAGTGTTCAATAAAGACCAGTGTCTCTGATATCAGTATTTCCTTCCTTATACAGGGTTCTCAATAGTTACATGTGGTTAATCAGCCTTGCCTCTTGCTCCAGCTTACTGGTTTATTTATGCTTCCAGTTATGCTTTTATCATATATGCTCTGTGTCTCAACACTTGTGCATAATTTTTATGAAGATTTATCATAACTGCAATCTTGGCTGTGAAATGGTTATTATTCTATTTTTCACTTTATTTCTTTTCTTTTCTTTTTCCCCAGCCTACTCAGCGCATTACAATTCTGTCATCATACTACTATGGTGAGAATCAAGCACTTGTTAATTTTATCTTTGACTGTACTAGTTTCATGTGAAATAATTTTGACGGAATGTGGTGCATGAATGATACATATAGGTAACTTTAACCCACATAACCATTTTGTAAAATTGCTTTGTTTAGTACTGTGCTTGAGAAACTTAATGAGGCTTTGAGAAGGGAGTAAAAGTGAAGGGGAGGATATAGGACTATACAAATTGTAAAGAAGCCTGGTTTCATTTAAATATCTTCCAGTATTCTGGTTGGAATTACTTATTTACCTATTTTGGCTATTTCCAGATATGTCTTGGACTTTTAACTTCAATGACTGGATAAAGAAGCATCAGTAGGTTTTTGAATAGTTTGAGACCAAAGGCTGAACCATGTATATTGCTGAATTTTCTGCTTCATTACTTGTTTCTTGTTAATACATGTCTTACAAGCGCCAAATGAAGACAGATCTGGTGTTTGTTGCATTAGAGATGTTGATTATCACATTTGAATTGGTTGAATTTACAATGTGTTTATGGCTTGGTCATGTAACTTTTAGATACTGAGATGGAGAGTTGTGAACATGAGAGGTCAATTATGAAGCGGAGGCTCGCTGCATCTGCTATTGAAATTGAGAGACAGGTAAAAGGGAGTTCCGTTTAACATGATATTTTCATACATTATACATGGACTTATCCAGTGTCATTTTGCAGAGAATGAAATGCTTCCCATGATATAGCAAGCAAATATGAGCATGAAGAAATGTTGCGGTTGCATTCAACCAGCCAGATAACCGTTCTTGTATTTTGTGAGACAAAAGTTGGGAAATGGTGAGAAAATATTAAAGACCAGTTCGTAGATAAGAACCCAACTATCTTTCATGTGAATATCTCAGACAACATTTGTGGTGTCACTGAGTAGATTTATACTGGAACTCCTCTGAAACTAACACTGCTTCTGTAAAATGAATCTCGAAAGCCTGAGTGAATTATTATACTGGAAGTTGATGAATGCTCGCGTGTAATTTTTTTTGGAGACCTTCTCCTAATGTTAGCTGTGAAACTGCAGAAGTGTTTTTCGTGCAAGGGTAAGCCCATAATAGATTGAAGATACCAACGTTATGAGGCTCTTTAGTTTGGACCGTTAGATGAAAGGATCTGTTTTATTATTTTGATTCGTCGCATGTAAACAGTTGATGATTTCCTTTGCGCGCAGTTGGGGCTGGGCTGCTAGGTATCGTTCCATTTGTAATGTAATAACCCAAGAAAGTAGGAGAGTTTTACCACCATCCCCCCTCCCCAAAAAAGAAAACCTTAAAAATAGACTTGTTTGAGGGTGGTAAAAATATAAAGCATTACTGAACTTACCAGTCGTTGGTTTTCACTGTTTGAGTATGCAAAATCTAGTGCCAAAATTTTGAGATAAAACTGATCCATCTACCCCCTACTTGTAATAGGAAACATGTCAAACTCTTATCTAACGAACTGGAAATACCTTGACGCTTCTAGATTGTAAAAATTATGGTACATCAAGTCAATTTGGTTGCAACAGTCAAGATCCATGAGTGTTCATCTCCCTTGACCATAAAGACTTGGACGAGAACAAAACATACAGTTGCATTATTCAATTGTCAGTCAATTTGGTTAAAACGTGTCATTGGCCTTACGGACAAGCATGCAGGTCATGAGTCAGCTATATGCATGGTGAAATTTATCCACCAAAAACAAAACATGGTCAAAAGTTAAAACCTACTTTACCATGCATGATAAACAACAACATTAGAACGTGACGGGGGATCATCGTCACGTGTCTGAATCTGTTTGGGTCATATCAATTTCCTCCCATCCCATGTGTTCCAAAATTTCAATTTCTTGGAAACATAACATGTGCTGCCTGCCGTTGATGAAGCCGAAATGGCATTTAGTATCTGTAGTTAATCAAGGATTAAAATGTTTTGGTATGAACACAATTACAAGGATAGAGTTAGAGCACATGGTCAATTTGGTAGCAGCTGTATTCGGTTTCCAGCATTTTAGGGTTGGCATTTAAACGGTGTGCTGTGTTGTGTTGTGTCCCATCCCATCAACTGGGCTGACTTTTGGGGACGACGATGAAGTCTTAGGATGTTTCACAAACATGGCTGTGTCTTCTTCAACGGATGGGCGGAAAACATGCCCACATGGCTATAGACGCCAACACGAGACGAGGCACAGGTCTATGGAACATGGGTCAATCTTTAACGCCATTATGTAAATTTTATGTTTTGGCTCTTTGCTGCTCCGGCTTCTGCCTCCTTGTTCTTGGAATTCACTCGACCTATCACATGGAGAACCAACGTTTTTATGAATTTTGTTTTGTGGTGCCCCTGTCCCATATCAATCCAAGTTCTTCCCGAGCTCTCACAATTCAACTACAGTTGAATGGAAACAAAATAAGTTGCAATGATTCGAATCGTCTAATTTTCAAATCTTCGTTCATAGATTATTCTTGATATTATTCTGAAAAAAAATAGACGAAGACGAGAGATAATTGATTGAAGGTAAACATCTTTCTAACTGTCAACAATTAACGTATAATTTTGCATTTAATCTAAATAGTTAAGTGTGAGATAATTAATATGAGTGGGGTGGGGTCACAAATTAGTAGCGAAAGCCCACCACGCTGGTAGATTGCCAACACAAACTCGTTACTGTCCTACAACTTGTTAACCAAATTGCCTTATATTTTCTAGAGGCTGGAGCCTTGGCGACCGCTATTCCGAAGTTTCAGCTTTCTTCTCTTGTTGGCTGGTGTCTTAGTGATGTCTTTGATCATTGCAAGAATAAAACAATAAATTTTTGGTTGTTTTCAGGCCACAAAGTTGGCGTTACGTGAAAATCCAAGCAAAACCTCAGGCGGATTAAATCAGGTTCGATCCCAAATGTTTGATGCCTACCACAATCACTTATTCATCACCATGTAAATGTATGCAGAAAGTATGATGATTGCTAATTTGCTGTTTGCTGTTTGCTGTTTGCTGTTTGCTGTTGCAAGAAAAGACATGTGCCGTCGGCATGCAAATTACTCCGCTCTTATGTTGGCAATGTGTATGAGGTTTTTGTTTTGACAAGTTGATGTTCGAAACTACTTCCAAGGTAATGAAAAGAAAAACTAAAAATGGGACATTTGTCAATCGTACAAGGGTTTCCTCATGTCACGTGAAAGTAGTAGAATTAATTAAGGTCAATATGGAAGCAAGCAACTTGAGATGAACATACATTAATTATTATATAATCTATATATAAAAGTAGAATTAATTGTATTATATTGAAAGATAGAGACCGGATGTGATGTTGGTACCAGATCTTTTTCCCTCGTCATGTTCAAAATTTTCAAAACAAATACTATTTCTGTTCCTATTTAATATTTAATCAATACATATGCAATAAAATATAAGTTAAATTCGAAAGGGGTAGAAGCCACCAGGACTGGTATGTGCTATGTGGGGGTCATTAGTTTTGGCTGCTCACTATCTACAACTTCTTCACATGCCTGCGCATGACTTGGTTTTCTTTGGATACTATAATGCTTCTGTTTACCCTTCTCTTCTGTTCATGTTTAAAATAATAATAATAATAATAATAATGCATTGGGGTACAAATTACGTGCAAACAGGTGCAGTAAAAACTGCAAATCAGGATTCACAGCGATGATCCCTACGCCTCTGCTAAACATGGATCGACAGAGGAACTTAATTAGCAGGAAGCACGCCAGAAAAAAAGTTGAGCACATCCCGATTATTTGTTTATTGGAAAAGTAGAAAATCCCGCTTAATTGCAGCTTGTGTTGTGAACCAGCCATATTATATTGTCGACAATTACGTATTTATACATGATTGTTGATTACTAGTATGGTTAATATAAATAATATTACGTAATTAAGATAAACAATTACGTAATTAAGATAAATAATATTCTGAATATTTGCTAATTACATAAAGGTTTTTAAACGTGTGTAAAAAGCATACTTAACCTTTCACTTTTTGTTCGTTCGTTTGTTTTTTTCTTTCTATAATGGGGTTCAAATTGATAAGAAGCATGCTAAAGTGTAATAATTAAAGAATGAATTAGAATGAGTAGTGTAGTTAATTACATAAATTGTAGCCTAGGAATCCGGTTCAATTTGACAGAGACGAGACCACACGTGCCGTGTCGTAAACCGAAACATGGAACTGGTCAACATTCAACAATGTCACACTTGCATACTCATCTTGGAGTTTTCAAACAACAAAGATAGGGGAGCCTCTCTCTCTCTCTCTCTCTCTCTCTCCTCACCATTCTCCATATAGTTGCCACACATATTAAATTATGTGTCTTGGACCTACTTTTATCTAGCAACGTGATTGTAACTTAAGTGATTAAAAATAAGTAAATTCGAATTCCTTCTAATAAACGAAATAATTGATTAATGTTAGATAATATTATTTTCAAATGACAAACAAGTAATAAGGATAACATGGGCTTGCGTGCTGTGACTGACACAAAGAGGCCCGCGTAGTAGGGTGATAAACAAGCACATTTCCCTTAACCCACTTGAACTCTAACCCCAATTTGGGGACACTATGAGAAAAGACAGTATGGCGTATCTCCATCCCCCTCCTCCCTCCTCTCCCCAACCCCAACCCTAACCTTTTTTTTTTCTTTCTTTTTTTCTTTTATGATCATTTTATCCCTTTTCTTCTCTTTCTCTCTCTCTCAAACCCTATTAATATAAACCCTTTAGCCCACTTCTTTCTCCCATGCACTTGTCTCCCTCCCTCCTCCTCATTCCTCTCTACCTTCTGCCCTCCCTCCCCTTATCTGATCTCTCTCCATAACTTGTCTCAAAAAACACTTGCTCCTTTCTTATATAAGTAGAGTTACTGCCTCTCTCTCTCTATATCTCATTATATCTCATTCTCATAACCCATCATCAGTTTCTCTCTTTACTTCTCTGACATACTATCTAGCTCTCATTTGTCTTTCAGGGTCTTTTTCTTTCCCCTCATTCTATTCTAGTATTCTCAGTCAATTCAAGTTCCTTCTTCTGACACACCTCAAGCTTCAGTTAATTAACAATGTCAAGCAGAAGATCCTCTCGTTCGCGGCAGTCGGGTACGTCCAGGAATATCAGCGATGAGCAGATCACTGATCTCGTATCCAAGTTACAGCAGCTTCTTCCTGAGATTCGCAATAGGCGCTCCGACAAGGTATACATTTATTATTTCTTGTTTTTTTAAATTTATTTTATTCTCTTCTTCTCTGTGTATATACTCTGTCAATATTTATATACACAACATATATATATATATATATATATGTGTGGTCTTTATTTGCTTAGATAATACACAGACAGAGGTAGATAAGTCACACTCAAAGCGTGCCCTCTCATTTATTCTCTAGCCACAACTTGAGTTGTGGTGTGGGACTCTAAATGTTCCCCATGCCATCCTCACCAGGCCCTCATATATGTTTCAATGTTTTTCACTAAGGCCTTTGCATTTAATAATTATGTATTAATTTGGTCAGGTCTCAGCGTCCAAGGTCCTCCAGGAGACTTGCAACTATATCAAAAATTTGCACAGAGAGGTGGATGACCTAAGTGACCGGTTATCGGAGCTTTTGGCTTCAACGGACATGGACAGCGACCAAGCAGCCATTATTAGGAGCTTACTTATGTGATACTTTTGGAGCTTCCTAATTAATCAAGTTCAGTAGTTATTAATATTATATTATTCTCTTTTTGTCATGAGCCTTTGATCTTTCTGCCTAGCTACCTAGCTAGCTAGGGTTTGCTCATTAGGCCAGAAGAAAGACTATTTATATATATATATATATATATATAGCTAGTTTGGTGTTGCTACTCTTCATGTCGATGGTATCGCTTTTACAGCGACTTGCACTTGTAGCACGTAATTAACTATATAATAATAAAATGAACTTTTAGAGAGTTCTAATTCTATTTGTGTGATGATTTAAATTTACATTTCTGTATATAGCAATTGTCTTTGTCCCTGAATGCGACATTTTTAAGATTATCTATTATTGTTGAATGCGACACGTAATTAAGTCGAAAGGAGAAGGGCTAGCTAGCTACATTGTGATTAATTATTTAAAATGATATCGTAATCTTCTTTTTTCTTTTCCTTCTATTGAAATCTTAGATATATGTGAACCTGTAAAGGCAACCTTGAGGCTGACAAACATGTGACTTTACCCCACACACCAATTTGGTAACCGACCTCTCATCAAACAAAAAGAAAAAACATTTGGTAACGAGGTTACACCAAAATGATTCCTTTAGGAGGACGATTATCTCTTGAAAATTAAACATCGTGCAGACAATCTCTCTGTTGTGTTGTCCATTATAACTGTGACTTTCATTGGATTAATATTTGTTTTATTATATTAAAGTCGTCATTACGACAACTCGTTCTTAAAGCATTGTCATGCATGCTTATCCTCAATTATGAAAGCTTAATTCAAAGAGCTTGGCATGGAAGAGATACCTAATTGTTATTATAACTACTTCTAGTTCTATGTGATATATCGTTAATTATATATATAGGACTAACGATATTTTAGTCCATCGAGGTTTAGGTGCAGTATTGAAATGACCTATGAGGTTTTAATTTCATCAATTTGATACCTAACGTTTCCATAAATCTAACCAATTCACACAATCCGTTAGATTGACCGTCTGATCGGACGTTAAATGTTGATGTGTCAACTGTGGGACCCATCACATATTGCTGACTGCCCAACCAACTAATCCATGTGAAGGCCATTTCTGGAAAGAAAAAACCAGCCCCCAAGGCTTTGAAGTTGTTGCCCCCTTTAACCCAACATCAATTCAATAGGGAAATTCTCAGAGTGTGCCCTATAACTCCTGTTGCGAAGAAGAAGATCAAGAAGTAGTTAGAATCATGGAATGGATAAAGAGGCGCCGATGTGTTGGTGTGGGAAGACTGCTATAATTCGAACGTCTTGGACAAATTCGAATAGTGGAAGGCAATTTTGATACTGCACCCAAACCTCAATACTATAACAAGTTGTAGTACCATACATAGTCTTATCTTCAGTTTGGTCCACACAATCAAATATTTAAATGGGAGCTAATTCTTACTACAGAGTGTCGACTTCAAGGCCAACTAGAGTGCGGCTCGTTAAGAAATATATTTTATTTCTTTCTTTCTTTCTTAAGATCTTATTCATATCATTTGATCATTTTCTTTAAATATTTCTTAGAGAAAATTATAATATGACTTTATGCTATCAAAAAATGCATTTTATTTAAGTTATTTTTAAATTGCAATAAACTATTTTTTCTTTTAAAATGGATGGCTAATGGGTCGAATGTGTACTTATTATTTACTCACCTTTACGGTATCATGCTTTATATACCTAGATGATTAGATTTTTAAACTGATGAAACATATCGTCGTGTTATCTATTTCTTTTGCTAATTGTATTCGTGTTTAGATTTTTTCATTTATTAACTTAACGGGTCATATTGAAATATATCGCCGTATTACCTATTTCTTTTGCAAATTGTGTTCATGTTTAGATTTTTCCATCCATTGAGAACAAATTATGTTTGAATTGAGCTACTTTTCATGAGGCACAACACGAATTCGCAAAACACGTGTATTATTTGCTGAAAATTTCTGTGCTCATGCAGAATGTCGTACAACCCGGTCCAAATTGAAGGCGTCGATGCTCATGATTAATTCCTTTGGTTGTCAACTCAAAATGATGAATAAAAGAATCTGGAATAGAAAAGTCTGATGCATGAATTGCGTCTTTAACTATTTGGTTAGGCTGTCATTATTATGGGGCGAATTATGGAATGGTAATATATTTGATTAGGTAGTTTGCACAGAAAATTATAAGTGTCAGAAGAAGATTTGCTTAAGCACTATTTAATTCATGTGATTAATTTAATCCAATTCTATTTTTTGCTCTGTATCACATGGAAGCAACGAACTTAGCAAGGTGAGATTATATCACGCTGTCCCCGCAAATATAGTAGTGGAGATAGACATTGAAAAACGTGGATAAGACATCACATTCACATGTCTTTCCACATGCCAAACGTAATTTTTGCAACATAATCAAGGGCGGAACCAGATAGTGGACTATAGATCACTGATGTTTTGACTTTAAAATACACGAAGTTACACAATTTCATACATTATCAATACCAATATGTATAATAAGAGTAAAGTCTTTATCCCTAACTTTCCAATTTTATTTTTAACGAAATTCACTCTTTTATGAATAGATTGGCTCTAATTCTATTGTTCTTGTGTTAACAACTAATATATGCACGTCAAAGTTAATTATTTATGTTTTTACAGTTTGATGCCAATAAATGTAAACGGACTCAAACTGAAAATGTCATATTTAATTCTTATTATGCTAGTGGTTAAAATTTTTAATATTTTCATTTTGAATAATGAAAAATGCTAAGCATATAACATCGTGTATTATCTCTCTAATAGAAGCGGACCCATCATATGAAAGCCGCCTATGAATCTTAATAGCCAAAAAATGATAAACTGGTTGATCTAATGGATACAAGCACGTCCACATTAAATCCCAAATGGGCATGTAATCAACTGGCTCATGATTTAATATGGAGCTAAGTATTAGTCTCTTTATTTCCATTTGGTTGAATGGGTTTATGTAGGTTAGTCCAAAACCTACATAGGGCAGGGCCTTGATAACTTTCTAGATTGGGCTTTATTTGGGATCATTACATACACTTTTTATTGGGCCTTTGGTGGCGGGTAGGCCCATTTTCACTGGTTTTCTGGGCACGGCGCAGAGTCTCTGGCGCTTGGCTGGTTGCTTGTTCCAAAAGTGGGTACCAGCATGTAACGACGACACGCAACACAGACTCACAAATTACTTAGCTTTTTCTACAACCGCAGAACTTCTACCGCCTTCTCCTCCTTGATAGTTCTTGATCCACAAACAGGTACTGAGCTACGTTTTCTATTTCTTATTAAATCGTGTCCAATTATATATTTGATGAAATGATGTTTGTGCGAAATTGTCCATGATGGAATTGTAAATTGGAAATTTGAAAGAACAGGTTTTCTAAGAGATTTTATTTGGGTGAAATTGCAGTAACAGGGTTTCAATCTTATAAGTTTGTGAGATTTTGGTGATAATGAGTTCTGGTGGGTATGCCGTAGAAGTCACGGGCTTGTCTCCCAAAGCAACAGAGAAAGATGTCCATGACTTCTTCGCTTTCTCTGGTTCCATCGACCATGTTGAAATCGTCAGGTTTCATTTGACTCAATTCTCTACATAATTATAGTGTTTTTGGTATTTTGTTATGAAATGCTTATAATTTGTTTGTTCTTGTTGTGGGGAAAAACAGATCCGGTGAATGTGCATGTACTGCCTATGTGACCTTCAAAGATTCGTATTCTCAGGAGACTGCTTGCTTGCTCAGTGTGAGTATTTCTTGGACTCGTTGCAACTTTCAATTCCTGCAATCCTATGTTTCATGATCAAATTCAGATTTAATGCACTCTGCATATCAGCATAATCAACATAGGTTCAGTCTTAACCTTAAGGGCTTCTTAGTTGTTTCCTTTCGCGTGTTCTCTTGTTAACCTTTTTGTAGAACTTGCCAAATACTTCTGAGGATAATTTATGCTTATATAAAGCAAGAGAAAGATAACACCACCCATTCCCCGTTTATTTTGTCCAATCGCCACCTTGTGCTCTTGTAGGAATAACTTCGGCAGAAGATAGAAAATTATACTAAAGAATTCAGTTATGGGACTTGGATGCTATCCAAATGTAACCTTATATTTTTAGGTACAGGCTGAATTTTCGGACCTTAACTGAATATGCTATTGCTTTGATGAAAGATGTTCCAGCTTATCATAGTAGCCTGCCCTTGGTTATATCACGTTCTCACCACCTCCTTTGAACTCTAGTTATAAAGTTGTATTGATCATTGTGTGGTTTGGTAATGTAGTTCTTATTGACTTAACCTGTGTACTGCTCATAGTATCTTACTGATGACAAGATGATAATTGGTCTTTGGTTTCTTAGGGTCTTCATCCTGTTTGATTTGTGAGCTATTCATGCCTTGTCCTTAATCTGTTGTTGTCTCAGGGTGCCACAATTATTGATCAAGCTGTTTGCATAACCCGCTGGGGGCACTATCAAGATGAATTTGATTTTTGGAACAGGCCCAGGCATGAAGAGGAAACTGATTCATCCGTATGCATACATTATCTCTTTCAATTGTCCACAAAATTTGGTTGCTGATTTGCACATTTGCGCACACACAAAACCATTGTTATGAAAAACATTTTGAGAGTAATCCATCCCCATGTCTTGGCAGCCTCCACAAGGAAGCCAGAATGTTCCTAGTGCTGGAGAAGTAGTGACTATGGCTCAGGAAGTAGTCAAGACCATGCTGTCCAAGGGATTTGTGCTGGGAAAGGATGCATTGGCCCAGGCGAAATCAATGGACGAGTCTCACCAAGTTTCGGCAACTGCAGCAGCTAGGGTGACTGAACTGAGTCAGAGAATTGGCCTCGCTGATAAGATTTGTGCAGGGGTTGGAGCTGTTAAATCCGTGGATGAGAGGTATCATGTATCAGAGATCACCAAATTGGCCATGTCGGAGACAGGAAGAAAAGCAGCAGAAGCTGCAACTGCAGTGGTGAATAGCAGCTACTTTTCTACGGGAGCTCTTTGGGTGTCAGATGCTCTAAGCCGAGCAGCTAAAGCTGCTGCTGATTTGGGCACTCAGAATGTTAGGCAGTGAGGTGTTTGATAGAGTCATAAACTCCTTTGTTTTTGTAAATGTAACAGAAAATTGTTGCCAGTTCATAGTTTGATACCCTTTTGTGCTGATAGATAATGGTTTTACTCAGAAGAAAAATAGAATGTAATGGGGGTAAATATGGTTGTTTGAATTTTTGTTCATTTTTTTCTTTCTTTTAGAGCTTCTGTTTAAATATTTCAATTAAAAAAAAAAAACCAAAAGAGCTTCTAGAAGATGACATTATTCTAATACTTAATGCCGCATTTGATTAGACATATATCGTTTTCTTGAATAATGAATTGGCTTACGTTACTGACATTTACTTGGCAACATACCAAAATCATGAGTGCGATTATTATATTGTTTGTCAAACTATTATACATTTGGAATTATGTCGGCGATCTTAATTTGGACTTGACTTCCAATCAAAGCAACCCAGATTCAAACGGTCCAGATTAAAGCACATCCTTGACTTTCTACCAGCAGAATCCAACGGCCCAGATTCAAAGTCACCTTTCCGTTGATGCTGCGCATGGGCTTACTAGAAATATACACAACTACATGTTTAGGTCCGAATCACCCGGTGGCCCAAAACGTCACTTTTATTGGGCCTTTTTAAGTTGGCGAGGGCCCACGATGTTGATCAACCGAACGCAGGCGCCGAAGTAGGAACCTTCATGGTGCTGCGATGCAAAGTAAATCTACTGCTGAAATGCGATCAGATCCATCGCACACCCGCCCAAATTTTTTGACCGACCTGCAAATCTCACACGCTCTATCCTTCTCAGTTCCAATGCTGGGGTTCGATCTACATGCGATGACCTAGATCCGCACCGTTTTACAGTTTGATGCGCGGGAAATTGAGCTTATGAGTCGCAGCCATTACTGAGTCACTGAAACCGAGTCGCCATGGCGGGGAAGACGGACTCGGGTTCCATCCGGGTGCCGTACAGAAACCTGAGGGAGGCGGAGGTGGAAATGATGGGAACGGATGAGGCTCATCATCGGATCGACCTTAATTCCTCTTCGTCTTCGTCCCCTAGGGTTCTGAATGGGACCGGCGACCTCTCGCCGCCGCCGAGTCAACCCGGACACAAACACAATACTCTTACGACTCTCATTCTCAGCTGTACGGTCGCCGCCGGTGTACAGTTCGGTTGGGCTTTGCAGCTTTCGCTTTTAACTCCGTATATACAGGTTCGATTTTGAATCTGGTTCATGCATACAAATCATTTTTCTGCATTGTGTTTTAATTAAATTTTAAATTTTAGATTTTAAAGAATATCGATGCAAAACATTCATCCCATAGTAATTGCAATTAGCTTCGGGAAAATTCTATAGGATTGGTTGCCGCACGGTAACATTTATAGACGAATTTGCATTTTTTTGTTGTTGCTGTGAAGCCTGTGGATGAACATGAAATATATTCATAATCTACATTTGCACAGTGCAGGGGAAGAAAAATGTTCAATTTAATTCACTTTGTAACTCAACTTCATTCAAATTATAAGCTTCATTTTTTGCTAATTAACTTTTAAACATCTCAACTCAATGTAGAAAATGAAAATGAAGTGAATAATGTAGTGTATGCCGAATATGAATGTATCTTTACTGTTAATGTGCGTAGTGTTGTTTGGTGTGATAGTTGTTGTTACAACCAGAATTTCTTTAGCTATCAATACGTATTGTTTCTTGCTATTTCATATAAATCATGGAATAGGGCATGCACTTCTTTGGGTTAACTATCCTCTGTTTTGACTTACTGTTGCAGACACTTGGAATAGGGCATGCATTTTCTTCATTTATTTGGCTTTGTGGCCCTATAACAGGCCTTGTGGTAAGTGATGGCAGCTAGTTTCCAACAATTTTAACAATTTTGATTGTAACGTATATGCCTTAACACTTATGAATCATGCTGGTCTCTTTTCGTTGGGACACAACTGTATCTCCTAATGGGGTGATTCAAAATTTACCTACTATTGGTGCATGCATTCATCAATTTATTGGCTATGGGAATATTTTGTGAGGTTCAGGGTTGAAGCTAAATGGATTTATTTAAACATTTTCTTTCCTTATGTTGTATCAACTTTTATTTTCTTAAGGTTCAACCTTGTGTTGGTATTTGGAGTGACAAATGCTCTTTAAAATTTGGAAGAAGGCGCCCCTTCATTCTTGCAGGATCTCTCATGATTTCAGTTTCTGTAAGTAACAAATTTTTGTACTTTTCCCTTATGCCTTTAAATTAATTTCATGCCTTTCTTTATTTGCTAAACTAAGTCTTGTAATTTAGGTGGTGTTAATCGGGTTTTCTGCAGACGTTGGATATTTATTAGGAGATACAAAGGAGCATTGCAGGTTTCTGTTGCCTTCTGGTGATTCTTTGTTTTTTATATAACAAATATTCATTTACTGTTAGCCAACTCATTTGAGGAAATGCAGCACATTCAAAGGTACCCGGACAAGGGCAGCTTTTGTATTTATTATTGGGTTTTGGTTGCTGGATCTTGCCAACAATACAGTGCAGGTAAACCTTCTAAGACTATTAATGTGTGCATTTTCATCACAATGTAAAAGGAGCACACTGTTGTTTTCTACTGACAAATAAAATCGTACTGTTATTGTAATGGTCTTTATGTCTGAGCATCAAGTGGACCATGTTATTTTTGTAGGGACCAGCTCGTGCTCTTCTGGCTGATCTAGCAGGTGACTCTCTCTCCAATATATGTCTACATGTTTTTGAATTTGAGAATCTATAGTATGTGATACTTTCTGTGAACACAATATTATGTTTCACGACTATATTCTAGGCCCTGAACAACGTAACACTGCAAATGCTGTGTTTTGCTCATGGATGGCCGTTGGTAACATCCTAGGATTTTCTGCCGGTGCAAGTGGAAGTTGGCACAGGTGAAACTCCTCAAATATGTTTTTATCTTTTCGTAATTGAATATTTACTTTATTATGATTTCAAAATCCTCATATATAATTCTGAATACCCTTCCACTAAACCCTGTTTATAACATTTTGCTTTCTGAACCTAATCCAACTTTTAGTTTGCACTCGCTGAAATCTGCTTCTTTTACCAAAATTGTGGACTTACAATTAACAATTCAACTTCTACAGGTGGTTTGTATGTCTGACTTTTTGTTTCTTGACAGATGGTTTCCTTTCTTGTTGAGTAGAGCTTGCTGTGAAGCTTGTGGAAATCTTAAAGCAGCATTTCTTATTGCAGTGGTGAGTTATCAGTATGCACAAAAGTGCACATATTTACGAGGCCATCTTCTACAGTTTGAATCATGCTAATTTCTCTCGGGTGCTGAATGATTGACAATTCTGACAGTTGTTTTAAAACATGTTTTTTTCTCGATGGTGCAACTTAAAATCCTTGAATAATTATATCTACATTTGAGACTTCTTTCTTGATTCATTTTATCTTTTCCGCGACGTCTTTTGTTAGATGGTGTATTTCTTGTACGATGGTCTCAGATTATGATATTGATATTGAATGTCTTGGATAAGTAATAAAAAATTTGGCTGGCTTTGTTGATATGATTTATATTGAAGTTTGGTGGATATGATATGCTTATACCAAAGTATATGGTTGATTAAAGAAACCATACATCAATTCATAAATTTGCTGAAATTTTCGTTTAAACATCTTCTTGATCATGTAGAGTTGTTCTTTAGTTAATTTTACTTTCAAATGAGAACTCAAATATTGCATTTTGGAGCTGGGGGAATTTTGTGGTATAAGCTACTTTATACAACTCTAGATAATACATCTGATATGTGTGCAGCTCTTTCTCACTTTGTGTACGCTTGTTACCATATATTTTGCTGATGAGGTTCCACTCACTACGCATGAGCCCAACCGTTTATCGGATGCTGCTCCTTTATTGGAGGATCCCCAACAAAATGGCCTTGATCTTTCAAAATTAAAGCCTGATAAGCAAGTTATAGATAATGCAAATCAAAGCAGAACTGTGAATGACTATGAAAGGGATATACATCTAAAGGAGGCCATCTCAAAAGTTGAAGAAGATAAGAATGGTGGTTTTAATGATGGACCTGGGGCCGTTTTAGTCAATCTATTGACCAGTTTAAGGCATTTACCACCAGCAATGCATTCAGTGCTCATTGTTATGGCTCTTACCTGGGTACGTGCCAAGTTATTATGATTCCATTTCACCTTTTTTAAATTGCATTTTGCCAATTTCCTGTTTGTTCATATTTGATATCATTAGGATTTCTTAGTGTTGGTTGCCATTGTGAGGTTCTATAAAGACTTATCTTCGTTGCAATCATAATCTTACATGCAGTTATCCTGGTTTCCATTCTTTCTTTTTGATACGGATTGGATGGGAAGGGAAGTATATCATGGGGATCCGAAAGGGAACTTGTCCGAAGTACATGCTTATGATCAGGGTGTCAGAGAAGGTGCATTCGGTTTATTATTGAATTCAGTAAGCACTCAAAATTGAGAACCAGTACTTGACTTCCAAAAGTTGTCTTGCCTATTTTAAATTTTAGTAAGGATCTATGTCATTAATGAATGTCCTAATTATCTTGCCACTAACCTTTTGATTTAAGCTTCTCTGTTTCTGGGGTGTAGGTTGTTCTTGGCATCAGTTCTTTCCTAATTGAGCCAATGTGCAAGCGGATGGGTTCAAGACTAGTGTGGGCATTGAGCAATTTTATTGTGTTTGCCTGCATGGCAGGCACTGCTATCATAAGTTGGATATCTGTTGGAGAATATTCTAAAGGGATTGAACACGTAATTGGGGGGAATGAAAATATCAGGGTTGCTTCCCTGGTTGTTTTTGCTCTTCTTGGCTTCCCTCTTGCTGTGAGTATTAGTGTTCTTTTAGTAAATGTCGGTTTTCTTGTATTGCTGCCCCAAAAGTATGCAGGCACTCATTTGGTTGTGTTACAGATTACCTACAGCGTTCCCTTTTCGGTTACAGCTGAGTTGACTGCGGACGCAGGTGGTGGCCAAGGTTTGTATGGTTTTTACTTGGGATCTAGCATCTCCTTTCTCTGTGTTACTGAACTTGGGTGATTAAGATTCTCAAGTGTTTTAACTGTTGTGCAGGACTGGCTATTGGAGTGCTTAATCTTGCAATTGTTGTTCCACAGGTAGTTAGGATGCGTTATTCCTGTTTTATCCCTATTTAGTTTAGCACAATTATGTAATGCCGCAACTTATTCTCTGTTTGATTTTTTCTTTCTTTTGTGATCACTTCGGTCAGTTCATAGTTTTTTTTTTCTTTTAATTTGATGATGAGTGCTGATTTCATGTGAATTTTGTTGGATTGTTCAGATGATTGTGTCTCTTGGTGCGGGGCCATGGGATGCTTTATTTGGGGGAGGAAATATACCTGCCTTTGTCTTGGCTTCCTTTGCTGCCCTTGCTGGTGGCGTTTTTGCAGTTCGCAGGCTACCAAACCTTTCGAGCAATTCTTTCAAGTCAACTGGTTTTCATTTTGGCTAATGACAAAAGCAGCTCACCTGTTTGGCAAATGACAAGAGGAGCACATCAGATGATGACCACCCCCAGCCCCGTATATGATTCATACCAACCATACAGGAGGATTTGCTCTCTGAGGGATGGCTCTGGCATTTTGCGTACGTTCACTTAACCAACAGAATTACCCCTTCCATATTCAAATTCATTCATTTTTTTTCCCCACTTCTTGTGGGTATCTGTATTCTGTACCCTATGTAGAGTGTATATTGTCAGTTACATGGAAAAGGATATACATGCATATAATGCTAAAGTTTAATGGCCACTATAAAAAAAATTGTTCATCCCTGCGTTGTCGTTGTCATACTAGAACTGATTTAAGTATCAACATATTTTAACTTACTGGTTTAGGGGCTCTTAGCCATTTTCAAAATTGTATATAATTTCATGTGGCTGGTTGTTTTTAAATTTTGGGGTATATTATTTAAACCTAGTTCCGCTCATGCACTTAAATTATTATGTCAAGTTAACGTAATTAGTTATTGATATATTGTCAACACGTTCCGGATTATACAATTGTTGATATATTGTCGCTCTCAGCCCTCTTACTTTGCAGTTTACATTCTGCTGTTTTTGGACAATTTGGGACATTGCAGGAAGCTCTGTTTAAATACTTTTGTCATGACATTTTTATGAATTCCTTTTATAAACATGGCCTATGGCTGGCTATGGGTTCCATTGGTACCCAATATTGCTATAAATTAGAATAAAATAGAGCATTTTTCATAAGTAGCACTAATTGTTTCCAAAGAGGTACCATTTGATTTATGATATATACAGGAATTAGAAGGAAATAAATCCGATTATATGATAATTATAATAAAAACTAGATGTTGGTAGGTCGGTATTAGTCAAATCACCCTCACTCTCACCCTTCCATTTCTGTTGAAGATCCTCACGCCAGAGAAAGAAAGGTCAATAGAGTGCTGGACTGCAGACGCACCCGCACTTCGTTGTCCATGCAGTCGCTCATATCTCATATCATATGCTTGCGTCTCAAACCCACTCAGCAATGTGTTTCTCCTTATTATATGTGGTTTTCAATTTAGTAGTGGTATTAATTAATTAATGTTTAAATAGTAACTCAACCTGGCTAGGCTTTTCCGTGCATGCATGCATTCATGCAATGGCAAATTGAATAAAGATAAATCGCTGTGCGCCATGCCCAAAATCGGTTGGCCCGTCTAAATCATGCTCTTACATCTTTTATACTCTAGCTAGCTAAGTACAGTTAAATTCATTTCTTTTATTTATTTATTTATTTATATAAAAGAAATTGGTGGGATTTATTTGTTTCTTTGTTTCTCTTTTTCCGCACCATCTTTGCCCCCCTCCAATTTATCTCTCACGTCAGCATCATCAGACTGTATCAGTTCAGTGTATCACTTACCAAATTCCGGATCATGGGTCCTGCAGAAACGGACGGCTCCGATGAATCACGGGAGGCCCCACCTCACCTCACTCACTGTATCAGAAAACTAAAGCCTTAACATGTCCACTCCACTACCTACCATCGAGCTGGGAGGTAAATAAATAAATTATTTCAACAAAATAAATATAAATATCGATGTTGTTTTTTTATATAAAAACATAACTGAAGCGTGAGTGGTTGAGGAATCGCTATCAACGCATATGTCCTTGCCCAAAAGCAAATCCCTGAAAAACTATAACAAATTCAACAAAATTATATATAAATAAAAAAAAAGAAAGAAAAAACCTCTCAATTTTAAACAGTTCAGAAAGATTTTCATAATTGGAGTGAGTGACGTGAAGCAATGCAAGGAATGGCACGTGAACACACCAGAAGCCATGAGCGCATGTGGAGAGGAGAAGATTCAGCTAATTTTTTAATTCTACACTCACCAAGTTTGTTATCTTCTTTTTTTTCCTTTCATTCTTTTCTCTGAATTTAAAAATATATAATAAAAAAGGAAAAATAAAAATGGGCAACAGATAGATATAGCTAATGTCTTGAGCCTAAGGAGTGAGAAAGGAACATGGATCCACCCCATTCCATCGGATTTGGGGGCACACAGCACACTCCGCACAACTAAATGCTAATAGAAGGCATGTGATTCAGCTTAAACCCTCTTGTCTATGCCAAATAGTAAAGCTGTGTATATGGTATTAGTGGGACCTCCCCATGTCCCTTCATCACCAATATTCTTCAATACCAGACGCTCCTAATCTATATCATATCATATATAGTATATGATATATGTGATTTTCAACCGTTGATGCATTATAAATTCTACCAATACCAACGGTTGCTCATGTGTAAACGACTATATTCATATATAATATATATGAGTGATTTTCGACCCTTGTTGATGTAATGTTATAACTCTCATGCGCGCAACAGTTGCTCATGTGTAGACTATTCTTAGTAAAATCCTATATCAGAATTCAAACATCATACTGATCCCCTAACAGAAAAAGGCTGCGGGTGATTTCTTCATCCAAAGCTCCACTTGACAACTTCACACACCTCTCCACCATTCTGTGAAATTAAATAAACAGCCGCCTCAGATATACCTTACCTCCATATCTCCATCTCCATGCATGTAATCTACTGTTTTATTAATAGCTAGCAAGCAAGCAAACTACTTGAGAAGTGTTTTCTTAGTTGCTGATGAAGATTACCAATGAAAAGTTGGGGTTGTATGATTGCATTTGCATCCATGAATAGGTAGCAAAAATCATATCATGTATGATGTATGCTAAGAAGAAGCCAATAAGCGATATTTAATCACTTGAATGACGTGTGATCGGACAATTGTCAAGCAATTTGTGTGCGTGTTGAATATTTATGGCCAACGTAACAAGTTTTGGATTAACGGGACCGTATGGTTGGGCTTGGGATACTTTAGTCTTTTCATGGGGTCCCCTGTTTCTCTTTGATTACATTTTTATGCTAGAGCCAGAGAGCTTCATAGTTTCTTCTGTTAACTGGGAAAAAGAATGAAGCTGATCAATTATAGAAACGTACTAATAGTCAAACACATGTAGCAAAGCTAGCTAAAACTAGGTAAACCATTCGTTCTTGTAGAGGTAGCCCCTACTCTGCTCTGTGCCCTTTTTCTCTTTTTTGCCTTTTGAGATAATGCATAAAAGAGCAAATGTTGCTGCATTTTTTCCCATATTAACTTTGTCACAGAGGTCCTTTCACCAAATGATGTGATTTGATAACACCTCCTTAAGGCTTTTAGGCTTCAAGTTGACAAATTATACAATGCAGCAGCCCCCCCACCAAAAATGTCCAGCAAGTTCATGATTTATTTTCTTGTTCATTTCAAGTTTTATCCAATGAGAAGAAAAAAAAAAGAGACAAGGGCTGGATGATTTTGGATCTGTGTTCTGCAAAATCATGAATACCTATCCGTTACAGTGATTATAATATATTGTTTGAATTGTAGAGGTGTATTGTATATATACACTGTGGAGGGATGATGACATGTGCCATTTGGGAATTGAGGTTGGTGTGACAGAAGAACAGAGGAGAGAGGAGCAGTGGGATATATAGATAGAGATGGAGAGATGGACAGATGGACACAAACATATATGCATATGCATGGGTGGGTGCACAAGGACAAAAGAAGACCAGCTCTAGTAGGGTTAATGACAACAGCCTTTGCTTGGGCTTTTCAAACCCATCAGTTTTCTCTCTCTTTCTCTTTCTCTTTCTCCTTCACATAATCTTGCATTGCAAATTGCAATGCTGCAATGCCACTGTAAGAGGCATGAGGCATGAGGCATGAGGCATGAGGAGGAGGGTTGGGCACTTGGGCAGAGAAGTAACTGATGGAAAGAAAAAAAAAGATAAATGGATGATGGGAAAGAACTTCGTCCTAATCCACGATGCCTGTTGGTGGGTTAGGTAGCAAACCCTGCCCCCCCTCATTGGACCCATCCCCTAGATTCCTGCCCCCTCTCTCTCTCTCTCTCTCTCTCTCTCTCTCTCTCTCTCTCTTTCTGGACTTAAAGATACAGCCAGCCAACTCATTTCTTATTTTTCTCTTGCAAGTAACCTCTTTTTTCTTCACATGAATTAATCAGTCACTCATATATTCTTTGTTCATTTTTCTAATACAATACAACCCAGAAGTCTTTCACTTTTTTATAGGACACCCCCAGTGTTCCCAACCAAACCCATTTGAATGCTCTGATGATTTTGTTATATTTTTACAAGATTTCATAAGGGCCATTTCTTTTGTGTCCAAAAAGAGGGACATTTCTTTTTTGATCTCCAAGTCACCCACTTCACATTGAAAGAAGCACAAACATGAACCACCTGTGCTTTTTTACTTTAGTTCACAATGGAATCAATCAAGCTAGTTGAAAAAGCACCCCTTTGCATTTCTAAATTAATCTTTAAAGACAACTGTCTTCCTTAAGAAAATATCACTATCTTTTGTCACATCCTCATTTAAATTCTTCTATTCAAATTGACCTAAGTAAAAGTGTGACATATTGTACACTCACTTACATGAGAAAGACCAAAAAGTCTTTATTATTGCTTTTTATAAAGTAAAAATAAAAAAATCCTAGCTATGGGAATGCTCATATAAAAAGAGAGAAATCCCATCCTACAAAGAGAAGTATATCAGAATCATACACTCTCTCCCCTGCCACAACGCTCAAAAGATACTGTGTGTGTGTATATATATATATATGTAGAGAGAGAGAGAGAGAGAGAGAGAGAGAGAGAGAGAGAGAGAAAATACATAAACTCCTACAAGCTGCCGATAAGGTATATAAGCCATCCATTGCAACAATCTGTGCATCCCCTTCCATTTGAACAAATTCATATTCCCTCTTGATCTTCAGCAAAAGATTTCCTCTGTCCTAAATTAAGTCTTCTTTTGCTTCACCAACAGATAGATTCTGTGCCACTTTGAGCCATCTGCTATCTTCTTGTCACTCTTTTAATATGAAAGCCAGATCATCATCACAACAGTTCTTAAGATTGGTGGCAGCAGCTTAACTAAGTCATGACGGGCAATGGGATGGCCTTCTTCTCAGCAAATTTCATGCTTCAAACCCCTCACGATCATGACGATCATCAACCTCCCACTTCTCTCAATCCAATGTTGCCTTCCTGCACACCTCAAGATTTTCATGGTACTCTCTCTCTCTCTCTCTCTCTCTCTCTCTGGGGCAGAAAAACAAATCTTTATCCTTAATGGCTTTTATTAATTTGTGGTGTTTTGTGCAGGTGTGGCATCATTTCTAGGAAAGCGATCAGTGTCATTTTCAGGGATTGAATTGGGTGAAGAAGCTCATGGGGAAGATGATTTATCAGATGACGGGTCACAGGCAGGAGAGAAGAAGAGGAGGCTTAACATGGAACAAGTGAAAACACTTGAGAAGAACTTTGAGTTGGGGAACAAGCTTGAGCCTGAGAGAAAAATGCAGTTGGCCAGGGCTCTTGGCTTGCAGCCAAGACAGATTGCTATATGGTTTCAGAACAGGAGGGCAAGGTGGAAGACAAAGCAATTGGAGAAAGACTATGATGTCCTTAAGAGACAGTTTGAAGCAATCAAAGCAGATAATGATGCCCTCCAAGCTCAGAACCAAAAACTTCAGGCAGAGGTTAGTTCAAATAATGTGATTTTAAAAGTACTTATTTAACCAAATTCTGCATATTTTTTTTTAATCTTAAGAGTTTGTAGAAATGCTTCAAAGTTTGCATGGTATGGTGCCTGGTTCTGTGGAATATAATTAGGAAATTAATCATGATCTCCTTTTCATTACAAAGGTTTTTGGCTTTTTTGACTTTTAATTCTTGTATCATGATTTTCAGAACCTTTATATCTGTTGATTGGGGTCCCCTGAACCAATAATCTCTGATTACAAAAAAAGTTGCTTTTCCAACAAAGATGCAACTTTTTTGATGCCCTGATTAATTGATCATAATTTGGGTAAAAGGGTAATCATGACTCTCTTAAAGTACAGATCTTTTTTACACATCTGAGCTAGCTCTCTCATTCATCTATATCTGTCTGTCAAATATTCATGTAATAAACACAATTTAACTACCTATGGCTATGTATGCTTCAAATTGACTGGTCAATTTGATGGCTGCAGATATTGGCATTGAAAAGTAGAGAACCAGCGGAATCTATCAATCTCAACAAAGAGACAGAGGGCTCTTGCAGCAACAGAAGTGAAAACAACTCAGATATCAAGTTGGACATTTCAAGAACGCCAGCTATCGACAGCCCTCAATCTACTCATCCAAATCCAACCAGCAGAACCCTCTTTTCATCCTCTCTAATAAGGCCGCCTTCTGGAGTGGCACAGCTCTTTCAAAACACATCAAGGCCTGAAGTAATCCAATGCCAGAAGATTGATCAGATGGTCAAAGAAGAAAGCTTGACCAACATGTTCTGTGGCATTGATGATCAGTCTGCAGGGTTTTGGCCATGGTTAGAAACACATCAATTCAATTGAGCCGAACCCACCAAAGTGTTAAATTGAGCCAAACCAAGATTACCATGTTTCTATATTGAGTTTTTAATTAAAATATTCCATGTTTTGGTACTTAGATTAAATATCAAGTTCGATTTTCAAGTGGGGGCTGGAAATCTTTATGGAGGAATTAATAAAGGGGTATGTTATATGTGTCTTTGAACTTTGATACCACGTTTTCTAGAGGTGATGGGGAGAAAGGTTTGCCTTACCAGATTGGTTAAACTTAATGCGATAAAAAATCCAAGAGAAATTGAATTACATTTGGTAGCTAGTGACTGAATGTTACAGCTCCTAGCATTAGGCAGGGCCATGAAATAAAAAAGGGATTCTCTCCTTCAGTTGTCTGTTTTTTTTCTTACTTTGGCATCATGCCTTTGTACCGTCTCAAAGAAAAATGCTTGCAAGTGCCTTGAAGAAAAGTTCTCTTGTGATGATTTTTTTTTTTCTTTTTACTTTTTAATTTTGTTGTCGCTGATTTCATCAAATGCAGTACCAAATGGTGAACAAAATCTACTTGAAGTTAAAAAAGAATATAAAATTGAAAGGGAGAGAGACGGAGAGAGTATCCAGCACACATTCCAAGAGGAAATGAAGACAAGGGGATAGAAGAGTGGAGAAAACAGAGTCTGGAAAAAAGGTCTTTCTCGTGAAGGGGACGTTGGCAAGTTTTCATTTCATGTAATGACAAAGGAGGGAAATGGACAAAAACCCAAGTATATGCCTTCTCTGCACCACCCCCTCTTCTCTCTCTCTCTCTCTCTCTCTCCGTATTTGTATGGAGAGGAGGAAGAGAAAGAGGAGAGGTCATGTGAACTCACTGTCACCCACTTCCTAACATCCCACAGAGAGTCCCTTTTCAACTTGCTTTTAAAATATGCATCTCCCTTCCCACACTTTCTATCTCCCCTTTCTCAATGATGTAATGCTTTACTTCCAACACATGTCATTTCTGGAACAGTTATTTTCAAGTGACAGCAACAAACCATTTATCCTCATCCTTATTTGTCACTGTTTTCCAAGATATTTTGAGCTCAATTTAAACCAAACGCTGCTTCACACATATAATCCTCCTGCATGCAAAGCCTAATAATGCTGCATTTGTTTTGTATATAGGTTAAGTTGCAGGCATGCATGCATTTGAAGAAGACATCCCATATTTCCTAAATTCCTAATCTTATCATGGGAACCAGGGCTTATACATTTTACAGTTGCTGCTAACTAGCAACTGTCATAACAGTAACAGATAAATAGATTCTAATTATTAGGCAATAACAAGCTTAATTAATCGAAAACCAGCCAGTAACTATATACATTATAAGAACAAACATGTGACAGAATCTCTCCATATATATATATATATATATATCTAGCATATATGAAATTAAGTTGACACTGGAGAAAGAAAGCTAGCTAAGCACGCAAAAAATATTAATGCGCCGTCATGCTGCATGTTGTTGTTTTTTATTTTTCTTAATTCATGGGATCATGTGGTGGAAGCAGCCGCAGCAGCAGCAGCAGCATGGCTGGAAACTACGGCATTTTGCTGACAATTTGAGAGGTGCCAACTTTCACAACTCATATAATATTGTGTAGTGGCATGATTAACAATTCCCAGTTAATAACAACTCGTTAAGTGGCCACGTGCCTTTGTGGCCTCACATTCACACCTTAATTAATATCAATTAAGCAAATAAGTATATTGGATTAAGATAACAGCAGAATAAGAGAAACCCAAAAGCATGTTTGCCATTTTTGAGACCATAGCTTGAGGATTGCATGTGCAGAGAGCTATAGGTATAGGACATACAATTATTGCATATTTTTATAATGTTTGAAATCCTTCAGTGACTTTTTTGGGTGATGATGACTTAAATTAAATATATGGATCAATCATTTTTATCTGCGTTCGAAGTTGATCCTCACCACTTGGATAACAAACAAAAAGAGAAGAAAAAAAATTGATGAGAGAGAGAGAGTAATCCGTCACGTTGGAAAATAAATTGATGGTTTCGTAACTTTTTTTTTTTTGGTTGCATTTTGATGAGCCTAGCACTGAATTGGTCCAAGGAGATTTGATTTTGGGTTGAGCCCAAATGAGCCTACATAGATAATGGCCCATTTTGTTCTTTTTTAATTTTTTCTTGGAACCAAATAAAAAAACTCCATCTGTCAACTCTAGCTCTAGCCAATAGAAACTCAGAGAAATCTGAAACACACAATTTTCAGCTACCGACCACCCAATCCAATATTTGACACTCCTTTCCTGTTTCTCTATCTTCTCTTTCTCAAACTTCAAGCAAGCCCAAATGGCCTCCACTCCAATTCTCTCTCCCACTCCCACAACCACCTCTTTAGTCCACCACCACCACCACCACCATCTTTGCACCTCTCCTCCAAACTACCCTTTCCCACCAGACCCACTACTTGCAATAACAACAGACCACTCACCAGACTCCACGTGTCCACCCCAACCAACAAACCGAACACCACCACCACCACCACCACCACCACCACCACCACCTCCAAGAAACCCACGACGGAGACTATCTTCTTCGACGGCGGAGCCCACTACGGCGACCTCTTGGCCAACCTTATTCTGGGCTTCACTCTTCTCTGGTTGCCGTTGACTCTGGCCGCCGTTTTCAGGGCCTTCTTTTTGAGGTACAGGTTCACCAACCTGCGGGTGACGGTGATCTCGGGATTGACAGGTCAGGATAGGAGCGATTTCTCGTACAAGGTGATCAAGGACGTTCAGGTGGTGCCACGTTTTATCGGTGAGTGGGGTGATATTATCATAACTCTGAGAGATGGTACGAAGGTGGACCTGAGGAGTGTGCCTAAGTTCAGAGAGATTGCCAAGTATTGCCTCTCGTTGGCTGATAAGCCTGCCGTTTTGAAGGAAAAAGGATCTAAAGGCTTTTAATTATATAAGCTTTAAATTTCATGCAACAAAACAATCAATGTTTTATTATTTTTCTCTTTGTATAAGAAATTAAGAATTCAGTTGAAGGATGCAAAATCATTTTTTGTACATAATTAATTCATTCTTGCACTTTTAGCTTTTCCTTCTTGGGTTTTTTTTTTGGGGGGTCACTAATTAAGTTATCTTTGCTTATGTTGAATGAATGTCTAGGGTCTAATTTCAATTTGCAGCATGGTCCAAGCTTCTCCTAATATATTGGCCTCGAGAATTTGATAACTCAACGACTTGGCCTGAAATTGGGCTCTGTTATACCGTTTAAGTTAGGCCCAATTCATAACCCAAGCTTGACTTGCCCGTCCGGTCCTACATTCGGGCAAAACATTTCACTTTGACGATCATACTACCACATAGTATAAGCGATGCATAATATTATAAATAAGTTTATTAATAACACTATGTGACAGTCGAAGGATTTCCCGTAAGTTTGTGAAAGAGATTGGGATGCATATCCTCCAAGGAGACCATGGTAAAAAATAATAAATCAATCAAATTTTTTTTATTATTTTAAATAGAAAGGCAAAAAGCCTCAGCGATGCTTGGAGATTAGCCTGCCCATAAAACTTTGGACCTTTTAAATCGCTGCCAGGCCTGCCATGTAAATATTTTTTCTGGCCCACCCAAATGCAGGCGTGGGTTGGATACAATACACCTCCAATACATATCTGATACGGATATAGGAGTATAGTTGATTTTTTTAAAAGTTTGACCTTCCAATACTTTAGGGGTAATTTTTAAAATATATTTGGTCATTTTTAAAATTATAAAATCCTATGGAGTTAGAGATTTGGAAAGTGGCTTCTCAATCTTTTAATTTGTTTTTTTGTTGCTTTTTTTTATAAAGGATTTGATCAATCCTATGGAGACTTATATTTTGTGTTTTGTTTATGGAGACTTGTATTTTGTGTTTACTTTTATGTTTTGAACTTATGATGGATGCAATATTAGTTTTTTTTTTCTTTCTATTTATATTATTTTAATTATTGTATCGATGCCATATTTGTATTCTAGTTTTTGAATTTTACTGTATCGACGAATCATATCATATCGTATTAGTATATCCGTGCAATATAGTACGAAGCAAAAGATAATAAATCAAGTAAATTATGCAATGGTCATTGTCGGCAAAATCAAACTCGTTGATGGGGGTGACCACCATTGTCATTAGGTCCAGGTCCTATCACTTCAATATTTCTTTGTTTTTATCTTATCTTTTGAAAAATAAAGCTTCTTTAATTCTGTCACTCTCTAAGACTCAAGAGTCTCTCAGCTAAATCAACTTTGGCTCTTTGGTGTCCATGCATGTCTTTACCCACGGGCTATCAAATTTTTTAGGTGGGATTGTTTGTAGGGTCAACCAACCATATACATTACCAATCTTTATTATCGGAGGACACTAATAATAAGGTTTTGGGCACAAACAATGTCCCACTTGGGGATCTTAAGCTTTATAACTTTTGTTAAGCTTACCCCTTAAGCACAACTGATTAGAGCATGATTAAGCATTGATTTTCACTTATCATAAATAAGTGAAGTTGATTTGCAAAGCATTTGTAGCTCAAGTGGGTAAGAACATTTCTCCTTACATCCTAGGTCCTATGTTCAACTCCCCCGATATCCTCTTGTATAATTTTAATTTTAATTTTTTAAAAGTTGATTTGTGAGTTGGATTATAGATGATTACACCAGACCAAATCTTTGGCAGGACAAATAAGATGGCCTACGCATGGGCTGGTAAGTGGAGCCCAAATCACCTATTCATATAAACAGGGCCTGGACATCAATATCCCTAAGCCCACGTGCATTTCCTAGCCTCTTGTTGTGGGCCACTTTGTTTTTGTTTTTTTATTTTTTCTTGTTTGTTCAAGTTGGTTGAGAGTTAGGTAAGGTGCAAGATTATAATGGCATGTGACACGACACCTAGGGTTGGGTTGATCATGAGCTCCTTTTATTTCAGATTGCATATGTTTGGTTTGCAGAGGTAGGTAATTGGTTCAAGAAGAAAAGGGACATCAACAACATTGAGCTAGCAACTTGGTTGGGTTGGGTTGGGTTGGGTTGGGTTGTGTGACACGTCACTTGTTATATTACTATTTGTGCTGCTTGGGGGACCCATGGGGACTTTGCAAGAAAATCATTCAATCGACAGATATGAATGAACTTCAGCTTAAAAAAAAACAAAGCCTCAATCAAATAAAACAAGTTGTCTACTCAATTATATATACACAGTATATGGAGAGCAAAAATAAGCTATGGATTTTGACACTTCACATTCACAGGCTCTGACAAAGCTCATAAAAAGTTTGACTGTAAAAGTGAGGAATCAATCATCGAACAAAACCTAATAATAATCGTCGTATCCTACCAGATTGTCCTACAATGCGTTCTTTGTTTGTGAGCTTTGCATGCCAGCCAGCACCACTACCTTTAGCTCAATGGACTTTGTACACACCTTCTCCGAAGTTTCTGAATAAGTTCTGCGTTTAGTTGCTAATATCTCATTAGCATAGCTAATCCGTACTTTTACACTTAAGTTCAAATCCCCCTCTTCGTAAATTATATTCATTTAGAATAATTCAGACTATCGCTTGTATTAGTAAAAACGCATATAGCAGACTAAAACTAAATCGACCCTCCTTATCTTCGAAGAAAAATAATCAGCACACGTAGCAGGTTTTGCTAGGACGATCGAATTGGTCCCTACGCTCTGTAAAGTGTTAGAGCACAGAGTATGATTTTTGAGATTTGGGAGATTGATTTGGTAGGAGGAGGACTGGACGGACTGACACAATTTGCAATTGTTCCATTCAGTCCCATACTTTGGTTATTTATTTATATCAAATATTTGATGTCATAACCCTACACATGCTCGGGCAGAGAAAAAGAAAAGGAGAAAAATGAACCAACAAAAAACAGCATCGAGTCACAAAAGGAACTGATCATGAAGCTGGGGTTGTTGCTTCATTGGAAAAACTTTTGACCATACATTGCATGTATATATCTCACTCATTTTCTCTTCTTTTTCTGCCATTTTTCTTAATTTGGTTTCCTCAGAAAAGGCAAAGACAGGTTGTAGTGTGAGTTTGGGGGGAAGAAGGATCAGAAAAAATTGAAGGTGGTGTCAAGTCACGAGGCAGAAAGAGGCCCCCTCCCCAGTTAGGTGAGCAGAGCTCCTCCCATCTGTGAACCCATCTTTATTGAAAGAAGCTAAAGAGAAAGCCACCATTCTTAATTATGAGGCATCACATAGAGACTGTGCTTAGCTCCCTCAGGTCCCCTTTGGCCCTTTGCAGGTTTTGTTATACTAATATGATCACACTTGACACCATCCCCTCTGGCTCTGGCCCTGGCCATTCCCAAATTTCAATCAGTGTTACAACTTAAAGAACCTAATTAAAGAACCATTTTTAATATCAGTAACTTGCTTCTGAATGTAACAGCAGTAGCTTCCCATTTTTTGATGAAGACCAACTTCCTAAGCTCAATTGTTTGCAATAACATGTATAATAAGTTCATTTGATTCAATACCATTATAAAATGCTTAATCCGGTGACTAAACTAAGAAAAAACAAATAATTCTTTAATGTAACAGTCACACTGTTACGTAGTGTTACTAACTAACTCATATTGTAACATGTATATTTATGTATCAATACTATACTCTGACTATGACGTCCACTCATATTATAACATTTGATTGGTAACACCACATAACTAACATGTAGTATATAACTAATCCACTCATTGTATAACATATGAATTAGTTATTAATAAATCAATTGCCGCCTAGCTAGAACTAGAAGTAGCTAGAAGTCTACACTCAATGCCACATCAATGTAGAAGGCACACACACACACGCACGCAAGCATGCATATATAGGAGTATTATTTTAATCAAATACTCATTAGTTTGTCAATCTAATACTTTCCAAGTTCCCACTTAGGCACACTACTCATACAACATTGTGGCGGGAAAATTCAAGTAGTGGAGCTGTGGGCATGGCTAGGAGACCAATTTCTTTTTTGATTAATATAATAGGAGTTTCCATGTTAGATTACAATATCCTCATGTCATGAGTCATGACAGGGGCCTAAGCTCACATCAAACTGCTATTAGTCTTCGTTTAGCACCTAACCTTCTAGGTAGGTATCTTAAACCCTCGATGTCGATCAATAGGCCCTCAAGCTTTCACACAAAAAGCTCACAAGCAAGAAACCTATGATTATCAATGAAATAAATGGTCAAAGCGTTGAATTTGACTGCCCTTAGATTAATGAAGTTCAAGATGTGAAGAAACACAAGTTTTGAAAAGAAGCCAACATCAAAAACATGTATAGAAGAAACGGTGCTTGGGAATCTTGCAATCTGAAAAGGGACAGAGCAATAAGAACCAAACTACGGGAATATAAGGAAGGAAGAGGGCATAGGATTCTCAAAAACCTTCTTTACAAGAAAGCAAAGCATCTCTAGTTTGTGTTAAAAGATACGGAGGAGAGAAAGAAAGTGAGAGGGCGAAGAATTTTAAAAACAACAAAAAAAAAAGTCCAGAGGCTCTTCCTTGAAAAGGTGGCTCTAATATCCAAAATGTGGAGGGTGCCCACATCCCACAAGCATTGTAGGAATCCCAAGCAAGAGAACCCCAACGTCCACATAAAGCTAAAAATAGATTAATTTTTTACATGAGCTGCAACTTTTCTTCCACACGTAGGGCCTTTGCTGCTCTGTTTTTTCTTTTCTTTTCTTTTACATGGGATGGGATCAAGTCATCAGTCGAGGAATATTTTGCCACCCACATGAAATTAATTGTACTATAAATTATATAACCCTAACTCTTTTCAACAAAAAGAAAAAAAATAAATGGAAAGAGAGAAAAAAAAAGCATGGAAATTATTGAAAGAACTAATAGGAAGGAAACCGATCTTAGATGGAATGTCACTAAGAATATTGCTAATTGCAATGCTTAGTTTCTATTATATCGATCCTTGGCTCAGCTTTGACAGTAGAATAATTATATTAATATGAAATATAATCCATATTTTGATTTATTGGGACCTTTTTAGGCAAATTGCCTACATAGGATTCAAGAGTTTTCTTGATATGTGCATTCAAAGTTGTATATTGAACCCGCGGCTGCTACTCATTACCAATTGGAGACAGTGCAAATATATTGACGTGAATAATTAAGAGGGAGATTTGTGCAGAAAAATGGGAATATAAAAGTGAAAAATATATAAAGATGAATTGCAAAAAGTTGTTTTGTACTCTTTCTTGTGCTTTTGTTGATCAAGTGTTGAACAACATCAAACTTTATTTGTAGGGTAAATCACCCTCTCTTTTTCAGCCTTCTTTTTCGACCCTCTTGTCCTCTTTTTGATAAGTCTAGCCTGATTTAGTGAAAAAGATACAATGAAGGAGCGCTAAGCAAATCCCAAATCGGGACCCGCTACACAAACAACAAGACAAATTAACAAGTACTTAGCAAAAAATTAAACAGGGTGCATTCTATTGAAAAGGCATGCAGCTTGGCCAATAAAGTTGTTTTAGACAAAATTACTTTCCGAAAAACACTCGGACCAAGTGACAAATCGGAAGATAATGTTTGAATACACACGTCTTTCCTCATGATGAGGGGCCTAAAACATGTTTAATTGTAGGATTAAAATTAACTAAGTATATTATCTATCTATTTCCAAATTAACTAGTATTGGAATGGATTGAGCTAGGGTTTGGGTGTTTTTCTCTTATATATAAAACTAAGTTGTTCTAGAAAAACTTTTTTTTCTTCTTTCTTTTTTGGTATTTTTTTTTACTTTTTAAAATTCTTTTCCTCCTTCCTTTTCTTTTCTTGCCGTTTCTTTTTCATTCTTTGAAAATGGGGACTAAAAGGATTGATTATGGACCCTTTTCGTGGGGAAAATGTAGGAATTCTTTAATTAAAATGAAACTTTTTCACCTGTAAAGGGTAGAAGAAAAATTAGGAGATGTACTTGGCCATAAACATGCTCGAACAAACCAGTTAACGCATGTAACTACACATTTTATAAGTTTGATCCGTTGCAAAGTTAGTACATGTTTTGTTTTTCTTCCTATGTTAGAGTCCTATGCATCGGTATAGTGTGTGTGAGTTTAGTATGTTATCGCTCCTCTCAATAAAAAATTAACTAAAAAAATATTACTATATATATACCTAAATATTTGGATTTTGTATATATAATTATTTTACGTTCATCTGCACCATAAGTTTTGTTATACATTAAATTGGTAGATAGAATAGCTAACTAACATGATCAAACAAAGGAGAAAAAGGAGAGGGGGCTTACCCTACAAATATAGCATTCTTTTAATTTAAATAAAAATCATTCATTGGCAAAAATAAAGGAAATGATGAAAAGCAGATTAAGTTAAAGTTAGAACAGCTCCCGTCTAAATAGCATAGCACTGTAAGATAAGGCCAAAGCAAAAGTAAGTTATGATAAGCTCATTGAATATTTAGTAGCTAATGATTCACCAATGCCCCTTTTGTTGAGAATGGGAGCCTCCTCCCAATAGGCCCATGTTTTTCATTTTCTATTTTATTTTTTGCTTTTAGAAAAAGAAAAAAGAAAGAAAGAAAAGAAAATCAGAAAATAAAAGCAAAGGGATGGAGAGGGAGGGAGGGAGGGAGAGAGAGCGGGGACACTTGGCGCGGCGTAATTGATTGGGTGGGCGCTTGGGCTTGACAAGTTGGGATGGATGGTGGATGATGACCAACGACTGATGATGAGAATTGAAGTTTAGGCAAAGGCAGCTAGCCCCTCCTTCAGTGGCCCCCACCCCATCTAATCAAATATCAATCTCTTTGGGAACTTGGGCCTCTCTCTCTCCCCCACCTAATTAAGCTCCACTGCAGACAACATTATGCCTTGCAATATTTTGGTTTTGGATTTTTATTATAGTTAGTGCTTTAGGGTTTAGTGGAATGAGTATAATTGCATGGTTTAGAGTTTAGTCATTAGATAATTAACGTTGTGGTCACCCTCATGATCATTTCATAGGCCTCATCCTTAAATACCTCTCAAGTTGAAGTTTACCAAGTGAAATGGAAGTGTTGTCTTATTATATATCATTAATCAGACTAATTTTATTTCGGTATATAATTTATGTACGTAATTTGGTAACGTAACATATCGAACTATTTGATAACAGAACATGAAATCATTTATTTTGATCTTCGAAATTCATCTGTTTTCAATTCACTATTTCTATTTATTCGTTTGATTACGAATGTGGGGAAATGCTTAGACTTAGTCAAATTGAGTTTGTTTTTTTATTATTATTTCCAAAGTCCGCTAGGTTGGCCATATAGCATTGACATTGTTTGCGAGGGAACGTTTGAAATGGGAACCAATTAATATACACATGTGGACACACAGACCCCATGTCCAAATTTATTATGATTCTTTCAAATCAATTATGCAGTTGTAGGTCGCTAGTATGATGCACGAATGGTTTAAAACTGTACATATATTTATATGGATTCTTTCAAATCAATATGTATGCAGTACCAAGTTGCTATGTGAAGCTACAACACGAATTCTGGAGATTGAAGGGCTTAAAGTGATAATATAGAAACATATGGGACCAAATGTGATTTGTCAAAGATAAAACCGCGTGACATTTGTCAAAGATGATGATCTGCTTAACATGAAAATTACCTGCATTAGTAGCCTAAACTACACAGCTAGCTAAGCGTTAAAAGAAATTAAAAAGGTGATATATATGGCCACACCAGCTCATTCAATCAAAGCTGAAAACTGACAAAATTAAGGCATAATGAGTGGAGGAGGGAAAGAAAACGGAGGCAAGTTTTCTTTTTGAATGATCAGGCTTCATGCATGGTCATGGGATATATCTACGTATTTGTTTTCTTCTTTAAACCTTTTTAAAGTTTCAAAAGGGTGCATGTGTGTATTGCTATTGCAGCAAATTAGCTTTTGCATAGGGTTCCACAAGGTCGGTCTTTACTTTCTTTTTCCTGCTCTTGCCCTTTCATATATGGCTCTTGTAATGGGACAATTTTTTCATTATTATTTTTCTTTTATACATGCGATATTGAAAGGGACATTCGAATACAATACTTCGTGTGCATAAATAATTACCACTTGAGTCATAAATCCGTTACATATTTTGAGACGAATATAAACCTAGACCCTCATAAACCCGTTTCATTTTCTATTTTCTAGCTATGGTAGCTACTATTTCTCTTTTTCATGAACATTGTTTGTTTGGATTCCCTCTCCAAAAAGCACATGTTTATACTTCATACTATACACACACAAAAATATATATTTTATATTGCATATATGATACTTGTCACTCACATTCTCATCTCTGAGTCTGATTGCATCCTTTCTCACGAACGGTATGCAGAGGGAGTAACATGGGCTTTCGTGCTTGAATCAGTAGCCTCTTTTTGGCGGGAGACTTCGCTGTCAAGAAAGAGACCAATGAGATGCCCATTTCTGGTTTCTTGCCGTTGGAGGGCTCCACCAATTGAAGATTTTAAAAAGGTCGACAGGATTGCGCGTTCCTCTTCCTATTGGGCCAGGTGGTGGATGGAGGACTTACCCACCTGGCAAGGTTAACGAGCTAGATATCTGTTTGGTGGAGGAAATATAAGTGAAAGTTTTTTTTTCCTTTTTTGGGTTATATTATACGTGAAAGTTTATATAAGACCTCTTCAAAGAGAGCTGAAAGAAATGGTAATATCGTAGCCATAAAAATAATATTGAAATATAAATTAGGACTTAAGTAAACCCTATGCAACTCCATGTCAGAACTGTGAAAGTTTGTTTGGTTTTGTATTTTCCGTACTTAATATAATTACAACTCGGCTAGTTTAAGGCCCACACGGATTATCAGTCTAATCCAAATTAATAAGTTTAAATAAAATTACATTTAATATAGTTAGGTTTCTGTCACTTCGCCGAGAGAAAATGTGGGGTTACGTCTTCCTCTACTAATTTTCTCATTGTGTACACTAATGCTCAACAATTTTGAATTTCTGTGGACAGTTAGTGTTTGTCCTCTCATTCATGGAATACGTAGGAAGAGTCCAACATCGACTTGCTGCCCTTTGTCTTTGTTTGATGAAGACTCCTTCCTGTTTTTTCTTTTTTGACTTCTTTTGTGGAGGAGGTTTCTCAATTTCTACGTATATAGTGACATATTAATTATTAAGTTCATACGATGCAAACTATTCTTTTGAATTTACACGAGTTTATATGAGTTTCGATTGGTGTAAACAATTAACTAAAGTGCCAATATATCATTAATAGTTCGTAAGACTGACTTGGACGCAACTCCAATTCAATCCAAATAAATCTAGTAGTAAGATAAGATGTCACCATTAACAGATTGAAAGTTAGCCCTATTATTAAACACTGTCTGAAATATGACAAATTAACAAAGAACTAGCAACATAATTCAAAATGATTCCTAATCTAGTTATTGAAAAAAAATAAAAAATCTAGAATTCATGAAGCATGCGTGCATGATACATCTAAACAATAGTGAAGCAGTCACATGACAGTATCATTGATAACAAAAAATAAACACAGAAAATAAAAAAATTTCAACTTTCAATTTTGAAAAACGAATTCGTGTTTCCTACGAATGTGAAAGTGAAACAGCATAAGGAAGGTGCCAGACCACCGTGAAGATTGTCGTGTGTGGGTGTGGCCAACATCCAATTCGAGTATGAAACTCGGACCCATCACATCAGTACACGTGGCTGCGGGGATTGGCTCCAATGGCAACCCCTCATTTCATTTCGTACACACGTGGGAATGGAGAAAAGCCGCCCAAGCAAGCACAATGAAAAATACAAAAATTCAAACAAAAAACAAGATTAATGTGATAGAAATGAATTAACCAAAACAGGCATTGAATGGAAATGGAAAATATATTAGGCTCTCCTCCGCCTCATTTGAGTGAATGAATGTGAAGGTTAGGTCACGAAGATGGTCACTTCCCCTTTAAAGTTTTCTAATTTTCAAACCCACAAAAAACAATTTCAAATTTTTTCTCTAATTTAAGTAAAATATTTGAGAATTCGAACACAATATCTCGGACGACTGCTACAAACCCATTGCAACATATTCAAAAGTTTTGAACCCACCAAAATCAAATGCCGATATGATAAATAATAATATCAAATAACCATATACAACAAATGTACATGATGGTGCATCATGCATGTGCCACAGCCAATCATATCATTTTTTTTGATCGGATTAAAAAAACACAAATATATTATTCATCATTATAAATATTGATAAATAGTGTCTGGCCTGGGTGTGTGTGGCCCTGTGGGCATAGTCTACTCCACCATCATCCATTAATGTTATCTCATGGAATTCAGCGTTATTTTTCAAACTTCCCCTCATACCCGCGCACTAAACTATAAAGCAACCAAAAACAATCCGTTAGTTTTATTTATATATCCATTTTTTTAAAAATTATAAAAATATATATTCCAGACTTTGCAGAAGTCCTCACAAGTCATTGGTTGTAAAGAAGACAGAGAAAGTTTCAAAAAAGGTTTCAGCTTATTGCTCTTCTACACGTCCTCTGTTCTGTTCTGTTCTCTCCAGTCCCACCCCAAACTCTCACAACCCCGATCGTAGTTTTCAGCCTAAATCTCTGTAAGTTAGTGGAAGTTGATACAAAAGTACAAATACCCAGATCCAATCTAATCTCTTTTCTCAAGTATATACACTGTTTGAGCATATATTTGGTATATTGGGCTGATGTCTTTTCTCTTTCTTCAATTCTTATAAGTTTCAATTCAGGGGATAGTGAAACTTTGAGAAAGAGTAACTCCAAAGGTGCGTTTGAAAAGTTAGAATCCGAGGCAAATCAATCGGGTCATGGTTTGGACTGTGCTTATGCTTCCGTTTGAACCCAACAGTATCTGTGAAGATTATTAGGAAAAAGAGAGGGAAGGGTTTCTCTGCTTCTTTTGGGGTCTGGCCGTTTTCTTTATTATATAGCTCAAAAAAGACTTCGGCTTTAGTTGTATTATGCAACTTGGTTTTGATAAAGGGATCAAGGAGCGTCCAAGGCCAAGAGAGAGACTGAGAGAGTGAGACTGGTGAGAGAGAGAGAGAGAGACAGAGAGAGGTGAAATTAAATACCCAATGCCGCAGGAGGAGCCAAGGAAGAAGCTTGGAAATGAATATTCTAATTCCAAGAAGAAGGAGCGCCACATAGTTACCTGGTCTCAAGAGGTCCTTTTATTTCTTGCTCACCTTTTTTTTTTCTTTTTCATTTTGGATAAATAGATAAGAGTTTTAGTTTTGATTAATACCAATACCCCGAGTCATATTTCTTGGTTTTCTGACATGGGTTGGTTCATTTCGTGAGTTACAGGAGGATGACATTCTGCGCAACCAAATTAGCGTTCATGGAACAGACAAGTATGTTTCTTAGTTTTTTGACATGGGTTGGTTTTACTTTGACATTAATTCAATTTAATTACCTTCTGTTTGCTGGTGCTGCATCCTTTTTTTTTTTCTTTTTTTTCGTAGAAAATGAACTGAGGGCTTAATTTTGTGATCATTTTGTGTGCAGTTGGGCTATCATTGCGTCTAAATTCAAGGATAAAACAACGAGACAGTGCAGGAGACGGTATTTTTCAAACCCAATAATTAATGTTGAATTCAACTTTTCCTGAGCCATCCTCTGTTTTCTTCCACCCAATTATTCGGCTATAGTTGTTTTGACTACTAATCTGTTTTTATATGAATTTGAAAATAATGTTGCAGATGGTACACATACTTGAATTCTGACTTCAAGAAGGGAGGATGGTCACCAGAGGAAGACATGCTCTTATGCGAGGTAAGCTTCTGAAACTCCAGTTTATGCATCCTAAAATGGTGAAATATATACAAGGTTAGTTTTAATGAAAAAACTTTTTTCCAAAAACTCGATCTAGGAGAAGCTCTTTCTTTTAAAGACTTGAATTACTTTCTTGAATCTCGGTTATAATAAGACCAAGTAGGCCAGACCTATTGATTGCATAGTCTGTCTTCCTAAAGTTCAACAGAAAAACCCACCACAGTTCATTCAGCATTTTACATTATTGCCCTGATCATTGGATGTGGTAACAGCAACCTATAACTGAAGGTCATCTGATCTGCAGGCTCAAAAGATATTTGGTAACAGATGGACAGAAATAGCTAAGGTGGTTTCGGGAAGGTATGGTATCTCTCTATTCCCCCTTTGTGCAATAAGGCAGGTCTTTGTAATGACTCGCTTAATCTGTGCTACTTACGCAGAACTGACAATGCTGTGAAAAACCGGTTTTCGACCTTGTGCAAGAAGAGAGCCAAATATGAGGCCTTAGCTAAAGAGAACGCTACTTCATACATCAATTCAAATGACAAAAGGGTCATAATCCGAAATGGTTTCAATACAGATGGAACAACAGAAACTATAGCACCTTCTAAGAAGATGAGGTAGAGTAGAAATTACATCTTTATGTACAAAAATGTTGATTAGATTACTACTCAATGTAGTAGAACTCATTCTTTGTACGACACAGGAGAACCCACATCCCTAATCTCTCCGAAAATTGTAACTCCGGGGATAGACTATTTGAGCAGTGTGGAAAGATGAATCAGCAGCTAAGAGCTCCATTTACTGTGTTGATTCAGAATTTCCACAATGTAGACAACCTGCCAGACCAGCATAATGTCAGTAGCACAAAGGAAGTCTCTGGGAATGGTAAATCACCTGAAATAAAAATTTGTTTGAAAACTCATCAGATTGCTATGACAATGCCTGAGAAGCACATTGCTTGAAATGTGTGAGAAAATAAGCTTTTTTATTTATTTAATATTTTTATATAATGAAAACATAGCGTATTTTTGTTCTATTTAGCCAACAAAATGTTGGCCTATTTATCAGTTGAAAATACAAGATGCGGTGATTTATATGTTTTCAATTATAAAACTTCAGGAGAATCTAATTCCATTCTTAATGTCATTTACCTGCAGCACAAAATAGCAAGTTTCAAGGATCATTTCTCAAGAAGGACGATCCGAAGATAACTGCTCTGATGCAACAAGCAGAGTTGCTCAGCTCATTGGCACTAAAAGTTAACACAGAGAACACAGACCAGAGTCTTGAAAATGCTTGGAAGGTGAGATTTAATTTTTCATTGGTTGTGGCCTCAGCTATCAACATGTAATTGATATCAAAATATAAATATGACTCACATGTATAGCAACCAAATGAGTACAATTCCCAACATCAATCAACAGATTGCCATACTTTCCGTAAGATAGTCCAGACCATTCCAACAGAGAATAATGTAGTTATGAGACTTGGTTGAATGTTTATTCATCAATGTTAGATATCTAGCTTTCTTGACATAACTATCCATAGCATGACATCTGAGGTTCCCTTAGTACTTGAATTCCCTCCAATCAAAATTTTAAGTATGGTGCAAAATTGAGTCTGCATATCCTCTAACATATATCAATGTGATATCCAGGTGCTCCAGGATTTCTTGAATCAAAGCAAAGAAAGCGACATCCTCAGTTATGGAATTACTGATTTTGATTTTCAACTCGAAGATCTTAAATATCTGTTAGAGGACTTAAGGAGTACTAATGAAGGAAGTCGATCATCTTGGCAGTAAGAAAAGTGACCTGGACTATTCTGATTTGAGCATGCTTAAATCACCATGCATCATCTAATTGATGACATATTATTGTAGGCAACCAGATCTATACGATGAGTCCCCAGGAAGCTCTGAATACAGTACAGGGTCAACTCTCCTGTCCCAAACAGAATGTTATGTGGAACAAAACGAAGCTGAAATAGGTACACTGATTGAGGAGATTCAACCTGGTTCACAATCCATTCCTATTGGAGGGGAAAATGATGTTCGAGAATGTGAGAAAGGGATTGTTTCCAGAGGAACCAGAAAGCAAGGTAATGGATTATCATATAAGATATATAGGCTGATAATAACTTTACTTGTGAATTATATATCATAGTTTCCAGCTTAATTAGATTTCATAATAACATATCTAATCTTATTTATGCAGAAATATTTCCATCTTGTAATGAAGGAACAAAAACTGATGCAGTCATTTCTGTATCGTCAAATACAGAGTTCAGTTCTCCTAATCAAGTTACCCCGTTGTTCAGATCTTTGGCAGCAGGAATTCCCAGCCCAAAATTTTCTGAAAGTGTAAGTTCCCTCAGGAGCTCAAATCTTTCAAATAATAAGTTATTTGAAACATCCTTCATTGTATTAGCAGCACCTTCAGTCGTTATCAAGTCACTAGTAGGCTTCTCAGATTACGTCATCGAAACATTTGTAGGACTTCTAGTCTTCTGAAATCACTAGTGGTATTAGTAATGATGGCTCTGGTTGTCAGGAAAAGATTGACCCTGCAACATTTGTATGTAGGACTCTCTTAAGTCTACTGATGATAAGCAGCCATTAGGACTGAACTCATTAAAAACAGGCCAGGCCAATAATAGTTGCGGAGCCAGAGAGTAGAATACTACCGTGTTTTTTGCCTAATAGTTATTACTTTTTTCAGTCACATATTCTATTTCAGTAAGTTATGTAATGGCTAGTATAAAAAGCTTAAGTGCATATAGCAGGAGAGCAAGCCTAACCAGTTATGTTGTTGGATTTTTCAGGAAAGGAGCTTCTTGCTCAAAACGCTTGGAGTGGAGTCTCCTTCTCCTTACCCAAGCAACAATCCTTCACGACCACCACCCTGCAAACGAGCCCTCCTTCAAAGTCTATAATCAACCTGCCTTTTTGATCCAGCTTATACATAGAAATTTTACATGGCTTAGTTGCCTTGCCTATTGAGTTCATGTTTTTTTGAATTCCTTTCCTCTTTGGATTGCAGCCATTCCAGCCTGAAATTTTACCAAAAGGCAGGTTAAGATCTGCTTACCAAAACCCAGATCTAGAATGTTACGGTGCATTCTAGCATTTCCAAAAGTATCTAACAAAGTTTTCTGCATTCTTTTGTCCCTCAGCAGAGTTACCACCCTCGGAGTTCCTATCCGGTACTCACATTCTGCGTGCTTGGTGTGTCATTCTTTAGTTTGTCTTGGTGTGTTCCATTTTTTGGCCTTTGATTTACCAGTTGTACAGAACCTGCTATATCCCTAGTCATTCAGAGTGTAAGACTGTAAGTATACATTGGCACCTCGCCTATATCTTCAGCTAGAGTATATGTTGAAAAGTAAACACAGAGAGAGAGAGAGAGAGAGAGAGAGAGATTAACCAGTTCAAGTGGATTCCTGTTTATCGTTTTTTGGTGTGCAAAGGTATAGCATAGAATTAAGTTCATTTTTTTCTTCTTTGCTTTGGTTTCCCTCTTGATTTCTCATGTAACCAAACGTAATATAATTGGAGTGAAAATGGTTTTGGTTTTTGTGTGCACTTGTCTCCTTTTGTCTAGTTTGCTTTCTTTGAATTAAGACATGAACCGATGAACACATTTCCAGAAAGTGCAAAAGAAAGGTTAGAACATTCAGCATCAGGAAAGTGAGACTCAACTGGCACACAGATGTAGGAATGCATGAGTTTCAAAACAAACGCACAAGAAACCCAAAAAGAAAATGGCATTAAAGTTGACAGAAAATTGTAATTGACTGGTTTTACTTACCGGAGGGTATGGTTTGAAGCATGAAGGAAGCTCCCTCAGTTCTTCACTCTCTCATGTCAAGTGGGGAAGAACAGAAGAAGGGTTCTGAGAAAACCGTGTTATATTGAGTTTCATGGATGGTGGAGGTGGAGGTGGAGGACAAGTATGATCATTACGAAAACAAAAGCAATTGGAAAAAGAGGGAGGGAAGTCTCTACAAAATAAAGTGCACTAAGTTATTATCAGCTGTAATCTTTCTGGAGGAAAGGTAAGCACAAATTGACACTTTTGACCACTCTGACTCCCACAGAAAATCGCTTGACCCCTCAAGGATAAACTTGTAACAAAGTGCTCTGTTTCTTCCACACTGCTGCTTTGCGATTTGCATTAGAGAAAAAGAAAGCAGAAGATTACTGATGAGTCGATTTTATATTATATATTTAATCCCATTCTTAGTATATTTTGGTTAATACTTTGGAAGAATTTTGATACTTTGAATTATATTTCCAATACAGGACTTTCGATTCTCTCTGGAGCAAAACATAATCAAATAAACGAATTTTGGAGTAATTCCAGTTGGAGGACGTACGTGAGTCACTTAGCTTGATCGTATCAAAATATCAGACTTTTCCACCAAGCGATGATTTCCTGGCGAATAAATGAAGGAGCAGTGCTGTAATAATGACGTTTTGGGCTTTTATTGCGTGTTTGGAGCCCAAGATGACCTCAGATGGGTTCGTGGCCTTCTGGAGAAGTGTTTGGAATATTTTTATCTTTAAAACGAGCTATCTTGGGCCATATTTGGAGGAGATTTGAGACCAAAACGTGGCTGGGCAGATTGTGAGCAGATTCTCCTAATCCAATTTGGATTTTATATCCTAGTATTATTTTATTTTAACCTAGTTTCCTGGTGGGGATTGGGGCAGCTAGGTTTTAGGAGGTATTTAAGTTATTTTTCACAGCAAATTTTGGGACTTCTCTTTTGGCTTTTGAACACGACTTTTGCTAGGATTTTGAAAGAACTTCTACTTCAAGGTGTTTTCGATCTTTATTATTTTAATGAAGAACTTGATTATTTTTATTGTGAACATGCGTAACTAACTTTTTTTGCTAGGGTGAGGCCACGAGCTTTAGCAAGAATATGTAGTTTCTGTCCAATTTGCTTATGATTATATGCATGCAGGTTTTCGAATTATTCATCACTGGGTTAAACTATCTAAGTGTCTTGATGCTTGATCACCATTAGGATGTTTAGAAAAGTAATTTGATGCAGTTTTGGTCGGAGGTCGGTCCTGAAATTGACGAAGGCTTCTTGTGATTAATATGTGCAAGTTCACTTAGGATGAATACCACGTCTTAAGGGTTGCATGTTTTTTTCAAAAGGTTTCACAGAACTTAATGAGTCATGTATGTTTAGATTTGATCTGAATACCACAGACGGATTGCATGCGTGATATACGCTCTATGTTGGGGGTCCAAGTAGGCATATATTAGGAGTACCTAACCTTCGAAATATGCATGTATAGGTCATAAGTAATTGGGGGAACTATATAGAATTGTTAAGGTGACGGCGGATCCCTAGTGCTTTCTTAATTTGATTTCTAAAAACACAACTGTTTCTCTTGCTCTTAGCTTTAATATTGCATATTGCCTTATTTTTCTTAGTTAAATTCCTTTTAATTTAAGGTCTTCAAATCAAACATCTCAACTTTCTCTTTTGCAATAATTAATTAGAATTTGGTTGCTACGAGTTATTTAATGATCCATGCGGAGAACGACCTTGCGAGAATCATTTATACTACAATAACCTTGTCATTCTTGCAAGTTTTGTAGGAGTTTTAACCCTGTTTGCGCAGGTACTAAAAAGCCTATCAAGAAATTGGTGCCGTTGCCGGGGATTATTTAAAATAATTCGTTCTAATCAGATTCTGCATTAATTATTGCTGTACATACATACCAAAAAAAAAAAAAAAAGAAGAAAAAATTTTCGTTTTTATTTATTTTTGCAGATCACAGAAGGCAGTCAGATTACAATTTGTGCATGGTCAGCACACGTTCAGCAGTTCAGCAATTGTTTCCGTTTGATCCGAACCTAAGCAATCTTTAAGGAGGAGACGCAGGGAGCAAAATTTGTGTGGGTTCCTTCACCGCAAGGGACTTTTCTGCAGTCTTTATACTCGAGGACTTGCACAGATGAAACAATGGCTTTTGTTATTCCAGAGGCTGGTGATCCTTTGGGTAATTCTTTAACAGCTCATGCCACTAACATACCAGGTTGCATTACATATCCAGCAGTGGAAGAAGGGTCTACATTCGAAATCAAGCATCACATGTTGAGTATTCTACCTACATTTCATGGGTTATCAACCGATGATCCTAACATGCACATTGCAGAATTTTTAATGGGATGCAAGAATATTTTGGTGAAAGGATTCTCAGCTGAATCTATTAAGCTTCTTCTATTTCCTTACACATTGAAAGATCAAGCAAGGAGATGGCTCCTCACACTTCCATCTGGAAGCATTAGCACTTGGAACCAACTCAGTGAAAAATTCTTAAACAAGTATTATCCAGCTTCAAAGACTCTCGACATGAAAACTCAAATTTTATCTTTTGCCCAAAAACCAAATGAAGAGTTTCATAAGGCGTGGGAACGGTTTAAAGAGTTGAATAGAAAATGTCCACATTCTGGTATTAGCAGTACGGATCAAGTGCATATATTTTTCAGAGGGTTAAATATGACAACAAAAACTCTTGTCAACGCTTCATGCAGAGGATCATACAAGGATAACAATGCACAAGAGGCTTGTTTATTGTTTGAAAAAATGGCAGCAGATACACAGCAATGGGCGTTGAGCAGCCACAATCAAGGTCTGTTTTTGAGATATCTAATGGTTCTCCATATATGTCGGCACAAATTGAAAAAATGGAGAAAAAGCTTGAAAGATTTGATGCAAAATTTGACATGTTATTACAAAGAATTCCAGGTTCATAGGTTGCTGTACAGCAACCTTTACCAGCTGTAGCATTTGCAATGTGACAACCCATGATTTTTTGAGCTGTCCGCATAAAGATGCTTATTCCGGAATTTGCAGTGGAACAAGTTAATGCATTTAATAATTTTCAACGTCCACAATATGACCCGTATTCAAATGTTTACAACCCGGGTTGGAGAGATCATCCTAATTTTAAGTGGGACAGAGATCAACCTGCAAGGCCACAATTTCAACAATGAATACAAAGCTGTGCTAAAGGCTGCTTGGGAGGTTGCAATTGAAAAATTAGCAAATGCCACTAGTCAAGAATTCCAAAATCTGCAAGCAACAGTGAAAAACATAGAAAAACAAATAGGGCGATTGCATTCCAAGTTTCAGAAAGAGCACTAGGTACATTTCCTAGCCAAACGGAACATAATCCAAGGGAGGCGCAGATTGTAAGGCGATTCAAGTTCTACGTTCGGGTAAAAGTTATGACAATAGAGGTGAAATTTGTGTTGGAAATTCGCAGGCAACATCACACCACAAGCAGATTCAGAAATTTTGCAGAATCGATATTGTTACATTCTCTGAGTCTATGGGCGATCTTAAAACAAAAATTGAGAAACTGCAGAACGTGTTTATGTGCCTCCAATGCCTTATCCTAAAAGGTTGAAGCCCACGTTAAAGATCAACAATTGACAGATTTTATGAAGACGTTGGCCAAAGTTCAGATCAATCTCCCATTGATTGATGCAATTAAGAACATTCCATCTTATGCCAAGTTTTTAAAGGATGTTTGCACAAAGAAAAAGAAGCTCGTGGATTTTGAAAAAGTTATTCTTACAGAGCAGTTTTATTACACAAACTGCCTCTAAAGAAACAAGACCCAGTGAGTTTTACAATTTCATGCACAATTGGAAATTCTAATTTTAAACGTGCTTTAATTGATTTGGGTGCCAGTATTAATTTAATGCATTTTTCTGTTTTTCAGAGACTAGGACAAGGAGAAATCAAGCCTACATCAGTTATTCTACAACTGGCGGACCGTTTAGTTGCTTACCCTAAGAGAATTATTGAAGACCTCATTATTAAAGTGGATAATCTCTACCTTCCTGCAGATTTTGTGGTCTTGGACATGGATGAAGATATACAAACACCGATTATTTTGGGGCGTCCATTCATGGGTATGCTCGAACCTTAATTGATGTTGAGGCTGGAACACTTACACTTAGAGTGCAAGATCAGTCCGTTGTTTTCAGTTTATTCGAAATAACCAAAAGGCCAACTGATGTGCAAGATTGTATGCGTGTTGACATGTTAGACAGCTTAATGCATGCTGAAATTATGCCCCGTTTGACATCAGATCCATTGTTAAAGGTGTTGCATGGGTTGGAGAATAAAAACACTGAAGATGAAGAGGTTTTTGAGTATGTTTCAGCTTTGGAAAGTGTTCCTTTTCTACACCCCCGTTGGAGGCACGTTTTTGAGAGTTTAGGGGAACCGAAAAAACCATTGCAGCCCTTTAAAGTACAACCACCTAAACTGGATTTAAAAGTACTACCAGGACACTTGAAATACGCTTATCTAGGTGCACATTCTTCGCTGCCAGTTATTATAGCTGCTGACTTATCATCAACAGAAGAAGAAAAATTGCTGCGTATTTTAAGAAATTATCAAGATGCAATCGGTTGGACTATAGTAGACATTAAAGGGATCAACCCTACAATTTGCATGCACCGAATTCTGATGGAAGATGGAGTAAAGCCCACCGTTGATGCTCAACGTCGTTTGAGTCCAATTATGAAAGAAGTTGTTCGTACTGAGGTTATGAAGCTTCTAGATGCTGGGATGATCTACCCCATTTCGATAGTAAGTGGGTTAGTGCAACTCAAGTGGTGCCCAAGCGTTCTGGAATTACAGTTGTGAAGAATGACAACAATGAACTTGTGCCCACACGTTTGACTACTGGGTGGCGTATATGTGTTGATTACAGAAAGATCAATGCGGGCACTAGAAAGGATCATTTTCCATTGCCTTTCACTGATCAAATGTTGGAAAGGTTGGCTGGTCGTACGTTTTATTGTTTCTTGGATGGATATTCAGGGTACAACCAGATTCCAGTTGCACCTGAGGATCAAGAGAAGACAACCTTTACATGTCCTTTTGGGACTTTTGCATATCGAAGAATGCCTTTTGGTTTGTGCAATGCCCCTGCCCTGTAGAATAGAAAGAAGGCATTTTCACCAATCTGAAAACATACTGCATACAAAATGTCACCGAGATAACGTACTAGGCAAACTTCGGCATATAAACATTCACTCTGCACATATGATAGACATACGAAGGCAGTTCCATAAGCTGCAAGGTTCACACTTTTTACCCCTTCAACAAAAGTAGTCTAATACAAATCTATAAGTAATATAATTTCTTCTTCCCACATATCACATTTATTCTATATTACTTTTAGTAACCTATAGACATTACAAAATACCATTTTGATTCTGATATTCTGCACAACGGTGGTTCAGCACAGCATCTCCAAGAACTTTTATACCGACTTTATGGAACGTCCTCACAGTCTCCTTCAGTTCGTCAATATTTCCGTATCTGAGAAGTGTGAGACAGCAGCAATCAGTACTTTTTTAGTTTTCACAGTATACTCTGTATAATGATACTAACTAGCATCTCTTATATGAAAGTTCAATACGAAGACTAGAAAATAAAAGTAACCCCCTGAACCAAATAAAAGGAAATTTACTACCATTCCCATAAACGATAAAGAATGAAACCTTAAGGTTCAACAAGTGATTGGTATGTTGATCAGAATGCGCATAAACCAAGCAAGCAGAGGTATGCCAAACTACATTTTTTTTTTCAAGAGATGTTACAAAAATAGTTATAAATTTTTGAAAAACACAAGTGAAAATAGTAATCAAAGTGAAAGCAGAACAGAGCTAGCTCAATTATTTGGAGTGAACTACGAAGACCATGAGAAAATTATTATGTGTATTATGAATTTAAGATATGGTACCTGGAGTTCAGATTATATAAATCCTTCGGCATGTACCCTTCAGGTGACAGAGAGTCTGTAGGGGGTGGTAACCAAATCACAGTGAAAACTAGTGAAGATAATTCTGCGGCTTTACTTTGGAGTTCCATGTACCAACTTCCAGATTTATGAGATTCCCAGTTAAAACCTTGGCACAATATTTCAAAACCTGTGCCTGTCCCTGAGCATATTTTGGCGGGGCTTTCAATTCTTCAGTCTCTGAAATTGCTTCCTCTGTGAAAGTTGGAACAGTGCTTCGGAAGATACTATAGGCTTCGGAAGCCAATTTTTCTATTTCTTGAAGAATGCTTTCTTGTGCTTCTTTGGACTTCGTCTTTTGATTCTTCTCAGAGGAAATGTCACTCACTAAGTTCCTTATTTCATTTATTATTCCATTGGTATATGCAGTAATTTTTTTTTTCTTGAACTGCTTCTGTACTACAGTCAGGTACCTTTGCATCTTCAGATGGAACCTCTCTTGGTATAGCAATAGCAATTGAGTGATTTGAGCTGGACAGAGGGATGTAGAAGTCATTGCCCGCACATTTCAACCACGTACTTTCATTTAGTTTGAAAACAAAAAGAAATCCTGCGAGTCCTTCTTCCAAAGTAAACAATGCCCAACATCCTTTTCCACCCTCTTTTTGCTGCACACAGGATACCCATGAGAATTCAACCAAACAAAAAAAGGATACCCATGAAAATAACAAAATTGATCAAGAAAATAATCCATTATTGATCAGGTTAATTGAAAATTTCTCAAGTAGGCACAACACAACTAGGAAACCTTGATTTTAAAGTTTTTTTTTTTCTGGAGAAGAACATTGAGTATAATGACAGTAAATTTAAGATTAATGATTAACTAAACAATTGCAAGCAAGAAGATGATTATAGCCAGAACTTACATGCATTCACCATTTCTCTATCATCTAAATAATGTACACCAAGTACGTGTGCACTGAACTGCTAACAAAATCTTCAGATTGGGTTTTGATCATATAAATGCTCTCAAAAACAATCCCATGTCTCCATTGTTCAAAATCATGCTCCAACCAACACAAAGGTATTTGTATGCCTGAAGAGTTAACTAAAACTAACAATGTAGCATGAGTTTCATGATCTTCAAAGATGATGACCTAATTAGTAATTTAAGTAGAAATTTAAAAGGCACATTGATGCAGGGCAGCGGCTATAAGCTGCTGTCCAGCGACCCAAACATACCCAAAATACAGAGAATAGAAGGATAAAGCAGTAGAATCGAAGTTGGAACGAAGATAATTGAGTTCTAGGGCAAAATCCCAACAGAAACTCTATAGACTAACGTCTGAAATTATATTCATCAACAAAACTAAATACAAGAGTCTCTAAATAGCCTATTTATACTAGAATACACCAGCCTAGAATTCCTATTCCTAGTTTAATAAGAAATCCTAATTCACAAAGGAAATTAAAACCTAAACAGGAAAATAAACCAAATCCTAGTAAGAATAGGAAAACAAGTAATAAAATAACCTATTAATTTAATATAACTAAAACTTAGCCTTATTGGCTGATGCCCACTTAGATTAGGAAAATCTAATAGATGCTCCTGCATCAACTCCACCGGGTTGGGAAGAATTCTTCCTCGAATTCCAATCGTTTGGTGAAAACCGCCTAGACATAACCTCCTCTTAGATAAGTTGTCCATAGAACTTTGGCCTTGATATTGAACCTTCCCACACCAAAGAAATAGATATTTAGAATATTTGATCCTTCTGGAACAGTACCAGATATCTTCTGCAGCCAAACTCTCAGCCCAAAAACTCTTAACGCTAAAAACCAGTAGTCTAACAAGGTCAATGACGTTCTTGGTAGTTTGAAAATTAAAAGAATCAACCCCAAGAAAATCAGCATACTCATAAGTATCACCTTTGAAGGAATTCAGCTCATCTCCAACAATTCCCCCAAGAATTTCTTGAATTACCTTTCCTTCAAATGTGGGTTGATTGTGTTGCTTCAAAAGTTCAAACCCAGCTTCTTCTTGATTCACTGCCTTCAAGATTACACTAGATTCAGCTTGTTTACTCTCACCAAATACCTTGTCAGAAGCTTTCTCAATTCCCAAACAAACTTCACAATCTTCTTCCAAACAACAGTCAAACACGGGAGGGTCTTCTAAATTTAGGGTATTGTCATCTTCTAATTTATTTGAAGCCCCCTCAACATCCTTCTTAGTAACAAGTGGATACACAAACGCCACCTTCTTGCTCTCAATGTCAAACTCATGGCAGAATCCTTCTTCAAGCGACTGCAAAGTCCACTTTCTCCCATCCTTATAGAATGAATAGGTGTTAGCTTTAGTAGAATGCATCATGTCTTTGTCAAACAACCATGGTCTTCCCAATAAGATATGACATGCGTGGGAACAACATCACACCAAGCTTCATCCTCAATGGTATTACCAATAGTAAATTTAACCAAACACCTTGAAGTGATTGGTACTTCGCTTCTTTCAAACCATGCAACCTTGTAGGGATTAGGATGCTTCTCAATTGGTAACTTCAATTTTTCTACCGCCTCCTTTGAAATAATGTTTTCACTACTTCCTCCATCAAAAATCACGTTGCACACCTTTTCCCCACAAAGGACTCGTGTTCGGAATATATTATGTCGACGCCAATCCTCTTCCTCAACTTTGGGAGTTGTCATCACTTCTTACCAACAAACATTCTCCTTCAACTGGTAAGAGATCAATAACTTCCTCTTCGTTGCCATAAACATCATACATGGCTCGGAAAGTTGATCTTATCACCTACCAAATTTATTCTTCTTTGTGGACAAGCGTAAGATTTATGCCCCGCCTCTCCGCAATTGAAACATCGAGCTTGTGAAGTACTTCCAGCCTTGGAATTCTTGACATTAGCGCCATTTGGAGGATGAAATTGTGTTGTTTCCTTCCCCTTTTCACTCTTATTAGCACCCAAGTTCCTACCACCTATTCGGGTACTTGGATTGGCTTCTTCATCACTTTGAACCCGTGTCCGGGTGGCTGGAAACTGCTCTCTTCCACCACGCGCGGTAGTCTTCGCTCTGCCATTAAAGCATATTGTCGAGCATCTTCAACTTGAACAAACGAAACCCCATCTCATCTCGAATTGTCCGATTCAAACCGAAAGATAACGAGATGTCATCTGCTCATTAGTCTCATTCAAACCAACTCGAATTGAGAGATTATTAAACTCGATGTATATTCTTCAACATGTCTCGTTGCTTTAAGTTATGGCCATATAACTCCATGGTATAATCAGCAGTAAAAGCAGAATTTGGATTTCATACGATCCCATGTGTTGATCTTCTTCCCCAGCACGCTGCTCTTCAACTCTCTTCCACCATTGAAGCGCGGTACTCTTCAATTTAAGCTTTACAAACAACACCTTGCGATCTTCTCGCCATAGGCTTCCATTCAAAATAATTCTCTAGACTTGCCTCCCAATCCAAATAATCTTCAACATGCATCTTTCCATAGAAATCAACAACTTCAATTTTAATTCCTCCACCATTCAAATCCAACGCACGAACCAACCGCTCTTCCAATCCACCTCGATGACCACCACCATGGTTTCCAGCTTCATGAAAAAGGTTGTCGACGTCTTTCGCTTCATATTCATCCTCACCACCACCTTCCCAGGTATGTGTAAGGGTCCGCGTTGCTCTCCATATAGGCATCCGCGCTTGCTGGAGGGCTTGCACCGCTCTCGACAAGTCTTCCATCATACGCATCTCAGCCATCTCTGTGTTGGGCTTGGTTCCTCGTCCACGACCTCTAGCACGTCCAACCATGGTGTGGAGCAAGGATTAACCTAGGCTCTAATACCAATTTGATGCAGGGCAGCGGCTATAAGCTGCTGTCCAGCGACCCAAACATACCCAAAATACAGAGAATAGAAGGATAAAGCAGTAGAATCAAGTTGGAACGAAGATAATTGAGTTCTAGGGCAAAATCCCAACAGAAACTCTATAGACTAACGTCTGAAATTATATTCATCAACAAAACTAAATACAAGAGTCTCTAAATAGCCTATTTATACTAGAATACACCAGCCTAGAATTCCTATTCCTAGTTTAATAAGAAATCCTAATTCACAAAGGAAATTAAAACCTAAACAGGAAAATAAACCAAATCCTAGTAAGAATAGGAAAACAAGTAATAAAATAACCTATTAATTTAATATAACTAAAACTTAGCCTTATTGGCTGATGCCCACTTAGATTAGGAAAATCTAATAGATGCTCCTGCATCACACATATTTGTGCATGATGAAGTGAGCACAAACTCGCACCCAACTCCTTGATCTCCAGTTATTATGTTGTCCTGCAAAGTATTAGAAATTGTTTCTTTGAGCAAAAATCTAAAATTAAAAAAAAAAGAGGAAGAAATTAACAGTGATCCCGTAATTAGAATAGTAACATTGTGATAGTAGCTAAAAGAGGTATACATATATTCAATGTTATATTACCCAAAAAAAAAAAAAAGAACCTATAGCAAAGCTGTCAAGAAATAATCGCACAAGAAAGGAGAGGGAATAGAAAAGAAAGGAAAAGGTCATAGAAACCTGTAATTGAGTCCGCAAAGCCTTGTCCTTGAATACTACTGTTTCTTGTGTATGTGGGGCAGCTGGAATTTCCCATCTTTTAGTATCATCTCTACAAACTCCCCAGTGAGCAACAACATGATCAGGCAAATCCGTTTCTAAGCATAGAAGATTCTTAGCTGTCTCAGGGCACTTCCTTACAGAAACAGTTACTGAATTATTCACAGCAATTTCTTTTGCAATGGCCAGTTCTTCATAGAACTCTTCTACATGCCTAGTTTTCTGTTGAGGGTCTCTGGATTCATTGCTGCTATCTTGATCTTTGGAGTACGGTGATTCTGCTTTGACAAACGCATTTGATAGCTTCCCCAAAGCTCCTAGAATTGAAAAGAAGACAAGCAACTTTCTTTCATTTCAAGTTGGATAACTCTCGAGAAAAACTGAAGATCCTAAACCAACCACCCATAACCCACCTCCACAGCCGACAAGAGTGGGCATGTTTGGGCTCTACAACTTAGTAGCAGTGACTGCGAGACAGCCACTTGGCTCAACTATTGGCATTGACATAAATTCACGCTAGATAAACTCAGGAAGAATTCATGCTACTAAACACCTGCTTTCCATTTCAGTATATAACTACAAGAATAACTAGACAAGGAATCATTTATACATATTGACCTTACTAGTCTGTTTTGAAAGTGGGTCCTGTCCTCAATTTTTTTTTAAAGATGTATAGAAACAAGGGAGTCAGTTTCACTATTATGTTTTACTAGGACACTCATCACTCCTCCAGGATTTTGTTACACCATTTCTTGGAAAATCACAAATTGGTTCAGGCTGCAAATCGTTGGTAAGTGTAAAAGATCCAACAGTATTACGAACAAAATAAATCAAGTAGACCAGAGAATAGAATGGCTTTGACAACCTGGCCATGCGCCCAGCCCCATTTTGCTCCAACCACATTTTCATCCTCTTGCGGGTAGTCCACAAGAGGCACTCTAAAATCTCTCCCTCTATGCTGATACCAAGCACCAGTTTCTTCATCCTGCACCACCAAAACCCCCCAACAAGGGCAGAAATTCTCACAAAAAGATGCACAATAACAGCCTGCATATCTAACATAAAGGGACGAAATTCTCAACTGTTAATAGTTGAAAATTAGAACCTTGAGAACAAAATTTATCGCTGCAATTGCACTGTTGGGTTTAACATCAATCTTCACTTCATGAGATTGATCACCTCCTACGGGCAACGCTGATTTATTCAAGGGTGTATCTATTGCATAGTCCTGAAATTCCACAAGTATTTCAAATTCATATTGAACGGAGCTCCGCAATCAAACTTAAGAACCCAATACATACCTTGATGGGAATTGAACCAGGTGGCCTCATTTCACTAGGAGGTTGATCCGACCTTTTATATTCATTACCACGAGGCGGCAAGTAGATGACCTCGTACAACGCAAGAGCATCCAAGATTCCTTCAAACCATCCTCCGTTATGATCAGAACGGAGGATGGTTTGAAGGAATCTTGGATGCTCTTGCGGTGTATGAGGGCATCTACTTATAAAAGGATGAAGGACACGCTTCGGATCGACAACGTAGCAATTTATTGTCGCCAAACAATCATCTCGCTCAACAATCAGATATCTGTATACGGAAGAATGGAGGTGAGAATTGAGGGGCGAGGATTCTGTAGCAATGAAACCCTAGGGATATAAAGCCTTAATTGAGGAACTTAAATGAGAACAGATCGCAACCGTTGGATAAAATTAGACGGCTGGATTAAAAGAGCATCTTAAGTTGCATCCGGGTTGAAGACAACCCGAAATAAAGACCCAAGGCTTGACAAATATACCGATGAAACACCGCTGGCTCTTCGTTGAGCTCGGACGAGATTTGAATTGTAGGGCATTACATATATGTTAAAGAAATTGACTAGAGTTAGTTCGTTGCTGCAAATACCTACGATTTTATTTTGTCGTGGTCCTGATAAAATCTGTGTTTACACTGATAGTTCCGGCGGGTTACGGGTAGCAAAACTACAGTTTGATGCCGTCCTCTTCTACCGTAAAAGATAGAGCCCTTATCAAGCACACACAAGTGAGAAAATTACAAAGATAGAGCATCTTAAGTTACACCTTCTGTTCTGTATATATTTTCAGTTGATCAGATATAGCTGTTCTGCAATTTCTCTTGATGATCAGTGTTTCCAGAGCTGGAAACTTGTAGTGGTGTTCGTTTATTTCTTATAAATTTTACTCTTTCCTGTGTGTTCTCGGCGACCATACAGAGCGTCAAGTTTTATTTCTGAGTTTAGCGATGTCTTATTTAGTCTACTTGAACTTGTAGGTGGAGGGGAAGATCTTTGTCAGATTAGATCATGGGAAGAATGCCAAGAATTGGATGCTGACCGTTGGTTGTAGTCTTCCTGGAAAATGGGTTCTTCACTGGGGAGTTTCTTATGTTGACGACGTTGGCAGGTAAAGCTTCCACTTAATGTTAGATTGCAATTACTCTCTGTCTCTCTCCCTGTCTCTCCATGGTGTTATACTAATCTCATAATAACTTAAGGAATGCATATTTATTTTTTGCAGTGAATGGGATCAACCTCCTAGTGAAATGAGGCCACCTGGTTCAATTCCCATCAAGGTATGTATTGGGTTCTTAAGTTTGATTGCGGAGCTCCGTTCAATATGAATTTGAAATACTTGTGGAATTTCAGGACTATGCAATAGATACACCCTTGAATAAATCAGCGTTGCCCGTAGGAGGTGATCAATCTCATGAAGTGAAGATTGATGTTAAACCCAACAGTGCAATTGCAGCGATAAATTTTGTTCTCAAGGTTCTAATTTTCAACTATTAACAGTTGAGAATTTCGTCCCTTTATGTTAGATATGCAGGCTGTTATTGTGCATCTTTTTGTGAGAATTTCTGCCCTTGTTGGTGGGTTTTGGTGGTGCAGGATGAAGAAACTGGTGCCTGGTATCAGCATAGAGGAGAGATTTTAGAGTTCCTCTTGTGGACTACCCACAAGAGGATGAAAATGTGGTTGGAGCAAAATGGGGCCTGGGCGCATGGCCAGGTTGTCAAAGCCATTCTATTCTCTGGTCTACTTGATTTGTTTTGTTCGTAATACTGTTGGATCTTTTACACTTACCAACGATTTGCAGCCTGAACCAATTTGTGATTTTCCAAGAAATGGTGTAACAAAATCTTGGAGGAGTGATGAGTGTCCTAGTAAAACATAATAGTGAAACTGACTCCCTTGTTTCTATACATCTTTAAAAAAAAATTGAGGACAGGACCCACTTTCAAAACAGACTAGTAAGGTCAATATGTATAAATGATTCCTTGTCTAGTTATTCTTGTAGTTATATACTGAAATGGAAAGCAGGTGTTTAGTAGCATGAATTCTTCCTGAGTTTATCTAGCGTGAATTTATGTCAATGCCAATAGTTGAGCCAAGTGGCTGTCTCGCAGTCACTGCTACTAAGTTGTAGAGCCCAAACATGCCCACTCTTGTCGGCTGTGGAGGTGGGTTATGGGTGGTTGGTTTAGGATCTTCAGTTTTTCTCAAGAGTTATCCAACTTGAAATGAAAGAAAGTTGCTTGTCTCCTGTTCAATTCTAGGAGATTTGGGGAAGCTATCAAATGCGTTTGTCAAAGCAGAATCACCGTACTCCAAAGATCAAGATAGCAGCAATGAATCCAGAGACCCTCAACAGAAACTAGGCATGTAGAAGAGTTCTATGAAGAACTGCCCATTGCAAAAGAAATTGCTGTGGATAATTCAGTAACTGTTTCTGTAAGGAAGTGCCCTGAGACAGCTAAGAATCTTCTATGCTTAGAAACAGATTTGCCTGATCATGTTGTTGTTCACTGGGGAGTTTGTAGAGATGATACTAAAAGATGGGAAATTCCAGCTGCCCCACATACACAAGAAACAGTAGTATTCAAGGACAAGGCTTTGCGGACTCAATTACAGGTTTCTATGACCTTTTCCTTTCTTTTCTATTCCCTCTCCTTTCTTGTGCGATTATTTCTTGACGGCTTTGCTATAGGTGTTTTTTTTTTTGGGTAATATAACATTGAATATATGTATACCTCTTTTAGCTACTATCACAATCTTACTATTCTAATTACGGGATCACTGTTAATTTCTTCCTCTTTTTTTTTAATTTAGATTTTTGCTCAAAGAAACAATTTCTAATACTTTGCAGGACAACATAATAACTGGAGATCAAGGAGTTGAGTGCGAGTTTGTGCTCACTTCATCATGCACAAATATGTGCCTTTTAAATTTCTACTTAAATTACTAATTAGGTCATCATCTTTGAAGATCATGAAACTCATGCTACAATGTTAGTTTTCGTTAACTCTTCAGGCATACAAATACCTTTGTGTTGGTTGGAGCATGATTTTGAACAATGGAGACATGGGATTGTTTTTGAGAGCATTTATATGATCAAAACCCAATCTGAAGATTTTGTTAGCAGTTCAGTGCACACGTACTTGGTGTACATTATTTAGATGATAGGGAAATGGTGAATGCAAATAAGTTCTGGCTATAATCATCTTCATGCTTGTAATTGTTTGGTTAGTCATTAATCTTAAATTTACTGTCATTATACTATATGTTCTTCTCCAGAAAAAAAAAAAACCTTTCAAATCAAGGTTTCCTAGTTGTGTTGTGCCTACTTGAGAAATTTTTAATTAAGCTGATCAATAATGGATTATTTTCTTGATCAGTTTTGTTATTTTCACGGGTATCCTTTTTTTGTTTGGTCGAATTCTCATGGGTATCCTGTGTGCAGCAAAAAGAGGGTGGAAAAGGATATTGGGCATTGTTTACTTTGGAAGAAGGACTCGCAGGATTTCTTTTTGTTTTCAAGCTAAATGAAAGTACGTGGTTGAAATGTGCGGGCAATGACTTGTACATCCCTCTGCCCAGCTGAAATCACTGAATTGCTCTACCTAGAGAGGTTCCATCTGAAGATGCAAAGGTACCCGACAGTAGTACAGAAGCAGTTCAAGAAAAAAAAATACTGCATATACCAATGGAATAATAAATGAAATAAGGAACTTGGTGAGTGACATTTCCTCTGAGAAGAATCAAAAGACAAAGTCCAAAGAAGCACAAGAAAGCATTCTTCAAGAAATAGAAAAATTGGCTTCCGAAGCCTATAGTATCTTCCGAAGCACTGTTCCAACTTTCACAGAGGAAGCAATTTCAGAGACTGAAGAATTGAAAGCCCCTGCCAAAATATGCCCAGGGATAGGCACAGGTTTTGAAATATTGTGCCAAGATTATAACTGGGAATCTCATAAATCTGGAAGATGGTGCATGGAACTCCAAAGTAAAGCTGCAGAATTATCTTCACTAGGTTTCACTGTGATTTGGTTACCACCCCCTACAGACTGTGTGTCACCTGTAGGGTACATGCTGAAGGATTTATATAATCTGAACTCCAGGTACCATATCTGAAATTCATAATACACATAATAATTTTGTCATGGTCTTCATAGTTCACTCCAAATAATTGAGCTAGCTCTGTTCTGCTTTCACTTTGATTACTATTTTCACTTGTGTTTTTCAAAAATTTATAACTATTTTTGTAACATCTCTTGAAAAAAAAAGTAGTTTGGCATACCTCTGCTTGCTTGGTTTATGCGCATTCTGATCAACATACCAATCACTTGTTGAACCTTAAGGTTTCATTCTTTATCGTTTATGGGAATGGTAGTAAATTCCCTTTAATTTGGTTCAGAGGGTTACTTTTCTTTTCTAGTCTTCATATTGAACTTTCATATAAGAGATGCTAGTTAGTATCATTGTATAGAGTATACTGTAAAAACTAAAAAGTACTGATTGCTGCTGTCTCACACTTCTCAGATACGGAAATATTGACGAACTGAAGGAGACTGCGAGGACATTCCATAAAGTCGGTATAAAAGTTCTTGGAGATGCTGTGCTGAACCACCGTTGTGCAGAATATCAGAATCAAAATGGTATTTGGAATATCTTTGGTGGTCGTTTAAATTGGGATGATCGTGCAGTTGTTGCCGACGATCCACATTTTCAGGTATTTAGTTTTTCTTCCACATTTTCAGTTCTTTAGTTTTTCTGTGCCCGTCTTAATTTCATTTCTAGAATGTTCATGGGTATGCTCAGAAAGAGACATGATATTTAGTTTATTTCATGTGCTTGCATGTGTACATGTGATACTGTAGTTTATGAACTTGTTAGCATGTGATACTGCGGTTTATTTCCTGTGCACAGATGTGCTCATGTGATACGGTAGAATATGACCTTGCTAGCATGTGACAATCATACAAAGTAACCTGAAATTCGTTTCTGGAATGTTCACGGTGCTCAGCATTACAAGGGACAAACATAGTGCATTTAAGGTCCAAATCGACAAAATGGTGACCTAAATTCGTATTTGATTTCAATAATATGAATAATGGAAGGAACTGTTTACTGGAACATGTTACCTGTTCTTTACACTATCTTCTTCCGTCCCCTTTTCTTCACATGTATAGTTAAAAAACTGATTGTCTAGGTCTGTTCATTTTATGGTTGATTGTATACTAATTTTGGAAAGTATTTTGTAATCTCTATAGGTTACTAAAAGTAATATAGAATGAATGTGATATGTGGGAAGAAGAAATTATATTACTTCTAGATTTGTATTAGACTACTTTTGTTGAAGGGGTAAAAAGTGTGAACCTTGCAGCTTTTGGAATTGCCTTCGTATGTCTATCATATGTGCAGAGTGAATGTTTATATGCCGAAGTTTGCCTAGTACGTTATCTTGGTGACGTTTTGTATGCAGTATGTTTTGAGATTGGTGAAAATGCCTTCTTTCTGTTCTACAGGGCAGGGGCAATAAAAGTAGTGGGGAGTGTTTTCATGCTGCTCCAAACATTGATCGTTCACAAGATTTTGTGAGGAAGGATATCAAAGAATGGTTACACTGGCTAAGGTTAATAGTCTGGACTATTTACTCCATTTCCTAAAATGTTCTTATTATTTGAGAATTCAACTTAAGATTTGTACCACACTATGAGTAAACACAATACTGTATGTAAAAGAGAAATGCGCATCCTAGAAACTAAAAAGTAGATCATGAAGCTAGATCATCTCTCTGTTATAGGACGTGTGTAAGTTTGGGCACATTCACATGCTAGATCATAGACTTGAGTTATTGTGCTATGGAAATTACAGTAGAGGTCATAGTACCTTCAAGGGGTGTCTCATAGCATTTCTCGGGATTTTCCATAGAGCAAGTCCTAGTTGCCACCTAGCCTTGAGACCCTTTGTTCTTTTGAGAAATAAATGCACTGATGTCTTCTTGAGTGGGTTCATGGTCTTTTGAGTTTAAAGGCAGTCTGTTAAAGGTTTCTTTGATGGTATAAACTTACATTGTTTTTATTTTCATGAGAAAAAAGTAGTATACTTTTACTGGTTGTCTTTTCTTTCCATGGGGCCAATTTATGCTTTCTAGTGAATTGCTTCTAATTTGGGTTTTCCAGCAAGCAATTGGTTCTTTTCATACTTCTCCTTTTCTTGGATTGAATATTTGAAGAGTTCTTGAGATGAGGTTATCTCATGCATTTCTTATACATATGCTGACGTATGGACGTTCCTTCAAAAATTATGGACTTGTTATTTTTTATTGTATTGAAGTGCATTTTCCTTATGCTGCATACGTTGAAAGTTTACTCTAGCATTTTGATGTAAATGTATGAGTGACTGTCACAGGGAAGAAATTGGGTATGACGGATGGAGGCTTGATTTCGTTAGAGGATTTTGGGGTGGTTATGTCAAGGACTACATTGATTCTACTGAGCCATACTTTGCTGTAGCGAGTACTGGGATTCCCTATGTTATACATACAGTGAAATGGATCACAATCAAGATGCACACAGGCAGAGAATTGTTGATTGGATCAATGCTACTAATGGAACTGCTGGTGCATTTGATGTCACAACAAAAGGGATTCTCCATGCAGTAAGTGTTCATCTTTGTAATTTTAAATTACAACTGCCAATTTTTTCTCAATTGGTCCCTATAGTACACCACCGTGGTATCAGATGGGCTTGTATTGATTCATAGGTTTATGTCAATTTTATTTTTCTTCATACTATAGTGTTGACTTGTGTGTTGAATTTCTGCATCCATTTAGCGGGTGCCGCATTATCAGGCGTTAAAGTAAAATATTGCTTATAGTTTTTGGCAGAATTCTGGTTGTTCCATAAGAAGCAGTATCACCTAGTGGCAAACCATGTTTCTAAATCAATGAAAAAGGGCTTTTGAGAGTTTTCACCTACTTAGAAAGGACCTAGTTTGCACCTCAAGTATTGGCCTAAAGTTAGCATTTTAAGTGGTACATAATTGATGCAGGGCAGCGGCTATAAGCTGCTGTCCAGCGACCCAAACATACCCAAAATACAGAGAATAGAAGGATAAAGCAGTAGAATCGAAGTTGGAACGAAGATAATTGAGTTCTAGGGCAAAATCCCAACAGAAACTCTATAGACTAATGTCTGAAATTATATTCATAAAAAAAACTAAATACAAAAGTCTCTAAATAGCTTATTTATACTAAAATACACCAGCCAAGATTCCTGTTCCTAGTTTAATAAGAAACCCTAATTGACAAAGGAAATTAAAACCTAAACAGGAAATTAAACCAAATCCTAGTAAGAATAGGAAAACAAGTAATAAAATAACCTATTAATTTAATATAACTAAAACTTAGCCTTATTGGCTGATGCTCACTTAGATTAGGAAGTCTAATAGATGCTCCTGCATCAACTCCACCGGGTTGGGAAGAATTCTTCCTCGAATTCCAATCTTTTGGTGAAAACCGCCTAGACATAACCTCCTCTTAGATAAGTTGTCCATAGAACTTTGGCCTTGATATTGAACCTTCCCACACCAAAGAAATAGATATTTAGAATATTTGATCCTTCTGGAACAGTACCAGATATCTTCTGCAGCCAAACTCTCAGTCCAAAAACTCTTCACGCCAAAAACCCGTAGTCTAACAAGGTCAATGACGTTCTTGGTAGTTTGCAAATTAAAAGAATCAAACCCAAGAAAATCACCATACTCATAAGTATCACCTTTGAAGGAATTCATCTAATCTCCAACAATTCCCCCAAGAATTTCTTGAATCCCCTTTCCTTCAAATGTGGGTTGATTGTGTTGCTTCAAAAGTTCAAACCCAGCTTCTTTGTGATTCACTGCCTTCAAGATTACACTAGATTCAGCTTGTTTACTCTCATCAAATACCTTGTCAAAAGCTTTCTCAATTCCCAAACAAACTTCACAATCTTCTTCCAAACAACAGTCAAACACGGGAGGGTTTTCTAAATTTAGGATATTGTCATCTTCTAATTTATTCGAAGCTCCCTCAACATCCTTCTTAGTAACAAGTGGATACACAGACGCCACCTTCTTGCTCTCAATGTCAAACTCATGGCAGAATCCTTCTTCAAGCGACTGCAAAGTCCACTTTCTTCCATCCTTATAGAATGAATAGGTGTTAGCTTTAGTAGAATGCATCATGTCTTTGTCAAACAACCATGGTCTTCCCAATAAGATATGACATGCGTCTGTGGGAACAACATCACACCAAGCTTCATCCTCAATGGTATTACCAATAGTAAATTTAACCAAACACCTTGAAGTGATTGGTACTTCGCTTCCCTTTCGAAACCATGCAACCTTGTAGGGATTAGGATGCTTCTCAATTGGTAACTTCAATTTTTCTACCACCTCCTTTAAAATAATGTTTTCACTACTTCCTCCATCAAGAATCACGTTGCACACCTTTTCCCCACAAAGGACCTGTGTTCGGGATATATTATGTCGACGCCAATCCTCTTCCTCAATTTTGGGAGTTGTCATCACTCGTCTTACCAACAAACATTCTCCTTCAACTGGTAAGAGATCAATAACTTCCTCTTCGTTGCCATAAACATCATACAATGGTTCTGGAAAGTTGATCTTATCACCTACCAAATTTATTCTTCTTTGTGGGCAAGCGTAAGATTTACGCCCCACCTCTCCGCAATTAAAACATCGAGCTTGTGAAGTACTTCCAGTCTTGGAATTCTTGACATTAGCGCTGTTTAGAGGATGAAATTGTGTTATTTCCTTCCCCTTTTCACTCTTATCAGCACCCGAGTTCCTACCACCTATTCGGGATCGACAACGTAGCGATTTATTGTCGCCAAACAATCATCAAGAAATAGAAAAATTGGCTTCCGAAGCCTATAGTATCTTCCTAGCGATTTATTGTCGCCAAACAATCATCAAGAAATAGAAAAATTGGCTTCCGAAGCCTATAGTATCTTCCGAAGCACTGTTCCAACTTTCACAGAGGAAGCAATTTCAGAGACTGAAGAATTGAAATCCCCCGCCAAAATATGCTCAGGGACAGGCACAGGTTTTGAAATATTGTGCCAAGGTTTTAACTGGGAATCTCATAAATCTGGAAGATGGTACATGGAACTCCAAAGTAAAGCTGCAGAATTATCTTCACTAGGTTTCACTGTGATTTGGTTACCACCCGCTACAGACTCTGTGTCACCTGAAGGGTACATGCTGAAGGATTTATATAATCTGAACTCCAGGTACCATATCTTAACTTCATAATACACATAATAATTTTCTCATGGTCTTCGTAGTTCACTCCAAATAATTGAGCTAGCTCTGTTCTGCTTTCATTTTGATTACTATTTTCACTTGTGTTTTTCAAAAATTTATAACTATTTTTGTAACATCTCTTGAAAAAAAAAATGTAGTTTGGCATACCTCTGCTTGCTTGGTTTATGCGCATTCTGATCAACATACCAATCACTTGTTGAACCTTAAGGTTTCATTCTTTATCGTTTATGGGAATGGTAGTAAATTTCCTTTTATTTGGTTCAGAGGGTTACTTTTCTTTTCTAGTCTTCATATTGAACTTTCATATAAGAGATGCTAGTTAGTATCATTATACAGAGTATACTGTGAAAACTAAAAAAGTACTGATTGCTGCTGTCTCACACTTCTCAGATACGGAAATATTGACGAACTGAAGGAGACTGTGAGGACGTTCCATAAAGTCGGTATAAAAGTTCTTGGAGATGCTGTGCTGAACCACTTTTGTGCAGAATATCAGAATCAAAATGGTATTTTGTAATGTCTATAGGTTACTAAAAGTAATATAGAATAAATGTGATATGTGGGAAAAAGAAATTATATTACTTATAGATTAGACTACTTTTGTTGAAGGGGTAAAAAGTGTGAACCTTGCAGCTTATGGAATTGCCTTTGTATGTCTATCATATGTGCAGAGTGAATGTTTATATGCCGAAGTTTGCCTAGTACATTATCTCGGTGACATTTTGTATGCAGTATGTTTTCAGATTGGTGAAAATGCCTTCTTTCTGTTCTACAGGGCAGGGGCAATAAAAGTAGTGGGGAGTGTTTTCATGCTGCTCCAAACATTGATCATTCACAAGATTTTGTGAGGAAGGATATCAAAGAATGGTTACACTGGCTAAGGTTAATAGTCTGGACTATTTACTCCATTTCCTAAGATGTTCTTATTATTTGAGAATTCAACTTAAGATTTGTACCACACTATGACTAAACACAATACTGTATGTAAAAGAGAAATGCACATCCTAGAAACTAAAAAGTAGATCCTGAAGCTAGATCATCTCTCTTTTGTAGCACGTGTGTAAGTTCGGGCACATTCACATGCTAGATCATAGACTTGAGTTATTGTGCTATGGAAATTATAGTAGAGGTCATAGTACCTTCAAGGGTGTCTCGTGGCATTTCTCAGGATTTTCCATAGAGCAAGTCCTAGTTGCTACCTAGCCTTGAGACCCTTTGTTCTTTTGAGAAATAAATGCACTGATGTCTTCTTGAGTGGGTTCATGGTCTTTTGAGTTTAAAGGCAGTCTGTTAAAGGTTTCATTGATGGTATAAACTTACATTGTTTTTATTTTGACGAGAAAAATGTAGTATACTTTTACTGGTTGTCTTTTCTTTCCATGGGGCCAGTTTATGCTTTCTAGTGAATTGCTTCTAATTTGGGTTTTCCAACAAGCAATTGGTTCTTTTCATACTTCTTTTCTTGAATTGAATATTTCAAGAGTTCTTGAGATGAGGTTGTCTCATGCATTTCTTATACATATGCTGACGTACAATATCAGTTTGGCCTTTGCATTTAATATTTATGGACGTTCCTTCAAAAATTATGGACTTGTTATATTTTATCGTATTGAAGTGCATTTCCCTTATGTTTCATATGTTGAAAGTTTACTCTAGCATTTTGATGTAAATGTATGAGTGACTGTCACGGGGAAGAAGTTGGGTATGACGGATGGAGGCTTGATTTTGTTAGAGGATTTTGGGGTGGTTATGTCAAGGACTACATAGATTCTACTGAGCCCTACTTTGCTGTAGGCAAGTATTGGGATTCCCTATGTTATACATACGGTGAAATGGATCACAATCAAGATGCACACGGGCAGAGAATTGTTGATTGGATCAATGCTACTAATGGAACTGCTGGTGCATTTGATGTCACAACAAAAGGGATTCTCCATGCAGTATGTGTTCATCTTTGTAATTTTAAATTACAACTGCCAATTTTGTTCTCAATTGGTCCCTATAGTACACCCCCGTGGTATCAGATGGGCTTGTATTGATTCATAGGTTTATGTTAATTTTATTTTTCTTCATACTATAGTGCTGACTTGTGTGTTGAATTTTAGCATCCATTTAGCGGGTGCCACATTATCAGGCATTAAAGTAAAATATTGCTTATAGTTTTTGGCAGAATTCTGGTTGTTCCATAAGAAGCAGTATCACCTAGTGGCAAACCATGTTTCTAAATCAAAGAAAAAGGGCTTTTGAGAGTGCTCGCCTACTTAGAAAGGACCTAGTTTGCACCTCAAGTATTGGCCTAAAGTTAGCATTTTAAGTGGTACATAATACTCAAATGCGTATATGTGATATGATCAACTATATTAGCTTGTTTTCCTTTTATAATCTGATTTTGTTCGATGTCCAGTCAAGAGGTTCAGTAACTGTTCTGTTGAATGATATGCTTGTGGATACACTAGCCATTGTCTATGAACTATAGTTATTTGCCTTCCACATTCGTATGATACTTTTGTTCACATAGAATATATTTTGTAGGCACTGGAAAGATGCGAGTATTGGCGATTATCAGATCAGAAGGGAAAGCCTCCAGGGGTTCTTGGATGGTGGCCATCTCGTTCTGTCACTTTCATAGAGAATCACGATACTGGTTCTACTCAGGTTTGAACTTCTTTGATCTTGAATCCCCTGTTATTTTCTAGCCAAGAAGAATATTGATCTGTCCCTATCGGACAGCTGAGGTTAAAATCCACCTACCTCCAACAGCCCGTATCAGATTCAAGCTTGGGTAGGACATTGATCTAAATTTTACCTTTTAACATGATACAATCCAATTGAGAATGAAGGCATTTTCCTACACTGAATTGCTTTCCTTAAATAACGGGCAACTTTTATTTCTAGATGACATTCATGAGAAATCCTGTCGATCATTTCAAAAAAATTTGTTGTTTTAAGACCTCTTTGCTAGAAAACTTAAAGTTCACTACCTGGGTTTGAAATGGGCCCTTCCATACGAGCTCTTCCCAAGTGATGGAATTGGTCTCTTTTACATTCTGGATGGATCACCATATATCTTGAGTTATCTCTTGCTCCTCCAACCTTCCTTTCAGGAATTCAGATAAGTGGAGAGCAGAGAGTAGTGTTTGGACCTTTCTATAGTGTCATCATTACTTTTGATATTTTAGGAGTAACCAGCTACAAATTTTTACTTTCATTCTTTCCTTTTGAAGGGTCATTGGAGGTTTCCACATGATAAAGAAATGCAAGGATATGCTTACATTCTGACTCATCCAGGAACACCAACAGTTTTCTATGACCACATTTTCTCTCACTACCATTCTGAAATTAAAGCTCTACTCTCTCTGAGAAACCGGAACAAGCTCAACTGTCGGAGTAGAGTAAGTATCAATAACCAAGTTGTAGGCTTCATTCACTATCGAACTAGATGTCTGTTTCTGTTCTTCTGTGGAACATATTATCACAGCATCGATTTGATTTTTCATTTCACAATATAGGTTAAAATTACCAAGGCAGAAAGAGACGTGTATGCGGCCATCATTGATGAAAAGGTTGCCGTAAAAATCGGACCAGATCACTATGAACCCCCAAGTGGACCTCGGCAGAGACTACAATGTCTGGAAAGCATCATAACTTTGTCCACAACGATATTGTGTAGCTATGAGTATATAAAAGTTGATTGCAGGATGATTCAATAAGGAAGTTCCCATATTTTACATCTAAGCAAATCAAAGGGTGCCAAGTTAGAATAATATGTACTTCTTTCTGGAGGTCTGGCAGAGAACCTTGAATGAAGTTTTCTTGCCATGCATTTCCGGAGTTCAAGGGATTGTCAAAGCTCAACAGACGATCGGAAAGACCTGCTTTCAGCAATAGAAAATTGCAGCGAGTCGGCTAGGTGTGGAAGTGGTAAGTATGTTTTAGGTTCAAAAGGGCAGTGTTTCTATCATGTACACTTGATATTTATTGTGATTCCTTCTATGCAAAAACATGTTCTGGTGTATATTCCATTAATGTGTAAACAAGATATCGTTCATTGATTAATTAATAGGGACATTTTGGAAAAAGCAAAAGGAGAGAGAAAAATTTTAAAAGAACCAAAAATGGACAAAAATGCCCTTATTTATTTTTAGATTTCCTAAGAAATCCAATACATTTGCATGTCTTTGATTTGAAAGTTGAGTGATTTTTTTGTCTTTTTTGAAAAAGCTTTGGCTTTTTTCAAAAGTGAAATTTTTTTTTATGTCTAAAACCTAAAAAACCTTAATTTTAATAAAGCAATGTTTTTAACTAAAAATGTTTTAATTGAAAGGAGCTTGTAGCTCAAGAGGTTAAGAGTATTTACCCATATCCATGGGGTCCTAGTTTTGATTCTTCCTCCCTAATATCGCTTGTATATAAAATATTTTTAAAAACTCATAATGTTTTAATTAGTGCATCATGATTTGTAACGAGAACACAATGACACGTGGGATAACTTCCACGTGTTATTGTGTTATTGGCCGGGGATACCAAAAAGTGCTATTCCCGTTGCATGAGAGTCTCTCTCCATGGACATTGAGCCGACTATAGCAGTTTTATTTAAGCTTATTTACTACAGTACTCATTGAAACTTCTGTCAAATCTCATTTTATCCCTTCCCCCCAAAGTTAAAAGTGTCTCACTTAACCTTCTTGACTGTGGTATTGTATTTCACTTTACCCCCCACCGTTAACGCTATCCAAAAGGCAGTTAAAAATGTTGACGCGGCACGGTTATTAAGGTAAAAGCACACGGTGGCCAATTGTTGAGCATAATCAGCGTCTTACGTGGCAAAGTGGACCCCATATGCTTTTAAAATCGAAATCTAAGTAGCTGAGTTTGTAGATTTGGCCAAAAGAAGAAGCTTCTAAGTCGAAAAAATTTGGGGATTAGGGTATGGAGTGTAAAATCGAAGAGAGGGAGAGAGAGAGAGAGAGTATGATAAGGAGCAAATATTGCAGAAGAATCAAATTCTTGGGAGAAGTGCGAATATCGGAAAGACTGAAGAAGACAATGACGGTACGAGAGAAAAAGGAGGTTCTTAACACCAATACGGTAAGTGGCCCTTGTTGTCTATATAATTCACAAGTAAAGGTATTATCAGCCTATATATCTTATATGATAATCCGTTAAATGTGATTATGACACCAAAGCAATTGTTTAGCAATACCCCAAAAGTGCATATAAGTGTGACTTCCTCGAAGCATCATTATAGATTTCTCTCTCACCACTAATACTTGGTGTTACTTTTCATGCATGATTCAACATTGCTTGTTCCTTTGTAGATCTATTGGGTGCATATATGAAACTTGTACATTATTAACTCCCATGATTAATGTGTTTGGATGACAACATTCTGCCTTCATCTTATAGGCAAACATGCTAGCTTGAATGTGAGTCATTTTCTAGTTGTCTCAGACGCCCAAATTTCAAACCATTTTTCTTTTTCTTTTTTTCTTACTTTGATTTCATCTTTTAGCTTCCACGCACTTTCCCAAATTTTAAAACCATTTTTCTTTTTCTTTTTCTAGTTTCGCTGCTTGCTTGCTTCTGCCTTGTGCCTTTGTTGGGGTTGAGGATGCTTTGGGAGGCTGTGGTGGCGATCATTTAAGGGTGTGGTGGCTAGCTGGGGTTGCGTTGGGTTGGGGGGGACTGTTCTTGAGTGCTGGCTGGTTGGGGAGGGGATGCAAGTTTGGACCAAAATACCCCCTAATAGATAACAAAAGTTAGAATAATTTGATGGAAATTAGAATTGTCCTTAAATTACTACAATAATTTGATTGGATAACATGTTCTTTACAAGTGGAGGTGGCTCCAAGGCATGGAGATAAAATATTTTTTATTTAAAAAAAAATAAACAAATCGGAGATTCAGGACGGGTTTGGGAATGAACCAAAAAAGAAAAGACAAAGAACAAAGAACCCCAAAAGAAAAAGGAAAAGACTAGAATAAGTACCAAAATTTACAACAATAAGTATTACAAAAATCGCATACAATATATAGCTGTGTGAGTTTGTTCATTTACCGTGCAAGACAATACATGGTATTATAATTAGTTTTTGCATGCAGGGGCTAGAAGCGACGTACGAGAAGCTATAGGCTGCCCACGTCCACCGAGTAACTCTTCACAAACCAAGTCGGCGTATGTTTTGTTTTGTGTGGGTTTTGCTTTGCTTTCTATAGCAGGGGCTAGAAGCAAGAGGTACGATAGAAAGCTATGGGCTGAGCAAGGGACCACCACATTTGAGATTTTGATGGAGGGCTGTGTGATAAAGAAGGCCTGTGGATTTGGATCTTGGATGGGATCGATTTCCTCACAAGTTCATACACTCATGCACACACGTAAAAAAAAAATATCATTCATAGGTTTCAATTTTAAAAAAGCAATACACAACACAACATCCTCCAGTCGAGGCATGTCACTTCGTCTCCATAACTTCAATGATCCTGGAAATATACACGTGCCACCCCTATCTCATCTTACGATCATTATTTTGTTAATTATTTTTTAAGGACAGAGGAAACTTATTGTTTTTGATTTTGTAATGAAATAAGGCAGGACATAGCTCACCCAATCAGGAGCTTCGTAAACAATACACACGGCAAGAAGGAGTGGTACTAGGCTTACCTATAACTTAATGATTTTATATTATTTTTGCCTTTTATTTATTTATTTTGTAAGTTTCTTTTCTTTAGGAGGTGAAAAAGTGCTTCACACTTGTAGCTGTTGGTTTCTTGGGGTTTATCCCCCTGCTTCATCAACACAGAAAAAAGTGCTTGACACTAGGAAAAAAATTTACAACTTATAACTAGATTAAAGAGAGCTTCAGCAAAATATCATTACATTCATTTCATTTGGTAATGTCTCTTTCAGAGAAAAACTAACTAATGGCTATATGTTCTACAGAAAAAATAGAATCCAAAATGGAAGTCGTACCAGTTACTTTGTTGGACCTTGATCAAACACCCATTGTAAGTTAGACATCCAAATCTCAAAATCATCTATTGAGTCTTCGCACAGAGGGCCCACGACCGGATCTGGAGCCTCAGCTGCAGGGGGAAAGGTTATATCACCAAATGGACCCTCTGGGGGAAAAGTTAAACCAGCTAATGGAAATGGAGCCTCAGGTTATGGGGAAAGGTTAAGTCACCAAAATCTGCCAATAGAGTTGGTGGAAGAGGAAATTCTTGGGAGGAAGAAAGGCTCAAAGATCAACAACTAAGAGAGGAGGAGGAGCTGAACGTGGGAGAGGGAGAGGGAGAGGGAGAAGGATAGGTAGAGGCAGAACTCCGTGCCTTTTTCTTCACATAGCCACAACGGGCTGGAACGTCGCGGACTCTGCCGCCGACGGTCTAGCTCCGGTTGCAAGAATTGCAGAAGTACCTTGGTTGCTCAAGATTTTTGTTGTTATAATGGGAAAATTTTGGTGGATTTGGAGGCACAACAAAGGCACTGTAGACCGCTGGTTCGTGGCGGTGGTGCCACACCAAAAAAGGCCCTCTTAGGCATTTGGATTATGGGGAAAGTTAGATTATGGGGAAAGTTGATTTCTGGGCAAACTGGGTCTGATGGTATGAAAAAGTAGCAAAAGAGAAGATAAACAGTGTTGGGGAGGGTTATATAGTCATTTACTATGCACATATTTGTACAAATAATTGAATAAAAACGTGTCTTGCCATATATATATATATATATATATATAAAGCAAAAGGGAGAGAATGGTGAAACATTCAAAATACCAGAAAATGCCCTTGATTTGCAAATATTAAGAATTAAAATTATTAATTAAATGAGGACAATATTGTAAATTCACACTTTTTCTTATTAAAAAAATTAAAATTAAAAGAAAAATTAGATAATGAATCACATTTTTATGGAACACAACTACCTATATTATATTTTCTTAATTCTAAAAAAAAAAGAATAAAAAAAAAGAAAGAAAACCAATTGGAACATGCATGAGCATGCGCAAAGGGGCTTGTTAAGAGAAACGCAAAAGGGGTTTTCATTATTTTTCTTTGGCTTTTTTTTTCCCTTAATATTTATTAGAATGGCATATTATACAATTACTTATTTGGAGGGAGAAACTCAAAACTAGCCATGTAAATGCTTCCTAGTGTGTTAAATTTTTTCTAAAATCAATTAGAAAATGAAAAGTGGAATGAATTGTTGCCATATGGAATTAACATAATTCAATTAACCAAAAACGGAAAGGCAAAGAACAATGAACCCCCCGAAGAAAATAGAAAAGACTATAACAAGTATCAAAAACTCAATCTTCGGCCCAAGCATTAAGGTGGAAAATTTGCACATGGCCCCAAATCTTAAGGTTTGGTATATTTCTTCCTTAAGCATTTTTGCTTGTACCCCCTTATTCATTTATGCATTACTTTATAAATTACCCTGATTAGGGTAGTAAAAAGTTTCATACTCTAAGACTAACACAACGATCGTTGATGGTGGTGGATACTGCATAAGCGCCTTCGAAGCTGTAATAAAATCGTTACCATATGATGTTTCATACGATTTATATCCTTATGCAAAGTCTAACGGTGAGAACGCTTGCAGTTACAATACCGGTTGTTGTTGGTCAAGAATATTCAGAAATGTGAAGAAGTCATGAAGGAGCTCGAGAACACAATTAATTAGTGGAACAGAATTATTAAGTTTTCATAATTGCTGTATGATAATTAATCAAATAATATAGCTGGGCATTGTATATATTCACCTTAAAACAAATATATATATATATATATATGTGTGTGTATTATAATTTATAAACAATTAGTAACATGGATTACTTTAACCAGATGTACCAAATCTTCATTTTCTCCTCAACAATGAAAGGAGAATATTTGTTTTGTGAGGTTTAATCAGTGTACAAAAACAAAAACCGATGTCTAAAACATAAACAACGACGTTCCCATAAACTAAAAGATGTTTAAAGCGTATTATATGTCATTTGTCTCTCAAAAACCGCCGTAACATGACATAACCACGTCATGCACCTTTACTCACCGAGGCTTATGTAGTTATCCTCGTCGATAACCACAATAAAACCAATGTGTTAACAATTTTTCCCGACTGTTTCTTGCGGACTGGTCCTGGAAATTGATCAAAGAAGGCCCTTTGACAGAGTTAGACGTCACTTTTTATAAATAACCGACGTGTAAAAGATTTAAAATGACATTATATTACTCAATATCGATGTACAAAGTTTCCCACACGGCGGTTTTTCTCAAAGGATGACGTTATAAACAGTATTTAATGCGTGGATAGGAACACAACCGACGTGGATTATTTATTCAACGACCGTTGTGTTTAAATAAAGGACGTGGTTATTTATTTTACTACGTCTGGAGATCCAGCTTCTTGACATTGTAATTTCTTACCACATTGGTTTTGATAACATAATGACGTGGTTGTCCTTTTAAAAGTAGCTTGTTTAACCTGCCTTGACGTATGTATGCGCGAATACGTCAGTTGTTTTAGACTAGCCGACATGCAGAACATCTGTCATGACAGTTAATGGAACTGAACGGCCTTTATTTAGCTCTTTAGACGACGGTTTATTTTAAGCAAACTGTCTTGATTTCATTTTCAGATGTTTGTTTTTTTTGTTTCACGGTCTTTTGCCTTTTAAAACCCGATGTTGTTTTTATCTTAGACGTCTGTGTTTCCAATTTTTTTACCGGACCGTCATACTTTTCAGCTTTAACCCAGCTTTTTTAATTTTTAATTTGTCGTGCCCAAAGCCTGCATAATTAAAATGTGATCAGGATTAAAATGTTGTACAAAATTATTAATTAATATCATACAATTAACTGAATAACTAATGTCATACATTACAACAATCAATCAATCCATATATCTTCACATCCATCTCTAATATTTTCATTCCCAAACTCATCACCCACTAGGTCATCAAATGTGTCAACATTTGGTATCCCTATAGTAAATGGCTCACACTCAATTCTAGTATCACCTAGCACATCATTACCAATAACGTCATTATATTCTATATTACGGCATTGATAACACTACCGACCAACCACGATGCATTAGGTCATCAACATGAAATACTTGTTTGACTTGAGAAGCCATAACAAATTGGTCATTCATATGTCCAATTTTACTCAGATCTACAAGGGTAAATCCAAGTTTGTCGACTACAAAACCAGAAGTGTTATCTATCCAATCACACCTCAAGGCTGAGATTCTAAACTTTTGGTAGTCAATGTCCCAAATTTCTTGAATAACACCACAAAAACTCATATTAGAGACAATAGAGTTTTTATCCTTGGCACTAGCAACTTGCATAATATGTGCAAGTAAATAAACTCCACTATTTTGGACAGTTCGCACATCATCTTGTGCCTTGGTGTTAAATTTAACACCATTAATAAGATAGCTCCTATATGATGGCACTGCCATGCTTGGACCAGTTGCTAGCCACCTCAAAGTTTCTGATGCCATTATGCTCTTCCTCATTAAGTTCACTTTGAACCTACAAATTAATCATATATATCTTAATTGAATATAACATATAGAATGGAAAGAAAATTAAAAGTTGAATATGCATGTCATTCAATAACATATATATACCTTGAAGTGGAGCCATTGAATGAAAGTGTTATTGTGCTTATCTTGCAGCCACTTTGTTCTTTTTCTAAATTTTGGATATGTGATCTTGATGTGGATCATATGTTCCCTACATTGACACGAAAAAATCAAGCATTATTATGACCCCTTGTATATATGATAAACATAAATTGTATTTGAGTGGAAGGGCAAATAGGTCATTTGTGCCCCGCATATGCCAAGTGTCGGACATGCACAAGGTTCGACTCGAACTCCAAAGTGGAATTTGGGTCGGGTCCTGTCACTACATGTCCCCTGAGTCTTGCTAGGAATGAGGCTTGGGTTGACTTTGTGTTACCGAGGCCTGTGAGGATGTGTCACATTATGTGACACAAGGAATTGACGGCATAATATGGGAAATAAATAGAAAATCATGGAATTGATGGTACATTGTTGGAATTGATGAAAAATTGGTGGAATTGACGGTTCACAAATGGGGGTACGCCTAGGTAGAGAGTATTTTGGTTTTAAGATGTTTAAACTAAAATTGATGATCTTATCTTGGTATTTTGAATAAAAGTTTTAATACCTATTTTCTAATTTATGAGATAAGGATTGAAGGTTTCCAAGTTTTAAGGATTTTCTATAATTCATATCTATTTCCTTAAGTGATGAAATTGTTTTTACATATGAAAAAGGGAAACATGTTTCATTTAAATTATTGATATTGACATTAAGGTTTCACGTGGTCAATACTATTTTAATAATCATCTCGTTTTCCTACTTATAAGTAATAAGTTAATTATGTGTGTGTGTGTGTGTGTGTGTGTGTATATATATATGCACATGTGAGATGAGTAGAAGATTGTTCTAACCTCAATAGCCCTTGATTGAGTTTCGGTGGATTGATCTGAATTATTTATGAAGATTTCTCGACTTTATTTGATTAAGTTGTCTTTGTTTACTTACAATTTATGTAGAAAGAACTACATATGGCTTGATCTCATAGCAAGGGTACGTAGGCAACCTAGAGTTACTTGGTGCAACCACAAGATCAAGTGTTGAAAATTTTGTTCAGTTAAGTTATATTGGAACTTGATAACATATTCATGTTGTTCTAAGAGTTGAGACCAGTTTTGATGGTAGAATGATTTTTTTTTTTCAGTACAAAGAGGTCTAAAACTATATCAAGTTATTGGTCTGATGCATGCTGAACATTTGGGATTTGGTTTTCAATATTAATTGTTGATTTACAGGTGGAATTTTTATTATTATTATTATTATTTTTTTGGAATGTCCGTTTTACAGGGGAGATTTTGCCGATTTTTTGGTAGAAGTCAAACCGTAAAAGAAATTTGAGTTTTAATTAGAAGGGCAATTTGGTCAAGTGTGCCCAAAGACATGCCAGTGTTGGACACGCTAGGGTTTGGCTCAAATTCCAAAGTGGAATTTGGGTCGGGTCTTGTCAATTTTAATTAATTCGAGTTCTAAGTTGGCTGACTTTTTAATTCAAGGGGTTAAGTCCGATTAGGGTCCTAGTTTGGGGGTATTTCAGCAATTAACTCTAATGAAAAATGTGAAAGACAATTGAGTTATTTCGGCAATTTCCTGATATACTGATTGTCATAATCATAAAAATATATAGAGGCTTTTACCTTTTAATTTTTTTATTAAATAAATTAATACCTCCACTTTTACCTTAACAATTCCTGTTGTGGAAATTTATGAACTTGATGAGTTATTATTAAATCTTAATATATAATATTAAATTTTTCATGATCATGTTTCATAATAGTGTGACAATGATTTGGAGTGGTGAGCGTTTCTAGCTCCAAAGTTTACAACTAAATACTTATGTATCGAGGATCTATTCAATTACATTACAAATACTTTGAATGTTGAACTACAAGGTTCAATGCCTAAAATGATGAGATGAGCAATGAGGGAAAACAAGGGGGTAGTTTATATCAAGGTTTTGGTTGGGAAGAAAAAGAAAACAAGGTTTGAATATATCTAAGTACAAAATTGTTGTTACATTGACTTTCTCTTCTTCGGCACTCTCTGCAACTTCCTCCACTTGAGGTAGGTGTTATACGACAGCCCAGAAAAGACCATGACAACAGACCCCCATTGCCTTGTTGACAGAGGATTGCCACTCAGCAAGGAAGACACCACAATGCTTACAAACTTGCGGGTAGTGGTAATGGTGGTGTTAGCTAAGGAGCCAAATCGGCTTATGGTTAGGAAAATGAAGTTCTGGCCAACAGCACCACAGAGACAAAAGAGAAGAATGTCCCAAGCTGCTTCTGGATGCCTCTTGCAGAACTGGACTGCCTCAAATCCGCTGCCCCATGGCCAACCAAACATGTAGACCATGTTGTATATGGTACCCCATAAATTCATGCCTAACATTATTTCCCAGGCGCTTGTCTTTGGATACCTGAGCAAAGGATGCAAGTAAAAGGATTAAGACTGAATTCTATACTGGTTGCACACGGATGAATCGAAATATCAATTTAATTAATCTAATCCTATAGTAAGAATAGTTCAGATTCATGTGTGTCAAAGAATAACCGAAAAATCAACCAGTACAGGAATGGTTGTAGAAGGATGATGTTGTTCTTTAGATCATACCTTGCTTTTATGGAATCCTGGGTGGCATTTGTGAATCCATCAAAAGCAAGGTTTAGGAAACACAGTCCATACCCAAGGGGTGCATTTGGGTGAGCCAACTTGCTGATAGTCTTCGAGCTAGTCTGAAATTGACCCAAGCATACATGACAAAAACATAAGAATAGCAACAAAAACTGCTAGATGCATTCACTAATTGTATGAAGAATTATTGAGGACAAATTACAAACAGAAAATTGACGAAAGCAAAAGAAGAGTTTCATTATTGTTCCATTCTTAAGACAATATACGCGCACACACACATGCACACGATCTCTCACCTTCAAGAGTGCAAATATGGATACCCCTCCAGCAACAAGGAGAGTGCAAACATATTCGGGAAAGCTGTATCTTTGCTTGTAGACCAGAGTACCCATTAGCATCACTGCACACAAGTAATAATCTCTTATTAACTCCGCCATTTGCAACAATATCTTTTACTTTGTTTGTATTTGTTTAAGAAACAAAAAAAATAATCAGAAGGATAGTCCACAATCTTAACTACCAGAACATAATTTTACAATCAAATGCTGAATCCCTTATTGAACTTAATGATAAGCATGCTTCTTGTAGTAAGATACACAAATATAACAAACTTGTAAATATCTGACCTGGAATCATTTTTGAGGACTTTGCCAAGACCTGCAAGTAAAAACCATAGCTTTAATATCCCAAATCAACAGATCCATATATTTGCCAGGGTAAGGAGATCCATAAATTGCTATTTTTCATATTTGTTTTAATTTAGTTTAATATAGAGATTTTTAAAAACTCTTTTCTGGTCGTCACTTCAATTACCAATTCAACACCCTGATCAACTCAACTCAACGCAACTAATCATTTGTCCCAAAATTTAAAGAGATTTCGACTACATGGACTTTTGCTCCAAACTAATAGAGGTCCTAAGAACATAAACATTTTTCTGCCACTGAATTTAATCCAAAGGAAATGAAATACTCCACTAATATGTGACAATCATCTGCCTCTGGGCTGATTTGACCCTAAAGAAACCCAAATCAGGCAAACTAGAACTAAGACAGAATAGGCATTAAAGCAGATGGCCAATGCAACCAATTTCAATTATATATATATATATATATATATATATATATATATAGCCATAGCCATATTCTTTCATACTGCCCATTTGGGTTACTGGCCTGGGTACATCATCAAAAAGAGAACTTGAAAGCAAACCTGAGCCGGGTAACTGATATACTTCAAAGCTTCAATCCCCATAGCGGGTCCAATCGTATTAGTAATCCCTGCACTCCAGTATGTCCACAAAGGCGCACCTCCAGCATTCCGACTATTCCAAAGCTTTATCACTGTTTAAATAAACCACATGACAACATTATTATTTAGTTTTTTTCTTTTTTTCTTTTACTAGCTCAAATCAGTCCACATTACAAGAAATGCAAGGTAAACAGAGAGATTGAAGCTTACTTATATAGGACCAGATTAGGCAGACCACATTTTGGGCCAAGTTCAGGAACGCAAGGTGCTCGAACCTATTCCCATCTGGCCCGAACCGCTTCGTGGACCTAGAAGAAAGATCACAACAGCACCAGATTTTGGTCATGTCAAAGATTGAATCTCAAAATTTTGCAGACAATTTAAGGAGCTCAAAAAATCCCCAAAAGGTTGCGTGATCTGCGAAATCCCCAAATGCAGAGAACAGAAAGAAGACGACTTACAGAGTTTCCTGAAGAACGCCTTGGTAAATATAAGCAGTCCAAATTCCGACGACGCAGAAGCTGAACACCAACACACGCTGGAGCAACGACCCGTGAACTTCCATTTCGGCGCCGATATAATGTGGCCGGAAATATTCCTCTGGATCCGGCCGCTGCCACTTTTTTGGTTTTCCTTTTCCAATTGTTGTTGTTGTTGTTTTTTTTCACCAAAATTTGGGTCGAGATGAGAAGGTTTAAGAGGAAAGGAAGCAGCAGCGGGAGATGGAAGCTACAAGCAAATTAGCCAAGTAATTTTGTTCATAACTGCCACAATACCGGAAACGGGAAGAGACGGTTGATATAGGAGGGCGCGCAGAGGCTACGTGGGTTTTTGAACGTGGACGCTTGTGATTGGGTGGATGACTCTACCTCGCGTTTCTCATTGGCTGCAGAAACGCGGACCCTTCTCCTTGGCAGTTGGCACAATATTGCTATTTATTTTTTTGAGTTTAGGGTTATATTTATTTTGGTAGCATTAACTTCAGTTCATGGGGCAGCTTAATTATCAGTATTTTTTATTTTAACATTCAAATATATGTACCTTTTGAAATAGTTTCAACGTGCTTCTGTTGTTAGGTTGTTGGTTAACAAATTTGTTAAACGAACACGTGTCAGTGTCATGCTTGATAAAATTTAATATTCGTGTTTTCAATTTTAACATTTGTTTCCTAAAATTACACCCACCCAAAATAAAATAAAAAAAAATCAAAACAATTTGGTCTTGAGAAGCAGGAAGATGGAAGCCCAAAATCGAAGAATCCAAAGCTTATCAAAACAAACAAAATTAACACAGGCCTCACAGGCCGATGTGATAAAAAGGGGAGCCGAAATAGAAACAAACCTACGTGACATCTCCGGATAAAGGAAAGTCAACAATGGCAATCACATGTAGAAGAGTGATTGAAAAGTTTATGACATCAAGTCGTTTCAAAACTGAAAACTTGAAGATCAAAATCCCTCTTACATATACATATTCGAGATTTTTTCTCTTCTATTTTTACAGAGAAGGTAATTCTCCCAAAGAGATAAGCAAGCTACAATCTCGAGAAGGATAAGCAGGAAAGCGGGAGTGTCCAGAAAAGAAGTCAAAACTAACCATCACGGATGAAATCTCACAAGGGGCAGTTGAAATTGGGAAAATAGATTAGGTTCTTTTTCAAGAAAAATAGGGAAGTAATTGCCTATTTGAGAGCCCATCTGCCAAAACTGATGAAATCCTATTTTCTTTCTTTCCATTAAAAAAGAAAAAAAGAGAGATATCTTTTTGCCGCCCAATATTAAACAGAATCACCCTACTCCAGAAGACTATAAATACAAAGAAAGAGTGAACAAGGAAAGGACAATAAAAATTCATCATCCAATCAAACAAAGATCTTACATAAGGAAATCGTCAAATAGACAGCTCAAAATCAACCAACAAGCCCACTTGAATTTCAAGTGAAACCAGCTTCAGATCAGAATTCCCAAGGCCCAGACTTAAGAAGCAAATCATTCAAAACAAGATTTCTCTCGTTACAAATTTGGTTCAAGAAAAACCAAGACAGGTAGAGTTTGAGCTTCCTCCAAACAAGGAAAACCTCAACAAGATTCACAAAGAGCCCAGAAGTCCTAAAAATAGTCACTACGCCTGCAGATCGAGAAAACCGCAGCTGTCCACTCAAAAGCTTCACAAAAGCTTAAGGTACATTGAAACTCTACGAATCAACCTTTGGTATCGATTTACATTGAAACCTAGCAACAAAGTTGTCAACGGTCCAGTCCAATCCGGATCGAACCTTCCCTCTCGATAGAAATGGAGTTCCAAATTGCCTCTTCATCTCTCTCTAGCATGAGCTTTTATTATTATATTTTTGTAAAATGCGATTCAAAAACAGTTTAAATCCCATCAACCATTCTGAGCAGAACAACCTCTTTATACTGAGATAAATTGTTAAAGTCCTCACCAGTCTGAGGCAAGAAAAGAACTTACTTGGGAGATATTCCTCACCCAAATTCACAATCGCTTGTTTGCAGAGATCAGTAACTTGGGACGCAAGTTATCCATTCCAAACTAAGTCTGCTATAATTTTTATTACTAGTAGTCGCACGCTCGCACACAAAAGAAAGCTGATTTGTTGACCAGTTTATGATTCTCAAGGCAGTGGGGAACTTTGCCCTTCTATTATAGGAGTAAACGCAAAACGGGTGAACAACATTTAAACACCTGAACCTTTTGAAATAGTTACAATGTGGATTTGTAATTAGGCGTACGGTCAGAAATTCTATTACAAATTAGTGGGAAAATAATCTAAATACAAGTCCCCATTTTCAAAAATAGTTTGATTAAAAAAAACATATGTAGGTTTGCAATAGTAGCTTCCCCATAAATTTCTTGACTTTTATTTTGGTTTTAGTGTTTTTTTTCTTGGCACATAACACTTAAGGCCCAAATGAACTTGTCCAGTCAATATTACCTTACACTTGGAGCCCAAGCCCACTGTTTCGTGTTGGGCTTTCTTGGCGGCCATTGTGCATAAAAGAACAGAAAAAAAAAAAAAAAAAAGAAAAGGGAAAACGCCAATAGGCTTGGAGTACGTGGAGGACCCAGACTCACATAGGTGATAGGTGGCTAAGCTGGATATGGCTAGTGGTGGGAACGCCACGTCATTCAATTCTCCTATGCATAGTTGGTATGGTATGGTAAATAGGACTCATACGTATAAAATACTTACATATATTATTTGGTAAATTTCTTGAAAAAATTCGGCAATTATATAATAGTATAATATTACATGATTGCCAAATAATATGGTACGTTAAAAATATGCCAATAATATGTACATGATTGCCAAATATGCAAAAGATATGTATATTATTGTAAAAACACGTATACAAATGAATAATATGATTATGTATTTTGTATAATTAAGACACGTAAATACGTATATATTGTATACGAATTGACTAACTAAGTGTTATGCATGTATAATCATAGTGTCTTACTATCATTGGCATACACACGTCTTGATAAGAAATCAACGGTTGGCATTTGGTAGGTGACGGGTTGGTACGAGTTTCTTTCTTCCTTGGTGTTCACTCCTTACCCTATCATTGTCTTTGCATGATTTTTTCATCTCCTGCATCAATCATCACTACTAGACAAGACAACTAACATTCCCCTTTTCCCTTTCTTTCCAAATTTTCTTTCTTAAATATTAGTAGGAGTACAAAAACAAGTCTTGAAGCCCTTACACAGCGAGGGGCCTCATTATAGGTAAAGTAGTTAAAAACAGTTATTCATATACAGTGTATTGAAGTGATAATTGGTTCGATGTTTATCATTCTCAATACCGGTGTAAAATGAATGGATAAAAAGGAATACAGATTTTAACCCATCATACTCAAAGCTGGCCTAAAAGTCAAAGCAAACAAAAAACAGAATTGTCATTTGGTTTTCTAATTCGACGAGTTACAACACAACTTTGAAGCATCCAATACTAGCGCTACTAAAACAGAATTAATTGTCTTCTGTTGTATGCAGAAGCATTTTCCGATCAAGACATTTGACAAGTCTCAACATCTCTCCACCGACTCATTAAGTAATTTCACCTGGCATCATCCCCAGATTATTACCAGATCATTTTTTTTTTCTTCCACCATTGACAAATTCAGCTCAGTAATTAAAAATTCTTCTTAATATTCAATCTCATCTCTTCTAGAAGAATTTCCTAAAACAGAAGTTGTTCTTCCAGCGTTATTAAGTTACTAATACTTTGAAACCCCAACGTAATTAGGAAACAATATCTATAAAACACAGAATTATCTGATGGAACCCTTTCCCCTGCAGCATTTATTTATTTATTCAGATATATATAGCAGTAGGGTCAAGTGTGAAAACGGTTTGCGCATGCAAAGAATTCCAGTCAACGCATATATCAAATTTCTACGCAATATTATTATTAGTACAAGGCTGCCCACATGCTTCCTCAAATCAAACTCCTCTTTCTCTCTCTCTCTCTCTCTCTCTCTCTCCATTTGTTTTTGCTTAAGCCAATTGCTTCGCACATGACCTACTGTGTCCATTCCCAAATATACCCCTCAAACAGTTCGCAATATTAAGCTTAAGATTTTTATATCCAAACTTGAGTTAGACGGTTAGGCTTGTTGATCGGGGTAGTGTGACTTTCTTTTTGCATTGAGTCTTAAGATATTTCTCTTTTAATTTTAAAAAAATTCTAATGATTAAGACAATTATTCGAGAAAGTGTTGGAGGGTATTAATCCTTCCTAGCTAAAAGATGAAATTATTGACCGAATAAAAAAGATGGTCACGAGCCATTTACTCAGTCAACCAATACTGTAGTGTGTGTGCCCACAAATAATTGGTAAATTGAATTAGTATTGTGAAATCGGAATCGAAGGCTGGAAAGCATCTATAGGATCTGTGCAAAGCAAGAGTGATAAACAAGCATTCTCCTCCCACCTTTATTTAAATCGAGTGTTGCTATATTATTATTTTACTTGCACTATCAACATTAAAACAAAAACAAAAGATTATTCTTTTGCTTCTTTGACTCTTGCAACGTCGACTAATGGAGATTTGAATTAATTAAGCCCTTACACATCGTTGCAATTTGCAAGCCATTATATATAAATATAATTATTTATGTACTCAACCGTCTCGCCTCGTGCAATATTCAAAACATTTTAATATCCTAGTTACAATAATAAAGAAAAACAAATGTAGTAACATATTCAAAATCATCTCATAATTCTGATAAGAAATATAATAAAATTCGAGTTATTCTTTTTACAAATTCATTTCACATTCATTTTTAAATATCAGCCGTCCATATGTGCATAAACGACTACTTCTAAATCATCAACAATTAATCACCACTTGATACTAATGATATCACAAAAAGGGTTGTTAATCCACACTAAATTAGGCACTAATGACGATTGTACTATTAGAACTGATGTAGGCATCTTCTTTAATTTAATCAATTTCTTCCCCAAAGAAAACAAAAAGAATTATGGACATCACAGGGGTAGGTTCAATGGAAATAGAGAAGGGTACTTTCGTCATTCTTACAAATGATGGCTCATTGACAAACTACAAGTCCACACGAGGGAGGGCTATTAAAGAGAATTCACGAGGTGAAGGTGGTGCGCACGTCACTGGTGAGCGAGCCCCCACGCGTTTGTCGTGTTTCTTAACCGAGGCAGACTCATTCTGTCTGCAAAATTTCTTCTCTGTTTCCCTTTCCGCACCTTCACCGTTCTTTCTTCTTCTTCTTCTTCTTCTTCTTCATCTTCTCTCTTCATATTATTTTTATTTTCTTAGAAAGCAGCACAATCATAAAAAACCCAGAACAAGTCAGCTACAGTTTCTTCTTCCCTCTTTGCAATGACTTGCTGATTGTTTACCAACAAAACCTTGTGTTCGTAAGAAGTCGTAAGAAGACTAAAGAGAGTGCCTTTGGGCTTTGGAGTAGCAAATGGGAAACTGCTTAGATTCTTCAGCTAAAGTAGACACAGCACAGAGCTCCTTTGGTACTTTGGGTAACTTATAAATGATTTACTATGAAAATTACCTTATTTGTTCATATTTTCTGAATGAACTGGTCTTGTATTTTGATGGGTTATATTTTGTTGTTTCTTTGATGGGTATATTTTGATGTTCTTCTGAGAGTCTTTTTTGGTTCAAAGTAATGAAATTTTAGCGGGTTCGGTTGTTTTTCACTGGATAAGAAAGTTGTGTTCGTTTTGGGTTCTGGGTAGCTCGGTTGAACTTGAATAAGATCATTAGCATTTTTGAAGCAACTTCTGCTATTAAATGAAGTCTCTTTCTTTGCTTAGCTCCTGGTTTCATTTTTTCTGCGCATATTCGTAAATGGAAGATCTGTCTCTCTCTCTTTTTTTTTTTTTTTTTTTCTAATGAACTTTTTTCCCCCAATGAATCGTCAATTTTTTCACTGTCATTTATAAGTTTTTAATCTTTATTTAGCCGTCCTTGTTTCAACCATAGGATATTTTTCCCGTTTAAGGAGAATATAGGAACACGTTGAAGACAGTCTTATAGAGTTTGTCATTATTTGGTAATGCTCAGTGCACTTTTGGTAATCTCATTTAGGCTCATAATTGTTATATTTTTCTCAGTTTGCTTTTGTCTAAAAATGGGTTCAATCTATGAGAGTGAATTTTGACAATTATTTGAATTCGTTACTATGATCATGTGAAGGTTTAGCTTTAATGGCACGCTAAACTCTCTGAAAGCATCGACTTTAGTAACATTCGGGGTCTGATGGGAAAATTATAGAGGTCCTTTATGCCAAAAGAAAGGTGTTTTTATGGTCCTCAAAAGATGCTTAATTTAAGGTGTTTTTTTGAGCCAGTCTAGCTTGTAGCCTTCTTTGAGATCATCTGATAACTTAAAACTCTGTACGTTGATCTACCAGTTTACATAGTTGTCCTGTTAGAATCCAATAAAAATATTATACACTCTTAATGTTTTCAATTTTGAATTAATTTGCAACATATTCTTGAAGATTTGTACTACATATCGAGGAACGATCTAATTGGTGTAGGGCTACTTTTGTTTTTCACGAATTGATTGTTGATTACCAACTGCTTCTCCTGTCAGGATCAGGGGTTTCCAAAATTTCCAGCAAAACCAGCCCTTCCTCAGCTCCCTCCAGCTTGACCATCCCATCATCTGGTGAAAGGAGCAATGGTTCAAGTCTTCCTACCCCAAGAACTGAAGGTGAAATATTGTCGTCTCCAAATTTGAAAGCCTTCTCATTCAATGAGCTAAAGAATGCCACCAGAAACTTTCGCCCTGACAGTCTTCTCGGTGAAGGAGGATTTGGTTATGTTTTCAAAGGATGGATTAATGAACACACATTGACAGCTGCAAAACCAGGGTCCGGAATGGTTGTTGCTGTCAAGAAGCTCAAACCTGAAGGTTTCCAAGGCCACAAGGAGTGGTTGGTAGGTTTCTTCTATAACAATTTTCTGTATGTGTGTTGTGTATAAAATCTCATGTTTGGCTTATTTACTGATAGCCAATAAATTTCAGACAGAAGTAAATTATCTTGGCCAACTGTACCATCCAAATCTGGTTAAGCTAATCGGGTACTGCTTGGAGGGTGAGAACCGTCTTTTAGTGTATGAGTTCATGCCGAAAGGAAGCTTAGAGAATCATCTGTTTAGAAGTAAGTGATGTATTCCTCTGATGTTAATATTTCCCCCCACCCTCATCTCACAATTGTTTAAATTATCTTGAAGTTAAACTTTTTGCTCATTTTCTTTCAAGGGTTTAAATCTCAAACAAGGTTGCATTTGCAATTTTGAAGAAACTCCTTGGTTTGGGCTTGAAACATATATAATGTTGAACTTTTACATTTGTTTCACAGGAGGGCCGCAACCACTTTCATGGGCAACAAGAATGAAAGTGGCCATAGGTGCTGCCAGGGGCCTCAGTTTTCTTCATGAAGCCGAATCACAAGTCATATATCGGGACTTTAAGGCTTCCAATATCTTACTAGATTCAGTATGTTGAACAAAGAGGACACTAGTTCATCCCTTTAGCAGTTATGCCTAAATATCTTATGATTAAATTGGATAAATCACTGACATTATGGTGCATGGGGGTCCAGGAATTCAATGCGAAGCTTTCTGATTTTGGCTTAGCTAAGGCGGGCCCCACTGGTGACAGGACTCATGTATCTACTCAAGTCATGGGTACTCAAGGCTATGCAGCACCTGAATATGTTGCTACAGGTGTGTTTAATGTCTATATTAAGTATTGTTGCTATTTCACCTTCGAACAAAGTTTGCATTGAGGCATCTTTTTATAGCCATTTCACCAAATTTCCCATAGTCCGGACTGGTCATCTCTAACACTTTGATTAGAGGAGTCACCTTGGTGCCAGTTGACTAATAATAAGTGATCATTTGCAAACTTTCTGTTCAGGTCGAATTTACTCATCTATTGATTCAAAAGGTCAAGAATGAAAAAAGTTAAGCTTTTGAGTTGTATCTGGGAATAATTTATTGGTAGAAATTTGATTTATCCTTAATATTTGACATTAAGATTTCTTCAAGGTGGAACATTTGTAAAAATGGGCTCTGCATTTATGCGCAAGCCATGGTTGTGGCGGAAACAATGCAAAGAATCTTGAGTACTTGGATTCACTGTGTTCACATCACATAGTAATGCTTCTTTACTTGGCTTACACCCATTTTCATTGTTTTAACAGGTAGATTGACTGCTAAAAGTGATGTGTATAGTTTTGGTGTTGTATTACTGGAACTATTGTCTGGACGGCGAGCTGTCGATAAAACAAAAGTTGGTGTCGAGCAGAATCTTGTAGACTGGACAAAACCATATTTGGGTGACAAAAGAAAACTATTTCGGATTATGGACACTAAGTTGGAGGGCCAATATCCCCAGAAAGCAGCCTTTACAGCTGCTACTCTTGCTTCACAATGCCTATGCGCAGAATCTAAACTTAGGCCAACAATGTCAGTGGTATTAGCTACGCTGGAGCAACTTGAAGCCCCAAAAACTGCAGCCAGAAACTCTCAATCAGAAAAGCAGATGCTTTCTGTTCCTCACCGGAAGTCACCAATGCGACAACACCATTCTCCTCTCAATATAACACCAAGTGCATCCCCATTGCTATCCCACCGGCAATCTCCACGTGTGCGTTGATGGAGAGTCTCCTTTATGTATATTACTTATTTGACTCCATATTTTGTTTACGTAGCATCAAGTTTGGGCGTGTAATTTGACACAGTTTTGAGTTTTTCTGAGGTTACTTCCACCTGTAATTCCAGAAGCTATGTAGCTATTTTGTAGTGGTAATCTGCTTGATGTTTGTAGTGTATAAAGTTAGCCATCTATCAGTACATATAATTTTGCCGGGTGACAGACATTCATTATCCCGTCACAACTGCTGGTGTCAAATTATCTTGTTGCCAATTTAATCCGTTCAAGTACACGCTTCTCTCTCTCTCTCTCTCTCTCTCTCTCTCTCTCTCTCTCGCTCGTTACTTATAAAACATGTTATGCTTTGTAAAATATTGTTGTACTTGCTGTAGTATGGTTTGCTAAAGCATTGGTTCTTTGATGAAGGCTGGGCATGACAAATCCAGATTTTTTCTAGGCAATTATGCTGGTTCGACTTTTCCTTGTGTATGTCGATGGTCTCTTAATCACTGGAAATGGTGATGTTGAAAACTGAAACTAGCTTCTTGAAGCAGGTTCTTCATAAAGAAAAATTCATATTAAAGATTTGGGCTCTCTTTAATATTTCCTCGATGTTGAAATTATGGGATTGGATGACGGCTTATATTCCCAATGAAAACTTGTTCATGAAAATTATCATGATACAAGAATGGCAGCTAGCTAGTTACCAATAGAGCATCACTTGCAGCTTAACGACCCAATTCTACTTCTTGTATATAATGCCTGCCATAACCATATGACCAAAAGCAATTCAAGCAAAAACTATTTCCTTCGTTTTCATACACAATGTTGTAGCGTGACATTGTGGGATATAGCATTATCAAGGGAATCAGCTTACCATGCCTGACATCCATTTCATCCAGGGAAAATGCTTCTGTAAGGAGGGCATGGGGTGAACGTAGTAACATGGACCGAGACCCGATTGCTGCTGCTTCTGTTTTCTTGTAACTGCTCCAAATCACCCACAACTTCAGCCATTGTTGGTCTGCTCTTGGGGTCTGAATCAAGGCACCGGAGGATGAGCTCAGCAAACTTGTGAGCTTCTTCCACAGGGAAGTTATTTCCAAGTCTCTGGTCAATCACATGATGCAGCTTCCGCCTGTTACTAAGATATGGTTCAGCCCACTTGGTTAGATCACCCGCCATCCCATCCGAGTATTTCTTCACGGCACAGGAGCCTGACAAAATCTCCAAGAGCACCACACCAAAGCTGTATACATCGGTTTTGAGTGTCACATGCCCTGCAAAAATGAAAAACACATTACCTTGTTTAGGACTATGAAATGTCTGGCATGCATACATACATACAACGGCTGTATACAATGTCCTCGTAAAATAACTGGTCAAGCAACCAACACGTGAAGTACAAAATGTGAGAAATGCGGTATACACCAGTTGTACGTAAGGATTCTTATAATTAATTGCAGGCTCCTCTGCCCTTGTAGATTTTGGTGTCTGGTTGAGTACCTGTCCCTATGTATTCAGGTGCAATGTAGCCTTTGGTGCCAAGAATCCTTGTCATTACATGGTCCTGGCCATCTCGGGGTCCATATTTAGCAAGGCCAAAGTCTGAAAGCTTAGCATTGCAGTCCTGCGGTGTTGGTTAATAATCATCAGGTTGATATATAGCCACAAAAATAAGGTGAACAAAGCTTGGTGCCTTCATCAGAATCTACTTGTTTATCTTATATGTCAAGAAACACGAGTGACAGAAACTCACATCATCCAACAGAACATTCGAAGCTTTTAGATCGCGATGAATGAATGGCGTCTTATGAGTGTGAAGACAATTCAGAGCCTTGGCCGCCCCAAGTGCTACTTTGATTCTTCTGCTCCAATCTAGTAGTGTAGCATTTTCTGTTTATGCCAATCAACTCAACTTTAGCTCAATAACTTCCTTCTAAGCTTAACTCTAGGCTCTATATTTACATGCAGCCAACATAATATGTAAAAAAGAAAACACAGAACTTTCTTCTTCTCTCTCTATCTGAGTGCTGTACCTGTCATGAGTTGGGCCTCCAAGCTTCCTCCGCTCATATACTCATAGACCAACATTCTGTGCTCACCTTCGCAGCAGTACCCTATTAGCTTCACTATGTTTGGATGGCTTATTTTGCTCATAAATTTCCTCTCATTCTGCGGGCATAACATAAACCTCACACACAAGCAGACAGAGACGCAGAGAGAGCTAAAAGAAATAACAAAAGCTGACCTCCCATTGTTCATGGCCTTGTGCTCCAGTCTTCCTGAGCCTTTTGATAGCAATAGGAAATCCTTCACTTGGTTTTGCAGCAGAGTTCAAGTTGCAATAACTGACATACCCTTTGTAGACATCGCCGAATCCGCCTTGTCCGATTAAATTCTTACTGCTAAATTTGCGTGTGGCAGCTTTCAAGGAACTATAACAAAAGCAGTAAAGCTTGTAATCCCGGAACCCTCCTTCCTTCCAAGTTACCGTCTCCAAAGTCCAATTTTTTGGACTTGGAGTGGCTGCATAACCATGCCTTGTATTTTTACCAATCTTTTCTGCACCTACACACACAAATAAAAAGAAGAAAATAATTAGCAAAGGAAAAGAAATGACTTTAAAATAGATGCAATGAGTACCTATATCTGTGTTTGAACAGATGATTGAATTCCTTTCTTGAAGTGGTAATCTACGTCTTTCACGTATAGTCTTCTTTTCTGTCACAAACCATTTTATATTCATTAGAGAAGCAGTAAACACAAACATTTTTTTCAACAAAAATTGTGACATCTGTTTTAAGTACCTTGACCTTGTAAGAAAGTTGGGGAAGCATTTGGAGCTCTCTCTTCAACTGTTCCATTAATCTTCTTCTCGGGGAGAGAAACTTGTAACCCAATGTCCCCTTTACCAAATGACAGAGGAAAAGATTTTCAAGTTAAAAACTTCATGCCTAAAATATTCTGATCATAATGATCATAAGATGAATGCAAACAAACCAGTGGGAGGCCTTGGAATAATGGCAACTGGTGACTCTGGCTCTTGAATCTTTTTCCTCAAGCAATTTCCCATCACCCCAGTTGTTGATGACAATTGTGGTTGAAGAAGCAGAACCGAAAGACATTAATTAAGGTTGTGAGGAAAGAGATCAGAGAGTTTGGTTAATTATATTAATGAGGAACAAGGTGCAGTAGAATGATAAACACGATTATTATTAATTAAAACTAAATACAACCTAGTTAAAGATGATCCGGTGATGTGAGCTAGGTGGGTAAACTATGTGCGGGGTTTGAAGTTATTTCGATGATTAAGGACAACGCAACACTGCTGCCGATTATTACAAGGTGATCAAGTTTGGAAAACTATGAAATCTTTTCTCGTCACAATTTGTCATTAGGAAATGTGCACATGGTTGCTCTATGCCTCTATCAAAACAGCTTAGATTGATGATTGATATGGATCTTAACTTCCTAATTAATATTATATTAGTGGCTGGATTGGATTAGTCATTAAATGATTAATACAGCTGGAAGAGGTGGTCTGGGCGCAGCTTCTCAACCTGGGGTCAAGATGGTGGGTGTAAAGACAAAAACCCGACTCTTCTAATACTAGTAAAAGGGGATGAAGATTATAGTACAGTCAACTCTAGTCAGCTTAACTTTTTTCATTTTCCCTTTTTTAATCAAATAAGCAAGGATTTTGTGCCCCGTGAGTTTGGGGTTTGTGAACCATTGAAGAAGTTAAAAACTTGTAAACGACACAAAAATATCTGGGTGTCGTATATTAGGAATATAAAGCGGTATGTCGTTTATGTGAAGGAAAGGTCGTTTGTAATTAATGATTTCAACCTATGTGTATATATATATATATATATATATATATAGTGCTATTAAACGAACTCTAAAATTAACTGATTACACCATACTATCAAACTATTTATTGAATTACTAATTTAGCATAATATAAAATAACCAAAAAGGATATATTGAATTGTGAAACAAATATAATTTTAATAAGTACACTATACTCAGGAACGGACTTAGGATTTTAAAATGGGATGGGCTAGATTTACCTTATTAGACGTTAGATTTTAGGCTTGGCTAAACTCCTAGGGCTTGTTCGTTATGAAAGGCTGTATTGGCATGGACTATGATCAAGGATTGTCTTGGATTGGCTTGACTTGGCCTAAGCTAGATAACACTTGTACCGCATTTGGTGTATGCTTGAAAAAGGACAAAATTTTTCAATATTTTTTTAATTTTTTTGAAAACATATTAAAGTGAATTTATTATTATTTTTTAGACTTTTCTTCTCTCTCTGCATCTCATACTTTTCTTCTTCCTCCCTCAGCTTGCTTCTTTTTATCCAGCCTCTCTCCTTCGCCTCTTCTTCTCAATCTATTTTTCTCTTTCCTTTTTTGTTTTTTCCAATTTTTTTTGCTTTGCTTCTTCTCAATCTTCTCCGTCTTCTACTTCTCCCTCTGCTTGTGTAGTCGTCGTTGTCTCATAGTCGCCATCGTGGCATAGTTGCCGTCATCCACAACCCATAGTTCAAGCTGTGAAGCTGTTGTCTCCAATTGGTGTTCGCCAAAACTAACTGGAACTTATAGCGATGCTAGATTGGGGTTACTACGTGGGGCTATGACTGTGGGGGTTTGGATCGGTTGCAAGTGCTTGGGTGGTCTGTGGTTGCGGATGGCACTTGGGTTAGGTGGTCGATGGTTGTGGCAGGTGCTTGGTTGTTGCAGGCACTTGGGTTGGGACTTGCTTATCCCCCATTTTCATCATATATGCTTAACAGTTAATATTAAAACTAACTATACAAAAAGGAAAAAACTCACCTGGGCTATAGCCCAGGTTGTACATATCATAGGTCCGTCCCTGACCATACTCACCATATTTAACCCTAATCAAACGTAAGTGAAAAACTCTAATTCCCAAAAAATATCTATAAGCTGTATTTTTCTGGATTTTTAGTAAATAATTTTCATTTTTTAAAGTAAATAATTTTAAAAAATAAAGGACAGTGTGTATGAATTAACTCACCCAAGAACCGAGATGACAGCACCAAGAACAGATAAAACCAATGCAAACCCAACAAGAAACTGTTGAAGAATACATAGAGTTCCACATGAGAAACTTAACAAAATAGAAAGTCTCATATAATAAATGATTCCACTCCTAATAGCATCGAGACCTTTTGTATAAAACCCCACACCCCCTAAGCAGGGGCATTTCTACACTAAGGGCAGGCTAGGCATTGCCAGCCCAAAGAAAATCTCATATGACTAAACATAGTTCAATCATGCCATTGTTTATTCAATCATGTATTGTAATTTGCAAATTAGTCTGTAACTGTAACCACACACACACACACATATATATATATATATACATATATAAATATTGAGGATAAAATACAGCGCCCAAGTTGTAAGTTTGTTTGTTTGTTTTTCTGATGAAAGTTGTAAGTTTGTTTGTAACTAGTAATTGAAGAAGTTAAATACTACAGAGAAGAAAATTGTAATATTTGTATGTGCTCGCTCTTCGTGGATTGTCTCTAGTCATCCTCTCCCAACTCCCAAGTATATTTCTCAGGCGTCCTGTGAACACAGGAAAACAAAAAGTATATGTATGCTTCATTTCTTTATTGGGCTACTAATTAGAAGATCAATGATGGAAAACTGCATGTGTAGGGAAGGGGTGCTGTGGAAAAGAAAAATCTTGTTTTCAAATAAGAGAAATAAAGTGTGTTAATTATAGTAAATGATATGTAGCTGGATCTGAATATGCAAGAAGGCTAGCTAATTATAATCAACTCAAACCCCCATGCACCAGTCAATTATATACGTCCTGCATGCGGTAACCAACCTGCTAGGCTACTTCTCCTGTAGCACTTAGAGTCTTGAGATATCATCAAATGACACCCGGAGTTCCCCCAAACACTTCAGTAGAGACTGTAAGTATAACTTATCCCTTAATTAGTTTAATTAAGAGAGTTAGACATCCTAATGAAGTGTTCAGGGGAACTCTAGGGGACACCTGATGCCAGATGTACTATTAGCTTACGACTAGCTAGTTTTGATTGCTTGGGAACTTATGAAACCAGATAGGAATGCTAGCTATCTATTTATAGTAGTGGGCATGCATCTAGCTTACTTTGCGTTTGTTCACCACATGATATGTGTGCCTCTGAAATATGTTTAAGCAGAGACTAAAGAGGACGACACAACAGAACTAGCTAGTACTAGGTCGGCAGTGAACCTAGACACAAGTGTGGGTTAGATTGAATAGAAGGTAAGTAATTTGGGAAAGAATCTTGAGGCCGTGGTAGTGAGAGGCCACAAACGCCATTCTGCCTTTTTTGATAGATAGAGATACCTTAGCTAGCTGTGTCGATCTACTTGTCCAGCCTTTCCTTTTCACAGATATCTCTACCAAAATCTTGTACATATATACTGATTGCATGTGATCATCACACAGAAGTGCTTGTTTATTAGAAAACCAGGTAAGCACTGGAAAGTTTCTCCAAGTTGAACAATAGCATCAACAAGATAACCACCTGGCCCACGCTGATTCGTTCAACTCTCCATCCATAGAATCTTGGCTTAATCTGATAGGCACAGCACAAAATTAAGCTAAGATGTTTGTAAACTACTTCCCTTTAGAGTTGTCTTTAGGCTAACTAGCTAAGTATAATGTGACTTAGGGCTCCAATGCAAGCTAAGTATAATTTTGAAAATGTAAGACCTTAAATATAGGAATGAAAGTGATTGAAGAGGATGTGTACTAAAAGTAGAAAAGCTGTGTCCATGGGGAGAACTTGTGACCACTCACTTCAACAATATTCCCACCCTCTCATGTTCCCCACAATTCTGGCCAGGTTCATCATCAATTTAGGTAATTGGGCAACCCTAAAAGGTCTGAGGATATCATGTCTCTAATCTAATGGTTCTCCTACGTAGTACGTAGAACATACGAAAAGGGCTAGCAAGGCCTTCTTAATTCAGATATTATGAATGAGCAGTAGGCTAGCTAGCTACCATAAATATTGTAGGTAACTGCCCTACACAAGAACACCACAACAACAGAAAGAAATCAGAAGAGATCGTCAGTTGTTCCCTGGAGTTCCCTTGAACACTTCATTGGGGAAATTATCAAAGGGTAGTACATATGTACCCTAATTTATCCTACCGAAGTGTTGGGGGGAACTCTGGGTACCATCTGACACGGATCAACCAGATCAATGCTGGAAAAATATATGTAATCTTCTGATCAGCCTAATTATATGTTGTATATGATATAAAACGATCCTTATCTAACTACGTACATTACTTCTCTTGCACATTGTTGAATTGGGATTAAGTTGAAGTTTTCGTCCACTGAGCTCCCCTTCTGCTGCAATTCAATATAGTTTTTCTCCTCATAACTTTTTTGGGTTGATTTCTTAATGTGCATGTACATATATATAATGCAGATTGATGAATTACATTATGCTGCTGGGCTACTTCAGCCCTATTTTCTTAATGAGGCTCTGCAAAGGTTCTGGAGATAAACTATTACTGCAGCTTTGTGTTTGTATTTCATCTCGTTTAAACCTTGGTTTGATATAAGATTGAAGCAACAACAGAAGAAGCATAATTTCTTATTGCCGCCTTACCACCGAACTAAAGGAAGAGACCTGAAGTTCGGTGAATTATTTGATTTATGGTGAATTAATGGCTTATAAATTTTAAATTCCATTCAATTCCTAATTGTTTATAGTGGAATTGTGGATCGGTTTCAATTTTAAGTTGATAAGAAATTGGTCCAGCTACTTTGTAAGAATCATTATACTGCTTCTGTAAAGATTAGCAGCTTCTTAGTTCAATAAAATTTGGAATGTTTCAAACTTAGTCATCAGGCACTGAAAGCAGAAGAAAAACGGTAATAGAAAACCTTTGAGCCAGAGAAAACATAAGCATCCTCAACCGCCAACCCCCTTGGGGGGTGGGTTCCCTCCCTTCCCCTTCTCTCTCCATCCCTCCCCTCTCTCTACTCCTCCCAATCCCTTGCTTTCCCCTTTGGTTTGTTGTTGTTGTTTTGCCATTTTGGCTAGTTTGTTCTACGCTTGGTTGTTTTGTTTGTCTTCTTTTTACAGATTTGGAGCTCTTACTTTAGATATACTTTAGATCTCTGTGGTATGTTTCAACTTGTGATTTGGAGATAGACAAAGTGACTGAGCGGTTTTATTTACTTGTGTGTTTGAGCTTGCTTGAGCTGTAATAATTGCATCATCTCTTTGTGAGTTTGATGCTTGTTTGTAGTCTAGCCTCTACTTGTGAGAGTGTAAAGGTTATAGTTGTAGATTTACTTTGGTGTCTGGTTTTCCAGGCTACTGGCTTTTATGATGGAATATATTTAGCCATGTGTGGCCATATTTGTACTAACCCTTTGTGGTTACTTTGCTTCCATATTTGTAACAATCCTTTGTGATTATGTATATTTGTAATAGCTCTTGTGGTTGACATCCTTTTTATGCATAAATTATGAATGCAACATTGCCTTTATCTCACCCAAAAAAAAAAAAACAGACATATACTTATGTTGTGTTCTAATGATTGACTCGAATTGTTGAATTCAACAACATCAATGAATGGATTTATGGTGGTAAAATTTTCAAGCGTACGTAACGCTTATTTACTTGTTCTTATTTCAATTGGTGTACCTAATAAATGATAAAACAAGCTACAAACAATGCACACAAACTGAGACTTCAGAGAGAAATCATGTATAGGTGGACTTGAACCACACATGCAGGTTTACGAAGAATAATGATATATCTTGAACCAGATACCTTAAAATTCTCTTAAATTCGAACAGATTTTTCCATTATTAGAACTAACATCTCCACACGCGCTTCCGTGCATGCGACAGGCTTTTTTTAAAAATAAATAAAAAATATTTTAGAATTAAAAAAAATAATGGGTAATTGTGTTCCATAAAAATAGGATTCATTATTTAAAATTTTTTTAATATGAAAAAGTGTGAATTTACCATATTATCCTCATTTAATTAATAATTTCAATTCTTAATATTTGCATTAACTAATGACATTTTCTGGTATTTTGAATGTTTTATCATTCTCTACCTTTTACTTTATATATATAGATTAACAAGTGGCCAAAAAAAGGGGTGGATTCTAGCATGAAATTTATACAAAAATCCTTAGAGAGCTTGTTTGGAGAAAATAAAACCCTCAACTAGCCACTTGTCATATTCTAATTGATTATTAATGTGTTACAATTTTATCACTTGAAAGTACAACAAGAAGTTTTTCTAAAGTATTGGACTTAAAGGGTTTTTTTTATAACATGTAATGTTAGAATGAGCCTATTTGTGAAAGATTTTTTCTTTTTTCCATTAGCTAAATCTTTAAATCAAAATTCAAACTCTTTTTTCTTCTTCATAATATTGAAAAGAAAATTATTAATTTTTGTTAGCGGAAGATGCCTATTTTCTGTGTAACAGACATCTTTATATTGGAGGAAGAATAATACAAATTAATTATTTGTGCTTATCAATAACACACGTCTAGGTATAACACTCATACGTCTATTGTTAAAGGCCCATTTTCCAAACCATTCGTGGTTACCAATTTCATTTGAAGGGCCCATTTTCTAGAGTCAACCTAATTAGTTACTTTCTCTTAAGAAATTAAGGCGGTTTCCCATTACCAAAAGGAAAGAAAAGGAAACGTTTCGATCAAGCAACTCAAGTCTTAGTCGGCCAATCCCCAACGAATAAGGAAACCCACCACCCTAACCCTATATATATCTGTTAGTCCTCTCACTCCACAATACACTTCTTCAAACAACCAAAGCAATTCTCAAACTCTAAGTTTCCAGCCGCGACTGATTTCCATGGAAGACTTCCTTGTCAATGCCATCCATCACGAGCGTGAACGCTTCAGCTTCAGCTTCGACAACATTACTGCAGAACTAAACAACCCTAATCGTGTTCATAACCGGAACCGTTCATCAGTGCAGCCGGTTAAGTTTCATGTCAAGATTGTGCACGATACCCATTACAAATACGTCAATTGTTCCTTGAACCGTATTGAAACCACCATCGTAGAATATGTGAAAAGAAAGGAAAGAGACTGCCGATTCGACATGGACAAGTTAAAGAATTTCCGCAAGGCGCATGAGATTCTTTCTATCGTACTGGCGCTAGTTGGAATCAGTAGAGATGATGCATCGAACAAATGTATGGTGGGTAAGATTAGAGTGCAGGGTCTCATACTCGGCAATAAGCTTAGCAGCATGGGTCGTAAGGTGTTGGGGTTGTGCGTATATATGAGAACAGAGCAAGTCAAGAGTCGCTGTGAGTCGTGTACGCAATTACTGGAGATAGTAATGAGTAGTAGTAATAATGAGGGCATGGTGCCGGCGAGTGGTTCAGCGGTCGAGACGGTACTAAAGAGGGTTCGAGTGGGTGCAGATGACAAAGAAGCATCATGTTGTGAGGAGGAGGGTCGAGAGAGAAAAAGAAGGAAAGTTTGTGTAAGTGAAAGTGATAGTTGCACTGTTTGCATGGAAGAGTTTAATGGAGGATCAGAAGTAGCTTGCATGCCTTGCTCACATGTGTTTCATGACAAGTGCATAAGGACATGGCTCAGACAAAGTCACTACTGCCCGGTTTGCCGATTTGAAGTGCCTACTGCTGATTGAGGAAAATCTTGCTTAATTTGGATGTACTCTAAAGTTCATCATTCTAAGATCTTCTTGGATGAAAGTATATTGTAATTGAAATATTACATATTAATAAATAAAAATTTGTCAATTGTTTTGTTTATTTCTGTGTTATTTACATTTGATAATATGCATTTCTTTTAATTTATAATATGACTTTCTATCTAAACTGAAACGATAATTAAAGAATAAATACAATAGGGATAAATACATGAGAAAATTCAATTAGGATTAGATCATCATCAGTATTTGAAAATCTCCGATAGTCACTACAGATGGGTTCCACGAGATAGTAAAAGTTTGGAACATATAATTTCCAAACGAATTGCAAGTCCAAGCCCTCTTTTCAAAAGTTTGGCTTATTTACCAAAAAATTGTGCTTGCATATACCAAAATTTGTAACTTTACTTCCAAGTAAATTTTACCAATTAATTAGTTGGAAAATTAATCAGAACTCTGCTGTCTTGAGATATATTTTCCCAAAAGAAGTCGGAAACCAAAAGGTAAGAAACTTCCCACCGAAGAAATCCAAGTCTTGACTGGGTTCTTTAACAGTTTGTTAATCCTACACCAACTTGGAAACAACCAACCTCTACAATATAAAATCTAAAACCTTAGTTTATATTTATTTTAGACACTATCGCTGACTTAATTAATTAGCTGCTGCTTCTCTCAGTCATGGAAGTCGAAGATTTTGAAGTCCATCACGAGAAGGATAGCTTGGACTTCTACGTGCTACTCCTTACCCCACACTTACTAGGCAGCTACGAACCTTCATCGCCGGCTCGGTTTCTTGTCAAGTTTGACTACCAAGTCAACCACATATACTACGATATTCGTTCATCAGATGATATTGGAACTCGTCGTGAAACCCTCGTCGACCAATTTCAAGAAAAAGATGAAAAAACAATTGAATTTGAGAAGCCTGTGTTGAGGAAGTGCGGCGAGTCGTACGAGTTTCTTTCTCAGGTGTTGTCGTCCTTTGGAATTGCAAGTTCAGATGAGAATGCTGGGTTGCATGATCAAATAGTGGATGGGATTATAAAGTGGGGTCGCAAAATTCGACAGGAAATTTTTTCCGACAAGCGTCCAGAGGTATGGGGGTTGTATGTTCATATTGGAAACGACCATGCCATGTATAGGTGTGAGGAGTGTTTGAAGGGTAAGGTTAGGTGGAAATCAATGGCGGCGAGCAATTATAAAGGTATGGTATCGATCAAGAGGGTGCTAAAGAAGGTCATAGATGGTAAATTAGGATCATGTGTTGATGTGAAGGAGGAGGGTACAAAGAGAAAAGGAAGGAGAATTACCGGAAGTGATAATGCGAAGGAGGAGGGTATGGAGAGAAAAACAAGGGGAATAAGTGTAGTTGATGATGAGGAGGAGGAGGAGGGTACAACAAACAGAAAAAGAAGGAGAAGCGTGGTAAGTGATAATGTGAAGGAGGAGGGTACAAAGAGAAAAAGTAGGAGAAGTAGTGGAAGTGAAAGTGAGAGTTGCAGTGTTTGTATGGAGATGACTAAGAAAAAGTCGCGATTGGTTGTTCCGTGGTTCCTTTAAATTTGATTGTTTTGAGGCTTCCTTCGATGGATGAATTGTTATTAATATTGTGACTAATTTACATATGATCTTATTATATTAAGGTTTAGTTGTTTAGTATTTGTTGGCTTTGCTCATTTTTGTGATGCAGTTTCTTTTAGCCCTAAATTCATCGTCATATCATTCATCAACAACATCTAATATACATATGGCACTTTTAGATTTGCAGGTGGAATTGAGAAATAATCAAAGTTTCAACACACAATTCAAACATGAACAACACTCAATTATGAGATCCTTTTAATTTTTGTTTAACATACTAAACCACTTTTCCACTCCCATAAAAAAATCAACAGAGCTAAAGTAATGACCTTCTACAAGTAATCTAGCTCGCTGCAAAGGAATTGGGAAAAAAATAGTTAATTAATTTTTAACTGAACATAATTGGCTATCAAGCAAATGAATAAAACAAGCAGAACAAGAAAGCACTTACTTGAATATTGCACCTAGCTATAGCTCATCCACATGTGGTAGGCTATATATCGATCAAATGACTCCAAGAGTTCCCCCAAACACTTCAGTAGAAAGTAGAGAGAGAGAGAGAGGCATAATTAAGATAATGCCCATAATAATTTCCAATGAAGTGTTTGAGGGAACTCTAGGGGCCATCTGATGCCTTGTTCATCGATCCTTTTTACTTAACTTATAGCTTTGGTTGCTGCCTTGGTTTCGAATGGTTCCTAAGCAACCCAACTATTTATAGAGAGAGTAACGTTGTTGTCTTTTGCATTAAGCTGATCAATATGTTGTTTTGTGTTTAAAGATCGCAGAAAAATTGTCAGTGAACCTAGACGCAACTATGAACTAGCTACATGGGAATATCGACTTCGAGTAGCCACGTGCCAGTGATCTGCTTAAATGGCTGAAAAAATCACAATTAAAATGATTAAAATGGGTGTCCTTTGCTATATATTGTTGTGATGTAGATGCTGCGTTAAAAAGGTTGTTCAAGTTGATGAACGCATGTGGCAAATGAGGACCTGACACCATCTCTACGATCTCTATCAAAAAGATTGACGAGGAAGATGCGCCTCGGAAATGCAAGATGCTTTGCTGGGGGATAGAGAAAGCTCTGGGGGCCTTGTCGAGCTTTATCACTTACTAGATGTACAACTACTTTATTCTCTACTATTAATCTTCCCCATGTTTCTGTCCAGATTCAAATTTCAACAACTCAATATATATGATTACATGGATGGATAGATTTACTTTTTTACTTAGCAATTGCTGAAACCACAACTGATTGATATGTTGCTAACTAGCTAGTAATTTCTCAGTTTGTTCATAATTAACTTGGCCAAAATCAAAGTTGTTGGGAATGTCATGTACTAGTGTATGTATGCATATATACTTGCTCAAACCCTTAACCAAACAAATGAGACATAAAGAGTTATGGAGTTATCAAGTTCTAATAAATGGTACGTAGTATCAACAATAACTCTTTAACTTTTATTTAGGGAAAACTAAAATCAGTAGAAAAGGAAGAAAGAAAGAAAAAGACATACTTTTAGAAATAGAGTGTTGCTAAACGAACCTTAAAATTAACTGAGTACAAACTATGATCTAAGTACACCATAGTATTTTAATCAAAATGTAAAATTAACTAAGTACACCCGCTATTTAACTACCAAAAATACCCCTGGTACACCCTAATACACTTTATCACAAACACCAAACCCACCTTGCTGCCAAACTTGTTGCTTAACCCACCAAAGCCGTTGAGGTTTATTCTGTCAAACAACTGTGGAAGAATAGGTAGGAGCTGACGGTGGAGGATGCCGAGATTGCTGTCCCGTTTGGCTTGGAATGCTTTGCCTGGTTTTGTGCTGGTGAGATTGTAGGCTGATGATTTACATGTTAATGGTTACCATGTCTAGGTTATGGGCTTGATCTAATTAGTTGATTTTGTTTTCTATATTTAGCTTCCTTGTTATACGAGAGATGAAACTCAGAAGATCGAATTTATTAACCCATCAACACTAGAAGGAAGATATATAAGTTAAGACTAGTAAAATATTGTATATTCCTTAAATCAGGTGGTTCCTAAATGCCTTTATCATTTTTGGTGAAAAAAAAACAAAATAAACGCCAAAACCAGTCTTTGGGCATATCTCGTTGACATGAGCCAGTCTGGGGTTGCATGGTTGTTGCAGTGGTGCGGCTTCTATTACTGCGTCTGCCAGATTCATTATAAACGAAAGAGTATAGCCAAGGGCGGCACTCGGCCCCAATTCTCAACGCCCCTGGGATTATACCATAAGTTTATAGCCATTGACTTAATATAGCCTTCACGTTGATACCATGAGTTTATAACAGAAACAGGCATCCTTGATAAGTAGGCATCCTTCCTGCAAGATTGAATATTAGTTGTAAAAACGAGAAGCAAAAGAAAAAAAACCATTCCTTAATGTGGCTAGAGAGGAGAGGAGAGGATTGATGAGAGAGATTTTGTAAAAGCTTGGTAAATATCATATCATCTTACCTTGATTTCAAGATTCATTTTCGAGCATTTAGATAGGAAATGTTGAATATAGTACTGTACTTATTAAAATTATTTTGGTAGTAGGGTGAAGGTTCGTTTAGCAATACTCTTAAAAATAAAACTCCTAGGTATCCAATGAAAATTTGTGTAAACCCCCTTCCCCAAATCGCCTATACTAAAAATAATTATAAAAGAAAAGAGTGAAAGGGAGAAGAAAAAGTCTAATAAGATAAAAATTAAGAGAAAGAGGAATCATATCTAGCGAGCCAAGAGATAACTTAGTGGTCAAGAAAAAAGTAAAAACGTACACAATAATTATATGATACATATATTACTAGAACCTCCATAAATATAAATATATATATATATATAGCTTCTATTGAGGGACACCCTTTGTAGGGCCCACTTCAGATTGTATTTTACTAATTCAAACCGTTTATTTTGGAAATACTCATTCCAAGATCATCTCTACAAAAAATCACTTGAATCCGATATCATTTAACCACTCAATTGAGTTCTTGAAAGTTTAGTACTTTCTTGAACACCGTGTTCATTGATTTTGTACGACACAATTGGATGTCGAAACGGTTTCCGATTTGTCTAATTTTTTGCAAGAATGATCTATAAATATAGACTTAAAAAATAGATATATATATATATTCCCTTCATATTAATATATAGTAAAACATATGAAATCCTAGGATTGGGATAGCTCACTATTCAAGGTATGTTGAAGGAAGAAGGCTAACTTCTAAATTTTGTTCAAGTAAATAGGTAAAAGATGAATGAGTCATTAGGCAAATTTATCCCTTTTAATCTTTACAAAATAAAAATAATACAAAAAAATATTTCGACTCTATCTTATTTCTTTGCTTCAACAAAATTTTGAATTTTGTGACTTATTCAGTCCAATTCAATCCCAAACACTTGATTTACTCTAAGAATATAATTTCAATTAAAAAAGAGTTATGAAAGGAAATCAAGATATATATCCAAGCAATAGCCCGTTAACACAAGTTAGTGGACCGGGCTGGCTCCATTTAAAATGCAGGTGCTTGTTTGAATTACCAACTTTACTTGAGATTAAAAAAAAAAATGTTTCTAATTTTTCCTAAAACAAGTGGGAGTGTTTAAGAAACTTGTCGCTGAAGAAAGCGGAGTTGGGTAATTTAATTGCTAATAATCCTATACCAATTTGGAAACAAACCACCACCACCCAATCTCTATATATACTTGTTAGTCGCATCCCTAACTCTACACAACTCTAAAACCCTAGACTTCTTCTCTTTAAGAAACTATTGCATCACTGAATCAATTGCCATGGACGAAGAAGCAATTGAAGTCCATCACGAACAGGCACTTGAAAGCTTCACCCCTTACAGATTTACTAAAAGGCTTATGATGATGATGATAATGGTGAAAGGCTTCGGGTCAACTTTGAAGGTCAACCACATATACTATGATGTTCGTTCCCCAGATGATATTGGAACCAGTGGTCCAAAATTCATCTATCAATGCCTCGAACAACATAAAAAAACAATCTATCTTGAACAAAGTTTGTTGAGAACTACCAGGATTCGATCATATCCAAGAATTTTTAGGGCTAGGCTAAATAATTTTTTTTTTAGAGGAGATATATTATAAGCTTTTTTTCTCATGAAACAAAAATTTACCAGTCTATTATCATTATGTTTCTCAAAAATTGAAGTATCAACATTAGACATGTATCATTATTATCGATATCCTAACAAGAAATACCATACACCAAAAATCATATATGCTAATTAATAATTCAAGTTGCAAAAATAAAACATATATCAACAATCTCCAAAAAAATTCACCCAAACCCTAAATCATAAAAACTTAACAACAACAATTAAAATTGGTAATTAAATATATAAATAAAAAAAAAGGGAAAAACTTACTTGAAGAACCCACTGAAGATAGGTTAGTACAATTTTTTAGAGGAATGAGAGCTATTTCCTCTAGGCTCTCAAGGTTCAAATATGGCGTTTTGGGTGGCTAGAAGAATTTTTTTGATATTTGCTCTCTGTGGGTGTAGCCCAATATCAATACGATTAGAATAGGTCAAGTTGGCAGAGCCTTGACATGAGTTCTACTTCTAATCAAATTTATATAGGTTTGGAATTGATGTTTATTATTTCCTATATGCTTCAAGAATGTGCTTATTTTAAATAAAGCTATTATTTACTTTACTTAAATTAGGCTATTATTAGTTTATTATATTTATTTGGTGTAATGGGCTAATATTTATTGAGTAGGAATCAACTTAACTATATTTAATATTTAAAAATCTTCCCCTAGGCTGGAGCCCACTCCAGCCTAGTAATAGATCCGCCCTTGATTCGTATCTTGTTCTTTCTAAGGCGATGTTGTCTTTCGGGATCACAAGAGATCGTGTTGTGCGGGATATAGTGGATGAGATTGTAAAGCGGGGTCGCGAAGCTCGCCCCAAAAAGTTTCCCAACAGGCTTGCATGCTATTTGGACTGCACGTTTGTATTCTTAAAGACCATCGCATGTATCGGTGCCAGCAATGTTTGGTGGCTAGCGTTATGAGAGAGTCACTGGCGGCAGCCGAGGTCAAGATGGTGCCGCAAGTGAGTCATCCATCAAGAAGGTCCTAAAGAAGGTTATAGTTGGTCAAGGGGGAGAGTCAATAAGGAGAAATTATCTGAGTGTAAGTGATGATGTGAAGGAGGAGGAAGAGAGAAAGTGGAAGAGAGAAAGAGGAGGAGGATTAGTGTGAGTGAAAGTGAGAGTTGCAGTGTTTGTATGGATGAGTTTGAGGAAGGAACAACTGTCGCTTGCATGCCATGCTTTCATGTGTTTCATGGCGAGTGCATAGTAAACTGGCTCAGACAAAGTCACTACTGTCCTGTTGCCGCTTTGAGGTGCCGACTGATTGATGAAAACCTTTGCTTAATTGGTTCGATGTAACTTTGAAGTTGGTCATTCTTTTAAGATCTCCTTGGATTGGATGCATAGTATTGTAACCTGTAATTGAATTACATATATAAATATATGATCCATTATGGTTTAATATTGTCCACTGCTTTGCTTTGGTTTTTTACTCTTCAGGCTTAATTTGTTGTTCCTTGGTTAATTTTGAAGTTGTTCTGATCATATAAGTGGTAACTTTTAGCCAGTAAATAAATTCACCATGGATACAAGCGCAACATACATATATAGGATATAGCATTAAAAGTTGCAGGTTGTTGAATTGAGAGATAATAACATCAACAAAACATCCATGATCACCATAAAGTAAAACCCAGCTTAACCATATATATTGTGACTTCCTAGCTAGCTATATCTTGTTTAATATACTAAAGTAATGACCTTCCTAGCTAGCTAGATCTTGTTTATTCCTCATCCACAGCATCAATGCCACATCTCTAAACTCTTTTCCCAAATTGTGCTTTGCCAAATTCCACCTCTGTGTCTCTGGTGTGGTTTTGGATTTTAGACGCAGTTATTTAAGGCACTAGTAGCCAGACATTGAAGTGCACATTGGTACAGCCATTACAGCTATTTGAGAATTACATGATGTGGGTTAGACAGGGTCCACACCCCTCATGCCCTTGTAAAGCAACCTTATCAACTGGATATATACTTAAACACATTAATTTGAGTTTTAATCTGCTGGGTGTTAATTCTTGTTAATGAATCTCCTTAAAGCAAATCAGATTTGTGTGAAAATACTTGATTTATGGCACTACCAATAAACTTTGCCAAGTCTAAAGAAAATCTTAGTGAGCAAAATGCGCAAGTGCCTTGTAGTTCAACCTATGTCTTCAGTGTTCATTTCCCTCTCCTATTATTGCTTGTAAAAAGGAAAAAGGAAAAAGGAAAAAGGAAAAAGGAAAAAGTGAAAAGTACATAGAGGTGGCTTCCCTAACTCACTCACCCTAGGATGCATGCCAATGGGTGAAACCCCAGGATTTATGACAATGGGTGAAAGTTGGAAACTGAGGACATTTTTACTGAAGATGGAAGTGGTCCTAGAATGAGCCCTTCTAGAATTTCATAAGGAGATTCTCGGATGAAGCATCTTTCTATTTTGTCAACTCCATGATGTTTTTTTAATTTAGTCGGTAGGTTGAAATTGAAATTATACAGAATAAAAAGCCGATGGACCACATGCTGCAAGAGTCCAATGAATGCAAGCAGCTAGGAAGTGTGAGCTAGCTAAGGGTCCCCCCAAACACTTCAGCAGATAGAAAGTAGAGAGAGGCATATAATCTCCAATGAAGTGTTTGAGGGAACTCTAGGGGCCATTTGATGCTTTGTTAATCGATCTTTACTTAACTTGAGCTTTGGTTGCTGCTTTGGTTCGAATGGTTCCTAAGCAACCCACCCAAATATTTATAGAGAGAGTTGCTGTGCATGCCTTTGCATTCTATTCAAAGACAATTATTGTACTCTGGAGTGAACAAGACGTAAGTGTGAGCTAGCTACATGGGAAAAGTTGGTAACACTAAAACTAAGGAATATCAACTTCGAGTAGCCACATGCTAGCCAGTCTGCTCATAAATCAAATTCTACTCCTTCACCCATAAATTCCTCTGTCCAGCCAGTAATTTTCAATTTTATTTTATATATATATATATATATATATATATATATACTTTGATAGATACACTACATACCAGTACTTTTAATTATGTGATGTATGCTACAAGAAAAGTTATGTTCAAGTTGATGCAGAAAAGCATGTGGCAAATGAGGGCCCGACGTGCTTCAATTGCAGTCACCATATATATGTGTGTGTGTGTGTATATATATATCAGAACTAACCTTCTTGTTTCTTTGGCTTGGCAGCATCTGACGTCTGAGTTAAAAGCATGTGCAGCTGCTGAGTAAGAGTTCAACGTGTCCTCTATCTGTTACGTTGATCTGATATATCCATCTGCTATCAAAGAGAGATTCATGAGGTTGAGGAGGATGCGCCTCGGAAATGCAAGATGCTTCTACTTCTACTTTATTCATCTTACTCATATTTCTGTCTAGGTTCAAATTTCAATACAACTTACTTAATTAAGATGTTTGCGTCTGGTTATTCTGACACTCTTCATGTTAACTCGTCTCAAAGAAAGACAAAGATCCTCTGCCCAATCTCAGAGCCAAGTGGTACAAGTAAACTAGCTTATCAAACTTCCCATTTGCTAATATCAGGGACATGGGTCAATTCTCATCTGCAGATCTAATATCTTAGCCACCAGTACTTTTTAATAATCACAGATGCCATACTACAATATGCCAAATGCTATCGAATGGTCAAGATGATTTCCACGTACGAGTTATGTTAGTATAGCCTTTGAAAGTTAATCAAATGTAGTGTTTATCTTTTATGTCTATGATGATGGTCTCAAAGATGAGGTTTGTGATTGAGAGTATGCTGGTTCTTACTGCTTCTCTGATTGTAAGTGGTGATAAGATAGTACCTAAAACACAGGCAGGAAAGTTGGCTAACAAAATAATTGTCTTCTGTCTTTCTCCTGTCTCTGATCTCCACGTTCATCTTCTGTCTTTTATCTTTCCTAAGAAAGTGGCCTAATCAACTCGTTATGCTCAACATGGTACTGAAACTAGTAACTTTTTGTTCTGTTTTAAATCTTCTGTACTGTATTTAATTTAGTCCATTATCTTTTCCTATTTGATTCTTGCCCAAATAGGGGTGATATGCCTACCTAATTAGGGTGACAAGCATGGAAATGTTTGTGGGCGCCAAGGCCGTTCCTTTCTCAGCTGAGTCAGCGATCATGGTCGAAGCTAATGCGGCTCTTGAGGGTTGTCTCTTTGCAATGGAGCTCGGTCTTACTTGTGTGTGGACAGCATCAATGGCAACATCAGAAGAGGACGATGGTGTATGTACCCCATTCTCACTAGAATTTGCGATTATCATCACAACTTCAACCATTGCACCTGGACTTGGACGCGCAGGTCTGGAAACCAAGCAGCAGATCGTTTGGCAGCTGTCGCACTATCGAGGTTGAGCCCGGAAGTCTAGACATCCAGACCCCCCACCTCACTTGTGCATGTTCTCAACAACGATGGTCTCCCTTGCCAGCCAACAAGTACCTAATGTGTGTGCCGGTCTGGATGGCTCTGACTCCTCTGGAGCTTGAGGTTGTCTTGTTGTCTCTCACCTAGCAATTGGTTATCTAGACGCGGTCCTTGTGCTGTGTTAGTTGTTTTTAATATTGTTTCCTTTGTTTTGCTGTCTGTACTCAGTGATCATGTGCTGGCCAGTTTGATAATTTGGGTGTCTCTTCTTTTGGGTTCTCCCCTATTATATGAAGTTCGGTTAATCCAATTTGACCCAAAATAAAAATAAAAATCAGGGTTTAGTAAGACTCCACTGAATTAAAGAGGAAATGCCAATATAGGATCAAAATCCCAATTCCCTGAACAAGTTCAAAACCTTATATGGAAAACATAGAATGCAGAGAGCAGCATCATGAACCAAACTCCAAAACAGCAGAAAATGGCTGGTCTTAGCCAACCAGAGTTCCCCCAAACACTTCATTAATGGGGTACAATATATCTCCTTTTTTCTTCATAAGGGAATGCAAGCAACTCAGTATCCACTATATATAGTCAAAGGGATCGATCATGAAGGGCATATATATCATTTGATATAGATCTACTTCATTTATAAAACGGTGGGCTTCATCAGAATGGGAGGACTAGTAGAGAAAAGAAAAATGGCAGAGTTGAAGTTTTGAAAATTGAACCTGGTCAGGATTGCAGTCACTGGAGAGAACAAAAGTGAAGTGAGTGGTCTGTGGCCATAAGCTCTCACAAGCCTCAACCCGTTGTTCTCTTTCATATCCCAACTTGTTCCTTCCAGCATTTTCTTGGATGCAAAAGCATACATTTTGTTGAAGAATATGAGTCTCACACCGGAAACTTAACTAAATAAAATACAAAATATAATGAATGGTTCTACTACTAATAACACCGAGGCCTTTTATGATAAAATCTCACGCCTATAGGTTTTGTAGGTAGTTAAGTTGGAGACAATATCGTGTTGTTAGTGGTAGTAGCCCATCTCTCCAATTTCACATGGTATCGAGCGAGTTGATTGATTGGGCCAATTACTGGGCATTTACCTTACCCTTACCCAACATGTAGTGTTCACATGTTGGGCAATATTTACTCTTACCTAATACGCGGTGCTCACGTATTGGCCAATATTGATTCCGATGTTAACTTGGCTCCACATGTGGCCTACTATGTGATGGTCCCACGTAAGAGGGCGTGTTGAAGCATATGAGTCCCACATTCCAGAAGCAGGTCTTAGCAAGTAGCCACAGCACATATGAGGTTCTGATCTAGATTTCCTTGAGAATAAGTGTGGGCCAGGTAATTATTAAGAATGGCACATGACAATCACCTCAATATTATTCCTTTCTTCCATCTAGCCTCCAATGTCGTCTAGGTTCATTACTTAAAGATCGGTTTCCTCCTCCGATTTTCTTCCTATTGAACAAGGACAAGGAAATAAGGAACATGCAATGCAACATAAACACAACCAAATGCAAAGAGGGCCAGACACTATATAGCAGAGGTAGTTGCAACTCATAACCAACAAACCAAAACAAGCTTTGAAAGAAGTAGAAAGAAAGAAGTAGGAACTTTGTCAGGTGTCACCTAGAGTTCCCTTGACCACTTCATTGGGAAATAATTCTTTCTAATCAATTATATATCCTACTGAAGTGTTTGGGGGAACTCCTGGTGGCATTTGATTTTACAAAGACCGAAAAGGCTTATCCGTCGCAATGTACTTATTGTAGAAGCTGTGATGAAAAAAGAGGAAATATTGTCAGGTGTCAACGAGAGTTCCCTTGACCACTTCATTGGGAAAAAATTCGCTCTGATCAATTATATATCCCACTGAAGTGTTTGGGGGAACTCCTGGTGGCATTTGATTTTACAAAGAAGAACAAAGCGCTTACAAGCTTTCCACATATCCACCGCCATGGATTTCGAGTTTTAGTCCCCCATCGCAATGTATTTGGTGTATGAAGCTCTGGTAATGATCCAGTTTGCTACATTTCTCTTTTTGCAGCTAATCTTAAACTGTATGCATACACACTTTATTTTTCATGAATTGATCAGCATGGAATAACACTGGACAGTTCTGCGGCAACAGCATCAGCGCAATAAGGAGTTATTCTCAGGAATGTCATACAATAACTGGTTCTTATATTTTCTTTTCAAAAACTCCATTAATCATTGCCTTTTTCTATTTTTTTTTTTTTGGTTTGCCACAAGAGATCAACAACAGGAGAAAACCAAATCAAGATAGACAGTTGCAGCAAAACAGTCCAAGAAGGGACGAACCTGACAGAGAAGTTTGTGCCTAAAACCAGAGACCGAGGACAATAGGACTTGCTGGCTGCCTCTGTATTGCCCACTAGACCATTAATTCTATGGCCAAGAATGCTACAGAATATTAGAAGCAAAAGTGGAAAAGTCAGCCATCGGATTTACAGACAACAAAGCAAATTAAGGAAAACAAGTTATATTATGTTTAATTTTCTTCCTAGATTCCATAATTCTACATTGAATTAATCTTTGGTTCTGTTCAAACAAAATACTAAAACTTGCCATGGCCATTGTTACCTCATGGTGGCTGATGAGGTCATCATCCTGAGGGAAGTTGAGGAGGAACCTCCTCATCACATAGACAGTTAAGTTGAATTACGCCCAAATGAGCCAATACAAGGTTTCCCGTATTCCTTTTTTTGTCACAAATTTCCAGTACCAATATTATAGAGATTTTCTATTTAAACTCCACACTTCTCTTTGTTCACCCTATATTCTAAGTTCACCCAACTTCTAATATAAATTTTCACAATTTCTAATAAAACTCCATTATTTTCCCAAACTACCCTTAAATACACCCCAAGCTGAAAAAAGAAGAAATAAAAAAGTTATTCTATTTAAACCCCACATTTTTGTTTATTCACCCCAATACTTAAATCATCAAACAATATTTGTAGTATACATGAGATTTTGTTGTTTTCACAAGACTATTTTTATCTTGTGATTAGATCATATGGGAAATTGTAGTTTGTTTGGTTTCGCTTTATGATGATAGTGAAAACCAATGACCACAACATTAGCAATAAGACTATGTATCTGTAGGAACATGGTTCCTGTGCCCTTCATCATACTTTACTTGAAGAGATTTGCATCTTTCCTTGCTGGAAAGAACAAGGCCACAACTCGGTTCCTTAACATACTGTTTGTGAGAGCCAAAGAGAAAGCTGGCCCTGTAGAGGAGTTCCAATGGCTTGGTCTAATGTTGTTTGTGGTTGTGCCTTTCCCTAGAACAGAAGCATGGACAGGAGCCATCATAGCTTCCATTCTTCATATGCCATTCTGGGCAGCAGTGTTTGCAAATTTCTTTGGTGTTGTATTGGCTGGGCTTCTAGTAAATTTGCTGGTGAACCTTGATCTCAAATATGCAATTATCACTGGTATTATCCTCTTCATTATATCCAGATTCATGTGGAGCATCCTTCGGAACCTTAGGAAGTCTTTAAGCTCATCAAGTTGATATGACATTGGAAATTCTTAAAGTAATCCAATCCCTCACAAGGGGTAACTGATGATCCTTGAATTTTGAGATTGTATGATCTTTGAAGAGTGGTAGGGTGTGTGAAGTGTGTGTATAGATAGATGTATTAGGGTTAAATATTAAGTTGAATGACCTTTTTTTATCTTTTTGAACAATAATAAAACTGACAGCTTAATAATTTAAGTAATAAATAGAAAATCTCATATTATATCACTATAAAAAATAATAATAACAATAAAAAGACAAAACTCTAGAGAAATTTTTAATTAGGGTTTCATGCTGGAGAGAGAGGAAAGAGAAAGTCATACAACCCCATTTGAGGAGTTGATTGACAAAAGGAATGGGTCCAATGTTAAGATTTAATGTCCAAAAGCACTACAGCCCCAACATAAAAAAAATCCAAACGAAGTTGTTCTAGTAAAAATGAGATGGGCTCTGGAGGAGGTGGTCCAAAACAAAATACTTTCATGCAATCACCCAAAATAATCAGAGAGCTGTTATGCTCTTGGAACCTAAAATCAGGATTTTGCCCTAAAAATAATCTAAAATCGTAATTGACTAAATATTATTGCAAGGAAAATACTTCTCTCATTCCCAAGTAGGAATTCTATATTCCTGCCAATAACAGTATGATATGTGTGCATAAGTTTTCTTTTTGTGTTTTTGATGAATTATTGCACATATGCAAACAATGATTTCCCAAAAGGAGGAGTATCTCATTCCAAGGAAAGAGGCAAACAATATCCTTATTCCAATCGTTGACTTCACTCATGCAATCAATCAACTAGATAAATGAAGGTCCACACTAGTTAAGAGTTAACCCGGTCAAATACATGTGAAATTGATACTTAGGTGAAGGGGTAAATTAAAACCCTAATTGGAAATATCTATAACAACAATGCTCAAATAATCCTGGAGACAATATGACTAGTCAAATACTAGTCATAGACTTATGAATAAACAAGGAAAGCACATACTCATCACAAATCAAATATAAGAACTTGCAAGTCTAAAAGATGTCACATCCTATGATCAACTCCGCTGTAGCGATATTGTCCGCAAAGGAACTTGTCTCCCCTGTAAAATGCTCAAACCAACAATAAACAACCTGCAATAATTGTTTTGTTTACAACAAACAGGGGAGTAGAAAGAATTTATACAGACCCTATTAAGACGACAAGTTCGGGCTCGTGACTTGCTCGAATGCCTTGAGAGCGAACTCCGCAAAACAGAAAGATGTGAGTGGACAGAAATAAAGTTTCACTTTAAAACAACATAGTAACCCCACCATGTAAAAATAATGCTCTAGCATGCAGTTTCACAATTCAGAAACCAAAACTCAAACACAAAAATCCCAAAGTCCAAAACATCTCCACATCTCAAGCTCACAACTCATTTCCCAAAATATATGGAACTCTCAACACCCGTAAATACCCATATATAAATATACATATAGCTAGGACTCTAGTATAGTATATATATACTCCACTCCAAACTAATGTACCGGGGAGACAATCCAACTGGGATTGTTGGCTGGTACGCAGGATTTTCGAACCGGAACCCGCGTCCGGGATGAGTAGTCCAACCGGGACGGAACTCCATAGCTCACACGCCGGCACCGCCAACGACACGTGTAGCTCACAAATCTCATATCAAGTCCTACGCGCGCAGGTATCATCACCCCACCGCGCCAACGACGTGTGTGATGATACTCAAGCAATATACATACTCTCCCATACGCCGCGCCAACGACACGTATGGAAAGTGTCTCACACACCGCATCGCTAACGCCATGTGTGAGACCCGTAATCTCATGGCCTTCCCACCCCACGCAGCGACGTGTGTGGGAAGCCTAGTAACTAGGGAATGGTACTCACCTACCATACTCATATCTCACAACCAACCATCAAACTCCTATCTTTCCACAATCTCACCACAACAACCTCTCATACTCTATACATAGACAATATAGATAGCCATCCCAAAATCCATATCAACATAATCATCATACTCAAATATATATGTCTATACTCAAAATATATATAGCCAAGACATATAAACATATTCAAATCATCAACCAAAGACTTATTAAATCAAAGTCACCATCATTTAAAGTATATGCACAAAACTTTCATAATTAAAACCATGCATATGCTTAAAACAAAGTCCACTCACAAGTAATCCCAAGCTGCCCGGCCCCGTGAGGGTCCTTGAGAGTGATCAACCAAGTACCTATTCCAAGATACAAATCCTTGATTAACAGACGTACTTCCAAAACGGAAATTCACGAAAGGAAATACTTAAATCCCCAAGTTCCCGGTGCGCTCACGCCCAAAGGAACATCCTAGGGTCCGATTCTGATTGAATTCGCTTCCCAATCGCACGGTGATCGCGATTTCCTAAACTTCACATTATTGAATCGGAACATCCGGGCTCCAATTCACGATCCGCGAATTCCTACAGGTTTCTAAGAGTACCTAAATCAACATACTTCAATTTGGAAACGATCCAACGGTCAGAACTTATCGAACCCGGATAACGCACAATATGCGAAATCCGTTCGATAGTCAAACGATATCCAAATTGAGATCCGCGAAATCCTACGCACTCGTGACAGCCTAAGGATCTCAACAGGACGAAAAACAACTTCACCCACCTTGCCCACGCGCCGCCACACGCGCCGGCGGCGCGGTGTGTAGAGAGATTTCGGCGACGGAAAATCTCCAAACCAACGCTCACCCTTCCAATCCTAGATACTACTCGAAGAATGGAGCAACTTTTTCAACTACGGCAACATCCAATTCGGACGGCAAGTGGCGGAATTTCAAATTGAAATCCGGCCAAAACCTAGATATCCAATTCGATTTCCAAACTTCAAATTCGATCTAATCCTAACCCAACATCAGCTAGAACACAAGAAAGAGAAGAAACCTCACCTTGGGGAAATGGTGGAGGTGAGAAATCGAAAGTTCCAAATTCCCACGATTCTGCATTTTCCAGGGTGGGTTTGATCGTTTTGAATGGGAAGAGAGAGAGAGAGAGAGGAGAGTCTCTGAGGAGAGAAAGTGGCGTGGTGGTGGTTTTCCGATCGGTGAACAGTGGCGGAGAAAATCGCAAGAAAGAGAAGAAGAAGATGGGAGGAGAGAGAGAAAGTGAGGAGTTGATTGAAAAAGGAATGGGCCCAGTTATTTTGTCCAAAAGCACTACAGCCCCAACAGAAAAAATATCCAAACGAAGTTGTTCTAGTAAAATAATGGGCTACGAGGTGGTCCAAAATAAAATACTTTCACGCAATCACCCAAAATAATCAGAAAGCAAGGATTTTGCCCTAAAAATAATCTAAAATCGTAATTGACTAAATATTATTGCAAGGAAAATACTTCTCTCATTCCCAAGTAGGAATTCTATATTCCTGCCAATAACATGAATTATTGCACATATGCAAACAATGATTTCCCAAAAGGAGGAGTATCTCATTCCAAGGAAAGAGGCAAACAATATCCTTATTCCAATCGTTGACTTCACTCATGCAATCAATCAACTAGATAAATGAAGGTCCCAAAATCTTAACCCGGATACATGTGAAATTGACCAGGTGAAGGAGGTCACCCTTTGGAAATATCTATGACAACAGGAATAATTAGACAATATGACTAGTTCCCTAGTCAATTAAATTAAATAGGAAAATAAATGGGTCTAAAAGATCACATCCTAGGATCAACTCTTGTGTACGATACATCACGGTTTTGTTTCCTCACGAGCAACTCCTGGGTCATCCTATTACTCTAGCCCCAACTCACTTAACTTCGGAGTTCCTATGACTTCGAATCCAGTGAGCTCCCAAAAGGCTTTGTGCTAGATGGAGCAGACATGTACATATAAGGCACATCACTCCCTCTCCGTTGGTCAATGTGGGATGTTACAGAAGATAACTATGTGACAACCTAGGCACTTAGAAGGACTCGTCAATTTAGGCATCCCTTGTGCTAGCAACAACTAGAGTGATGGGTGTGCGAACATTCATCAGCATTTTAGGGATAACAGATACAGTATAGCTAGTCATAAAATCAAGGACAACACACCATAAATGTTCATCCAGAAACCCACAATTGGGAAAAACTAGGGGTCATCACTCCAACTAGGCAATCCACTAAGTCAAGAAGATTCTTACAGGTAAAAGTAATCACCAGCTCAAACAATCCTAGATCTATTAAGGAAATGGGCACTACCTCCCTGTGCAACCTTCTTCTCCAAACTTAGTTGAGCTAGTAGCTTGTCCTTCATGGAAATGACAGCAAGTCTATCAGCTTCTTCACCCTATGGCACCGCAACTCAGCTTCGAATCGTCACCAATGAATGAAATATAGATTCTAGAATGAAATGGTCAATTTCTTCAAGAGACTACCTTCTTGAACAAACCAACAGAGAATCTGATCTAGCTAGGGTAATGAAGTGTTTAAACTAAACCCTAGATGAAGATTTCAAAAACCAATTTTCAAAAACTCATAATGAAAATCCAAATCTCACAACTAGAGAATGCAAAGTAAAAGTTTCATTCTAAAAAATTCTCAATGGGTGAAGTGGATTGCAAAGTCAAAGCATATTTTAAAAAACAATTTAAAAACCTCATAATGAAAATGGAGACTTTCCTCAAAGAAGAAGATGCGGAGCAAAACCAAAACTCTCAAAAACCTTTCTCTATAAAAGTGACGGCTATAAAAGTGACGCCGTTTTGGACAAGGCGTTGCTTATTTTTGGATTGTGAATTCTCTTCATAAAAAATCAATTAACATCACCCAATTTCATCAAAGTGTGTGTGCATCATAAGAATCCTGCATTGTTTTTTCCTTCTTGAGTACACCAATCCAAAGTAAGTCGGATGCATTTTTTTTTTCTTGAGCAAATGCCAATTTTGTTTATTCTTTTTTTTTTATAAATTTTAAATAAATTCTTTTTTCTTATTTAGGTCTCTCTGTATTAGTAAGATTAGTAGCAAACTCAAGGAGGAAGAGGCTACGTGACACGCTATTCGAGGCATAAGTAATTTTTATTTGTTTATTTAATTGATTAATTGATTAATTGATATTGATTTGTATTGGGAATCACAAATGATTTGTCAAATGCATTACAAAAGAAAGATCAAGATATTGTGAATGCAATGATGTTGGTCCAAAGATGTAAGCAAAAGCTACAATCCGTGAGAGATGATTACTTTGATGATTTGCTTGGTGAAGTATCAATATTTTGTGGCAACAATGATATTGGCGTTCCTAACATGGATGATTTATTTGTACCACAAAAGGAGATCTCGACGTAAAGCTCAGAAAATCACAAACCGCCATTATTATCTTGTGGACCTATTTCTTACTATCATTGATAAGCAACTAGTGGAATTAAATAATCACTTCACTGAGGTAAATACTGAATTGCTTCTTTGTATGGCATGTTTGAGTTCGGCTTATAATTTTGCAGCTTTTGACAAACAAAAAATACATTGTTTTGCTCAATTTTACCCTCAAGAATTTAATGACCAAGACCTCATGAAGCTTGAAGATCAACTTGGGCTTTATATTGTTGATATGCAGAGCAGCATTGAGCTTTCATAATTGAACGGAATTACTAATCTGGCAGCAAAATTGTTGAATACAGGAAGGAGTAGAATATACAACTATGTGTATTTACTTCTTACATTGGCTTTGGTTTTACCCGTTGCAAATGCTTCAGTTCAGAGAGCTTTTTCAGCTATGAATATAGCGAAAATACCATTGCGTAACAAAATAGGGAATCAATGAGTGAGTGATAGCTTGGTTGTTTACATTGAGAAAATGTTTTTTCTTGTATTAGTGATGCAAATATAATGCGACGTTTTAATGATATGAAACCTCGTCAGCAACAATTGTAGGTTAATTGTAATGTTATTTTTTTCAATTAATTATGAATAACATTAGTATTGTTTCAATTATAAGGATATTTAGTTGTCTTTTTTCTTTTTTTCTTTTTTTCTTTTTTTGAGCTCTTAGCTTTTAAAAATTGCACCTCCGCTGAAAAATTCACGGTCCTCCGCTTCTTCAAACCACCAAAGCAATTCTCAAACTCTAGTTTCCAGCCACGACTAATTTCTATGGAAGACTTCCCTGCCAATGCCATCCATCACTAGCGTGAACGCTTCAGCTTCAGCTTCGACGACATCACTGCATAACTAAACAACCCTAATCGTGTTCATAATCGGAATCGTTCATCAGTGCAGCCAGTTAAGTTTCATGTCAAGATTGTGCACGATTCCCATTACAAATACGTCAATTGTTCCTTGAACTGTACTGAAACCACCATTAGAGAATATGTGGAAAGAAAGAAAAGAAAATGCCGATTCGACATGGACAAGTTAGAGAATTTCCGTGAGGCACAAGGGACTCTTTCTCATATTATAGTGCAGGGTCTCATACTGGGCAATAAGCTCAGCAGCATGGGTCGTAAGGTGTTGGGGTTGCGCGTATATATGAGAACAGAGCAAGTTAAGGTCGCTGTGAGTCGTGTACACAATTACTGGAGATTGTAATGAGTAGTAGTAATAATGAGGGCATGGTGCCAGCGAGTGATTCAGCGGTCGAGATGGTACTAAAGAGGGTTACAGTGGGTGCAGATGACAAAGAAGCATCATGTTGTGAGGAGGAGGTGGAGAGAGAAAGAGAAGGAAAGTTTGTGTAAGTGAAAGTGATAGTTGCACTGTTTGCATGGAAGAGTATAATGGAGGATCAGAAGTAGCTTGCATGCCTTGCTCACATGTGTTTCATGACAAGTGCATAAGGACATGGCTCAGACAAAGTCACTACTGCCCGGTTTGCCGATTTGAAGTGCCAACTGCTGATTGAGGAAAATCTTGCTTCATTTGGATGTACTCTTTTAAAGTTCCTCATTCTAAGATCTTCTTGGATGAAAGTATATTGTAATTGAAATATTAAATATTAAAAAATAAAAAATTGTTGATTCTTTTATGATTTGATTGCTCAAGCGTGTTAATTTGTCAAATTGTTGCTTTGTTTCTCCGTTAGCTTGTTATTTTTGTGTTATTTACATTTGATAATATGCATTTCTTTTAATTTATACTTAGCCAGAAAATTCATCCATCATATCATTATCAAAATGCACCGTTTAAGACAAAGAATAAGACTTTCTATCTAAACTAAAACGATAATTAAAGAATATATATACACTAGGGATAATTCAATTAGGATTAGATCACCATCAGTATTTGGTAATCTCTGATATTCGCTACCAGGAGATAGTAAAGTAATTGATGCAATTGTAATTACAAATCAATCGCCATGTTATCACTCAAAAAATATGGTTCTCTAGTATTAATCTACTTAGCGAAATTGCCTTAAGCTGCTTTCCAAAGAATTTCAAGCTCCAAGCCTTAAGCCCTCTTTCCAAATATTCTTCTATTTTGTCCTTCTTGGCTGAGAGAACTTTATTTCCAAGTAAAATTTTACAAATTTTCATAATTAATTAGTTGGAAAATTAATCACAACTCTGTTGTCTTCGGATATATTTTCCCAAAAGAAGTCGGAAACCAAGAGGTAAGAAACTTCCCACCGAAGAAACCCAAGTCTTGACTGGGTTCTTTAACAGTTTGTTAATCCTACACCAACTTGGAAACTACCCACCTCTACAATATAAAATCTAAAACCTTGCCCATACTTACTAGGCAGCTACGAAGCTTCATCGACGGCTCAGTTTCTGTGAAGTTTGACTACCAAGTCAACCACATATACTACGGTATTCATTCATCAGATGATATTGGAACTCGTCGTAAAACCCTCGTCGACCAATTTCAAGAAAAATATGAAAAAACAATTGAATTTGAGAAGCCTGTGTTGAGGAAGTGCGGCGAGTCGTACGAGTTTCTTTCTCAGGTGTTGTCGTCCTTTGGAATTGCAAGTTCAGATGAGAATTAATGCTGGGTTGCATGATCAAATACTGGATGGGATTATAAAGTGGGGTCGCAAAATTCGACCGGAAACTTTTTCCTACGAGCGTCCAGAGGTATGTTCATATTGGAAAAGACCATGCCATGTATCAGTATGAGGAGTGTTTGAAGGGTAAGGTTAGGAAGAAATCAATGGCAGCGAGGAATTATAAAGGTATGGTATCGATCAAGAAGGTACTAAAGAAGGTCATAGATGGTAAATTAGGATCAAGTGATGATGTGAAAGAGGAGGGTACAAAGAGAAAAGGAAGGAGAATTACCGGAAGTGATAATGTGAAGGAGGAGGGTAGGGAGAGAAAAACAAGGGGATTAAGTGTAGTTGACGATGAGGAGGAGGAGGAGGGTACAACAAACAGAAAAAGAAGGAGACGCGTTGTAAGTGATAATGTGAAGGAGAAGGGTACAAAGAGAAAAAGAAGGGGAAGTAGTGGAAGTGAAAGTTAGAGTTGCAGTGTTTGTATGTAGATGACTAAGAAAAAGTCGCGATTGATTGTTCCGTGGTTCCTTTAAATTTGATTGTTTTGAGGTTTCCTTGGATCGATGAATTGTTGTTTAGTATTTGTTGGTTTTGTTCATATGTGATGCAGTTTTTCTCTTAGCCCTAAATTCATCGTCATATCATTCATCAACAAGGAACGCTTTACAATATCTAATCTATACAAATAGCACTTTTAGATTTGCAGGTTGAATTGAGAAATAACATCAACACTCAATTATGAGATCCTTTAATTTTTGTTTAACATACCAAACCACTTTTCCACTCCCATAAAAAAAAACAACAGAACCATAAAATAATACCCAGCTAAAGTAACGACATTCCACAAGTAATCTAGCAGAATTGGGGAAAAAAAATAATTAATTATTTTTTAACTGAACATAATTGGTTATCAAGCAAATGAATAAATCAAGCAGAACAATACTACTTACTTTAATATTGCAGCCAGCAATGGCTCATCCACATGTGGTAGGAAATATATCGATCAAATGACTCCAAGGGTCCCCCCAAACACTTCAGTAGAAAGTAGAGAGAGAGCGGCATAATTAAGATAATGCCCATAATAATCTCCAATGAAGTGTTTGAGGGAACTCTAGGGGCCATCCGATGCTTGTTCATCGACGTTTTTACTTAACCTATAGCTTCGGTTGCTGCCTTGGTTTCGAATGGTTCCTAAGCAACCCTACTATTTATAGAGAGAGTAACGTTGTTGTCTTTGCATTGAGCTGATCAATATGTTGTTTTGCGTTCAAATATCACAGAAAAATTGTCAGTGAACCTAGACGCAACTATGAACTAGCTACATGGGAACATCGACTTCGAATATTCACATGCCAGTGATCTGCTTATAAATTGTACTCGTTCACACATTAATTCCTCTGTCCAGCCTGTAATTGTTAACTTTGTTTGATGCTTTAAATAGACAAAAACCCAGTAATTATTCCTAATAAATGGCTGAAAATCACAATTAAAATGATTAAAATGGGTGTCCTTTGTTATATATTGTTGTGACGTAGATGCTGCGTTAAAAAGGTTGTTCAAGTTGATGAACGCATGTGGCAAATGAGGACCTGCCACCATCTCTATGATCTCTATCAAAAGATTGACGAGGAAGATGCGCCTCGGAAATGCAAGATGCTTGCTGGGAGATAGAGAAAGCTCTGGGGGGCTTGTCGAGCTTTATCACTTACTAGATGTACAACTACTTTATTCTCTACTATTAATCTTCCCCGTGTTTCTGTCTAGATTCAAATTTCAACAACTCAATATATATATATTATATGATTACATGGATGGATAGATTTACTCTTTACTTAGCAATTGCTAACTAGTAATTTCTCAGTTTGTTCGTAATTAACTATCCAAACTCTCTGAATTAAGACTCGACTAACTTGGGCAAAATCAAATGTATGCATTTGCTCAGAGTCCGAATCTTCTGTCCCCAACCTACCTGTCCCCTCCTGTCAACTATTTCATATTTTGACATTTGTCCACAAACTTAACAGAAGACAAACTCTGTTAATACTCTTTTTCCTTTCATCTTCTTCCATCCCCTCTGTAATTTCATTGATTTCTCCGCCGTTAGTAGTCAGCAGCGGACAAAAAGCCACAATTTCATCCATCTTCTTTTTCTGATTTTTTTTTCCTATCCATTTTTTCCCCTTAGCAAAAAGAAATCCCAACTTCGAAGCTCCCTTCCTAACTTTTGAATCCTTATTTCTAGCAATTGCCCATTTTCACGTAACCCATAAGCCCATTTGACATTATTAGTATGTTGGAATTTTTTGGTAATACAAGTAGAAAATTGTGTGAGCAAATTTCTCCACGAGAATATTCAATTGGAAATATTCCCCTTTCTTCTTTGCCGCCTTTTTCTCCCTGCAAAATAGAACCAATAAGAGACCACACTGGGGGGTGTTGGCCAAAGGCCCTCCGATGCCTAAATTAGTTCAAGAGTTTGTAAGAAAAACACTATCTAATTAGGGTACGGAGATGTATTTATGGTGTAAACCAAGCGGCCATAGCCTTATGTAAAAGAGAGAGAGAGAAAAGAGTGGCTAGGGTTTGAGAGGAATTTTCTGCAGAGTTTCAGTAGAGATTTAGACGTACCTCAACCCTTGTGTGTGGCTATCTTTTTATAGTGGTCTTGGAGGCTAGGGTTTCAGAGGAATAATTCCGTAGATGGAAGGGAATTATTTCTCCCATATTTGGAACTGATTTGATTAATTAGGGTGGTAGTGGTAGGTATCAAATCAATTCCTAATTTGATTAGGTAACTCCTCATTGAATTGGGAATTGTGGTAGGAATCAAATCAATTCTCTATTTAATTAGGTAACTTTCAATTTAATTGGGTAACTCCCAATTAAATTGAGTAACTCCCAATTAGGTTGAGTAATTCCCAATTAGGTCAAATAATCCCCAAATGGAAGGAATTATTTGATCCTAGGGTATGATTTAATTTGGTTCCCACAAAAATGACTCAAGATATTATGCAAAGATAAGAGAGAGAATTTTGGAATTGGAACTCATAGATCTTAGCTTCATAAAGAAGTCTAGACTTGTGAGAGCAACTCACTCTACAAAATATCTATTACAAGCTTAATTGCCCACTTGGTGGTTAGCTTACATATACTAAAAAAATTAATAAATAAAATAAAAGAGTGAAGGAGAAAAGAAAAAGTCTAATAGGAAAAAAAAAATAAGAGAAAGAGGAAGCATATCTAGTGAGCAAAGAGATAACTCAGTGGCAAGAAAAAAGTAAGGACGTACACAAGAATTATATGATACATATTACCAGAATCTCCATATATATATTTGTACCTACATATATATATATATGCTTTTTTTCCCTTCAGATTAATATATAGTAAAACATATGAAATCCTTAAAAAAATATATTTCTAATATAGAACAAACTTTTTGCCCATGTTTGGTGCCTAAGATTGGGATAGCTCACTATTCAAGGTATGTTGAAGGTGGAAGGCTAACTTCTAGATTTTGTTCAAGTAAGTAGGTAAAAGATGAATCATTCATTAAGCACATTTATCCATTCTAATCCTCATCATAAAATACAAATTAAAAATATATATTTTTTAACTCCATCTTATTTATTGCTTCAACAAAATTTTGAATTTTGTGACTTATCCAATCCAATTCAATTCTAAGCACTCGATTTATGCTAGGAATAAAATTTCCATTAAAAAAAGAGTTATGGAAAGAAATATCCAACATATATATCCAAGCAATCGCTCGCTAACACAAGTTAGTGGACCGGGCTAGCTCAATTAAAAAAAATGTTTCTAATTTTTCCTAAAACAAGTTTAAGAAACTTGTCGCCAAAGAAAGCGAATTTGGAAACAAACCACCACCACCCAATCTCTATATATACTCGTTAGTCCCATCCCTAACTCTACACAACTCTAAAACCCTAGAGCTACTTCTTCTCTTTAAGAAACTATTGCTCATCACTGAATCAATTGCCATGGACGACGAAGCAATTGAAGTCCATCATGAGGACAGGCACTACAACTGAGTGTAAGTGATGATGTGAAGGAGGAGGAAGAGGGTGGAGAGAGAGAGGAGGAGGATTAGTCTGAGTGAAGGTGAGAATTGCAGTGTTCGTATGGAGGAGTTTGAGGGAGGAACAACAGTCGCTTGCATGCCTTGCTCTCATGTGTTTCATGGCGAGTGCATAGTAAACTGGCTAAGACAAGGTCACTACTGTCCTGTTTGCCCTATGAGGTGCCGACTGATTGATGAAAACCTTTGCTTAATTGGATTGATGTTCCTTTGAAATTGGTTAAGATCTCCTTGGAATCCCACATCGGTGGAGTGAAAGAAAACAAATGGGTTTAAATAGAATTGTAACTTGTAATTGAATTACATATATAAATATATATATATATATATATATATATATATATATATGATCCATTATGGTTTAATTGCTCAGTGCTTTGCTTTACTTCAGGCTTAATTTGTTGTTCCTTGGGTTAATTAATTGGTTGGCTAGTTTATTTGTGCTGTTTAATTTTCGAGTTTTGATACTATAATGCGGTAATTTTTAGCTGTAAATTCATCATACTGAGGATTAAAACGCAACATTTACAAACTGTCAACTATACATAGCATTCAAACTTTTCAGGTGGAATTAATTGAGAGATCATATAAAATAAAACCCAGCTTAAGTATACTGCGAGATATATCTTGTTTGAAAATAGAGCTCCAATTCCATATGAGCTAAAAGCTACTGCATGATTAAAAACTTCAACACAGCTATCAGCTGCCACACAACACAAGACTAATTAAGAGCAGGCATTAGTTAACATGAGAAGCGTTATATATGTGAGTGTCTTTTCAAGAATTTCATTAATACATCCAAGAACTCGACCCGGTTAATGTACCACAATATAAGCCTATAAGCTTGGTGCATTAGTTTTGCATTCCCACCATGCCCCTTCAAATCCAGCTGCAACACAATATTAATGAAAGAAAAAAGGATATGCAATTATGCAAGCATCTACCCATGTGTATATTGAGCTATGATATGACCCTCCTGCTGTTGAAAATATTTATGGTCTAAGATATTGGAAGTAAATAATTATATAGCCTGAAGAAAACATTACTCCAATGAATGCAAGCAGCTAGCTCATGCTCATCCACGGTAAAGATATGGATCAAATGACTCCAAGGGTCCCCCCAAACACTTCAGTAGAAAGTAGAGAGAGGCATATAATCTCCAATGAAGTGTTTGAGGGAACTCTAGGGGCCATCTGATGCTTTGTTAATCGATCTTTACTTAACTTGAGCTTTGGTTGCTGCTTTGGTTCGAATGGTTCCCAAGCAACCCACCCAAGTATTTATAGAGAGAGTTGCTGTGCATGCCTTTGCATTCTATTCAAAGACAATTATTGTACTCTGGAGTGAACCAAGACGTAAGTGTGACGTGCTTCAATTGCAGAAGAGCATGTGGCAAATGAGGGCCTGACGTGCTTCAATTGCAGTCACCATATATATATATATATATATATATATATATATATCAGAATACTAATCTTGTTGTTTGTTGGCTTGGCAGCATCTGACGTCTGAGTTAAAAGCATGTGCAGCTGCTAAGTAAGAGTTCAACGTGTCCTCTATCCGTTACGTTCATCTGATATATCCATCTGCTATCAAAGAGAGATTGATGAGGTTGCGGAAGATGCGCCTCGGAAATGCAAGATGCTTCTACTTCTACTTTATTCATCTTACTCATATTTCTGTCTAGGTTCAAATTTCAACACAACTTACTTAATTAAGATGTTTGCGTCTGGTTATTCTGACACTCTTCATGTTAACACGTCTCAAAGAGAAACAAAGACCCTCTGCCCAAATCTCAGAGCCAAGTGGTACAAGTTAACTAGCTTATCAGAACTTCCCATTTGCTAATATCAGGGACATGGGTCAATCCTCATCTGCAGCTTCATGTCACATCTAATATCTTAGACACCGGTACTTTTTAATAATCACAGATGCCAGACTACAATATGCCAAATGCATGTTTGATCAAATGGTCAAGATGATTTCCACGTACGAGTTATATTAGCATGGCCTTTGAAAGTAATCAAATGTAATGTTTATCTTTTATGTCTATGATGATGGTCTCAAAGATGAGGTTTGTGATTGAGAGTATGCTGGTTCTTACTGCTTCACTGATTGTAAGTGGTGATAAGATAGTACCTAAAACACAGGCAGGAAAGTTGGCTTACAAGAGAATTGTCTTCTGTCTTTCTCCTGTCTCTGATATCCATGTTCATCTTCTGTCTTTTTTTCCTAATAAAGTGGCCTAATCAACCCATTATGCTCAACATGTATACTAGTAACTTTTTTGTTTTGTTTTAAAACTTTTCATAACCAGATTTAAATTAGTCCATTATCTTTTCCTATTTGATTCTTGTCCAAAATAGGGGTGATATGCCTACCTAATCAGGGTTTATTAAGACTCTACTGAATTAGAGAGGAAATGCCAACGATCATGAAGGGCATATATGTCCTTTGATATAGTTAATAAAATGGTGGCCTTCATCAGAATGGGAGGACCAGTAGAGAAAAGAAAAATGCCAGAGTTGAAGTATTGAAAATTGAACCTGGTCAGGATTGCAGCCAGATGGAGAGAACAAAAGTGAAGTGTGTGGGTTGGCCATAAGCTCTCACAAGTACTCTCAACCCTACCTGTTCCTTTCAGCATTTTCATTGGATGCAAAAGCATACATTCCAGAAGCATGGCTTAGCAGCCACAGCACATATGAGGTTCTGATCAGCCCTGAGACAATCTGATAGGTTTCCTTGAGAATAAGTGTGGGCCAGGTAATTAATTTCAACCCTTCTTTTGTTTGCCTGCGATTGAGTGTATATACCAGAATCTAGTAAGTACTAGTGCTTGTATATATGAGTAGGGTGGTGCTGAAATTTTGAGGGTCCTGTGCCAAACTTTAACTGAAGCCCTCACATAATCTTAATATGAAAATACTAAAAAAAAATAGGAGTTTCACTAAAACACCAAAATAAAAATGAAATTATAAAACCCAACACCCAAAACACTTTATAAACACACCAAAAACCTATCATTACACACACTCAAAACCCATTTATAAACACATCCAAAAAATATACAATTGTTGATTTTGGGTGTGTTTCTATGTTTAAATAGTGCTTGGGTTTTTTTATAAATACATGTCTAGGATTGGGTTTATTTATAAATTTGTAAAAAAAAATTGCCATTACTTATGTCATAAAATAATTTTTTTTATAACTAAAATCCATCATCAATTAGCATGTAATAACAATCACAAGTCAAATTCATAAATTTTTTAATATTTTTATTTGATAAATTCATAAATATTTGGTTAAAAAAAATTAAGAGTACTCAAGAGAAAGGAAGGCATGAATTTTTGTTTCAAGTGGAAGAAAGTACTTTTTTTAAGGAGAAATCATATGGATGTGATATATACTGTTGTTAGTTTAGTTGGACCTTTCCCCTTCATTTTTCAGGTGCTTCTGTGTTTTTTTTTTTTTTTTAACTATTTAAAATTTTGTTGTTATAATGAAAAAAGAATAAAAATACAAATAGAATAACATCAATAAGACCAAAACCTGGCCTTGTACTAAGGGATATGCACTAGAAAACATCTCCACCAAACACACTTTTGTGTCAAAGTGTTGCACGCTTGAGTATATATAAAGTTTTTATAATATTAATATATATAATATAAAGTAAAAAAAAAAGAAATTAGAGCCCTGTGCAGTGGTGCCACTTGCACCGTGCCAGGGCCGGCCCCTGTATATGAGTTGAAAACGCTGAAAAGGAAAGGCTTCTCTCATGGAGGAAAATGCATGTGAACAGAGGATAGAATGGCACATGACAATCACCTCAATATTATTCCTTTCTTCCATCTAGCCTCCAATGTCGTCTAGGTTCATTACTTAAAGATCGATTTCCTCCTCTGATTTTCTTCCTATTGAACAAGGACAAGGAATAAGGAACAAGCAATGCAACATAAACACAACCAAATGCAAAGAGGGCCAGACACTATATATATAGCAGAGGTAGTTGCAACTCATAACCAACAAGCCAAAACAAAGCTTTGAAAGTAGTAGAAAGAAAGAAGTAGGAACTTTGTCAGGTGTCACCTAGAGTTCCCTTGACCACTTCATTGGGAAATAGTCTTCTTGTAACTATACATCCTACTGAAGTGTTTGGGGGAACTCCAAGTGGCATTTGATTTTACAGAGAATAATGAAGGGGCTTATCCGTCACAATGTACTTATTGTAGCAGCTCTAATAAAGGACGAGTGTTGTCAGGTTTCACCGAGAGTTCCCTTACTCACTTCACTGGGAAATAATTCTTTCTAATCAATTATATATCCTACTGAAGTGTTTGGGGGAACTCCCGGTGGCATTTGATTTTACAAAGAACGAAAGGGCTTATTATAGAAGCTGTGATGAAGAAAGAGGAAATATTGTCAGGTGTTACCGAGAGTTCCCTTGACCACTTCATTGGGAAATAATTCGTTCTTATCAATTATATATCCCACTGAAGTGTTTGGGGGAACTCTCGGTGGCATTTGATTTTACAAAGAAAAACAAAACGCTTGCAAGCCTTCCGCATTTCCACCACTACTACACTTTACACTTTGCGCGACGAAGGGACTTTCGTCGCGCAAACTAACATTTCGTCGCACATAATTATGCGCGATGAATATTCGTCGCGCGTATTCCGTCGCGCAAAGATCGTGAAGAAAGACTTTGCACGACCAAATAATTGACTTCGTCGCGCAAAACGGTGCGACGTAGCACCTTCGTGGCGAAAAGTTGTAGGACGAAACGACGGCGACGCACGAATTTTGCCCGACGAAGGCTTTTCGTCCCACAGCGTGACAGACGGAAAACTTGTCGCGCAATATTAGTATCACACTATTTTGTGCGACGAAAGTACTTTGTCACGCTAAATTAGCGCAACGAAGGTTCTTCGTCGTGCAAACTGGGCGACGAAAGTATTGCGCGACAAAAAGAATCTGTCGCGCATACATATCTTGTGCGATGAAAACATTCATCGCGCAAGAATAAATTGAAGTGTATAAATTATTATTTTCACGGTTTTTTTTTTTTTTTACAAATTTATAAATAAACCCAATCCTAGACATGTATTTATAAAATAAAAAAAAACCCAAACACTATTTAACATAGAAACATACCCAAAATCAACCCCAAAGTCAACTTTTTGGGTGTGTTTATAAATGAGTTTTGAGTGTGTGTAATGATGGGTTTTGGGTCTGTTTATATGTTTAAATAGTGTTTGAGTTTTTTTTTATAATTTCAACCCCCATTTTGGGTGTTTTAGTGAAACTTCTTTTTTTTTTTCACGTGAGTTTGTGCGACGAGAAACATTTCGTCGCGCAAAATTTATACAGATTATTTAAATTTAATATTACATTTTTTTTTATTTTGCAAAAAAATAAACTTGGTTTTTTTTTTTTTTGGTAATAAAATGAAATTGCAATCCAAAAATGAATTGTAAAGAATACATTTATTATATAAAATAAAAGAAATGTAGATTACAAGAGAAATATTTAAAAAATAATTATGAAAATTATAAACTAATCAAATAATGTTTCAAAATCTACATGGTCGTCTGGCATATGCGGCTCGGGATCCGGGTCTACAGGGCCGTGGTCTGGGATGCTAAGGGTGGACAGCCTCGGATGTCGATGCACCAAAATTCGGGATTGGAATACCTTATCACGCGAGGGATCAGAATCATCGACATCCGACCCTCAAGCTCGGCAACTCATGATGTCAAAACACCACCGATCGCTTGCTCGCGATGATGACCGGGGTCGAGGTTCCTCTCGGGCATTCTCCATCCCTCTACAATATGTTCTCGGCCTCCTCCCGAGAGTCTGATCCAACGTCTTCCTCTAGATCTGAAATTCAGCATCCTGTGGAGGATCCATACTCGATCGAGTCTCGGGAGGAAGTTGGGAGGCGACTCCTGAAGAACCAACTGCTTCTCTCTACCATCGTCGTCTGTTTAACATAACATAAAATATAAATTAAAACATGTATATAAATTGAATGCGTAACATAAAAATTAAAAATAATAATACTTACATGAATGGACTCGGCCAACTCATTCCCAGGTCGAACATAAACGCTCACCAAAGACGTCGATCTCTGGGAATTTTGACCCCCTAAATTGAATAAGAGAAGAAAAATATTAGTATGAACAAAATAAATTAATAATAATGACATATTAAAAATTAAATAGAAATGATATTATTATTACCCGCCGCCGTGCATCAATCCTATATGAGAAGGGTCTGGAGCCGAAATGGTGGAGAAGAGTCTTCTTCTTCCTATTGCCCTTATTCACTTGGGTTTTATTCTGTTATACAAAAAATAAAACATATTAGTTTAAATATAAAAAATTAAATAATAATGAAATATAAAAAATGAAATAAACATTAATAAAAAATATGAAATAATTACACAAATACCACATAATCGGGCGCCTGAAAATGAGTGCAGAGCCATGCCCAACTATCCTCCCGCCCCTCAAGCTCCTTCGGGCAACCCTCCCGAAGAGCGACTTCCGGATCATCAAACGCCTGAAAATGGTGGTGCAAGTCGTTCTTCCATCTGCTTGTACCTCTCACCAAGAGTCTGTTGACGTACGCCAACGACTCCTCGTTGAGGTCCTCTAACTTATAGTTCGTCTGCAATAAATTACTTACATACATTAAGTAATAGAAATATATAAAATTTGAAAGAAAAATAATTACAAGGTAAGATACATACCGACAACTGGCCGCGAACCTCCATCTTGATCTCGTCAGGCATGACCTTCCAAGACTTCCAGCATCGGGCAATGGGTCCGAACGACGTGGCTAATGTCGTGGGCCAAAGAGCTATGCAACTCACTGCTGGTGCAGCCCGATGGCGCTAGTCGTATCCGATGCTAATACGATCGCTGGTCACCCGGTGACCTTCGCTGCTTCACCGCCGACACGGCCTCGGGTGTTCTTCTTGGTCAGAATGAGATATGACAATAATGTTCAATAAATAACAAATGTAACTATAAAATTCAGAATATAAAAATTAAAAAGAACTACAGATTGAAGGATATCTATACGACAGTGACCCCGAGGCAACAGATGCCGGTCGATGTCGTGTCGGTGGTGATTGCGGGCGGTGCCGCGCCTAGCGCTAACAGTCGCGCCATCGATGAAGCCGATGACGCAGCGCCGGGACACCCGGCGGTTGGTCCATTAGTGCCGAGCAGCAGATGCCGACCAAGTCGGGAACTCCGAACTCGTTGTAGTCGTCACCGACCTACGACGTTTAATCAGATCTGACATCTGCACAATTTCCAAAGGGTACACACACACACATTAATAGAATTTAGAATATATAAGTTATAAAATTTCATTAACAATTTTAAATAATTAATTACAAGAATAACCTAGGGTTTGCGATTTCGGAGTATCCGGGACTCCGATCTACAATCCGTCGAATCCTGCACGATCCTAGACATACAAGGTACAACATACGTGAGTTTGAGTTCGATGCAACGTCCGAACATATCAAACCTGGAAATCGTACAATAGGCGAAATCCGTTCGAGACTGAAATGGTAACCAAATCAAAATCCGACCACACCTACGTGCTCGTGACAAAAAGGGGATTGCTCTGGGACCCAATGCCCCACCGTCATAGTCCCCACGCCACCACACGCGCAGCGCGTGGGTGCCCAAAGCGATAACAATCGCAGGAAATTTCTAAAAACTAAGGGCCAAGATTCCTACCCTAGATTCAAAACATCATTTAGAGGCACTTTTGTTCTCGGACCTACCCCAAAAAATGGCCGGAAGTGGCCGGAATTTAAATTCAAAAACCTGCCAAAACCTAGGTTTAAATTCGAGAGACCTATTCACACAATTATCCAAATCCTAATCAACCATCAGCTAGAGCACAAGAAGTAGTCCAGAAACCATACCTCAGGCGTCGGAATTGGTGGTGGAGGAGAGAGAAAACAGTGGCATAGAATCGCCAAACAAAGCTTTTTCCGCGAAATCTTCGACGGTGACAGGGGAACCTCTAGGCTTCGGCGGTGGTGGCGGCCCGATCCTTTTTCAGCGAGCACGGGTGGGTGACGGCCGAGAGAAATGGTGTTTAGGCGAGAGAGGAAGTGAGGAAGAAAGGAGGTCGCGATTTTTCTGAAAATTTCTCGATCTTGCGCGACAAGAAACAATGCGTCGCACATACTCCATTTTAATGAACCTTGCGCGACAGAAATATTAAAAACCGTCGCGCAAGGTTGTTTTCCGCCCAAATTTTGAAGACCTTGAGCGATGAAAGAAATAGGCGTCGCGCATACTCCGTTTTAATGAACCTTGCGCGATTTAAAAATAAAAACCGTCGCAAGGTTGTTTTCCTCAACCATGTGTATCGTGGGGTTTAGGATTTGGGGTTTAGAGTGCGCGACGAACATAGTATTCGTCGCGCAAGTCTTTGTTCTGTGCAAACCTTTCGCAAAAAGTTATGCTAAGTGTTCCCTATTTGTAAAGGGCTGAATGAGATTGCGCGACGAATATACCACGTTTCGTCGCGCAAGTCTTTGTTCTGTGCAAACCTCTCGCAAAAATTTATGCTAAGTGTTCCCTATTTGTAAAAGGGCTGAATGAGATTGCGCGACGAATATACCACTGTTTCGTCGCGAAGTTCTGTGAATTTTGCTCGACGAATGAGTTTTTGTTTCGTCGCGCAAGATTGTAATTCCGCCAGAAATTCTGAAAATTCCAAAAATTTAATTATAATTACATTATTTTTTGTTTATAGGTGTTATATATGTTTTATGTCAGCATTCTCTACATTATCTTTTGTTTATAGGTGTTATATATGTTATATATGTTTTAATTTAATTATAATTACATTATATTCATATGCTAAACATAGGAGTATATTAATTTAAGACTATTGGCAAAAAATATATATTCTTCTTTGGGTGAAAGGTGTAAGTTAGATTAAAATGTTAACATCAATTATGATAAAATAAATTTAACATAATTTATTTATATGGATATATATATATATATATACATGGTTCTACAATAAATTTATAACAATAGTGTTTAATATTATAATATCCTTCAAACAAAACCAAAAATGAAAAAATCATCTACATGTGGTATTCATTCAATTTGAAGATTTTAAACACAAAAAAGAGAAAACCGTAATTCTTATATTCATAAATGGCAATTGAAAATCAAATAGATATATTCAAATATAGGTATATTCAAATATAAGTATATATGTGTTATATTCAAATATGTTTTCAAATTTAGGTATATATATCTAAATTTTAATTTATATATTATATGTTGTAATTTAATTTGTGATTGCAAATTTTGTGTGCAACTTCATTTTAATTTGTGATTGTCATATTTACACTACCATAATTAAATTACAACAAATTTCATTTCCTATGTTTTACATGGGTAGTCGCTAATGAATTGCATTATTCATTATCTGAACTATAGTAACTTTTGTTATCCTCGCTATCATCAGTTTCAGTCTCCCAATCCTCCTCCTCATCACTTTCGTTGTTCAGGCCCACTGGAACTTCGTAGCACGGAAGATCACCGAGGTCAATTGTAATTGACTGAATCGGTATTTCGATTGAAGACACTCCTTGAAGCTGAAACGGTTCTTGTATAACATCTGTATCTCGAAGTGTTTTTGCATCGCCATGGAAGATTCCAACCGTTGGTCGTGACGTTGTCGACGCCGTTGTCGCTTGGGTCTAGTTCTAGTATAGCATACACGTTCCTCTGATCCATCTGCTGAGCAACCTTCCAACCGCTTCCAGCTTTAGGGTCATCTAGATATACAATCTGTCTTGCCGTGTTTGCCAAAATGTAAGGGTCGTCATCATACCAAGTTCTGTTAATGTTCACTGATAGTAAGCCATGGTCTATTTTAACACTTCCCTGCCTATTTGGGTTTGTATCAAACCATCGACACTTAAACATGATTACTTGGTATCGGTCTTTGTAAAACAATTGCACGACAGTTGTGAGTTTGCCATAGAAATCAATGTCAGTACTTTCGCCACCACCTGGGACATGGACACCGCTGTTTTGCGTACACAACTTGTCATCTTGTGCAGTCCCCAAAAACTTTACGCCATTAACATGGCAACCCGAGAATAATTCAATGCGAATCAGGCCGAACGCCAAGTTATATAACTCTTCACTGTAAGAGGGTGAATTCGATGATTTCAACTTATTCACCTAATATTATACAAATGAATTCACATGTTAGTTTGATAACATTAAATAATACGCAATATATATATATATAACAAATACAAAACACTTATAACTTACATATTCCAAAAACCATTTTAGAAACAAATCACGGTATTTCTTGGCATACAAATGTGATGGATGTTCTCGCTTCATCATCTCTTCATGCTCATCTAAGTATGACATTATCTCATCACAATTGTTAAGTACAAACCAATGAGCTACCTCCATGTCATTTCTGGAAAACGACTTTCCTCGTACCGGATCTCCAAAGGGTCGTGCACTTTGGGCGAAAACAGAAAGTTTCTCATTTCTCAGACCTCACATTATTATACTGAGGACGATTGAAAGCCGTGTCCACATCTTTTAAATACATTCCACAGAAAGTAAGCGACTCATATTGAACCCAAGCCTCTATAATTGATCCTTCGGGTTTCGCCTATTGCGTTTTTTTTCAACTCTCCGAGAAGCCTGACAAAATAAAAACAAATGATACAAATTAGCGACCGTGAGATAAGGATGCAGAAACAAATTATGAGGATTATATACCTTTCTATTGGATACATCCAGCGATAGTTTACAAGACCAGCGAGCAATGCCTCTTCTGACAAATGAACCATCACGTGTATCATACTTGTGAAGAAAGCTGGAGGGAATATCATCTCGAACTTGCATAGGACTTGGACAATGTCATGGCACAACTGATTAATGTATGTCTTTCGTAATGTTTTTGCCATCAGTTGGGAAAAAAATCTGGACAACAACATGATTGGTTTCACTACATCTTCTGGCAAAAGGTGTCGAATACCCACAGGAAGTAGGCGTTGCATAAACACATGGCAGTCATGGCTCTTCAGTCCAGTAAATTTACCTCCCAACATTCACGCAACGCGCGATATTAGAAGCATACCCATCGGGAAACTTTACCGACGATACAAATCAGTAGAAAATCTTTTTTGTCATTCGGTTTCATGGCAAAAAATGCCAGATCCCTTCTAGCTTTATCACCGTCCCTGTTCATCCATAAACCTCTTTGTATGCCCATTCTTTCCAAATCAAGACGAGCTTTGATCGTGTCTTTTGTCTTACCCTCGATATCTAGAATCGTGCCCAGCAATGTGTCAAAGACATTTTTCTCAACATGCGTAACGTCGAAATTGTGCCTCAATTTTAGTTTCGACCAATATGGGAGCTCAAAAAACATAGACTTGTGCGTCCAGTTCAAATGTGTAGAAGGTCTGGTCCGAGTAACCATTTTCCAGAAAGGAGAAAAATCCAAACAGTTTAGCTGTTCCAAGATCTCATCACCGGACCATTCTCTAGGTCTGAGGCGATGCTCTGTGTTCCCGTCAAACTCTTTATCCTTTTCCCGCCACTCGTGGTCTCATGACAACCATCTTCGATGACCAAGATAACAAACTTTTCTCGCGTGCCAACCAGAAGTTACATTTTCCTTGCATACAGGGCATGCCATATAACCCTTTGTGCTCCACCCAGAAACCATTGCATATGCGGGAAATTCATTTACAGTCCACATCACTGCTGCCCACAAAGTGAACATCTTCCCAGTGGCTTTATTGTACGTGCGCACACCGTTTGTCCATAAATCCTTGAGCTCATCAACCAACGGCCGTAAGTAAACATCGATTGACCTGCCAGGATCCTCAGTTATCAAAATAGTCATCATCATGTACTCTTTTTTCATGCATTTCCAAGGTAGCAAATTATATGGAAATACGAAAGTCGGCCAAGTACTGTGGTGTTGGTTTAGAACCCCGTACGGATTAAATCCGTCAGTGGATCTAACATTTCGAGGATCAGCAGAAAGTCGGGAACGTTCGATCGAACTCTTTCCATGCTTCCCCATCTGCAGGATGCCGCATCACATCTTCGTCTACCCGTTTCTCCTTATGTCATCTCATGTCTGTGGCAGTATGAGTCGACATATACAATCGTTGTAGCCTAGGTTTCAAGGGCAGATAACGTATGACTTTCTGTGGGATCTTAGTCGTCCTATTCTGAGATGTCATCTTGAACCTCGACTCTTTGCATATAGGGCATGTATCCAATGTTTCATACTCTTTGTAGAATAACATGCAATTGTCTTTGCAAGCATGAATTTTTCATAACCCAATCCAAGACCATTCAACACCTTTTGCTCTTGTTTATGGTCTTTGGGCAAACAATTGTCTGTCGGAAGCATTCTCTTGAAAACGCCCAAAAAGTAATCGAAACACAGGTTCAACATACGATACTTTATTTTTCCGTGCATTAGCTCCACAATGGCCGTAAGAACGGAAAAGCTCTCGCACCCTGGGTATAACTCTTGGTTGGCACTTTTTAACAGTTGTTTATATTGTTCGAACTCTGCACTGTCCGTTGGGGTAGGCACGTCATCTTCCCCTTCCTGATTAATGTTGGTCGATGCAAATGGAAAAGCATCATTTATAATATCCATGACTTGTTCATTAGGATCCAAAATAGGTTTAATATTGTCTACCCTTGTGGCATTTGAAGATGAAGCATTGTCTAATTGTTCCCCGTGAAGGTTCCAAATGCTATATGTCTCAATCATTCCATTCCTTACTAAATGAAAGCCAACATTTTCAATTGTCTCCCACAACGTGTTATTACACCTTCTACAAGGACAACGAATTCTAGTTGCACCCGGGTTGTGTCTACGTGCAAACTCAATAAAATCCTCGATTCCATCTAAGTATTCGTCTGCGCATCCATTCGGGTTCTGTATCCACCTTCTGCTCATGATTCCTGAAACCACAATCACAACATTGTATCACAACAACTTCATACGAAGTTATAATGTCACCTTATGCCTCCGGTAAGGGCCCTATCCCATTCGGGAATGCATAGTCCTGTCACGTAACCTACAGCTACATGAGATTAGATTTTGACGTGGATAAATTTGGTAGCATCTCGACATCGTTCTTGAGGTGGGCATAGGTATAAATACCTACGTACCACCGAAGAACGTACCGAGATGACATCGAAATCTCCACAATCGAAATCTAATCATGTAGCCGGAGATTATGTGACAACACTATGCATTACCAAACTGTCCAAATAATGGGACAATTCAAGAATTAATTGGACCGCAGTCATGCTTTACGCATCCATGCACGAAATCCAACTAATCTCGAACGGGAAACTAAGTGCTACTAAAAAATTATAATAAAAGTACGAAGTTAATTTCAATTAACTTCGTACATCACAACACTTTGTGCTCTGTCATGCACAATTTAACAACATAATATAAATATAATTCAACAACAAAATATATAAATATAACAAACTAAGTTCAACATAATGTAATGAATTTAATATAAAATGAATGAAATACCTTCTCAATCGTTCTCCACAATCGGAATTTACAAATGTCTATAATAAAAAATAATAATAATACCGTTAGTACGAATTCACATTAATACTTTTAAACAAATGACAAATAATACTTACCCAATGAGCGTATTGAATTCTCAGCAGAGGCAGCAGCACAGACAGAGGACAAATCGAAATGGCAGAAAAATGGAGCAATCTGCCTCTGCAATGGCAGATTGCAGATATGTAGAAGACGGATTTTGCGCGACGAATAACGTTTTCACGCAAGAAATCAGGTTTTTGCGGGACGGAAAAATGTGTCGTCGCGCAAACTCGCAAACGTGTCGCGCAAGCAAAACTTTCCGTCGCACAAGATAGTGCCGACATCAAACCTTGCGCGACGAATCAAACGTCCGTCGCGCAAGTATTTGGCGCCATTTTCTCTCCTTTGCGCGACGAAAGTAAAATCGTTGCGCAATGATGTCTTTTGCAACGATTGCCCTCGTTGCGCAAATATTTGGCGAAAAAAAATCAACCTTGTTTTCAGTTCCATACTTTGCGAGATGAAGACATTAATTTGTAGCGCAAAGGTTCTTAGCGCGACCAACTCTGTAGTCGCGCAAAGTTTTGGCGCCACAAAAAAAACCCCGCGCTTTTCTTCCCCACTTTGCGTGACGACTCATTTTTTTGTCGTGCGAACGATCTTTGCGTGATGAGATATTCATCGTGCAAGTTTCAGTTTTTGGGCGACGAATAAGTTGATCAAGATGGAATTACACGACAGTTTTGTGACAACAGCAGCAGAGCGCGCAATAAGGAGTGATTCTTAGCAATGTCATACGTACAATAACTGGTTCTTATATTTTCTTCAGTTTTGCTTTTCTTTTCAAAAACTCCATTAATCATTTGCTTTTTCTATTTTGTTTTGTTTGCCGCAAGATATCAACAACAGAACAAAACCAAATCAAGATAGACAGTTGCAGGCAGAGCAGTGCAAGAACGGACGAACTGTCAAAGTGAAGTTTGTGCCTTAAAACCAGGGAATGAGGACCATAGGACTTATTGGCCGCCTTTGTATTGCCCACTGGGCCATTAAATGTATGGCCTAGACCTTGGTTGGATCCAATTCCATAAAACCTTGAATGCTACAGAATAGTAGAAGCAAAAGTGGAAATGTCAGCCACTAGATTTACAGCAACAAAGCAAATTAAGGAAAACAAGTTATATTATGTTTAAGTTTTAATGTTTCATGTTGTCTACTAAATATTGTTGAGGCCCAAAAAAATCACAATTGGGTCCGAATATATTCTCGGCCCAAAATGATATATTATTGAGAAAAGACCCAATTTGGAGCACGCAAAGATTTACCGTGCACGAATCACATCGCGTGCTATGCCAAATAAATAATCTATCGTACTAGGAATCAAAATTAAGATTGTAAAATGCGTTAGTTCTACAAATCCATGCTAATTATCCCGTCAAGCATCATAATTGAAAGACGTGCCAAACAACATGTCATGCCAAACATTGTTATGTCACACCCAACCACGCTACGAGCCTAAGTGGGCCCAAGCCACTCAAATGCTCGGGAATTGCTTGAGGGGGTTTTGGTATGAATGGTAATAAGTTGTCATGAGGCCCATTGATGGGCCGAGAAATGGAGGTTCCGGGTCGCTTGGGAGCCTCAGAACCCAAGCCCATTTCTTAAGCCCAAACATATGGGTAAGCACAAAAAGGGAGAATAGCCTAACCAAAGTAACCCAACCAAAATAACCCAAGCAAAATGGCCCACTAAAATTAACCCATATAGCCCAATATTTGATGAGATTAGCCCACTTGTTTGGTAGGTTGAAAGCCCATACAAATTAGAAGTAAGAGGGCAGCAAAGACTCCAACATTTGACTGAAAGGCAAAGCCTTGGAAGGAGCTGGGAAGACCACGTAGGCTGCTAGGAGGGAAAGAACAAGCTTTCAAGCAAAACATCCAAGGAACCAAAAGATATTGGCACGCAAGGAGCCACCCTTCGAACTAGCAAGTATACTAAAGCTATTTCCTTTATCAAATCTGACTATGAAGGAGGAAAAGAAAGGGAGAAAATGAGATATCTGAAAATAGGAATTCATCACTAGGGATGCTGCGGGAAAAAGGGTCTTGAGCTCCCAAATCTCCTGATTTTGTGCGAAAGAGCAGAGTAGATTTCACCAAAATATGATGATTGAAGGGATGAGGGGAGAAAGGAAGGGAAAAATTTGGCAAAATGGGATGGAAGCCATTACGGTTTCTTGGAAAAAGATGGCTTCCATCGGCTATAAATAGGGCATCTTCTACCCAACAAAAATCATCCACAACCAGAGAGCAAGCTTCCTCTCTTACTTGCAAAATCCAGCCATTTCGTGCACTATTCACCCTTCTTCCCCATTTTCCCTCTTTTGGCAGATTGTTTTAACAATGACAGAGTCACTGTCACAAAGAAGCACCCAAGCCACCATTTCCTTTTGCCCCCTTCTCTCTCAACCAAACCTACTTAAAAACCCTTCCTCTCTTACCTGGACACCCTTTCTACTCTCAAAAACACATAATTCTCTCTTTAGAGCTAAACTCATGTCAATTTTGCTTTCATGCCATGATTTCCTAATGCCAAGCTAATAACTCATCTGTAAGCATTAAGGAATCATCTGTAAGTTGTTGTTGTTTTGGCTGGTGAAGGTAATCAAGATGCTTCATAAGGCTCTACTGCCCTTTCAAAGCATTTTTTGGGCTTGATTTTTGAACTCAGACAAAGGGGGACAATTTCATCAATTTGCCCTTTACGGCAGCCTAGCCCATTCACAACTGCTGGAAGAAAAAGCCCCTACAAATATCATACAAGACAGAGCTATAAGCTATTTTCATGCCTTGTCTGGGCAATCAAATAGAGAAATTAAGGGAGTACCTTTGAGTTTAAAGTTCGCAATTAAAGATCTAATTTTTGCCCCAATTCCTCCAAAGCCAAAGCATAAATTAGGGTTCCATGCTAGAGAGAGAGGAAAGAGAGAATCATACGACCTCGTTTAAGGAGTTGATTGGCAAAGGAAATGGGCCCAATGTTAAGATCTAACATCCAAAAGGACTATGGTCCCAATAGAAAAAATATCCAAACAAAGTTGTTCCAATAGAAATGATATGGACCAAGAGGAGGTGGTCCAAAACAAAACACTTTCACGCGATCACCCAAAATAATGAGAGAGCTGTTATGTTATTTTATTTTTCAAAGAATAAGTCTACTCTTACTACATTTGTATATCACATCCCTATATCATCTTATGTGGCAGCTAAGGTGGACAACCACATCAATTAAAATTGTTTAATATTTTCTTTTCTTTTATAATTTATTTAAGTATTTGTTTTTCTAATTGTCTTAATTAAAATATACTTCATTGATTTAATTTATGTGACATATAATATGGACATGCCACATCATGTGGGTATAGAAATGTGGGATAAAAATGTGGTAAGTGTAGTATTACTCTTCAAAAATGCTAGTCATACAACATTGTGTATTACCTCTCTAATAAAGATGAGCCCTACTATATTAGTGGGCTCCACCTGGTATCCCTAGCATTGCTCTTTATTGTTTTTCGTCAAAAAGAGCAATTACGTTATTGGAACCTAAAATCGTAATTTTACCCTTAAAAGAAATAGGTGTTGTTAAACGGACCTTAAAATTAACTGAGTACACCTTATAATCTAAGTACACGCTAATATTTAAATCAAATGTAAAATTAACTAAGTACACCTTATTTAACTACCAAAAATACCCATGGTACACCCTAATACACTATCACACAATATCAAACCCGTTCGAGAGCTGGCTGCCAAACACTATCAGACCACCAAACATGAGCAATTGAATGAAATTTGGATCTTGGATTCTTCCGAAGTGCAATATCGAACTTGTTAATGAACTGGAAGCCGACTATGGAAGTATAACTCTAGTAAACATCTACCAAATTTATATCATAAATAAATCATATACATCAGAATTTATGGAATCCATGTTGTATGCGATGCTTCAGGTTTTTCAGTATGAATCGCTTATCAACAATTTCATAAGGCTTAGAATAGAAAACAAATGATGTACTCATATACTAATGGTCAATATGCAGTTGAAAACAAATGGTGTGCTGGAAGCGGACGGTCTTACGGTGCCTCGCATCTAATGTTTTAATTTTAGTCCTTTGTCAGTCTCTCTACTTTGCTATCTGTGGCGTTGTGTGTACTGGCTAAGTTTAGTTTGCTTTGTTTATGTGGGTCTTTCTTTCAATGAAGCTATCAGTGGTTTGCAAATCCATAGAGATTGATCATCACTTGTACGAATTTGGATCTCTGTGGAATACCATATCTAGGTAAGTTTTTTTGGTCATTAGTAATTCAATAAATAATTTGGTAGTATAGTGTACTCAGTTAATTTTAATGTTCGTTTAACAGCACCCAAAAAAATCTGAAATCATAATTGACTAAGATTTCAAGTATATTGACCCATTGACCCCAATTTTTTTATATACAATTGATAATCTAAATTAATTTTCAAGGAGGAGTTTCGAATTTATGTGCAAGGGGATGGACTCACTATCATGACCAATTGACGTAATCCACATATACCCTATTGACATTGGGGTTAAATATTGACTCAGGTACAAAAGATATATAGAGAAAAATGTCTATAAATTACTTGTTCTTCTTCTTTTTCTTTATTTAAATTTTGATTGAGAAACGTGCAAAATTGATGAGAGGAAGGTTACTTGCACTCCATAAGACATTCAGTCACAAACACAACGAAGAATATGGTCGGAGTAAATAAAAACTGATGAATTTAAATCATGTAAAATTCATAGTCTAAGCAATCTTCTAAGAAGAGTGCCAGCATGAAATTGCTTCGATACATTAATTGTGCGAATGTATAGCTAATCAAGCCATGTCTTCATCATCATATTCCTAGCAGTCTGCAAACGCACATTACCTATCAAAATCAAAAACCAGAACAGAAAACCAACAAGTGTTAGACTTATAATATATATGCATGAGAAAGTAGCTGGGAATTATCAGATTACTGTAGAAAGCTATAAAAAAAATTGCAGAATTTGTATTTGCATGCATAAGACTCTTTACATTTATCCCTGCGATCTTGAATCTTGATGATATATAGTATCAAATGATACCAGGAGTTCCCCCAAACACTTCAGTAGGAGCTTTTATCGAAGAAATAATTGATCAGAAAAGATCATTTATCGGTCCATCACCCAATGAAGTGGTCAAGGGAACTCTAGGGGTCATCTGACTTGACATTTGCTTTCTTTGTTGTTCATATTCTTGCTTGATATATAATAGGTAATGTCAACTCCATGGATCTATGCTATTTATAGTGGTTGCTAGAGGCCTTTAGTTGTGGTATTTTGGATTGGAATTCAATTGGAAGAAAAATATGTGGGGATAAAGTTGTAGGTGGTGAACCTAGACTGTTATGTGGGCTACATAAGCAGTAGGGAATAAAATGTTGCATGAAATGAAAGCGAGTGCTCACTCCTCCCCCATGCTAGCTAGTTATATACCTTTTTCGTTTTCATTCATTCCCAATCCCAATCTATCTATCCATTTCCATTCCCAAAGCCACAGCCACAGCCCTTTTTTTTTTTTTATGAAGCGATCATAATCCATCTAGATTTTCTGGTATATATATATACAGAGAGCTTCCATTGAGGGATCCTCAAATAAGCTTATTTGAGGGACATCCCTTGTAGGACCCACTCCGGATTATATTTCACTAATCCAAACCGTCTATTTTGTAGATACTTATTCAAAGATCATCTCTATTAAAATCACTTGAATCCGATATCATTTGACCACTCAATTGAGTTATTGAAATTTTAATACTTTCTTGAAGCACCGTGTTCATTGATTTTGTAAGACACAATTGGATGTCGAAATGGTTTCCGATTTGTCTAATTTTTTGTAAGGATGATATATGAATGGAGACCTAAAAAATAGATGGTGTGGATCATTGAGAAAAAAATTGTAGGGTACCCTAAATGACATCCCTCAAATAATTATTTGAGGGATCCCTCAATAGAAGGAGACTGTATATATATATACCCCATCGATGATATCACAGTCACACAAAAATAAATATATTCTTATGGAGTTGCAGCAGGTTCTAGTGATCAAAAGCTGGCATGGTCAACTTGAGTGCCAATCTGATAAAAGTACCTGGCCCCACACCAGTCAAAATATGCCACAGTTTAATCAATTTGGTATGTTCCATTAAAGTTGCCGTTAAATGAACATGATAATCTTTTTTCATTTTATTTTGAAAACCTATAAAGCTTTTTGAAGTTAATAAAAAGTTGTATTAATTTTAAAATGCATTAAAAGTTCAATTAAACTAAAATATATCATTAGAAAAAATAAAAATAAAAAACTTGAAAAGAGAAAGAAAAAAAAAGGGAATAGTTTAGTCAGGAAGGGGAGGAACTACTCAGGCCCCGTTTGGGATTGCTTTTTTTCATCAAAAACCTACTTCACTTTAAAGTTAAGCAATTTAAGGTGTTTGGTAAAAATAAAATATCCCGATTATTTTAAAAGCAGTTGTCTTGTGACAAGAAATTTTAAAAGAGTTATGAGTTGCTTTTCAAAGTGCTTTCAAAAGAAGCAGAGATGAACATTTAATGAATTTTTTTAATTCCCAAAATACCATAATTCATTTTAAAAAATAACACCACCTCCACTTCCATATCCAACTCCACCACTTACACCACCACATTCACTACCTCCACCACCACCACCACCACCACCTCCTCCACTGCCACCAACTCCACCTTCATCTCCACCACAACCACCACCACCAACTCCACCTTCACCTCCACCACCACCACCACCACCTCCTCCAAAACCTCCACATCTACCACCACCTCCACAACCAACACCACCACCACCACTATGCTGCCACCTCCACCACCATGCTGTCACTACCACCACCTCCACAAGCGCTATCCCTACCACCACCACTACCACAACCACCAACTCCACCTTCATCACCACCACCACCTCCACTCCATCACTACCACTACTACCACATGATTAGTACATAATACTTTTAACATCATGTCTATTTTAATCATTATTCACAGTTACAACAATTTTATATTAAAACTTACCAAATGGTTTTGACACTGTTTTTTGTACTAACAGCACTTTAAAAATATTGTTTATCAAACATGGAGCTGCTTTACTTTACAGCTAATTATTTTCAAAGCACAGCAGAAGCAACTTTTTTTAAAAGTGACAGCAATTCCAAACTGGGCCTCAACAGGTGGAGAAGGGGGAAGGACAATTGCGGAGTGCTAAGGCTGCATGAGCTTTTATTATATATTAGAGGTGGGTGCATTGGAGTTGGGGAGGTAAGTGTGGCTTGGAGAGTTGGGGCCTTTGGGTGTCGGTGGGGAAAATGGTTTGGGATAGAGACTGACATGGTTGTTGGGTTGCTCCCACTTCTACAATTGATGTGCAACTCCTCCCCTCCCCGACTATGCCCTTCTTTTCTTTTTTCTAATGCCTAATTCAACTTTTTATCAACTTCATTAAGCATTATAGGTCTTCTAAAAATAAAATAAAAATATTATCATGTTCATTTAACAGCATAAAGAAAAAGAAAATAGAATGCAAGTTGGAAAATTAAGTATAAAGAAAAATAAATAATATAAAAGTGAAGTAAAAAGAAATTACTATAGGATAGGTGTAGAATAGGAAAGAAAAAGAACAAAAAAGAACAAAATTAATTAAAAAGTATTTATAAAAAAAAACAAAAACAAAACAAAACAAAACAAAAGAGAGTATAAGTGGAGAAAAGATGAGTGGAAAAATCAGTTCCCTTAATTAAATGCAATTTTTATAACTAAGTATCCCTACGTTGATACCTTAGAGCATAAATATCTTAGAATAAAGTCAATGCATATCTGGCTTGGATTAATTTGTGTTTTATACATAGCTCTCTCAATGAGAATATATACAATGACCCCCCCTCAAATATATATATCTTTCTTCAAACCCTTCGTCTGAATCTGATTCTGACCCACAATTGCGACCAGGTTCATTTGCAGCCCAAAATCCCACTTCTGCAAATTTCTCTCGATCTCCAATGGTTCTCCTAGACCACCTAAAAATCTAATCTAAGAATCATGAAAAGTTAGAACTCATGAGAGCCTTAGGTTATAAATATGGGGTGCATATATTTGCTCACCCAGAAACCAAATTGAACAAGCGAAACGGAGATCAAAGGGAATGAAAGTCAGTTGTCCCCTAGAGTTTCCCTGACCACTTCACTCGGATCAAGCTTTCCAAAACCCTTCAACTGAGGGTGAAATTCCATGCATGCCATCCCACTGAAGTGTTTGGGGGAACTCTGGTTGCCACCTGACCAGCTGATTATACCAAAGTGGTTAGTCTAATTGTGATTAGTTCGGTTTTTAATTAACATTCTTAATTTCTCTGCAGGTCATCATGCTTCTGAATTGTGTGTTCTTTCATGCCCAATATAAAATAACCATGTTTTCATTAACTTCCCTGCTTGTTTTCTCAAAAGCCCGGATGACATGAGAATATTGAAGCTTGTGAAAGAAATTATATGATGACATCATGGAGTGAAGGCAGCTTCCTCAATACAGTAAGCTTTTTTGACCAAAATTCTGTAACTTATAACTCTTTTGGCCCGGTAAGCAGCTGAAACTCAGTCAATGTAACCAGCTCTTTTTGAACTTAATTATAGCTTGTTTAGAGTGGGGCTACTTAAACCTGACTTTTTTCCTAATTTAGTTTACCCTAATGTACAATGACAAGAAAAGGTCTACTAAAAGAACTGGTTTGGGTCTTAATGGGGGTATTTTCTGGAATATTTAGATTTCCAGTAGCAAGTTGGGTGTAAGTAGATGGGAGCGGTTGACATACTTAGGAAAAAGTTGGGTTAAAGTAGAGCTGGTACCGATTTAATGGTTCCCAAAGTAGCAAGCACGTAAACTTATATAATCCATAGCCAGAGAGAAGAGAACCATTTCACCAGCCATGGCTTGTAAACAAAATCTGATGAAATGCCATCACACCATTAAAATGGTCGTCATGGTGGAATGTTGGCTTACACTTCTTGATGCCACGTACGCCATTGTAAGTACCAATTAATTAATTAATTAATTAAGCTTAATTCTTCGAATGTGATGTTTGTTTTGCTCTAATTTTGATTATATGTTTTCAGTGGACAAATCACGGGGGTGACATTACCAACAGAAGGAACGCTGTTGGGGAAGTGCTAATCAACCCAAGGACAGTGTTAAACATGAGGTTAAGATGGTCATTTTTCGCTGGTAAAGACATATCTGCGACGCCGGCAGTAGCTGATGGAAGGGTCTATTTTCCTTCATGGAATGGATATTTGTATGCTGTGGATGCGTTCACTGGTCGTTTAATATGGCAGCAGAACCTTGGTGCCTTAACTGGACTCAATGGAACAGGAGTTGTTGTGAACGTCACCGTTTCAAGATCAACCCCAACTATAGCCGGTAACCTCTTGATCGTTGGAATTTATGGACCTCTCTTGTGATTGCTGTTGATCGATCAAATGGGAGGCTTGTGTGGTCAACTCAACTTGACCCACGTCCAAGAGTTCTTATCACCATGTCCGGAACCGTACACTTAGGGTTAGTAGTACACTAATCAAGCACTCAAATATTTCAACTTTTACATATTGTTCTGCGTATTTTAGGCTTGTCAATGTATTTTTCAATTTTGCAGTGCATTTTATGTTGGGGTGTCTTTGCAAGAAGGGTTACCAGCGGCACAATGTTGCAATTTCCGGGGTAGCGTTGCGAAGCTCAACCTTAGAACCGGGGTTATCTTATGGCGGACTTATATGCTACTGGACAACGGTGGTAGATTGGGAGGTTACTCAGGAGCTGCAGTGTGGGGAAGCAGCCCCGCCATTGATATATCCAGGAGACATGTATATGTGGCTACTGGGAACCTCTACACAGCTCCACCTGAGGTGACCAAATGTCAAGAGAGGCAGAATAACCAGAGAGGAAAACCTACCCATCCTGATCAGTGCAGTGGTCCAGATATATCAACTTCAATTCAATTCTGGCGTTGGATTTGGATTCTGGGAGGATTGTATGGTCCAGGCAACTTGGCGGATATGATGTTTTCTATTTTGCTTCTTTGGTACCAAACAACCCTGACTGCCCACCGGGACCTAATCTGGATGCCGACTTCGGAGAGGCACCCATGCTGCTCACCATACACCCTAACCGAACAAGGCGTGATGTCGTAGTTGCCGTGCAGAAAAGCGGGTTTGCATGGGCACTAGAACGTGACAATGAAACGATAGTCTGGTCTAAGGTAAAATGAGTTGCTAAAGGAGTTGGGTTTTGTGTTTCGCTTAAGGTAAAATCAGTGTGGAATACTCGGAGGCTAATAAATTTGCTGGACTTTGTAGTTGGCGGGTCCGGGTGCCAGCAAAGGGGGAGGCATATGGGGTGCAGCCACAGATGGGAGAAGAGTGTATACAAACATTGCCAACGGCGACCGAGAAAACTTCACTCTTGCACCTTCAAGCCAGACAACAACAGCTGGCGCACGGGTAGCTCTTGATGCAGATTCAGGGGAGATTTTGTGGACAACTGCAAACCCTAGTAATGACACTGCCCAAGCACCTGTCACAGTTGCTAATGGCGTTGTTTTTTGCTGGGTCTGCAGCTTCGAATGGTCCCATTTATGCAATGAAAGCACACTCTGGAAGAATTTTGTGGTCGTATAACACTGGTGCCAGTATATGGGGGTATTTCAGCAAGCTAAGGGTGTATTTACGTCGGAAGTGGGTATTCAGTTGGCCTGGCCAAGTTTCACCCTACTTGGACAGCTGGGACTTCACTCTATGCTTTCTGCGTTATATGAGGGAAACCTCTTTGTGAAGACATCTTAGAGATGTGGCTTCAGATTGAGGCTAGACTAGTTGAGGTGTAAAATATTGCACTTCAACCTCTAAGAAAAAGATTTTAAGAATAATAAAATCATTGCATAAGCAATGGACTTTCTGGTAAATGTCACTGTGGCCTTATAACAGTAATCTATGAGCATTGCAGTTGGTAGTATATTGAGATCATGAACACATGCCTCTGGCATCAAAATATCAATTTCCAATAGAAAACCCCGAGTGTTTAACATGCAAAAGAAAACCAGAAACTTAAAGGCTTGAAGCTCTCACATTTGTACATAATTTGATGACACGGAAAATCACAAAGGATCAAGGCTAACACAAATTATCCAAACACCAAGACCTATCAAATCAACCCCTAATGCTAAGTAAGAGAACAAACTAGGCACTTCAGAACACTGATTACACAACAAATCAATCTTGGTCTCAACTATACCTTGGTGACAACATCAATAAAACCAGAAACTGGAAATGAGTTGATATTTTTTCTCTTGAAATATTTCCATGGAGCAATACCGCGTCCGAATTCACCTCCTCCACTCAGGTTGGATTACTTTATCTGAAATTGGCATTACCCACAATAAAAGGACAATTAGAAAGCATACCATAAATTTCAAATGGTCCAATGACACCAAGCAATTTATTAGACTGATATCTTTTTTTTACAAATTTATAAATAAACTCAATCCTAGACATGTATTTATAAAAAAACCCAAGCACTATTTAAACATAGAAACACACCCAAAATCAACCCCAAAGTCAACTTTTTGAGTGTGTTTATAAATGGGTTTTGAGTGTGTGTAATGATGGGTTTTGGGTGTGTTTATAAAGTGTTTTTGGTGTTGGGTTTTTTTATAATTTCAACCTCCATTTTGGGTGTTTTAGTGAAACTCCCTATGTTTTTTCCCTAATAAAATCAACATAAGAAACTTTATACAGCAGATGACCAAGACATGTGATCCATAAGGAAGCAAGCAAAAAATTTTGTACACGATTTTATTATATAAACTATACAAAATTGATATGCCCTGCTTAAATTCAACATAGTCTTCTCTGACCCTGAGACCAAAGGGTCAATGTGCATCCTGAAAATACCCCAACTTACACTAGCATGAGCAAATAAATGCTTGAACAGATAGGTGTCATGTATAGAAGGACAAACACATGTGCAAGAGAGCTTCGAAATTTGTTGGGGGCATAGGGGAATGGAAATTAAGAAGAAAAAGAAGCGCCAACAAGACATGGAACTGAAAAGCACATGGTGCAACTCCTCGAGTTCACAACTTACCTAAACCATCCCTAGAAGATGATAAAGATCTGTCACTTCTGATCACTCCTTTGCCAGCTGCTTGAACCAGTCCCTGTGCTCGTGGGGAAAGGGAAGTTAACTTGGTGTTGGTGGAAGCAGACAGAGAATGCCGCCTGGTTATAACATTCTTCTCAACCATATCTCGGTCAAACCTGGGAGAGCCCTGTCCTCTCAGCCTAGCTTTTGCTGATGCAGTTGGTGCCATATAACTTGGGACTCTTGGTGTGTTATGAACACCATTCTCCTGATGATCAAACTTCACAGGGAAAGAAGCCCTTCTCTGGCTTGTTTTCTTATCCTCATTGCTAATAAAGTGGTCCCCAGAGTTTGGCACCTCATTTATTGCTTGAAGTTCTTCATTTCTGATATTTTTCTCCATGAGTTGGATCTCAGCAGAAGGATGGTCTTCATTTCTGACATTGTTCTCTGTGGGTTGCATCTCAGCAGAAGGATGGTCTTCATTTCTGACATTGTTCTCCATGGGTTGCATCTCAGCAGAAGGATTGTCTTCATTTCTGACGTTGTTCTCCATGGGCAGCACGTCAACAGAAGGATGGTCATCTAACTTTTCCATTGGTTCTTCTGCTGACAGCAGATCCACACTTCCTTCTAGATCGGAGTGTTTTGACACTGCAACTGCCATATGTTTCATTTTCTCGGAAAATTCACTAGTACCCTGCTCTGAATCATCAGGAGCAGCAGAAGCCAAACTCTTCAGCGTACTGTGCTTTGATCTCTCATCACCAACTACTGACCGATCAGAAACCCCCTTCTTGGGATCAGAAGATTTTCTCACATTACTTTTAACCTTCTCAACTTCATTTTGTTGATGTTCCGGAACTGAGCTTACTGGATGCCTAGAGAATTTCCTCAAATTACGTTTAGTCTTTTCAGAATCTGGAGTGGCACTCTTTGACCCATTTTCAACATTTGTATTGGACAACCTCCGCACACTTCTTTTTGGCCTGGCTTTTTCAGTTTCTATTGTTTGACCCTTCTCATGCTTCCTACGAGACCTTGAATCGAGATTTTTCTTTGGTTGTAAAATAGGTTCCCAAAAGCATGACCTGGTCCAGCGCTCAAGCCACACCCAGGTCGAATTAGGTTCCTCTGGACCATATTGGAGACGTAGAGGACTAGTAGTAGGCAAGGAAGCCAGAAGCTGAAAGTGAAAATTTATAATCAAATGCCCATTTTCTTTTTTCTGGCAATCAAATGGCCAATACAGACCAGCAGTAAAAGTGACAAACAGGTGCAGGCATAGATTGTGCATCATGCTCCTGTTTTTAAGATCAAAGCTTAAAATGGAAGTGGCATAACTTAGTTTCAGAACTGGTGTTTGGAGCCATAAGTTGCATGGATCTCTTTTAGGCTGAGGACACAATGGTTATTTCCCTACATGATAATCTAAATTGGCGGAACATCATTAAAAGTAATACAAGCATATACAATACCAGACTATTCCCCAATAGAGTGAAACAAGAGCACAGTGCTGACAATAGTGAGAAGGAAAATCCCTGTCATAGATTGTGTTACTCTATAAACCAAAGTTAATTTCAGTATATTTCCCGTAATGAAGAACCAAAGAAATGAATATCAAATAAACAAAATAACCGTATCTTGGGCAATACTAATGTAATCTCACCTTTTGAACGAAAGCAATTTTTGACAGCCTCTCCACATGGGAAGATGCACTTACTTCAGATAAATCACCCTGATTCACACATAACAAAAATCATATTGGCATATTCATTTCAACAAAAAAACTATGAATAAAAGAATACAAAGGCAGGCTTTTGCTCTGGTCAAAAAGCATGAATCACTAAGCTCCAGTCAATGCATGAGCCAATTGAAAAGTAACCAGAAATTACCAGATGAGTTTTATTCACTTCAACCCCAATATCAGAATGTCTAGCAAGTTGACCACGAATCAGAGCCTGCAACTTGACAATCCCCTGGACACAGAATAATGTGGATACAGCTTGTCTTCTAACCAAGTGACCACGAATAAGTGCTTGCAGCCTTATGATGCCCTTAAGGGTTCGATATGCACGGCGAGCCTTCAAAGATAATAGAAAGCATTAGTGGTTGGAAGGTTGCCAAAAATAAATTCATCAGTTACTTAAATCATCTCACAGAAGTACAACAGAAAATGTGAAAAAATAATAATAATAATTGTCAAGCAAAAGCAGAACATCTATGGGAGGAAAGTACCACATAACCCCTATAAGCACTTTGCGCCTTTATGGCGGCTTGCTCTTGCTTGATTATTTCATGATCTTCCTGAGAAGTCGAATTAAAGATAGCTTGTGTTTGGCCATCTTCCTTCACAGACGAAAGAATAATCCCATCATTTGGCAATTTGGCAGCTACACTGATCTCTGAGTCTACTGCATTGCTAGCACCAGTCCCAACCACTGGTGGTGAAACTAATGGTGGTGATATTAGGGGAGCACTCACAGTTAACTCGGTCACAGATAACTTTGAAGAGACAATTGCCTTCCCTTTATTTGTAGATTTCTGTGCACAATAATCAGATTTGCAAATTAGAACTTAATGACCAGCAACAACTATACAAATAACAAAACTACAAAATTATTTAAGAGTTGAAATTTAAAACTATAGTGTAATATGAAATTTGAACTTCCAGGTTTATGTTTTTGCTTAATAAGATATAACATGACAATTCACTTGCCAAAGAAAATAGACATAACAAACTAACTCAAACGGTCACTCTCAAGAGTTTGTTATCCATTCACCAAATTATTGAGGGGAAAAAAAAAGCTCAATCAATAAATTACTTAAACAACCAGCCATCTTATAGGCCACAATGACATAATATATAGAACAATTTCAATTGACAGGCTTTCCTTTTTCCCTAGGTTAACTCAACATGAAATTACAACTTCGTATCCTTTTCAACTTAGTGCTGTTTAATCAGAATACTAATTGATTGCAAAGCAATGTGCAGCTTAGCAATACCTCTCTTCCTTTGGACAAACTATACTTGGATGATTTCTTTCCAAGAAGCAAATTCTTGATCCATTTTCCAGGAGTTTTTCCCATTGCGAAAAGTCAAAGACAGCCGGCAAAACTTAATTTGTAGAAACCTGCATGTATATACACAAGTTGAGCCATGATAGTAGCTAAAGAGCAGTTGATCTTCTTAAGATGAATAAAAAGCTAAAACGCAACATCCATTTAGGAACAAAAATTTGGGTCCTAAACAACATGGAATCTTCGACTAGTTAACCTAAACTGAAATTTTACAATAAATATGAATAATGAATATACCACAAGGACGCAAAATTGAAAGCTTTTCTAGCTAAAATATAAACCCTCAACTTGAAATAGAAGAAAAAAAAGTTTTAAACAAAAACATATACAAATATACTGAAATAACGTTAAACATAAAACTACTGGAAGAATGCACAAAATGCAATAAACGTAAGGATGGTATGATTTGATAAACAAATATGAAGAGGGAAAAGAAAATTCAAAGCAAATGAAATACCAAATCCATTCGATCTAAGCATTCCCCAAAAATGCAGTACTTGGAAACCCTAAAGCCTCCCGCCATTACCGAACAACGAAAAATGAGAAAGGAAAATAAGAAGTACCAGGAAACGACGAAGGAGACGAAGAAGAAGAAGAAGAAGAAGAGGGTCTATGAGTATTGTGCTTCAGTCACAGAGTCATTTGGCTCTCTGCTCTGCTCTACTAACGACTGTGAGCTGAGCTCTGCTTTCACTGTTGAAATCACCTGAAAATTTTGCTAAATTGGAAAGTTTGCAAATCTAACGGGGAAATGGAAAGATATCCACGAAACTAGAGGGAACACAACGACGACGTTTAGGTGGGTTCACTTTATTTATTCGGAGGGAGCCCAAATTTGAGTTGACCCAAAAACAAACAAACCGCTGGCCCAATACCAGAGCCCAACTTTAGGCAAGAATTCTAAAGTGAGGGCCTTATATATGATCCTTATGTAAGGCTCTATCTCTTAATCATTGGATCAAATTGGTTAGTCGTTAGATCAAATTAGTTAGTTTGATCTAACGTTTAATAAATAGGACATCACCTAAGGGCCATATATAAGGCCCTCACTATAGAATGACTCCAATTTTAGGTAGGTTTACTTTGATGTGATGTAAAATTCTATAGTGAGGGCTTTATCTGAGTCCCTATCTCTTAATCGTTGGATCAAATTGGTTAGGACCTCATCTAAAGGCCTTATAAGGCCCTCACTATACAATGACTCGTGATGTGGTTAGTTTTGCAATTAGTTAAGAATATTATTTGGTCGCTTTTGTAATTCAAATAGTAAAGGAACATTCATTCTGCATTTAGTGTTGGATTTTTTCTTCAAAATTATTTCATTATTAAAAACATAATATTAATTGTTGGAGCAGAAATTCTTATAATAAGAATATCTTACAAGGGTTTTCGGCTTTACTCAGCACACAAGATAAGTAAATCTCCAAGCGACGCTCCTTCGAAATCAAATGAGAAAGGGAGGGTACCTACAAAAGGTACTCCAACACTCAAGTGAGTTTTTGTATGTATTTGAGTGCACTAATTAACTTAAAATCGCATACCTTCATTTGGCTGTGAAACTTCACATTTACACCAGGTGACAGTCTTGGGATGCAAGCTCCACTTTGCACGTCATATGCCCATTTTCGCCATTTTCACGTCATTGAGAGTCATGCAAGATCAACCCTTAACCATGTTTGTCTTGTCTTACAATTCATGCAGATATAGGAGTATGAGTATTTGAATATATCCATGAATCCACGTCGAGTTGTTCGTGTATGAGCCCATATGGGGTAGTGCACACATGAACCCATGTTGAGTGACGCACATCTGAACCCATGTTGGGTGGTGTACATCCGAACTCACATTGGGTTAATGAACATATTAACCTGCATTGGGCTAATGCACATCGAACCCGCATTGAGTTAATGCACATCCAAACCCTCATTGGGTTGCGCCTAAATCCAATCCCGTAGCGAATTGGTACCAAATTTACTTACTCCTACATTGCCCCCTTTTTTCCCTCTTCCTACTCGTGCCTATATGTGGGCAAAGGGAAAATTTTAACTCATCTCATATTCCCTCTAGGATATTAACCTTGTTATCTTGGACCATGAAGTACAGGTTTGTACTAGACTCTCTTAATAATAAGACAATAATAATAAATAGGGTAAACTAAAATAAACCTCCCAACCTATAGTGTCATTTACGAGTGCATACTCGATTTTGGGAACATTTACGAGTACATACTCAACGTCACGAAAAACCTACAATTTGCCCCCTCCGTTAGCCAAACCGTTAGTGAATCTGTTAAATGCTGATGTGGCAAAAGTGAGACCTATTTTTTAATTAACGTGGACTTACGGATGGAAAAATAAATAATAAAAAATTATGTATATATTAAGAATAATTTTTAAATCATATTAAAATCATTAAAAAATGAAGGAAAAAAAAAATCTCATCTCTCTTCTCCTACCCAGCCAAACCCTCTGTCCCTCCCGACTCAACCCTATCTCTCAGCCACCCCTCTCCCATCGCCCACCCCCACCCCCAAACCCAACTCTCTTTCTCTCTCCTTCTCCCTCCTAACTCACCTCAACTTCTCCAAAAAGCTGTCCAGAAAGCTCATCCTTCTTCTCCAAAAAGCTGTCCATAACAAAGCTCGTCCATAAAAGAAGAAAAATGGCTTGGGATATTTAATATATGAAAGAAAGAATAGGCAAGGTTCATCCTTTTTGGTGTGAGGAATATTTCTTTACAGAGCTTTTTTTTGACGTAAAAGTGAGATTTGGACTTATTGAAACCCATCTGAGAAATTTGGGATTTGGGTTTTGAATATAGGTCATGGAGTCACAAGATCATAGTGATCAAAGAGAAATCAACGGTGTAAATAGAGTAAAGAGCAAAACATAAGGAAGAACTAGAAGATTTTGGGCAAGAATTGGACAAAATCTTTACGGTTTTTTCAAAGCACCCATTTTGTTTTTCTTAACGACTTTCACTTCCCAAATCATATTTTTCTCTGAAAACTAGACAAAGCATCGGTGGTAGATTTGACGGAATCGCTATAGGCGTGTCGACAATCTCTTTAGCTTGGCTGCATCATCTTAGTCTGTTTGTGCAGATCGAGGCTTGTCGTTATGACGATCTTTGGCAGTGTCGCAGGGATATCGGAAAGTCTCGAACTAGGCATGGCAATGATGCCAGTTTTCCAAATCGGAGGCTTGTGGGTTTGATGGTCTAGATCGCGTGGGGGGGTTAGATAAGATGATGCAGCCCGAAGCCGAGGAGAGAGAGAGTGTGTGTTCTGGTATGGGTTGTCAAATATAGAGAGAGAGAGAGAGAGAGAGAGAGAGAGAGAGAGAGATTTTTTAAATAATTTAAACAATAAAATAATTTTTTTAATTAATTTTTGGTCCACGTAGAAGTCCACGTCATCAAAAAAAGAGGTCTCATTTTTGACATGTCAGCATTTAACGACTGACTAACAGTTTGTCTAACGGAGGGGGCAAATTGTGGGTTTTCCGCGACGTTGAGTATGTACTTGTAAATGTCCCCAAAATCGAGTATGCACTCGTAAATGATCCTATAAGTTAAAGAGTTTACTATAGTTTACCCTAATAAATAACGTTGTGAAGGCTCATAAAAATATGATACACCTAATTACAACTAGCAACATTGTGTTGATAGCAAAAGCAAATTGCAGCTCCAGCAATTACACTTCACCAACTTTGACAAGACGCATCGTCTAACCCACCATGCACTTAAAGGACTCCCCAAAAGTGGCGGATTTCCATGGGCTAACAATTCAATCTCCAAAGCCCTTACACCTGACATTGATTTAATGTTTCTCTTTCTCCTTTAGAATTGCGTGCCCTCTTCTCCATTTATAAAAGAAGATGCATATATGATAGAAGCAATTGGAAGGAAACCAAAAAGAAAGGAGAAAAGGAAGAGGAGAATAGGAAGGGAAGAGAGGAAAAATCTCACCACAGACACCGTTCTTCTTTGAAGTGAAACAATTTGTCGCAGTTCCTAAACATCCAGAGTGTTTGTGGTTTCCTTTGCTGTTGATAATCTCGTTGTCAAGGTATTAACTAGTTAGGAAATAATCTATATATGTCTACTTGCACTAATTTCCCCTTAGTGCACTAATTCGTTTGTGATGAGCATGCATATATAATTATATTCATGTGTTTTTATGCATGTACACGAAAGAAATAAATTATGTGTACGCACAGTTACCTCAAGTAGACATAAGTGACATTTATATATGTGGGTATGTAAAAAGACTCGCATGATAAAATACTTATATATATAAAGCAAAGCAAATGCCTAGAGTGTATATATATATATATATATATATATATATATATGAAATTTATTTCATTTAAAATATAGGCCATATATAAAGTAAATATGTACTGTGATTTGTTCATGCATTACGAAGCAGACAACTAATATGCAATGTGCATGTTGTATACTTATGTATGCTAATGTTTGCTTAAGCCATATACATGCAACTTATGCATTCTTTTAAGGCTTTTTATCACAAATAGTCTTTGAGGTTTGTGACATTATCGTCTTTCGTTCTTAATGGTTTTTTGTGACACTAATGATCCTTAAGGTTATCCTCCACACATCAAAATGGTCATTACCGTTAGTTTCCGTTAAATTTTTTGTCAAAGTGCTTATGTGGCATATATGTAGGGTCACACATCTAATAATATAGTGCCACATAGCTTTAATAAAATATTTAATATATTTAAAAATTAAATTAATTTTTTTAGAAAAAAGAAAAAGAATATTAAGACTTCAATTTAAATATAAAAATGGAGTTTTACTAAAATACCCAAAATGGGAGCTGAAATTATAAAAAAACCCAACACCCAAAATACTTTATAAACACACCTAAAACCCATCATTACACACACTCAAAACTCATTTATAAACACACTTAAAAATATACAATTATTGACTTTGTGGTTGATTTTGGGTGTGTTTCTATGTTTAAATAGTGTTTGAGTTTTTTTATAAATACATATCTAGGATTGGGTTTATTTATAAATTTGTATATAAAAAAACCTATCACCAACCCTCCCCTTCCGTCTCCTCCTCTGCCATCTTCTCTCTATGTTCTCTCTCCCCCTCTCCCTCTGTTCTATCTCTCCTTCTAGAGCAGCGTTGGCGACCCTATCTTAAATGCCTTAAAGAAATTAGTTGTAAACTTTGTCACCATTTCTCATTACTGTGGCTGCATAGTTGAGCCCAACATACAAGATTTCATAGTTAGTATCCACAGTTCATGTTAAGTACCTGCATCTGGGTTAATGAATCACATGCCCTCATGTGCAACTACAGTTAAACACCAGTTCAACTTCTACCATCACAGCAACTACAAACCATTTCAAGTTCATAACAAAGAGCCATACACATTCCAGATTTGGACCCCTATGCCTTCCCCAACCATTGAAACCGATTATGTTCTTGATCAAATCCCAACCTGGTTCTTTGCTTGGCTGACCATCACCCCCGAATCTGATGAGTGAGAGAGAGAGAGAGTGGAGGGAGGTGGATTGGCATAGTAGGGCGACATGTTGGAAGGTAGAGGGCGAGAGAGAGTGTTTTAAAAAAAGTTTTAATCTTATCTTTTTTAAAATTTAATTTTTTAAAATATATTTGTATTTTATTTAAAACCACGTGGCTATATATTATTGGGTGTGTGACGTACATATATGCCATATCAGCCTTTTAATAGAAAATTTGACGGAAGTTGATTTCAGGGACTATTTTGATGTGTGAGTATAACCTTAAGGACCATTAATATCACCAAAAAAAAAACATTAAGGATGAAAGACGATAATTTCGCAAACCTCAGGAACCATTTATGATTTAAAAAAAAAAAAAGTCTTTTTTAATATGCATATAAATATGTATATATGCATGACCGTACTTAATTAATTCACATATACATATAGGTAATATATAATCACAATACACTCATGCTCAATGTGCATACTTGATACTTGTGCACTGTAGTTGGTTTTGATTTGTTTAAACATAGGGTTTAGGCTCTTTGGTTGTTTCATGGTTACTAGGCTCATGCTATTTATTGGTCCATGCAAATAACCAACTTGTTTTTCTCTAAAAAATATTCCTTCTGATCACACTTCTTTTAGGCTATGGTTGATTTTGACTATCTCAAATTTGACTTTTCATGAGATGACAGGACCTGCCCCGAATTTTAACCGAGACGAACCTTGTGGAATTCGACATCACCCAGATGTTGGGCCCACTTCTGAAAACTATAACCTCTTTTGCCAAAGAGGAATAAGGGCACGAGACTTTCTGCCGAAAATTCGTGAGTCTCCCCTGTAAATTAAACATTCCCCAAATGTTCAACCTGCATAAAACACAATTTAATAACACCAACTGGCAGCATGCACAATATAACAACATGCAGTTCACATAAATGGTCTCTGGCCTTCTGATAATCCAAAGCAAACTACCAACCACGCAATCAACATAAAATAACTTCCCTAAGCATCCAACACGCGAGGTTTTAACCTCCTATCACTATCACAAATAGTTTGGGGCCTCAGCCTAAACTGTGCAACAATCCGACAAGGATTTCAAACCTAACTAAATCTAATCCACTCACTTAGTCCACCGAACAAGCCTCAATTCAACCAAGTTCCCGGACCAACAACGAGGTCCAAACAAATCTCAATATACGAGGCTAAAGTTTAGCCCGCGGCTGCACCTAGTAACTTCAGGCTGCCTACACCCTTATTGAGGGATCAAATCACACACGTAGTTCTTTCACTAAAACCCCTTTTCTCTAAAACACAACTCAACAAAACCTCCCCATACGCTGGAACATCCAAAGTCACGTACGGGGCCTGTCCGCAAGCTTGATAAACCTACGACACGTGGGACCTCAACACAATCACATATATCCCCTCATACGTCGGGACGCACCCGCCATGTATGGGATATGTCAACACGCCGGCTACTTCTACGACACGTGCGACCTTAACACAATCACAAATATCTCCCCTCATACGTCGAGGCACCCGGCCACGTAGGTGCATCAACACGCCGTCTACTCTTACGACACGTGCGACCTCAACACAATCACATATATCTCCCCTCATACATCGGGACGCACCCGATCACGTATGGGGTTTGTCAACACGCTGACTACTCCTACGACACGTTCGACCTCAACACAATCACATATATCTCCCCTCAAACGTCGGGACACACCCGCCACGTATGGGCTGTCAACACGTCGATTACTCCTACGACACGTGCGACCTCAACACAATCACATATATCTCCCCTCATAGGTCGGGACGCACGACCACGTATGGGGTATGTCAACACGCTGGCTACTCCTACGACACGTGCGACCTCAACACAATCACAAATATCTCCTCATACGTCGGGACGCACCCGCCACGTATGGGGTCTATCAACATGCCGGCTACTCCTACGACACGTGCGACCTCAACACAATCACATATATCTCCTCTTATGTCGGGAAGCACCCGGCCACGTGAAGTCTGTCAACAAGTCGGCTACTCGTATGACACGTGCGACCTCAACATAATCACATATGTCTCCCTTCATACGTCGGAACGCACCCGGCCACGTATGAGGTCATCAACACGCCGGCTAATCCTACGACACGTGCGACCTCATCACAATATCACATGGGTTACATAGGGTAGTGTGTATAGCACTGCAAACTGACATTCTATGCTCTTTTATACCTTTGTATACACACATAATTTTATACATTAATTTCTAATAATATAAACACCTTAACAAACAACTAGCATCCGATAATCCCTCATAACCCCCATAACATCAAGACCTGTCACTACGGTCATTTTAATCTTCCTGGGAAGGTAGAACTACCTAGGAAGTCTCACGGTCAATCCTGGGTCAAACTACCCAACCTTGATCAAACGGACCCGCAGGGCCCACGACCTCCAAATTCTGATCCGAAAGTTCCTATAGGTTCTACAAGCTCTTGGATACACGTCCTGCGAGTTTGGTCCAGATCGAACGGTCGGATCGCTCACGATCGCACGATCGGACGGTGACTATAAACTTAACCCTAGGGTTGGCATTTTCGGAGTATTCGGAACTCCGTTCTACGATCCGTCGAATCCTACATAATTTTAAGGATGTCTAGATTTACATATAATAAATTCAGGACCATCCAACAGTCCAAACCTAGTGACCCCGGATAACGTGCAATATGCGATATCTGCTTAGGACTCTAACGGTATCCAAATTGAAATTCAGCACACCTACGCGCTCAGGACATTGAGAGGATCGCATTAGGACAAAATGCCCTTCTCCTACGAGTGCCCACGCCGGCGGTGGGTATCAAAGCGATTACCCTTCACGGAAAATCTCCAAATCTCGGCTCAAGACTCCTACCCTAGGTAAAACACCCTATTTGAAACCACTTTTGTTCTTGAGCATACCCCAAAAAGTGACAAGAAGTGGCCGAATTGGAGGTCAAAAATCGGACAAACTTCCATCGCTTAATCGATCTCCAAAACGGAAATCTCTCAAATCTAACATAACAGCAGCAAGAAGCGCTCGAGAGGTTCAAGATCCATACCTGGATCTTCGAAAATGGTGGCTGGACGATGACGAATCGGCGAAAATTGAGCGAGCAACCGAAAATCACCTTTTCCGGTGGAGAGGCGGCCGCTATCGGGAAGGGCCGGTCGTGGCCGAGCCGTCCTTTCGTCGGTCCCGTCTGCATCCGTGGCCGTTGGCGGTTGCAAGGAGAAAGGCGACGGTGTCGCAAGGAGGAGAGAGAGAGCACGCGGGAGGAGAGAGAGAGCTGAGGGCATTTTTGACTTTTTATCAAAAATCCTTTTTCAAATAATTACAATTATGCCACTGAGTTTCATTCGATCGTAACTCTCTCGTTACAACTTCGATTCGAGCCCACTTCGTGTCTACGGACTCATCTCACCGTGCTCTACACAGGTATAGCTGAAATTTCCAAATTCCTTTCGGATAAGAAATGACCAAATTACCCCTATCCCAAGGGTAAATTCGTAATTCCACTCAAATTAATTAAAACATGGGATAAATTTAGGAGTCGGGGTGTTACATGAGACTTACCTAATTTGAGCCTTTCCGTTTCGGGGTTGTGTTTCTACTAAACTGGATTTCCTCAAGTCTCACTTATTCGGTTTGGGTTGTGTCGATCTCCGAACCTAACTCACATTGAGTTAATCTCGTTGTACGCATCCCTTTCTCAAGTTGTCTCTCTCATGCAAGTTTTGTTTCCTCCGTGTTCTTTCTTGTTACTTCAATACCGAGACTTAATCTTTGGTCGAAGTCAAAATGGGGATATCCCTCAAGGTCTGAGATAAATAAGATGCAAGAGAAATTTTGTATCCCTAACGATGTTAGTATTGGTCGGTTACCTAAGGAAACAGATATGTACACATGAGTTGGAATCCTAGAATGAGCCTTTATGCTCTCACCATCTCACCTAGAGTTCATTAGGTTTCCACTTCATCCCTTATTTCAACTTGTGTTGAATTTTTTGAACCTTCACCCTATGCAGTTAAATCTGAACTCGTACTTATTGATTAGTGGTATGTTGGCAGTTGACATCAAATAAGGGGTGTCTTGTATCTCTATTCCTTCATCATTTGAGCCCGAACATAGTATTCCTTATTATGACTACTTTTCTTATACTGACTTTGATATGATTTTGCAGAGGAAGCTTATTATGTGGTTGCGTCATTTTGTAGTGCACAACCTAACCCGATAGGAGATTATCCTTGCTCAAGCACGAATTCAGTGGTTAAATTATCAATTGGTAGGTCAGGTTTGGGATGTTCAGTATTTTCTTGATCCCAAAATACTTCTTTAGATCTCTCACGATTGAGACACCATAGGATTGGTAACTTATGGATGATGTTGTGATCAGTATGTTTCCGACTGAATGACCCCAGAGGATTGGTAACCTCAGGATAGTGGTAGGTTCAACATAGATCCGACTGATATTGGGATAAGAGCTTCAATTCCATATGCCAAAGAAAAAGGACTGTCTCCTATTGGCTTTCGCCTCGTGATTCGGTATGCCCACAACAGGTTTAGTAACTCCACAAATCATTTGCCCTTGCGTTGCTCAAGTTTCTTCTTCAGGCAATCAAAAATTGTTCAGTTTGTCTTTTTCCCTCGGCCATTTCCTTAGGGATAAATGCGATACGAGAATTGTTGAATGATCCCCATCTCTATGCCATATTTCCTAAATTTTCGATTGTTGAATTGAGTCCCATTGTCTGAAACGATGGCTCTGGATATCCCAAACTTGCATATGATTTTGTGCCAAATGAATTTTATCACATCAGTCTTGGTTATAGTTCCATATGTTTTGGCTTCCCATCATTTGGTGAAATAGTTTGTAGCAAAAATAACGTATTTCTTCCCCCCATGCGCAATTGGTAATGGTCCCACAATATTCATTCCCCACCAGACAAATGGCCATGGTCCCATGATCAGGCTGAGTTCTTACTTTAGCCTTTTAATCATAGGCGCATGTTTTTGGCAGTTATCACACTTCCGCACAAATTGCTCAACCTCTCTAGCCATGTTAGGCCAAAAGTAGCCTTGCATTATCGCCATGTGTGCCAAACTCTTCCCCCAAAGTGATTGTTGTAGGTCCTCTCATGTAGTTCTTTCATAGTCCACTTTGCATTGGATAAGCTTAGGCATCGTAGATAATGACCTAAAAATGACTTCCTAAATATGATACTTTCTATGATTTCGTACTTAGCAATCTTTATCCGGAGTTTTCTTGCTTTAATTGGATCTGTGGGTTGCGTTACTACTATTAGGTAGCTTACTATTGGCGTCATCTAGGTTTTATTTGAGTTTAGTTGCATAACTTGGGATTCATCGGCTTCCATACTAGGGCTTTCTAAGCACTCTACTGATATAACCCTTATAGAATCTTCTCCTGAAGCTGAGGCCGATGCCACACATGCCAACCAATATGCTTGTTCATTTTGCTCACTCGGGATTTGCCTTAACTCGAACTTATCAAATTGCTTAAACAAATTCCTTGACAATTGCTGATATGCCTCCATCTTTTCATCTTTGGCTGTATATTCCTCATTTGCTTGATTGACTATAAGTTGGGAGTCACTATACAGCTTCAATTTTTTTTATTTTTAGTAGTCTGGCAATCTTCAATCCCAACACCAATGCTTCATATTCAACGACATTGTTTGAGGTGAGGAAGTCTAGTTGGATGAAGTATTCTAACTCAATCTTTTCCGATGATAAAAGGACAATCCCAACCCTGGCTCTCACCCGATTGGATGAGTCGTCTGCATATAATTCCCACAACGTTTCCTCGATAAACCTTGCTTCTTTTGCATCATTCGGTTTCTCCTACATTCCCTTTTTGGGATAGCATTTGACAAGAAAATCAGCAATTATCTATCAATTTTGAGATGTTTGCTGTTGGTACCTGATGTCAAATGCTACTAGCTTGATGGCACATTTTGCGACTATTCCTGACAGATCTGGATTGGACAAGATTGCTTTAATAGGTTGGTTTGTGAACACTGTAATGGTATGAGCCTCAAAATATTGTCAAAGCTTCTTCTTGGCTACTACCAAGGCCAAGACTAGTTTTTTATGCATGGGTGTATCTCTTTTTTAGTATCGATTAGGCTCTTACTGACATAGAAAATAGGTTGTTAGAGGTAGTTCTCCTCTTGGAATAATGTTGCATCTTTGTTCCTAACGTCACTCCTTAGCGGAATTGCAATGGCGTATAGTATAAGAATCATAAGTCTCTAAAGTAAACATTTCCTATGTGAATCACTTCGGATCATCCTTTAGACTTTCGCCTACCTTTTGCTTTGTGCTAAACAATATTGTAATTTCATTCTTTCTAATTTGATTGCAGAAGTATTGAGATATGAAAGCATCACAAAGCTCAGTGAAGCTACTGATAGACTTTGGCCTCAGTTGCCTAAACCAAGTCAAGGCTAACCTCGATAGGCTAGACAGAAATAGTTTACACAACAACATTTTGTCTTTGCTTTTGAGGACCATCTGTTGTTGAAAGTGGTAAATATGCTCAGTGGAATTGGTTATATCTATGAATAACTTGAATTTGTGTTGAGCAAACTTTGCGGGCTTCTTAGTATTCAGAATATCATTGGTGAGGGGCGATGTGCAGATCCCCTTTGCAGCTTCAACGGCCAATTCGGCAAGTGTATGCGGTTTGTACCCCATCACAATCTTCTCGATTTCTCTTCATAGCTAGCTGTCTTTGGACTTTTTTAATTCCCTTCTTTGGTCGTGGTTGTCATCATAGTAATAGTGTTGATCATCAGAGTGAATACTTCTCATGGAACTTTCATCAAATAATTTTATCCCTATTTCCTTTTGCTTCCCTTAGGGCCTTTCGGATGCAACATATAGTTGCCCTTGAACTTCTCTAAAGCTTTGGTCTCCATCTTCTTCATTTCAAGCAACTCCTTCAATACCATCTTAAGCTGGATGGCTGCGAGGCTAGGTTCTCCTTCTTGAAAGTTTGATATGACATTTGGTGATCAGGAGATTAGATCAAGCTAGAGCGTCTTGTGTGGATTCAGCTTTTGGTTGATTTTGCAAGAGTTCTCACAGAAGGCGCCAACTGTTGCAGCATAAATTATTACAATAAGAATATCTTCCACATGGTCTCGGCTTTACTTCTACACAAAGGATAAGTAAATCTCTAAGCGACGCTCATTTGAAATTAAATGATAGAGGTTGGGGTACCTACAAAAAGCACTCCGACGCTCAAGTCAATTTTTTTATGTATTTAAGGGCACGAGTTAACTTGAAATCGCATACTTTCATTTGACTATGAAACTTCACCCTTATACCTGGTGATAGCCTTGGGATACAAACTCCACTTTGCATGTCCTATGCCCACTTTCGTCATTTTCAGGTCATTGAGAGATGCTGGATCAACCATTAATCATGTTTGTCTTATCCCGCAATTCATGTAGATATGAGAGTATGAACGTTTGAATATACCTATGAATCCAGGTCGGATTGTTCACGTATGAGCCCATATGGGGTAGTGCACACGTGAACCCACGTTGAGTGATGCACATCCAAACCCATGTTGAGTGGTGCACATCAAAACTCGCATTGAGTTAATGCACATTCAAACCTGCATTGGGTTAATGCACATCCAAACCCGTATTGGGCTAATGCACATTCAAACCCGCATTGAGTTAATGCATATCCGAACCTACATTGGGTTACGCCTAAATCCAATCTTATAATGAATCGGGTTGCGCCTAAATCCAGTCCCATAACGGATTGGTACCAAATTTATTTTCTCCCACATTATTTGATGATCACATCACTACAGGATATTAAAGACAAAGGTCTCTCTCATATATGAATGCTTCAAGAAATTGAAGACAAAGGTCCCTCTCATATACAAATGATTGAAGGAATAGTTGTTGCATTTAAGTTGACAGTAAGTTGGAAAACGAGTATAAGTTGAAGCTAATTCCAATAATTGCAAATTTGGGTTCACGGAGGATAAGTATTTTTAATTCCTCATGCAACTTTCTTTGTTTGGCAACGCATGCACACTAAACCTTGAACCTCTCATGAGTGAAACAATTCAGAATCTTTTACTTCAATGGAATCTTTCACAAAAAAAGAAAAAGAAAAATGAAAATATTGTAACACCAAGTTGTATGAAACATTAACACATAAATATTCGTTAATGTTTCATTGAATTCAAGGCTTTCTTTTTCTTTTTCTTGTATGTACATGTTTGAAGATGCTAACAAGTCGTCGTTTTGCAAATTGCAAACAAAGCTTGTTTCCATAAGAAAGAACAAAACACGTAACACACAGATGGATAAAAACAAGTGTCAGGCTGGCTGGAAGGAGCACCACCCGCATCCCAGTGAGTTAATCTAATTTTATAAACAAACAAAAAAGGGATTAGGTTGAGCTAACACCTATTATATGTCTTAATCAAAGTATCCAATTCTCTCCCCTTTTTCTTTTTTTCTTTTTTCCTTTCCTCTTATTCGTAGACCGACACAACTTCATCAACACAAAACGACATATACATATTTGTCACTCCACTTATTATCCGGATGACTCATTTTTTCGACCGACATTGACGCAGAGGCATTCTGGTTAACACATTTTCTTAGCAATTATTTGAAACAATCCTACAAAAGATTACTTGAGGGGGGTCTTTTGTCTTTTTCATTCAGAAAATAACAAAAGTTCAACTCTCTCACTTGAAAGGGATCACTCATAGTCGGTGGTGGGATGCCACTTACTAGTACTACTAACCCGAAGGCATAGGGGGCCTCACATACCAAATAGCGGTAAAGAGATTAAACTCTTGCCCACTTAATCTAGGTTTCGTCACAAAACAATCACTTTAATGCTCGACCTGTGTTCACATTACAAGATTCCATGAAAAAGATTTGAATTTAACATAACAGTGGATTTGTGTTTTTGGTATGATAAACATAATACTATTTTTCCTCGTAACTTTGATGATGATGATGATGATGAACAATTTTACGTGAATAAGAACATCTCGTGATTTCATCATGAGCTCAAATAAATACAAGCTGGCCATCACGAACCACAAGTGCCTATGGAGCGTAAGTTTTGAGATAGTACTCGCAAGTTTACCACAATAAACGTGGTCAACATCGAAGTTCTCGCAAATGAATCAGAGCCCAAGTTGACTTGAGGCCAAACAAAACAAGTGGCAGTAGAAAGTTTGAACTTTGAGAAAGATAAACCAGTTTGCAGCTTAAAATAATGGTTTGCGTAGCGCAGGATCAGGATGGGCTGGTTTGGGTTGGCTGGCTTGCATTGTCCCTTTCTACTTTGAACTTGACTGACTCTCACTTGCACTGTCTCCTGCTTCAGCTTGCTTCACTTAAAATTCTGAAATTTCAGTCTTTTCAGATCCTTCATTCTCTGCACAATAATTGGTTCTCTTCCTTTCGTTGAAATTTGAGTGCTTTTGCTTTCATCACCCACAAGAATTTTTCTCTCTTTCTCGGTAAATCTTTTCTTGTCATCTTTGTACACCAAACCCAAGATCTTGATGCTCCATACCTGCTACCTACTACCTTCTTATTCTATTCATTTCTTAAAGCATTTGCTGTTCTAAGAGAAACCCAGAACTCAAATTCTGCCTTTTCTATCAACTTTATATAGATGGAATTGTGGTTGCAGTTCTGGGTTCTCTGTTTTTAAAGTTCTTAATCTCATTTGTATGACTCCAACCTTTCTCTCATGTGCATTTAGCTTTCTGAATAATGAAGAATTTCTTGGTTTCTTTCTGTTTGTTGTTTCTCATTCTAGCCATTTTCACTCCAATTTCGATTGGTCAGTTAACTCCAAGTGAGAGCCGTATTCTGTTCCAAGTTCAGAAGCTTCTTGAATACCCTGGAGCTCTTCAAGGATGGACAAATTGGACCAACTTCTGTTACCTCCCTCCCACACCTTCTCTCAAGGTAGTCTGTACAAATAATCGTCTAACCGAATTAACTGTCATTGGAAACAAAAGCTCCCCTTCTCACAGCCCAAAACCAGTTTCAGGGAATTTTGTGATTTCTCAGCAGACCCTGTCCAAAAGCTTTTCCATTGATTCTTTCTTCACACTTCTCACAAAGCTTTCCAACTTGAAAGTGCTTTCCTTGGTGTCACTGGGTTTGTGGGGTCCATTGCCAGCCAAGATCAACAGGTTCTGGTCACTTGAGGAGCTCAACGTTAGCTCAAATTTCATTTATGGGGAGATTCCTACATCCCTCAGTTCAATGAAGAATCTTAGAAGCATAGTTTTGGCTGACAATTTATTCAATGGGAGTGTGCCAGATCTTAAAAGCTTAGCTGCTCTTGAAGAACTTAATTTGGGTAACAACCACCTAGGACCTGGATTTCCTTCATTGGGAAATAGTCTTGTAAGTATCATTCTAAGAAACAATTCCATGAGATCTGAGATTCCTCCAACATTGAGGAACTTCGATCTGCTTCAGAAATTAGACATCTCTTCCAACAAATTTGTGGGGCCAATCCCTGCTTTCGTGTTCTCTCTGCCTTCAATTCAGTACCTCATTCTGGCTCATAACCAACTAAGTGGTGCTCTCTCAAACAATGCAACCTGCAATGGGAAGCTCCAAGTTGTTGATATTTCTCAAAACCTTTTGATAGGGAAACTACCATCTTGCATTGGATTAAAGTCTTTGAACAGAACTGTTCTTGATTCATGGAACTGTTTGTCTGGTGGGAAGTCAAAGTATCAGCATCCATATTCATTTTGCCACAAGGAAGCACTGGCTGTTAAGCCTCCAGCTAAAACTCAAGAGCAGGAGTCAAAAATAAAGCTAGCCCTTTTACTTGGTGTCATCGGTGGTGTTGTGTGTGCTGCTGCAGTCATTGGGTTGCTGATTTTGGTCATTATCAAAAGGGCAGGGCAGAGGAACAGAGAAGATAAATTTGACAGATCCATGGTTGAGAAAATTTCTGTTCGAAGCTCCCCAAATCCGAACATCGATGCAAGTAAGGCCCTCTTTGTTTCCTTAATTCCTTTGAAAGTCTCCGACTTTAATGACTGAAAAAAAAACACAAAACAAAGATGCATGCTTTATGGTTTTTAGTTCATGAAGCATTGAAGCTGATTAACATTGATTTGGATTTTCCAGGGCGTGTGCCCCAGATGATGAGGTTACCAACACTTGGGCTCCCACCATATCGTGTCTTTACATTGGAAGAAATTGATGATGCAACAGACAATTTCGATGCCACGAATTTGATTGGAGAAGGATCTCAGGGACAGGTATTAACATTGAATTTGTGCTGTTTGTTGGCTTTGAATGCATTATTTGATGGAGCCAACATTATTGTTCATCAACTTGATGGCATTATTTCTGTGCAATATTTACATTGCAGGTATACAAAGGCTGGCTCAGAGATGGTTTACTGGTACAAGTGAAATGTGTGAAATTAAAGCAGAAGCAGTTACCCCAAAACTTGAACCAGAGCATGGAAGCCTTGTCAAAGCTGAGGCATAGGCATTTGGTCAGCCTTCTTGGACACTGCACTGTCACTTATCAGGACCATCCAACTACAGCTAGCACTGTATTTATTGTTCTTGAGAACATCTCAAATGGCTCTTTGGTGGACCATCTCACTGGTAAAGCTCAAACTAAAAGCGATTATCAGATCATCAAGAAAAGGGTTAATTAAAATACTCAAACCAATTCTAATACACTTTGGTTTGGCAGATTGGAGAAAGAAGGAGTGGCTGAAATGGCCACAGAGAATGGCTGTTACCATTGGCATTGCAAGGGGGGTCCAGTTCTTGCACACAGGGGTTGCACCTGGCATCTTTGGAAATAATTTGAAGATAGAGAACATATTGTTGGATGAGAGTGTTTCTGCTAAAATCAGTAACTATAATCTTCCATTGCCATTTCAGGTGAGAATATGTTACAGTATATATATGCTTGTCTTGTCAAATTTGAAAGGAAACTTTTGTAGCTGCTAACGATTGCATTTTCTAATTTCCAGATTGGTTCAGAGAGCCCTCTTAATGGACAGAGTATTAGCAGCAGTAAACCTCATCTAAACAGGTATTTATTTTCTCTTCTTGTTCCTCTCCTTTTCTACGGCAGCATCCAAATTTATCTTATACGAGCCGTAAATACGCAGTGCTGAAGCTGAGAAGGAAGATATTTATCAGCTGGGGATTATTCTACTTCAAGTTCTTACTGGTAGATTGATCAAATCAGCTAGTGAATTGGATGAGCTAAAGATTCAGGTAAACCATATAGAAAAACTAAAAACTAAAAAACCCCAGATTATTGTTTTTGCTCTTTTGGGTTCTTGCAACACCTAATTCAATGGCATTCTTTGCATCTTTCAATGAACAGTTAGAAAAAGGCTTAATAGAAGGACCATCAAAACTACGAGGAGTCATAGATCCGTCGATACAGGGTAGTTTTGCGTATCAGTCATTGAAGACCGCCGTCGAAATCACCGTCAATTGTCTGAGCAGAGATCCAAGCAAGCGTCCTTCCATAGATAATGTTCTCTGGAACTTGCAGTATTCAATTCAAGTTCAAGAGGGATGGACCAGCAGCGGCAACCTCAGCGCTCAGATGTAGTAGCAACACAACACGCTTTCATTTTAAGTGCATGTAATTCAACTCTCTTCCTTGTTAGGCAGTCTCTATATGAATAAAATGTAAATACAGCTCGTGTATACTGTTTTACATTAAACCGTTTTTAGGACGTCTCAAGTTTTCAACATTCTTTGGTCCAATGAATTCTTACTAATTTTTTCATCAACACAAAATTATTACAATCCAGCTAGAGAGCTTTTCATGTTCAAACAGTGACAAATCAAACATGCCATATGCATCTTAGCCGTCAACTTTAAAACTCAAATGCATGATTAATATTTGGGAGTTTCACTAAAACACTCAAAATGGGGGTTGAAATTATTAAAAAACTCAAGCACTATTTAAACATATAAACACACCCAAAACTCATCATTATATAGACTCAAAACTCATTTATAAACACACCCAAAAAGTTAACTTTGAGGTTGATTTTGGGTATGTTTCTATGTTTAAATAGTGCTTGAATTTTTTTATAAATACATGTCTAGAATTGGGTTTATTTATAAATTTGTATTAATATTTTGGTTTAAGTTTCCAGAGCGAGTAATAATCATGTTTTTGCTCAGCTCCATGAACAAATCTTGCATACAATTTGCATACAATTGAGACCACCCCGCATGATGGTAACGTGACCTGATATTGTGAGAGGGAAACTGTACACAACAGTTGCATACAAGAATTTCTCCAACCACAGGCTCGAATAGCTTAAAGCAAAATTAAATGCAGCAGGTAGAAGAAAACTCCCACGGCAGGTGGCCCAACATATAGATATACGAGGCCTAGTGCCATTGAATTAAAGCCCAAGCAAACATTTCACAAGACCTGAAGTCAAGTTCTTCACAACACAATGGTTTTCAAGTTTCAAAGTTATTTAAACAGGATGTTCAACTGATTTTCCAAAGATCTCCATCAGGAGTAAGCTAATCAGCAGTCCAACTCTGCTCAACAATCTCACGGACTCTCCTATTGTATTCGCGCTTGTTCTCACTAAACATCCGTGCAGCTTCTGAATTTGCTGGAGAGTTTGGGTTTGGATCACAGAGCAATGACTGCAATAAGAAAATATTATGACTTAACATCTCAAACAAGGGACACTAAAAAAAGTGAACTTCCTCCATAATCTTATATTTGATTTATTTACATTGATCAAATGTCATTTATAAACAAGCATGCATGCACAAGTGTTTGTGTGTGTGTGTGTGAGAGAGAGAGAGAGAGAGAGAGTAGCTAAAAATTTTTGTGTTAAAACAATATCCATGCATATACATATGCCATACAATGGAAAATGGAAGTGTGGTTAGATGGTTACTAAGTCTATGCAACATGAAGTGGTAACCAAGAGTAATTTTTCAGCCAGGCCTCAACCATGAGTTACGAGAGGCGAAATAAGAAACTCTTGATTATCCACAAGCTTTTAGGATTCTCTCTTTGGAATGCGAGATGCAGCAGATAGGGATATGTATGCAAACTTTGTGAAAAGAAGTAACAGACATAATTAGGCCTGAAGGTGCAGCTGAATGCATTGGTAAGATAGTTGATAGAAAACAGATAACACGGAATATTTTCTGAGGAGGAATAGAAATTAGTACAATCAATGATGCCTTGCTCCAGTAGTTCTCAAATAGAAGCTACAGAGTTTACTTATATATTGGAATGACAAGATGGGACAATCAGAATTTGAAAGACTACAATTGTGTGACTCAAAGATAGAGAAATATGATTTCATACATGGTGTCAGTGGCGGATCTAGTAAGGAGCCAGTGAAGGCACTAGCCCCCACTCAGCCTTGTTGTACACCTATGAAAGTGTCAAGTTCTCATGATATTTTTTGTTGAATGGGGGCAAACTGTTTGATAAAATGCCTCAAAGAAGGCTAAGGCGGTACAAGGGGGCGAAGGAATGGCTAAGACTTGAGCTGCATTAGGTAAGAGTTTACAGGTTGTTGATAGGCTCCATTAGCCACTTCATACTAAGCCAGATTTTACAAATTCTTGCCCCTAAGAAGGAAAATTACTGGATCCGCCAGTGCATGGTGTCTTAACCAATTAGAAGCCTATCCCATCACACACTTAACAAGAGAGTCATGATTAATTAAAGCACTCGAAATCACCAAGCAACGAATAGAATATAACCAAATACCTGGATGGAGGTAAGTATAGCTGCTACATCATAGATAGGACTCCACTGATTCTGTAGGATATCCAAGCAAATGCTTCCATCCGCATAAACTGAAAAGGGACACACACAAAAAGGCAGAACTTAAAACTTGAAACATCTGAAATATTTCCAAGTAATTGCATTCCAGTTAATTTCTTAAAATATATTAACGAATATAAACATTAAATGACACAACCAAAGCAACAAGTTGTGAAAGTGAAGATGATTTGTGATTCAATACTCAATTAACAAATGCTTGGGAGCTTAAAAACAAATACCAAATATTTCCCTTGCTCAGCTCCTTTTTCACCCATTAGAAGCTAGTTTGGCTAAGTAAATGGATATAAAATGATTCAATACTCAATGAACATACACATGTTTCTGTTTGTATGTGCACACATATGTACCAATACATGCACAAACGTAATACGTGCATACATGTGTGTGTGCAGTTTCTGTTTTGAACTTACTATTTGGATGAAACATCCGAGAAACAAAACGCACTGTTGGTGGCTTATTTGGATAATCCTCTGTGAATTGAAGTGTCAACTTAAACGTACCTGGAAAACACAAAAATATCATGCAAGATATAGCTTAAAAATTAGACGTGAAAGAAGAAAAATCCAATTGCAATATGATATGAGGTTCTTAGTTTTTACCTCCATCCCATGGGGTGTCATCAGGCCTGCAATTCAAACAATGAAGTACATAAATAAAATTGTACAGGATTTCAAGAAAAAACCATCAAAATGAAGAAAAACTGAGATAGGCAACAAAGTATAATCTCCTTCCGAGACATACCCAAATATAACAGCATTCCAAAGCATAATATTATTGTCTTGAGGAGCACCACTTATACCGGCAGGGGGATCCTGTTGCAACCTCTTGAAATCCCTCATCAGTCTCTTCCTTGCAGGAGTCGACATCCTCATCGCCTATATATTAGGCCAACCAAAAAATAATACTTAGTGATAGTCAAATACATTTGTGCACAAACGAAAACATGCAGGCACAATTGAAAGAAAAATGAAATTGATAACTTTCATCAACACGGAGGTCCAGGAAGTACCACTACCAACATAGCAGCATGTCAAGCAACATAATTGAGATTCACCAAAAGTTAACTAAAGATTAAACCTATAAATGAACAAAGATTCAGACTTGATTCTGCAAAGCTCGTGTAACCTCTACAATCTAAACCGATATTACAGCAAAAATAACTGCACTTATGGACCTCAAAGCCCAAATCGTGCCATTTCCAAGATACCTTGAACACATGCACTGAGCCTAACTAAACCATTCAATTAACTCATTTAAAAAACATATTCTATGGTAGACTGAATTCAAGAGTAACTGGATCCAAAAGTTACAGTATTAGACCCCAAAACTATAGTCAAACTGGTTGCTACCGTACAAGTTCGACATATAAAAAAAAGAAAAACGTAAAAAAAGCACGAGTTCATCAAAACCCGAGATCCATATCCTAATATGCGAATCGCAAGAAGCTAATATGATGTACAATTTGAAAAAACAAAACAAAACAAAAGTTAGGATTCATTTTCTTGTAATGCAATTAAGAAACTAGATCTTCTTCGAAATCAGCTTCCATACAGACCACAAATCGGAGCACAATTCAATTAAGATATGCGTAATATAATAAAGGGAAAAATTAAGCTAAAAATGAAAAACACCTGTCGGCTGACGGCGAGAGAATTTGGTTCTCAGAGACAGATGTCCAGAATCGCGGGAATCAAAAGGGAAAACTTGGCAGCTCAGGAATTGCCGCGAAACAAACAGATAGATATATATAAAGATAGAAAAACGGTGTCAGAGATGGATTTTCACGGTGACGGGCGATCAAGAAAGAAGGAGAGAAAAGGAGAGGGGTAGAGAGAGAGAAAAGGAGAGATTATTTTTAGGTTAAAAGTTATTTAAGGTTGGAATGATTTGATTTATATTCAGGCACAGGGAAAAAAAATTGCTATTGGAAGTCTCTCCGGTCAGCGCTCTTTCTTTATCTCTCCTACTGTACTGGCGTGTCTTCGGATCTTTGCCAGCATGCCAATGAGGATGCCACTCATCATCACCATATCAATTTCATGTCAAGTATTCGGCTTATATTATTATCATGTGTCATACATTATTTACTATAAAATAGAGCCTCATATTTGCCATCTCCAATGTTCGCTCGTCCTAGGTACCTCTTCTCTGAGCAGGAGAATAACCCCCATCCGGAACGCTCTTTTCTGCAGCGTAATAAAAAATGACATAATTGGTGGCAAATCGGATATATTTGTAAAGTCCTAAATTGACTAACTTTACCTTAGTTTAAGTCCTAAATTGACTAACTTTACATACTATCAATCTTATCACGCAATTAAATAAGAATTTATGCAATTCACATTCTCATACTAATTTATCAAATTAGTGAGAAATATTCATTTTGCTTCTATTTTTGCATTTGTTGTTGGAACTTTGGCTGCTTGAAAGATCAACTCTGGCTCAAATCAACCTAAGCTCAATTAGTAAAATAAATCAAGGTGAAATTTCGTATTGTATAAAATGATGTGTTACTACATTTTTCATGCACTATATTGTATTTCTTTTATTGAAGAAAAAAAAATTTATCATACTCCGACTTGATCAATTGGGCCCTAACTTATAAATTGAATGTTCATATACTATATTAGAATGCAAGTATATTTAAACTATTAATGCAAAACTTACATCGATGATACATGTCATGATATTCTCAACATTAACATTGTTTGTCTAAATTGCGATCCAAATTTCATTACAACTGTGAGAAGCTACACAATCATATTGATTCAATCATGATAAAAGTCTCAAAGAATATGAACTTAGATTTTCTGTAAAAGTAATTTTCCAAGTCGTTATTATTGAGAAATTGACTATTCGGAAAATTGTGCAATTGGCAAAATAAATAAATGTATGAGAAATTGGACTAAAATGATGCACCCACCATAATAATGACATTTCTAAAGAAAGTCAAATGTGGTCATCAGAAATCCAAAATAGATACATACATGCATGCACAGATTATTTCTTAATTTCCATCAAATAGGACCAACAAGTCACTTTATAAAAGTCAAATGTGGTAATCACAAATCCAAAAAATAATTGATAGCTGGAACTTCATTAAAAGCAACTCAAGACTTATAATTATTACTAGACTGGTATGGTATGTGGTACGAAATAAATTAGAGAATCTGCTTTGATATTGATTCCTCGTCAAATTGTGATCGATTTCAAATGAGACAGCAGAGGGAAATGCTTCTCTCATAAAACGATAACAAAGTAGTGGATGGCTTTTTACAAAGAAAAGATTCTTGCACTAACATCTACATTGCAGATACAATATTTTTTTTATTTTTTATTTGGCTCATAAATACGTAAACATGACATGTTTATCAAATAAGTTTATTTTAATATAATATATTATATAAAGACTCATATAGAACTTTAAATTTAGAGAGAAAAATTCATAATTAATTATTTGTTATTTTTTAATTGGTTTTTAGATTATGACAAGTGGCTATTTGGGTTTTTTTTTCTCTCCAAATAAGCATTATAAGGATTTTTTTTTCATTTTATAATATGTTATGATAGAATGAACTATTTGTGAAAAGATGTCTTATAAAATACGTTTTTGTTTGCGACTTTCATAGGTTGGGTTGCAGATTGTCTTTTCTTGGCAATCTCATGTATTGATATGCCAGTTGTTTATTGTCTTTAAATAAAGTATTTATTTGATAACAAATAATAATAATAACTAAATTGACACAATTAATTAGCATATGTGAAAATTAATAAAAACAATGAGTATGACCTTTTGCATTTAAGTTGGAATCATCCTTGTGAGGCTATACAACCATTCAATTATCATCATGGCAGTGTCCGGGAAAGTAGATATCAATCTTTGATTCTCTATATCCCCACACCACATGCTATGCTCGTCGGCTGCGCCAACAAATCTTGCTGGGAGATTGGGCCAAACTCAAAAGCCCATTTGTATGTTTACCACATTTTCGTACTTGATCATAGCCCAACCCATTCCAAATCCAATTTCTGAAAGAAAAGGGACAAAAAAAAAAACACGAAGAAATGGCAGCAGAGAAATTATCCGAATTTGCATTTGGTGATGCGAGCCATTTTTGAAAACCAACCAACCCATGAAGCGCGAAATAGCTCGACTTGTCGCAGATGGGTTATACAGAGATGCCCTTTGCTTGTACGCTCAGCTCCACTCTGCTTCTTTGCGTCCTCACAAATTCACATTCCCTCCTCTTCTCAAAGCTTGTGGCAAGCTTCAATCAGCCCCACATGCCCAAATTCTGCATACTCATCTTATGAAAAGTGGGTTTTCGGCTGATGTTTATTCAGCCACGGCTCTCACCGATGTGTACATGAAACTTCATCTTATCGGCGACGCAGTGAAGGTGTTCGAAGAAATGCCTGAACGGAACTTGGCTTCGTTGAATGCGGTGATTACAGGGTTTCTGCAAAATGGGAACTGTAGAGAGGCTTTGCGGTTATTTAAGAACGTAGGGCCTGGAGGGTTCAGGCCCAATTCAGTTACGATAGCTAGTATGTTATCTGCATGTGGAAATGTAGAGCATGGCATGGAAATGCACTGCTTGGCGGTAAAGCTGGGTGTTGAGAGTGATGTTTATGTTGCAACCTCGGTTCTGACTGTGTATTCGAACTACGGAGGGTTGTTTTCGGCTGCAAAGGTGTTTGAAGAAATGCCCATCAAGAACATAGTGAGCTATAATGCTTTTATTTCAGGGCTTTTGCAGAATGGGGTTCCTCATGTGGTGTTGGATATTTTTAAGAAAATGAGAGCATGTACAGGTGAAAATCCCAATTCAGTTACGTTGCTGTCTGTTCTTTCTGCCTGTGCTAGTCTTTTGTATCTCCGATTTGGCAAGCAAGTTCACGGGTTGATGATGAAAATTGAAGTGGAGCTTGATACTATGCTGGGAACAGCACTTGTGGACATGTATTCTAAGTGTGGTTGTTGGCAGCTGGCATATGGTACTTTCAAAGAACTAAATGAAAACAGGAATTTGTTTACATGGAACGCCATGATTTCTGGAATGATGTTGAATGCGCAGAATGAGAATGCTGTTGAGCTATTTGAACAGTTGGAATCTGAAGGATTTAAACCGGATTCGGTTGCTTGGAATTCCATGATCAGTGGGTTTTCACAACTAGGGAAGGCGATTGAAGCTTTTGTGTATTTTAGGAGAATGCAATCAGCTGGTGTCGTCCCAAGTTTAAAATCTATCACAAGTCTTCTACCAGCGTGTGCAGATTTATCTGCTCTGCAATGTGGAAAAGAGGTCCATGGGCTTGCAATTAGAACCTCTATTAGCAATGATCTGTTCATTTCCACTGCTCTTATTGACATGTACATGCAATGTGGGCAGTCTTCTTGGGCAAGAAGAATTTTTGATTGGTTTCAGATAAAACCTAATGATCCTGCATTTTGGAACGCAATCATATCTGGGTATGGAAGGAATGGAGATAATGAATCTGCATTTGGGATCTTTGACCAGATGTTGGATGCAAAAGTACAACCTAATGCAGCAACTTTCACCAGTCTTCTATCTATGTGCAGTCACACTGGTTTAGTGGACAAAGGATGGCAATTTTTTAGGATGATGAACAGAGATTATGGTCTTAAACCAAATCCAGCTCATTTTGGTTGCATGATTGATCTTTTGGGTCGAACTGGCAGGTTGGATGAAGCCCGAGAGTTGATACAAGAATTATCAGAGCCTTCTGGAGCAGTTTTTGCATCTTTGCTAGGTGCTTGTGAATCTCATTTAGATTCACAACTGGGGAAAGAAATGGCTATAAAACTTTCAGAATTAGAACCAGAGAACCCAACACCTTTCGTGATCCTGTCAAAGATATATGCTGCACTTGGCAGGTGGGAGGATGCAGAAAAGATTAGAGGATTGATGAATGATAAAACACTGAGAAAGCTCCCTGGCTTTAGTTTATTAAGAATACATCAAAAGTAGATACACGAAACAAACAACTACAACTCATTGTCAACTGTTTTATGGTCCCAAACGAAAATTTTGATACTGTCTCTGCATCTCCATATAAGTTTTCCACAAACAGAAGGCTCACTGGTTCAACATCTCCTTCACTGCAGACCCCATGTAGTCATCAAAGTGGTTTGGTGGTTCAAAAATAAAGCAAGAGATCACATCTCTGAGTGTAATGACACCAACAACTTCCCCTTCCTCCCCAGCAACCACATGGATCCTATGAACGGACTTGGAAGCAAGACTATGAATCACATTGCCAAGAGTCGACTCCAGCTTGCATGTAATTGGTTGGATGACTTTTCCAATTTCGTGGGTTGTTGTGATGGTGCTCATGAAGTCCCTAACAGTGAGCTTCCTGAAAGAAAGAGGCACACGGATTAAGTAGTCCATCAAGACTGACTTGCAAGATGTCTATATAGAAAAGGAGCAGGTGATTGCCTCTGATGAGTAATCAAAGCCATGGTTTTATTTATAATAGAAATCAGTGCAAGCAGATTAGTTCAAATTCACAACTACATGAGTTCAATTTCATTCATAGGTATTTTAGATCCTTTCTCACTATCAAAGTAAACGGCAGGGCATCCAATGGTGAATGTTTAGTCCATGAAGTTGAGAGGATTAAAGCACTCTACAGTCCATAGTGTGGACCAAGCGCACAATGTAATTTCTGCAAAGGATGGGCGGGGTAAATGGTTCAAAGTTTGTCTTCGAATACCTGAAATTAGAGAAGAGATCGGGTTTGAGCAGCAAGTATCTGATATCTCTCATGCTGACATTACCAACGATCTTTCTCTTTGGCCCCTCTACTACGGGAAGACCACCTATTTGGTTATCTCTCATCTTCTTGAAAGCTTCCAGTATTAGATCATTGCTCCCAATGCTAATAACCTGGCGAAGAAAGCAAAGGAACAATAATATTCAGACTCCAAATTCCCTAGCCAGCGAGATGAATGTTTCGGTGACCAGGCAACCTTACCTCATCAGATGACATAAAAGGAAGTCCGAAATCAGAGATTGGCTTCGCAGCAATACAGTCAAACCAGTCCCTTCCTTTGCATCTCTCAAGACCCTGAACAAGTCCCGATTGAGTAATGTAGTTCTGAATATTGGGTTGACGTGGTTCTATTATAGGTACGTTCCTCAGCCTATATTTTGAAAGTAGTAGCATAACGCTCAACATAGAACTATCTGTTGCTAATGGAATGAAAGGTGCCCAGCGGAAGGATTTTAGTATTGGCCTTACCTGAAACACACAAGTACATATCACATACTGCCATTCAGTCAGATAACTTAAATGAGTACAAGAGCAACAGTCCCTATTAATGTGGTTGCTTCCAAATCACAAACAGGGTACTCTGCAATATAGATACAGCAATATGCTCGTCAATTTATTTTTTGAAGAAGTGGAACCAAGTGATTCAGAATTGACAGATAGCTCTCTGTGTTCAAAAGGCAACCAATACTCTACACAGAATCTTCATGGTAGAGATAAGCTTACTGTGGTTGACTTGAAGGGTTCATCTTGCAGTATAACTTTGTAAAAGTCTTTGCCCAATTCATCAGCAGCCGTGGGAGCATCTTTGCCCATTCCTTTGTCCGCAGCTGCACCACCAGCTACAGCAGCCCCAACTGCAGCAGCAGTTAAACCTGCAACTGCAGCAGGACCAGTCACACCCAATGCTAGTGCCCCCACAGCGCCCACTGCCCCTGCACCAACTCCAGCAGCTGTTGCCGAAGTCGCTGACAGAGCAACTGCAGCTAGTTCTGCACTCTCCAACACCCAAAGAATAACGGCAGAGTAATCTATGAGTCCTAGGTACCTCTCCCTCCAATCTGAACTTGTTTCTGCTTCTGGGTTTGTCACAGGAGCCGACAAAATGTTGTGTTCGGAAAGAATCTTAACGGCATCACTGACAGTTGCATCTGCTCCAATCTCAATTACTGCAGATAATAATGTAATAGGACGCTGTTTTAGTTATCTCATTCAATTCCTATGTTGTCCAAATAAATGAGAGACAGTGATGAATTATTACCTTTGCCTCCAGGTACTCCCGGGAAAGATGAAACAGGAATTTTTGCAAATGCAGATGTTAAAACCTCCTGCAGCGAACGAGGTAGTTTTTTCCTCGACTGGATGGTCTCGAAGTAGGCATCGTAGCTTGAAATCTTACATCTTTCCGTGATCTCTTCTTGTGCTTGTGGTTGTGCCATATATGCGCTAGAGGCAGAAATTGGAAACTATTCAATGGCTTCATTCATATGAAGACGTAGAATGCTAGAATTCCCTTTCAGAAACCATAATTCATTTGATTTGTACGATTGGCTCGCCCTTCTGGGGTGAGATCAATATGCTCAAGAAAACAAATTTCAGGGTTCCAACCAAATGGTTTTTTCAGCTTCTAAATTTTGATCATGTATGGTTAATTCGGCCTCAGATTATGCTGATTAACATAAGAGATCTTAATAAACAACTAAATAAATAAAATTTTGATCAAGAAACCATTGCAGAGTTCCATTGCATCCTATGAGTTTGCATATATAAACAAAATAATCCAAATCTATTGTAGTTAGCAGAGAAGACCAAAAACAAAACTAAATAAAATTCTCAAGGATTGGTATATTGGATACCTCCACCAAATACGTTGTGCTTCTTCCAATGGATTCAGAAACTGGTATTGGTTGCTGTTCTGTGGAAACTTTGATGCTTCTCTTCTCCGAAACAGTTACCTTGGCTTCTGCTGCTGCATGCAAGAAGCCTGCCTTTGCCATGTGGAGGAACCCGACAAGTGTCGGGTCTTCAACTCACCACTTGTCATGGGACCGAGTTGATTACTAAATCGTTAAGTTGGGCCTGGCCTGGCCCAGGAATCGTGAATCGCTTGTGCAGATACACAAGAACATACCTACCATCTGCACTAATCTCTACATCGCTCTGTTTTTCCTTGTGAGAAAACTTTGCCTTTTCTATTTATTTAGGGATCAGATTCCGTAGTTACAATTATAGAATTCGTATAATAGGTTTTTTTGTTTTGCTTAGTGGTATAATCTGTGGATTAACAGATCAAGAACAATATGGCCTAACTTAACTTATTTAATAAACAGGTTACACACATTACGTCTTATTTAGTGAGAAGTTAGTGTTTAATTTTTGACATGATTTATTAATGTTGGAATATCTTACTTGAAATGGTTTCAAAATTAAGCTCAATTCTATCATTCTATAAAATTCTACAAGCAACCTGTATTAGTTTATACAATATAAAAATTATCAAGAGAGCTGCCAACCTCCCAGGCTTTAGTTTGAGAAGAGTAAATTTTGCTACTCAATAGTCAATTGTAACCTCTTTTTTTCACTATCTGCATGTGCATATGAGTTTTTAATAAACTGATGTCTCAGTGCTTCATTATCTGCTTCACGGCAAAGCCCAGGTAGGCATCAAAGTGGTTGGGGGGCTCAGAAATGAAGCAAGAAATCACATCTCTGAGTGTAATGACACCAACAACTTGGCATTCCTCCCCATCCACCACATAAATCCTATGCACCGACTTGGAAGCTAGGGTTTCAATCACATAACCAAGACTGGACTGGTGATTGCATGTAATTGGTGACATTGCTTTCCCCTGGTTTTTTGATATGGCGCTCATGAAGTCCTTAACACTCAGATTCCTGAAAGAGAGATAGGGCAAAGTCAAACCAAGCATTGCTTTGTTATTTCTTTGACAGAAATCAGTTTATGCAGATTAGTGCTTCAAATTCATTGTGAATAATGTAACTTGTGAAACCCTGTATTTGAGGTCCTAGGTTTGATTCCCTCCCTCCCCCAATATCGGTTGTATAAAAATAAAATAAAACGATGAATGTAACTTGTGAAAAGGTAGGTGAAAATGGTCCAAAGCTTGCCTTTTAATACCTGAAATTGGAGAAGAGCTCTGGTTTGAGCAAAGAGTATCTGATATCGCTTATGCTGACATTACCTACTATCTTCTTCTTTGTCCCCTCCACAACTGGAAGACCACCAACTTCGTTCTCTCTCATTTTCATGAAAGCTTCTAGTATTGGATCATTGATATTTGCACTAATAACCTGCCCAAGAATATAAAGGAACATTATTAATAATCAAACTCCAAATTCCAAAGTAAGTAACCAGAGGCCTGCCTAGGCAACCTTACCTCATTAGAGACCATAAAAGGAAGCCCCAAATCAGAGATGCGCTTTGCAGCAATGCAGTCAAACCATTCCATTCCTTTGCACCCCTCAAGACCATGAACAACTGCTGATTGAGTAATGAAGTTTTTGATGTTGGGTTGGCCTGGTTCTATTACAGGTACATTTCTCATTCTGTATTTTGAGAGTAGCAGCATGACACTCAACATAGAACTGTCTGTCCCAACTGGAAGGAATGGCGCCCATCGGAACGATTTAAGTATTGACCTCACCTGAAACATTCAAGTAAATTTCATGTATGGTTAATTCAAGTGATTCTTCTGGTAGAGATAAACTTACTGTGGTTGACTTGAAGTGTTCATCTTGTAGTATAATGCTGTCGAAATCTTCGCTCAAATTATTGGCACCTGTGGGAGAATCTTTACCCTCCCCTTTCTCTGCAGCCGTACCTGTTAGAAAATATGGTTTTCCCCAATGACTTTTTTGGTTATCTTTGATGAGCCAAAACAGAAGTAGAATCCACAAACTGCTTGTTGTGGATCCAATTTAGAATGCATTCTCTCCGCGAGGAGAGAAAAGATTAACTATTCAATTGTGTAAAATTATAAACGAGTAACCATTTGTTCAAGTGACACCTAGTCTTCACTTTATATGTCACTTAGACGAGGTGCACGAATGTCCTTTTTTTATTTTATCTTCCTACTGTTTTCAAAATGTAGCAATGTTTTCACCTATTTTGCCGAGGGCAGTACCAGCCACAGCAGAACAAACTGCAGCAGCAGCTAGGCCTGCAACTGCAGCAGGACCTGTGACACCCAATGCAACAGCTCCAATGGCTCCCATAGCTCCTGCCCCACCAACTCCAGCAACAGTTGCTGAACAAACTGATGGAGAAAGTCCACAAGTCTCCAGCACCCAAAGAAGAATGGCTGAGTAATCTACGATCCCAAGGTACTTGTCACTCCAATCTGCATTTGCCTCTGCTTCTGGGTTCCTCACAGGAGCTGACAAAATGTGGTGTTGAGACAGAACCTTCACTGCGTCAGCAATACATGTATCCGCTCCAATCTCAATCACTGCAAATCATGAAAATTTTAGAGACTTTTAGAGGGCAATGTTTAATTTGAAGCAGCTAACTATTGGTATTATTGTTATTTACCTTTGCCTCCAGGAACTCCTTGGAAAGCTGAAACTGGAACTTTTGAAAATGCAAATGTCAAATTCTCTTGTAGGGGACCTGGTAATTTCTTCCTGGACTGGACTGTTTCGAAGTAGGCGTCGTAGGCCGAGATTTTAGGACTCTCGACCTCTTGTTCTTGGGGTTGTGGATGTGCCATATGTACACTAGAGGCACAAAAGCAATTTTCAATATCCCTTTAAATCACAATCGATTGATTTTTCTGATTAATCTATGGCTCAATAAGCAATTACTATACTCTAAAATACAATTCTCAACAAAAAACCATGAAATTGTTTAACAGCTAAAGAAAGATGAAGAAAATTAATGCTAGAGGATTGTTTGGTATTTGGTACCTCAACGTTTGTGATTCCAATGGCTTTCAGAATTTGATTTTTGGGTTCTCAGATCATTCTCCTCCCAGAACCAGTTAGTTACCTGTTTCTCTGTTTCTGCATGCATGAAACCGGCTTTGCCATGTGTAAGTGGATACGTGTTGGGCTTTCGAGTTTACTAGTTTTATGCGGAATTAATTGGGGTCAATTAAGCAGTTACTTGGGCCTGGCCCAGAAAAATATGCTCTTTTTCTTTTTAATCCGAACATTAATCCCCAAAACCGACCCCAAATAATTCCCCATTTTGGTCGGAAATCCAATCCCTTTATCCGATTTTGGTCGGAAATCCAAAAGAAGAATAATAAGAAGTTATCTTAAAAATAAGAATAAGAAATTTCCAGAGCAAATCACATAAAAACTTCTAAATTCCAATATAACCATATCCATGCAGACCGGAAGCCAGTAAATAAATTACCTGTTCAGAGAGTCCTTTCGGCAAAAATGTAAAAAAGTTGTACCTGGTAGTAGACATAGAATTCCCCTCATCTACCGCAAGACCACCAAGCCAACACAATCATTAGTACCACTACCCGCAAGTTAGTAAGCATTGTGGTGTCTTCCTTGCTGAGTGGCAATCCTATGTCAACAAAGCAATGGGGGTCTGTTTTCATGGTCTTTTCTGGGCGGTCGTATAACACCCACCTCAAGTGGAGGAAGTTGCAGAGAGTGCCGAAGAAGCAAAAGCCAATGTAACAACCATTTTGAACTTAGATATGTTCAAACCTTGTTTTCTTTTTCTTCATCCCAACCAAAACTTTGATACAAAGTACCCCCTTGTTTTCCCTCATTGCTCATCTCATCATTGTAGTTAAATGCTCAAAGTATTTGTAATGTAATTGAATAGACCCTCGAAAGAGAAGTATTTAGTTGTAAACTTTGGAGCTAGAAATGCTCACCACTCCAAATAATTGTCACACTATTATGAAACATAATCATGAAAAGATTTATATTATATATAGTTGGGTGTCCAAGATTCGGATTTAATAATAACTCATCAGGTTCATAAATTTCCATAACATGTATTGTTAAGGTAAAAGTGGAGGTATTAATTTATTTAGTAAACAAATTAAAGGCTAAAAGTCACTTTTGATCCCTATAATTTGGCACTTCAACCACTTTTGACTATGTAATTTCAATTCCGTCAATTTTGCCATTGTAGTTTTGTATTTGTAGCAATTTAAAGACATGTTAGTATTCTTGTCAATTTCTTTAATGATATAAGGGACAATTTCGTAAACCCAAAACCCTTGTTCATACAAACTTATTTGAAATTCTCCTCATTTCATATAAAGGCTCAAAATTCAACTACTAATCCCAATTTTTGAAGAACCCTAAACCCAAATGACCAATTTCAAGAAATTAAGGGAGTTTCAGACGAGCTTTTATGCTCAAGGATTTTGGGTTGACGAAGTTGCCATTTTAAATCGTTAAAGAAATTGACATGAATACTAACTTATCATTGAGTTGCTACAAATACGAAACTACATGGTCAAAATTGACGAAAATGAAACTATAGGGTCAAAAATAGTTGAAGTGCCAAACTATATGGACCAAAAGTGACTTTTAGCCAAAATTAAAAGGTAAACACCTATATATATATATATATATATATATATATATATATGACAATCAAAATTTCCGAAAATAACTCAATTGATTTTATATTTTTCATTATTATTGAAATAAATAAATCAAACACAAAATGTTATTATTGAAAGAGTTGACCTAAAAAGCAGGGCCCAAAAGTTTGCAAAGTGAATCAATGGCTTAAATTAGGAGCAAGACAGACATCGACATCGACGCCAAAAGATTGCCATGCTAGCAATCCAAGTGTTTTGCGTTGTGGGCTTTTCATTGGTGGAGACATAAACATTTCCCTCGCATCCACCATCTTCTCCACAGAAAGAAGCGAGATTTGAACTCTCACAAATAGCACAGTTACGTTCATCATCTGCCTTTCCTCATCAAACAAAACAAAACCACATCTAAACATCTAAAAAGTCAGTGCCTATGAAATAGAAAATGCTTGGCTGAGAAAAATATAAAAATTCGAATTCGTTCAGTATAATTCAAGGAATGGACTTCCCCAAGCTCAACTCGCGACATGGCATGCCTCACTCAACTAGCGAGGCTCCGACGTAGAGAACCTAAACCCCACAACGTTAGCATTCGGCACCGGTGGAGTTGTCGTCGCTCATAGGCCCTCGCGATTCCACCGCTGCCCTTCTTGGATTGACCTTTCCCAGTCGGTAGCGTGCGACATCATCCACTCGTTGTCTCTTCCTCCCAAAGAACTTAGGCTGGTTGAGGCGGACTGTTAAGGAGCAAGAAGGTGCAGCTGCACCTCCACTCACCAAAAAAACCATTGTAGGTACTTGAAATTGCCAATTTTCTCATCTGGTGGTGGTATACAGATTATCTTATTTCCATCTTCAACATTTAAGTAAATCTGTCTTTGTCTTTTTACTTTCATTTATTTTTATATTACTTCATTTACTTAAGTTTACAATGTAAATAAGGAAGTACCCCCCATTTGGATTCAAATAAAAATACTAGAAAATCAAATTCCCCCCAAATCAAAATTTGAAAAATCGATTTTAGTGCAAAATACGATTTAGGCTAAAAATGATAGCTCATTAAGTCAATATATATTTTATAATAAAATCTTATAAAATCAAGTTTTCTTATTTGATATGTAAGGAATAAAAACCGCCAAAAATTATCTTAAGAAAATGATTATTCCGAAAAACCATTTTTAATACTTAAGTCAATATTTTTACATAGAACAATTTTTCATGTATGATATGAATACATGAAGGGACCTAAAGTCAATCTAGGTAAAAAGCCTTAGATGTTCAATCCACAAAGAGTTTTTAGTCTTTCAAAATTGCACCTCTGCTAAAAAATTCCTGAGTCCACCAGAACTAGGTTGCGATGGCTCGGAGGGTGTGAGGAGGGTGGGTTGCTGGAAGGGAGGAGATGGAATGGGGCTGTTTGTGTCTTTTTACCTTTTTCTATTTTATTTGTTTTTTTAGTTTTAATTTGATTTTTTTATTAAAGATAATTTTTTATTATTTATTTGTCCACCTGTAAGTCCACCTCATTAAAAAATGGAACCAACATTCGTCACGTCAGCATTTAATAGATTCACTAATGGTTTGGCTAACGGAGAGAGCAAATTGTAGGGTTTTCGCGACGTTGAAGTATGTACTGGTAAATGTCCCTAAAATCGGGTATGAACTCATAAATGATCCTATAAGTTGGGGGGTTTACCATAGTTTGTCCTTATATAAATAGTATTATTTTCCCTGCATATTTTCAAGACTTTATACACATTTTGCACGATTTCAAAACCCGCAACATCACGTAGGCATCATTGCTAGTAACTTTCTAATTTCCAACACTCTTCCAGAACCAATTGATATTTGGTACCCTATTTCTCTGTTTTTGCATGCATGAAGCTAGCTTTGCCATGTGTAGGTAGGTGGATGCGCATTGGGCTTTAGGTTTATTTGGAATTAGTTGGGTTCATTTACTTGGGCCTACTGGGTTTATTGGGCCTGACCCACAAAATATGTATAGATTATAATAATGTGAATTCTGTAACATAAAATTTTACAAGCTGTATTAGTCTTAATTAATTTACATTACATCATCCCCTGCTCTAAGACTGGCTTAGCTAGAAACTCAGGAAGATAATACGAATCAATAATCACGAAGATTTGTTCAAGTAGTTTGATGCGCACCCTATTCCATTTGGGCTTGGTGGGTAGATTGGATTTGTTGTCAAAGATTCAGCCCACTTCAATTTCAGCCCAGATGCACTTTCTGTAGAAGTGCTACTTTGATGCTGATGATGATGATGATTTTCTCTGACCCCAGTAGTAGCACTACCCCCATTATTAGTACCAACAAATGATGTGAGTGCAGCTGCTAATGCTGATTGGAATTTAGGGTTTGATGTGATTGCTTTTGTTGCAGAGGCTATTGTCTCTGTTAGCATCAACTGCTGATGAGGAGGGGGAGGAAGAGGAGGAGGAGGAGGAGGAGGAGGAGGAGGAGGCTTCTGATTTTGTATGTAAGATTGGTACAAATTATTAGGTTCTTGAAATATTGATTGCTTTCCCATGCTTAGAGCTGACCCAACTTGGTTAAGTACTCTATTCCCGTAGTTCAAATAGCCAGCTGCTGTGTGATTATTGTTGTTCCAAGGTGCTTGCAACTGCAATGTGTGGTTGTTGTGGTCTAAAGAAGAGGAGGGAGATGAGGAAAAATTGAGACATGTGGAGGGATATCTTGGGTTGGAAGAGAAGACAGCTGCAGGAAATCTTCCAAAGTGAGAGGGAGATGGAGCAGTAAGATCAAGAGTGATGGTTGGGTGGGAATTTGTGGTTGAGATTGAACTGTTGGGGAAATAGAAGTGTTGTGGTAGTCTTGAATTTTGGGAGAGAGTACTTGTACTGAAGTTTAGTCCTTGGAGGTTTGTGGAGGCAGAGATGGGTGCCGTGGCGGTGTGGCCTTGTTGGGAGGTGGAGGAGTGAGACAGAAGCATGGAAGCCGCGGCGGAGGTGGTGGAGGCCATGGCTGTGGCTGACATAGGAAGTGGATGGTTGTGGCTTCCTTCGTAGGTTGTGATTAGTATGGACATGTCATCAGCACATCTTTGCACCTGAAAGTTGAACAATAACAAATTTCATATCCTAACCATCCAAGCAATGCTATTTAATAGTTTCTTTTTCTCATGCTTGCAATAGAATATATTCAAATAATTTGAGGATCAGAAGATATATGTATACCTGTTTTCTCACGGGGCAGGATGGTGAGACAGTGCATCGATAGTACGCTCGAGGGCATGGATTTCCTTTTGCTATTTTCTGTCCATATTTTCTCCATTGGCATCCATCATTCATCTATAAAACAATATTCGATTAATCCATGATCAAGTATATATAAAATAGCTAGCCGTGCATGTCATGATGAATAATCATGTTGTCAAGCAACATATAAAGATTGTGAATCTAAATCATTGATTAAGTTAATTTTTCACTTGAATATGTGATCTACATTTACAATCTGACAATATAACCTTAACCCGATAATATCAAAGGTGTTAATAAATTATTCAAGCAAGCTAGCATGCAAGTAACTTTCAGTATATTGTTGATGGCATGCATGAAAATTATGCTTGAAAGGTTAAATTAAGTTTGATATATACTAACCGTTGGAGCATCGCATCTAGCTCTGATAGAAACCCTAGCTTTCTTTAAATGGGTTTGTTGTGAAACCTCATCATCCCCACTTCTTGTTGTCTTCGAAGTCTTGCCAGGTGGCCATATCTCAGTCGGGTCGTCTTCCTTGGGGTCTCCGCAGCTATTATCAGAGCTTGAATTCTTCATAACAACTTCAGTTGATTGATCAGCAGCTGGCTCAAATCTGCAGCCCAACTCCAGTGCAAGTCCAGCTCCGTTGAGCCCTTCTTCATCGTCACCTTCCCATTTTTACTGAAATGGCTAGTCTTTTTCATCTGTTCATCCTTTCTGGGCTGATCAATGCTTGAGCTTCTTCCAAGGCTAAGGGACACAAGTTCATCAGCTTCTTCATCTTGTTCGTTCGACTGATCACGAGCAGAACTACTAGGATCCATAGATTTCTTAGCTTCTTCATCTTTTTGAAGAAGGCCATGAAAATGCATCTGAAGAGACTGGTAATTCCTCACGATTCGCGATAGTAACAGCTTTAACCTTTCATTTTCTTCTTTAACCTCCCCCATTTCAGCTTTAGCTGATTGGAGCTCATCCTCCTGGTGACAATACAAATAAATTTTTTTGGCTTAATTTTATGAATTAACTTTTAGTGAAATCTTACTGGAAGGGAGAACTATATATACAAGTTATGAATGATTTAGATTTAGATTTTTATTTAAAAAAATCTATAAAAAAAAAAAAGAAGCAAATGATTTAGAAGATGGTGTCGAGTTCAATAATATCATGTTGAGATATAAAAATTTGCACATGGGAAAAAATATATATATATATATATATTAATTAGACCTTAATATCACTGAATGAAATCAAGATATGGTGGTTCATACGACGACTTAAATATATATTTACTTGGTGGGCCCGTCTGCTAGATTCATGTGAGCATCTTTTAAAGGCATAGGTTTTGATGATAAGCCAGATCTATTCTATATGAGCTGATGAGATTAAGATTTCATCATCCTATATGCTTAAATCAGCTATATTTGATCAAAACATATAAAGAAGAAGAAATTATTAATAACTCTATAGACAATACAGCCTCATGTGTGTTTCCTTCTTACTCTAAGTTTGTAATTTTCTCACCTGTGGGTGCTTGATAAGGGCTCTATCTTTTCCTGCAGAAGAAGACGGCATCAAAGTGTTTGTTTGCTCTGGTTCAGCAAGCCACCCACGTCCTCCCTGAATTGTGATATCCATGGATGAGGAAGACTAAGATCAAAACAAGACGATATATACGTAAAATACGAGAATTTATAGTACTCTTAAATCAGAAAGAAATTTATGATGATGAATGGAATAAGAGAACACTAAAAAGAGTGAAAACATCTCATGTATATACATCAATAAACAGTGAACAATCTCATCAAGTTTCAAGTTTCAACGACATTAATTTAAATAAGTGGCATGCAAATACACATGAAATTCACCTTGCTTATTTCCATCTCCATGGAAGTACCCTCTTCATCATGACCATCAGATTTCTTAGTTTTGTCTTCCACTGGTGTATTTCCAAGGAAAGAATTTTCCTCAGTATTGTTGTTCTCCATTGCTTTTGAACGCCTCTTCGGCATTTCCATAGCCGCAGTTTGGCTTCTTCTATATTTGTAGGGAGAGAGAGAGAGATGGAGCCTATGGATTTTGACTTTGTGTATATTCAATATACACCCAGTGCTTATCTTTAATTTGCATATACATACATACAACCCAATCACAGTTTTTTAAAGAGGAGCCGGGTATTAGCCAAATACCCTCCAAGAAGCAATTCAATATTTTAAGTTTGGACCATTACTGATACTAAATTATTTAAATTATATAAACAGACGTAGCTAGGTAGCTATGGCTATGTTCAATTTCAACATTGTTGAGAGAGAGAGAGAGAGAGAGAGAGAGAGAGAGACTTAAGAGTTGTAAAAACGTCACACGACTGCCTGCCTGCCTGCCTTATTTGGGTCAAACCTCATCCGCCGTCATCAAACCTTTGACTCCACTGACTTCCTTCACCCCCCTCTCAAATCTCATAGGTCCTTCAGATTTTCGGTGCCTTTTCGGTGTAATTTTTTATCTTTTCTATTTTATTTATAAAAAAACACCATTGTTGTCTCATTCTTGAGGGTTTTTCAGAAACCAGAGGGGACGCTTATTTTCTATTTTTTTTTTAAACAAATGTACGTCACAATTTTTTAAAAATAAGGGTGGTGGACTATTGTGTTAGAATTTTCTATATGCAGCCTGTAGGTATGTGTTAACATTTGTCATTCTACGTGATAATAATGTTCTTTTTTGTTGTTGTTGAGAATAAGTGACAATTTTCAAAAACCTGTCAAATTGCACCACTTTGGTTGTCAAATTCAAAATGGCAAGCCAGTTATTCATGGTGAAATATGGGGTTTGATTCTGTGTCTACTCGTTATAAAAGTATATCTTCATAAATATATGACTAGTGACTGCTAAGAGCACATAGAGGTCGACAAAGGTACGTTAAAGCAAACAAAAGAAATGGGAAAAACCTCGTCATCGTCTAATGAATTTAACTAATCCTGATTAAAAATATCCAATTAGCAACGTGCCACGGTGCCACCATCATTATTAACATCAATAGCTTGGGTTGCATCAATTAAAACCATATTTCTATAACCAAAAAAATAAAATAATGAAACTTAATTCTGACCTTTCGAAAGCCACAGTTGTCGTATATATACTTAGAGAAATTGTTGGCAACTTGGAGCATATGATATTAAGAATTAATGACATTTTAACATAAATGATGAACATGTCTTGAAGTTGAAGCATAAATACATGAAGCTTCAACCATTTTTGTTTTCTGTCTTATAGTTATTTCTTTACTTAAATATTGAAGTCCCTATTGTAAAAAATGAAATAAAAAAAGAAGAAGAAGAAGAAGAAGTCCTTGCTATATGATGAAAGTTCAAACCAATTAATCTTTTCAATATTGTTTTTTTGGAGCAAATATGATATCATTTATTACATCGCTAACCAAATTCACTGATTTCATATTTGGTTTAGTAGTAGTTGTTTTCACTTAATTAGAGAATGACGATATATATTTGTGGTGAGTTAAGTTTGATACTTACTTAGTTATAAATAATTGTATTGTAATAGCTTAATTTTATTGTAAATACATTAACTCGTTATAAAAGTATAGTTAATTAAAAAAATATATTGATTCTTCATAGTAACTGGCATCACTTAGATAAGCTTTGAGCATAAAGGTCAGTCTTTTACAACTCCATTTGAATAGATTATTTGAATTGACAAAGACATTGATCTTTGCCTTGCCCAGTAAGGTCAATTGGTGAAAGAAAGAGCTTAATTCGACCGAACTCTGTAAAATTTTCTGAGTCGTGTATCCATCGCCCTCCTGCACTGTCAGTGTCACAATCTCATATCCTCCAAATTCTAATTATAGACGAATTATTTGGAGGTAAATTGCTTGAAGCCTTTGAGCAATATATATATATATAGAGAGAGAGAGAGAGAGAGTACACTACGGCATACGGCCAATTCTTAGAGCATGAAACTGAAATCATCGGGTGAAATAAATTAAGTGGTTCATTAATTAAAAAGTGGGCCGGCGGCCACAAGAAAATTTTAAAAGATAATTATTTTAATAAGGTACCCTGAGACTCTTCTCTTAATCTATAGGAAATTTTTTGGAAACGTAGAGTACCATTACGTGTAGATAATGATAATTAAGGAAAATTTAGTGGAATTATTAAGACTTATGAATAGTTCAAACTTGTAGCTTTCAGCAATTATAGAATAGTATGGTACATAGTAGTATATATAGTCACGTGGTATAATTTATACATATGTGGTTGGACGACATGATTGATATTTCTCACTTTTAGAGAATAATATCAATACATATAATATATCCATTTATATTATAACACATAGACAAGTTATATCACATGATCGTACTACCATATTATCATATAATCTTTCGCATAAGACAAAAGTAAAAACTAAGGACAAAATTTAGGAAATTAATGTTCAGCAGCCAGCTGGTCTTAGCTAGTATACATAATATATTTACAGATTTTAATTTCAGCAATCAGCAGATGCAAATCAACTTAAACAACTTGTTCAAATTCAACGTCCAGATCATAGGCTATTGGTGAAAACTTAATTAATTCTAACTTGTTACACATCATAAGCAATGATCTTATTGTATAATCCGGTTTTAGTACTCTAATAAACATGCTTACAAAATCTAGCTAAGAAAATTAACAACTATAATTAGGGTCAAGGGTTTTTGTACATGCTGACAGCTCAACCCAACGGTTTGATGGTTCACAGGCACATGATTAGGAAGCCACTCACTTATAAAAAACCTTTCAAAACTTTTTGTATATAATTAAGATTCTTAGTAAAAAAAAACCAACTGGTCTTTATTATATAAACCTAGGTCAATGGATGCTGATTCAAGTGTCTAAACAAAAACTAATTAAACTTATCTAACTAGGCATTTAATAAATTAATAGATTGACCTCCACACGTATAATATAATATGATTAGTTGTAGCAATTTGCTAAATGCAATTTTATGTGTTTAATTAAGGACCACCAATTTCATATGTGTTTATTTTGTATTGTTATATGTCTTGGTTTTTTTTCAAGCTTTATATCTTTTTTATTATTTTGAGTTTTGCAATTTTAGTTGGGATGTTTATACCAGAGTTTCTTCGATTTTGCATGATCGTTAGTGGAGGCGCACCAGATTGTCTTAATTTGATGTTAGACTACCCTAATATTGTAATGACCTTTTGTGGCTAGTGGCTTTTTTGGCTGAATTATGAATGCAATCCTAGAATTTCTATTTTTTTATTTTAAAAAAAGACATACAAATCCTAATCCAGCAAACTTCCATAAGTTTACTTTAAGCCAAAGCTCAGATTATATGATGAAATTGGTCTATATATTTTCATGCCAGTCAACGCCCTTCAAATGCTCAAATAAAGCAATTTTTCCAACCATTATAATTGAATCGAATCATTTATTTAATTAAATGGCATTACAAATTAAATCTTTAAAATACTCAAATCCCTCACATATAGTTAAAAAAAGATTTAAAAATTAAATAGTAAATAATAAAAAATTCTCATGTTATGTGGAAGTTACTGAATTAATTAATGTTGAATTTTAACTTCTCATGAATTTTAAAAACCTTGGACATAATTATGACAAAAACTTGTTAATTAGAATATGAAAGTATTTTCCAGTTGGACTAAAAATGCAGGGGACGACTACACTTTGCAACCTGGGTTGTAAGCATTTCTGCAAATATTATTTTATGATAAATAATTTTTTTTTGCAGATATTTAAAAATAAAGTAGTTTAGCCATAGGATTAAAATAAAAAGCGACCAAGAAGTTTGTCTTATTTGTGTAATGAAATATTAATAATTGCATGACGTTTTGTGCAGCAGTATAATAGTTTAAAACAATATATTAGTCAATCGAGTTAGATCATGCACAAGAATACAGCCAATAAGTAAAATTATTAGAATATCAACTAATAAGATAACTAGGGCATAGTTTGGAATTGCTGCACTTTAAAAAAAAGTTGTTTTCACTGTGCTTTGAAAATAATTAGTTATATGTTTGGTAAACAATATTTTTAAAGTGCTATTAGTACAAAAAGCAGTGTTAAAACCGTTTTGCAAATTTTAATATAAAAATATTGTAACTGTAAATAATGACTAAAATAGATATGATGTTGAAAGTGTTATGTAATAATTATGTGGTGGTATTAATAGTGATGGAGTGGAGGTGGTGGTGGTGATGAAGGTGGGTTGGTGGTTGTGGTAGTGGTGGTGGTGGGGATGGCAATTGTGGAGGTAGAGGTGGAGGTGGAGGTGGAGGTGGTGGTGGTAGTGATGGTGGTGGCAGTGGCAACATGGAGGTGGTGCTGTTGTTGGTTGTGGAGGTGGTGGTGGATGTGGAGGTTTTGGAGGAGGTGGTGGTGATAGTAGTTGTAGTGGTGGTGGTGATGGTGGTGGCGGTAGTGGTGGTGGTGGTGGTGGTGGAGGAGGTGGAGGTGGAGGTGGAGGTGGAGATGGTGGTGGTTGTGGCGGTGGTTGTGGAGGTATTGAATGTGGTAGTGCAAATGGTGGAGTTGAATGTGGAAGTGGAGGTGGTGTCATTTTTTAAAATGAATTATGGTATTTTGGGAATTAAAAAAATTCCTTAAATGTTCATCTATGTTTTTTTTGAAATCAACTTTGAAAAGCAATAAGAGTCTGCTTTTAAAAGCTACTTTCAAAATGCCGCTGCTTTTAAAATAATCAGGATATTTTATTTTTACCAAACACATTGAACTGCTTAACTTTAAAGTGAAACAAATTTTTGGCCAAAAAAAACAATCCCAAATGAGGCCTAAGTACCAACCATTTCCTGCTAGGAATTATAACATACATGTTGCATAGATACAAAGAAGCTTCATGGATACAAACGTGTCCATTGTTTAATTATTCATTCATTCGTTACTAATTTATTTGTGACATTTCAATGTGTTGAATCCAAAAATTATTATTAATGGGCAATGCAAAACTTAACAATTAGCTTAATATTTTTTTTTTATAGTAAAAATGATAGACTATAGAGAGGGAGAGAGATTAACATTTTAAATACGTAAAATACCATCTCTTGTAACACATAGTTAACATAAAGGTAATAATATTTGAAAAGTTAATATGAGAATTCGGAAATTTTAACTTTCCACTGTTAAAAGAGAGAAGGAAGGAAAAAAAAATAAAAAAATAAAAAATTTGGTCGGTCCACTGTAAAATGAGAATTAAAATGAAAATCTCGTGCAAAAATGAGAATTGTGAGGGAAAAAAGAACAGGGTCACCTATTTTTGGCTATATGGCGATGGAAAATGATGCCATAAAGTTTTGGGCATTGACCCTCAGGACTCAAAAAGATAGATGAAATGTAAGCCTATTGGATGGGAGAAAAGAACAGGGTCAGCCATTTCATTCTTCAATCTGCACTAAATTTTCCATAACGAATAGCCAAAATTTGAGGACTCGTTTAATAACAGAACAGATACAACACAAATGATTAAGATCAAAAGAACATCATTTGCAGTTAAGAGTTCCCTCAATGTCCACTACCGGCTCCATTCAAAATCTCCACCATATCTAGAACTAGAGTTATTCATACGGCTCGAATCTTCTGGTTTTATGGAGTTTGCATAGGCATGCCAACCTAAAATGTACGGCAGGATAAACTGCAAAGAACAGAAAGATATGAGTCCTAACCAGAAAGAATTCAGGAAATCCATGTATCTTCTATACAAGGAAATAATTTGGGTCGGTGGATGTGTGAGAAAGGGGGAGAGAGATCATACATTGAAAGCTGATTTGAGAACTGCAAACTCTGCTCTGGTGATAGGAATATAAACGCTCTCATCCAAGTTGATAAGCTTGTTTTGAACACCTTGAACAATGCCATAATGATAACAGAAACAGAATATACGTTAAAAACATGACTACCATACAATAAGTAAAGTAAATGGCTTACATACGGCACCTAAATTCTTCCATGTGCATATCCATTGTTTAACCATGCAACATAATGGTGTTTAGTCATGACTGAAATTGCTTGAGGAATAAATGCGAAATTTCGTCTAAAGCATCAACGTACGGACAATAAATAACCATACTCAAAACATTGATTGAAAATTGAAAAAAATCACTGCATTAAATCACTTAGTATGGCATAATAAGGCGAAGATTATTGTAATGTTCACCACTAAGCTTTCAAGGAATAAGTGGATTACTGAGGTTAAAGAAATGCCCAGATCCGTCTGGAAGAGGCTCCACCTTCAACACCTTCCTGACCTTGCCTTCGTCACTGCAAAACAAAACAGTTTTCTACATAATTTATTACTTACATTATTTAATCTTCTAATTAACCAGGTTCACTGAAACATGTACAAGATGCACGGAAATATGATCATGTGTATCTACATACATGGACATCAGACACATGTCGTGAGGGTACCAAGCTTATTGCAGTCACAATGAATCACAAAATTGAACCTTTTTGGTTGTCTAGATATCTCAATAATGATATTAGAAATCCATTATACAAACAATACAACACAGGCAACACCATCAGTTTTACAGACATCCATGGTAAGGCAAAAAAAGGGAGAGTGAAGGAGTTCAAATTTCCACTCTCCATTAAACATTGAAGTAGAGAGAATTAGCATGGTACCTTTTCCCCTTAAAAGGATCATGGAAGAATTCAATGGACTCCTTCGAGCCAAGGCAAACCAGGCTTCCGATTTCTGTCACTGATAGTGAGAATACCTACACAAACCAAATTGTCACTTTGCATTTGTTAGCAATCATCATAATTCCAATTATGATAAGTGGTAACCACACACAGTTACCATAAAGTTTTATTAATGGCAAGTAGTAACCATACACCTCAATGTTTTTTAACAGAAGTATTATGAAATGACAAGTGAACAATCAAAGTTACAGGATCCCGCAATTTGAAAATACAGGTGATTCAAAGTAAACATTTGACCATTGTCATTTACTAAAAGTTTTTAATTCTCAAATTTCTTGTAAATCCATACATTGTTCAGTATTCATAGTAACAAGAGTAGCATGGATCACCTGCTTTCTGCTCCAATCATATACACGAACACCTGCTGCTGGAGCAAACTGAAGTAGAACAAAGCCTTCCCTGGAGAGTTTGAATGCCCCTGACTACCCAAGACACCAGACCATCACAATAACAAGCAATTAGACCTTCCACAACATAATCACAGCTCATGTTGAAAAGTCCAAATATGGCCCAAGAACCATAGTCTTACAAAAAACAAAATGAAGCATCAGTCAAACCAAACATACATCTAAAGCTGTGAACTCCGGGGCTTTGGGCTCTACGGTAAGAGCCGCCTTTCCTTTGTATATTGAGTGACCCACAAAAAACCTAGGCGGCAATCCAGTTCCTACACAGGCAAACCAAACCAACACATCTATTAATCACAGCAAAAACAAATAAATTCTAGTTAAATCTCTTTACATTAATCCAGCATTTTGCAAGCTTTAACCACTCAGACGCCTTGTTTGGTGGCAGGGAAAATTAAGTTTAACATGTTCGAATTCGACCCTGTACTTCATGGACCTAAGCAGGCCATATGGATATACAGAACTGAAACAAGTGGAAAAGGTGTAAACTTTCTCATTCGTCATTTGCTCATAAATCAGTAACCTAACAGTTCCTTAACTATATCCAATTTTGAAGCAACTTTCTACAACACCAAACAGATAAAATAGTAAGAACAGAGAAAGGTACCTCCTGCGGGAGTTTGTGGAGCAGGAGGAGACGGTTTGTTAGGGGCAGAGGCGGTACTGGCCCTCTGCTGGTCGAAGTACTCAGACTGGCGACATTTCAAGGAGAGCCTCTTCCTCGACGAGCTCAAACTCGGAGCAAAGCCAAAGCTGTTGGTGCTGAAAACCCTAGCTCTGCATGAGAGCTCCGAAGCAAGGCACTGTTTAGGGTTTTGTGCAGCCACCGCCGGTGAAGATAGCGAGTGTAGTCTCAGCATCCTTAACACTCCTCTCTCTCTCTCTCTCTTTCTGTCACCGTCTCTTCCCGGCTCCTATGCTTTAATCGATGGCGGGCCAGATATGGACCGACCGCTGACGTTTTTTGTTTTTAAGTTTTGGCCCAAGCCCATTAACTCATGGGCTCATCGCGTGCCACGTGGACCTCAGGAGTGAAATGGCGCGTCCCCTTGTCTCTTTTTCAGCCACCCGTGAGATGTCAGTACTATAGCAACAAAGGCTGCAAAGTCTTGAGCTTTTTTCATGTCAAATGTCGTCGCTGTGCTGCTTCGGACTTGCGCCGCAATGGAGGGAGAAGAGCGTGCGCTTCTTGCTCTTCCTTCACTCAAAGAGAAGGGCTTGTAGTAGCAGCAACTTCGTGCCCAGAATCACTTCCTCTTCAACCAACGACGACTCTGTTTCAGCTCCCAAAGCAACACGGGCACTCTCTCTCTCTCTCTCTCTCTTTCAAACTCTTAACTTTTGTGGAAAATCTGATTGCATTTGGTTTGATTGTTGGTATTTTGGGATTGTAATGGCAGTTGGGTTATGATCCTTCTGAGGACTTGTTCGGGCTCGAGGCCAATATAAAGCCAAGGCGAGTCTATCACTTTTCGAAGTCCTAAGCTTTCATTTGTTTATGTATAGCATTTCATTTTTAATTCTTTTAATCATGGATTTTCATCGTTTATTATTGCTTACAGTACATGGGTTTTGGATATTGTTGGCCTAATATATGCTAATTGGGGGCTAAAGTACAACTAGGCATTGTTTTCAGCTAAAGATTATATGAAGCATCTGTGCGAACGGTTAAAGTTGCCTGCTTTCTTCTTCAGTGACCTACTCAATCTTTGATTTTGCAGTTTTTAGCATTTTCTATCTGCATCAATGCTCTTTTTTTTGATACATTAGATGAATTTTATTTTTCGCGGTTGGATTTTATTGGATTTTCTGTCTGCATCTGCTTCTCATGTTTTCCTAATATAGCTTTATTAATTTTAGGAATGCTACTTTGGGTGCACGCAAACCAAGATCCTGGTTCGGTCCAAATGGGCAGTATATCAGAGAGCTACCTTGCCCAAGTTGCCGAGGGAGGGGCTATACTCCCTGTTCAGAATGTGGTATAGAAAGGTCCAGATCAGATTGTTCACAGTGTGTTGGGAAGGTATATACCCTTCCCGTTTAGTGTGTATCAGTAAAACATGAGAAGCATGTGCACTTAATAATAAGAAGAGTATTGTGCTTAAATATCACAACCCGCCCAAATTGGTTCATTTCTGTTGAATCTTGTTTCAAACATTATTTTATTTGGGTTGGATGATTGTGGGATCCTTAGATGGTAACTATGATGCATATTTATTACGAAGGAATAAGGCATTGATTTTCAATGGCAACTCTAAATTGTTAACCTTCTGCTTATGGTAACAGGGCATAATGACTTGTCGTCAGTGCTCGGGAGATTGTGTCATATGGGAAGAGTCAATTGATGAACGACCATGGGAGAAAGCCCGCTCAATGTAACTTCTTAACCTTCCTATTTTAACAATTTAACTTACACACTTTGTTAGATTTCCAAATTTTATATTTTGTCCTTGCCTTGTATATGCCATCTAATTTATAAAATGTTAGCCACTGCCTTTCTTATCTGGTCATGTACTGTTGCTTTAGATTTTCAGATCAAACTAGTAACTCGTCCATGTTTCACTTACTTTTCTGAGTGGTATTTTAAACCTAAATATTTACTTGCTCTTAAACACACATATTTTAAAACCCACACACGTATCTTAGAAGGTACCTTGAACACTTTACTTTTTGTGCATTGAAATAAGTAATCTATGTGCTATTCAAAATCACAGAAAAAAGGCTTATAACATCAAACTATGTGGTTAAAGTGAGGTCTCCCTGTACCTGCCGAACATATTTTCTCTGGTGATGCAGAGTGATCCTAGACCATTTTTTCTTTATTAATTATTTTCCTCCTCGCAGTTCTCCTCTCAAAATGAAGGAAGATGATGAAGTTGACAATTTAGACATAAAGCTGGATGTGAAGAAAAAATCAAAGCGAGTATACCAGTCACCACCTCCTGAAGTCGGACTGAAGATCAGCCGGTCTCTAAAAGTTAGTTGTCTGCTTCAACCTTACCTGACATGTTGCATGTAGAAAACATGACAGGAGTATTGTTTTGTTGTCTTGAAGCTCAGTTTTGCATTTGCGTATATTTTTTCTTCAAGTGTTCTACTCAAGGAAAAGACATCAATATTTAGTGGCCCTATCATGAATTAATCTTCTATGTCTAGTTTGGTGATTGCAGAGTTTGAATGCCAAGACTGGTCTATTTAGTAAGCGAATGAAAATCATCCATCGTGATCCCATGCTTCATGCTCAAAGAGTGGCTGCAATTAAGGTCAGGAATTAATTACTCTTTTGGAACTTCGGATATTTAACTTTGATTATTGTTAATTTTTGTTGATATGATAAAATATTGACTATCTTGGGTGATTGTTTTATATATTCTAAGGAACTTTGTTGCTAATTAGATTACTTAAAATGTCTCTACATCGAGGGGCTTTCAAAACTTATGATAAAACATCAAACCGAAATGTCAAGGCTTCCGCAAATCCTACTCTTCTTGATTGTCTTTTTGCACGGAAGGTTGAGGAAGTACTTAAAAGAAGCAGAACAGGGAATCAATATTTTGTTCTTTTTATTATTTCCTTTCATATGGTAAATAACAAATGAAACAAAGTTAATCAATGATATTTCATTTAGGATGTAGAAGTGAAGTGGAAGGGTAAAGGATGTTTGTGTTGAAGCTTTCATTTCTAACTTAGAAATAAAATTTCAACATGATCTTTTTGTATGCATCGCAGAAAGCCAAGGGAACTGCTGCAGCAAGAAAGCGTGCTTCTGAAGCTTTAAAAGTTTTCTTTAGTGACCCAGAAAACCGTCGCAAAAGGAGCATTGCAATGAAGGGTGAGTTCTTATACTTCATAGCACGTTTACTCCTGCGGACAGCTTTAGTTTAACTTGTATACCATGTGTTTCCATCCGTTGTTAGTGACGTTATGTGACCCTTTGATTGCACCTTACACTGCCTCCTTCCTCGTGACTTTGATCTGCTTCATTTCTGGGATACAGGAGTGAAATTTTATTGCAGACACTGTGGACGTGAGGGGCATAGGAGACACTACTGTCCAGAACTGAAAAGTATTTTGATAAATAGGCAGTTCGTGTGTGGCGTTTGTGGGGAAAAAGGCCATAACAGAAGAACCTGTCCAAAGTCAAGGTTGAGCAGCCACAAAAGCGCAGTTAGAAGACATCACCATTGCAAGATATGTGGTCAAAGAGGCCATAATAGCAGGACATGCCCTAAACTGATAGGGGTAAAGTCTAGTGTTGATATAAAGAAGGGCTTTCACAGTTCTGGTCGCAGAGGAGCATACAAGTGCAAGTTGTGCCAACAAAATGGGCATAATAGTAGGACATGTCCTAATAAAATTGTATCTTCTTGAAAGATTGGTCATCAATCTGAACCAAGGAACAATTTTCTGCCTTACCAGACAAATCCAAAAAACGAAATTGGTTATGCATCAGCCGTCTGAAGTCTAAACTGGCATCCGGCCATAAAAATCGATAATACAAAAGAAGACAATGAAAAAGAAAAACCAAAAGAACATAAAGAAGCGAAAAAATGTTAAGTAGTTATGAATATGAACAATCAAACTCGGGTGCAACGGGATAGATGGATTCACTACTCTGACTAATTGGTTTGATTTGACTTAGATATGCTATTATTTTAGCTGGTCTGACTCATATGTTCTATTATTTTTGCCAGTTTAACTCTCATCTGTAATTATTTTTAATTTTGTATAAGCTTAAGAATACTTGATGATTATCAATTTTAATTTTGTTTAAGCTTAATATGGCAAGGATTCCAACCCAAAAAAATTAAAATTAAAATTAAAATTGCGCCAAGTAAAGCACGCACGGAGGGCTCATTTTGTCATTTAACAGCTTATGTCACTTTCGTAATTTGCATTTTTTTTTGGGGTCAATCTTATCGTCATTAGTAAGTTACCAAAAAGAGGCAAGAAAGGAGTGCTTTGCAACGACGTCGTGGAGGGTGGAATAAAGTCAAAGGCGGTTCTCCCGTACTTCTTGATACGTCGTCGTTTCGTAACTTAGAAAAGGTCGTCTTCACCCGAGCGCCCTACCCCAAAATTCCGTGACCCAAGCCTCCTTTCCCGAAATCCACACTCTTCCCTACCCACCCTCCTAGAGTTTCTGGTCCAAACAAACACAGCCATGGCTATGCAAAGCGGAATAGGGTTTTCCAAGATCCTGATCTTAGCTGGAGCAGGTACCAATCACTCGTCTTTCATCTTGCATACTGGAGTTTCCTTGTGTATTTAGCTGTATTCGATCTGAGTGATTGTTCTCTCTGTACAGGGTATACTAGCACCATCCTGCTTAAGAATGGTAAATTATCTGACTTGATCGGTGAACTTCAGGTACTATTTTCATAATTTTTACTCTGCTTTGCTAGTGGAGCTCGTAGCAAATTTTTATTTGGTATTATTTTTGTATGAGTTTTTAATTTTTTATTGCATTTAGTTTTTTAATTTTTTATTGCATTTAGTAAACTAGGGTTTTGATCAGTTAGATAGTTTATTTATTTAGGAGCTTGTGTCTTGTTGCTGAAAAAATGGATGGATTTGTGTTTGTTTCTGTTTTGTTTGCAGTCTTTGTTGAATGGAACCGGAGAACAATCAGAAGGTGACTTTGATGCGGTCGCATCACAGGTATTGGAAAAACTGCTATAAATTTAGTGTCGAAGGATGCTTTATCGTGTTAAATTTTTGTTTTTTCTAATGGATATCAATTTTCCTGTGTTACTTTCTTTTAGGTGCGCCGACTGGCAGCTGAGGTCCGGCAACTTGGCTCGTCACGACAGATAACCGTCCTGAATGGGAATGGCAGCCAGATTGGTATCATACTTTCTCTTATGTGTTCAAATGAATTCTTAGCATGCTTTGTGCTTTTTCCCCTTGCTTATAACCACTAAATTAATGCATGGTCCTGCCCTTTCTTTTTGGTTAAGTTCTAAAACTTCTATTCCTTACACGTATGTATTTCATAATGCAATAGAAACATTTTATAATTGGTTATCTTTTTTCATTGATCTTTTTTAATAGGTTTGACATCACTAATAATGCCAGCAGCTACCTTGGGGGCATTGGGTTATGGTTACATGTGGTGGAAGGTATCCAGATGATATATTTATGTTTATATTATTTCATCCATTGGTTCTGTGAGTTGTTTTCTTCTTTAAGCAAAGTGTTTTTATTCTTTGATAATCTAATATTTGCTCTTCACAAATGGTTAGGGCCTAAAATTCTCAGATCTTATGTATGTGACGAAGCGTAGTATGACTGCTGCTGTTTCAAATTTGCATAAACATCTGGAGAGCGTGACAGAGGCTATTGCTGTAAGTTTCTTTTCGGCTGTCTATGCCAAAAAAAAAACCTGTTTTGTTTGAGTTTCTGTTTATGGGACCATGTTTGTTCCCAAAATCAAATAGACTTACAGAACTCATCAATATTACTTATAGAATTTGTATAAACAATTGAAACGACTGTATTAAACATTCTTATGCTGGACAGAACACAAAGAAGCACCTGACACAGAGAGTCCAGAATTTGGACGATAAATTGCTGGAGCAGAAAGAGATCTCAAAGTCGATTCTGGAGAATGTATGTCCTTTTCTGCATATTATGAGCTTTTAGTTCTTAATTAGTAAATTGAAATAAAAAAAACATACTTGTCCATTTTCTAGTTTGATGAGGCTAAGCAAAAACTTCTGGCATTATCAAAGTCAAACTAATAGGATGAATTTCACAGCGGGTTAGGTATCCACTATCCATATGTGATGTGCCATGTCTTAAATGTATGCAATTTAGTATTTTAAAATCCTGCATTCCAATTTTATGTAAATGGAGTCTTGTAGCATACGAAATATATTTTCGGCATCATCTCTAAATTTGGTTACAACTTGTGAAACAGGTTGGTGATACGAAAGGAAGTATTGAGGAACTTTACGTTACCGTGACTGAGTTGCAAAGCGCGCTTACTGGTTTGGTGAGTTCTGCTTCAACATGTATTGGTGCAGGCCAAATTTGGTATTTTTGGGAATTCCTAGAGTTTTACATTAAATGTGCTCTCTCAGTTTTTTTACTTTTCCCCTTTTGTACTCATTTTCCTTTACATCACTCCCTCTCAGACAAATTTTTCTTTGAATTTGTAGTAACTTATCTTCCTTTTCCCTTTTGCAGGATTACAAGCTAGGTTCCATTTCAGAAAAGCAGGTAAAACAGCTTTATTTTTGTTCTAATAGAGAAGCCATAAATAATTGATGAGAAAGTGTAGTATTTATTAGAAGCCATAATTAATGTGCATATAACTCTGTTCTTTCACCAGTCTGTAACACTTTTGTAAGTAAGATGTGTCTTTGCTTTGGAGTACTGGCAGTGGCTGCTGCATTTATTTCGATCGCACACATCACTTTATTTATCTGCTTAAGTTTGTACTGATGGAAATGCCTCGTGCAGGATGTTTCAAATCTTGGTCTTTTCTACCTCGTCAACTTTGTTGAGGGGAAACAAGTTGAAATGCCTCAGCAGGTTTGTACCTGTCAGTGTATGGATTTAAATGTGTTTTTGACTCTTCAACTTTCATAATATTTTTATATTGTGAAAAATGAAAAGATTATGTTCATTGTATCAAAGTTACCTGTAAGTAATAAGATCATGTCATAGTCAAAGATAAGCCCCTGCCATCATTTAATCTCACTCTGTTCTTTACCTTTTACTGAGACCCTCAGTATAGTCTCTTATGTAGTGTTTTTTTTTTTTCGTATATATGATCACTGCTCTAATTAATTTTTCTACTTGCAGACGAAACTTAAACTTACTGGGAATCCACGTGGTCGTTTAGTGACATATTCGGAAACTCAGAGTCTGATGGTTTGTTTCTAAGAATCTCTTTTCTTCTGGTTGCTGACATTATCCTAGTTGGAAATATTGAACAGGGGTCTTCACATTTATTAATTATTATGGACTCATGTAAAGCATCTGTGCCCATTGTTTGTCAGAACAAAGAAAGAAAATAACCTATAGATTACACTGCGATTAGATGCTAAAATTAGTAAAGCATTGATGGAGCGTTATGCTTTAGGTTTGCATTCCCTTCGTTTCCAGTTAATTTTACACCATGAGATTGGGGGGAGGGAAAGAGGTCAAATAGGGATTCCTTTAGAGCGATTCCCAAGTAATTTTTTCTTTCCAAGATGCAAGCAGGAGGCTTAAGGCTACTGAGAATCATAGGCCTGTGATTTCTTTCCCATGCCCTACAAAATTTCTTAGATTTATATGGGGCTGGGTTGGGCCATGTTGTATATTAAGGTTTGTCTGTCTTTAATAATGACATTTCTCTCAGGGTGTAATTCCATTTGATGCTTTCTCATTTGCAATATGTGTTTTTTAATTTAGTTCAGATACTATTATTTCAGCAACTGGAATCTTGATAGTTAAATCCTTAATATTTTCTACTTAATTGTAAACGTGGGTTAGGGTAGTTGGCCAAGGCAGGGAGCCCATTCCCTTGCACCCAAGTTAAAGTACCCTTCCCCATAGATTAGATTAGTTTAGAGTAGTTTAGACTCTCGCTTGTATCCCACCCCTTGCACCAAAGTTTGAGTCCCCCTCCCTGTAGATTGGATAAATTTAGAGTAGTTTAGACTCTTGCATGTATCCAAAAAATATATTTAAGTCATGCCACTTTCTTGCAGGGTCTAAAAGAAATTGCGGAGTCTTTGTCTGGAACTTTGAATAAGTCAACTGATGCTATTGTGCAAGACGATATTGAAGGTCCAGGAATGAAACCGAGAAACCTGCTGAGGTTTGAATAAGAACTCTTTTATCTAGTATTTACATCATTCTTGAACATTGTAATGGAGCCAATCTGCTTGTGTGCATATCTGATGCCTTCTGCTGAGGTTCCCATTTATGTCATGCCTCTTTTTTCTTTTTGACTTTGCTTTTTTTCTTTTGGCTTGTCATATCTGTGTGCCAGATAGCTGCATTTGGCACTATGAACTGACTTGGTGGCAGTTACAAATTAACAGAGGTCTTAATTCTGGAACTGCCATTCATAAACTCTGTCTTTGTACTTAACCCAGTTGTTTTTGCAGGTCGGTCTCAACCAAGTGTTGATTGCAATATTCTAAAGAAGATGACCATACACTGTTATTCTATGTAGGTATACGTATGAGATGGCTTAGCTTTAATTGGTTTGGTTGTTCCAAGTTTGATGTACACAATCTCACAGTAACTGCCGAGTTGTTTTCATTTCATGTATTTCTCCGTGGTTTTTTTTCTTCCTAAGATTCTGATTATGGAGATGAAGTAAATATTACTGTGGAGCTTAGCATGTTTAGTTTATTTTGTGGGCTTAATTGTGAGACATGCCCCTATAATGTCAAACAAACGGTATTGACATCAATCTTTTGAAATAATTGAAATCATCGTTTATTATTATTATTTTTTTGTTTCTTCCTCCAAGAACAAGCAAAGTGGTTACGAATATGAAAGATTCCGAATAAGTTCTCTTCTTTCAATTTCCGCATGAAGCTAGAGTTCTACTGTACCATCCGATGATACTTAACAAAAAATACGACTTTCAATCTTTGTTGAAAAGATCAATTTTACAGTTTCTGTTTGAATAAAAATCAATTATTTACTTTCTTTTCCTTCTGAGAATTAGGACATGACATACATTCTTGGTAACCCGTTTTCTTCAAAATCTCTAGTTTCTGTCATCTGAAGTCTTTCCAGTCATTCAACTCAAAAAATCTCCCACCCACTTTGGAATGGCCGAACAAGTGTTAGAAGGCCTTAAATAGCCACAAGTTCTCACACATGCATATAAGAAGTGTGAAGTTGAAACCTGCAGACGACAAGGGAAGAAGGAAGCTTTGTCCCATAGAGTTGATAAGTGGAGTAAACTAGAACCCGTGGAATCATATCGTTTTCTCTTTATGAAAGGGTATGCCATTATATTTGTTTTCTAGGGCACAAGCTCTTTTGCCATTCTCACCAGGAAAAAGGAAAATGAAAAAGAGATTTGAAGTCGTATATTTACCCCAACCCAACTAGCTGGTCTTACATTTGTCCTACATAAGATTAAATGTAACCACTAATGAACTGGTCCCTTTATTTTTTATTTTTTATTTTATTCCAATTGCCTTTGCATCACATGAAAATCTTAGGATTTATTTACATCAAACTACCTCTAAGAGTCAGAAGAAGAAGAAGAAGAGAAAACAGAAGGATCTAGCTGGAGCTTACAAGTAATTAAACTAAACTAAAGTTAATTTAGTTAAAGTCAGGGGAAGAAAACATGTTTATGGCACCATTCCAAATTGACTGCCCCCTCGAATTGCACAAGGGCAATATGCTCTCCTCCTGCGACTCTAAAGCAGGCAAAACACTGGTGTTGGAAGGACAAGTGAAAGGGTAATTGTGCATTCCATTGTACAAGATCCTCTTAAGATTGTCACTGTTTGTCTGCACTGGAAGAAGGTTCCTTATGTCATTCTTCTCACTTTCTTCATTATCTCCATTTAAATTCTTTTCTACCAGCTCTTTAAATACTGAGGATTGAAGAAGGAGGCCAAGTGCTGTTGGGGAAGATGATGACTTGGTGCAAGGGCTGATGGGCATAGGCTGCTTCTGCTGCCTTTGGAAATTGTTGCGATTTCTTGAGGTGTCTACGTCATCTACTGGGAAAGAGTTGGGTTGGAACATGGTCATCTGCTTTCCTTCCTTGCTTGGGATGCTGTTAGAGGAGGCTGGCATGAGCAGAGACTCTGTATTTAGTTTTGGTTCCTGAGAACCAAGAGAATTGGCTCCTGGTCTCAGCCATCTGATGTATGTGCTCAAGTCAAAGTTGGTCACTGCATTTATGCCTCTGTATTCTATTGCTGCAATGTCATAGGCATGGGCAGCCTCTTCCTGGGTGCCTGTGATGAAATGAAAGAAGCCTCATAAGGTTTTCTCACTCAGCAGCAGAAGGAGCAAACAGATTTAAAGAGCTTGAATTGAAACTCACCGTAAGTGCCAAGGTAGAGGTATTTGTTTCCAAACACTCTCCCTATCCTTGCTTCCCATCTCCCATTGTGATGGTGCCTGCAGTTCCCACAACAATTCAGCCTTAGAAATTTGGAATGAATTGTTTAAACTTGTAAAGGTCAAATATTTAAGTTGTTTACCTTGCAACTCCTCTGTATTTGGACACACCTCTTGAAAAGCCACTGCTCCTTCTATAAACAAAACAAAATGGGATCATTGATGCAAACTTTTTACAGAAAAGTTCTGAAGAGGAGGGCTCATCAGGAGATGAAATTTACCTTCTCAGAGAGGCTAAATATTCTTCCTTGGATAATGTGTTCATTATCTCAATTTCATTCTCATAATCAGGCACCTGAAAAGTAAAATATAGAACAAGTTTTAGAAGATATTGATCAGTTTCATTCATTCCTCTGAAAAGCACAGAACTTTCAAGTCATCATGTCTGATAATCATACCGGAAAATTGGTAAAAGTTGATGTTCCCCAGTACTTTAGTGCTGCCAAATCATAAGCTCTTGCAGCAGATTCTTCTTCATCATAAGCCCCTGTTGGATTTTTCAGAAAAAAATGTTAGCTTCTCTCTAAAATGAGACCGAAGTGGGTGGTTTTAATCTGTCATGCAACTACTTACCAAGGTAAACTGCTCCATCCAAGCAATTAATCAAATCCAATGCAGAACCAGAATGAAACAGAAGACCATGTAAGTGATACACAAGATTAAGAAAAGTGAAAAAAGTGTACAAATGGAACAAGTGATTTATATGTTTATCTACCTTGTTTTCCCTTCTTCCTTTGTGTTGGGTTCCAAGACCCTTTATCCCATAAATGAGCTTCATATCTTCCTGTCCATCGATGCCTGCATATATAATTGCTCAAAATTAAGCTTAAACATTTTAACAAAACCTAAAAAAAAGCAAATTGTCAACATGAACACAAGATATCAGACCTGCTGACTCCGCGAAATCTGGAACTTCTCTTCACAGTTGTAGTAGTAGCAACGGTAGATTGACCAGCCTGCTGCGCCTGCTGTTGTGGTCCTTGATCACCTTGCTGTTGATCACTGCAGCCTGCAGGTGCAACAACAGCAGACGAATCTCTGCGCCGTCTCTTGACACACTTGTTAACCAAAGCATCAACTTCTATAAGGCACAATGGACGCCTTCCTTGGCTCAGTTCAGATTTTACACTAGTCAGATGATCCATATCTCTATCTTTTCCTATGTCAATACCAAACAACAAAAGACAATTGGTTTCAAGTGGTTTGCTGTTGGAAAACTGAATGCAAGTGCTTATATACATGTTCCATTACTTGTTTTATGCTTAGTTTGTTTCTGAGTTTCGATGAGTTCGGTGCCATTTGAGACAAATATGAGTGTCTGCATGCTAGCCGGAACTCTGGCCGACTTCAGGGTCTGATTAGAGCATCACTAAAATTCTTTCTTTAACTCCATCATCCATGTACTGGTTTAGGCAGAATTGACACTTTCACCGTCCCTTTTTTTTTTCGGATAGAAGATTAATTTCATTGGTAACTCTTCGTCATAATCTAGGCACACAAATTAATTTGACATATTAAAACATTCAGGCCATTCAAGAGAAGACGCTAGGCTGAGGCTGACCATGTCAAATTCGATTTGTGTGACAAAATATATATTAATTCATGTTAAATCTTTTGCCTTTATTGGTTGTTTTTCTTAAATCCCAAATCTTTTTTTTTCTTCTTCAATTTGAAAAAAAAAAAAAGGGAACAGATACTGATAATTTTGGCGGATCATAGTGGACAAGCGGCACACAAGACAAGTTGAATTTGGCTTCTACGAGATGAAATAATATCCCAAATGCCTTATGTTTTGTTTTCTGGGATAAGGAACCTGTCGTTTGTGTGGCTATACGACAACAGATGATATGCAATTTTTGTGTTGTTGTGCTTTTACCTTCGGTTTTACCGTCCAATATTTAAGACTTGAATTTGTTTGATATGTCCACTTGTATGAATGGCAAACGTGTCCATTTCCTATTGGTAGATTTGTAGGTGATTAAAATGTGTGGAGTTGCTTTCCATGCACCACGTTAATCCCTATACATGGGTTCGAACCTTCTGATGCTTCCAGACTCATGTTAATTAATTGGCACCTTTAAGATTAATTCGTCATTCTTGATCTTCATTAAATGTTAACACTTCTTAATCAAACCTCTTCTTCTTCTTTTTTTATTTTTAATATTTTTTTTATTTTTACAATAGCGATATTCTGAACTATTTTGAAAAGATGATTTGTACTCGAGTGTAATAGAGCATACACATTTGCATCCTCTCCCTTTTTGTTTTGCATCATTATTAAACCTTCGTCCCTTTTTTTTTTTTCCTTCTTTAAATCCATTTTTCCCAAACAACCCAAAAAAGAAGAAGAAAGTAATTGAGAAAAATAGGGACATGTAATGTAACAAGGACAGCAAAAACATTGGCAACATTTGATTTCCACCCTCACGCACACACGGCCTAAGTAATCTTCTTCTACCCTCAATTACAAATACATACGGATTGGGCCGTTTTGTACTATTTGCGTTTGCAAACAAAAAAACAAGTCCATGGTGGCAGAAAAAAAGGGGAAAAATGCCTAGCAAGGTTTGCCAACAAAGCAGTCAAGAGCACCGGCAAACTTTGTGAGCTCTGCGACATAGGTTCCCGGCTTGAAGGGCATCAAATCCATCTTTGCTGGGTGATTGCTCTTTCCGGATCCAGATTGAACAAAGATTGCTCCATTCATCATCAAATCTCCCTCTGATCTCCATTCCCATTTCTTCCACTCTGCCTCTGGTGTGTGGTCCCTCTTGGTCACCTATATAATTTGGAATTCAGAATTCAACAATGGCACATATATATAATCTCTTTGCTAATTGAATCATATTTATCGACTACTTCGCTAAACTCATCTTTTAAAATAGATAAAATTGTAGTACTTAAGTAATATTAATTTAATAGAAAATATTAGTTACCTCTTTGGCGCCTTGATTTGGAGGAGCAATGAACCTGTTACCCTGGCTGATGATGGTAGGGTTCATGCTGCCGCCGATGGCATACATGAGCCAGTGGGTGTAGTCGTTGTTCACCACATGGAAGAATCCGTGCCGGCACCTTGGCATCCTCTGCACCAATCCCTGACCAAAGTGGTTGAAGGCCACCGTGATTTGCATGATCTTGTCTTGAGTGTAGCTGTTGCTGGCACCGAACAACATCACCTGCATCCATACATGCATGTGACATTATTATAATGGATTCCAAACCTCTGTATTTAGTTGGTTGAGCTTAATAAATAAATTAAGTACAGTACGTACGTCATTGTGGTGAGTGAAGTGGGAGTTGGAGATGGTGATAGCTGTGGAACCCATGATAGCGTCTATGAGCCCATCTGCGCAATTTTCCATGGAAACGTGGTCAATCCAAACGTTGGAGGAGCCAAAGATGGAGATGCCATCGCCATCACTCCTGGTCCTCTGGCCCAAATGGTCGACGGAGTCTCTGATCATGCCACCTCCTTTCGGCACAATCTTTTTGATGTGAAGGTTGGTGATGATCACATTCTTCACAAACTGGAGGGTAATGCCAGCGCCGTCGTGTATGTTAACGTTGGCTCCCCTACCATCAATGGTCTTGTCACTAGTCACAATCAGCTCTTGCTGCAGCCTAATCACCATGCTGCGTGCAAAGATGATCCAAAGAGGCCCTTTCTGAATCACTGCGTGACGCAGGGTTCCAGGTTTAGGGTTTACCAAGTCCAAGTCAGAGGGGTCAGTCACCACATAAATAGGGCCGGCCTTGCCGCCGGTGGTCTTTCTGCCGAAGCCTTGGACGCAGTTGGCGAGCCTCTTGCGGTTATTGGCCCAGTTTTTGTCACACCTCCAGCATGCATCAATTGGGTTGGTGGCCGTGCATGGACCATTGTACTTCTTGACGCCCCTCAAGTTCCTTCTTGTGGCATTTAGCTTCATCAAAAGCCTGCATATATGCATCTATCTAATGTCAGCGGTAACAAAAACATGCATTCACATGCATTAATTCATATAAAAATATATGTATAAATATGTATGTACCACATAATCAAGCAAGTGTTAAGTGTTGACCAATTAATGATCTAGATTTACAAGATAATTAGACCTACTCGCCAACATTAGAATTGAACTCCTCGGTGACTAGCTCGGGATCTGTTTGAAAAGATTGCATGGCCACTTTTTCGGCTTCTTCGGCTCGTTGTTTCCAGTAGGCATCTAACTGTACTTCCTGTTGATCAGTTCCGCTGGCAATAACTAGAGCAAAGGACAAGAAAAAGAAGCAGAGAAAGAAATACGATTTGTTGTTAATTGTTGCCATTGTTATCTCATGCACCCGCAGTGAGATTAACTACTGGTTTGATGATCTAATCTTCCCTATTATTTTCTTGTTTTGCAGTCCCCCACCCCTTGCAACGAGCAAACTGTACTTGAGCGAGGCCCAGGTTGCTCTCGATAGATCGAGACCCAGCCAAGCCAAGGCAACAGATTGAATCGGGCACTAGAGAATCACCGGCTCATCAATTGCTTTGTCTTGGGGAGAGGGGGGTGTCTCATAATATAAGATAAGACTCGCTTAAATAAGGCATGCATGCATGCAGCTAATTAAGCCTCTATTTTTAACATATGGCGGGAAGTCTGGGGAACCAATCCCACGCCTTTTGAAATGTTCTTTCTTGTACAGAAGACCATGCATGGAAAATAAAAGAGTAAAATATATCTGTGTGGTTTTCAGAATTATCCGCACAACACAAAGAATATCAAACCTTGGGACTTTTTGTTTTCCTTAAATTTCCCCCCTTTTCACCAAGTCAATGTCTCTTCGTTTTGAAAATGAAAGGCTTACACATGCACATGGTAGTAAATAAAGTATATATTAATTATTTCTTATTTTTATTAGTTGAAAACTTGAAATTTAATTGAAATAAAAAGGGTTTGACAGGAGAAATATTGCATGCTAGAAGCATGATTAAGTAATTTGAATTTGCTTCTAACCAGATGAAAGATCTGTTTTGGCTGTCATCATAGTAGATTATAGAGAAAAACATACTTCTCGCTGCCATATATTGTTCGGTAAGTTTAGTTCCCCTTATTAACTTTACGTTCAAATAATCATTCAAAGGGTGCCAACATTGTATCAAAAAAAACAAAAAAGGGATATGCCATAAACGTTTAGAGCCAAGAACCTTGAATTGATGAGATTGTTTAACTTGGCATGCAAAATTTCCCACTTGAAGGGCTTGTCGACGAGAAACTCTAGTCCCTCTCTCTCCAAAAAATACTCCTAGAGTCATTTTCACTTTAAGGAGGAAGGAAGCCACTATTATTCTTCCCCTTTCCCCTCTCCCCTCTTCTCTTCCTACTTTCTGCTCTTCCCCATTTTCAGAGACATAAGATTTTCTCTATATGTCTTCTTTTTTATTTTATTTATGATTTTTCTCTAACCATCACAGGTGGCTACTTCTCAACGTCGAATCTGCACTTGCGTTTCGGTGTCAAATCTCCACCACCATCCATTTTGTAGTTTTTTTATGTTTGGAATAAGTTACAGAGACTCTTTGGGTTCTCTGTGTAGTTTTCACCTCTCATTTTGTGAGAGTTTTTCACATCTCCTTTGTGAGAGTTTTATTTGTATTATTATGGCTTAGTTTTTTCAAACTTTATCTCTTTTTGATTATTCTAAGTTTGCAATCTTAGTCGGGATGCCTATGCCAGAGTTTTTTGGATCCTATGTGATCGTTAATGGAGATGCACCAAATTGTCTTAATTTTGATATTAGATCACTCTGTTATTATAATAGTTCTTTGTGGCTAGTTTGTATTGGCCATTTGTGACTGTATCTGACCCAAATTCCATTTTGGAATTGTTGAGGCCCAAAAAATCCACGGTTTGGCTAGAATATATTTTCGGCCCAAAACGATATATTATTGAGAAAAGACCTGATTTGGAGCACTCGAAAGTCTGCCATGCACGAGTCACAGTTCACATGCCACACTAAATAAATAATTTAGTATGCTAGGAGTCGAGATAAAATATACCGGCTCTACAAGCCCATGCCAAAATTAAACATCACAGTTCTTTCCAAGGACTATAAATTAAAACATGCCAAGCGACATGTCATGCCAAGCACGAAATTGTTATCTCACGCCCAACCATGCAACAAGCCTAAGTGGGTCCAAGCCACTCAAACGCCAAGGGCTTGCTTGAGAGGGTTGTGGCATGGATGGTAATAAATCAACATGAAGCCCATTGATGGGCCGAGAAATGAGAAGTTTCGGGTCGCTTAGGAGTCTCGGGACTTAAGCCCATTTGTTAGGCCCAAACATGTGGGTGAGCACAAGGGAAAAGAAATAGCCCAAATAGCCCCAAATAGCCTATTAACTCAAAGCCCAATGTTTGACAAAATAGCCCACTTATTTAATGAACCACCTTGGCCCATGCAAAACTTCACAATAAGCCACAAAAAACCTCAGCCCTTGCTAAAAAAATAGAAGTCACGAAGAGAGGGTTAGAGGGTTCATTGAACAAAGTTGCTTGAGGTTCCAGCACATGGGAGGAGCAAATTCCAGGCAAGAAACATTTAAGGAACCAAGGAATATTAGCCTGCGAGCTGCCATAAGCACCCTTCGAACCAGCATATATATATATATCTCAACTCCTTTCCCCATCAGATTTAGCCATGAAAAAAGGAAAGAAAAGCAATAAAAGAGATGGCTGGGAATGGAAGTCTCTCATTGAGACAGCTGCGGGAAAAGGGGGCCTTGAGCTGCGGAAAAAGTCAAGGAATGAGATGAGAAATGAGGAGAAAAGCTTGGCCAAAATGGGTATAAGCCATTAGCGTTGCTTGGGAAGTGATGGTTTCCAGCGGCTATAAAATGAGGCATCTCCTACCTAACCAAAAAAAAAAAAAAAAGATTCAGAGAACAAGCTTCCTCTCTTACCTGCAAAAACCCAGCAATCTCGTGCACTATTCACCATCCTTCTCCATTTTCTTCTCCTGACAGACTACTTGCACATATGACAAGCTGCCGAAAGAACATGGTTCTTTCTTTCTATATTCTTAGCCAAATCAGCTTGCAAACCTCTTCTTCCTTACCTTAAACACTCTCATTTCTCCCTAGGAAGCCATATTTTCCTCTTTGGTGCTAAATTCATGCTGATTTTGCTTCCATGCCACAAGCCTCTCATGCCAAGCTAGAAAATTTATCTGTAAGCATCAAGAAATCATCTGTAAGCAGCCATTATTTTCATTTGTAAAGGTAACTAGAACGCTTCCTAAGGCTCTACTACCCTTTCGAAGCGCTTTTGGGGCTTGATTTTCGAACTCGACACAGGGGCAACTTCAGCAATTTCCCTTTTATGGCGGCCCACCCTATTTGCAGCTGCCGGAAGAAAAAATCCCTACATAAATTGGCGACTTCACTGGGGATCAGGCTGTTATCTTCACCAATGCCTCCAAGGAAGAAGGCAAGAAGCAATAAACCAGAGAAAATAAAGAGATAAGAATATTCCCTCTTTTCTTTTCTTTTTTCCTTTTGTGGGCTATCTACTTTGCAAAACAAACATGATATAGATTGCTCACATGCTCCCTTTGTTTGTGCCTTAGATCTCCATTCTCAAGCAAAAGAAAATCTTGTAAGAGGGCTGGGGGCTTTGGCAAATCCATCATTCATGCCTTTGAGCAAACTACACATGCAAACCCCAAAATACTTGGGGGCTTTGTGCCAAACAAATTTTTTCAAAACAAAGAAGAAGCCAAACACAAGCCAAGCATATGATATGGAGAGGTCATCTTCTCTGGCCAATAGAGGATACTTGACTAACTCTAGAACAATATAGCCATATCTTGCACAAAACTACGCATGTGCTTCAACTAAAAATTGAACAAGTCCTCTCTGGAACACTGCTTGCATCGCCTCCATCTTTGGCACTGCCCACAAGATGCCATGACTTTCTATGCCAATGTCGGTTCCACAATCCACATGCTCTCTATTAGAGGCCAAAGATAAGAAAATATTTTATTTTCCTTTCCTACCTTTTTAGATTTCACAATACAATATATATTATCATGTCATACGCCATACTTGTAAAAGCAGCACGAGCATGTCATTTATTCAAATTTAAACATGTACTGATAAATTTTCTTTCTTTTATATATATATATATATATATATATATATATAAATCATGTTTTAGGCCAATACCAATAGAATGAAGTTGGACTATTCAGTTTCCTTTATTTCTTGTCTTTCACTTTGAAAGGAATACAAACACTAGGCATTTACACACTACCAAAAGCACGAGAATCATCACATGCTTTAATAATTGCCAAAGCATCACATGCTTGCATATTACTAAAAGCTACCTATGTTGGTTTTAATATTGATGTATGATTCATTCGTTAGTTAATGCTGTTGGAAGGCATCCATTTAAAATCGACATATATTATGTATCTTCACAAGTTGCAACACATTTATTATTTTAACCACCATCTGTTTTGGTCATGCAGAAATTATATATCTGTCAGGCACTCTGTTCTTCTAAAGACGATGAGTACATTCCTCTACACCTTAAGCCTCAAGGAGCATGGGACCTTATGTTCCTGTACCGATCAGCATCTCAACACGCTCAGTGGCGCTAAGCCATGCCAACAACAAAATTGTGCCATAAGAGGTGGTCTTAAGAGGAATCGTGGCAAGAAGAAACAATCCATCTCCAAAATCATGCGACTCAAGCATTACACTTGATGCAATCATTTCAAGCAAACCAAACCAGATATCATAAGATCAAGCTTTTCAGGCAGCACAGTCACTATAAAAATGAGAACTTGGAATCTGCTGCTGCCGGAAAGGGTTCTGAACAAAAGAAGCCATCTTTTGTCACTCACGAAGATGTCATTACCATGTTGGAGAAGAAACTAAGTCAAAGCCAAGATGATTGAAAGTATGTTCCTCAACCGTTGTATCCATCAAGCTTACTCCAGCGGCCATATCCTAAAGGCTGCGAAGCACCAAGTGTGGTCTTTTTCGACGGAAGGAAAGGGAGCCCGAAGGAGCACGTCAACCGTTTCATCAATGCCTTGGGACCACATGATGGTGATTATAATCTCTGGCTTCGAGAATTTTTGAAAGCCCTACCGACCATGACATGATATACAACTTTGGCACTAGGCTTTGTCTGCTCTTGGGAGGATTTGGCAAGCAGGTTCTGTAAAAATATTTCCAGCATGAAGAAAGAGTTACTACCACTCAGCTCAACAACACTCGCCAAAAACACGGTCCGGGACCTAGCATTGGATTGCTATGATGAGAAAGATGAGGAGAGGCTTGCCGAAATTTGCATCAGAAATATTGTGGCATATTATAGAATTTATTTGGAGAATATTTGCATCAGTCAATTTTCTCGGCTGCTAGAAGCAGTGAGAAAAACAAGCGTTTCAGTCAAATTAACTGGGCAAGAAGCTTGGAAGAGTGAAGAGGAAAAAGTACACCAGGCATTAGATGAGGATGAATCATTTAGTGACTACAATTCATGCAAAATAAAAGACAGGGAGACGTACTCGCCACTGCCGTTCAATGATGAAGAATTCCATGCCATTCTTGACGCAATGTTTGCTAATGGTGCAATTAAACTCCCCAAGCCATATAAAGTCCTTACCAGAGAAGAAAATGGTGATCCTAGGTATTACCGTTATCATCAGTTTGTGGGTCATCCAACCATTGCTTGTCAAACTTTGAGGAAGATCGTGCACGCCGAGATACATGACGGAACTCTTGAGCTGCCCTATAGGAAGCAAGCTTTTGATGAAGACCCCTTACCAAAACGAAAAGGAAAGGATATAGTTGCTGCCATTACATGCTATAATGACTTGCTCAACGACGACGTATTGTGTCACCCGTGGAAGAATGATACAAAGCCATTAGAGACTATTTGGGAGCCTTACGAAAACACGGAGAAAGGCTACTGACATAAATATTCAAAATCTTTAAGCTGTAACACCCTATGGCTGCTTGCTAATGGATGAGAGAATGGTTCCAGCAGCGAAGTATTCACATTGGACATGCTGGAAGGACACCACTTGGGGGCTTTATTTGGTTGGCAAGATTATCAAGAGACAACTGCCGTAACCTCTGATAACCTCACAGAAGTTGAAGAAAGTGCAATGGGTTATGAGCTGTAAATCACTCCTTGATTAGTTGGGTTATGAGCCGCATGCAAGTAAAGCAGCAACTGTGGCTCTGTTAAATTTCTCAACAGAGCATGGCAGCCTAGTATAACACATGCCAAATACATGAAAACCTAAGCTACAAGCTTTCATGCACACTCCTTGGCCCTTTCATACTTGGGGGCTTGATTTGATTAGAGTATTCATCAATCCAAAGTGGCTCAAGCCTTACTACTGCTAAGTTAATCTTATGTCAAGCACTTTCATTTATTGCATTTCCTTTTGTTTTAGACATGAGCTCCTTTTGTCTTATCTTCATATTTTGAAAAAAAAAAGGACTCTTTTGCATGGTGCACCATCATGGTAGCAGGGGCTTTGCAATGAGAATGAAGGATTATTTTGAAATATATATATATATATATATATGTCTCTGAAATTTTATTTTTATACATTTTAAACCTCCTTTACATTGAAACCAAAAATAAAAAATAAAATAAAATAAAACATGTTACTTAGCAGTAAGACATGCCAAGCAAAGTCACTTGGATGGGGTTCTGGACCATCAACAAGCACCATGCCTAAGCAAAATAATGGCATGCATTCTTGAGCTGCTGGAACAATGAAACCATTGTCCCATTTTGATAAGCAGCCTAAATATGCAAGACATCTGGGAATTTTACAAAACCTTGGCAAAAACCATACACATACTAGTCTGGCCCTTTTTAGGCATGCCAAGAAGGTGTTTTTTCAGGCCCAGTGGATAGACAAAATTTGGCAGCATGTACCTTGTTTTTAAGGATATCCAACCTGTCAGAAAATCCTAAGCAATGCACAAAAAAAAAAAAAAAAAAAGATTTTGCCAACGAAGCAATATATATGTATATATATGAGACATGCGGATTACAACTTGCCTCAAGCATTCAGAAATTAATACAAGCACTGAAGGTTCAATACTACATTACAAAGTCATAATGACGTAGTCGTTAGAGTGGCAAAAAAAAAAAAAAACTACAGTCAAAGCAAGATAAAACTACACATGCTAAAAACCCATGCATCCTATGGTCTTAAAGGAAATAGAACCGTGTGGCAAGATAATCAATCACCAAGCCAAGGAAAGACAACCTGTAAGAAGAAAGAAGGCATGTGTCAAGACTAAGTGATGCTGGAAGCTGTGAAGAGGTGCTTTGGCAGCGGTATTGGATATGACTAGGAAATGATGAGTATGAGGCAGACACCGCTGAAGCTATGGAGAGGTGTCGACAGTTGTGTTGGATGTTACTAGGAAAGGAGTAGAAGGCAGCACTGTTGGAAGCTGTAGAGAGATGTAGCAGTTGTGTCGGATGTGCTTAGGAAAGGAGGAGCGAGAAGGCTGCGCTCTGAAAGCTTCAGGGCGTGTCGGCAACTCGCTGGACGTCCCAAGATGAGGAGTAGGAAGTGTATCCTCCGCGACTTGTGAGATGCTCTCAACTTGAAGAAGAAAAAAAAAAAGGAAGGTCATATAAAAAAAATCAGATCAACTAGATGAAGAGAGTGTATGTGTTGGGGTGCTGTGAAAGAAAAATCAGATCACATAAGAAAGGCCTTGTGGAGGTAGGAAAAAAAAATGCAGAGGCAATGGGGCAAACACTTTTGTGATCCTGTAAAAAAATTGGTAGCATGTACCTTGCACCTACCACAACCCAACCTGTTAAAATCTCAAGTAACTCATGCATTTCAACCAAGCAAAGTGTACAGAACAAACTGGAAATCATTATCTCAATGCATTCCAAACCTCAACAATTCATGCATTTCATTATTTCCAACCAAACAAAGAGTACAAAACATGCCAAAGCTTAATATCTCAAGCATTCTACATCAAAAGTTCTGACAGAAAGTATGCAACAATGTTGTGTTTCAAGTTTCCAACAACATGAGCTTTAAGCTCTCCCCAAATTTTTTTTTTTTTTTTTTATAAAAAGAGAGGTACAACTCAAGCCCAAATGCAGCCAACTGTGCTACAGATCAATACACCCTACGGTTTCAAAAGGAAAAGCTACTACGCATTGAGCCAGCCAGCCCCCACAATAAAGAAATGCAACTTGCAAAGTGAAATAAGGACAGGTGTTAGAGAGAGATGGTGTTGGAAGATTTGGCCTTGCTTAAAAAAAATAAAAAAATTATATATATTATGGTGCGAAGAAGGAGAATTAGGTACCTCAACTAGATGACGGTGAATGACTAAAACAGAACAGAAGAAGCGCGAAGAGATGATCCTTTCGATGTTTCCAACATGCACCAAGCGCCATTACCAGTAGCTCATTTGTGAAGGAGGTCTCGTAGCTTACGGCACTGGCGTTCCAATTTGTGTCCTTTAAGGCTCAACGCATTTAAGGCAACTCTTGCTTAAGGGGATCGGGCATGCATCTTTATGCAACAAGCAGCTCGTGCTCTAAAAAATAATGTCATATAACTTCTTCAAAGTATTAAGCGAGAAGTCCACGCGAGGTCCTAATAAGACACTTGCTCAAACCCTTTCAGCACGCTACTCCTTTCATAATACTGTAGGGGTATTGCAAAAAAAAAAAAAATATATATATATATATATATCAAGGGGCCGCTGGAAACATGTCTTTCTTCTATACAACACCTGGAAATGAGAGTAGCTTCCTAAGCTTGCTCAGTGCCTATGATCGAGTCTTGGCAAGTGTTTCTAAGCTATGAAGGTAGTCATCCATTCTTCAACCCGTCGTGCAATGGAAAATAAGCCACCACTAATCGCAGAACTCATTGTAACTTATTACGTGAATTCCTAAAAGAATTGCCAACAAAGAATATGCTGCAAAATGGCAAAGCATCCCTGTGTTAAAGCCAAGAAATTTCCACGCTAGCATGCAAGCCATATGAACTTTACAGGCTAAGCAAAGTAAGCTACCTCATGCCAAGAGAAATTCATAAACAAAAAAAAAAAATCGAAGCATCATGCAATCTATTACTCGAGCTCATGACAAGCAAAGTTCTCATTCCATGCTCAATCAATCATTCCAGCAGACCCTTTCACAAAGCAAGTGTTACAAACTGGACACTACTTACCTCCTAGTAACCTTTTTCACAAAAAAAAAAAATCCCTATGAGTTACACGACATTCTTGCAGACCCATCATACACATGTTTATATCTATCTCTATAAAGCCAAAAAAATAAATAGTTATCCATGTCCAACCTCTAATTCTATGTATTAATCATACGGTTACAAGCATACGCTCGTGATGCATATAGTTCAATCAAATAAGGTGGTCAAGAACGTAGCACACGCAAAATATAAGCCAAGCATGGAAATCAAGCTAACGCCAAAGAAAACGCTTAAGCAAATATCAAAGCAACATGCAATTTATCCATGGCAAGCAAAATTCTCAAGCAATTCCCCTGACAAGCAAATTCTCCCTCAAAATGCAAAAAGATTCAAGCATTGCAGAGCATGCATTCTCTCAATTTCTATTTCCACAAGATGGGAGAAAAGTCTAGATTTAATCAAGCGTGTGTTCATAAGAAAAACAAGCCTAGGCCAAGCACCAGTCTATGCTTATTCCTAAAATACTCAAATTGGCAGAGTCACTTACCGAAAGACTAAAACAGAGGCCCAAAAATACAAGTTAGAAGCCTAGAGGATTCGAAGGTTCCAGCAGCAAAAGCGTCAAAGTTTACACTTGCCTTCCCCACCTGTGCCAGAGATGTATACACCTACATAGGAAAAGCGCATCGTGCAAAGTTAAGCCTTTTCACCAGCTCAAAAAAGGCCAACACATGATAAAAGGGGGGAAAAATGGAGAAAAGAAAAAGATGCAATCCATACCAACGATTTTTTCTCACAAAGTTCGCACTCTTCCAGACTTGCAAAAAGAGAGAAATCAAAGGGGGATAACCCCAAAAACTGATGCAAACCCCTTCCTTGCTAACGATTACTCCAATAAAGGGTGGATGGGTCAAAATGAGTGGGTGCTTAGCTGCCAAAGCAAAGAGCAAAACCCATGGGTATGAAGAACCCAACAAACCCCATAATACATTCAAGAAATTGCAAGAGAAAAGGGCATACCTTGTTAATCCCTCAAAGGATTGCCTCAAATGCACCAAGAAAGAAGGAATTGGGAATTTTGGAAGAAAATTCTGCAAAGATACAATCTCTTCCAGCAACGGCAAGCAGGTTTCTTCGTACAAGGGGATGACAGAGTCGGATTCGGCTTGAACTCTCTTGCAGCAGCTGAAAATTGGTGGTTATTGCCTGATCTACTCTCTCTCTCTCTCTCTCTCTCTCTCTCTCTCTCACTTTGAGTTTGTTGGAGGAAGGAACGAGAAAGAAGGGGAAAGTGGTAAAAAAGGGTTTACTCTGGTGCGCGTAAAGAAGAAGGAAAAGAAGGAAGAAATAATAAATAGGAAGAAGGAGGAAGTTGGTATATGAGAAATCGCAAATAATTGCTGGAGCTTATGAATTTGATTTTGGGTCGAAATTAATTATTTGGCCCACTCCAGCACTTATTCATGGCCCTAATAATTAATGAGGCCAATGTGAGGCGCCCAAATATATTCTCGGCAAAAAACGATATATTATTGAGAAAAGACCCGATTTGGAGCACACGAAAGTCCGTCATGAACGAGTCACAGTTCACGTGCCACGCTAAATAAATAATTTAGTATGCTAGGAGTCGAGATAAAATATACCGACTCTACAAGCCCATGCCAAAATTAAACATCACAGTTCTTCCCAAGGACGATAAATTAAAACATGCCAAGCGACATGCCATGCCAAACAAGAAATCGTTATCTCACGCCCAACCACGTAACAAGTCTAAGTGGGTCCAAGCCACTCAAATGACAGGGGCTTGCTTGAGTGGGTTGTTGCATGGATGATAATAAATCAACATGAAGCCCATTGATGGACCGAGAAATGAGAAGTTTCGGGTCGCTTGGGAGCCTCGGGACTTAAGCCCATTTGTTAGGCCCAAACATGTGGGTGAGCACAAGGGAAAAGAAATAGCCCAAACAGCCCCAAATAGCTATTGACTCAAAAGCCCAATGTTTAACAAAATAGCCCACTTATTTAATGAACCACCTTGGCCCATGCAAAACTTCACACTAAGCCACAAAAAACCTCAGCCCTTGCTAAAAAAATAGAAGTCACGAAGAGAGGGTCAGAGGGTTCATTGAACAAAGCTGCTTGAGGTTCCAGCACATGGGAGGAGCAAGTTCCAAGCAAGAAACATTTAAGGAACCAAGGAATATTAGCCTGCGAGCTGCCATAAGCACCCTTCGAACCAGCATATATATCCCAACTCATTTCCCTATCAGACTTGGCCATGAAAAAAAGAGAGGAAAGCAATAAAAGAGATGGCTGGGAATGGAAGTCTCTCATTGAGACAACTGCGGGAAAAAGGGGCCTTGAGCTTCAAAAAACTATGATCTGGTGCAAATAGGTAGAAGGGATTTCATCAAAATGGGAAAAGTCAAGGAAGGAGATGAGAAAGGAAGAGAAAAGCTTGGCCAAAATGGGTATAAGTCATTAGAGTTTCTTGGGAAGTGATGGTTTCCAGTGGCTATAAAATGAGGCATCTCCTACCTAACAAAAAAAAAAAACTCAGATTCAGAGAGCAAGCTTCCTCTCTTACCTGCAAAAACCCAGCAATATCGCGCACTATTCACCCTCTTTCTCCATTTTCTTATCCTGACAGACTACTTGCACATCTGACAAGCTGCCGGAAGAATATGGTTCTTTCTTTCTATATTCTTAGCCAAATCAACTTGCAAACCTCTTCTTCCTCACCTTAAACACTCTCATTTCTCCCTAGGAAGCCATATTTTCCTCTTTGGTCCTAAACTCATGCTGGTTTTACTTCCATGCCACAAACCTCTCATGTCAAGCTAGAAAATTTATCTGTAAGCATCAAGAAATCATCTGTAAGCAGCCATTATTTTCGTTTGTGAAGGTAACTAGAACGCTTCTTAAGACTTTACTGCCCTTTCGAAGCACTTTTGGGGCTTGATTTTCGAACTCGACACAGGGGCAATTTTAGTAATTTCCTTTACGGCCCATTTACAAAGAAAAAGCCCCACAGAATTTGCATCGAATCTGCGTGCCCGACACTGGCAGGTACGAACACTTTTGACCAAATTTCCGTCTAACCAAAAACCAAAAATAACTTCAAGTTTGACTTCTGTCGAAAATTCGAGAGGCTCGCCTGTAAATACTCATGCAACCAAACAACAAATCTTTATGGCCTTAGGCCTTACAGAAATCCTAGGGTAATTTCAGAGCAAATTAATTACGATATTTACAATGAAATAACAAGATCACAACATAATATCCTACATAGAGAAAAGGAAAAAAAGTAATGATGATCGCCCGATGGTGGTGCTTTGATTCAAGTCTACTATCTAAGGGCGCAAAACATTTAAAAGTGTGAGTAGACAAAATACAGTTTTGGAAAATTGAATATTAACATGCTTACCCCACTGTTAAAACCTTCAGAAAATTCGATTATATTCATGTTCTATATTCGTACAAGAATAAAGACATGCAAATTTATATACATATAATTAATCATGCATTCAATCAAATCATAAAAACCTTTTGAAAGCATTGAAAAGAGATAATTTCCTTCCACCTAGATGTACCCATCATATATCCGTCAATTCCATGATCTTTATATTCAATTCCCACATTATACCGTCAATTTCTTATGTCACATAATGCAACACATCCTCGTAGGCCTCGGTGACACAAAGTCACCTGAGCCGCATTCCTCACAAGACTCAGGGGACACTTGGTCAACCTGAGACTCGTGGGGCAACTGCCAAACGCGCACTGACTCAACCGAAGGCAACTAATGTAATGACCTGGTCCAAAATAAATGTTTAGTTATTAATTAAGCATGATAAAAGACCATTTTGCCCTTATAATATTATATTAGTTTTAAAGTTGACTTTTTGACTGGGAAGAAATTTGGAAATTTTGATTGTACCGTTACGTAGAGCACGACGAGATGAGTTTATAGACACGTAGTAGGTTCGAATTGGAGTTGTAACGAGAGAGATACGATCAAAATACCCTCAGTGGCATAATCGTATATATTGCGAAAAGGGTTGATAAAAGTCAGAAAAGCCCTCACCCTTCTCTCTCTCTCTCTCTCTCTCTCTCTCTCTCTCTCTCTCTCTCTCTCTCTCTCTCTCTCTCTCTCTCGCGTGCTCTTGCTCTCCTCTGTCGTGAAACCCCCTCTGTAGCAACCGCGAGTTCCGTCGGCTGCCACCGCCATGTCCGGCCAATGTTCCTGGACCGATCCCAAAATGACCGGCCTCTCCGCCATCCATCCTCACCTGTTCTCCGGCGCTAGACGGCAGCGACACTGACCAATTTTGCAGAAAACCAACCGATTTCGAGAGAAAAATTTCAGTCATAGGATTTTCCGGCGTGATGACAGACCTCATACGTAGCGTTGGTAGTTCCGGCGTATGGGGAGATTATGTGATATGATTGTGAGGTCCCACATATCATAGGTTATCCGACGTGCGGACAGACCCCATATGTGGCGTTGGTAGTACCGGCATATGGGGAGATATTATGATATGCTTGTGAGGTCGCACATGTCGTAGGAGTAGCCGGCGTGTTGACAGACCCCATACGTGGCGTTAGTATATCCGACGTATGAGGAGATATGTGATATTGTGTTGAGGTCGCACGTGTCATAGGAGTAGCCGGCGTGTTGACAGACCTCATACGTGGCGTTGGTAGATTCGGCGTATGGGGAGATATGTGATATTGTTTTGAGGTTGCACGTGTCGTAGGAGTAGCCGGCATGTTGACAGACCCCATACATGGCATTGGTATATCCGGCGTATGGGGAGATATGTGATATTGTGTTGAGGTCGCACGTGTCATAGGAGTAGCCGGCTTGTTGACAGACCCCATACGTGGCGTTGATAGATCCGGCGTATGGGGAGATATGTGAGATTGTGATTGGTGAATTGTGATTTAAAGTAAAAGGGTTTTAGAAAGAACTACGTGTGGCTTGATCCCTCAGTAAGGGTACGTAGGCAGCCTAGGGTTACTAGGTGCAGCCGTGGGTTAAACCTTACTTATGTGTTTTATTTGCGTGTGGTGCGGACCTTGTCGATGGTCTTGAAACTCATATGGAAACGAGGCTTGATTGAATAAATATTTATTATGTTGTTAATTTGTGGAGGTGATCAAGTTAGATTTAAAACTCGTATTGGATTGTTGTATGATTTAGGCTGAGCCCTTAAACCACTTGTGTTTGTGTTAGGAGGTTAAAACCTCATATATTAGATATTTGGGGGAGTTAGATGATAGTGGATGCATGCTAAAAATTTGGGAAGTTAATTTATGTTATGTGAAGGCCGGAGGCCAATTATTTGGATTGCATGAAATTATATTGTGCATGCCGTCAGTTGAGTTATTAAAATGTGTTTTATGCAAGTTGGAATTTTTGGGGAATGTTCAACTTATAGGGGAGACTTTGCTGAAATTTCGGCAGAAAATATCGGACCCTGATTCCTTTTTGGAAAAATGAAGGTATAGTTTTAGTGAGTGGGCCCAACATCGGGGTGATGTCGGGAATTCCACAGGATTTGCCTCGGGTTTCGAGAAATTCAGGGTAGGTCCTGTCAACTAAGATGTCCGTGGACATCATTATAACCGAAGGCAACAAATTATCCGAAGGAAACATATTATCCGAAGGCAACACCTTGGGTACCTATGGTGGTTTAAAAACAACTTTCATGGAAAAATTATAGTTCTATTTCTCAACAAATCCTTTAGTCCAGTTATCAATTCCTTTGCTACTTTCCAAGCCATTTACATTTTAAACATAAACATAATCTAACAAAAATATTTTGAATTCAAATATTTATGCTTGGAAAGCAATAGTCATAAATAATGCGATCGTGAGCAATCCGACCGTTCGATTCGACCAAACTTGTAGGGCGTTTCTAGTAAAATGTGTTGAACATGTAGGAACTCTTGGATTGGAAATCGGAGGTCGTGGACCCCACAGGGTACAGGATTACCCATTATGGGAATTTAATCGCTTATCTAATCTCGTCTTTTCAGACCATTCTACCTGTCAGAAATGTTGAAAACAGACTTAGGAACCTTCATAAGTTATGTACACGCACTTTTGAGGCCAGGGTCCAGGGTTTTTGATTAAATATTTGTGGTTGAGCTATTTTATTAATTAAATATTTTAATTGCCTAAATAGTATTCGGGCTTTGTTGAACCTGCAGCAAGGACCCTCAAAGGGTCAAGCTAGCTCGAACGCCCTTTTTTTGCCTAGAAAAAATTGGCCTCGCGCCATTGTTCTTGGAAAAGAAAATACAAAATAACCCCTCCTGTATCCCTTGCATATCTATCATGTATCCATGTAGTCATACCTACAATCCATCATTTATCCTATTTTAAACTTGATTAGGTAACTAGTTGAGTTGGATCTTAGTCATTGGGTTTTACTTATAAAATTAGGTTTTATTTATAAAAATTAGTTTTTATTTTTTAAAAATAAAATGATGGATTGTAGGTATGACAAAAATAGTTTGAAGGGAAAAAACAAAATTTACTATGTTTAACTTAAACTTTGAAATATTGGATTTGAGTATCCGAGACTCCGATTCTCGATCCGTGAATTCCTTTATGATCCTAGAAGTTCCTAGATCAACACATTCGAAAATGAAGGCGATCCAACGGTCCAAATATATTGAACCCGGATAACGCCTAATATGTGATATTTGATCGACGACCAAACGATAACCAAAATCATATCCGAGTATACCGTCATGCTCGGGACGACATGTGGATTATTTTAGGACTCAAGGAAAGGCCAAAAGGTGGTCCACGCGCCACCACAAGCGCCGACAGTGCGTGGATGTCCAAAGCGATTCCGACGATCAGAAAATCTCCAAACCGCTAGTCAAGACTTATACCTACATGATCATCACATAAAGTGGAGCAGCTTTTGTTGTTGGACATACCCCAAAAATTCGACGGAAGTGGCCGAAAATCGACCAAACTTTTATCACTTAATTACCCTCCAAAACTCAAAAAATTTCTCCTAACTAACACAACCAACAATTAGAACACATCGAGAAGATAGAAAAGCATACCAAGATCGCAAGATTTGATGGCCAGGATCGCACAAACGTGTCTACGGACTGGGAATGATCGGCTACTTTCTCGACTTTCCGGCGAGTAGAGAGGCGGCGAAGTGGGAATGATCGGGGCTAGAGGAGGAGGAGGTGATGGCTCTAACGTGGTCTGTGGCGGTGGTTGAGTGTGGCGTGGCTGGGGCAAAAGGAACGATCGGCTATAACAGGGGGCTTTAGTCTCACGACAAGGGAGAGAGAGAGAGAGAGAGAGAGAGAGAGAGAGAGAGAGAGAGAGAGAGATTCTGGTTTTTAAAAATTCCATTTCAGAAAATTCCAGTTTTGCCACTGGATTATTTTTTATTGTAACTTCTTCGCTACAACTCCTATTTGAGCACACTACGTGTCTACGGACTCATTTCAACGTGCTCTACGCAACGGTACAGTTGAAATCCCCAAATTCCTTCCCCAAACAAGAAGTGAACTTTTAAACCATTAAAATATTCTCGGGGTAAAATTGTATTTTACTTAAATAAATTAATAATTAAGTATTAATTTAGGATCGAGTTATTACAATTTGTGGCTAGTTGCTTTTTTGTCTGAATTATGAATACAATCCCAGAATTTCTCAACAAAAAGAAAAAGAAAAAAAAAGGGATGGTTGAGTGATCAGGATATAAGGACCTGCTAATTGAGCAGTTGTGGGAACATGAATTTTCAGGTAACCATTCAGATGGTGACACGTGAAAAATGGAATATTTCTTAGGTCAAATAATTGTGCTAATTAAATCCCATTTAATTAGCCAATTATCAAGACTTAAAAGGATTGAAGCATGTAGACACTTCTACAAACTACTAGAGAGATGAAGAACCACAAGGAGGTGGAGGTGCTAGAACCCTTTCTAGTGGTGGCCGGCCATGGTGGATGGGAGGGAGGAGCTTGGTGTTGCCTCCTTAACCTCCCATCATCCAAAACCCTAGAGAAAGATTATGTCCATCTTTATCTCTATAGAGGCTAGGCATTTCAAGCTAGGTCACCCATGACCCATATCACTTGAAATGACTTATGTGGCTCATCAAGCAAGTCAAAACCCACCATCTCTACCATATGGCCGAAATTCTTTGCTTATTTGGCTTCATCTTTTAAGTTGTCATGTACAACTCATCTTCTCTAATGGGTCTAAGACCAATGGGCCTTAAACCTCTAAAATTAATTTTAAGCCCAATATAAGTCCTGAGCATCGATTATTTAATTAATCTATATTAACTAATTAATCTTTGTTATTCATCTCCTAATTAATTTTTCATCTCTTACCTTTATGGGTGTGTGATCCGTTAGATTTTAATCGGTGAGGCAATGGGCGATTCAGACTCTTCTATAATCAATTGTGAATTAAAATCTCTTTTAATTCTCCCTATTATGAGGACATAGTTATGGCATATCCTGAGGGCTTTCATAAATCGTAAGTGACGTCTAGCAACAAGTTACCCAAGCCAATATCGAATAAGGTGGAGAACCTATTTAGTTGGAATTACAATGTAATACGATCCTTCTCTAAAACACAATGCTCTTGGTCACATCCTTTGTCATAAGACATGGTAGCTGAGCAACTACAAAAAGGAAGAAGCTGGTTAGAATCACAAGGCAATTCACAAATCAAAACCGCAAGACCCTAATTTGTAGCAAGAGAAATTGGTTGTTTTGATGTGTTTAGTGTTAGTTTTGTAGGAAATCGACCCTAAAGGTGCTTTGGAGCTAAACGGAGCAAAATATGGTGAAAATGAGCAAAGAATGAGAATAATCAAATAGCAGATCTTGTTTGGCAATTGCTAAAGGCGGTCGGTTTTCGCAAAGTGGAATGCCAATTACATATGATTTGTTTGTCAATTGCATTTCCAACAAGACATGGATGTGCTGTAGCAAAATAAGGAAGTTCTTTTGTATGGGCTAAGATGTGAGTTGACGCGATGGAGGCGTTGGAGTGCAAGCTGGCATATGGGTTTTCTCCAAGTGGCTTTAGGAAATTAATTAGTTTAGGTTATCTATTTAATTTTCCTTACCTTCTTCTATAAGGTTCTGTTGTCCAAGTTAGGTTAGGTTTTTTAATTAATTCTTTTTCTATTCTTTTTGGGTGTGGGAAGTATATAAGAGGGCTTAGCATATTGTTCAAGGGTGGGGAGAAAAAGTACCAACTCACACATATTTACTTTCTTAGATGTTTATAGCCTTCAAGATTTGCTAGAGAAGGAGTTCAACTGCAGTGGATTCATCTAAGAGTTTTTTCTATCTTAATTCAAACTTCGTATTTTATGTTCATAAAGATATTCGTATTTTATGTTCATAAATATATTCGTATTAACATGATGATTCTATGTTATTGAGTTAATTTCTTATTTTTAATCAAATTATATTCGTTGTTTCATTCATTATTATAATTGTGATATTGATACTTGTAATTGGCCATTATAGGTATTTTGGATTGTCTAAGATAAGATTGGGTGAGGAGTTCATCCCTAATCTTATGTGCACTATGAATGAATGAGTTTTTTGTTAAAGCCGGGGTTCAAGCTAAGACAATTCTTGGTTCTTGATTGTTCTTCTTGAACTTAATGGGTTCTTGATTAGATTTGGCTATGGGGTTCATTAGTCATGTTTAATTGAGAATACTTAGTGACACTGCGGCCGAACAAATCATCATAATAAAGAAAGAACGAACTCTGGGAATTGAATTGGAACTTTATTATCAAAATTAACTTGATACATAGAATAGGATTGTTATGGTGAAGTCGCAGTACTAGTATTGATCCATTGATTTTCAAAACCAATTTTCAGCATTTGTTATTTTATTTTATTGCCTTGATTCTCAACACTTAGATTAAAATTGAGTAATTTTTGGCTATTTTAGTATTTTTATATTTCATTTTTGTTTTCTATTTTTCTTAAGGTATTCTTATTTGGAATTAATTTATAAACTTTACAAATCTCTGTGGAAACGACTCTCATATTTACTTGCTATACTATCATATTGATTCGTGCACTTGCGAGATATAAGTTTTGTTCATCACCAACACATCCTGAGTTAGCGTGAGTACAACCAAGCCTTTTGACTCAAAACTCGGCTCGACTCAACAGAACCAGCCAAGGCATCGTCTCGGTTCCAACAACAAAAAAAAGGCAACTGCCAGCAGCCTCACGGCTGGTCCCGTAATCTGTCAAGGTTCCATCGCAAGCCAGCTGGCTGGCCTTGGTTTAGCCGAATCAACCAGCTGGCCGACGCCATGAAGAAAACAAAAAAATTGGCCGAAGTCGCGACCTCGTGGGGATCGACTCTCTTGGGTTATCTCCTCAACATGCAAAGATCAACTCCACCAAATTCTTCTCCTTGCCGCAAGTCAGAAAGTAGAAGAAAGGGAGGAGTTTGGTTTTTTTATATTTATTTATAGCCATTGGGATTTCTTAGCCAAGAAGGAATCCCAAAAAGCTTTCTTTGACTAGGAGCCCAACTCTAAGAAGGAATCAAATTCAACACACAAAGGGAGCTCAACTGCAATTGGAAATTAAAAAGCCTAACTATTTCACATTTCCTATCTGCCATACACGCGTCATGTAGAAATTAGGGAGCATTTGTAGAAACATGAATTTTCGACAACTATTCAGATGGTGAGACATGAAAAATTGAATATTCTTTAGGTCAAATAATTGTGTAAAAAGAGAAACAAATTGAAACATAGACTCCTAATAATTATAATTTAGGGAGGTCTCTCATTAGATCTTTCATAAGAGCAATTCCACCAAGGAGCCCATGCTCGAGGTTGGGGAAGGGGGGGCTGCGAGAAACCCAGTTCCCAGCAGGCCTTTGCTGCCCGGGAGGTGGGGCCACGAGCTTGGGCTAGCTCGAGGAAGTTCAGCCAGAGCGCGAGCCCGAGTTTTGGGCTGATGTCATCACGACGGAAGCGTCCACCCACTCATTTGAATTTTTTACTATTGCCACGTGGCGTTGGCTGGGCTCTCTGATCAAATTTTTTCCTCCAATCCAAGGGCAGCCAATTTTTTTGCAATAAAATACTGAAAAAAATTCAAATTTTTTTATAAAAATACCCAAAAATTAATGAATTTTTTTCTATAAATACCAGCCAATTTTTTTTTGAAATTTATCTAAAATTTGAAATCGAAAATTTTATCCGATTATGAGATATGAATAGTATTGACACGTAGGAACTCGAAAATCTTATCCGAAAATATTATCCAAATTAATTATTGAGGTAAAAAAAGTTGTAAAAAAAAATAAAAAAATGAGTAGTAATTGCCCTTTGTCATGGCAACGGTGGAAACACATATTGCTTTTTGCAAGGGCAACTACTATTCACATGAATAATAGCTGTCCTAGCCCCCCTTTGCATAGCAAAGGGCAAATGGGTGGAGTTGCTATAAAGACTGACCAACAACAAGAAAATTATCTTGTAGAGGAGATGGTTCATGTCTGTTCAGAATCTCGAGCCTTTGCATTTAGGTTTCGTACATTTACCCGCCACACCGGTGTTCTCCAATTGACCATCATTGATTTTGTAGGGTTCTTAAAAGAGTTCATTCGAGTCCTCTTCCATAAATTATATTAATTTAGAGTAGTTTAGACCATCACTTATATTTGAAAAAATATATGTTTAAATTTATTATTGTTGACTATTTAGTGAATTATTATTCTTGTTGCGATTAATGTATACTAGACTCCTTGTAAAAGTAATGAATAATAATAGTAAAAATTAGACAAGAAAGGATGCATAATTATTGGTTAGGGGTAAGGATTGATACTTGTATGCTAGCTGACTCTGCACCTTCATTCACGCAATCCTGGCACTCTCCTTTAGTTAAGAAGTAGTTTTGGTCAGTGCGATCATTCCAGATGCTATTTTAAAACACTTGTCATGCGGTTAAGCTGAAATTATTTAAATTTCAAAAAATAGCACGTGCGTGTTCTTAATTTGTAGTTCTAAAGATACATTCTAATTTAAGAAAATATGCGTAAGTGTGTTTCCCAAACAAACCAAAAGAAAAAAAGAGAGTAACGTTTAGTATAAAAGAATACAACTCTTCTCTTTTTCTTCTGTCGGTGAAGACAGAAGAGTAGGCTTCTTTCTCATCCTCCGTCGTCGACATTTTCTTGCACGCAGGAATGTACAACTGGAAAAATTAAAGCTCTCTGTCTAACATGGTTTGCCAACAAAGCAATCAAGAGCGCCGGCAAACTTAGTCAATTTCGTGACGTAGGTGCCGGGCTTGAAGGGAATCATATCAAGCTTGTCTGCGCGCAAATTGGCTGGGCTTCCAGATTCAACAAAGAATGCTCCATTCATAAACAAATCTCCCTCAGATTTCCAAAGCCAATTCTTCCACTCCGCTTCTGCCGTATACTCCCTCTTCGTCACCTAATCATATATTTAGTCACAACCAATCATTAAGTAACTATCTCGTCTGACCATCTAGGCTACCATGTTTTTAATACTCGCGGCAAATGCTATTAGAAAAATAATTAAGGCCTTATAAGGCGGTTGATTAGTTGAGATGGTACAAATATTATACAAGAAAAATTACCTCTTTGGCGGCGGAGTTTAAACCAGCAATGAACCTGTTACCCTGGCTGATGATGGTAGGGTTCATGCTGCCACCAATGGCATACATGAGCCAGTGGGTGTAGTCGTTGTTCACCACGTGGAAGAATCCGTGCCGGCACCTTGGCATCCTCTGTACCAAACCCTTACCAAAGTGGTTGAAGGCCACAGTAATTTGCATCATCTTGTCTTGAGTGTAGCTGTTGCTGGCACCGAACAACATCACCTGCATATCAAATTTTTAATATATCTATCCACGAACACACATATACTATATATATATATATATATATATATATAGAGAGAGAGAGAGAGAGAGAGAGAGAGAGAGAGAGAGAGAGTGTATTATAATTTTGGGTTTGTACGTACCTCATTGTGCTTAGTGAAGTGGGAATTGGAGATGGTGATACCGGTGGAACCCATGATGACGTCTATGAGCCCATCTGTGCAATTTTCCATGGAAACGTGGTCAATCCAAATGTTGGAGGAGCCATAGATGGAAATGCCATCACCATCACTCTTGGTCCTCTGACCGAAATGGTCGACGGAGTCTCTGATCATTCCACCTTCTTTGGCCTTAATTTGTTTGATGTGAATGTTTGTGATGATCACATTCTTCACAAACTGAATGGTAATGCAAGCACCGTCAAATATGTTAACATTGGCTCCCCTACCATCAATGGTCTTGTCACTAGCCACCATCAGCTCTTGCTGCAGCTTAATCACCATGTTGCGTGCAAAGGTGATCCAAAGAGGCCCTTTTTGAATCACGGCGTGACGCAGGGTTCCCGGTCTAGGGTTTACCAAGTCGCCATCTGAGGGATCAGTCACGACATAAATAGGGCCGCCTTTACCCCCGGTGGTCTTGCGACCGAAGCCTTGGATACAGTCCACGATCTTCATGCGGTTGTTGGCCCAGTTAGGGTCACACCTCCAGCAGGCGTCAATTGGGTTGGTTACCGTGCATGGACCAACATATTTCTTTTGACCCTTCAAGTTCCTTCTTGTCTCGTTTTTCCCCATTATAAGCCTGCATGCATGCAAAATTTAAGCCACGAAATTTGATACTAAAATTTATGTAATGTAAAAGAAACATGCATGCATATTGAAACGATGTACATTGTGATGAAGGAAATTAATTGATGAAGAAGACCTACTCGCCAACTTGAGCATTGAACTCGTCGGTGACTCTCTCCGGATTTGGTTCGTAAGATTCCATGGTGTAGTTTTCGGCTTGATCAGCTCGTTTTTTCCAATACTCATCTAATTCTTGAGGTTGATCAGTTTCGGCATTGGCAATAATTGCAGCAGAGGATAAGAAAAAGAAGAAGAGAAGGAAATATGAGCTAAATAATTTTGCCATTGTTTTTGTGTTTTGTGTTTGTTTCCCTTTGCGAAGAACAAACTGGTACGTACTTGGGCGGGCGGGCGAGGCCAAGGTTAACTCGAGGGCTAGCCTTTGGAGCTAGGCAACCAACCCAAGCCAAACAGATTGAACCCACAAGAGAATCAATATGGGTTTAATGGGATATCTTTTGGTTTGCTTGGCCTGGGATAATTCTTCAAGGTGGGGGTGTTTAAATACTTAAGGCAGCTATGGAGGATTTGCCAGTGATGATGGGAGATATGGCGGGAAGTTTGGGGAACCACTTCCAAGCTAAGGTACACAGTGAAAAGCGGAGCCCACTTTTAGAAATAGGACTTGTCCTAAGTCCCTATAATTTCTATTTTTTAGACATATATATTCATCATTTTATATATCTATGTGTAAAACCCAATTTCTTAAATGACCAATAGAATATAAGATGTTATATTATTCCTATGTTTTTATATCGTTTACCATCAGACTTCATATTTTATTTATAATTTATTCCAAGCATTTCATTAACTATCATAATTGTAATTAAAACTCACTATTAATGGCATATCCATCACTCTATTTCTTTTAGTTGCCATTCCCTCTAACATATCCCCCCTAAAATTGCAAACCACAAAATATATATATATATATATATATGCAAATTACATATCCAATAACGTACATATGAAAAATAAAAATATATATGTATAAAAATATAGGTATATTATTTACCAAAAACATGTAATAAAAAAACCCAAGCACTAAACATAGAAACAGGTCAATTACTTTGTAATTGAAATTTTTGTACATTTTTTATAAATTAAAAATAGGTACATTATTGTACACTATTTAGAAGAAAAAAACTAAGTTCATTATACTAGATAAATTGTTTTATTAGATATACATTATTAGAGAAAAAAAATAGGTACATTATCTAGAGCAAAATATTTTTCAAAAAACAAAGAATAAATAGATTATCAAATTATTTTTCAACATAATTAGAATGTACATTATTATTCATAAAATTATAATAAAATAGATTACTAATCGTATAATTCATAAAGGAAAACAACATAATTTTTTTATTAAATAAACCAAAACGTTAACAACATATAGATTACTAATACATTAATGTTGAATTTAATATTTAATTTCAAATTCTAAATTAATTTCTACATCCATTACAACCATTTGGAGATCTTTTCAAATTCAATATGCGTCATCAACCCCCCATAACACATTAACTTATAAATAGGGGTAGTTTTGGAATCTGAAAAATATAATAAATCAGATTTTAAGTTATATTAGGTAACTTGCTTAGTTAAATTCCTAGTCATCGGGTATTATTTGAAAAAATTGGGTATTTTAAATAGAAAAACAAAGGGAAGGGTTGTAGGTGATTTAAAATGAATTTTATGGGTTTAAGCTCAATTTACTATTAGAAATATTCGTAACTTCTTTCTTTTGTTCTTTGACATGGACTTTGAGTTGACAGCTTCAATCAAAACGCTAGCCATCAAACTCTAATTCAACGAGGAAAAGGGAAAATTACAAAAATTCACCCTAACTTTCCAACAACCACATGACCATCGCACTCATAAAAAATTTCTCATTGAGGGTTAAGGTCGAATTAAATGAGTCATATTTTTGTTCCTTAAAGAAAATAATAAATATAAATATAAATATATAAATAAATAAAAAGCTTATTTACCGTATAGTTCTCCCTGAGACTTCAGTCAAATCTTACTTTATCTCCCCTCCAAAGTTAAAGCGACCCACTTAACCCCCTTGATCGTGGTTTGGTGTTCTACTTTACCCTCCATTGTTAACGCCATCCAAAACACTGTTAAAAATACTGACGTGGCAAGGTCATTATGGTAGAAGCACACACAATGGCCAATTGTTGAGCATAGTCAGAGTCCTACGTGGCAAAGTGGACCCCACATGCTTTTAAAATTGAAATCTAAGCTGCTCGAGGGGTCAAGTGGACCCAATTTACAATACTCTCACTTCTTTTTCAATAAAAGGGTTTCTGAACCCCAAAAACAAAACTTACTTACCACCATTTTGAGGATTGAAGGTTCTATACCCAGATAAAAATTTCTCAATCTTTCTTCCATTAAAGGGTGTGAAGATGAGGCACGAATCTCCAAGAGGAGAAGAGATGGTTGTTGCTACACCTCATTGGGAGGCTTACAAGGCTGTAGACTTCTTAGATAGAGTCAAACCCACTTCGAAGGTTCTTTGTGTGTCCAAAGTCAATGGTAGGTTTTGGATTTTCTATTTTATAGAAATTTGGACAATAAATTGTGAAAATGTGATGGAACTTTTGTTTGAATGCAAAGGGGAAAAAATAGTTGTGGCTTTTTTGTATGAGTTGATATTGAAATGCCTCCTCGTGAGAGAGCTCTGATGGCTTAGCTACTAAGGACAATGAGAGAAGTTGAAAATCAAATTGTGCGTGTGAGAGCAAGAGAGAAGAAGTTTTGGGTTGCTTTGTTTGTTTCATGGGCCTTTGAGTTTAGGGTGAAGTTTGACAATGTTATGTAATGTAAAGTTTGGCAATGTGGTGTAATGTAAGTTAGGCAATGTAGTATGTTTGAAAGTTAGGCAATGTGATGTAATGTGGTGTAATGCACCTAGTAGAATGGCAATTTGGTGAGATGAGAGGCTTATGTAATGGCTGAAGCATTTTGCAAATTTAATTGTTTTAAAGCCCTTTTGTAATGGTTAAGACTAAATATTTTTGTATAGACCTAGAATTCTTTAACCTTTCAGAGCTTTTAAACTACCATTGATTAATTATATAACTCAAAAGAAAGACTTTTGTAAGCACATGTTCAATCTATGGCAATGCCAAAACAAAATACAAAAGACTGGATATGCACCTGTTCAATCCGTGGAAATTCTCAAACAAAATACAATAAGACTAAATATGCACTTGGAATATCCATGGCAATGCCAAACAGTTTCTACCAAAAATCACATGTGTTCACCAAGACAGAGCAAAACATAAAACTAACTTTCAACCCATCAAAACATATTCAGATGCTTTTTCTGACCCAAAGCACATGTGATAACCAAAACAGAGTAGAGCATTTTCAATATCTACATGACTTAAACTTTGCCAAGAATGCTTTCCTCTTAGTTCGAGACTTAAACCTAACTTTCCTTTGTTCAAAAGCTTCTGGAGGTTGAGATGCTTAAGGCTGAGACCAATTTGGTTCTTGAGACTGATATGGTTGTTCAAACTGAGAAGCTTGAGATGGTTGAACTGGTTGGTTGGGATGGTTAAGGAGTTTGGTTAGGATAAGAAAATGCTTGGTCATGATTGGTCTATTTTTAGCCTTTGATATGATTTGAAAATTGTGGCAGAGTTAGATAAACATAAGTAGGTACTGAAATAAACAAATTAAGAGTTCCATAATGCTACTTAAATAAAATAGACTCAACTTAGTGATTGTTTTTGCCTGAATTGTGTAGAAGATGATGCTTGTTTATACCTTGATTGTCTTGTAACTCTCATAGTTGATTTGTTGCCTTGAGGGGCCCTCTTCTTTTCCTTTGTGATGGTACCTAACCTACAAACATCACATATGAATCCATATCTTAATTTGAACATACAGAACTTATAAAATGAGATACATTGAATATACTTGGCTGCTACTCCCTACTTCATTTTCCCTTAGAGATTTCCTCATATTATGACCTACTTGATTACATATGGAACACTTGGTTTCCAAGTTATAACTTCGCAAGTTTTTAGCTTTAGGATTAGAGCTTGAAAGGGTTCAGTAGCTTACCTAACCCCGTTTCTCTTTTGCCTCCATAATTGCTTGTGATACTTAGGTGGCAGCAAATGTGGGAAATTTATTTTAGCGATCATATCAGCTTGTCATTAGATGAACCATGGGTTTGAAAGCTCTCATAAATGCATCTTTTTTGTAACAATCATGAACATAGCTAATATAATCGCCATTTAACTACCCAATGACAACATAAGCATGCTTACATGGTTCTTAGTTAGATCCCATTGCCTGCATGAAAAACTTCTGTTTCTCAAATCAACTACCACTTGAGTGCCTCCAAAACACTTAACCTCATATTTACTCTCCCCTGCAAGCCTTGAAATGCACTAGACTAACTGCTTCTTAAGCTTCTCAAGAGTTGCAAAAACTTTTGGCCCCATATCATGAGTCCATTTCTCCATAGCTTCTACTTGCCATCAACAACATGATGTAATACTTGACCCTCGCAAGCATTGTCATTATAGGTTTGTCTCTATCATCAATGATAGACTTTTTGAATGCCTCACTTATGTTATTCAAGAGAATGTCACACTTTGACTGTGTTCTGAATTGAGATCTACATCATTGCATTGGATCAAGCCTTATCAACCAATCAAAAGTTTGTCCTGACAAATCTTGGAGCTTTTTCATCTATGCTTGAAACCGAGGTATAGTTGCACTTCTTGCAACAGCCTGTATATGTTGTTTCAGCACTAATCCTCTGTAGCCAGCAAATATAAAATTGGCATGTACATGTTTAAGTCAATGCCTATGCTCAGAGTTTGGGAACATATCACCCACTGCATTAATTAAGCCTTTTTGTCTATCTGTAATGAACACATACCCATTGCTATTTTTAATGCCGAGATCAACACCTAAGAGTTCCAAAAACCAAATCCAAGTTTCATAATTCTCAACCTCTGCCACTGCATAAGCTATTAGATACATGTCGTTGTTAGGATCAACACCAACATCAGAGAGTAATTGGACAGGGTGTTGCCCTTTGATGTGACAAGCTTCCAAACCTACAAATAGACTCAGAGCAGCAATAAACCCTTTCTTTGTAGTAGCCAAGCATATATAAATCCTATGAAATCTAGATTTTTCGCCCCCCAAATTGGACTTAATGATTACAGTATTTTCCATATTAGTCCTTTTTAGCTCCTCAACATAATCCCAAATAGACTCAAGCAACTTTGTATAAGTCCCCTCACTTACAGCACTTGCTTTTTTCCTTACTCTATATATTTGTGATCTTGAAGCTATGATACATAGATCGTCATTCACCACATCCTTAAAAGGTCCTACATCCCAATTTATTATTCTAGACAACTGTGTAGAATATCTCTCTACTAACAATGATGAGTTAGCATATACATTGCGTTCAACAATCCCACATGTGTGCTCCTCTTCATAACTCTTAATTTGAACCATGCTCCTTCCATTTATAGCTAAAGTATAAACAAACCATAGACATTTTCCATCCTCATCCCAACACAAACTGCTCTAACCTTATCTTTATCTTTCTTGGAGAACCTAATTTTCCTTTTGTTAAATACTGAATAGTTTATCATCGCTTTCCTAAATACATAGACACTGAGAAATCTTATACTAATCTTAAAGATCAAGTTTGTCAAATCTGTGTCAGGCCTAAAATCATTAAACTTGGGCAGTTTCCTCTTCCTCTTTCTCACAAACCTATCAACCTCATCACATGAGCTACTATCCAAGCTATTAGCGTTACTTACAGCCATATATTTGTCAAATGATTTATCATCCTTTTTCAGCAAACATTGTTCATCTTCACTTTATGTTAAAACAGGCCCTAGGCTCTAAAAGCCTACAAAGGGGGGATGAAGTAGGCTATATGGTAATAACCTATTTTTTAAATTTTAAGCCCAGCTAAGAAATAATAAGCGGAAAAAATAAACACATGCACAACCATGGTGTTTAATTACTTAACATCTGCAATGAGTAAACGAAACTAACTGCATGAAACTAGATTGATACATACAACACCACGTATTAATACAAATAGAAACCCTTGTGATTTTGGATCAATACAGTGCAACGCCATATTGATCCATGTTAGTGTACTGATGTCTTTTGAACAAGATGCAACAAGTACAACTAATGACAACAAGAATATAAACATACACAAAGATTTGTAACCCAGAAACCCAACAAGGGGGAAAACTGGGAGACCAAGCCAGTAAGAGAATCCACTATCAAAGAGAAGTACAAGATACAAAGGGAGTTGTGCTCCATCAACACTCAGTAGGTAGCAAACTATCTAACCTTCTAGCAAAGCACAATATTAGCTCATCTACACACAATAGGCAGCTAACTATCTAACCTTCCAGAAAAGCACAATCTTTACTTCTCAGCAGCAAGTTCTCTTCCAGTATTTGTATTCAACTCCAATTGCAACAGACAAATCTTCATGGTTTGCAACAGCACAAAGCTCCAAGTTGCAGAAAGTATAATGATATGAAGTGAGTTGTGGTTTCAGATTTTCATCTTTATTAATCACAAAAAATGATTAAGCTAGACAAATGAAACCAAGTGTTGTGATGATTAAACTAGAAGTAATGAATTTGAAGCATATAGTTTAAATCAACATAAAAACAATGAAACAAAAGACTCAGCCGAAATCAATGTGAATATACTTGGAGGAATTTTATGTGTATGCAATCATACTCATACTCTCAAGTAATTAACAATGGGTAAAACAATAAAATAGTTTTTGAATGCTCAAGAGCAGATATAAAATGATTTCAAAAACATAGAATCGGGTCTGCATCAAAGATGCAGATTTTCTGTTTTTACATGTCTAGCATGAATAGTTCTTCAAAGAATTGATAAAAATGAAACAAGTTCAAATGAACTTTTCTGCCTCTTCCTTAGGTCTAGCTTAGTATATATAGAGATTTGATTCGAATGAAGAGGGGATATTTTGAACACAGAGAATCAGTCACCCAACCACATATAATATAAAGAATGTTGTTTGGTGGCTAAAATATCTGAAAGGGCAAGATTGCAGCAAACTCCGTTCCTATGGAGTGATATTGGAAAACCAGTATGCAAGTGTATCTCAATGAACAACCTATTTGTTGTCCAATAAGGAGCAACACACATTAAGCTACGCATGGTCTGTCCAAGACATGTTTGAAAGAGAATAACTAAAAGTGATCTCAAGGTGGGCAGTTTCAAGAAGAATAGAAGAAATAAAATAGTTTTGAAAATCTTCTTGAGACAAGCTATTCGAATAAAGCACACAAGGCAAGGGATAAGGATAAATAACAGTAAAATGTCATGTGCTTTGTGAGCTGGAACAAATGAAGGAGCTGCAAGGTTTGACTAAAAATATTCAACGCAACCATAGAGATATTTATCTTTAGGTGGCTCAAGAAAAATAAAGAGGAACACAGGCTATAATGGCAGGTGAAATAGAGAGCCCATGTTTTGTCAAAAACATCATATGGAAAAATAACATAAAAGACTTCCCTTTAGAAAACTAGTTTCAAGAAAACAAATATTATATAATACTATGTTGTTTTCAAGAATACTAAGAGAGAGAATGGAAGGTTGGTTTGAAGGAAGACTCTTGCTTTTGAAAACTAGTTTCAAGAAGTTTAACTGACACCATAAGATATTTTAAGAAGTCTTCATTGATGAAATCAAGAGCTGAAGATATTTTAATAAAATATTAATTGATACAGCTCAAGGTGGATTGAAACATAATATGTAGGATTGATACATAATAAAGCAGAACACGTTTTTTAAAGATTGTATCAATCCCCGTATATCAATCCATGTGTATGAATGCAAAGTAAAATATGGATTAAAACAAACTGGGAAGGATTGATACATAATGAAATAGAAAACGATTTTAAGGCTTGTATCAATCATATGTATTAACCCATGTGAATGTATGCAATGAATTTAAGTTTGGATTGCAAAGATGACACTTTTCAATCTAGCATGTGTGCATTCAAACAAACCTAAACCAATACATATATCTAGCAAAATACATTGGTTTTGTCATAACAGAAGAGCCAAAATATAATCCTTACACTTTACTCATAAGTACTGTCATAAAATTCAAGGTCTTTCTCATCTTCTTTAGTGTCTTCATTCTCATTTTCAGCCCTTTTGCCATTTTCACTCTCTTCATTTATATCCTTTTCATCACCCTCAACCTCCTCATTTATAGCCTCATTAACAACAATGTCATCACCCTCATCCTCCACATTTATAGCCTCTTCATAACCCTTATCCTCCACATTTATAGCCTCTTCATCATCCTCATCCTCCTCATAAATACCCTCATAACCGGATTGTTCATCACTCTCATCTTCTTGTTCAAATTCAGCAGTTAGGTTTCTTGCAATAGTGAAGGGAAAATTAGGTGTAAGGATTTCTAGAACCCCATGAATATATGAGAGAACAAATCATCTATCCTATGCATATCAAATATGAAATCATGCAAGTCTCAACTTAGGTCCCAATCTTTATAGGTCTATGAAAGTTTGCACATTTGACACTAATATCACATATTAAATAGAATGTAGGAAGTGAGCTTAATTACCCTTAGAGCGAATCTTGAATCCAAGGATGGTATTCAAGTAGAGCGAATGGTCCCTTAGTTGTTGATTCTCCACCTTGTTCTCCAAATAGGCACAGTAAGGTTATGCCTCTCCAAAGTATGAGAATAGGAGAATAAGAAACCAAGAGGAGAAAATGGGTGCTAGCTTTTACTTCCTCCATGGTGGCCGATCAAGGGAGACTAAGGAAGAGGTTTGATGTTTTCCTCTCTTCCTAAATGCCTAACTTGAAACCCTAAGGAGGTGTTGTCATATGACTATGATTATATAGAGACATATTGTCACACATGTGCCTTTAGAGACCTTATGTACCGTACCTTCCTCTTCCTTGGCCTTTTGGGCTACTTTGATCTATCACATTAATCTTATAATGTGTCACACTCTGCCTAAGTCTATGAGGTCCATTTTCCTATAAATGTTTAAGTCATATAGGACCAAAACTAAAGTTTCATAACTTCAATTAATTTATTAAGCTAATCTAATTAGTTTAATTGATTTAATGACTTAACGAATTAGATCACTAACTTGTCTAACAAGCATTGATCCTAGTCAATCTTGTGTTGACCACGTCAAGTCTCGGGTCAATGGTTTGACCTTTAACTTTGACTTTTGACCTTGACTTTCACTTTGACTTTGACCAAGCAGCAAAATCATTTATTCTCTTTTCAATTCTCGATTTATACCTTTTCGGTGTGCAACCTTATAGGTTCTTATTAGTGAGGCTGTGTGGTAGAATGATTATTTCTAAACCGAATGTAAATCGTATCCCTTTATACAATTCTTCCTATTGGCAAAAACTAACTGTAATTAGTCCTTACAGAGCTTCCATAAACCATGAGTGACACCTAGCAGTATGTCATGGCTACCCAAGCTAAATAAAATTCATTTTGAGAACAATGCAATACTCTATGTCTTGTTGTTGTTAGGATATGGTTAACTAGTGTCAAATCTCTAACGTGACATCTCTAGGTTATATAATTTACTTGGATGCAATTGCAAACGTTTCTGTTTCAATTCTTATATTGTACTTTGGCCAAAGATTCAACGAATCATATCTTTAGAGTATTCTATCTTCTTACTAAGAGTAGAGATTTCATATTGTACATTCACATGCCTCTGTGCATATGATGAGTATCCTCAAGAACACCTTTAAGACACATCCTTTTGATACGACTGTATAGTGTTCTAAAAAATAAATAGCTCATACACAAGACAACTATGATGTCTCAGGTCTAAGGACTAATTTGCATTATTGCACTATAGAATTCTTTGTTTGACACTTGTGAGTAAGACTTCCATACAAGAATTCTTGAGTTGATCGCATTCAATGAACTCAATCTCTATAGAGCACCTACACACATGTCTCAATATCTTTACACGAATGACTTGAGACTAGTCATCCTCCTATTTGAGCAGACATAGCATGTACCAGTCTTTGCAGTTCACCATTTTCTAATTGGTGATCCTATGACTAGGAACGTTTTAGGATATGATACTTCTATGATGGAAAGGTTTCATGAATCTAACTTCTTTAAACTGCTTTCCATTCATATCTTCATCCATGGATGTAACACCCCGACTCCAAGTAACTTTTTAATTTAAAGTATTTAATCTAATTAAATGTGAATTTACGGAATTACCCTTGGGGCAGGGTAGTTCGGTCATTTTCTTAATCCAGAGAGGAAGTTTGGGGCAGTGTTTGATATTTATTTTGGATTGATCGATTTGAGGTGAGTCTGGACATGTGGCGGACTCGATTCGGAATGGTGACGAGGTTTCGGCGATCAAGTTTCCTTCGGTGGCAAAACCGTAATTAATTTGAGAAGGGATGGGGTTAAAAATCAGATTTTCTTTTTTTTCTTCCGTTTTATCTATCTATCTATCTATCTATCTATCTATCTCTCTCTCTCTCTCTCTCTCTCTCTCTCTCTCTCTCTCTCTCTCTCTCTCTCTCTCTCGTGCTCTCTCTCTGGTTCGCATCGGTACTATTCACCGAGACGGAAATCACCGTCCCGCCGCCACATCCAGCCACCCCAGACCCTCGAGACCGGTCCGTTCGACTCGTAGTGAAGTCCGGACTGACCCACCCAATTTCCCATTGGAAAACACAAGAATTGACGGCGGTTGCGACTAGTTCGAATCGGGATTTCTCCGATCGTTGCGCCGCCACTCCAGGCCGTCCATTTCCGGTGATTGAGGTGAGGTTTCTTCCTCTTTTTATCTGTTCTAGCTGGCCTTTGAGTAGGACTTTGGATCGATTATAAGTTTGGGGAAGTAAATTTCGAAACCTAGGCTTGGCGGTTTCAATTCGAAATTCCGGCCAGTTCCCGGCAGAATTGACCTTTCCCGTAGTTGAATGAAATGCTTCCCTAGTTGAGTAGGACCTGTAGCTAGGAGGGTGACTTATGATTTGGAGATTTTCCGTCGTCGGAATTTCTCTGCACACCCGCTTGCTGCTAGCGCGTGTGGCGGCACGTGGGCAAGTGTGGTGGAGCTACAAATTGTTCCAGTATGATCCTTAGGTTGTCACGAGCGCGTAGGATTTCGCGGATCTCGATTCTGAGGTCGTTTGACTATCGAACGGATTATCGCATATTATGCGTCATCTAGGTTCAAAATGTACCGACAGTTGGATCGTTTTCAAATTTGCAGTATGTTACCCTAGAATACCTCTTTCCTCGTATTCACTGAAAACCCGGGAAGCTAGGGTTTTATTTTAACATTCCGTTTCTAAATGCTTGTTGTTAATTGCATTTTTGTATTCTCAATCGTACTCGACTCAGTATATGCAGCAGGACCCTCTCAGGGTCAACCTGTGTGGGACTACTTGTGAGTGGACTTTTCTTTCAAACTTCAACATGACTTTATTTATGGAAAATATGGCATATTACTTTATTTGGTTTATTGACTTTGGTATATATTTGAATATGAAATTCGTGGTTTTCATAAAGTTTTGATAATATGTTTGAGTTTTGAGAATATATACACATATGGTTTTATGTGGGGTACTTGGGAGGTTGTTATGAGTTTATGTAAAGGTGTGATTATTTGATATGATTGTTTGGAGTACTTTAAGCACTATTCTATGTACCTTCCCGGATCTAAACGTGATTACTGATACTGGATACACTTGGAATTATTTGAGTTCAGGACATCCTTGAGGGGATGTTATTGTGGACCCTGGATTTGGGGTAGTCTGCGCGCGTAGGAACTGGTATTTCAGGCGTACAAGCTTTGACTGTGTTGGCTGTACGTGCTGGATGAGAGTTTGTTCCCCAGTTGGATGGCTCGTTCCCTAGACACATGGTGCATTGAGGAATGGCTCTGCCATGTGGACTAGTCAAACAATCCCCCGGTTGGATTGTTTCCCCGGTACAACTAAATTGTGGTTATATTTATATATTCTTATTATTATATGTTATATTACTATTATATATATATGAGTATTCGGTCGTTCTTATTTCTCGGTAAGGATACTTCCTCGCCGGTTGTACCATTGGGTACGTTTTCGAGAGTTTAAGCTCTCGGGACTTCTAAGTTTTAAGTGGTGGGTTTTGTGAAGTGTGATTCACGGATTTCGGATTTGGTATCCGGTATGATTTTTAGTATATGTTTATACACTGCTTATGACAGTTTTATTATGCATCTGGATTCGTTGCATGTGTTTTATAAGGTAGGGGTTATATTATTTTGATTTAATTGAACTGACTTAATTTTCGTCCACTCACAATTTTTGTTTTGCGCTGACCCGAGAGCAATCGAGCTCCACATCAAGCCAAACCGGATGCTCTCGAAACTTGAGTCTTCGTAGGGACTCCTTCACCTTTTCCTTCGATTAAACTGTACATTGTTGTTTTTGAATTTCTTAGATATACTCAGACGCATCTTGAGGTATAAATCGTGAGGTGAAGCCTTTGTTGTAAATTGTTTTATTGCTTGTAAAGCATGCTGCGATTAGTTGTTTATAACGGTAATTATGAACAGGTTGAAGTTTGGGAATGTTCATTTTACAGGGGAGACTCGCCAAATTTTGGTAGAAAGTCTCGATCTTTAGTAAGTGGGCCCGGCATCGAGGTGATGTCGGAATTTAGGCGGTTCCGTCCCGGTTTCCGAGGAGATTCAGGGCGGGTCCTGTCAATGGACTTGTTACTTTGTGTGCATTATGTATCTTAGAGTAACATTCACACCCCTTTGATTACATTAATTATATTATATCATTAGAATATTCCATTTTTATACTGGCTTCTAGGGCATATATCTAACAACTAGGACCCATCTCCCTCCAAGCCACTGTAGTTTCATCCACATTAATAACAGTGGGGTGTTCCAAGTAAATTACAATCCTCTTCCAAAGCTATGAGGCACCAAATGACACCATTAAAGTAGCTGAGCATCACTGTCTACACACTTTCTTACCATTTTGTATTCCTGTCACAACCACTTGGTCATGGTAACCAAGCTTTTTTGCATACCCATATATCTCTAACAAATTTATGTAGTTTACAAGACACTAATCCAAATAATCAACAGACCGGCACCCCCTTCTCCTCCCCCAACATAAAACCACCACTCATTGAGGTTTGGGACTTTATCATTCTACTTCCATGGTGTACTTCAATGTGATTATTCCTTTGTCATATGCACAACAGAACACTAAAAAACACATTTTAACCACATGTACAGTTTAAAAAGGGGAACACAACAACCAAACTACCAGTAAATAGAAATGGAGCAACATTCACACGCAACTAATATTTTTAATGAACTAAAAGAATCTTTAAACAACTAGTAAACAGGAAAACATAACAGCAAGACATAGGGGACCGCAACAATATTTAATTCCAGACTTTTCAAACTCAACGCCTTTGGACTGGACCCAACAAAGCAAGCAGACAATAAAGAAGCTTAAACCTAGACCACACTCTGTAAGTCTCTCACTTTCATCGATTCCATGTCAAAAGAGAAGGGCCACTTACCATACTCGCGTTGAGAACCTCATTTTTCTCTCGGTACCATCGTTGTCTTCTTTAGTCTCTTAGATATTCGCACTTCTCCTAAGATTTCGATTCTTCTGCAATATTTGCTCCTTATTCTCTCTCTCTCTCTCTCTCTCTCTCTCTCTCTCTTCGATTATACACTCCAAACCCTAATCCCCAAATTTTTTCGACTTAGAAGCTTCTTCGTTTGGCCAAATCTACGAAATCAACTACTTAGATTTCAATTTTAAAAGCATGTGGGGTCCACTTTGCCATGTAGGACGCTGATTATGCTCAGCCATTGGCCACCGTGTGTGCTTTTACCATAATGACCCTACCACGTCAGAATTTTTACTATCTTTTGGATAGCGTTAACGATGGGAGGTAAAGTGAAATACAAAACCACAGTCAAGAGGGTTAAGTGGGCCACTTTAACTTTGAGGAGAATGGGTAAAATGAGATTTGACCAAAGTTTCAAGGAATACTACAATAAACAAGCTTAAACAAGTCACAATGACACGTGTAAGTTATCCCATGTGTCATTGTGTTCCCGTTAAAAAAAAAAAAAAAAAGCTTATTTCGTGATGCACTAATTAAAACATTGTGAGTTTTTTAAAATATTTTATATACAAGCGATATTGGGGAAGAGGGAATCAAACCTAGGACCTATGGACATGAGTAAATACTCCTAACCTCTTGAGTTACAAGCTTCTTGCAATTAGACATTTTTAGTTAAAAACATTGCTTTATTAATTAATCAATGAACAATAACTTGTTTACACATTAATGGAATATACACCAGAACATGTTTTTGCATAGAAGGAATCACAATAAATATCAATAGTGTATATGATGGAAACACTGCCCTTTTGAACCTAAAACATGCTCACCACTTCCACACCTAGCCGACTGGCTGCAATTTTCTATTGCTGAAAGCAGGTCTTTCCGATCGTCTGTGGAGCTTTGACAATCCCTTGAACTCCGGAAATGCATGGCAAGAAAACTTCAATTCAAGGTTCTCAGCCAGACCTCCAGAGAGAAATACATATTATTCTAGCTTGGCACCATTTGATTTGCTTAGATGTAAAATATGGGAACTTCCTTATTGAATCATCCTGCAATCAACTTTTATATACTCATAGCTACATAATATCGTTGTGGACAAAGTTATGATGCTTTCCCAGACCTTGTAGTCTCTGCCCTCTGCACTTATAGACCATCTTTGAGGTCCACTTGGGGGTTCATAGTGACCTGGTCCGATTTTTACAGCAACCTTTTCATCAATGATGGCTGCATAAACATCTCTTTCTGCCTTGGTAATTTTAACCTATATTGTAAAATGAAAAAACAAATCGATGCTTTGATAATATGAGAAAAACGAAACAGACATCTAGTTCGATAGTGAATGAAGCCTACAACTTGGTTATTGATACTTACTCTACTCCGACAGTTGAGCTTGTTCCGGTTTCTCAGAGAGAGTAGAGCTTTAATTTCAGAATGGTAGTGAGAGAAAATGTGGTCATAGAAAACTGTTGGTGTTCCTGGATGAGTCAGAATGTAAGCATATCCTTGCATTTCTTTATCATGTGGAAACCTCCAATGACCCTTCAAAAGGAAAGAATGAAAGTAAAAATTTGTAGCTGGTTACTCCTAAAATATCAAAAGTAACGACAACACTATAGAAAGGTCCAAACACTACTCTCTGCTTTACACTTATCTGAGTTCCTGAAAGGAAGGTTGGAGGAGCAAGAGATAACTCAAGATATATGGTGATCCATCCAGAATGTAAAAGAGACCAATTCCATCACTTGGGAAGTGCTCATATGGAAGGGCCCATTTCAAACCCAGGTAGTGAACTTTAAGTTTTCTAGCAAAGAGGTCTTAAAACAACAAATTTTTTTGAAATGATCCAGGATTTCTCATGAATGTCATCTACAAATAAAAGTTGCCCCTTATTTAAGGAAAGCAATTCAGTGTAGGAAAATGCCTTCATTCTCAATTGGATTGTATCATGTTAAAAGGTGAAATTTAGATCAATGTCCTACCCAAGCTTGAATCTGATACGGGCTGTTGGAGGTAGGTGGATTTTACCTTCAGCTGTCCGATAGGGACAGATCAATATTCTTCTTGGCTAGAAAATAACGGGATTCAAGATCAAAGAAGTTCAAACCTGAGTAGAACCAGTATCGTGATTCTCTATGAAAGTGACAGCACGAGATGGCCACCATCCAAGAACCCCAGGAGGCTTTCCCTTCTGATCTGATAATCGCCAATACTCGCATCTTTCCAGTGCCTACAAAATATATTCTATGTGAACAAAAGTATCATACAAACATGGAAAGCAAATAACTATAGTTTATAGACAATGGCCAGTGTATCCAAAAGCATATCATTCTTCAGAACAGTTACTGAACCTCTTGACTGGACATCGAACAAAATTAGATTATAAAAAGGAAAACAAGCTAATATAGTTGATCATATCACATATACGCATTTGAGTATTATGTACCACTTAAAATGCTAACTTTAAGCCAATACTTGAGGTGCAAACCATGTCCTTTCTAAGTAGGTGAGCACTCTCAAAAGCCCTTTTTCTTTGATTTAGAAACATGGTTTGCCACTAGGTGATACTGCTTCTTATGGAACAACCAGAATTCTGCCAAAAACTATAAGCAATATTTCACTATAATGCCTGATAAGGCACCCACTAAATGGATGCTAAAATTCAACACACAAGTCAACACTATAGTATGAAGAAAAATAAAATTAAAATAAACCTATGAATCAATATAAGCCCATCTGATACCACTGTGGTGTACTATAGGGACCAATTGAGAACAAAATTGGCAGTTGCAATTTAAAATTACAAATATGAACACTTACAGCGTGGAGAATCCCTTTTGTTGTGACATCAAATGCACCAGCAGTTCCATTAGTAGCATTGATCCAATCAACAATTCTCTGTCTGTGTGCATCTTGATTGTGATCCATTTCACCGTATGTATAACATAGGGAATCCCAATACTCGCCTACAGCAAAGTAGGGCTCAGTAGAATCTATGTAGTCCTTGACATAACCACCCCAAAATCCTCTAACAAAATCAAGCCTCCATCCATCATACCCAATTTCTTCCCTGTGAGAGTCACTCATACATTTACATCAAAACGCTAGAGTAAACTCCCAACATATGCAGCATAAGGGAAATGCACTTCAATACGATAAAATATAACAAGTCCATAATTTTTTAAGGAACGTCCATAAATATTAAATGCAAAGGCCAAACTGATATTGTACATCAGCATATGTATAAGAAATGCATGAGATAACCTCATCTCAAGAACTCTTGAAATATTCAATTCAAGAAAAGGAGAAGTATGAAAAGAACCAATTGCTTGTTGGAAAACCCAAATTAGAAGCAATTCACTAGAAAGCATAAAATGGCCCCATGGAAAGAAAAGACAACCAGTAAAAGTATACTACATTTTTCTCGTCAAAATAAAAACAATGTAAGTTTATACCATCAATGAAACCTCTAACAGACTGCCTTTAAACTCAAAAGACCATGAACCCACTCAAGAAGACATCAGTGCATTTATTTCTAAAAAGAACAAAGGGTCTCAAGGCTAGGTGGCAACTAGGACTTGCTCTATGGAAAATCCCGAGAAATGCTATGAGACACCCCTTGAAGGTACTACTCTAATTTCCATAGCACAATAACTCAAATCTATGATCTAGATTGTGAATGTGCCCAAACTTACACATGTCCTATAACAGAGAGATGATCTAGCTTCAGGATCTACTTTTTAGTTTCTAGGATGTGCATTTCTCTTTTACATACAATATTTGTGTTTAGTGATAGTGTGATACAAATCTTAAGTTGAATTCTCAAATAATAAGCACATCTTAGGAAATGGAGTAAATAGTCCAGACTATTAACCTTAGCCATTGTAACCATTCTTTGATATCCTTCCTCACAAAATCCTGTGAATGATCAATGTTTGGAGCAGCATGAAAACACTCCCCACTACTTTTATTGCCCCTGCCCTGTATAACAAAAAGAAGGCATTTTCACCAATCTCAAAACATACTGCATACAAAATGTCACCAAGATAACGTACTAGGCAAACTTTGGCAGATAAACATTCACTCTGCACATATGATAGACATACGAAGGCAATTCCATAAGCTGCAAGCTTCACACTTTTACCCCTCAACAAAAGTAGTCTAATACAAATCTAGAAGTAATATAATTTCTTCTTCCCACATATCACATTTATTCTATATTACTTTTAGTAACCTATAGAGATTACAAAATAATTTCCAAAATTAATATCCAATCAACCATAAAATGAACAGACCTAGACAATCAGTTTTTTAACTATACATGTGAAGAAAAGGGGACGGAAGAAGATAGTCTAAAGAACAGGTAACATGTTCCAGTAAAGAGTTCCTTTCATTATTCATATTATTGAAATCAAATATGAATTTAGGGTCGCCATTTGGTCGATTTGGACCATAAATGCACTATGTTTGTCCCTTGTAATGCTGAGCACCGTCAACATTCCAGAAACGAATTTAAGGTTACTTTGTAGGATTGTCACATGCTAGCAAGGTCATATTCTACCGTATCACATGAGCACATCTGTGCACATGAAATAAACCGCAGTATCACATGCTAACAAGTTCATAAACTACAGTATCACATGTACACATGTGAGCACACAAAATAAACTAAATATCATGTCTCTTTCTGAGCATACCCATGAACATTTAGAAATGAAATTAAGACGGGCACAGAAAAATTAAATACCTGAAAATGTGGATCGTCGGCAACAACTGCACGATCATCCCAATTTAAACGACCACCAAAGATATTCCAAATACCATTTTGATTCTGATATTCTGCACAACGGTGGTTCAGCACAGCATCTCCAAGAACTTTTATACCGACTTTATGGAATGTCCTCACAGTCTCCTTCAGTTCGTCAATATTTCCATATCTGAGAAGTGTGAGACAGCAGCAGTCAGTACTTTTTAGTTTTTACAGTATACTCTATACAATGATACTAACTAGCATCTCTTATATGAAAGTTCAATATGAAGACTAGAAAAGAAAAGTAACCCTCAAAACCAAATAAAAGGAAATTTACTACCATTCCCATAAACGATAAAGAACTAAACATTAAGGTTCAACAAGTGATTGGTATGTTGATCAGAATGTGCATAAACCAAGCAAGCAGAGGTATGCCAAACTACCTCTTTTTTTTTCAAGAGATGTTACAAAAATAGTTATAAATTTTTGAAAAACACAAGTGAAAATAGTAATCAAAGTGAAAGCAGAACAGAGCTAGCTCAATTATTTGGAGTGAACTATGAAGACCATGACAAAATTATTATGTGTATTATGAATTTAAGATATGGTACCTGGAGTTCAGATTATATAAATCCTTCGGCATGTACCCTTCAGGTGACACAGAGTCTGTAGGGGGTGGTAACCAAATCACAGTGAAACCTAGTGAAGATAATTCTGCAGCTTTACTTTGGAGTTCTATGTACCATCTTCCAGATTTATGAGATTCCCAGTTAAAACCTTGGCACAATATTTCAAAACCTGTGCCTGTCCCTGAGCTTATTTTGGCAGGGGCTTTCAATTCTTCAGTCTCTGAAATTGCTTCCTCTGTGAAAGTTGGAACAGTGCTTCGGAAGATACTATAGGCTTCGGAAGCCAATTTTTCTATTTCTTGAAGAATGCTTTCTTGTGCTTCTTTGGACTTTGTCCTTTGATTCTTCTCAGAGGAAATGTCACTCACCAAATTCCTTATTTCATTTATTATTCCATTGGTATATGCAGTAAATTTTTTTTCTTGAACTGCTTCTGTACTACTGTCAGGTACCTTTGCATCTTCAGATGGAACCTCTCTTGGTAGAGCAATTGAGTGATTTGAGCTGGACAGAGGGATGTAGAAGTCATTGCCCGCACATTTCAACCACGTACTTTCATTTAGTTTGAAAACAAAAAGAAATCCTGCGAGTCCTTCTTCCAAAGTAAACAATGCCCAACATCCTTTTCCACCCTCTTTTTGCTGCACACAGGATACCCATGAGAATTCGACCAAACAAAAAAAGGATACCCATGAAAATAACAAAATTGATCTAGAAAATAATCCATTATTGATCAGCTTAATTGAAAATTTCTCAAATAGGCACAACATAACTAGGAAACCTTGATTTTAAAGTTTTTTTTTTTCTGGAGAAGAACATATAGTATAATGACAGTAAATTTAAGATTAATGATTAACCAAACAATTGCAAGCATGAAGATGATTATAGCCAGAACTTATATGCATTCACCATTTCTCTATCATCTAAATAATGTACACCAAGTACGTGTGCACTGAACTGCTAACAAAATCTTCAGATTGGGTTTTGATCATATAAATGCTCTCAAAAACAATCCCATGTCTCCATTGTTCAAAATCATGCTCCAACCAACACAAAGGTATTTGTACGCCTGAAGAGTTAACTAAAACTAACAATGTAGCATGAGTTTCATGATCTTCAAAGATGATGACCTAATTAGTAATTTAATTAGAAATTTAAAAGGAACATATTTGTGCATGATCAAGTGAGCACAAACTTGCACTCAACTCCTTGATCTCCAGTTATTATGTTGTCCCGCAAAAGTATTAGAAATTGTTTCTTTGAGCAAAAATCTAAAATTTAAAAAAAACAGAAAGAATAACAGTGATCCCATAATTAGAATAGTAACATTGTGTGATAGTATCTAAAAGAGGTATTATACATATATTCAATGTTATATTACCCAAAAAAAAAAAACCAATAGCAAAGCCGTCAAGAAATAATTGCACGAGAAAGGGGAGGGAATAGAAAAGAAAAGAAAAGGTCATAGAAACCTGTAATCGAGTCCGCAAAGCCTTGTCCTTGAATACTGCTGTTTCTGGTGGATGTGGGGCAGCTGGAATTTCCCATCTTTTAGTATCATCTCTACAAACTCCCCAGTGAACAACAACATGATCAGGCAAATCTGTTTCTAAGCATAGAAGATTCTTAGCTGTCTCAGGGCACTTCCTTACAGAAACAGTTACTGAATTATTCACAGCAATTTCTTTTGCAATAGGCAGTTCTTCATAGAACTCTTCTACACGCCTAGTTTTCTGTTGAGGGTCTCTGGATTCATTGCTGCTATCTTGATCTTTGGAGTGCGATGATTCTGCTTTGACAAACACATTTGATAGCTTTCCCAAAGCTCCTAAAATTGAAAAGGAGACAAGCAACTTTCTTTCAGTTCAAGATGGATAACTCTGGAGAAAAACTGAAGATCATAAACCAACCACCCATAACCCACCTCCACAGCCGACAAGGGTGGGCATGTTTGGGCTATACAACTTAGTAGCAGTGACTGCGAGACAGCCACTTGGCTCAACTATTGGCATTGACATAAATTCACGCTAGATATATTCAGGCAGAATTCATGCTACTAAACACACTGCTTTCCATTTCAGTATATAACTACAAGAATAACTAGACAAGGAATCATTTATACGTGTTGACCTTATTAGTCTGTTTTGAAAGTGGGTCCTGTCCTCAATTTTTTTTTAAAGATGTATAGAAACAAGGGAGTCAGTTTCACTCTTATGTTTAACTAGGGCACTCATCACTCCTCCAGGATTTTGTTACACCATTTCTTGGAAAATCACAAATTGGTTCAGGCTGCAAATCGTTGGAAAGTGTAAACGATCCAACAGTATTACAAACAAAATAAATCAAGTAGACCAGAGAATAGAATGGCTTTGACAACCTGGCCATGCGCCCAAGCCCCATTTTGCTCCAACCACATTGTCATCCTCTTGCAGGTAGTCCACAAGAGGCACTCTAAAATCTCTCCCTCTATGCTGATACCAAGCACCAGTTTCTTCATCCTGCACCACCAAAACCCCCCAACAAGGGCAGAAATTCTCACAAAAAGATGCATAACATTATAACAGCCTGCATATCTAACATAAAGGACGAAATTCTCAACTGCTAATAGTTGAAAATTAGAACCTTGAGAACAAAATTTATCGCTGCAATTGCACTGTTGGGTTTAACATCAATCTTCACTTCATGAGATTGATCACCTCCTACGGGCAACGCTGATTTATTCAAGGGTGTATCTATTGCATAGTCCTGAAATTCCACAAGTATTTCAAATTCATATTGAACGGAGCTCCGCAATCAAACTTAAGAACCCAATACATACCTTGATGGGAATTGAACCAGGTGGCCTCATTTCACTAGGAGGTTGATCCCATTCACTGCAAAAAATAAATATGCATTCCTTAAGTTATTATGAGAGTAGTATAACACTATGGAGAGACAGAGAGAGAGACAGAGAGTAATTGCAATCTAACATTAAGTGGAAGCTTTACCTGCCAACGTCGTCAACATAAGAAACTCCCCAGTGAAGAACCCATTTTCCAGGAAGACTACAACCAACGGTCAGCATCCAATTCTTGGCATTCTTCCCATGATCTAATCTGACAAAGATCTTCCCCTCCACCTACAAGTTCAAGTAGACTAAATAAGACATCGCTAAACTCAGAAATAAAACTTGACGCTCTGTATGGTCGCCGAGAAAACAGAGGAAAGAGTAAAATTTATAAGAAATAAACGAACACCACTACAAGTTTCCAGCTTTGGAAACACTGTTCATCAAGAGAAATTGCAGAGCTCCAAATTCAAGCTCAACAGTCTCTTTTCTTGCGTATTTTCAAATTCAATCTCAATAGCTTCTTTTCCCCGAATACAATACAAAAAGATTCGACAAACCAACAGAAAAAGACGACGACCCAGAAAGGAAAAGCTCAAACCACTTCAGTCCGCTTGAGAGGAAAGGTCTCCTTGAAGAAGAGGTCGGTGGATTCAAAGGTCTCGACTGTAGCTGCGTCGGTAGAGGCAGCTCTGAGAGTGAGAGCCCTGGGAGTGGGAGGCTCGAAGTTGCAGAAGCTCCGGCCATTGTAGACCAGCTTCTTAGGCAAAGCATTCAAAGAGCTGAGCTTGAATGACTTCGATGGAGAACGGTAGCTGGGTTTTTCTCTGCGATAGTAGTGGAGAAGAGGCTCTATTCTAACCGTCGACATTGTTTGAGCCACGGACAATGAGACTGAGGAAATAAAACGAAATTTATGGACATTATTAGTGAAGGAATGAGAGAGGTGGAACTCTATTTATTTTATTTTTGTCAATTTTTTTTTATTTTTATATTATATATCAACGATGTTGTAAAAACCATGCTGAATGTATGCGAATAAGATACATAATATAAACTAGCTCGTTATTTTTTTAGTGATATTTTTATTTTCAACGACGAAAATTGGAGACATTTTGGAAAAAGCAAAAGGAGTGAGAAAAATTTTAAAAGAATCAAAAATGGACAAAACGCCTTATTTATTTTTAGATTTCTAGGAATCCAATACATTTGCATGTCTTTGATTTGAAAGTTGAGTTGTTTTTTGTCTTTTTAAAAATCTTTGCTTTTTCCAAAGTGAAATTTTTTTTATGTCTAAAACCTAAAAAACATTTTTCTTTTTTTGGGCAGCAAGAACATCCCAAATTCGGAAACCCCATAAAATAAATAAATAAAAGAATAAAGCCTGCCCAGTCCTTTGCTTTTTGGTGAGCAAGCGTGCCGACTTCGACCACGGGTCAAATAGATATTTAAGAGCGTCTTGTTTGTTTCTGTGGATTGAATTATTAAAGCATTTATGTTTTTCCCTGTCAAAAAATAATTACACTTTTGGAGCCTCTTTTTTTGAAAAAAAGTTAGAAAGGGGATTGAAGGAAACTCACACACACACGGGTATGTGAGGGCTTGAATCCAAAACTACTTGGGAGCATACCAAAGTTTTAGGCCAATTCAACTAACACATCACGGATATTTTTTGAAGTGCATTTCAAATGTGTGCAATAGAAAGAATTTTTTATTTGTTTATATAGATAAAAGTCATGTTAGATATTTTCATCACCACTTGATTGATATGCTCTCCACAAGAAAGAAAATGAACATCATTATGTATTGTGAAATATTTACGTTCACGCAAATTGTATCTTTGGGTGTTCTTTAGTCTTTTTTCCCCTTTCACTAAGGTCAGGTCATGGGAACTTTTTGTCCACACGGACAAATGCGTACGGCACTTTTTGTTTCGTTAAGGCACTTAAGAATCTGATAGTGAGATCCAAAGACAAATTAACCAAAAAGGTCGGATCGTCTTTGCGTAAAAACCTGAAACTTGATTATGATCTCAAAAAGGGTTGAAACAGCTCTCTGTGTTCCATCCAAGTAACACATAAACAAAACTGAACCCTTGCTTCAAACTAATCCTGAATCTGCGATGTCATTACGTATTTGCAGAACCAGAGGAGAAAGAAATATTAAAAGACTCGGAGGATAGAACTTTGGGTGCATGAAACTCTGAACATCAGGTGACGAAACTCCACATTAAAACTTCCGTGTTTAAACTTTGAAGTACATCCTCCATTGACATTGGGATGGACGGAAATTCGGAAGAAATATGACATCGGTCCGTGCCAATTATTTTATACAACCCATTACCACCAAGATATGAAATGAAAAACGAATAGCACCACAATAGGACCACAAGTTCATCAGAGAAAATTCTTCTTCTATCTAACTACTACCCTTATTGCCCTCCACCATGCAAAAACAGAACCCACCTTCCCATTAGCAATGGATACCCGCTTAAGCCTATGGCTTGAGTGCCAAGGCCAAACCGATCTTTGCACTCTTTTCGATTGCCCGGGTATCAACCTCTCCTGAGATGGTGAAGAAAGATTTGGGACGCCACTCATGCTGGATGAGAGCACTTGCCCTGCCATAGTTATTCACACGACCCTTCACTGTGGTTAGGGGGTCAAGTGCATGCTGAGTTCCAATTGTGAGACTGTTTTCATTGCTTGAAAAGCTATGGGAGAGCTCCGCACCAACAGCAGTGTTGGTGAGTGGACTTACAGTGTGGTAGTAGGAGGCAGTAACAGTGTCAGCTTTATCATTCCTGTATCCATCAACAATATCAGTAGATCACACAAAGAAGCACATCAGCCTGAACATAAACATGCAATAAGCACATCGGCCTGAAATACACATGCAATAAGCACCACTCAACTGAAATAAATCTATTTCAGTTTTTTGTTTGGGCATCAAAAGAAGTACTCACAGTATAAGGGAAGCAATGAGATCAGTATGGGTGAAATTCAACCCTGCATTCCATTTTGTGAAGTTTCCAGAGGCTGTATCAAAGGAAAGATCTGTTCCAAGAGAGAGAAGATTGTTCCCAACAACACCAGAAAAGTTAACAATCGGATTGGCAGTCAACCCAATGCTAGTACTTATTCCAGCATACTCATGCTGATATTGGAGCTCCACCTGTTTAACAAAATACCCAAGTTCGGACCATAAATCAATGATTCTCATGCACATCAAACCCAATATGACATGCAGCAATAGAGCATAAATGTTCACATCTTCAACAACATTAACTAATAAGTCAAGAAATGAACACTATGATTCTTACCTTGCCAGATCTCTGGTCAGGTACAATAAAGCTAAAGATTGCCTTCAGACCAGGTGCAGGCTCATCAATGGTAATGGTTGTGCGAAGCTGCACGTAACAGGCAATTATCAGTCCAAATATCATAGTATGAACTTCATAGTCAGATAAACAAATTACTTCATTCACATAACTTTTTTTCCTGTTCATCACATGAAATTTACACATGCAAAAAAACAAAGGAGAATACAAACATTTAAAGGCATAACCCTGGCTACAACAAATTGATGATAGAAGATAAGAACATAATTATAAGAGCCATACAAGAAGGAAAAATCAATGCACTTCATTTGACACAATACTAACAGCAAATTATGTAATGAGTAACGAAATTCATAACAATTTTTGGCCTGTAAGGCTGAACTAACACCATCTAGGCCCTGTTTGGTTCATGGAATGGATTTGAGGGGAAATCACTTCCCATCTCATTTCCCAAGGGTTGGGAAATGGAAAATTTCTTTCCCATGTTGGGGAAAGTAACCATGAGATATCACTTTATTTCCCTTCCCATGTTTGTTTTGAGTAGGAATAGAAAACAAAATTTGCATATTGTAATTCTAAAAAAAGAATGCATTAATGATATATTGTAATTCTAAATTGTTGATGGGTTAAAATGGTCATGAAAAATGGGCATTTAATGCTGGCCCATTTTCCCAAAGTTTCCCATGGAAAGGGAAAATGACACCCAAGGGGGGAGAGGAGGGTTACATTTTCCCCCTATTACCAAACATGGGAAAGCAATTGATTTCCCATTCCCAAGCCTCCTTTCCCATGAACCAAACGCAGCCCTAGTGTGGTTATGGTCTTATCTAGTAGTTGGGGATAAAAAAAAACAGAGCGCTTAAAATGATAAAACAAAGTCTGCTTCAGAAATTTTATACAACAATTTTTCATGTTTAATTACAATGAGCATCGCTTCGATGTACATTAGCAAACAAACCCAAACGAATTCATTGTACCATCAATCCAACAAGTGAACCAAGCAATAGTAAATTCAAGGCCCCCGGGTTTCTGGTTAACACATTGACTTATTTACACGAGAAGAAAAGATGCTCAATGGTGAAGGGCAAATCAAATAGAGATGTGATAAGCTGTTTTGACTTACATTAGAGTCGGTGTCAACTTTTACATCAGTTGTGATGTTCTTGTTCTTCAGCTGAGTGCTCACATCTCCCAGATAGAGGTCACCCTTCCTAATTCCAGTTGAACTGATTGCCTTGAGAAGTATAATGAATCAAAACAACAGACGAAAGCAAAGTCAGATAGAATTAAAATATATAAACTTAGATGTAAATCATACACTGCAAGCATCCAGATCATTAGTACATCATATATTATTATTCTTTTCCGGATTACCCACGATCAAACAGGTTATTTATCATTTAGCTTAAAAACAATCAATCAGTCCTCTACATTCAACACACAACTAGACTTTCCATTTGTTTAACCAGAAAATGTAAGAATATTAGTTGACTGTAAGCATTTTATTTTGACGGTCAAACTCAACTTAGCTCAGCCGTACACATCAGGAGCTTTAAACGATTGGATACAGTAAAATAAAGCATGGAGCTCAGTATATTATTTCTTTCTTATTCTAGTTTCAACTGTTTTCACAACAACCGAACAGAAAAAAATTCGAACAATGGGATGCATATTCCTCTCGCGGATAAAAATGAATACATCAAAACCGGAATAAAAATAATAAAAAAACAAAAAGAAACTAGAAGCTTACAACTCCAGTAGAAGTGTAAGTGGTAACAGTGAACTTGTGGTCGCTTTGGTAATCCTTGTAAAGAAGATCTGGGGAAAAAAAAATACATATTTATCAGCGAAAAAGAAAAATATCGATAAAAAAAAAAATTGGAAAATGGAAAATACAATTCATCTGAAAAATAAATTAACAGAAAAATGAAAAGGATGAACCTCTGGCTTTCTTGCCGATATCCAAGTAGAGACCGGGTCCCTTCACCATGATTGTTTCTCGAGAAAATTCGAAAGGAAAATTGTGGAGAAAGTGAGAGGGGTATTTGTGTTTGGCTCAGCTGTTGATAAAAAGACAGACTAGAGAAGAAGCATAATGTGTATAATCGAAGAAACCCTAGAATCAGTGTTTGTTGGGAGGACAGATTTGGGCCGTTGGATCCTGGGTTGGGTAGATGTACGGCTTTTCTGGCCGTTGATATAAAGAAAGGTCTCGGTGCTTTTATAACCTCGAGAATCGTAGGGAGGTTGTGTTTGGCATATTCGTCCTTTTGGTGCTGTTTTGTGACACGTTGCTGAAAAAAGGAATTTTGTTTTTTCTCCCGTGCTGTTTTCTTTTCTTGAGGAACACTCTCATGTTACTCGCAGCTGTTTTCTTTTGTTAAATTGATCATTTTAACTTGATACTCGTACAAAAAATTGCACATAGAATGATAATTTAAACTTTAGTGATAGGATACTGCTTGCTTTCTTTCGGGAAAAAGAGGCATTCCTACTTCCTGCAAATCACAGTTTAACATATATGTGAAAATAATTCATCAAAAACACAGAAGAAAAATCTTTATACACATGTTAAACTGTGATTGGAAGGAAAATATGAGTTCTTACTTCTATGAGAAGGAGGCAAGTATTTTCCTTTGAGATATTTAGTTATATATTCATTCTTAATATTAGTGTTATAGATAAACCTGTACTATTTAATTTCTATAAATAAACTCAAAAAAAAAAAAAAAAAACCCTACTATTACCAGCTAACCTATTTTTGAATATACTAATTTCCAGTTTTACCTTTTGGTTTTGAGTGTTTTTGGTTTTTTGTTAGGTTTTGACGTTGGGCTTGTTTTAAGAAAAACGATGGCAGCTTTGTATATTATTGGAAGTTCAAAGTCTCTTTATTATGTTGTAAATGAGCTTTTGGTGTGTTTCTAAAGTCCATTTCATGTATGATTTTTTTATAATTTGGGCCCCTATATTAGGTGTGTTTCTCAATGTCCATTTCAAGTTAACAGTGTTGTGTTGGAGTTAAGTGGTTGAACATGTGTCAAAAAATTATACAAGAAACACGAAAGGACATGGAAAATGGGGACAACGGATCTCATCCCAACAACTAGGAGGTGATGCATTCTTGCCGTTGTAAAATAAAAAATTGAAGAAAATATTTCTGTTGAAAAATTATCAGGTACAAAAAATTTAATTTCTTATTTGCAAGAATTATTTCCTACCACTCGCCTCGTTAGAAAATGAGAGATCAAAACGTGGCATTTGTATGTTTAGTGCTCGTTTGATATTGCTTATTTGGGGTGATAAGTGATTTTTTTTTAAATTTGGAAATCTCAGCTCGTTTGGTAAATTATAAGAAAATCACTTAGTGTTAAAAATTACTGTGAGAGAAAGCTATAAGGGAAAGCAGCTAATGAGGTGTTTTCATTTTCGATTATGAGGGAATCAGTTTTGAATAGGCGTTGGGTTTAATAATTATGCGGGAATCATTTTCTGATTATACAAGAATCAGTACTAACACCATTTTTAACAAAAAGTTTACCAAACGCCAAACTGTTTTTTCTCATGGATGATTTCTCTCACAGTAAATCTGACTGCAATTATTTTCACAGCACAACGATTATTTTCATGGATGTGATTAGGTTTTTTCCTAACTTTTTTGAACAAATGGAATAGTTAAAGGAAAAAAAACAGAATAAGAACGTAATTTTTTTATACGTAAGTAGATTAAAGGGATTTACTGAACAAATTTGGAAGTTCAAGGAACTCTAATCACGAAATCGAAAGGCAAGAAAAGCTAGCAAATTTTAAACACAATTAGAGCAAGACAAATCAAATAGGAAACACGCTCTAACAAAAACCAACCAAATATATTGAATCAGTTCTCTATACTACATAAAGTTCAAACCCTTTAGAGGCCGGGTATCAAGAAGCATGGAGAAATCACCTACATATTATACACGTTATATGTCAAATACTAAAGAAACCACATTCTTAGATCCTAAAGCACACACAAACTTCAGTCCTGCATAATAGCACTGATCGGAAGCTTAAAGAGCCGGCCTCCAACTTCGTACCACGTAATTACATTACACCTGAGGTGGATTTGCTTGAAGGAGGCCATCTCGTATCTGTGAAGCAATGTCTCTCACAGCACCGGGGCCGTGTGGGATGAAAACCGAATTGGACTTTGAGGATGCACCGATCTCCTTCATTGTGTCGAAGTACTGGGTCACCAGAACCATGTCCATGACATCCTTTGAAGATGTCCCTGGCACATTCTCAGAGAAGGCCAGCACACTGTCTCTCAGCCCGTCCACAATGGCCTGGCGCTGCCTTGCTATTCCAAGCCCTGACAGATATTTGGACTCTGCCTCTCCCTCAGCTCGCTTAATCTGCAATATCTTCTCTGCTTCAGCTTTCTCAGTTGCAGCCAACCTCATCCTTGCAGCTATTGGTTATTGGAAAACACATATATTAGTCATTCTGCAGCTGTTATAGCTTAAGAAAACTTCATTTTTTAAAACAAAATTAATTATTCTAAGCAACACACTTCACTGCAAATGTCATTCTGTTTGTGTCCTACATAAAGGAATCAATATTCTGAAGAGACCCATGAGACTTCCAGGTCTCAATACTTTTCTGGTTCCAGGAGTGCAATGGAGGAGAATCCTACTGCATACTGCATCTCAAGAATGGGTACCATCTTTCTGTTTTAGACACACTGATGCTATTTGGTTGATAGGAGTTGAAGGCCACATAAGAGCAAACCTTCCTAATCCTTCTATTTACCAAATGCAACAGGGCTCAATTTTCATTAGCACTTGGAAAAGTTTCTAAATAAATGAATCTTTACTTGGAATGGCATGGGGAAAAAAATAGCCTATAGAAAAGGAGTAAAAAAAACATTGCATTCCATCTATCATATGTACATATTGTACCTGCATTGATTTCATTCATTGCTCTCTTCACATGCTCATCTGGTTCGATATCCACAATTAGCGTTTGAACTATCTCAAACCCATAATGTGACATGGCCTGCAAATACACAATAAATTACCAAGATGTTTCGTAGGGAATTCTAAACCAAACAAGGCATACAGATCCACACCTTTTCAAGTTCTTCTTCAACAGCTTTGGCTATGTCATTCTTCTGCTCAAAGGTTGAATCTAGATCCAACTTTGGAACACTTGCCCTGATAACTGAAACAAAAAAAAGAATTTTGTAAATTCTACTGCAAGCTACAATCTAAAAAACCACACTGTATTCCTCTCCAAGGTACAATGACATGAGAACAAGAATTAGCTAGAATTTCAAAGCAAAACCTCAAGCTAAGAAATATTCTACACCAGAATTCAAACGACACAAATGCAAAAAAAAAAAAAAAAGGAAAGCTTCTTTTTGTTTTTCCATCTCTGTTTCCAAGAAAATAAGATCTAAAAGAAAAATTAAATCAAAACCCCACCAAAATTTACAGAAAACTTATCACAATCGTTCACAAGCTGCATTATTTGCTACCCTGGGATAAATGATGATACATGACACAACTGAACTAGCTATAAATGGATATCTCAATTGTTAGAAGGAAAAAAACAACAAACAAAAACCCAAAAACTTATGAAAGTAATTACGAATTTCAGTAACAAATCCATACCATCAAAGACATAAGATTGGATCTGCCCTCTGGTATTGCTGAGCTTGTAAAAGGCATCTGAAGCCTTCTCAGCTAAAGCTCGGTATTGAATAGATGCAACCACAGTAACAAAAACGTTATCCTGAAGTGATACCATAGATCAGAATTGGCAGATAGATTGCACTTCTAATTCCTAGATCCGACCCTACACATAACTCTCACACAATAACATATTCTTCCTAATTTGTTACAGTAGTACTAAGAGACGCTCCTAGTGTGCGTATGCAGTGCTTACTGTGTGTACTTAGAAGGTTATATCAAAATCTTCATGTTGAAAGAGAATCAATATGAAACAAACCTTTGTCTTTGTTTCACAGCGAACATCCAATTGCTGCACACGTAAAGAGAGATGACCAGCTATCTGGCTACCCAAACACCAAGGCAAACAGTGACAACCAGGTTCAAGCACATCATCAAACTTCCCAAAAGTTTCTCTGATAGCAACAGTGGACTGGTCCACTTGAACACAACCAAGAGCTTGTCCCATTTTCTGATTGTGCCAAGAACAGTAAAATCAAGGTTATCCAATGCTAATTTGTAAATGCAGTTTTTGAATTATGTTGCCAATAAATACGCAACAGCTATATAGGCTTCCCAGAAGGCCTGTCATAAACTCTATGAATTTTTCAAAGAAACACAAGGCTTGAAACCAAAATGTCAACAATAAACAAAAATAAATGTATATCACAGCCCCATCTGTTCACCAGGATCAACTACATGCTTTTGAATCAAACTTAAGTACTAATGGATTACCAAAGAAATTCAAAATAGATTATATAAAATCAAATGAAACGTATGCTTCTTCAAACTTGAACAGAAGGTCAGTTGTATGTGCATTACAATATCTAGAAAGAATTTGAAACCAGTATTTGTTAAATAAAAACCTAGACACTGCTTTTTATACAAGTCAAAATAGAATATATTAATCACAAAGTGATGAGGACATCGTTAAAACATATATACCAAGATGCACGGGTGTGTATGTTTGTTTGCGTGTGTGGATTTATGCATACATATGTAATGAGGTCACTAAAATAAACAAAGTTTACCCAGGTAGTATCTCAGACCTCTACAACCAATTCAATGAGAAACGTGGTAGGCATAGTCAAGAAAAAGTGTTGAATAATGTATTCCAAATAATTTATCCTCAATTAAGTAACCATAAAAACATAATAATTTCAAAGTTTTGACCCTAGATTAAGGAGCGAACTGAGGGTGGTACCTCATATCATTGCTGCCACATCAACTACCACCCCAGAAGGGAATGGGAAATCAAGAATATTAAACAATTATCCTCAAATTATTGTTATAACCACAAAAGCAAATAGTTGATGTCAACCCAGCAAAACCATGAGAATGAACCTGACCATTTAATTCATTAAAGTATAGTTAACATTATCTAGTTTCTTGGCCAGAGTTAGAGTTGAAAAATAAATTTTGTTTTAAAAGAAAAGGATTACAATATTTTTTTAAATAAATGGAAATAACCACTTTACATTTGAATTTCAACTTAAAGAAGGTTTACACACGCAACACTTGCTTAAAAAATAAGATATATTGTGTCACTGTATAATACTAGATGCAACCTTTGACAAGTGCTCAAGTAACAAGATAAAGAAGCAAATATGATGAAATCTTCATAGGCCGTCAGAAAAACATATAAAATACAGGATAACATGGATGAGCTGCCAAATGGAACAATTGGCTAACTGATTCGACGCTGAATTGGTCAAGCGGAGTTGGGTCCTTACAAACCTAAGCCTTAAACAACTCGATTATGAAGCGAAAATGGGTTGTAGCAACTGTATATCTACAATTAAAAATAACAAGAACTTGGTAGTTTTTTAGTTCTTTTTTCTTTTCAATAATATCTTTTATAACCCATTCAAGCTGGCGAGGCTCGTGCATGTCTTGTGTGTGTACAGGAGACCATAGAGGCAATATTTTTAAGTATCTTTAATAAATAATGCAAGGCTACCATATAAAGTCACAGAGAATAAAGAAAACAAAACAACCACGAGAGAACAAAGGCCAATTAAGTAAAGCGTTAAAGGCGAACTCTATGATAAAACTAACATATATCTCAGAGATCAAAGCAAAAAGCAATTCATATCTACGATTCAAAGCCATAAAACTTCGAACAAAAAAAAAACATAAAACTGGGTTTGCATGCAACTCAATCATATATAAACATCAACAATTACAAAATAAGAAACCTAAAAATTTCTAAAGCAAATCTGACGAGCAATGGTTGATACAAATACAAAGTCAAATCGAATCACACAAGTTTCACTCAGCAGTTCGTGTAAAGCTCCAAGCGCAGTACACTGTATAAAATCGAGAGCTAGAAGAAGCAGGCAAAATCAGACAATTACGGTAGCTAGAACTACAAGGCATGTAAAATTACAGTGAGAATTCCAGCTATGTACGTCTCGGAACTGGAAGCGTTCGTCTGCAAATCTAACAGAAAGGAAGCGAGCGAGGGCAAGAGAGAGAGAGAGAGAGAGAGAGAGAGCACAAATTCCCACAACCACGTGAAATTGGGGGAAATGAATTGCAAAGAAATAGATACTTATACAAAGGTAAATAAAAATTCGGATGAGCCTTAAGCCTCGCGGGGAAGTTACGAGTCGCTTTCGCGGACAGCTATTTCGCTGAATTTTCCGAGTGCGCGAAAGCCATTTGTTTGTCACCGTGTAAAGTGTGGTTAGTGGACACCGTACCCTGTTCTTTCGTGGAAAGATTATGATTAATCGTGATTCGCAGTCATTTAATGCTTAAATTTTAGTACAGTCGAGATAATTGATCATTAATTAAAAGTTTTATTGTCTAAAATTTATGAAGGGGAGGATGCGCGTTTGGGTGCGAAAATGTGAGTTCACTTTTTGAAATTGATTGGGCTAACTCACGTCTACCGTTTAAAGTAATTTTTAGAATTTGCATCAACATAATTTTTTATTTATTGATTGGATTATATTTAATGTTTCAATTTTATTGAAAGCAAGAAAAGTAACCCATGAATTGATATTGCAACTTGTAATGGCTTGAAAACAACTACTATGGCTCTTTGGACAATATGAGTGGGATTAGCCTTTGGCCGTATTAGGAAGTGGACTTGATTTCATAATAACAATAATAAGGATCAAAATATCATACACATTTGATCCATGCGCAATATCTTTATCCAAAAACGAACGACACGAAGAACACTGCACCACCACTAACTTTTTCCGAGAATCCACTTCTTTTCTTTGTGCCTTGTTTACATTCCAATTCTATGATTGCAACCACGATCAATTGTGTCCGGGTGTCCCAATGTCATTCTCTCATGCATCCACATCAATCGGTTTTTCTTTAGTGTCATCTGAATGCATTTTCATATCGTCTAACTAGTACATTGATTAACTGGACGGTAACTTGAGTAGTTGAACTAGTACATTATCATCACTCTTGGCACAACAATGTCATTCCAATCACGCACACAAACTCTAACCACACGCATCTGATGCACTACTACTCCTTACACGAACACCATCACTCGAAGCACAAACATTGCCACTCCAAGTATAGATATTACCATTGTTTGTACTTCATATAGTGAATAACTCCCTATTACTAATTGCATTTCTAATTTTACTATTATATTGCAATATTATCATAGCTTTTACTCAATTTATATTTCATACTCATTTGAAAAAGACAAATAAATTTTCAAGTCGTGTTTAACCCGAGCCAGAAGTTCCAAACTCACATGCATTGAAATATGTAATTTGAGAGATTTGATGTGGTTATTTGAACCTATAAGGCACAAGGTTCCAAATCGTCATTTTGAAAAGATGTAAAAACCACAGGTGCAAGTTTAAGAATTTACCTAATTATTATAACAGGAAAGGAGCATACAACAGATAGATTCCTTTCAACTGCAAGGAAGAAGCATGCTCTGTAAAATCTATAAAATTTCATTATGTTCTAGAAGCCTCTGAAGGAAGAGGACGACGCCTCTTAAGCTTAGCCATGAGCCTCTAGTGGTCTCCCAGAGTCTTTTCATTGGAAATCTGTAGCATGTCAAGCCTTGTTCACGTATCAATGGAGTATGAACTCACTAGTTTCAACATGGTCTTATTTTCCTATTTAAGTTTCTCAACCTCTTGTTGAGACTCCTGAATCTTATTTGCTCTGGTACGCAAACGATCAACCATGTTAGAAACGAAAGCAGCACTTTGAATGTTAAAAGTCATTCAGTCATCAATAGCCTCTTCGTCAGACCTTCCTGTTAATAGTATTTCATCCATAGGAGTAAGGAAATTCATAGCTACTATGACAGCAGTTGTATCATTCATCATCACAGAATCATTAACCTTGAGATGATGATTTTGGGATAAAAAGGATGGACGCCAGACTTTGGCGTCACGGGTTGTTTTGAGAGCAACATTTAAATCGAGATGCTTTGGGGGAGAAGAAGAGGAAGCCATTTTAAAAGGGTTTCGAGAAAAGTCTTAGAAAAGCTAAATTTTCAGAAAATGGAAGGAAGTGGAGTTGAAACGCAATTACTCCAATCATGCCTTGCAAAGGCAATATCTATATATGAAAATGTGGCACTGTTTCTAGGATCCCAATATTTTCTCGAATCCCCATATTTTCTTTTTCTTTTCCAGATTCCAAAACTTCACACGGCCTCATTAATATCTGTCGGCACTTTAAGGATTCTCAATGACTATTTTCGTCATAGCCGATCTTGCTTTGCGAATTTCACGAAGTTACTTTTTCAAAAGCATCTCGAGAACCTCACAAATTTTTGTAGTTAATTTGAGATTCACCAGTTCAAACTGTTCCTCTAATATGTGTATAAATATGTTACTAACGAAATTTTCTTTGCAAAATACATCCAGTTTTCTCCAGCTTTCTTTCTATCTAGTGATGCAATATCCACTTATTTTTCATATCAATGAGCATTCGATGTGCTTGAGAAGCGAGACTATCTCTGATCATCTATTCAGGAAACAAGACTATCCCTGATCACGTTTCAGCTAGATCAGGGAACTATAAGGACGCTCACATGCTCTAATCTCCTGAAGTTCTTCTAAGTTAGGAGAAATGAGAGTTTGTTATTTGTTACCTCACTAATTTCCTTCCCTAATTTCTTACCTACCTTGCAATCAATATCGCAATTCTTTGTATATTTTCTTTCTTTTTACAATTCTCTGTTCATAAGGGATTTTGTTTCTTTAGAACGAACATCTGAAGAATAAATCCATGTAGTGAACCTAACGCTGAGGGTTTTTTTTTTTTTTTTTATACAGAGACAGAAGAATTGTGATTTTTTGCTCCTGGAGGATATAACTAGATCATCAAGCATTACATTGTGTTTGCTGAGCTAATACGAGCTTGAATGATATTTAAGCAAAGTTTCTCCCACCTAAGGATGTAAGCAATACTTGTATTATTTCATGCTTGTACTCTTATTTTTGATATTTTGTACGACATCCTTATAGTTAACCAAATGGGGAGATAAGGCCGTTCCAGAAAGACGTCATGCAAAGGACCATTCCAAAAGAATGACTTGCATTATAAATCGTTCCAGAAGAACGACTTGTATTATGACCACTCCAGAAGAATGTCTTGTATCATTTTGATATGTATTCTTGAATTATTAATGCAAATTTCACATATTGCAAGTTAAATACATTGATAATACACTGCATAGATGAAAAGTCCCATAAGAACAGAACATGAGTATAGCAGTGATCAATATGATGCACGCCTGTTGCATAACAAATGATATGGATTGAAATCCCGGGAGGACAGTCCATTAACATATCAATATTAATACGGTGCACGCGCATGCACATGAGAATGGTGAGATCACGAATTGATGAATGATAATTTTTGGTTTTGGAGTAGCTACTCAAATCATTAATGGGCTGTGTTGATTGGAACCACGTTCTATTATTAAATGTCGACAATATCATTGGCCATAAATGGAAAGAGGCAATTCCATTACAGATGAGAATGAAGGTGAAAGAACAAACCCACAGTACGAACCCCAAAGAGATGTTAACCCTGAAGGTTACGCATGAGTGTTGGAATAAAGAGAAATATACTCACTTTGTATGACACAATATTTCTGATAGAAACAAGAAATGTTGGTTTACAAATGCAATTGTGCCTTCTTATTGCATATTTACGGAGACCAACATGTTATCTTTAAGGGTTATTAAATGCATGGAGCATATATCCAGATGCGATTCCCTAAAGATGTATAAATATCTGGGTTAAATCTATATAATGTGTTATAAAGTGTGATCCCTTAAATCCTTAGAGGATTGAAATTGCATGAAGTAAGTCTTCGAATGACATGTGCTTGAAGCACAAATTTTGTACTCAATACTAATATGTATAAATTGCCTGAGTACACTAATTATGATATGGTTGCAACACATTACAACTCCTAAAGAGTTGATAATTGATCAAAACTCTTGAAGAATTAATATTTGGTCAAAACTCCTGAAGAATTCAAGAAATATTTGTCTCGGCCTGAAGATCGAGCATTATGCCAACAAGATTCTTGCTTATACAAAGAAAGTATTGAAGCATTTTTATGTGGATTATCTGTTAGGCACTTAAATGATTTTTAGAAAGTATACTAGACCACACATTATATTTTCCATATAGAACTCAACTCCATCACCACCAATTTGGGATGATGTGAGACATATTTGATGTTATCTCCGCATAAAATCATATATGGGCATATTCTTTTCAAGTGAACTTACAAATAGCCCAGGTTTTGTTTGATTCGTGAACTTTGTAAATTTCTATGATTTACATAGAGATAGCTCACTATGGATATATTTGCTTACTCAACTACATGAATTGTTGATGGCTACATCATTCACTCAGTTTGAAAGATCTTCCCTCTAGAAAGATAGTCATGAAGATATCAGGGGGAGCATCCAACAATATTAGAAGATTGACTCACATAAACAGTGTCAACTATGACATTCAGAAAGATGATCAGGGGGAGCGTGCTGTCAATAAAGATTTTCACACACTGTACTCTTTTTCCTTCGTCCAGGTTTTTATCCCACTGAATTTTTCATGGCAAGGTTTTAATGAGGCAATGTCGCACGCTTGTCAATATACACAGAATTTTATGTTACACATGGTTATGTACTCTTTTTCCCTTCGACCAGTTTTTGTCCCACTAGGTTTTATTGGCAAGGTTTTTAACGAAGCATATCTCATACATTGTGGTCTCAAAGGGGAAGTGTTGTAAAAAAAGTGGTGAGCCCATATAAAGAAAAGAAGGAAATAATATTCAAAAAGTTTTATGATGATGTTCGAGCTTAATGATGATGTTGGGTAAGCCATCCAATCCCATTGCTTAGCAAATTACACCAACAAAGAAGAGAGGAAAGAAAGGAAGAGTGAGAGGAAAGAAGAGAGTGTGTGAAATCTGAGTGTTAGTAAGTCCTATCTGAGAGAAAATTATGTCAATGTAAACACCAAAAGAGCAAATATAATTCTACACCCATTATTCAGTGGTACTTTTTGTAGTCTGATTATTTTATTTTTATAACATCAATAACATTTTCATGAATTTTTTAGTTGTGTAAAAGACTACTTTAAATTTGTTTCACATTGTAAAAATTATAAATAGTTGATGTAGGTTCGCTTCAAAATTTGTATCAAAAATTCACACACACTATAACTCACAAATCCTCTTACTTATCTATGTAAATTTTTTATCTACATACACAATAATATCGATACGTTTTGTTAGACACAATAATATATGAGAATTACCGGAATGTCACCCTAGCATAGAGATAGAGGCATTGTCGAGAAGGTCCAGGTGGCGGGTGGAGCTAAGCGCGAAGCGGACGTAAGCATTGCCAAACAGAAAGAAGATTTTTATATGAATACGTCAGAGAAAGATAGAGAGGGTCCTGCGTCTGATTGATTGAAATTTGAAGCTACCAGAGAAATGAGACTGTCCAGAATGTTGCCCTTAAGTGCATCAGCCATTAACAACGGCTCTCGTATTTCTTCATCAACTTTGCCCCCATCCTTCTACTCTCTCACTCCTCGCCAACCCAGCATTAACCCCAAAAATCCTATCACCAGGAATTTCATCTCCCTCAACAAATCATCGTTTTCTCCCCTCAAATATTCAATCTTCACCAACAAGCAAAACATGTCCACCGTTTGTAGCTCCAAATCTGACAATGGATCCCACGATTCCCCTTTCCAGGTTTTTTCCTCTCATCTATCAAAGTTTTCATTATTTATTTATTTATGATTTTTATATACGGAAGTGGATTGCAGGGAGGTGAATCATTTTTCAGGGAAGTGTTGGCAAGTATGGAGGCTGTCTACTTGAGCAGGAACCCAACAGCAAAAGCAGTGTTGGAGCTCGTTGGGTCGGTTGCTGATGACCAAATTTGCTATGATCATTTCGCTTTTAGGACATTTGGGGTAATTTCTCTTTTCCTTCGATTAATACCAAATAGTGTTGATTTGTATTTTCATTATTAAGACATTAAACAAGTATGCATATGATATGCATTCATTTCAATTGATCTTGTTAGCATTGTTATTGAAGTTGGTTTTCATTTGGAACAATCAATAGGTGAATGGTTATGGAATCGACTCCATGGCTAAATTTTTCCTGGATTTCGGGTACACGCCGCGGGAGGAGTTAAGATTCCCTGCTAAAAAATTGAGAGCATTGTGGTTTTCTCCTCCCAGTATTCCAACTTCTCATGGTGGCAGTGGTGTTAATGGACCTTTACCAAGAGTGTTTGTATCTGAGCTTCTTGTGGATCAGATGAGTCCACAAACTCAGGTATATATGTATATGTTGCTCTGTTTATCGCAAATATGTTTTGATATTTGTCCTATTTCCCATTAGTTGAAACTTGAGAGTGTTCTTCAACATTCAGGATATAATCAGAAAGTACACTGGAATTTCTGGTTCTGGAAATAAACATGCTGCTCTAGCAAGTGCACTGGGATCGTTAACGTGGGAAAAGCCATTGCATTCTGAATTTCAACAATTGGCTAGGTACTTGGCTTTCATTGTGTACGTATGTGCATATCTTACCGTTTGTGTAAGCAAAATTTTCATATCTTAGCCAAAGAGGTTAGATTTGAATATTGTAGCATATTATCTTCTGGCATGATATAAGGCTTATATCTGATTTATGGATATGTAGGGAAAGCGAATATGCTGCCTGGACCCTTGTCAATGGGTATGCATTAAACCATGCCACTATCTCAACTCATCAGCTGAAATCTCGATTGAGAGACATTAAAAACCTCAATCAGTTCATTGAGAAGAATGGGTTCAAGTTGAATTCTGAAGGGGGAACTCTGAAAGGTTTGTTACATGATCTGTAGCACAACAAACATGTCTTCCGAGCGATCTTTTGGTGATTTTTGTATATGTTCAATATTTCTTTCTGATATAATACTAGGATTATAGATTAAACCATGTTCATTTTCATGTACCTAAGCTGCTCATTCTAAGGCAGAACATGCAAATGCAGTTAGCGTCTTGCTAAGGTTTGAGTAAATATACATCATCTTCTGTTAATAAAAAGGAAAAAAAAAGAACGATAACAGAGAAAGAGATTGATATAATTTCTTTTATAGGAAAGTAGGGAATGATATTATTGGTATTCAGAAACTGATATGTTTGTTGGAACACATGACTGGGCCTTTGTGCATATCATCAACTGAATTAACGTGGCATGCCATAAGCAGAAGTTGAGTTAAGTGAAATTTCTTGCAATATCTTTTATTGCATATTACACTCAATGCTGATTATTATGAGTTTACTTCTTCCATTAACAGTGAGCCCCGATGGCCTTCTTCAGCAAAGTTCAACTGTCGCAGATTCAATTCATTTCCAATTTTCTGATGGTCTAACTGAATCAGTCCCCTGCTCCTATATCGAGTTTGCTGAGCGCCTGGTGCTGCCTCAGTACAGTAATCTACCCCTTGAAGAGGTAACCAAACTTTTGTCTGTTGGTATTTTGGGTTTTTCAAGTTGCTTTTGGTGTTGCACAATTATGAACTAGCAACTTGCACAGGTCAAAGAGCATCACAGGCGAGATGGATTTGAGGTTGGAAATGCTGACAAGATCTTCGAGAGTACATCCAAGGAGCAGCTGACCAGGAAGGCTGCATGAAAGAATGATCCTTTACAATGATGAAGTGGATTTCACATTTGAAGATCCTCCAAAAAGAAGAGAGGAACGAAAAATAAAACCTCTTCAGGGATTAAGTTTAGTGCATCTAACAAAGTGGTCTTCAAGGCTGAGATGGTAATGTAAATACATGTGCCACCATTGGAGGAGTTGGAGCATGTATATATCTACTTGATAGAAATAATAATACAAGGCAGGTCTTATGGGTTTTCTTTTTTGGGTCCCATGGGCTCAACTCAATGCAAATAAGCCTCTTTGGAAATGTGTCCAGTTGACTCTTAGCTGTAGCTGTTGTGGCACAATATGCCGATAATGATTTTATTTCAATTTAAGATTAAATTTTCTTATCTTATGCTACATATTGCTATCTGATGGTGATATCCTACCAACCCTGCTATCTCTCTCCCTCCTCCTCTCGTTGAATGGCGCCAAGCTTTTTACCAAGTCCAAAATATAAGGGCACGAGACAAGACGTAGCTTATTTGAAATTGGTTTTTCTCATGTACTTAATTAAGACAAAGCAGCGCATTTTGTTTTATACCAGAAAGGGATATGACATGTGACCAAGAAACAAGGACTTGTATTCATCTAAGGAACAGATGACAAAGGATATAATGTAACGGGAGGCAACAATCTTGTCTTGGTATTTCTAACCAATACATTTTGCTCAGTGAACTTCACATGCCCTTACTTCGAGGTCATCACTCTAAACATAACATCAAGCAAACATGTTTCTCTGTTGCTTTTTGAGTTGTCCATGAACAAATGCTTTAACAGATGATACATCTATACCGAAGAAGAGGGAAAAGGAAGAAAAAAAGAGGAAAAAAAAAAAAAAAAAAAAAAGGAAAATGACTGCTGACAATGGGGTGGGAAATGATATAGACAGCTGCCAACCCTATCTTAAGGTTTGCTGTTAGGTTTTGGTGATTGATGGGGATATTGATGGTGATATGGAGAAGCATGGGAACCATTTGGTATTGAGAGGCTCCTCTGCTGATGATGCCCATTCCTTGTTAGCAATCCTGCTTGTGTTCTGACACCATTTCTGGTATTCGGGCTGGACCCAACGCGGTCAGCTTGCATGGTCTGGAAATAGTATGATGAGCTTGCCATATCCTTGAGGTTTGGCAGCGGCTTTAAGGCTTCAACAACTTCACTCATTAGGGGCCTGGCTTTAGGATCTCGACTAAGGCAATGGGCAGCTAGTTGTGCAGCTTTTTGGACACCTTTTATTGAAAAGTGGCCTTCAAGCCGGGGGTCTATCAATCGGTAGAATCTTCTTCTCTCGCCTAAATGTGGCCGTGCCCATTCCACAAGGTTATGTTCACCATTCGGTCGATTTTTGTCCATAGATCTTCTGCCAGTCAGCATCTCAAGTAAAACCACGCCAAAACTATAGACATCACTCCTGGATGTAAGATGTCCTGCAACAAAATACAAGTGAATCTACTTGGACTTCAACAAGTTATCAAGACGAGTTTACATGTATCCAAAACGTAATATCCTACAGGATAAGCATTCTCTTTGGACCTAGCTAATGTATAAATAACAACTCCAGATAATGGAAGATATCCTTTAAGAAAATATAAATAGGTACAAATAGCGGACATTCTATGTTAGGAAGATAAAAGATTGAAGGTAACTGCACTCACCAGTCATTACATATTCCGGAGCTGCATAACCATAAGTTCCCATCACACGGGTGGAGACATGGGTTTTATCACCCTCAGGACCATCTTTGGCAAGTCCAAAGTCAGACAGTTTGGCATTGTAATCCTGTAATGGTACTTTATTAGAAAGGTGAATGATATTATGGAGGAATATGTGAGTTTGTCAGTTTTAAGGGCATACCGCATCCAATAAGATGTTGGAGGTTTTAAAATCCCGATATATAACAGGTCTTTCTGCTTCCTCGTGAAGAAAAGCGAGACCTTTTGCAGCACCTAATGCAATTTTCATTCTAATTGACCATGGAAGAGGCAAGGACCCTGCATATAGTAGATATTATCAGAGAATGCCAAAAGACTATACTTCTAAATGGGATTGAATGAAAATTAGATTTTGAGAAAGGCAGTTACATACTCCTAAACAGATGGTTCTCCAAACTCCCTCGAGGCATGAACTCATACACTAGCAGCCTTTGATCATCTTCAATGCAGTATCCTATAAGTTTAACTAAGTTTGGATGGACAAGGTCACCAAGGAAATTCACTTCAGCCTGACACATAGAAAGCCGAACAAGAATTAAAAAATTGTATACAACATAGACAGAGAACACCAAAACATTATGTAGTATAAGAGTTAAAACAAATCAGGAAAGTTCCAAACCAGCCATTCTTTATGACCCTGAAGCCCATCATGGTTAAGAGTTTTAACTGCAACAGTAAGCCCTGTGCCAGGTTTTACTGGAGCAGTTCCATTTTCTTCTATCCACCCCTTGAACACACAACCGAAACCACCTTCACCAAGAAGACTTTCAGGTCTGAAATTCCTTGTTGCCAATTTAAGATCATTAAATGTGAATTTTCGTAACCGCGAAGCAACTTTAAGTTCCTCTTCAAGTTTGGAAGTGGATGCATTACTTTCTGTGTTACTAGTGGTTGAGGAAGATACTACAGTAGCTGTTGGTTGGTCTCTGCTTGTATCATTTGTAGATTTAGTTTCTGCAAACCCCAACAAAGAAACCAACACATTAGAATACTGAAAATAAAGAATAAATGTGTTTTTTTAATAGCACCAAGTTGAAAAAACATTGCCCCTAAGCAAATTTAGTTTAAGCATACATAGGACCTGATGTAAGAATTACACATGACCAACACAGGATAAAACCTTAAATAGACTTAATCTGACTATCATATCAGTCAATAAGTGTTGAATAGGAAATTAGAAGATTATCTAAACTAGACACCAAGCACAGCCATCTGACATGAATCATGTATTTTTAAAAACCAGTTTTTATCAAGAATTACTGTATACCCAATTCGATGACCACTCTTCCAACCTCGTTGCCTCAGGAAAAATATTCCTAAAGCCATAAAATCTATTTTCTAATAACAACACATCAATTACGCCTTCACTTTCCATACCAGTATGACACATCCTCACCATTGCTACCACAATTTTATTTGCATGCTCCCACCATCTCCTAGCGAATCCTGTAATTACCAATGAACCCGCTGTCCCTAACTCACAACCAGTATTATATTGAGAAAATCCTCACAAGCAGATAAGTTTTACACAAAGCATACAACAAATCAAAAGAAAGTATAACATCAGAATACCTAACCCTTCATCCTTTATATCAGGCAGAACATACTCAAGTTGCCTTAAAACGTATGTCTTATTATGTATTTATTTAGTCATACAGTCTGGACTCAAATTATTGTTTCCCCGCTATAGGAGACTGCAGGGAGGGATAACTCTTGTTCTCAAAAGCAAGCTCACATGTTTCTGTGAAATGTTTTTCCAGGACCAAGAAGTTTTCCAGCCACCAATCTCCTCTTCTCGTATGAGAGAGAGATTAAAGGGCTCAATTGGGTTTGAGCTCTAAAACCAGCCACCAAACCCAAAACTTAACCAGGTTATTGCAGGTATAATCTTCACGAACAATGGGGACCTTCATGCTTTGATTAGAATCCATCAAGAGCAAAGCTCTTTAGATTGACCATAGTAGTATAATGCAGCCAACTTACGGGCGCCCCAAGCAGAAATGGTTATGTTAACAGCAATTATTTGTAAAATTACTTACAGAATCTTCAGGCCTAAATTTTATTGTCTATGAAGACTATATGCGCGACAAACATGATATGGCTGAGAAAGGAAAAACTGAACGACTACAGACTACACAAGCTAAAATAGAAACAACAGAACAATCCTAAAAAGCAATCAACAAGAACACTTGAAGCATATGAGCTAGTAAAAAGTGATTCCAAGAAAAGAGAAAGTTACCACAGTGAGTACTGGTTCCACTGATTGAGCTATCAACTTTGGATCTTGAAGAAATGCAGCTCCCAAAGAACCTCAGCCTAACCCAACACCCAGTCTCCTCTTCCTCCACATCATCATCATCATCTTTCTTCTTCTTCTTCCTCACCTTCGATTTGCACATGCTCCAAGACTCCACTTTACCATTCTCAGCTCCCAAACCCATCTTTCACAAACCCTAAAGAACGAAATTCAGATACCATAAAAAAACCCAACCACCAACCCTCCCACCCCCACAACAAAACCAGTCAAAAACTGCCTCTAGCCCTCCACACAACCCATATAAAAATTCACCAAAAAGCTCTGAAATTTCCAAACTTTCCTCAAAACCCAACTTAATTTGGTGGTAAAAAGGATGACCCAGCTGAGAAAGAGCTAGATCACACGGAAAGTAGATCAAACTTGACAAACCCTTGAAGCTCAAAATTGATCAGCTAGTGAGGAAAAAGACAAAAACCAAGGAGCAAGTGTCCGTTTTTAACAGATAGGAACAACCAAATTTCAGTTTAACCCAGAAATGTCTGCTCAAAGACACATAAATCTCAGAAATGAACTCCCACAAGCTGACCAGTTTAAAGTGGGGTGAAATTTTTATATATTTTCCAAAATATCGTTATAAACTTATTACACTCTGAATTATCGATTCTCTCTCTTCTTTTTTTCCCTATTTTCAATTGAACCGAAGACTAGATAAAAGCAAATCGAGCTGCCCGTAGAAAACGGGCAGGGAGTATAGGTGCCTGGACTGCCCGTTATGTTGCTGACCGTACGAGGTGCATGGCATTGAGGCTTGGGAAAGGAGGGAGTAGGGGCCGGGCAGTTCGGTCAGAGAGAGAAGTGGAAAAATGGGGACAGCGGGCAGGAGAGAGAAAGAGAGAGGCCGGACCCACTGAGATGGTGACGTGTCTAGCTTGGGTGGGCGGACGGAAACGCGCGCGTCAGGTTGATATCATCAAGCCTGCTGCAATGCATTCTTATTCTCATCTCTTTTTTCCCTAATTTTCCCTTGTTTTATATATATTAACCTTTTTGTATGTGCTTTTGTGTTTGTGAGAGGCTTTTTTTTATATTTATTTATATAATTTTAAATTTATTTTATAATTAAAAATAATAATAAGTAGTTGTATTCTATAAAAATAGAATTCATCTAATTTTTCTTTTAATTTTAATTTTTTAATATAAAAAAATGTGAAAAGTATTTTAGAATCTGTCTTCTAATATGGAATTTATTTAAAACCCATAAAAAAATCGCTTTGAAAAAGGTAAAACACTTCTCTCCTTCCGCTATAAGTAGGAACTCATATATTACTGCCAATAGTAGTATGAGATGTGTATATAAATTTATGTGTGTTTTTTATGAATTATTTTCGCATATGTGTCAAATCCTAATTTGTAGGAATGAGCTGAAAGGGGAGAGCAATATCTTTGAAAATGGAAAAAAATGCTTAGAACAAAAAAATAATATACAAATTTATAAATAAATCCAATCCTAGACATGTATTTATAAAAAAACCTAAACACTATTTAAACATAGAAACACACCCAAAATCAACCCCAAAGTCAACAATTGTATATTTTTTGAGTGTGTTTATAAATAGGTTTTGAGTGTGTGTAATGATGGGTTTTGGGTGTGTTTATAAAGTGTTTTGAGTGTTAGGTTTTTTTATAATTTCAGCTCTCATTTTGGGTGTTTTAGTGAAACTCCCAAAATAATATTGGTTTTATAAGATTTTCTTGGTAATTTTGTATTGCTGAAGGGTGATCAATTATTGAAGGCATGGGATGTAGATAATGCAATAACAATATGAATTATGTATAAAAGATGAGCCGTGTTCAAAGGTATACATTATTTTATTTTATATTTTTTTTGAAAAGCATCATTTGTACTCTCAAAAACAGAGTGAAGAGCGGCTTGGAGAATTATACTTATCAAGAGCTAAATTAAATTCAACGAGAATATTAAGATTATTAATATAAGAGCTTGTTCATTGGTTTAAGAAATCTCGCATGCAACACAGAGATTGACTTCCAAATATCCAAAGTGTTAATTATTATTATTATTAATTGCTTTTAATTACTATAATATACTCATTGAAATGGCGAATAAGAATGTTGTGCCTGCCTTTCGATGATGGTGTTTTTTTTTTTTGGGTGGAACTTGATAGTGATCATCTTTTTTCTTCTCTGACGAGATCAGAGATTCAGAGCCATGACTAAATTAGTTGGGTCCAAAATTTTGTTGTAATATATTCTAGATGCAACAAAACTATTTCTTAAATTCTCTAAAATTCCAATTTCTTACTACTTTGAGTACAAAGATAAAGCTTCTTGCAACACTCTGATCTAAAACTCATGTTCCACTTTAAAGTTTCTACCTAATTATAACACGTTTGGCATGAGAATAATTACATGATATTAATAGTCACATATGATTGGTACTCAAAAAAATGATTTGGGGTAGATTAGGCCACCCTGTCCTATATCATGCTATTGGTAACAAATTGAAGATGAGCAGCACCCACTCAATATCATCTGCCTGCATTTTCAGGCATTACAATTATTTTATGATTTTTCTTTGCTAACCCATTATTTTAAGTGTAGATTAAAAAAAGAAAGATCATATTTTATCATTTGCACTGCCATATTTTATAGATTAGCAAAGTCTACATTTGGAATATGGACACATGGTAGGAAATCCTTGTAAAAAGCATCAAATCATAAGGGGTTGACATCACTTCACAACAGGTAGAGAAAAATAGATTCAAGAGAAGAATAGGGCGGCACCTCACTCTTAGCAAATTTAATTGAATATCGGTTTTATTTTAGTGTTAAATGTCAAAATGGTCCATATATTTTGCAATGTTGTATTTTTAATTTGGCCAATTTGGTACTTGTGTTTAGGACCGTTAAAACTAACATAACATTGGAAGAAGTAAAAATAAAAACTTGAAATTAATTTTTGAATGGAAAACAAAGGGTCAATTCAATAAGAAGCTACACAATTTTTTCTGTATTAAATGATTACATATCACACAAGTAGATTCATCTACAGAGAATACAGTCACCCACTGGAAGGGGTAAAGGGGTATCAAACAATCCCTATTCTCAAACCACGGTCTACAACACACACTGCGACCTTATACTTCTACTAGAACGAATTGACATGAGAATTCCAACTAAACGAAGCCAAGGGAAACCTCGGTGCCTGTTGTTACGCACCAATGCTTGATCGCCACACAAGTGACAGTTCAAAAATTCCTTCACGGTTCAGTTTAAGATGTTGAAAGAAATGCACGGCGCACTAGATATTTCCTAAATAATCCCAGTTGAAATGCTGGAAGTCGCATTAATCTTCAGTGAGTACTCCGGTATATAAGTAAGACCTGTTATGCCAGAACATGATACTCCATCAGAAAAATTTCGACAGTTGGATTTTTTCATTTAATTAAGGATAACCGTCCGAAATTATTGTTTTGATGGAGGAACCAGAAAGTGCTTGACCAGCCCAAGTGTCTTCTGGTATACTTATTCTTTATTGATTATATTAACAGCCTAATAGAGTCCACTCAATAAGCATTCTTCTGACAAGGATGCGTGTAAAAAGAAAATAGTAGAAATAATAGGATGAGTACCTTTTTCCTTGACATCAATTTGTAGTGTGTCCAGTGTAATTATGCCATCAGTCAATGGAAGTAGCTCAAGCTTGATGGTTGCCATAGATTGGGAGGGAACGCATCTGATGTGACCATAGAAAATTATAATAATTGGAATATCTATGAATAAGAAAAAGAAAAAAAGATGGAAGTATTACCCTAGTGGAACTCTACTCTGAAGCCACAGATGTGTACAACACAAACCATTACTAGGAATGGCATCAGATATTGGAGAAGCCTGTTCGTTGAAAGAAGCTGGCCAAACTCCACCTTTACCATTTTGTTTCTGATTCTCTGATGAAAGGAGTGGTGAGCTTAGCCTCTGCATTGTAGGACTCCTTCCTGTAAACTCAGGAAAACCAACAAATGGACTCATTGGTGAAGAAGGTGAAGAATTCAAGGAGACCACTGAAGGAGGGGAAGTGAATGAAGCTGGAGCAAGAACTGTCAGAGTTAGATCTTCTTAGATTTGAAACCTGAAGAGTTAAGACCTGAAAATTGAAAAATTAGGTGAAATGTGATTATACAAGGTAAAAAAGAAGAAAACACCACATATGCATATGAACTACTAAGTGTATGAAACCTGAACAGGAAGCTGAGAGACCCCTCCACTGGGTGCACTAGATTGTCCAGACATTTCAGATGCAACGGAGATCATAAGATCCCTTGAAACACGTGGCTGCCAACTTGTTGGCTGTTTGAAAAATAATCTCGACTCTACAAATGTAACATAAAAGAAGAAGAATTGGAAACGAATAACTTAGGTTCTCCAAATAGGGTACACTAAAAGGAATATAATTACCAGTGTAGTTGCACCGACATGATACCATAATTGCATACTGATCAGCAGTTGAAGCACTCCTCTTTAATTCAACAGCCTTGGATGGCGGACGCAAACTTGATGCTGCATTTCCAGCCTGCAGTTGTGGTGATTGAGTTCTTCTATCACCACCAGCCTTGAGATTCTTCCACAGGGATGTTGCCGGTTTAAGAATAAAGGAATGCTCTTCACCTCTCCTGCCATGAGAAATTCTAATGAGAAGAGAAGAAATAAACTTAGGATTCCAATAACTAAACAGAAAAATGTTCCAATTACAGACTCCATGTTTCTGGTGAACATCAAATTTACAAAGTTCACAATAGAAACCTCCATACTGGGTTCAGCCAATCCACACTAAATGACCATTGCCAGATAATAAGCATCTGCTCTCTCTGTAGGGAGGCTAGAGTTAACAAGAATGAGAATTGAAATAGGTAATCACATCCTGAAAGTCTTATGTTAAGAAGTGCGATGACATTAAATAATGATGCATGAGCATCCAAGAAGAAATGCAAAACTAAGGGTCCACCAACACAGAGTACTAAGCAATATTCCACAGCAACTTAACCCCAACTGCCTGGGGTTGCCAACGCATACAATTTTCTAATCCCAGATATTGATGTGCTCCAAGAATGCATGCACAATCACCATGAACAAAACATGATATTTTGTAACAAGGACAATCAGCATGAAAAAAATGAATACCAAATTAAAATACCAAGACATAAAAACAACCTGAGGGCTAGGTTTGGCAAACTGTGGTCATTTCCTGCTTCAATACATGCAATTGGTAGTGATAAGGATTGTCCACCTTTTGAAGCCTCCTCAAATACAATTGTTATAGCATCTATATATACCACAATATGTGGTGCATGTGCTGGAGAAACATTCTGCAAAACAAAATGATAGCTTAATAGGAATATGGAACGAAGCCAAACAAACATCTCATTCCTAACAAGAATAATGTTATAAAAATTTCAGGCAAAAACAAGTATTAACAAACACATGTTCTGGAGAAACATTCTGCAAAACAAAATGATAACCTAACAGGAATGTGAGACAGCCTAACAAACATGACATTTCTAACAAGAGTGATTAGAATTGGAAAGATATGAGAAGACAGGCATATATAACAAACACCTTGATCTAGTCAATCATTGCTCACACCTTTATCTGGACACAGAGAAGGTCATCTGTATTGCAGTCAGCAGCAAAAGAATGGATTTCTACAGGTTGTATAATTTCAAGTTTTCTCCTCCACCTTCTTCCTGGAGTATAGATTCCCTCCAATCCACAACGAACAGAAAATCGTTCTCGCTCCAATGACACACCTCGAAAAGATAAAAGCACCTCGTAACCAGTTTTTTGACTCTTCCAGACCTGCTGAGATGAAGACTGATCCCAATCTTCAAGATCAAAGGTTGGCTTAGAACTGGCGGCTTTAATAGGTGCAGGTGGTGGTGTAGTATTTTGTGGTAGTGATGACATGGAGTAACTTCTAAAATGGGAGAAGAGTTGAGAACCAGACTTTTGAGATGTGCTACCCATTCCTGAATTGGAAATTAAAGGAGGAGATAAAGGGCGAGCTGGAGGCGGAAGTGTGTTATCCAATGGAAGCAACCATTTTAACAATTCTCCACATGGGTCCTGATTTGCATCAACTAAGTTTTCCTGAGTCTCAGAAGACAAACTTCCCTGACGAGATTTCTCAAACTGAAGAATCTCAATAACAGGGTCATTCAAAAAATCTACACCAACATTCACTTGTAAAAGAACCTGCACCCTTCCAAAGAAGAAAATGGAATGAGAATCAGTGATCTGAACAACTGCTTAAACCAGTCATGAATGTGAGAAGGAAAAAAATTTCAGAACTAAGATATTTAAAATTGGAAGGTCTAGAATAAACAAAGCAGCAGCAGAAAATTAACTTAAGGGTCAGCAAATTGTTATCAGAGTTACAACACTCTTGCATATTTTGGTACAAACTAAGACCTGCCAGGGCTTTCCTCCAGTAAAACTTTGCAGAAAGCTTGAGATTTATAGGTGCATGTCAATGGGGTTAACATAAAAGGCACAACTACTGATATTTTTTCTGTCACTTATCACGTAAATTGATGCATAAGCACACACACACAGAGACTCGCAAATATACATATTCGTAACATTGCGTTTTAGGTTGGAACAACTGAAGTCTACAACTTTGAGTTTATTAGTACCCATCATTTAGCAAAAAAGAGAATAATCGTGGAAATAAGATGAGAATATAAGTAACACATATGTACGCATACAAGGAAGAACCTAGAAGCTTCATTACACATACCACTATGTCTCCATTAGAAAGAGAGCAACACTTGACATTATTTCTTGCTACACCACCAGAGACTTTGGGATCAAAATTTCCTTTATCAATAATAGCATTAAGTCGAGACACATTTACAGCATTTTTCTGGGTTCCATTTTCCTTAGACTCTTGACCATCCATCCCAAGAGATACTGAAGATTTCTTAGGAGCACTTTTTTTTGACCAAAGTGTCTCACTTGACTCTGCAATCCTAACAAAAAAATGAGACCTCTCAAATCTTTGCAATAAGATTTCAGTCTGTCTTTTGTGATCCTCCATTCTAAGAAGGGATTCACTATCAGTAACATCCTTTTGTAGATCAGTCTTCTCTTTTGACAGGGTTTCACCATTTTGTTCTGCACCTTGACTGTCAGGACTCATTTCTCCTTTTCTCAACAATGCACCATTACCCTCTTCAGCATTTCCATTTTGTTTCGTTGGGCTTTGTCTTATGCCATTTTTACTCATGGCTGCAGCTAATTTAAAGGGAGTAATAATTTCTGTATCCTGCTTACAAGCTGACAAGCATGCAAGGATATGAACTTGTTCACCTGGATTAAAAATAAATTTCAGGTCCTAAATAAAGGATACATCTTCCATTTGGAGAAAAAGAGTCAGGAAATTCAAGAAAGAGCTACCGGGGAAAACAAAGGAGCGGTCCAGAGAGCGTAATGAATGTATATCTGGTGCATCATTCCAATTATCAGGGAGTTCTTCTGCAAGAGCAAAACACGCTTTAGATATACTAATCTTATATCACGACCATGATATATTTTACGCATTGAATATATAATATAGGCACCTAATCAACTATGTGCGTGTGTATTATAAAGCAGTTTATGTGCACACTTATAAGTGTGCATGCGATCCTAAACATTATGAAAATATTAAAACATACATGTTGAGTGTAATGGAAATCGCTTACTGTATGGAATGGCAATCCATCCCTCCTCATCAGATACGTCATAATGCTTTGCTATGACAGAAGATTCATTATTTGCACCAATGGCATTTTCACCTCTATATTCACTTTCTCCAACATGATCGTCGATTGTGGAATATTGTGGATATGAATCTTCAGCAATTAGACCCTCCAATGTTGTTGCTGATTTTGGGGTAGGGTGAGCATCCGCAGGTGGTTCAGGAACAGATGGTTGTTCTGCTGGCACACGTTGAACATGACTTGACCGCATAAGGAAATTCATTGTCCCACCAAAATAAGTGTCTGCAAAATCCATAAATGTGGTCATTCAATTACAACATGGGTTATGTTAAAGCAAGCATATATGTACATCTGACTTGAACATGCAAACCCAGTCGTTGAAGCTGGTGTTTGAATCCCATTAAGAGATCACTTAGAACTTCAAATTACCAGCAGTGCCTAGTGGCTAGTGAAACTCCCCACACTAAAAAATTTATATCACCTCCTCCTAACACTTTTTTCAAACACCAAGTTTCAACATTTACAATCAACAGCCACTGGATCCAAACCAGAGGCTTCATTATCACACTACTACAACAATGAGCACTTGATCAAACAGTTAAAGCACTATAAATCTCACACTCATGGCATATCTATGATAAACAAGCAAATAAAAGGCATTCTCTAAAGATATCACACGAAATCTACAAGGCGCTTTTTATTTCCAACGATTTGGCATTGGTTTTGAGTTTGGCCTTCCAATGCCGAATCCACAGTAATTGGGTCTAACGCTGGCACTATAATCGAACACCAAATGCGTCCCAATATCACATTTGGCTGAGACTCAAAATCCAAATTTGATTTAGCTGTTCGTCAGAACCAAATCTACTTACCCGAGATCGAGCTCTCCTCTGAACCTCAGATGTGATCGCAAGCCAGAAACGTCTCAAAGCTGAAAGCCCTAATTGTCCGATTCCGATTCTTCTCTACCGGAAAAGTCCCAATTGTGAGCTCCGCAGGACGCAAGACTCTGATACTTCGGTGGTGTGCGATCAGAATTCAGAAGGGAGCCTCTGAGAGCTCTAATTGTAAACTTCGGGTTGCATTTCACTACCACCATAACCGTCGCTGGAAAAGAAGAAAAGAGAGTTGTTTTTTGGGTCTGAAACTTTCAAATTCATAAAGCCCAAAACAGAAGAGAACGCAACAAAGGACGGAGCCCAAATCTTAAGGCTGGCCCATCCATGGATGGAATTTATAAAAAATAATAATAATAATTTTGTTCCTAAGAAATAAATTGGTGTTTTTGGATATACCAAGGAGTATAGTGTAAATTTTTTTTTATTTATTTTTTATGTGTGGTTCTAGGTGTGAATACAGGACGGAGCCACAACAAGGCGTGTCGTGACTTTGATTTTTTACAAAACATATTCTATAACAATACAATTTATGTAATTAAGCGTTACCCAATTGAAGATGAGAAAGTTAAATACAAGTGATTAACAAATTTTGGTGTCTCCACATCGAGAATCCTAGCTCTCCCCCTATGTGAAGTGAATTTACCCAATAAGACGAAATGTAAAATTAGGCCCCATGGAAAATAATTTGTTTATATAATATAGCCAATCTGTAATCACAAAATCAACATAAAGGAACCCTTGTTCATGTCAACCTTCGGGCTTTGTAAGATGATAATATTTGTATGTTGTTGTGAATATCCAAACTTTTTTGTTTTGAGAAAGTATTTATCTTGTTACCAAAATAAAGAGGGCGAACTTATGAAATTTTATTTGGGAGTTTCACTAAAACAAAAAAAATGGAGGTTGAAATTATAAAAAAACCCAACACCCAAAATACTTTATAAACACACCCAAAACTCATCATTACACATACTCAAAACTCATTTATAAACACACCCAAAAAGTTGACTTAGGTTGATTTTGGGTGTGTTTCTATGTTTAAATAGACTCGAGTTTTTTTATAAATACATGTCTAGGATTGAGTTTATTTATAAATTTGTAATTTTATTTTGAGATATGTCGTATGCTGCTGCACAAACAAGATACAATAAAGGTAGCCACTTGGACTGACACTGATATTGGGAGGTGCATTACGTTATCCATTTCCTGATGTTTCTGTTGTTTTTCCAAAACTATTTTACTGATTTGTGATTAGGAGGGAGGACGCATACGATTAGTTTTAGGTTAAGTTAATAATATTATCATTATGGTTTGGCATAAAAACAGGAGGCAGCTTGTGGTTACATGCCACGTCAAGCAAAGCATCACATATATAATTAGAAGGGACGACACCAAATGGGGTGGATTGGATAAACATCATCAAAGTCGGTTCCTTGCTGTGTTTTGTTATTAGTTTTGTCGGTTTACGAACTTAATCCATTTGGTTTTCTTGAACCAACTTCAGTCGACAATGATTGGAAATCCACTGACCCGAGCTCTATGAAGATAGGATGATTACTTGTACGTGGGGGACTCTCGTTGGTTAATGAAACCAATTTCCATCGAAGATAGAAAGCCACTCGTATATATAGGCGAGTATCACGAACACATCTTTGAACTTGTATGTATAAAATCAATAATGGAGTGGGGTTGGGTTGGGTTGGGTTGGGGTCCACATGCAGATGAGAGCCATTTCATTTCCGTTATGGGCCAAACCAAAGGCGGCTTAATTGATGTGTTCTTGTGGTATGTGAGAGATGATGCGAGGATGGCCACAAAACAATCACCAAGCCAAACAATGACTATGGAAGGATCCTAGGTGATTTCATTCATTAACTTTATCTCACGTCCATCCATTTACCCAAAGAAAACAAAAATAGTTCAGATTTGTCAAAAAAATTAGAACTTTCTTTGTGGTTTTCGTTGCAGTGATCTCAAATTGTTAAATTCAGAAGCTCTTCTCTATAGTGTCACATTAATGAAGTGACTTATTGTGAAGTTACTGAAACGCATAAAATCCCAAGTTCGTGTGCGTCAAATCTCAATCTCAACCTCAATCTCAATCTCGATCTCAATCTCAATGCATGTGGTTGGTCTTAAGCTTAACTGACTCTTGTCCTTTTCATGGTAAACCATTAATAGACAGAAATTAATTATAACAATCCCAAAGTTAAAAAATAAAATGAGGAAAAAATAATACGAAAATAAAATAAAATTATTGTGACTCTGCACAGCTGCACCAGGCCTTTTGTCTATTGTGTCCAATATTGCATCAGAAAAATGCAGATTTTATTTTCCACCAACACTAATGAACCAAAAACGATTGATGGGTGTTTCTCAACGATTATTGTTCGTTCGAAAATCACAAGTTCACAACCCGCACCAGATATTTTTTTAATTTTCATCTGCAAGTCGTGATGGATAGGGTGTGTAGTTCACTATCAGCTGACTTTCTCTCAAGAGATGTAAGCCTTTTCACGTAAAACTACCCTTCTGTTTTTATCAAAGCTGCCATTTTTACATTTCATCTATCGAAAAGAGTCTCTGATAAATCAATGGGCGAGACCTGTATGCTATAATTCCTCGAATTTCTGGGTGCTCTGGTTCTTCTTCTTACTGGGTTGTCTTTGAATTTTGAAGCTGCAAGCGGCACAAACACCCGCTTAGGTGCCCACATGGGATTGGGACTAACTCGAACACGGAGAGAGACGAAGGTTTTGTACAAGAGATTGAAGAACAAGGAAGATGGAATCGGAGTTGGGTTTGATAGAGCAATCATTCAATAGCCGTTACTCGCTTTGGGTCCAGGAAGCTCTGAGCGAATTGCCCGACAGTTTCACAATCACTGATCCTTGTCTCTCTGGCCACCCAATTGTATTTGCGAGCAAAGGGTTCTTGAAAATGTTGGGTTATTCGAAAAGCGAGGTGATTGGCAGAAATGGTAGAGTGTTTCAAGGTCCGGGGACTTGCAGAAGGTCGGTTATGGAAATAAGAGAGGCCATCAGGGAAGAGAGAGCTATTCAGATTAATTTGCTGAATTATCGCAAAGACGGGACACCCTTTTGGATGTTGTTTCATATGTGCCCTGTTTTTAACAAAGAAGATGGGAGGGTGACTCATTTTGTGGGAGTTCAGGTTCCGATTTCGAGGAAGCCGAGGCGGTCTGGCAGAAATGGGGTTAATTTGTGCGAAGAGGGGTCTAGGATGAATGATATCTTTTATGGGTCTTGTAGAAAAGAAGTGTGCTCCGATTCTTTGGTTGAATTGGGTCGTGTTCAGTCTCTGGAGTCTGCATTGGATGATGCTGATGACAGAGGTTTGTTTCTTTATCAGTTTGCGTTGTGGTTCTATAAATGACTAATGCAATATACTTTGCTTGTGTAATGATAGAGGCATCGTTTAATTTTCTATTCCAAGTAATATTTGACTATGCTACTTGCTTAATTAATGATTTCTGTTATCTATGAATGTTGATAGTGGATTTGAAGTTACTTGTCACACATTCATTTACGGTTAGCAATCTGATCTGTCCTTTTAGGTGTTGTAGCTCTGTTGGTTGCGGTTCAAGTTTTGTTTTGATGTGATTTTATGGTTTTGATTTTTTATTTTGTTACCAAGTATTGGTTGTGGTTGAGTTTTCATTTACTATGTAACATACAGGTTTGGAGGTTGAAGAGTCGTGCGAGGCAAGTGATGTAGAGAAGACAAGAGCTGCAACTGCCATTAATAACATATTGTCCGTGCTAACTCACTATAGTGAGTTAACGGGCAGATTGGTCTGTGGAAAGAGATGCAGCTTATCCGGGGTGGGCCTTCCCAGTTCATCCTTAAATATATCTCTTGGTAGAATCAAACAAAGCTTTGTATTGTGAGTTGTTGCAAATTCTCATTTTCTTACTTTGCAGAAGGTATCATACTTTCTGAAGATTTCTGATGATTATACTTTGTGTTTGCTTCGATATGATTGTGTTGCCTTGTAGAACTGATCCACACTTACCAGACATGCCTATAGTTTATGCAAGTGATGCCTTCTTCAAATTGACTGGTAACATTCACAATGCTATTTGCCAGAGGGATACTAAACCATTCTAGACTTCACGTTCTTTGCAAATCTTTTCAAGAATCCAGCATATGCAGTTACTCAACTCAGTTGTTTACCTATATAGGTTATGCTAGACATGAAGTCTTGGGGCGCAATTGTAGATTTTTAAGTGGGGTGGATACAGATTCCTCAATGATATATCGGGTATTTTTCCTTTTCTGTCATGATCATTGGTTTTTGCCATGTACTTTGGTGACTTGATGGAATAGATAGTCTTAAGTGTACCATCCCATCTTTTCTCTTTTTTTCCCCAGATAAAGGAAAGCATTCAAAATGAAAAAGCATGCACAGTACGTATCTTGAATTACAGGTCGCTACTTGACTACTTATTCAATATGTTTTACATGAACTGCACATTATTCATCTGTTGTGACTTTTGTTTCTGCTTCATTCTCAGGAAGGATAAGAGTTCATTTTGGAATCTCCTACACATATCACCTGTTCGTAATGCTTCTGGCAAGGTATTTTATATGCTAAGCTTTCATGAGTCTGGTTGAATCTTAATTTTCTTATTGTTAATTGTTTTTGTCAATGACATGTATGCTGTCTAATTGATGTGCCTTTGGCTTCATTAAGAGCAAAGTAAAGCAGCATATGCTTTAAACTGATCAACCTCTTTTTTTTTTGGTCAAGGATCAACCTCTTGTCAACTTTGTTTATTGGTCTAAACAAACAGGAGATAAAGTTTTTCTTATATGCAAATTTGAAGTTTTTGGACTTTAAGTTTATTTCCAATTACTATAATAGCTTGGCTTGTGACTGTGGGATGTGGTTGACAGAGGATTAGCTTGGATTCACTTGCAGTGGATTTCTATGTTTGCATGAAACTTTATGAACAAATGAGAAGCTTATGTTAGCCTAGACATTATTAACTTTGGGAGAAGTGTTGGCAGAGTTATATCTATGCAATTTGTGTTGCACAAGTATTTCTGTTCTGAGTGATTCAGTTTACTGCTGCTGTAAACATTTCCGTGGCACATTTATTTGATTACTTAACCAATTTCCATCATCATGTTCAGCTCACAATATGTTCTTGGTGTAAAATCAGAATAAGCTATTGGCAATTAGTATGCGTGTTACAAACAACTGGAGTCATTGGTGTCTATATCAGAACTGTTACAGCTTACCAATTTCTAATCTTTCTCCATTAAATGAAGAATTTAACCTCTTGATATTTTGGCGTGTTGCAATGTGGCTGTTCCGCTTCTGTATAACCTGTAGATCCCTTTAGAGTCTTCGACATATGATCCCTCAATCCTCAGTATCAAAATTAGTACTCTAAGTGACGATATCAGTTTAGTTCCATTCGACTCTATCTGATGTTAAGTGGCCAGAAAGAACTTGTGGTTATTTTATATATGTCACTCTGTTTCTCTTACTATGTTTATGGCTGTTCAGATTGCATACTTTGTGGGTGTTCAGATGGAAGAAGGGTGTAAAAACCAGGTTGGACATGGGCTAAGCCCTGAGATGAGGCAGCTTAGTGCCGTTGGTGCAGTCAGAATTGCAGTAAGGAGCTTATCAATGGGTGCTGGCCCTTCCAAATCTTAAGAGAGTAAAAACCTCTGAATCTTGCTGCCGGATATTTCAAAAATGTCTGCCACGATCCTATCCTAGAAATATATATATATATATATATATATATTCATTTGTCTCAAATTTGTAATCTTCTCTGGCAGTAGATGAGAAGGCAGAAAGCAGGGAAAGTTTGGTTCATTGCCGCATGAGATCTCTGTTACACATAATTGTTTATATATAATATGAAGAAAGGTCTATCAGTGAAAATTTATTGACTTTCTGCTGGAATCTCTCCAGCTCCAAATTGTGGCACTTTATTTTGTTTTAGGTGTTTTTCATATTTCTAGCCATTTTATGATTGTGACTGAAAATATTAGAAGAAAAGCTGGTATGTTAAACTGTTGCCTTAAAATGCTTAGGAGAGCAGGTGGAGAGATGTGAGATCCATAGGCATCAAGCAAAAATATTCACAAGCTGGCTGCTGGCATATATAATGAGATAAAAAGGAAGAACATTGCAAATTTGAGATACATAGGCTGTCATATTATGGCAAACCTAAAATACCACTTACTAAAATAAAACACAGTTTGAACCAAATAAAAAATAAATAAATGGACACAATACCAAAACAAATGTCGTGAGATCAACATCATGACTTTATTTTTGTGCAATTTCACTTAACCTATTTTTATGAAGTTTAGATAGGGATTATAACAAACAACTAAGAAGAAACGAAATGCAAGAAATGTGGGAAAATGTGTAGATTCTAAATGCAGAAGCTTAGGATTCCATATATATAACTTATTATTTTTGCAATTTGAATACAATTAGGTACACTTTTTTTCAGTATAAGTGATAGTCTAAATTATAGGAGAGGGGGATTTCTTGTTAAAATATGAATATGGTTTGAATACTGTATGTTAATTGTATTTTTCTCCATAATGAGACATATATAAGAGTTTACAAGGATGCTTTATAAGGAAATAGATACAATAATTAATTAGGAGAATATCTCCTAATTATACAAGGATGTGTCAGCCATATGAAACAAGTAAATCACCTAATTAACTTAGGAAATAAATCTCTTTGATTTAGTAGGTTAACTCACGTCAACATTCCTCCTCAAGTTGGTGCATACACGTCATCAATTCTCGACTTGGTAAGTGAGTCATAAAAAACTCATCCACAGACTGCTTTTGTTAAGACATCCGCTAATTGATCTAATTTTACAAAAGGTAGACATGATCTTATTCTCAATTTTTTCTCTGATGAAATGTCTATCCACCTCAACATATTTAGTTCGATCATGTTGAACTAGATTATGAGCAATATTGATCGCTAACTTATTATCACAATGTAACTTCATTGGCTTCTCTGGTTTAAAACCCAATTTGGTCAAGAGTCCTCTGATCCATAATAATTCACAAACTCCTTGAGCCATACCTAAATACTCTTCTTTTGCACTAGACTGAGCAATTACATTTTATTTTTCACTTCACCAAGTGATAGGTTACCTCCAATGAATGTATAGTAACCCGATGTAGAGAGGCTATCTATAAGAGCATCCACAATGGCTCCCTAAACCACCTCCTTAGACAAATTTTAGGGAGGAATCGTAAAAATGTAACTCCAACCAAGCTCCATATCCACCTCCTAAAATAGGGAGTCCTCTAGGAGCTCCTAAATCTAAGGAAAGAGAAATGACTCTTAGTGACTCCCTATAATTTAATGATGCTTTATTTAATGAGTATTTCAAACATTTATTTAATGCTAACTTTTATTTTTATTTTTAATAGAAATTGACCAATCAAAAAAGAGTTATAGCATTTATGACTCTCCAAATTAAGGAGTATGGTTGAAGTTGAAATTTTTTAGAGAGCTCCTAAAATAACTTTATTATATTTTTAGCTAAATTATAGCTAAGAAATAGAGAGCATCATTGTGGATGCTCTAATGAAACTAGCCTAATCATCATCTGTATATCCAACAACTTCAAGATTTTCATTCTTTGAGAACATTAATTCATTTCCATGGGCTGACTTTAAGTATCTTAATATCCGATCAACTGCATTCCTATGAGAAATATTGGGTGAATGCATAAACTGACTAACCACACTCACAATATATGCAATATCTGGTCTTGTGTGTGCCAAGTATATCAACCTTCCAACAAGGCGCTGGTATTGTTCCTTATTGGTTGGCAAACGGTCCATGTCTTTACATAACTTGTGATTCATCTCAATGGGTGTTAGCATGCTTACATCCAAGCATTCATGTTTTAGTGAGTAGACCCATCATATATTTCCTTTGAGACAGAAAATACCAGTTTTTGACATTGCTACTTCTATTCCGATGTAGTATTTTGGAGCACCTAAATCTTCATCTCAAATTCATGAGACAAATACTTTTGTAGCTTCTATTGCTCTCATTTGTTGTTCCCAGTTACGACCATATCATCCACATAAATAATTAATGCAATGATTTTTCCTCCATCACGCTTTAAGAAAAGGATGTGGTCTAAATTACTTTGAGTATATCCAAAATTCTTCATGGACTTAGTAAATCTCTAAACCATGCCCTAGGAGATTGTTTTAGCCTATATAATGACTTTCTAAGCTTGCAAACTTGATTCTGCTTGTCATGAGCTAAATTACATCTGAGTGGTAAATCCATATATACCTCTTCTTCCAAGTCTCCATGTAAGAAGGAATTTTTAACATCGAACTGATGTAGTGGCCAATCTAGATTTGCTACTAGGGACAATAGAACTCTAATAATGTTGATCTTGGCTACTAGAGCAAAGGTCTCCTGGTAATCCACCCCATACCTCTGTGTATACCCTTTCGCCACCAATCTAACTTTATATCTTTCAATTGATCCATATGCTTTGAGTTTTACAATATAAATCCACCTGCATCCCACCGTCTTCTTTCCCTAAGGTAAATGCTTGAGCTCCTATGTGTCATTCTTCTAGAGGGCTCGCATTTCTTCATTCATGACTTTTTTCTATTTTGAGTCTTCTAGTATTTCATTCACACTATTTTTGGACAAATATATCGGCCAACTGCTTCACAAAGTGTTCATGCGACTTTGATAATCTGCTTAGAAATATATAATTATTAATGAGATATTTCTCTTTTGCTTTAAGATCTGATTGTACTGTACTCTAGGTTTAACCACGGTTCTTCCTTTCTGGAAGCTGATAAATAAGGCTATCTGTATGCTTTATTTTTTTTATAAATCAAATCATCATGGTATATTTCATTAGTGTTATCAGTTTCATGGGGATATGTTACCTTAATGCCTTCCTCAGTAGGTGATTGATGTGTAGTACTAGAGTTGAAAGTAGGTCCGAAGTGCACAAAATCTCATAAAACAATTCAATTTCCTTCTTCTAATTTTGACAGCGTGGAGTTGATGTGTCGTTTTGAAACTGAGGCACTACCCATGAAGGAATAAAGGGAGGCGACAAGTCGTTTTGAGGCAGAAACTTATCTTGCTGACAAAAATCTAGAATCTTTGAAGTGTTAGATTCTAGATTCTCCTCATGTGTTGCTAAAAAATATATGTCGTGTTCTCGAAACACGACATCCATGGTGGTATATACCTTCTGACTTGAAGGGTGATAATATCGGTAGCCTTTCTGATGAGAAGTATAGCCAATGAAAACACACTTTTCTGCTCGGGGATCTAATTTGCTTCGTTGGTGATCATGTAAATGTACAAATACAACACAACCGAAAATCCATAGTTCAAGGTTGAGGGTGAGAAGATATTTGGATATGATGGTGAAGTGTTTGAAGTGGTGTTTGGAAATTCAAGATACTAGAGGGAATACAATTGATAAGGTAAGCTGCAGAGAGGACGACCTCTCCCCAAAAATGATCAAGACATATTGGCATCAAAGAGAGAGGCACGAACTACTTCCAATAAATGTATGTTCTTTCGTTCAGTCACCCTATTTTGTTGGGAGTGTATGGACATGAGCATTGATGTATGATGTCATAATCCTGTAAGAACTTGTTAAGATATCTTGGTTGAGAAATTCTCCGCCATTGTTAGAACTAAGAACCTGGATTAGGGCTTGAAACTGTGTTTCCACCATTTTATGGAAATGTTGAAATTTTAAACTGACTTCTCCTTTAGTTTTGAGAAAGGAAACCCAAGTCATGCGTGTGCAACCATCTATAAACGTGACAAACCTTCAAGCTCATGCCAGAGTGGTAATGTTTGCAAGTCCCCAAACATCAAAATGAACAAGAGAAAACGGAACCAAACTTTTATTTGAACTTAAGGGAAAAAGAACAAGATTGCTCTTGGCCAGTTCACAAATGTCACACTTAAAACTTGAAATATCTAAACTGGTGAATGAGGATGGAAATAATTTATGTAAATATTCAAACGAAGCATGACCTAGATGCCTATGCCATAACCATACTTCGTAAGTTTGTTTCTCAACACTAGGTCTTCCAATCTTGAAAGCTTGACCAACTCTGGCTTCACTGTTAGGCACCAAGTCTAGGTAGTATAGTTTTCCCCTCCTAGTACCACAACCAATCGTCTTGCTGTTGAGAATGTCCTGAAAAACATAATGAGTTGGCCAAAAGGTTACAATGCAATCCAAAGCCGTAGTAATTTGGGCAACAAATAATAGATTATGGTGCAAGGATGGAACTATCAACATAGAATCCAAATTGACGGAGTCTTAGAGAGAGAGAGAGAGAGAGAGAGAGAACCTTCCACAATCACAGGGGAAATGGTACCATTAGCAGTATACACCATCGATTGAGGAGACAATGTATAAAAGATAATTTGTCAAAGATCAAATGTCATATGGCCAGTTGCTCCTGAGTTAATGATCCATGTGTTTTTCTTGGATGAAGTATTTAAAACATAACATTTGGTACCTGTTGTGGTAATAAAGGCAAATGCTGGAGCCGATGTAGCCAAAACAGCATGACTTACATGATCTGATTCGAAAGATGTGTTGAGTGCTTTGCTCTTATTCATCTGGGGAGCTTTGGAGTGGTCCCACCAATCAGGGTACCCAATCAATTCGTAACAGCCATTACATGTATGTTTGTCTCCTCCATAGTGGGTGCACTTCTTCTCTGGACGAGATCCTGAGGCCTTATTCTTAGAAGAGCCACCGGTAAAAGTCTAGGGCCCCCTTTGACATTGAGTTACCACTACGAAAGTTTCTTTAGCACCAGTCATAGTCATTCTCTGTTGAGCTTCACGACGAACATAGGCAAAGGTTTGATCGAGGTCTAATTTAGGATATTTGCATAGGATTTTCCCCCTGACTTGATCAAACTCAGGGTCAAGACCGGCAAGAAAAATGTGAACATGAAGACGATCCAATTATGTCTAGCGCTCAGTCATATCGGCGGCACAGTGCATGCGGATGGGACTCCGATAGTCAATTTCTTGAAAGATGCCCTGCAACTGGCTGTAATATGTATGAACTGGTGCACCATTTTGTTTAATAATGAATGCCCGTTTGTTGAGATCCAAAAGATAAGTTTCATCACCACCTCATAATAGGTCTTTCTTAACGGCAACCTAGATTTCTTTGGCAGTACTTAACTAGATGAAACGACTCATCAAGTTAGGAGACATGGAGTCGATTAACCACTCATTGAGTCGAAATTTCTCGGTACACCATTTGTTGTAGGTGGGCGAGAGCTCATGAGGCTTTGGAGTGTCACCGATTAGGTAACTTAATTGTTTGTGTGCAACAATGCTCTTCTCCATGACTTGAGACCATAAGGCATAATTGATCTCGGTGTCAGGGAGCGAGGAGTTGTCACTTTGAATAGTAATGATTTGAGGAGTGTGCATGGAAGATCCTCCATAGATCAAAAGCAAGACGTAACCCCATTGCAGCGGAACGATTTGAGGGTAAGATAAAGGTATGTGTTTAGGGAGTTTGATAAGAGGATTTGATTTGAGAGTTTAGGATTTGGATTTGAGGAATTTGATTTATAGTTTGTGTTTGAATTTGAGGGTATGATTTGAGGGCTTAGAGACAACCTATGATCGATTGCTTTGATACCATGCTAAAATATGAATATGGTTTGAATACTTTAGGTTAATTGTATTCTTCTCCGTAATGAGATATATAGGAGTTTACAATGGTGCTTTATAAAGAAATAGATAAAGTAATTAATTAGGAGAATACAATATGTGTCAACTATATGAAATAAGGAAGTAAATCACCTAATAACTTAGGAAATAAATCTCATTGATTTAGTAGGTTAACTCATGTCAACATTTCTCACACAAACACCACACAACACAACTTATGATGCCCTAGGAATTCAAACTTAAGACCTCTACACTACAAATCAAGATCATTTTTCACTAAAGTAGACCGTTAGCACAATTAATTACTTAAATAAGTAAGAACGTGTCCCATAAATGAAACGAAGGTAAATACGTGAACAATTTGTAGGCCTATTATGATCAGATAATTATTTTGGATTAGGCGTTGATTAAAACACATTAAGTTTAGCTTTCAAATTACCACAAACGTGATGGTAAAAAAACTAGGATCATCAACACCATCATCAATTGTTTCACTTAACTTTTTTCTTATGTATTTTGAATACATTCGTGTACTTAAACAAGTAAAAACGTGTCCCGTAATCATAAATTTTAAAAAAAAGGAAGGTAATCTAGTAGGTGAACCAAATACTTAATCAAGATTAAGCCAACACAACCTCAACTAAGCTTCTTTATTTTTGGGTCAAAACCTCGACTAAGCTAAGCTAAGCGCACCATTCACAGAACCTGCGCATTTGGCAGAGAAAGTGAACAAAAGTTACAGTGAATATCTGATTAATTCCATCCAGTTCAGAAACACACAAGAGTATGACGAACATCCACGTCAACACTAATTCGCCATATTACCATTTTAGGCTTCGAAAATACAAGCGCATTGATGACTACTACCATATGTTTCCCAGGAGAGAAAATTCAAAAGCCCCTCACCAAATAAACAAACCAATCGTTTTGCAATAATAGGTAGGTTGAATCTATATGACAACTTCGAATTACGTCAGCTTTTGGGCCTGGTCAGGCCCAAGTTTGACTCTTTGAGATATCTGACCTGTCACCTGTGGGCCCTCTAATACGCATGTATTTGGTAGAGTGTATATAAATGAGACAGTGTCAGCAAAGAAGACCTAGCTAGCTAAGGCCACCTCCACCATGCACAGCTAAGACCTTCGCATATTACCATCATCACACTCACAGTCTTCTACTTGTTTTGATTTGTAAAACAGAACCCACTTCCTTTTATAAAGAGATAAACCCCAATCTCCTCCCCAGGAACCAAAATAACCAAGAAAGCAGTCGTCGGTCATGGCTTTCATTTTCAAGAACCTCTCTTTATCATCCTCCGTTTTCTTCTACGCCATCCCCCTCTTATTGTCTTATCTCTTCATGGTTTCCCACTCCCAGTACTTGACCAATCCGACCCCGTTCTCTTCCATTAATGCTACTACCAGTAACGTCTCCGCCGGGGGGCAGTGGGTTCTTCTCCACAAAAGCATCGGAGTCTCTGCAATGCACATGCAACTCCTCAAGAACGACAAAGTCATCCTCTTCGACCGTACGGACATGGGCCCCTCCAACTTCTCCTTCCCCTCCGGCACCGGCTGCCGCAAGTACAACGACACCCACCACCGCAACAGAACCATCACAGACTGCACCGCCCACTCCCTCCAATACGACATCATTTCCGGTAATATCCGCCCCCTCTACGTCAGCTCCGACACCTGGTGCTCCTCTGGGGCATTGGACCCCAACGGCACCCTCATTCAGACCGGCGGGTACGGCTCGGGCATCCGAAAAATCCGCACCGTCGCCCCTTGCGACGACGGAAAATGCGAGTGGACCGAGCTCCCGGTCAACCTCGCAGACGGCCGCTGGTACGCCTCCACCCAAATTTTGCCCGACGGACGCGTCATCGTCGTCGGAGGGCGGAGAGCTTTCTCCTACGAGTTCTACCCCAAGACGGACGACGTGTCGTCCAAGAGATACTACCTCAGCTTCTTGGCAGAGACCACCGACCCTTACGAGGAGAACAATCTTTATCCCTTCTTGCATCTCTTGCCGGACGGCAGCCTCTTCATCTTCGCCAATAACCGGTCAATCTTGCTTGACTATAAACAGAACCGGGTCGTCAAGGAGTTACCGGTTATACCCGACGGCATCAAGCGGACCTACCCCAGCACCGGGTCCTCGGTGCTCCTCCCGCTAAAAATGAAAGGGTCTTTAGACGGGTCGGATAAACCCGAAGCCGAGGTGCTGATATGCGGCGGGTCGCCGCCCGGTGCGTTTAACATGTCGAATTTGAACCGAGTCTTCGTCAGTGCCTCCAACAGCTGCGGCCGGATCAAGTTGACCGACCCGAATCCGAAATGGGTCATGGAGGAAATGCCCATGCCACGTGTCATGTCCGACATGCTTCTCCTTCCCACGGGCGACGTCATCATCCTCAACGGAGCGTCAAACGGAACGGCGGGGTGGGAAGACGCTGCGAACCCGGTCTTCAACCCGGTTTTGTATAAAACCTACGAGCCCGACCCGAATCTCAGATTCGTTGTGCTCAACCCGTCCAGCACTCCCAGAATGTACCACTCGTCCGCTTTGCTTTTGCCAGATGGCAGAATCCTAGTGGGCGGGAGCAACCCGCACGAGGTGTACAATTTCACGGCGAGACCCTTCCCAACCGACCTCAGCTTGGAGGCCTATCAGCCGCCGTACCTGGGCCCGCTTTTGGCCGCATTGCGTCCTTCGATCTTGACCATCGAAGCGAGGGACGGCATCGTATCGTACGGTCAGATGTTTTCTGTTACGTTTATGTTATCCGTGTACCGGGCCGATCCCGGGATTTCAGTGGTCCTCATAACGCCGTCGTTTACGACTCACTCCTTCTCCATGAATCAGAGGATGGTGGTTTTGGACGTGGCGCGCTTGGAGAACTTGTCCGCGCTTGCTTACAAGATTGCTGCGTATGGCCCACCGAAGACCACGGTGGCCCCACCTGGGTACTACATGCTTTTTCTTGTCCACGCTGGCACTCCCAGCCACGCTGTGTGGGTGAAGGTGCAGTAATTTGGATTTGGTGTTAGGACTTTAGGAATTCTTTGGGGTATAGATTACCAAATTTTGAATGAAATTTTTTAAAATTACTTTTATTTTATATGTTAAGAATTGTAATGATTACAGTAATGCTAATGAGAATGATGGGGGACGAGAGAAATGGAATCAGTTAAAGAATTATCGTGTGATTTGACTGAGAATTACTGAGGGATTTAATTACATTAATTATAAACAGTAATAATGTAGTCAGTTAAGAAATTTTTTGACCAGCTCAACGTTTTATCGCGTGACCAAACGAATTGATCTTCACATGCAGGTTTTTAATTGGTCAAGCAACAACTATAGGAAAGCATTAAAACAGGGTTTATTTACCCCTGGTAATTAGCAATCTGAACATTACTACCTTTTTTATTTTTTCCTTTCTTTTTTTACGAAACAGTATTCTAAATTATTTTAATGTAGGAAAGATAAATCAAACTCGGGTGCAAGAGAGTAAGTTTACTGTCCTGACTAATTGGTCAAACCCACATATATATTTTTCTATTTTGTAGTCACCCCTTTTCTATTAATCCATCCTAGTTCTAGATGATTCAACTAGTCACCCCTTTTTGTAACTAGCCTAATATAGGAATTAAGAAGCAGAGGTTGGCTCTGGTTGCTTGCAACAAAAACACTGGTCATCTGCAAATGGCACATCGCACATGATGCATTGCCAATCTGACAAAGATGAACCAATTTACTATTTTATATTATTACAGAGAACTGAGGATTACAAGATATAAACTGTTCTTAGATCCCATTTCTGTGCAGGCCCTAATTGGCCCAAGATTTGATCTTCCTTGCACTGCAAGGCAACGAAGATGCAGCGTTTACAGCCCAAGTAGTTGTCTGACAAGTTGAGAATACATCCCAAAACTCTGTTTTACTTTACTTATTTGGTCTTCCTGGTCCGTATTTGTATCTGGTGGCCCAGAAAAGGTAGTGTAAGAAATTTAATCCACTGAGAACACACATGAGCCAGTAGAATCTCTCAAGATGGTAATGGTTTAGGTTGCTTCCAGAGAGCCATTTGTGCTTGGAGTATTTGCCTGAAACATCGTTAACTACAGAAACAATCACTGAGCTAAGATAATACCCCATGGCCAAAGATGCCCAGGTAAGAGATGTGGCCAAAGATCTCATGCTTGTTGGTGCTTCTGTGAAGAAAAATTCCAACAGTCCAGCCAATGTGAAGAGGTCTGCAGACCCAAGGAACAAGTACTGAAGTGCAACCCAAAAGAATGTGATGGGCAATGGCTCTTTCAAGTCGAGTAGCCCCGAGTTGGAAGCAACTCGCTTTCGCTTAATCTCGACAAGAGCTGCTATTGCCATTGCAATGATGGACAGAGCTAAACCGATTCCGATTCGTTGCAAGTGAGTGATCCCCATTTCGGATTTTGTCGATTTTCTTGCAAATGGGATGATGAAGAAGTCATAGACTGGTGCTAGGATCATGATGAAGAGTACAGGGAAAATGGGGAGAGAAGCTGGTGGGACTTTCAAAGAACCAAGCTTGGTGTCCATGGTTGCAGCTTGCTGGACAGAGAATGTTGAGAGCTGAGCTAAGCAGCAATTGAGCATGATGGTGCAAGCGAATATGGGGAGGATTTTCAGCACAATTTTGACTTCTTCTACTTGTTGCAATGTGCATTCTAGTGCCTTATGCGCTGGGTTGTTCACCTGCACTGCTCTGTTTAGGAATTTGAGGCTTTGTGTTGGGGCTTGATCTTGATCATCAGCAGTGGAAGCCTCCTTCTCCGTGGCGTTTCCTTCTTGGATTGCTTTGCTGGTTGTGGTTGGAGAAGAAGGGGTTGGGGCCATGCTTGCAATGGCATTGCTTGGACTTTTGGTCATACAACTGTGAAGTGTTGCAGCAATCAAAACCTACGACAACAACAGCAAAATTAACAAGCAGAAGCTAAATTAGTTTACTTGGAGTCAAGGATGATTGATTAGTTTTCTGGACATGATTGTCTATATGATGTGTATGAGATACAAAGTGCTTATGATTGAATTTGAAGAACATTAGAATCTTAGAGGGGCTAAATTACTTGAAGAACAAAAATGATCTGCCATGGACATATATATTTGTCATCTTTGGCTTACCTTCAAAATTGTTGTCAGTGGACTTCCACAAGGTATCTTGTTCCTGTAAAGAGTGGAGCCAGCAAGAAAGACCGGTATAGACAACAATATGCTAATAGTTGCAATTCCAAAACCCCATTCCCATCCTTTGTTGTCCTCAATCCACACCACCAGCGTCACCGCAATTAGGCCTCCGCAAGCGAGGCAGAATACATAGTAGTTGAAGAAGGTTGATCTCTGCTTCCTTCCTTGTGGGGTGCTCTCATCGAATTGCTCAGCTCCATGTGAAGGTAAGGAGCCCTTTATCCCTCCAACACCCAACGCCACCAGATAGAGGCCTATGAACAGCAGGGCAGCCTTTCCACCTTCAACTTCTTGGCATGGATTATTGAGGCTGTCTGGACTGCATGTTGGTGGCTTCAGTGAAGGTAAGCGAGCTTGCACTGTGAGCATGATTAAACCCTGTAACAAATGTTTGATATTAAAATTGTTAACAATAAGTCATGTAAAATTTAAGCAGTTAACTTATGATAAATTGTGCAAAGGAAAAGTTTGGTTTTATACTTGGTACTTAATTTGGGCTGCCCAGAATAGCCTCAAAAGTTGATCCAGACCAACATACATAGACATATGTTGTTGGGCCTTTGTCCCATCATCTAAAATATAGAACATGGAAAGCCCTAAATAACGGGGTCCACAACTTTTGAACTTAGGTACTAGATAGCGGATTTACTGTGTTAATCAACTGACGTAACCCACGTTTGGATCAAGGTTAATAGTTTTTAAGCTTCTGCTTCTATTCTATCTAACACTCAACAGTCAACACATAATCCAAAGGGCAAGCAGAGGAAGAGTCTAGCTAGTTTGGTTGGGCATCACAAAATTGGGTCCCCAAGCCACATGTTGATTCCCGATTCAAATTTTGGACGCTATCGCATGAACAAAGACTTCTCATCAGAAATGTCACTACGCATGCAGTAATGTTCTTGGGGTCTTATTATCCTATATATCATAGTTGATGGCTCTAATTTGATGTACTTTAAAATATATAAAAATCGTTGCTCTATTTGCCTCTGGCCCTCTTATCAAAACTGTAGCCACACACGTGGTTCGTGAACTTGGATGGGAAAAACCAAAACAAGGAAATTTAATGTAGATATGGATTTTTCAGCTACTATATATGTGATTGGTATACCAAAAATTACCATAGTTTAGACGACACTACGACTTGTGGTACAACTATGTCTCCCAAAACTTGGACATACGTGGGTTAGATAGAAGATCAGGCAGGGAGGGAGGAGTGCGTACGTGGCAGAATTTGAGCCAGCATATTGCATGAAGCTGGTGCACTATTGGGTGATAATAGTAAGATCTTATCATGTACGGGTGGTTTAGCAAAGAGAAGGCTTGGAAATGTTATCATGCATGTCATAGCATTATTTGTCGAAAATAGCAAAATAGTATATGTATTTTTCGGAAGGGAGAATGGAGAGGAGGACAAAGGTAGATGCATGCATTGCTGTCAAGCTGAAATTGAGGGATCGAAGTTCTCATTGTCATGGCATGACATGAGACAAACACATAATTGACCTCCCCAAAAAAAAGAAAGACAAACACTCTAATTGGCTCTACGTTGCATGAGTTGTATATGTGTGAAATACGATTTTGGCACAATTAAATGTTGAGTTGCTTTCAACACGAAGTTGCATCCCAAAACATAAAAATGTCCCAACCCAACAACACAAACAAAGTTTTGTGTTTTGGGGTTAAAGAAACAAAAAATGATATCAAGGCCTAAAAACGCACCTAATAATTTTAATCAGAAAAAAGAGAGAAGAAAAAATAAAAGGACAGTGGTTTTCTCTAGGCCAAAACTACGACCAAATGCGTGCATTGAATATTACAATAGTTTTCAATCCCTGAGAGGCTGAGAGGGTTTTATGGCGTTTGCTTGCAACAGACTCTGATTTCTGACAGAAACATGATCCTGTTGCAATTCGCAAGCCACGTGTACTTGGATTCCCTCGAGAGAATCAACACCATTATTCTATATGATAAAGTATAAAGAATTGAAGAAATGCATAGGGATATTGAATTAAGGAGAAAGTTATATCAATATGTGCGCAACAGAGGCCAGATATTTGTGTGCAGCCGCAGATTAATTAGTAATAGAAGAAAGCAACTAATTAACAAAAAGGAAACAGAAAGAAAGTTGCAAGCACAAGCGAACAAAATACTGAGAGAGAGAGAGAGAGAGAGAGAGAGACTGGAGGTGTACGTATAATTACCAGAAATTCAGTAACTGCACTTATCAAGTAGATGTGATAAGTTGTGAAAAAAGCATCGGATAAGAAACCACCAAGAAGGGCCAGAAGGAAGGCTGTGCCCATGAAGTCTGTGACATTGTTGGCCGCTTTGGATGGAGATAAATGCATATACTGTGATAAGTAAAGCACCAAATTGCTTGCATTTGCCAGATATGCCAAGTTCTCCAATATCTCCGCCACTGCATATAAAAACATGCACAACACAATTCATTACATAAAGTCTAAAACTTTTGTATTGAGAAACAGAATATAATCAATCATTTCAAAAACCCAATTCTTGTTTTTTCTGTTTTGAGGAATGAATTGAGAGATATGGATACAAACCCAAGACGAAGGAGGAGGCAAGCATGCCACCATGGCGGCCTCTGATTGCAGCTCTGTTCCTCCAGTCAACATAGCCTTCCCATCTGGTGCTCAGCTGCTGTTCTTGTTCCTACAGGATCAAAAGTCATGAGGCTTAGAAGGTGGTTCCAATAAAGGAACCCAGCATGAAAGGAAAAGTGTGAGGGATGACAGAAAAGGAGAAAAAGAAAGAGAGAGAGAGAGGAACCCACCATTTTCTCTGCCTCCTTTTTTTCCCCACTTGGGTTCTAATTAATTTGGATCCTTTGGTGGCAGAGGATTTTGATTAGAAATAGTGATGACTGGTGGGAGATTTAAAGAGTGGGGGAGGATATGAGAAAGGCTCCAACTTGGGGAGAGAGAAACCTTTAGAAAATGACTTCATTTGATCCCTTTTTGAAATCTCTCCCCCATGTTACTACAGAGAATAAGCTAATTACTTTCCAACACCAAATATACATCCAATTTGGCAATAGAAATAAAGGGTAGGTTCTTAACTTTGACACTGCTTTCGTTGAGATAGGGAAGCATCAAATCATCTTGACCTAAAAAGAAAAGAAATAGGCAAAATAAATGTAAAGGTGTAGGTGCCTCACCTTCCTAATTATGGTACATAAGCCCTTCACAGATTGGGGATGTTAAAAGGGAGGGGGGAGGGGGGGGTCTATATAAATCTTAAAGTTTGCTGATCCTCTCCCCACTGTTACTAGCTCTTTTAATTTATGACTAATTAAAGAAGAAAAAAAGAACATATTCTTTCATCTTTTAATCTTTGACACAAGCATAACAATCAAATTACTTAAATAAATAGATCCCCTGGCAGAATGGAAATCCAAGTTGCATGCCAGATTGATGACCACAAAACTATTGGATATTTTTGGATTAAACTAATACCGATGGAGGATTTGAAAGTTAGTCAAATTTTAGCTTTTTAAGATCATACCTGATACCCACCACCATCACCAAAACTCATGACTCACCACTCTTACCCCTCTGCTAGTGCTACGACCGCGGACTTATTTGTCTTGATGCTAATACAAAACTCCGAAAATTGTGCATATATTACCTACATTCACAAAGATACGCTTTTTTTTCAACCGATGCTACTTACCGAACTCGATAAGCGTGAAATTTTATCACAAAATATCTCGATATTGTTAATAATGAAACTACTCATATATATTATATTATCTTTGTCAAATTTTATGATATGAAACTTTACATTCTTCAATAATGCATATTACATGCATATGAAATGAGAGCAGACGCAGAGTGTTGTGCTTGTGGTATGTATTTTGACTGTTTGATTTGTGAGGCTGTGAGTTTGTGACTCTACCACGACACTAAGCCCCCACTGTTCAGTGTTCTGGTGGACCAAGTCTGCTCGGATTAGTGTTAGAGCAAACACGTATTAATAATATTGATTTAGGTTGTCTCTATAACTTGCTACTGACCGATTCTTCCTACATATCACAATAGATAAATAGATGTTCGTTAACTTCAAGTTACATGTCTCTTCAATTAATAATTGCATGACAATTTCTGTCGAGTGACGAAGGGCTAAACGAGAGTAATTTTCGTTGTTTTTTAAATAGCATTTCATTTTCAATCTCAATATAATTCGTGGGAACTTAAAACACTAATAATAGATAAGAATCCAATTTTTGTATGTGTTTTCTACAATGGGATATTCTAAATTACTATATAATCTCCAGGAAGATGAATTTCTCCAGGAAAATGAATTTAAAATTCAAGTGTAAAGAGACGGACATACTACCCTGACCAACTGACATAATAGTTAAAACTAACAAACAGAAATTAGGTTTAAACACATGCGTGGTGAAAAACATTGCATGTGATATGTGTAGTGTAGTTGCATATGCAGCTCGTGCTGTTTTATTAACTTGTTTCTTTTCCCAAATATGCAAAGTTTGCAAAACTGAAAGAGACAAGCAAGTGGTAAATTAATTAGCAGAAGCAACACGGGATTTCCCTTGTTCCAGAGTTTTTGATGGCTATAATTTTCAACCTGTGGCCTCTCAGAAATCATGATAAGCTAGCTGTCCTGTAATTGTGACAGAAGGTCACTGTTCAACAAAGACAATTTCGATCAATATCAATTCAAAAGGCCGTTTGGATATATGATTCTGGGAGCAAGGTTGGATCTGCTACTGCACTTAATGAATTTATCTAGAAGAAGCAGATAAAAGCAATGTTTATTCTCCAGGCATATATTCTGTATATCACCAATTTAATATCTTTATTTTTTTAAAAAAATTCTATGAATATTAATTGAAATATATCATATCTTTGAGTAAATATATATCACGATGTGTCCCCACACTCGAAGAATGAGATTAATCTCTGCTCGAGATTCGACTTTACCCAAATATATATATATATATATATATATATATATATATCATATCTTTGAAAGGAAGGAAAGTATGTGAAGGGGAAATGATATCAACATTACTTTAATGAAATGGATAAGGAGATATGCTTAATGTGTGAGGCCAAGCCAAGCCAAGGATTTGAAAATAAATCAACCCCACTGTTAAGCTGCGATCAATCTTTGACTGCAAATGTGGCCGCATTGCAAACTACAAGAACGTCCAAAATTAGTTCTTCAGTTAGATAGTAACTTGGTATTGCAACGTGGAAGCTATATATCATCGACACCAGATCATCTATGTAACATCCTTGTTTCTAATCTAACTCATCTGGACATGTTCGATGAGAATTCAAGCTCTTGCTTTAAGTAAATGAGAGAAACATGCATTAAATAAGGCTACGAATAATTAGGTAAATAGAAGACAGCGACCCAATCAAAGTCTACCCTTTTCTTGTAACCAAAAAGTCTACGTATCCTTTTCTCCCTTGGCTCTATTCTTTCGATATGATACATGAAATTTTTGAGAAATTTTTAAGTATAAGTGCAAATAGTGTTGTTAATTTACATATTATAATACGGGTAAACGGCATAGTGATATATCAAGAACTTATAATGTAATGTTAACTAATAATTATACACAAATTAATATGCAGGAGTTGATAACATACGACAGTCGAACTGAAAAATTACTAGCAAATTTGCAATATGTTTTTTTTCCTTTTTTCTTTGGGCTGTATGGTTGAATTCTTTTTCAGCAGATCCACGTGCGAAGTGTGAACTGTGATCTGTGAACCCCCAGTAGTCCGGCGCATACATTGCTCCTAGTCATTTTGCCTATTTAGTCTAAGCCCCGAGGCCTAGGGCTCTCCATATATTGGACGACAGAATATAAAATATAATAAATTAAGCAATATTTATTCTTTTATGACTTCAACTTTAAAACCCTTATTCCACCAACTGCTACTAGATACAAAACCAGTTGTGTATATATATAATATATGGACAAAGTATGAAACGGCGGAATTATGAATTTTCAACAGGTGGGTTAGCTAAAATTATTATTTTAAAATGTAATAAATTTTTTATTTATTTTCAGTTTCTATAGTCTTTTTAGAAATAAAACTATACATTAAGTCATATAAATCACACTAATTCATAACTTTATTGACTTATTTTTAATATGCTTTTTTTCTTTGAAGATCTAATTATAAATGATATGGACAAAGATATTTTAAATTGTAATGACAAGTTTAATTACAGTAACGTTGATATGGTTTATCAAGAATACGCAAGAAAGGTACTTCGAATTGTTGATTCATCGCCAGAGATGGCTTAGAACCAATAGTTCATTATCCAATGGATTTTTCAGTTCTAATACTTCATCCGAACAAGCGATATTTATGGAGAGAGAAATCGAATCTAGAACCTTGAATGCATGGCTAAATGCTAATTTCCAATAAGGTTTAACATAAAACAAATACATATTAATGAAATCAAAAAGCACATATTATAAAATGAAAAATATGTTCGACAACATAATTGAAAGTGTACCTATTTTAATATGTATTTTTATTGATGTCTTGCAATTAAACTCATAACTAGTAATAAGTTAATATATGTTGGGCTATGTTTAAAACAAGTCAAAAATATAGGTTTGATTTTTTTAATCCCCAAGACTTCCCCCTAGGCTACAGCCCACCCTAGTCATTAAGGTAGTTCCGCCCATGAAGGTATGTATTATTACGTACATATAGACAAGTTGTATATTATATTTTTCATGAGTGTGTGTTATTGATTTGTTGTTGTGAAATAGACAAGGTATGAGAGTATCACTTAACATTGGAGTGAAATTGTATTTGCTCTTGTAATATTACACATATAGAACTTTCTCTCGGATTTCTCTATTCTCACTAAAATTGTTTTACTATGAGTTTCTCACTTGGAATTGTATGTACTCTTGTAGTAAAACATACATAACTCTCTCTCGGATTTCTCTGTTCTCACTAAAACAGTTTAACTATGAGTTTCTCACTCTCTTCAGATCAGTGTGTTACTCTTCCTCAGTTGATTGAGGATCCCTTTTATAGGCAAAGGTGACAACTACCGCCATGAATTAATTCGATCTGCAATTCGCGGGATGTTGTAAACATTTTCCACACTTTGCCTTGACTCTAGCCTTTTCACTTTCACATACAATACACAAAAGATTTGAATTTCAAAAATAGATATACCATTTGCCAAATAGATCACAATATGCTGGTTTGATGGCGCAACAGGGAAATGACAATTTCTTCGAGGATAAATTTAGAACACTCCACCTGATAATAACAAAAGATGCCAAAGAAAAATAAAAAAAAAAAACATATAATACAGAACAGACGATGTTGTTGCAAATACATGAAAGATAACCAACCAAAGCTTGATAGAATCTGTCATATATTCTCCTTGTGTATTTATGTGGTCCAAAATCAAATCCAAATAGAAAACCAACAGTATTGTTTAAATCAAAGCCGGTTCATTAATTTTGGAAGCCCTATGCAAATATGGATGTCGAGGCCCTATATATACAAGTAGGGAAAAAAAATCCATATAGAAACAAAAATTTCTGACATGGGAAGAACACATTCGGAAAGAGCTTCCTAGAAAAATTTCTTTAGTCACCCTTCCAAATCACAGAGCTAATAAATTGATTTTCCAATTTCAATACTTGGTGAATTCTCATGTGAATAAGGGAAGGAGAAAAGAACTGTGATTTTGGGGAAATGGCTAAAGCTTGGGTTTTTACAATCCAAAATTTGATGGAAGAGGGTGGTACACTGGTACTTAAGAGAAATAACTTTATTTTGATAGAGGAGAGTGAGAAAGACTTACTGAAAGATAAAAGAATATTATAATGGTTTTGCAGTTTGAGAGTTCGAAAGAGGAAAACACATGTTTCAAACCATAATAAATAAATAAAAAGAAGAGTTGCAGCGTGAGAGTTGGGAAGAGGAAAATGAATTAAATTAAGGCATCTACTCTCTAAGTCGTAGAATTTGTTGATAATTAATATTCAATTCAATTTTGGTTTTGGTGCCTTGCATGTGGTATTGTGGGGTGATATTTAATATTTCATTTTTATTTTCATATTTTAGTTAATTTAATGGGTTGACTTGAAAAAATTTGGAGGCCTCTAAATTTTGGGGGCCCTGTGCAGTCACACACCTCGCACACCCCATGGACCGCCTCTGGTTTAAATCCCCTAGAAATTATAAGTGAAACAGTTGTGCATGCATGGTCGTTCTCATCAATTGTAGCTAGCCTGATATTTCAGATTCTTATTCCCCATGGCATGACAGGAATGGTAGAATTTGTTTTTTGCAGGATTGGCATCTTGGTGTACTCTCGAGCAATGCTCGGCGGACATTATTTCTCAAGCTTCCACTGTTTACAATATGAGGTCAGCTGGAATTTATCTAGTTATAAAGAGATTTCTGTTCATGATTGAATGAACTGACTTACTTTGGCATCTTAATTAATAAAACCTTTGTAAAGCAAGATGCCTATACTAGCTACAACATGCAATTGGTACTTTGCTTTTTTGTTTTTTGTTTTGTTTTTTTAATTTCCGTGCTTTAGCATCACTTATCTGAGAAACTAACAATCGTACGACTATGAACTATTAATTGGCGTCATCATTTCTCTATTTCTTAATTATCCGTAAAAATATGGGATGGATATGATAGAAGAAGAGATTTTGAGTTAAGAGATTAAGTCAACACATTCATGTAAGGGAAAAAGAACAAAAACATTTCTTCATCTAGAACATCTTCCAGTCCTTCTGAAAAAGAAGGCGGCGTACACTTTAGACTTTTTTTTGTCTTCCCAAAATTGATTAGGTATTAGCAGTCACGTATGCTTACATTAATTAACTCAAGATATGCTTATAGTCAATTTCAAGAGAGGACTTTAGATGGTGTAGTTTTCATTTTGAAGATAACTGTGCAACTTGCTTGGACACTAATAAACAAGTGGTAAGAACCACTTGCTTTTCTATGAACATACGTCTCACTTACTCATTTTCTGGGCAATCTAGTGCGACATTTCAAAAGGTTTAAAATCTATTAATTCGAATTTGGAGGTTGATATCCAAGAAACTAAAACTCTTCTATGCATCAAAACTAACCATCGTATAGGTAGGGACGTCCTTCCATTACGTACTCATCACATTTATTTCTGCATTTTAAATGACCAAACAATTTTAATACTACAAAGAGTGTATGGCTAAGAGTTTACTCTTTTGCAACACATGACCTCATGAAAAGGAACGCTATATTGGAATAATGAGAGTAGAAGAGTTTATTCAAATATAACGTTCCTTTTCGTCAGGTCATGTGCGCTATAAAAGAGTAAATGTTTAGTCAATTTGTAGTATAATAGTTTTTTTTTTCCTAATAAGTTGTAATATACTATTTTTTTCATCAAATCATTTGATCATTTCACACATTGAATTACGTAACCTTTTATTTATTTGTTCAGAACCTACAGCTGATCATATCCGAGTCGAAGATTATTGCCTGCCTATCATTGACCTTGGAGATTTATTATTAACAATGAAGGTCAGGGCTTGAAAATATTAGATGGTTATGTAAGGATTAGATAAAGTACTTCAATTGAAATTAGGGTGAGGTATTGAGTTGACCCTCTTTAAAAAAGTGGTTAGAAGGCTTAATCTTGCATCCTAATTAATTAAAAACTCCTGCCAGAATTGCATTTGGTCAATTGGTTCTGAACTTGTGTCAAATTATTCTGCACTGCCGCAAGATCAATAAAGCCAATGAGAACAGAATTTTCCCAACTCATAACCTTTCCAGCACTCCGTTTGAGTCAAGTTCTAAAGACCACTCACTCAGCACCTAATTAAGCAACCCATGATTGCATTTTTAATTTAATTTAATTATAAATAAAAAAAAATAAAAAGTGGACCAACCCGAACATAGACTTGGCCGGAAAGGTTGTTTACAATAAATAAATATAAAAAAAGCGAGGATGCCATGCCTGATTTTTCAAAGGACGTGTAGAATTTTTCTGGGAAATGTCTCTTTCTGTATTCATAGACTGGTCACGGTGGAAGGACCATTTCAGTGTGACTGGTTATTTCGGTTTTACAAGTAATTTCCATTTGAATTTTTATCAGATTAATTGAACCTGTCTTGTATAAGTGATTGTGAATAAAGATTTTGGTTGGTTTCTAACATACTCCTGTAAGTCATTCTCATTTCCATCGCTTTAAGATGAAACTTGTTTGATAGGACACCCACTGGTCAGAATTCTTGGGATGAAAGAAGTACTGGCCTAGAGAAATGAGTTGGGATGATCTTCTGGGTTGTGTGGGCTAAGATCTGAGGGTGGAGGAGGACCTTAAAACTTTTGAAGTGGGCTTGGATGGGCTGTAGCTAATAGCCCATTAATTAGATCTAAGCAGATATCAAGTCCAAGATCAATATCAGAGCTCTAGACAGAGAAAAAAAGAAAAAGATGGTGAAAGTAGCGCTTTATTGATCGTTTTCAAAGAAGTATGCAACAAATAAAAATTGCAGATGATATTAGAGAACAAAGAATAAATAATCAGCTTTCTGTTTCTTCTTCTTTCTAGCTGTCCAAGTTTAAGAGACAACAATCAGGACTTGAACTGTGAACAGACCCATGAATTGATGAGCATTTTACTCACCAATAACCTTTGCAAGAGCACTCCCCATCCTGAAAATGGTGAAACCTATTCCTGTCTCTTACAATAATTTCTCTGTTAAAAAGTTTAGATATCATTTTGGTCACATCATGGCAATCCCAACAGACCCTGAGGTTCTTCACAATCCTAATCGGCACGCCTTCTTTTAAACTGATCAAACCGAAAGCAATCGCAACCTTCTCACTATGTTTACACAATGCATCCTCTTTCTCTTCTTCTTCTATATCAAACAGCACAGGATTGGTGTTAGCCACATAACCTGCTAATTTCAGCCGCCTAGAGATTTCTCCCAACATTGCCTCAATTTCGTCATACCTAGGATGTGACTTGTCTCCTACTAAGAACTCATGAACTTCACCATCAACCTCTAAGACACTGCAACCAGGAAGCTTCCTCACACCTTTAGCCTTCATTGTCCGCCGCACATTACTAACTCCATCCCATAGCTTGGAATCAGCATATATATTGGACAAAAGCACATAAGCACCATGGTTCTTGGCCTCTAGTTCGACTATCTTTCTCGAGGCAAGCTCACCTATTTCCATATTCTTGTACATTCTACTAGCGTTAAGCAAAGCCCCCCAAGCACCTGCATGAGGCTTCATTGGCATGCCGTTTATGAAGTTCAGGGCTTCATCTAAACGTCCAGCTCGGCCGTATAAATCAACAATGCATCCGTAGTGCTCTAGCTGAGGTTCAATCCCATACAATTTCTTCATTGAGTCGAAATGTTGACGACCTTCCTCAACCAGTCCAACAACAGTGCAGCCCCTTAGAACTGAAACAAACGTAACTTCATTTGGATGAACCCCTTCTTTGTTCATAAAGGAGAAAAGCTCAAGACACTTCTCACCAAATCCATTCATAGCTAGGGCCCCCAGTGCACTACTCCAAGTATACACATTCTTTTCTTTCATCCCCCAAAACACTTCCATGGCCTTATTCATGTTCCCACATTTGGCATACATGTCAATGAGTGCAGTCCCCAAAGTCACCGTCATCCGTAGCTTGTTTCTCTCTATATATGCATGAGCCCATCTCCCTTGATCCAATGCCCCCAAATGGGAACACGCGGATAAGACCGAAACCATAGACACCTCATTGACCCTCACACCCTCCATTTGCATCAAATGAAACAAATTCAAGGCTTCCCTAGACTTCCCACATTGCGCATACCCTGCAATCATCGCATTCCAAGCAATAGGGTCCCTTTGAGGCATTTCATCGAACAGCTCCCTTGCAAAACCAACATCACCACATCTGGCACAGGCGCTCACCATAGCAGTCTGGCATACCAAATCAGGCTCAACAATTTCTCCAAACACTCTATGACACGAATGTAAGCAACCCAATTCAGCATACATGAAAATTAACCCGCTTTGAACATGGGGGTCATTCTCAAACCCACGTTTAGTCAATGCAGCATGGACCGAAGGACCAGTCTCACGTGCCAAAAGCTGCGCACAAGTGCGAACCAAGAAGTTGAAGGTGTAGTTATCAGGTAAAAAATTGTCCCTGGATTGGAGAATTCTGCTGTAAAAGTGAAAGCTTTTAGATGGCGTGGAGCTTTTAGAATAGGCTCTGATCATGGAGTTGAAGGTGAAGAGGGTTGGGTTTTCGCATTGGTCCAGGACTTTATTGGAATAACCCAAATTGCTGGGGTTTCTGATGGCTATGGTGGCAACAAATTGGCCAGAAAGGTGAGGGTCGTTGAGAAGACCTTTAACGAGCAGTTGGGAGTGGATTTGTTTGAGTTCTTTGAGGGTAGTGCATGAGTCTACGAGTGAAATGGTTGGGTGCTTTGCAATGCATCTTAGGGAGCTCATGTCTTAGCAAATCATTAGTGTCATGTTCCAATAACTTCTAGTCTAATAATATACCAATGTCACAACAAAAACATTTGACAGAATGATAAGAGTGCCAATTTTTATAAGTATTTTTATATATTAAAAAGAAAAGTCGATCACTTTAGCATTATTGCTCTGTGAATTGTGAAAGAACTTTACATTGCATGTTTATGTGATAGACTTCAAGTGCCCTTTGGAAAACAAATCTCCAATCTCAATTTTAACACCCTTTTGGTTATTCTCATGCACAATGCCATCAACATTTACAATCTCAAATGGCCTTGAATCATATAGCAAGGGGTTGACCGTGCCCAAGGCGAGTCGTGTTCCACTGTCCGACACTCTCCCATTCTTCAGCTTAGTGAAGTTTCCGTGTAACATAGTGCTTAACTGGGAATGACAAAGTTGGGCATGCACCTACATGCTACTTTGCTCTAGGAACCAGTTGGCAGGAAAAAGAAAGATTTTACCTTTTACATGCAACTGCAGCACCAAAACACATAAGCTCCTTGTATAACATGACTTTTATGAATATGACAACATTTTGGGTGTTCAAAAAAGTATTTGGCTGTTGGGAAAATTTTGCATCTCCAGTTTGGAGAGCATCAGGACTTGCTAGGTGGCTAGCAGCAATGCATGTGGCAGGCAACAGAGAAAAAGGTATGCCTTGAGCTAGCAACCAATAAAATAAAGTTAAAAGTAGACCAAGACCAATGCTATATTCATATTCCTCAATGCATGCATATTAATATTAATCCTTAATAAGAAATAGCTTTTTCTTTTTAATTTATTGACAATGGTGCACTAAGCGAGGATATGGATCCAGCTTGCTACAAAAGCACTGGTAAAGAGAGAATCCTGGGACCAGCTTAACTGTTATATCCACATTAAGGACAAAAGCGTCGTCTTTGATGCCACAGAGACAGACCATTATTGTGCTGATCCGAATCCTCCCAATTGTGAGTGCATATGTTGCTGCTAGGCTAGCTATGTACTTCTATGCTTGTAAATCGCACATATACATTGGATTTACTTCTTCTGTATTATATCAGTTGCCAAATTACGTAAAGAGAAAGCAAAGAATAATCACCAGGCATGATTTGCAGGTCCTAATTCGTCATAATTCTTATTTGTCTGCAAATTAGTCATGCATGGTAAGCCAGAGTGTGCTGAATGATGAATTGAAAAAAGTACACTGTGATGCCGTAAGTTCTTTGCATGCTGTATTTAGCTGCTATATGTTGCTTGTTGGCATAAATTAGGTTGTGCTAATTTTGGTCCCAAAATATCGTTGTTCTCTTATGTCATAACTATGCTTGATGTGATATAACTGATAAGGACGTGCCCAAAAGAGCCCAATTTCTTCTAATTAGCCAACTTATAAATTTTAATATGAAAGTATGAGAGCAGAACTTGTAAGCTACTTGTAAGAGTCTGATCAAAGAAGCCATGCCATGCTAGGATGTCAACCATATGCTATGAAAAGTAGAAATGAAGCAAACCCTTGACATTGAGTTTGAGTAGCCAAAATTCAATTTCAAACCGTATGGCATTAGCATCCACTAGCTAGCAGCCTTGACTTTTTACACACTCAACCGCTCGCTATCAGCGTGTGCAGCAACCTCTGTTGAAATTTTAATATTATCTCCATCCTCATCCTTCACAACTTGCAACCTACCTGCCTGCCAGCGCCACAGTTTCAAGTCACAAGCATATTTTATATTGTATCTAAGATTGAATTTGTTAGACTCGTGGCCAGTGCTTAACTTAAATTCATAACCATGCCCCTTAAAGACTTCCAAGACAAACTGTTCTGGTCAAATTGGTAGGCTAAAATGTATCAATGGTTTCTTAACTAAAACTCTACTTTACTTTTCGTCCCTTAACTTTAAAAATTATTATAATCATCCCTTAATTTTTGGAGTTGAAAGACGAAAAATAAAGTCGAATCTTAATTGACGGATCATTGCTACATTTGAACTTAGAATAATATTTACCCTTCAGTGTTACAGTTACTAGCAAAAGCAGCAAGATTCAAGAGTTGCTCTGCGAATTCATGTTTTTTTTCTCTTTACAAAGAAAATAAACAACAAAATGGGCAAGTTGCAAAGTGAACGAGGAGTTAGAAAAATCTTGGACGAGAGCCCATCAAACTCTTGCTCGAGTGGAGTTGCAGAGTGAGGTGAGAAAGTGATAAGCTATTGGTTCAAATCTTGTCAGTTTAAAAGAAAGAAAAATCTTGGATGACATTAATGACATGGCTCTCATGGCCTAATGTTTAAGCTCAAAGCCGACTTGTTAAAAATCTTCTAAAAGTCGACCGAAATATTTGACTGAGAAAAAAAAATAGTCGTAAGCACATATATATTATTATATAAAAATTGGAAATATGAAACCAATAAATAAGAAAGAGCCGATTTTGAAAAACGCGGCGGCTGGGTGAGGTTGCGCCGGTGGAGCCAACGGAGAGGGAGAGTGGTAGGTCAGAAGTCAGTAAGCCTAGAAAAGTAAATAAGAGTGGTAGGGCCATAGGGGCCATAGGGGCCATGACCCTTCTGATCTCTCGCTCGTCATCCATATAGACTGTTTTTTGTGGTATCTCCTGACCATTTACCAAACTGTCCTCCTCCTCATTTTTCTTAAATATTAAGGATTTTGTGTTTTTCAGAGGTTCATCTATCTCTTCTTATTCTTGAATTTATCTCTTTTAATAGCTTCACTGCTCTAACAGGGTAATCATATAATGTGGTACATGTTTGAGTAATGCTTGCCTTTTAATTGGGCGATTTCTTGAATAATGTTTACGCTGTTTGTTTACAAGTTGGCTACTTGACTCTTTATGCATTAATGGTGAAAGTTACCTACTAACTTGTGGACGGCTAAATCTTACAAAACCCTAAATTTTTATACTAAATATATGTAGAAGACTAGAAATTTATACTCAACTTGGTCTACATTAGCTTGGTATGCATTTTGGGCAAATTCCCTTAATAACTTAAGTTTATTGGGCATAATCTAGCATGGTATTAGAGTTTTGGTTCCATAATTTTTAAGTTTGAATCCCTTATATGGTTAAACATGAGTTGAACGTGAGGGAGAGTGTTAACTTGATATACATTATTGTGTGTATGTGAGTGACAATTTTAACTTGATATACATTGTATGTTCATTTCCTGACATTCTATTTGAATATGACGAACATAGTAAAGATAGGAAAAAGATTGAAGTATTTTGCATAACCCTCTTGATCATCTTGAGTTATGAAAATGTCATAAAACAACACTTTTGCATGCATCAAGCAGTAACTTCCCCTCCCAATGCTTTGAAAATGAGATGGAGACATTGACCCGCTGTTGAGCAATATCAATCAACCATGAGCATTGAGCACCAGTATACATATATATATATATATATATAAAAGCTTTGGTCATTTATTCAAACAGACAGTTCAGATGTCTTTGAACCCAAAACTTCATTTTCTTAGTGGGAATCCGATTAAGTCACGATTTTAACTACCAGATCATTTTACAAAACTTACGTTTATTAATGATTAGCTTGGAACAAGATTCCCCTTTAGAGAGAGACCTTGGAATTCAAACATTTAGTTTTGTTAATTTGGAGAAAAGAAAAAAAGGATCCTATTATTTTCTAGTAATACAAGCAACAGGTTGGATAAGAAGAAAAAACAGATGGGGTACTTTGGTCATTTACCCAACCTGTCAACTCTCTCCCAGAAAAGAAAGCCTCCTGTCTCTTCACCAAGCTCCTTATAACCCCACCAAGCTCTACCCCCAAGGGAAGATTCTCTCTTTCTCTCTCCCAATGTTTTAAAATTTCTGGCCTTCACAAGTTCCCAACCATAGAAGCAAAAGCTGTAGCCAAGGGGTGAAAAAAAATAAAATCCCAGAGTAGCAAAAGCTTCTCCTGCCGGCTTCTTCTTCTTCATCTTCATCGTCTTCATAGAAACCCAAGATGTCACCGTTCTCTGCTTGATTGTCTGTTTCTTCATCTGAAGCCGTTTGCTTCCACTACTTGTTCTCAGTCACTGAGTGATGGGTGTGAGCTCTACTCTCTCTCAGACTTTCCACATTACAGTAATTCTCACAAGAAGCTCTTTTTGCCGTAATCATTAGATTGAAGCCAACACATGTGCCCCTGAGAATTCAATCTCACACAACATTGATAAATACATAAAACACATAAATATATGTCGGGTGGGAAACTCTACAGTGCTTCAGACATGAATGTTATTTTTCAAAACGAAAAGCTCCCTTGCTCTTCTGACGTTCTTGAGTCTATTTGGGTTCCCACTTCTTCCTCCTCTTTTCATGGTAATTTTATATCTGCTTTGCATTTTTTTACTTTGTTGGTTCTCGAGCCTTAGAGCTAGCTAGCTATTGTCCATCTGTTTGATGCTTTTATTCTTGTTGGGATTGTTGCCTTTCTTTTCATTTTTCATTTTTTCCTTTTCCATTCCCTTTCTCAGCTATTCAAACTAATGGGTTTTCTCGTTTGACTTTGGTTATATTTCGTTGCTCTTAGATTGATCACTGTAAAGCTTGAAACTTTCACACATCCGATTTTGAATTATGTTACTTAATGCGCAAAATTCGAATTTTGGCAGAACTTTCTTATTACTTGACAAAAATTGTGGGTCTTTGACATTCTTTCGACTATTTGTTACCTGTTTCGGTTGATCAACAGGGTAAATCTGCTAGACCAACATGTTAAGGTGGAAAGTTTGAAGCTTTCTGCATGCTAAGATTGAAAGTCTGTAGCTTTTTGCATGCTAAGTAGAAAGTTTGAAGCTTTTGCATAAACTCTTACAATATTCTATTGCATTTCTTTTAAGATATTTTTGGTTTGTAATTGTTTTTTGGGTCTGGAATGAATTCATCTTGTAGTTGCTAATTTCAGTTCCTCTCTGTAAACAAAATGGGGAGACTTTCATCAATAGAAGAAAGATAGAGAAAACCCCACCGAGTACGCTTATCTGAAATTTACACTATTGAGTTCTTGAAAAAGGTGTGGCCATCTAAAATTTGGGTGATCCTTGTTTTTGTTCCAGGTTCAAATTCAGTGGTTAATTTTGAAAGTGCAAGTGGAGAAGACTCCTTGGATAGGTCATTCTTCCGACCGATTGATAAAGAAAATGGGGATGACGATTATGATGCAAGCCTTAATCAACCAGGAAAGAAAAGGCGGCTTACGGTGGATCAAGTTCAGTTTCTGGAGAAGAACTTTGAGGTAGAAAACAAGCTTGAACCAGAGAGGAAGGCCCAACTTGCAAAAGAACTTGGCTTGCAGCCTCGCCAAGTTGCAATTTGGTTTCAAAACCGGCGAGCGAGGTTTAAGAACAAACAGCTGGAGAAGGAGTATGACTCATTGAAAGCTAGCTTTGACAAGCTCAAGGCTGATCATGACAATCTCCTCAAGGAGAACGGAAGTTTGAAGAATGAGGTAAATAAGTTCAATATGATCAGCATGCCTCATTTGAGTAATTTGTTAACTCTTTTGACTGAGAAAATAGTAAATGGTTTAATTTTTCCTTTGTGTGAACAGATTGATTCCCTCAAGGACATGTTGATTTTGAAAGATAAAGGAAAGCCTGGAAAAAGAAATTTGGAGTTGCATGATGCAAACAATATTATTTTATCCGATGTGAAGCCCCAAAGTGCAACTCCAAATGCAGCTTCTGATAATGTGCCAATGGTGGTATGCAAGCAAGAGGATGCAAGTTCTGCCAAAAGTGATGTTTTTGACTCAGATAGCCCGCATTGCACTGAAAACCATTCTTCGTTGTTAGAGCCTGCTGATTCTTCTCATGTCTTTGAACCAGCTGAACAGTCGGATTTCTCACAAGATGAAGATGATGATCTCAGCAGGACCCTTTTGCCCCCACCCTACTTCTTAAAACTTGAAGATAGCTGCTATGATGAGCCGCCTGCAAGTTCTAGTAATTTTGTGTTCCCAATGGAAGATCAGCAGCCCTTTTGTTTCTGGCCTTACTGAGAGAGAGATTATCATGTTTCACGTTGACAGACTGCTATATTTCTCTCTGATGAAATGTGAAGTTCTCAGTTGTAATTATGGTTAAGTTAACTAGCAATAAATCCAATTATTTTGTCCGTTCACATATGTTTTATGTTTTGATTTCCCGGGTTTATGAGACGACATAGGTTATTTGGCTACGAGCCAAAGACACAATATCCACGCAAGAGATGAGAACTTATGGGATTTGAGGGCAAGTAAGAAAGAAAGGAAAACCAGAAGTTGATAAGCTCTGTTCCCTTCATAAATGCATTAGAAGTTGAGTGCATTTTATTTATTTTTTAAATATGAAGATTTGAGTGCATTTTATTAAGTAACGTATCTTAATGCATATTCTGGAAATCTGATGTTGCTGCATTTGATAATCTGTGTTTTAAATTGATCCTTCTGCAATAAGATACACTGGCTCCCAAATACTGTTAATTTGTTATCATAATAATAATCAAACTGCAGTGAAAAAGCAATCTTGGCAGATAGTAGTACAGAATATATTTGTACAGAATATATTTGCTCAACACAGCATACTCACTCCATAGGAGGAGAGAGAGAGAGAGAGAGAGAGAGAGAGAGAGATCATTAACATAATGTTTTTGCTCTGTTAATTAATGTGTTGAATGTTACATCTTTGTGAAGTAACGTCCAAGACAAGTATATTTTAATAGCAGCGTGACAAGCTGAGTTTGAATCCGAACACAGAGAAGCATATGAAAAAGATGGTTAAAGTATAACACAATACATAAAAGAAGGAAAAGAAAAAGTCAAATTTTTGGGTATGGTTTCATCTTCTAGTGACAATCACTCGTGTGTGATTGGCAATGACTTTTCGACGCCCACCCTCCCCTTTCCCTAAAATCCCGATAGCTTATTGGGGATGTTGACACCTTGGTTACGTTAAAGCTTTAAATATCTCAATACTTATATGCAATTTTTTTTTTCCTTCCTAAACCAAAGTTTGTTTTTTTCCTGCAGATTGCTTCTGTTACAGAAAATCTTGCTGATGCAAGTTTGGATTTCCCAAGAAATTGTGCCCTCGAAAATGTAAACACACTCTTATGACATGAGTGTGTATTATAATAACATGAGATGGGGTTCTGTTTTTATATTTAATTGTTTTGGTGGAATATGGATTGCATCATGCATGGCCCATTGGCAAATTGGAGCAAACCTTCTGAGAGATGAAGTCTTACTGGTTTGTCACACTTCACGTGGAAAAGAGAACCTTTGCTTTGATGTGAAAATTTAAATTTCAACTTTATTCGGTGGAAGCGAAAGAAACTGTTAACATTGATTTGACCCCAGAGTAGAAATTCTTCATTTTTGTCTGCTTCAATTTCAATTTTCAACCGTGTTTTTATGTGGTTATTTCTCTATGTGCTGGTTATTAAAATTGATCCCAGCTAGCTGCGTCATCAACTTGGGAAGGAGGGCGTAGAAATTACAGAGATTGAGCGAAAAAGATGCTGCCACCAAAGTTGAATTCTCTGTGGCCAAACCGAAAAAAAAAAACAAAAGTCTTGCTCTGTTTCTAGCAAATTGGGTTTCAAGACTTTTTAAGAGTGCAAAAGTTGCACTGCATGCTCTTGATTCTTGTTGCGGGGTCCAGTAGCAATTCCAAGTTAAGGCACACATGTAGGAGTATTTGAAGACATGCTCTAATCATTGGGGATACACAAATTTCATCTGTAGAAGGGTTTGGAACAGCTTTTCTTTTTCTTCTTGAAGTGAAATTTTTATTTATAATTTGAGTTTGTGATTATAGTCGTTAGATGGAGAGATAACGGGTTGGTCATGCGCTCGTGTTTCTACCAATTTTGTCACGACCAACATTCCCAATCACAAAAAGGAGATAAAAAGGCATAATTCAGTCAAGCAACGCCACACATCCATCCCTATGTTCCGTGTGAGATGTTAAAACTTAGGCTTCTGCTTCACATCTTTCAATGGCTTGAGCAAACCAACAAGTAAAGGCCAAGTTCATAGTTGGCAAGTTATGCCACGTGGGGACAGCGTCTGGCCACATCAACTCTAGATATTTCCTCCCAAACCACGCAGTACCGACGATTTCAAAAATCCCATTCCATTTCTGAAACAATCACATTCGTCCGGAACCATCGGAAGTGGCTTGAACATCCACCACATACGTGTCAGTATCCGAGCATGCCACCACACCGCAGGAGCATGCACAGGGATGGCTTTTTAATGGGCCGGGCCCACATGTGGGCCGTATATAGAGATATGCATGCAACGTGGCGATAATCCCGTGGTGGGTCTGAGAGCTTGGAAAGAGCTGGGCCCCACTGCAGAAGGGTTCCTTTCCGTAGTCTCTGTTCCAGGAGAGAAGGGTAGAGACAGAGCAGGATAAGAATGTAATGGGGCGGGTCATGCATTGCAGTTGGGCCCCGGGACTGGGATATGGGCTTTTGTTGGTATTGAGACAGCACTGTCAGCTCTTGATCATCCAACCAACCAATCTCACTCTCTGGGGGTCTGGGTGATGATGTCACACGTGTGCGGTCTCTTTCGTGGGTCCTACTAACCACGTGCCTACCCACACTTTCTTCTTCGTCAGCTGATTAGACCATGGCAGTGGGCCAGTGCCTATGCATTGTCTAGTATAGTAGCCTACCCAACCTTTCATGTGAAGTTTGATGAACATAATTGGACTTATTAAATCAGCACTAGTTCAACATATTGTCTTACAAATGCCATTTAGGCATTATTTGGTTCATGAAAAAGGAGACTTGAAAATTGAGAAATCAATTGTTTTATCATGTTTGGTAAGTTTATGTATGGAAAATTGTTGCCTGGCTTATGGGAAAGTAAGGGGAAAAGTGAAGTCATCATTCCAATTTAGGTTTTATTTTCCCTCCTCATGAGAAAGTTTGGAAAAATGAGCTAATATTAAATACATATTTTTTATGATCATTTTATCCCCATTAACAATTTAGAATTACAATATATCATTAATATTTTTTTTTATTTGATTTAATATGGGTATAATTGAAAATTTATACAAACTTTGTTTTCCATTCGTACTCAAAACAAACATGGGAAAGGAAATAAAGCAATATTTCCCGGTAGCTTTTCCAGTATTACCAAATGTGGGGAATAAATCTTCCATTTCCATTCCTTAGAGAATGACATGGGAAATGATTTCCCCTCAAATTTATTCCATGAACCAAACGGGGCCTTAGAGGATTGTGATTCATAATGATTCATTTGAACTCAACTCCAATCTAATCTAAGTCAATCATCTACCAAATGAGGTCTCAATGTTGTTGTCCATAGCCCATATTTAAAAATGGGCTTTGCCTTTCAGCCGAGGAAAGGAGAAAAAAAAAAGGTGGGCTTTGCGCTACTTTAATTAACTATATGAAAATGTGGGTTACTTTAAAATAATAATTCTGTAATGAGGGCTTTATAAGTGAGGCCACATCTCTTAATCGTTGGATCAAATTGGTTAGCCGTTGGACCATATTGGTTAGCATGATCTAACAATTAAGAGATAAGACCTCACCTAAGGGTCATAAATAAAGCTCTTACTATAGAATGACTCCACTTCAGAAAAGCCGAGAGGAATGAAATATCAGAAGAAAAAAAACCATCCAATCTTAAGCCCAATAGGAAAAGACACCAAGATGGATCCCCCTCCACAAAGCCAGCTAGCATAGGATATACCCTGACGAAACAAGACTAAATATCAGGAACTGGAGAGGATTTACAAACATATACTATTTCATGGCTTCTCTATGAGAGCTTTTACAAGAGCATTCTTCAAAGGTGTTAGCCAGGACAATCACTTCATTATCAGAAAGCAAATCCTTCTCCTTTGAAGCATAGTTAACAAGTTCATAAGATCAGTACATTTGGAATTCTTTACCAATATTTGAAGAAATAGATTTAGAATAACAGAGGGGATAGAATGATATTCATGATTAAACACATCCCATGTAAATTTATTTGGAGAGCGGCATAGGTGAACCATCCATTGTGGTTTAACTAGCACAAACAAAATGAGAGATGTTCATCAAGTGACAAGACAAACTTAATCAGACTGCAAGCACATTGCAGATCCAACATAACAACTCGGCTCTGTTGTTTGAAATGAGCAGGAGGACGCATTACTTTAATTACTCCAAACCATGACCAAACTAGGAACAAGATACATAGGTATGAGGGTGTTACGACAGTGACAAATTTATTATAGAAAGAAGTGGAAGAAAAAGCCTTGCATTGTCAGCTACCATAACCTCTTTGAGAGAGATTCATCTCATATTGCTTTACATTCAGGTTTCAGAAATCACAAAGCATTCATACATCTTCTACAAAAATGTTGTGTATTGAGTCAAAATATGAATTGATACGGATAAACATGTAGAAAGTGAGTAGCGAAAGCATACAATCTCAAAATTCAAAGATCATTAGTTAACCCTTGTGAGGATTGGATTACTTCAAGAATTTCCAATGTCATATCAGCTTGATGAGCTTAAAGACTTCCTAAGGTTCCGAAGGATGCTCCACATGAATGTGGATATAATGAAGAGGATAATACCAGTGATAATTGCATATTTGAGACCAAGGTTCACCAGCAAATTTACTAGAAGCCCAGCCAATAAAACACCAAAGAAATTTGCAGACACTGCTGCCCAGAATGGCATATCAAGAATGGAAGCTATGATGGCTCCTGTCCATGCTCCTGTTCCAGGGAAAGGCACAGCCACAAACAACATCAGACCAAGCCATTGGAACTCCTCTACAGGGCCAGCTTTCTCTTTGGCTCTCACAAACAGTATGTCTAGGAACCGAGCTGCGGCCTTGTTCTTTCCAGCAAGGAAAGATGCAAATCTCTTCAAGTAAAGTATGATGAAGGGCACAGGAACCATGTTCCTACAGATACATAGTCCTAAACATTGTTACTTCCTACAGATATATATAGTCCCAAACTTTGTTAATTTCATGAAAGAAAATTAAACTACTCTCCTGATCATCGCAAAATATACCTTGGACACAACAATGTAATACACAGAAAGGTAAAATACTCAAACTTGAAGCACCCTTTTGATCAAAATTGGGCAAAAGACAAATAGGGCATTAGGAAAATACTGAATGAAGGATGAATTGTTTAAAAGTAAAGTAGCTCATTGCTCTAATATCACCATAAGCAGGCATACTCTATCAAACATATTCTATCAAACAGATACAAAGGAACAACAAAGGCAAAGTTGTAAAAGAGCATTGGTGAAAATAAAAAATCCAACAAAAATCAAGTGGAATATCAAAATACGGATACAGACGGAAAAGACTAACCCCAGAACGGATAGAACGGTTAGCATAACAGGCTTGAGTTGCAGCCAGTAACCAACAGGAATAGCCCCACGAAGCTCAATCACAGGAAGCGTAGCCAGGGCAAATACCACAGCCTCATCAGGCCAGCCTGAGCCTCGAAGCGCACTCGCAATCTTCAGGCCAAAACTGGAGGCTCTAATGGAATCAGCTGCAGCAGCTGATGCGGCATTAGCATCCCCAGAAGCTGCGAACAAAGCAAGGGACACAGAGGCCCAAACCAAAACCCAAAAGACAAATTTGACTGGCCGTTCCTCAAAGACTGGCAAAATATCATCTTTCTCATCTTTATCAAGAAACCCATGTGAAGAAACTCTTGTTGCAGCGTGAGAAAGCGGTGAATTTGCCAAACGAGGGTTTAAAGGGGACAAAGTTCGGAAATTTATGTCTGCATTTGAATTGAATGGGGGTTGAATGCTATGGGCAATGGAGGGGCGGCCATGTTTTGGTGAAAATCTGAAGCGGGTCTTTCCAAGAGACAAATTTGATGTTGATGCTGATAAAAATAGAGCCATTGCAAATGGGAAGTTGGAGAATTGATGGGTTGTCAGCTCAGGTTCTGTGTCTCCGAGTTAGGTGTCTGACAGAAATTTTGTGAGCCGGTGTGTTGGGGGCTTTCTGTTGTGGATTTGTGAATGGTAGTTTCACTGAAAATTTACTGTTTGCAAACAAGGTTTTCAAAGCACCCATCAAAATGTTGCAAAGTGGACTATGAGCTGCTTTTATTGTTTAAAGTTTGGGCTTTTATGGTAAGATTTCGGGTGCGCCTAAGGTTGAGATGAGCATTGAGGCTTAAACGGCATAAGACGACAAGTATGGAGGAATTACCAAGGTCTTGTTGGAGATGTGGTTAAGATTTGAGATCTTTTGGAGTTATGGTATGGCTAAAATGTGATGCAACAATAAAATGGTCTGTGAAGAGACTTGGTACTTGCCTTCATTTCTTTTAAATCTTTCTTCTTGTCTCATTTCCCTTTCTCTCCAATTTACGGGAACAATAAATTCTTAGGAGGATGTTGAGAATTGGCGTACAAACCAAAAAAAGGGGCGAGTTTTAAGCCGTTGGAGTTGCCCAAGTGGTGATAGAGGATGCTAATGTGTTAGGGTAGGGTAATGATAGATAACTGTAAAAGGAAATTAAGTGTCCAAAAAATTGTATACTTTCTACATGGTGACACAAGTGTAGATTGAGTTTGTTGCCCTATAAATATGTACTCAACATGATTTATGTGCGATATGGAAAAAAGGAATATCTCGTCAAAATTTATATCCCATTTCGTGCATCTACTTTCTTGGATTCATGTTGTACTTTTTTTTTCCTATTTTTGTGAACAAGTTTATTTTCTATTTTCAAAAGGAATGGTGGAATCCTTATTGATTAAAGAGAAAATAGTCAACCCATATAGACAGTCAAACTCCGAACTCATATGATATGATATCAGTATATGAACGACAACCCGGAAATTGGAGTCGCACATCTACCAACACAACACAAGACCCCCAATTTTCTTCACCAAAAACCATGAGCCGGAAGAGAGACAAACCCTACTTCTCCCGCCACGTCCCCGCCTCCGCCTCCGGATGGAAACGCCGTCGTCCCCTGCCTCCTCATCCCGAGCCCGAACCAGAGCTCGACAAGCCAACTTACAAGCTGCCGCCACCGCCGGCTCTTGTCATTACAGGTCTCCAGCCAGACTGCTCCGTCCTAGACCTCAAGTCCCGGTTCGAAATATACGGAGCCATCTCTCGCATCCGCATTGACCGCGATGCGGTCGGCTACGTCACCTACCGCGCCACCGACTCGGCTGAAGCCGCCATTGCCGCCTCCCTCGACCCCTCCTTTGGCATTACCCTCGACTCTAGAAAGGTAATCTTTTTAAGTTTCCCTTCACTTGCCCATAGAAGCTTGCTTTTTTCTTTGTTTCTTTGTGGGTTTTCGAATTTTAGCAAAGTTGGTTGAAATTTGGGGTTTTGTTGCAGTTGCAGGTCCTTTGGGCAACAGACCCACTTGCCCAATGGAGGAAAGGAGTTGGAGTTGGTGCTGAAAACAGAGATTCTAGTAATGGGTCATCCTCAAATTCCAATCTTTTGAGGGCTGAGGTGCCTCTGAGGAGACATGGTAGAGGCAACAAGCTTGCTTCGGCTATAGTGAACCCCAGAGTTGCTGCTGCTGATGGTTCTTCAGTGTTGGATGTGCCTGCCAAAGCCAGAGAAATCGTTGCTTATGATGACATACTGTAACTTTCATAGTCAGTTATTTGGAATTTGAAGGATTAGTTTGTAACATTAGCATTGGGTTTTGGTTTAGATAGTTGGGAATGGAAGAATATGATGGTATGGAGCTGCGTGAGTTAGGTACTTCAAACTTCAAAGTTGTGTAAGTTATTTAGATAAAGGGTTGATGTTTTTATGTTTGGTCGTGAATCCAATGTTGCTTTTCTTTGGTTTCTGATTTTGTGTGTTGTTTTGTTTCCATGAATCAAGCAGCCATCTGTTGTAAATTTACTCTGTTTTTACTTCAACAATCTAGTTGTTGTGACTTGTATTTGCGAATGGGATTGCATTTCTTTCAAACATGTTTGTGTTGGTTTTGATAACTTCACACAAGTGGGTTGGATTGAGGCTGAATTTGAGATTCTCAGTTTGCCTTCGGAAGTTGAAGCTTCTTGGACTTTCAAGTGACACAGTAATGAAATATTGGGAAGAATAAATGAGACTCGTACTCAATAAACACGGGAAAGAAGTGAAGAGTCTGAAAGTTCAGGTTCATCTTTTTCATCGTAAACAAAAGCTATCAAATGCTATACGGTTTACCAACTTAATAGAATCTACATGTCCAAGCCCAAAAATCTTGAGTCGGAGCCCAAAGAGCCCAAATGATGAGCATTTTAACAGACTTTACAGAAAGCAAAAGAAATTCCAGTGGAGTTGAAACTTGAAACTTAAAAGGGAAGAGCGGAGAGCATCGTAGTAATGGAAGAGAATGAAGAAGGGAAAATAGTAAAGCACGAAGAAGAAGAAGAAGGAAGAGAGCAAGAGATATGGAGTTGGGGGGCAGGAACGGACGGGCAGCTGGGCACGGGCAGGCTGCAGGACGAGCTCCTCCCTCAGCTGCTTCACTTCACATCTCTCTCCTCCGCCGGACCCATCTCTTTCCTTGCTTGCGGCGGCGCTCATGTTCTTGCCTTGACCTCTGGTCTCTTCCTTTCTTTCATCTAATATTATAAACAGTTTTCTTTTTTTCTTTCTTGGGAACCAAAAAATCTGACCCCTTTTGCAGGTGGGAAGGTACTGACATGGGGAAGAGGCACGTCTGGTCAACTAGGTCATTCTGATACGGTCAATAGTCCACATCCCAAGCTTGTTATGTCTTTGAACAACTACTTCATTACTCATGTTTCTGCTGGTTGGAACCACTCTGGTTTCGTTTCAGGTATATTCAGGCAGTTGATGTTACAATCTGTGCTGATATTTTTATGCTTGTTTGTATCCGTATTATTAGCATAAAACCAATTTTAGATTTCCCCCTACTTCAATTTTTCTGCTTTTACTGCTTTTGCACTGTCTGTGTCAATACATCTGGTTCTGGTGTGTTTAATTGGAAGACAACTTGAAGTATGGGGCTTACTCAACTCTTTTCTGGTTTTGGTCTTTACTTGGTTGTTTTCAGATACAGGGGCTCTTTTTACATGTGGAGACGGCACATTTGGTCAGCTCGGGCATGGCGATTACAGGTTACATTGCTATCCTGTCGAAGTCTCCTTCTTTGCTAGTAGTAGTAAGCACGTGGAACAGATAGCATGTGGAATGCGCCATTCCCTTGTTTTGCTGAGAGGTAATTGCAAGGATGATTTTGTATGTTTCTGGCAGACGCAATGCTTTAGTGTAGAGATGCCGTTTTATTTGGATGTATAAGCTCCGTGGCATGCTTGTATTACAAGATAAGGCATTTCCTTTAGTCAATATAGCCCATTTGTCCTAGTGTAAATGATGTGTGAAGTGTATGCCTAATCATTACCATCCAGCTTAAGTTTCCACAACTAAGATTAATATAGTGCAGGTGGTTCAGGAGATGAAGTTTATGGGTTTGGTTCTGGGAAGCGTGGTCAACTGGGTATCGCCAAGGATAAAATCAATTTAGTTAGTCTTCCAGAACGAAGTTGTGGATTTGAAGGTGTAAAGATCGCTAGCATCACTGCAAATGGAGATCATAGTGCAGCATTATCTGGTGAGTCCAGAAAATTTTCATTTTTTCTTGATTTGGCCATTAAAGCAGATCACATTGCTTGTAAGATGGATGTCTTGAACTGTAGCTTTAAAACGATCCAGTCCATGTAAGAGATAAGAACTTTCAATGCTAGTCATGGTCCACAGTTTTCACGTAGTAAAAAAGCTTGTGAAGCCTGGTGCAAGTACCGATGGAAACACTAGTTGCCTCAGTGAATTGTTTTCCTGATTGTCGTTTTCTTTTCTTGCCTATTACCTTAGCTGATGGGCATTTGTACACTTGGGGAAGAGGGTTTGGCGGCACTTTAAGTGCTCAAACGCCACAGCGTTTACCTACATCATTCCGCTTTACCAAAATTGCTCTTGGATGGAATCATGCTTTAGTTTTAACTGGTATGTGCATTTATTTCTTGTTTTAACCAGTTCTGTTTATTCATTTATTTATTAAATTTCTTCATTTTCCCTGGTGAAACGATATCTTGTTGTTAAATAGCAGCCTTGGATATCTTAAACAGGTGGAGAGGTTTTTATGTTTGGTGGAAGTCACCATGGAGTCCTTAGTAATCCTGATAAAATGACTCCAGTCAAGCACTCAGCCGGTAATGCATCTAATTTGGTCCACAAAGTAACATGTATTTATTAAAACTCTTTCACAAAGTAACATGTATTTATTAAGTGATAATTAACTGTTCCATACACTACTTGCCCTTGAAAAAGGAAACTGGATTTTTCTGGTGAGTTAAATGGGCAGGCGCAGACAACTGCAGTTGATTATATCTGAATGATCATCGTGGTCAAATTGTGATTTCTGCTGATTACATGTGTGGTTCTTTGAACATTTGCAGATTCAAGAGAAGTTGTCCTGGAGAAAGTCCCTGGGCTTGAAGGGAGTAGAACTCTGCACATTGCAGCTGGAGCTGAGCACTCTGCTATTGTAACAGAGAATGGGGTACTTAAGACATGGGGATGGGGTGAACATGGTCAGCTTGGCTTGGGAAATATAAGTGATCAAACGAGTCCTCAAGAAGTGAGTCTCAGCCACAAATTTCGGAAAGAAGCCGGCTTACTTGAGATTTACTGTGGCAGTGGTTTTACAATTGCAGTAAGAACTTTGTGTCGCCCTTCTTAGGCTGGTTAACCCTACTCAAGGATGCTAACTGAAATGGACACCGATATAAATTGATTTTTCCTCAAGGAGTTGAACTTGTAGCTCCAAGAGAGCAAGTACAATCATATTACCGGGGCTTTATCTGTTTCATGTTGTGTAAATATTTGTGTTACAGGTTGTGGTATTTGGACAATAACTTTCTTATACAACAGAGAATTTTAGCTTTGCCGCCTTTGGGCTTGTTAATTAAGCTACAAACATTCCTTACAAGAAAACAAAAAAGCTGCCAACTTCAAATTAAGTTTGCCCTTAAGGAATCAAACCCAAAGTTATATTCCAGAGATCGGTCTTCCGGTTATAATTAAGACCATTTCCTGAAGAAAAAAAAAATCTCATTGAATCAATTACCACAAATGTATAATTTGGGTTTTACATGAATTAGAAAGCAGGCACCCAATGGTATTACACATGAATCCTGACAAAAGAATCACATCAGTTAAAATCTACCACCTACACCACCTATGATACAAGAGAAAAAAAACAGAGGGGGGAACGCTCGCTGAAACAACTGTTGCTTGCGCTAAATTCATCATTAGAATATCTTCTTATGCTTGCCGGGCTCTTCTGTGTCTTACGTTATGATCAGGACATTGTTTTCGTATCCACTGTTGTGAACAATAGGGCGCAGGGGATCAATCCGCCATTCACCATCAACAATAAATTTGATCTGAAATGCAAGGTGAAAACTGGTCAGATAATCACATTACTCAATGGCCCCCCAACGATGTAAAACACTAAAAGTATGACCAGAAAATAACAAAACTGAGCTAACCTCATATCTGCCCGGATACAACCTGAGGCACAAAGAGAAGATTCCTGTACTGGACTTTTCCATCTTTCTCTGTAACCAGTCACCGCAAATAACAACATTGGTAATGTTAACTGAGGAGAACGGACATTTGCTAATATTAATTCAACCTAACTGATCAATTCAAGAAGAGATCATACCTGGGTGGTCCAACCATCATATGATCCAGCAATGAGCACTTCTGAGGCTGAATTTGGCCAAACTATGTAAGCAGTACGAAGAAGTTGTAAGGCTCTACGAGCATCATTTATCCTTCTCTGTTTCTCCTCCACAGTCTTTTGCGCTTCACTGGCATGGGTGGGCAGGATGTCAATTGTAAAGCAAGTTACATTCGTGTTTTTAAATTAACAGAAAATGTGCATACATTATTGCCAGTGCCATCTTTCCTTCTAAAACAGCCAACTTTGCACGTGTCGAACGCAATTTGTCCTGGGCATGCATAATCTCATTTTCCTGAAACTCCCAGGCATCAGAAAGCTTCCGAAAATCATCAGAGGAGCTTTCATGAACCTAATGAAAAATATAAAATGGGTATAATATAATTCCCCAAATCCTCCAAAAACACAATCACAGTATGAAAATGCTTCCCAAGAGAACCTGAACGCAAACAGAACTTGAAGACCATAGATGAAATTCAACATATTGGTAAAACTTTGGAGTCAAAATTTCGAAGTAGTCATGCAAATTCATATAATCAAGACTGATCATACCCACCTGTGAAGCAGCTTCATCAGATCTAGTCCTCAATGAACGAAGTGCAGAGGAGAGCTCTGATTCAAGGTACTTAATGTGATCACGTATTTGCTTGTGACTGATCTCTTCCTGATGAGAATTCAGTTTATTCCTTTGATCAGGTTCATTAGCACCCTCTCTTAATTGAAATATTTTTTCTCTTGAAACATCCTCTGGTCCTCCCATTTTATCATAAGAAATTTCAGCAGCTGAACATTACATCAACATCAAAAGGTCATTTTAACCAAACTATCTAACCATAGAGCCGCTGAAAAGTGAAAACAAGTAAATATAAAATACCTTCAAAATCCTGATCTGAAAATCCAGCCCTCTGGATGCTCCAAGTTCTCCACATTTCTGGTCTTGGTGAGTCTGCTAGGGCATCAATGTCTGAAAGAGATCTGTTGTGGTTAGGCTTGTCTCTTGAATCATTAAGAATGGCTTTTTTGGGGTTCAATGATGCAGGTCTGTTGCTTCTAACAAGGCCAGCAACTGTCTTTTACAATGTAACAAGCATCACACGTTATGTTTTAGAAGTTCTACATGCAAAGAATTCAATCACATCAAACTCTTAAAAATAAATTACTTTCATGCTGTAATAATGATGACTGCCACTCATGAGAGTTCAAACATAATTGTTATCATCTCTTTCAAGTTTCAATGGTATGAACAACTTGATATTGGAAAGACCGAAATATAGTTTTGGTTTCACTAACATATGCTGATAAATTAGAATTTAATTTTATCTCAGATGTACGAAATCCCAAAGGAAGATACAAAAAATGCAATTCAATTCTAATAATTTAATACCATCTAACCACCATAAAGGTATATAGAAGTATGTGTTAAGTGAACAAGGGAAAAATTAGAGCTTTGCATGATGTTTTCCCCTAAACTATCACCCACCAAAAGCGACAAACAATGTTAAAATAATATAACAAACTTACCGCATCAGTTGAGATTTCGGGAAACTTGTAAGTACTTGGGAAGAAAACATCGTCTTCTTTTTCTTTCAAATTAAATCCAAACGTCAAATTTCTCTGTTTCTCCAATCGATTCAATATCCCCTCGATTCCAATATCATCCTCTGTTGCAGCAGCTTCTCTACACATATAAAAGAAAAACACTTTAGTTGATTCCCCTTCCCAAATAACTAATGTTTGATACAATCACTGAAAATGGGGAATCAATGAACAGTGGAAATCTTGTCCTATGCAATGCAGTTTTTATTTTAGTTAATCAAATCTCGTTATCTCATCATGGAGAGAGAGAGAGAGAGAGACAAAGAATCAAGGCTTGAGTTCTTCTAACAGGATGGGGTCAATAAGGTTCCATTATCTATTCATTCCCAGTTGATTTTCCAAAACCTAAGCAAGCCATCGCTACAGATGTCATCATAATTAATGGAAGTAGAAGTAAAACTCTAAGTCAATCTCTTGGTCCTCGATAAAGATATAGAAAACGAATACAAAAATTTACCAGCGACTAATACAAATCTAAAATTTCAACAAGTTCGTTTTAATAGAATCCTCACAGTGATCTACCCGACGACGACGCTGCTTGAGAAGAATCATCAGAAAACGAAGAAACCACGCCTGAAGCCCCAATTAGACTGCCACTCGAAGCACTGCTCTCGCCTTCTTTAGCCACTATCGAATCCCAATGCCTAAAATTACTATCTTGAGCTCCTCCTTCTTCTTCTTCCAAATCCCAACCCAACGAAAGCCAACCACCTTTCCTCGCAATAGCATCGACCAAATCCTCTCTCCCAGATTCAAGAAGCTCCTTCTTGCTCGGAAAAGCCCCAGGCTTCTTGGAGCTCTTCATGAACTCCAAAATCTCAGTTTCCAAGGTGAAATCCCCCTCTGTATCCCAATCTTTACATCGCCTCACAAACCCAGAACACGCTCCTTTCTTAAACTCTGAAAACCCTAAACACAAAGAACACCCGCTTTCTCTAACCGAAACGAAGCTAATCGCCTTCAGACGCTGCTGCCTCCTTGCGGTTGTTGAATTAACGACGTAGAGAATCGAAGGAAATGCATGAGGGATGAAATTCGGGAAGGAGTAGGGCGAGACGAGCAAATGGGTCGCAGCGGTGGTGGAGGAGAGCATGGCTCAGGCATTTCGACGAACACTTGGAGCGCAAGGCGAAATGGTATTATGCGTAGTACGCTCTAATGGAAAAGGGAGCGCGAGCAAGCCAAGCAACGAACAAAACCACCGAAAAGCGTAAACCAGCATTAATGCGAACCTTCCTTTTTTAATAAAAATACAACTGTGTACTTACTGATTACTGTGGGGCCGTAAGTTTTGACTGTTTATTAAGGGCATGTTTGGATCTGGAGGATAAGGTGGAACAAGGATAAAATAGAAGAGGCTTATTACTGGTCCCAACCAAACCTCTTCCATGTTTTGGGCTTATTACAATTCGTTTTCTTTTGGTTTTCTGTTTTTGACAAAACGATATCTTAACAACTTTAATATATATATATATATATATATATATATATATATATTATACAAGGAGAGGGATACGAAGCAGAGGGTAGCCTAGGACAAAACTCCAGAGCACTATTTTTGATGCATCGGTGTCTTATAAGAGCCAAAGGTCCAACAATGCTTGATCAGGGAAAAGTCTTATGCATTGGTATAATGTTGAAAATTGGACATATTGGATCTTATAGTTCTGGAAGAATATCCTCCAATTCGCATATATGAAGTGTAATAACCTTATACCTAGAACTACTGTAGAATATGATGTTTTAATTAATTTAGGGTTCAATACCTTTTGGGTCATTGAGTTTTACATGAAAATTCAATTTGACCACTGAGAACTTTTTTAGCCAAATTGATTACTGTGTTTTCCAAAGTTTACAATTTATAGACATTTCGCTATCTTCCATGAAGTGCAGTTTTTATTTTTATTTTTTCTAGGATGCACATTCATTCTTCTTCCTCTAACTCAACGAGTTAGAGTATATTGTGCTATAAGAGCCTTTCCATTGGAAGAGCCCAACCCGAGGCTAGGGGGAAAACAAAAAAATTGTGTTCCAGTGAGACCAGGCCAAGTGTGGGACCCACCACCTGGCCGAAGGCAACCACTGAGGTCCAAAGCGAGGGGTTAATGTAGCGCTCTGATCGCTACAGACTCGCTCTGATACCTCGATTTGATTTTTTCCTGTTGCCACGTGGCGTCGTCTGGGCTCTCCGATCTGATTTTTTCCTCCAATCCAACGGCAGCCAATTTTTTGCAATAAAATACTGGAAAAAATTCGAAATTTTTTAAAAATACCCAAAATTAATGAATTTTTTTCTATAAATACCAGCCTTTTTTTTATAAATTTATCTGAAATTTGAAATTGAAAATTTTATCCGATTATGAGATATGAATAGTATTGACACGTAGGAACCCGAAAATCTTATCCGAAAATATTATCCAAATTAATTATTGAGGTAAAAAAAGTTGTGAATAAAACAAAAAAATGAATAGTAACTGTCCTTAGCAAGGGCAACGGGTGGAAACACAAAATTGGATTTTGCAAGGGCAACCACTATTCACGTGAATAGTGGCTGCCCTAGCTCCCCCCGTTGCCATGGCTAAGGGCAAATGGGTGGAGTTGCTCTAAGGGTTTAACAAATTGGGAGAAAGCTCGGGTTGAAATCAAAATTGTGAGGTATAAGGTCACAAATTGGATGTTATATTGAAGCCTGGATCGATTGCGTAAGAAACGTATTGTGACTTCGGATGGCAAGGAGACGTAATCAAGGTGATAAAGCAAGAGCACCAAAATATATTGGTAAGTTGTTGATTTCATTTCAATTTGGTTTGGCTTTTTTATTTTCCTTACACATCACAATTTGGATTTCAACCCAAGATTTCCTCGAATTATTAAATCATAATAGCACAATATACCATAACTCGTTGAATTAGAGGGAGAAGACTGAAGGTGCTTCCTAAAAAATAAAAATAGAAACTGCACTTAACGGAAGATAACAAAATGTCTATAAATTATAAACTTTAGGAAACATAGTGACCAATTTGGTTAAATGTTTTTCTCAGTGACCAAATTGAATTTTCGTGTAAAACCTAGAGACCGAAAAAGTATTTAACCCATTAATTTAAGGTGCAAAAAGAAATTTGGAATTCAAATTACGGTTTTAATTCTTTTTGTTTTAAAGTGTTATGGCAGTGTCCTAACAATAAGTGAAAGAGATTCATCTCTATCATTAACTTGTTTATGTGCTATGTATGTTCATCTAATATATTTTTCATGTAATTTGTTGAACGTAAAAATTCATTTCTATATATTGGATAGATATGCAATTTTAAACGAAAATGATCAAAATCCCCCTATACGGATTATTTCATTTATATCTTATATGTTTTGTTTCTAAGAGTTGTTAGGTGAAATTACAAAAATGCCCTTATATGTATTTTGTGTTTCTCTACACATAAAACATATCTTATCTTTGTGCTTCTAAATTTTCTAAAAACAATGTTCTTATTCATAAGATGATTTTTTTAGAATTTAGTTCATTTAGTTTGAAATATTTGAATTTTTGTGTGTGAAATTACCAAAATATCCATATGTGTGTTTTTAAAAAAAGAAGATGAAAATAAGTTTTTGTTTAGTAGATCATCAAATTTTTAAAACGCGAGGTAAGCCTCCAGCTGCACTTGGAGCATTCAAAATATCTCAAACACTCAATTGCAAAGCTTTAAACACCTCACTTGGCCTTTAACCATACATAGTAACCAAGTAACTTTGAGAGAAACTCAAGTTCATTTCCAACTAGTTCTTAGCAAGGTCTAAAATATCGATGGTTTTGGAAATATTGATAGCCCAAAACAAGGAAATATCAGGATATTATCTAACTAAACATGTTGAGGTGGATAGACATTTCATCAAAGAAAAAATTGAGAACGGGATCATTTGTCTATCTTTTGTAAAATCAGAAGATCAGTTAACAGATGTCTTAAAAAAAGCTGTTTGTGGATAAGTGTTTTATGCCTCACTTACCAAGTTGAGAATTGATGACGTATATGCACCAACTTAAGGAAGAGTGTTGATGTGAGTTAACCTACTAAATTAAGGAGATTTATTTCCTAATTAATTAGGTGATTTACTTCCTTGTTTCATATAGTTAACACATCCTTGTATATTTAGGAGATACTTTTCTAATTAATTACTGTATCTATTTCCTTGTAAAACACCCTTATAAACACCTATATATCTCCTTATGGAGAAGAATAGAATTAACCTAAAGTATTCAAACCATATTCATATTTAAACAAAATCTACATCTTGTATAATGAAACCATAATAGTTGTCAAGATTGGCAAACTATTGACCCAAAAAAAAAAAAAAAAAGGCCAATGGACTAAGGAGGCGGTCACAATGCCTTAATTAACCAACCTAATTTATATTTTTCCATCCATCTTTTTTTTGTTTGTTTTTAATAGATAGATGAGAAATCGAAGACATAACATCTTTTGAAAGAAAAATAACTACATTAGATAAAAGGATAAATTACATTAAAACCCCTAAACTATAGGGTCATTTTCAAGTTCATACCCAATTTTAGAGATATTTATGAGTACATACTCAAACTGCCGAAAAACCTACAAATTGCCCCATCCGTTACACAAACCGTTAGTTAATCTGTTAAATGCTTACTTGTCAAATGTATGACCAATTTTTTAATGAATGGACTTCCATGTAGATAAAAAAATAATAAAAAATTCTTTATTTTTAAAAAATTAAAATCATTAAAATTTAAAAATCAAAAAGCAAAAAAATCTCTCTATTGATGCTCTTTTTGGGGAGAGTTAACTTAAATGAAGGAGTGGTGGATCTTCAGCAGGGCGGTTATGAACCTTCGACACGGAGGGGTCCTGCAGAAGAAAATAAGGAAGAAGCAATCGTCTCTTCAGTGCACTGGTGTGTAGGGATGACAAAAATTTCCGTGGGGGCTCGTCCCGACCCTAACGGGAGATTTGGCCAAACGGGTATGGGAAGGGGATGGTATTGGCGTTCCCATCCCCAAACCCGACCCGAAAATATATATGTTTATACTTAAATAAATAAATATAAATATAATATTTATGTTTAACCCTAAGTTAACCTCTATATCCTAATTCTTCCTAATCTTCTCTGGAACTTCATATTGATGTGATTTTGAATGGTTGAGTTGAACTTTATAGTTAATTTGGATGTGTTGAATGATAATTTAATATAAAACTTAATGTTAAAATGTACAACAATTTTTTTTTTAAAACGCAAAAACATAATTGGGGATTCGGGTCGGCCATGGGATAGTCCCTCGATGGGGACGAGGATTCCTCGAAACCTATTAAACGGGGATGGATTCGGGGACGGGGGCGGGGATGGAGAGTGGGGAAGGGAATGGTATTGTCATACTGGCCCCTACTCGACTGTTGTCATCCTTACCGATGTGGTACTTGCCGAAAGCTCTTCGATGCTTAAGTTAGCAAGTATTTATGGTAATTTGGAAAGAGTAACAGTAAATGTAAAAAGTAGTTACCTCTTTTTAATTGGGCAATGTTCCCTATTTATAGGGGAGTGAAAATGAGAGTTTTGCACAAAGTTTTGATGTGGGACTTTGTGCAAACTGCTGCGGAGGTGACATGTGTCCATGAAGACTAGGTTCTATAATTAGGAGCATCGGCAGGTGGTTACCACTTCGGAAGGGGGGCTTCCTTTGGTAGGCCAAAGAAGGTGATGATGCCACTCGTCTTCTAAGGGCTTGTTTGTGTGTCTGCTTGAGTATCAGTTGTATAGTGCCGGATACGCTTGGTTGATTATGGTGTAAACACTCTCCATCACTCTCCTCCTAACCCTCCCCCTAGCATGACTTAGCCAGCCACCCCAAGACCCCAAGCCACCCAAATAAGCATTCCAGCAGCCCAAACAACCACCCCAGCTAGCCAAACCACGACCCACCACCCATTTTGTAGTCAATTTCATCAACGGCCAGGGAATGTTGAGCGCCTACGCCATTATCAACTTCGGCGGGCAGCGGCATGAACCATGACAAAGCAGAGAGATCTTGGTATAAGACCCAGAAGAGAGCATGAAAAGATTGTACCCAACAGGCGTGGAAACCAAAGAAAACAACTCAAAAGGGTCAGCAGGGAATTCGATCACTCTTGAGGACTTGGTCAAAAGATTGAAGACAAGAAAGGAATTGGAGAGAGAGAATCAGAGTAGAGTCATAGAAAGCGAAGTGGTTGCAACACTGAGGGTGAGAAAGCAAGGGGAAAGAAGAGAAGGGTGAAGAAGAGGAGTGCTTGGAGATCAATGAGGGAGAGAATAACAGAGACTTGAAGTGCTTACAAGTCAATCTCAGATTCATGAAGTATTTGAGAGGTAGAAAAGAGAGAATACGCTCTAGGAGTTCCTGTGGTAGCTTGCTCCATAATCCAGCGTCCATCTCCGGTGGGATAATCGGAGGCTTGGAGATGGTGATGGGTTGGATTTATATGAGCAATAAGTTGTGAATCCAAAATTTCAACTTTTAATTTGATTATCTTTGTTATGTTGTGCTACATATGAAAAGATTTGAACTTCTCGATTTTGTAGAAATTAGGTTTATTTAGTTAATCTCCTCTGTCTCTCTCTCTTGGACCTCCACTAGCCCAGTCACAAAGTCAGTCCATTGGTAGCCAGCAACCATTAGTGGAGTTCTATGCTCAGGAACAAAGTTTCGAGCCTTTCTGATTGCTATACCACAATCCAATCTCAAGAAGCATCCTCATCAATCAATTGCTTAAAGCCTTCAACATCATTATCAAAAGCAAATGTCAAAATCTCATATCTGGGAGGAAGGGTTGGGCAGGGGTTGGGCAAGGCAAGGTCGTGGTGAGGTTGGCTGGGTTGGGAAGAGAGAGGGCGAGGGATTTTCACTTTTTATTTATTTATTTAATATAATTTAACATTTTTTTAAATATTTGAAAAAAATAAAAGAATAGTTCATTATATATTTTGGCAACATGGAATCCATGTCATCAAAAATTGGGGGTTACATTTGCCACATCAGTATATAAACAGATTAAATAACGGTTTGGCTAACGGAGGGGATTAAATTGTAAGGTTTCCGGGAGTTTGAGTATATATGTTACGTACTAGTAAATTTCTTTAAAATTGGATATGAATTTGCAAATGACCCTATAGTTTAGGGGGTTTTATGTAGTTTGTCCTAGATCAAATGCTAGTTATCTCGGTGGCTTACTTGAATTCAAATAGAATCATCCCCAGTTACAGGGTCTGCCAAAAAGGAAGTGGAGATCAAATATATGAAATGAAAAATAAACTACTATCACAACACTTGATATCTACAATTTGAAATTTATTTAGATATACTTACTAAAGGAAAAAATCTCGCAAGAATCCGGTCTGATACTACAATAATGGAGGTTGTAATAACTACTGTTTTTGCTAATATTTGGGATAAGCATTCGAAACAAACTTGGTAAATTTTGAATGCTTTAAACCTAAAATGGTATAAATTCGATCAGTTGAATTTGATATTACCATTGATACACTGAATCCATCACTCTGGATAAAAATGGGAATTTGGTAGAGGGGATTTAATTTTATTTTTGAGAGAGAGAGAGAGAGTTGGTTAAATGAATCATGAATGAAGTGGATGTATAAAATATAACAGAACTTTATCAGAGTCCAAACATGACAGAGAGAAAAATAGCGGGGGGTAATAAAAGCACCTCTTTCTTGTCCTCCTGCTTCAGCAAACGCAAATCAATGCCTTCCCATGAGTCTCCATCCTCCGAGCCATTGTTGCAACAAAAGGATGCAAGCACAGTCCAAAGAAGAAAGCATGGATGGAAGGCCGTACGTTACATCTTAGGTATTGATATATTATGTATGATGCTATATACTTTCATGTATATTATAAAGTTTGAATTAGGCGACATTTTTTTATTTTAATACTTGGCCTGAGTCAGCAAGTGCTACTTGGCTTTCTTCCCTGTATATGAGCTTGACAACTCAGTAGGAAAATAAAGGGGTGCCCTGAAGCACGGGGGGCACGTGCCCCCTTCTCCTCCCAACTTGTGCTCCCGAAGTGGCTTTCTCCTATGTATATGAGCTTGACCAGACTCCAAACTTACATTACAGAGGGAGAAAGATGGTGAGGGAAACGTGCTTCTCCTTCTGCTTCAGAAAAAGCAGATCAAACCCTTCTTCTGATCATGAGTCTTCTTCTTCATCCTCTGAAGCATTGTTGCCACAAATAGACGACTATGTAGACTTGTTAGATTCAAAGCCTGGATGGAAGGTGGCTTACATCCTAGGTATATAGGTGATATATATATATATATATATATATATATATATATCTGTGTGCGTGCTTGGAATTCAAGAAAATTGAAAAGTTCCATGAATTAGGACATTTTATTTTTTGCAGGTAATGAATCAATTGAGAAGATGGCAACATATGGGTTGACAACAAATTTTATGGTGTATTTGGTGAGGGAGTATCACATGGATCAGGTTTCTGCTGCTAATATTCTCAACATTTGGACATGCGGCTACTGTTTATTGACAGTCGTTGGTGCCTTAGTTGCTGATATCTATCTTGGCAAATTTCTCACCATTGCTCTAGCTTCCCTTGCAAGTCTTCTGGTACACAATTAATCAGCATTCATCTAACATTAATTAATCATGATTAATTAGCTTAATTGGGTCCAAATTTTGTGTATTAGGGGATGGTAACAATAACTCTGACAGCCTTTGTGCCACAATTAAGACCTCCACCTTGCATCCCTGATGGGCAAAAACATCTTCTGCATTGTGTCTCCAACACAAAAACCCAACTAGGTTTCTTGTTTGCCGGGCTATCTTGGCTAGCCATAGGCACAGGTGGAATTAGGCCCTGCAGCATTCCCTTTGGCATTGACCAGTTTGACTCAACCACTGTGGAAGGAAGAAAAAATGTCAGTAGCTTTTTGAATTGGTACTATGCTTCATCCACAGTGGTATTGTTAATCAACCAAAGTCTAGTGATCTACATTCAAGACTCTATTAGCTGGGCCTGGGGATTTGGGATCCCCACCCTCCTCATGTCATCTTCAATTCCCTTGTTTTTGGCTGGCTCCAAAATTTACCACCATGTGAAGCCAAAAGGAACCACATTTAGCAGCTTTGCACAAGTTCTTGTTGCTGCCTACAAGAAGCGCCATCTTAAGCTTCACAACGACAAAAGGGTTTGCGGGGTTTTCTTGGATGTTTCGTCGGATGGAAATTTGGTGCTCTCCAAGCACTCTCTCACTACAAAATTCAGGTAAAGCTTGATGGGTTCATTTTCCTTACATTGCTTAATCACCATTGTTTGCATGTTCATTTATTAATTCTCATTTGGCACTACTTTGGTAGCTCAGCTTCTTGAAGAAAGCAGCTTTAGTGGTGGACAATGACCTAAAAGATGATGGGTCTTGTTCAAATCCATGGAGGCTGTGCAGCATGCAACAGGTTGAAGAGGTGATATGCTTCATGAAAATCCTCCCAATATGGGCTTCTGGTGGAATCTGCGTGATGGCCTATGCGCAAGAAGGAACATTTGTAGTGTCACAAGCCCTCAAAATGGACAGGCACATTGGACCCAATTTCGAAATGCCTGCTGGCTCAGTCAAAATGATGTCATTGATCACATTATGCATAAGCCTCCCATTCTACGACCGTGTCCTCCAACCAGCCCTCCGAAAGATCACCAAACACGAAAACGGCATCACACCTCTCCAAAGAATAGGAATTGGGTATTTGTTCTCGTTTCTGTTCATGGTGGTGGCGGGACTCGTTGAGAGGCAAAGGAGAGCTTCTGCTTTGTCACAAGCTTCAGAAGATGGCGTTGCGCCCATGTCAGTTTTCTGGCTATTTCCACAGCTAATGTTCCTTGGCATGGTTGAGTTGTTTGGCATTGTCGGGCACATTGAATTGTACAACAAGGAGTTTCCTGAGAAGATGAGGAGCATTGGGAATTCTCTGATCTATCTTTGCACGGCTGGGGCTACTTATTTGAGCGCTGTGCTGGCGAGCATTGTGTACAGTGTTACAGGGAAGCATGGGGAGCCTAACTGGCTAGACAATGATATCAATGCCGGCAGACTGGACTATTTCTACTTCCTAATAGCTGCACTTGGGGTGTTGAATTTTGTGTATTTTTGGTCATGTGCTCGTGGATATACTTATACTTCCAGTGTAAGAGCAGTTGAGAGTATAGAGACCGACATTTTGGTTTAGACTTCTGTCCAGTAAATTTGGTTTCCTCTTTCAAATAGCTCTGTATTTGAACTCCATCCATAACCCATACATATACATATATATATGCATAACCCATCCCCTTTCTAATTTTATTTCAGTTAAAAAAAATATATATATATATTATTGTTTTTTAAGTTGGTCACGGCATTGAGTTCGTTTCCTTTGCATTTAATTTTTTTTAAAATCAAACAATTATATTGATTATAAAAAAAAACTGCATGAATACATCAAAGATGTGTATACATGAATCTCAAACAAGACTCAAAAAACAATAATCCGAAACCAAAAAACAGTTTATCCATGTAGATTTGATTCGAGTAGGTTATTTTAAACTAACACCTCCTCATGTAAAATAACCTCTTGATGCTTTTGGTGTTTTCACAAAATCCCTTTAAGTTTTGGAATTACATTAACATCATATGAAGTTTCACATTGCTTTCACAAAACACCTTTTATTAATTTTTTACTTAAAAATTATTTTTTTGATAGAGATGATATTCTACTTTAATCTAATCTAAACTATGAGGAGGGGGATTCAGGTGCATAGTGAGGAGCACATTCGTTCTAGCCAATTTAACCAGTGGCGGTTCTAGCCTTTATGGCAGGCTGGGCTCATGCCCGGCCGAAATTTGTGTTAAAAAAATATTATCCACACTCTTCTCTCTCCTCTCTCCTCTTTTGCCCAGCCCAAATTTTGGTTAAAAAAAATATTACTTACACTCTCCTATCTCCTCTCTATCTCTCTTTTTTCATTATTTTCCTTCTCTCTTCTCTCCCTCTCTTCATTTTTTTTCTTTCTTTTCCTTCTCTCCTCTCCCCCTCCTTTTTTTTTTCTTTCTTTTCCTTCTCTCATCCCTCCTCTCTTTTTCTTCTATCTTCTCTTCTCTCTCTCTTCTTCTCTCCCTTTCTTATTTCTTATTTCTTCCTTTTCCTTCTCTCTTTTTGCTAGAAAAATATTACCTACATTACTTATGATTATTAATTTTTCTTTGTCTCGCACAAAGATAGCTATTTCAGAAATTACGGAACATAATTGATAGGGCTATGGGGCTCGAGTGGAAAGCCACAAACGTATGTCATAATAGATGTTTATAAAAGGAAACAAGGAGAAATGAGGTCACAACTCGTTAAAAAAAAAAAAGGCTCTGCCAATTTTCTTCCTTCCCATTTCTCCCGATATAAACCTGGCTTTTTTTAAAATTAATGTATTCCCCTATTTTATCTTTCTTTTTAATGTGAAATAAATTTTTTTCTATTTTTTTATTTTAATTTTAATTTTGGTTTTTATTTTAGTTTTTGTATTTGTAGATATAGATGCATTTGAGGGCAAGGCTTATTACTTCTTCCCTCACTATGCAGTTTTTTTTAATGTTTATTAATGAAATTCACTCTTTTCATCAAGTTTATTATATAAGTTTTGCCCGGTTGGCTTTCGAATCCTGGAACCGCCACTGAACTTAACTATGCCTATAACTATAATATCATAGTAAAAAACTGTTATTGTCATAAAAAAATTTCTCCAAATAAAAAAGTTGACAACATTTATTATATTGTACATACACTTTGAGGTCTAATTATTGAATTTTATTTTGTTATTTGAAAAAATTTATTTTAATTAAATCATCAAATTTAATCATGGTACGAAATTGATTGACTTTGCTAAACTAAATTGGGCCTGATAGTTTTCTGCTTTTGGTTTAAAGACTACAACTTGGTTGACCAAAAAAAAGACTACAACTTGGGTCTATTTGAATTTGAATTTTAATAATTATAATCTTCTTAATATATATATATATATATATATTTAAATGGGGCAGTTATGAAAATAAAGTAACTCATGATGATGTCTTCTAGAGTGGATCTCAACGCTCAGTTATGAACGAATGTTGCTCTGATACAATTTGTTGTATATGAGATAGAATAAGGTGCTCGAAAGTATACAATGAGGCAAGTTTGAGGTGTTGAACATATCACTTGCTTCAGTAGAGTTCTTTTGTATTTTTGAATTTTTTTTAAAAAAGAAAAGAAAAGAAAGATGATGGATTTTATTAGAAAATTAGAGCATTACAAGGATAAAGCCTGTATAGAGTGGCCTCGTTAAAACATCTCTGAGGAAAACCTAATAGGACAAAATTCCAGAAGAGAAAAGAGTACCCACATGCCAAGACTACAAGAGAGACAAGCAACAATATATTCAGGAGAGTCCTCATTTAGGCAATCTTGTAACCAAAGAGGTGGGTCAGAAGACCAAAAAGCTAAGGCCTATTGACCAAGACTGAAATGCGTATGATGATCCCCACTCCGTTAGCTGTGCGGGGAATAAGGCGTGCTGAGTATGAGGGGAGCAAGGCGAGGAGCCCGCGAATATCTCCGACGAGAGCCCTTCTTGCTGCATAACAGGGATCTTCCTGGAGGATCAAATGGATGACGGTCGGAGAGTCAGACTCAATAATGAGAGGCGTGAGAGAAGCATCCACCACAAAGGAAATACCAATTTTGAGAGCATACAACTCAGTAGGTGAGCTAGGAGCACGTATCGCTACCACCCCCACAAAGACGACTGTAGTAATCTCAGACCGCTACACCAACCCCATGTAAACCAGAACTCAAGCTAAGTGAACCATCAATGTTCAGTTTAAAGTAACCCAAAGGGTGAGATTGCCACCTTTTATCAGGAATTAGAAAAGAAGACCACTTATGATGGAGTGATAAAAACTTCTGACACTCAACATCATAGTTCTTTGCACTAAAAGCTATTTGATCAGGGGGCAAGACATGAGAACCAAACAAAGCTGCATTTCGGGCATTGCACAAGAACCACAAAGTAATAGTAAACAATGAGTGTTGTGAGCTAGGCAGAATATCCCATACAGCCAACAACTAGATTGCAGCATCATGATAGGGTAAAGTGGCGAGAAGTAGAGCCCAACCTATTAGGTGCAAAATAGAATAACTAACCGTGTGAAGAGCATGCATTGCAATTTCAATTAGACCCATACAACGAAAGCAAGTGGTATCTTGGACTATTTTTAGCTGAAGAAACACCTAGGGAGAGTGTTGTAGGCGAGACGCCAGAGGAAATGTTTCATTTTTGGTGGAACTTTAAGCTTTCATAGATGCTTCCAAAACTATTAAGCCAGGACACAGATAAAGAGGCCATCTGAGCTTAAAATTCCAATGCTTTCTAATATTCACTCTTAACTGTATACCGACCATTACGAGTAAAATGCCAAATATGGCGATCACTAGTATCGCAACTCAGAGGAATAGATAGGAAAAGTTTTGCTTCAAGAAAGGTGAATAAAAGATAGATCTCAGAAACATTCTAATGACCACTAGCATTAATAAGAGCACTGACTCTAGAATCCACAGGGAGACAAGGAGAAGATTGAACAGTAAATGTAAGATGGTGAGGTACCCATAGATTGGTGTAGATGTTCACAAGTCGGCCATCATTGATACGCCATCGAAGACCACAGGAGAGGAGTTCACGACCTCATAATATCGATTGCCACGTAAAAGAAGGTATTAAACCCCTTTGAGCATGCAGAAAATCAGACTATGGAAAATATTGAGCTTTAAGCATTCATGCAATTAGGGAATTGGGAAATTCCAGTAGATGCTACCCTTGTTTGGCAAGCAAAGCCTGATTAAAACAAACGAGTTCTCAAAAACTGAGACCTCCTTCAGTCTTGTGCTTGCTCTAAATCTTCCAGGTCTTCAAATGGATACCTTTTTCACTTCTTTCAGATCACTAACAACGAGCAAAAATACTCTTAATTCATAACATAAGCAAGTTGGTAGATGAAAGACACTCATAGAATAGGTAGGCATCGCCTGATACACCGCCTTAATAAGCACCTCCTTCCCAGCTTTAGAAATAAGTTTATCTTCCTATCCTGAAATCTTCTTCCAAACACAATCTTTAATAGCTTGGAACATATGTTTTTTTAATTTTTTCTGGCTATAGTAGAAAAACCCAAATAACGTTCATGGCAAGGAATGACCGGCAACCCTAGAAGAGCATGGAGTTGAGCTTAGATTGACTCATTGGTGGATAGGCTAAAACAAAGAGCAGACTTGACAAAATTTATTTGCTACCATGAGGCTGCTTTATAAAGACTAAAAGGCGTTGCAATTCCCTTATTTGGGTAACTTCAACATCACAAAATAAGAGACTGTCATTTGCAAAAAAAAAAAGAAAAAGAAAAAAAAAGGGTGATTAAGAGAAGGTGCAAAAGGAGCAATAGAAACCTTGCAGACTCGAGAAACCTGATCGTCTTTCAGAAGTAATGCTGAAAAGCCTTCAGCCACTAAGAGGAATAAATAAGATGACAGAGGATCTCCTTGGCGTAGACCTCGAGTAGGAGTAAGGTGACTTAGCGGACACCCTTGTATCAATAAGGGGTAAGAAACATATACAATACAACCCATGATCAACTGGATAAAGCGATCAAGGAATTCCATTATGCGCATCATCCGTTCGAAATATACCCATTCCACCCGATCATAGGCCTTGGCCATATCGAGCTTCAGTATAGCCTTTCTTTTTCTTGATTTACCTCTGCGTTTCGGACAATGAATCGTTTCGAAAGCTGCAAGAACGATATCCAAGATCATACGGTGAAGGATGAATGCACTTTGATATTTTGATATGACATCCGACATTGCTTTTTTCAACCTATTAGCAAGAACTTTGGAAATAATTTTATACAAAACATTACAGATACAAATGGGATGAAATTCAATTACCTGGGAGGGAGACGAAACTTTCGTTCTTAATGCGATCAATGTATGGTTGAGGTCTTAATGCGATCAATGTATAGTTGAAATCAGCTACCCCACCACTCCCATTAAGAGCTTGTAAACAGAGCTGACAGATATCCGAGCCAATAATACTCCAGTAACACTGATAGAATAAAGTCGGCATCCCATCACAACCAGGAGCTTTAGTGGGCCCCATAGATTTGATGGCAATTTCCACTTCCTCCCGAGTGAAGAGTAGAGATAGATACCACTGAGTTAGTTGAGGAACTTAGGTAGAGACAGCCTAAAAAATTTCATTACTCATAGTTGTGTCTGCAAAAAGAAAAGAGATGATCATAGTAGTCGTGAACTACAACACCAATCATGACGGGATCACTTTATAATACATTATTAGCAGAAAAAATCTGTACCATAAAATTAATTTTGGCTCTGTGATTGGCAATCTTGTGAAAATATGAAGTGTTACAGTCACCAGTTTGCAGCCAATTGACACTATAACATTGGCTCTAATATAATTCATTGAGTTCCAATAACCTGTCGAGCTCATTTGCAACCAATTTCTTGCTCTGGAGAATGACTTCAGAAGGGGCAATAGTTTGAAAGAAAGCTAAGAGGTATGCGGAGACTGAATTTTGGAATTCATATGACTGAATTTTTGACTTTTCCACTTCGAGAGGCACTTAGCACAAATAGCAAGATTAGTCGTAGGAGATTCCTGACAATGCCACCCTTCTTGAATTATTCTTTCACAGTCTTCGCCAGTTGTCCATTGGTCCTCAAATTGGAAACGACATGTACTCTGACGACGCGAAACATCAACACTAGGCCGTGAGTCAGGGAGGAGAAAAATTGGGTAATGATTAGAAGAATATGCCAAAATATGGTAGATGGTGAAATTGCCCCACTGGTGAAGCAAGGCTAAATTACCAAATCCTCTGTCTAATTGAGCTTGAACACTGACGTCATCTTTGCGGTTGTTCATCCAAGTAAAAGGATGACCCACAAAATCAAATGATTATAGATTACAGTCATCAATTACCTGTTGAAAATCTTCAATTTGACTGATAGAGCAAAGACTAGGACCACTTTTTTCGTTCACAAACAGAATCTTATTGAAGTCAACACAACACATCCATGGACCAATATCCACCTGACTCAAATGGTGAAGAAGCTCCCAAGAATGAATCCGTCGAGTGAGGTCAGGATAGCCATAGAACCCAATAATTCGAGTAACAAAGGAATTAGGAAAGGTAACCCGAGCATCAATATGTCCCGAAAAGGATGAGAGCAACACAACCTTTAAATCAGTATTCCAAAGAATCCAAAGACCACTAAAGAGCCCTTCACTGGGAACACAGAGGACTCCACCTACACTAAGTCTTCAGACCCAGCCTCTCATCTATAGTAGTCATACGAGTCTCAGTAAGGAAAACAATATATGGTGTTTTGTCCTGTAAGAGGTTTCTGAGATCATGGAACGTACGATGGTTGCTAAGCCCCCGCACGTTCCAACTTAACATAAACATAGCAGATACTAGAATTTCCTCTCTAACCACCGAGCCAAACGGAACAAAAAAACCACAACATGCGAAGGAGAATGACAGAGATAGGAGAGCAAAAATCCAAGGAATCTCCCCAACACTAGCACTCTTAGGAAAACATCGACAAAGACCTAGAATCACAGACACTGAAACTATCAGGTAGGTGGCCCGAGGGAGACACAAGGGCAGAGAGCCCTAATTCCGACCATTCTCGCAATTGATACCATACCAAACCCAATAAAATCCCAATGGACCGGTCGATGAGCAACTACGATGAGCCCGAGTGGAGAAGGGAGATACAAAACTAGTCGCTCGTGGCGAGACGTAAGGCGAGAAGGTGAGACAATGACAACACCTATCGCAGACAAAAGGGGAGTGACGACGGCTGGATGCGTGACGGCGGCCTTGAGGGGGAACCTTAGATATGACATGCGAGTCTCCTCTTAGCTAGAGAGTGATCCCGAGCTTTTTTTTTTCTTTCCAATAACCACTTTTGTGTTTATGATTTACTTAACTTGTTTAACTAGTTACAATGTGATAAGCTTAAAGGCATTTTAAAGAGAATAATAAACTCTAGAGAGTTCTTCATAGGGAACCAAAAACACATTTTATAGGAACACTACAAGAAAAACAGTTTTTAGTGGCCAACAAATTGGTTACAAAAAGTACTGATTATGGTCACTGAATGAAATTAGTGTCCAAATATTGGTGGTCATTGGGTCGTCATTAGAAGCTTGTCACAAATTCTATTTAGTGACCGTCTTGAAATATTGGTCACTAAAAAAAAAAAACAATTAGTGACTTCCTTTGTTAGGCCATCTGCAGTCATGAGGGCTAAATGGAGCACCGGGCTATAATTTAGCCCTCCAAAATATTATTATTTTTAGAAGAATAGTGTAAAGCTAAATTTTTTCAAGGCTATATTTTAGGGCCCTTCATATTTTATTTTTTTAAGAAAAACTATGGTACAACACTCATACATTCCACTACTATGTATTGTTTAATAAATTAAAATACTATTTGGAGACAATATTTCAAATATAACGCATGTAGGTTGATAAGCATTTAACAAGATTTTTTTAATGAGATTTTAATATATTTCAAAAGTAATATATATATATATATATACAATACTAGAAAAAAGGTCAGCATTGACAAATTTATCAATGATCAAACTGACAATAGTCACAAATGGTGCTATATCACCTTGATTACGTCTCTTTGCCATTCGAAATCACAATACGATTCTCATTCAATTGATTCAGGCTTCAATAGCATCCAATATGTGACCTTATACCTCACAATTTCGATTTCAGCCCAAGATTTCCTCTAATTTGTTAAACCCTAATAGCACAATATACCCTAACTCATTGAGTTGCAAGAAGAAGATTGCTGTGCTTCGTAAAAAAATAAAAATTGCACTTAACGGAATGTCTATAAATTCTAAACTTCGAGAAACACAATGACTAATTTGGGTAAATTTTGGACAAACTACATAAAACCCCACAACCTATAGGGTCATTTATAAGTTCATACTATATTTTAGGGACATTTACCAGTACATACTCAATGTCACGGAAACCTTACAATTTGCCCCCTCCGTTAGCTAAACCGTTAGTGAATCTGTTAAATGCTGACATGGTGAATGTGGGCTCCTTTTTTTTATATATATTTTTTTTATGACATGGATTCCTGATGGACAAAAAAAATAATAAAAAATTATCTACTTTTTAAAAAGAATTTTAAAATATTAAAATTCACTATTTAAAATTTTAAAAAATGAAAAATATATATCTTTATATATATCTCTCTCTCCCCTCCTCCTACCCCCAGGCCACCCTAACCACCACCCAAGCTTACTCAGGCCACCCATCCCCAAATCTCTCTCCCCTCCCCGACACAGCCCAATCCTCAAATCCCCAACTCATGCACTCGCCATTACCCTTCTCTAATCTGTTCTGGGATATGCGGTTTGGGGTTGGGGATGAGTTGGGTTTTCGTTCCTTCCCATCTTCAAGCTTCGGATTCACAACCACCCTGCAGTCATCATTATCCCAGATTTAGTCTCCAAATCCAAACCCTAACATCCCCAATCTTCCCCTAATCTCATGGCCATAGTTGTTAGCAAGACATGAAATTGATTCACTCCAATTGAAAGCAATGAAATGAAAGTCAAGTCCCTAGTGCTACAAGTCAAATAAGATTGAACATAACAAAGATATAAAAAGGTGGAGAACTACCAGAATTTATGGTCGACCAAAGAAGAACATCAAGAAATTTTTCAACTAGAGAAATAGTGAGATGGGTATATGCAAAATCCAAATTTTGAGCACCACAGACTTCAAAAATTTTAGGGGTGGGGGAGGGAGAAAAAATAGATAGAGAAAGGGGGGAGGTGCGTGTGGCGGGTGTGGGAGATGCGTCGTCGGGTGAAGGGGAGAGGGTGGGGATGTTGTTATCGCACAATAGAACTGGACACATCTAAAGTAAGGGATAAATCAAACGACTGATCCAATTTCCACTTTGGAATCCGGTCGAAACTTTAAAGCGACACTGTAAACGTGGGTCGTAAATGACTAAAATGTCCTGAAAACAGAATACAATCGAGGGACTCGATTCGTGGCTGCACTGATAATCGTAGGCTGCCTACGTACCATTTACGAGGATCAAGCCACACGTAGTTCTTTCCTCTGCTCCGACACTGAATCTTGGTTTGTTTTATCAAACCTCACTCTAGGGCTGACATTTCTGGAGTATCCGGGACTCCGTTTTACGATCTGTCAAATACCATACGATCCTGGGAAAGTCTAGATTAACATACTTGGAATTAACTACAATCCAACGGTTCAAACGTATTGAACCCGAAAATCGCATAGGCGAGATCCGTTCGGGGTTCAAATGATATCCGAATTAAGATCCGCAAAATCCCACGCGCTCATGAGGACTAGGAGATCATTCTAGGACTGACTGTGGTCTCCACCCTACTGCTCACGTGCCGCCCACGCGCCGGCAGCGCGTGGTGCCTAAAGCGATAACGTTTCGCCGGAAAATCTCAACATCTCGGCTCAAGACTCCTATCCTAGGTAAAACACCCTATTTGGAGCCACTTTTGTTCTTGGACCTACCCCAAAAACTGGCCGGAAGTGGCCGGAATCTCAACCCGAAAATTCGGCTAAACTTTGGATCCAAGATCGAGTTATCTACGCTAGAAATTTCTGAAATCCTACCCAACCAGCAGCTAGGGCTCGAGAAATAGATGAGTTTTCATACCTGGATCACCGGAAATGGTGGCCGGATGACGGAGAACGAGCCGGCGAAAGTTTACAAAAAAACTGTCGAACACCGCCTGTTTCGCGGCTGTTTCCGGCGACTATGGCGGCAGATAGAGGCGACGAAGGGCTGAAGTTGGAAGAGGGATGTTTGGTGGTTCGTCTGGCACTGGTCTTGCCTGAATCGGAGGTCGGAGCTGAGAGAAAACAGCTCCCAAAGTCGGCTCGTCCTCCCTCCCGAAAATCAAAAAAATCTGGGTTTATATCTGAACTTCGAAATATTTACGGTTATGCCACTGAACTTCTTTTGATCGTAACTCCTTCGTTACAATTCCGATTTGAGTCCACTACATGTATACGAACTCGTTTCGTCGCTCTCTACGCAACGGTACAACTAGAATCCCCAAATTCTTTCCCGATCAAAAAGTCAACTTTTGAACTAATAAAATATTCTATGGGTATTTTTGTCTTTTTCTCAAATAAATTAATAATTAAATATTAATTTTGGGTTTGGGTTATTACATAAACATAAACGCGATATAGAAGCAGAAGCCCATATTACTTCTATTTGTGCTGCCAAGCTAGCTAAACTTACTGCACTTTATGAGGTATAATATATATTTTAGGGAGTTTCACTAAAACACCCAAAATGGGGGTTGAAATTATAAAAAAAAACCCAAGCACTATTTAAACATATAAACACACCCAAAACCCATCATTACACACACTCAAAACCCATTTATAAACACACCCAAAAAGTTGACTTTGGGGTTGATTTTGGGTGTGTTTCTATGTTTAAATAGTGCTAAATACATGTCTAGGATTGAGTTTATTTATAAATTTGTATATATTTTATTCATTGCCTCTTGTGAAATGATTGGGGTGACTGGTAATTTTAAACTAGGGCAAGAATTTGACTGGAAGAAGAAACTAAAAGAGAAGTGGGATGAAGCAGAAACTAAACTAAAAGGGAGATTTGGGTTGCGCTTGTTGGGTGGGTAAGTCGGGTGGGTGGGGGTGGGAGAGAGGAGAGAGAAAGAGAGAGACCGAGAAGGGGTAGGTGCGGTTGATTGGGCTATGGTGTCGCTCGTCGAGCTGTGAGGGCTGCTCGGTTTGGGGGAGGGGTGGCTGCTGGGTTTTGCTAGATTTTTATTTATTTATTTTAATTTTCTCTTTTTAAATTTTGAATTAATTTAACAATAATAAATAATTTAAACAATAAAATAATTTGTTATTAACTTTTTGTCCACTTGGAATCCATGTCATTAAAAAAATGGAACTCATATTCTCCACGTCAGCATTTAACAGATTTACTAACGGTTTGACTAACGAATGGGGCAATTTGTAGGGTTTCCTTGACGTTGAATATGTACTAATAAATGTCCCTAAAATCGAGTATGAACTGGTAAATGTTCCTATAAGTTGGGAGGTTTTATGTAGTTTGTCCTAAATTTTTTTGTCAGTGACCAAATTGAATTTTCGTGCAAAACCGAATGACCAAAAAGGTATTTAACCCTTTTATTTATTTATTAACGAAATGAACTTTAAGGGACGCCCTTCTATTGAGGGATCCCTCAAATAATTTTATTTGAGGGACGCCCTTTAGGGTACCCTACAAACTTTTTCCCAATGATCAAAACCATCTATTTTTTAGGTCTTCATTCATAGATCATCCTTACAAAAAATTAGACAAATCGGAAATCGTTTCGACATCCAATTGTATCTTGCAAAATCAACGAACACGGTGCTTCAAGAAAGTACTAAAATTTCAATAATTCAATTGAATGATCAAATGATATCGGATTTAAATGATTTTTTATAGAGATGATCTTTGAATGAGTATCTACAAAATAGACGGTTTGGATTAGTGAATACAATCCGGAGTGGGCTCCACAATGGGTGTCCCTCAAATAAGCTTATTTGAGGATCCTCAATGGAAACTCTCTGTATATATATATATATATATATATATAGGAGAGGGATTAAACTCGGATTAAAGGGCAAGTCACACTACCTTGATAGACTAATCTAAAATTTGTCCATCAACAACCTTTTTTTTTTTTTTTTTTCTTCCAATAGAGAAATGAAAAATCGAATACAGAACGACTTTCAATATTTTGAAACATCACTAGAAGAATAAGAACTTCATTAGATCAAATGCTAGTTGATGTCAGCGGCTTACTTGAATTCAAATAGAATCATCCCCCATTACAGGGTCTGCCAAAAAGGAAGTGGGGATCAAAAATGAAATGAAAAATAAACTAGTATCACAGCATATGATATCTACAATTTGAAATTTATTTCGATGCCATTTACATATATAGAAAAGAAAAAAATCTCGCAAGAAATCCAGGCTGATACTACAATAATAGAGGTTGACTCATGTTATTGCTAATATTTGGGCTAAGTATCTTCGAAACAAACTTGGTAAATTTTGAATGCTTTAAAACATAAATAGTATAAATTCGATCAGTTGGATTTGATAGTACAATTGTTTGATACACTGAAACATGGCGTATCTATGCTCGATCCATCACTTTGGATAAAAATGGGAATTTTGTTGAGGGGAGTTTTTTTTTTTTGTTTTTTTGTTTTTTCTTTTTTGAGAGAGAGAGAGTGGTTGAATGAATCATGAAGATGTGGATATATAAATACGAAAGAGAACTCTATCAGAGTCCAAACATGACAGAGAGAAAAATGGCGGGGGGTTAAAAGCAGCTCTTTCTTGTCCTCCTGCTTCAGCAAACGCAAATCAATGCCTTCCCATAAGTCTCCATCCTCAGAGCCATTGTTGCAACAAAAGGATGCCATCACAGTCCAAAGAAGAAAGAATGGATGGAAAGCCGTACCTTACATCTTAGGTACTTATTGATATATTATGTATGATGCTATATATTTTCATATAAATTATAATATGAGCGATTTGGGAAGGAGGAAAACCTTGCAAAGACTTATGAGGAGTTGGGTCACTCCCCCCATTGCCAATTGGTTTTGGGGTGGAAACTCAATTTCCTTCATATAAGTGATAAAATATTATATATGTGCTTGGAATTCAAGAAAATTGAAAAGTTTTATAAATTGAGACATGTATTTTTTTGTTTTGTTTTTTGTTTTTTTTTTTTGTTTTTTTGTTTTTTTTGTTTTTGTTTTGCAGGTAATGAATCAATTATAAAGATGGCAACATATGGGTTGCAAACAAATTTTATGGTGTATTTGGTGAGGGAGTATCACATGGATCAGGTTTCTGCTGCCAATATTCTCAACATTTGGACAGGCCTCTACTGTTTATTGACAGTCGTTGGTGCCTCAGTTGCTGATATCTATCTTGGCAAATTTCTCACCATTGCTCTGGCTTCCCTTGCAAGTCTTCTGGTAAACAATTAATCAACATCTATCTCACTAGGGATGGCAATGGGTCGAATCGAGGGTGGGTATGTCATTCTCATCCACATCCCGTTAAGCTTTTTCCCCCATCCCTGCCTTCATACCCGCAATATTCATATCGGGTATTCCTCATCCCCACCTTCATTGTGAAATGGGTTCCTCGACCCACCCCATTACGGAAAAAAAAACCAATATATAACTATTTTGCTGAAGAAAAAAAAAATACTAAGGCAAGATAATGAATATATATAATATATACTTATAAGATAATATAAGAATGTTTATATATGTATTGGAAGTTATAAATAAGTAGTGTCGCTTAAGATTTGTATAAATTATATAAGTATATAATATAATAATATAATAATATAAAACTTAGTTGGTGCAATCACTTTAATTGCATATTGATATATACTATGATATATATATATATATATACATATTCTAAATGGGGAGGGTTTGGGTGGGGGATTAAAATACCATCCCCGCCCCTCCCCAAACACTATATCCAAAAAAATCCCCATTCTCATACCCTTTTTTTGTCCTTCATACCAGTCGCAATAGGGTCAAATCCTCGCGAAGACCTACCAGCCAGGGGGAAACTTGCCATCCCTACTCACATTAATTAATCATGATTAATTAGCTTAATTGGGTCCTAATTATGATATATCATGTGTATTAGGGAATGGTAACAATAACTATGACAGCCTTTGTGCCACAATTAAGACCGCCGCCTTGCATCCTTGATGGTCAAAAACATCTTGTACAATGTGTCTCCAACACAAAAACCCAACTAGGTTTCTTGCTTGCTGGGCTATCTTTGCTAGCCATAGGCACAGGTGGAATAGCGCCCTGCAGCACTCCCTTTAGCGTTGACCAATTTGACTCAACCACTGTCGAAGGAAGAAAATCAGTCCATAGCTTTTTGAATTGGTACTATGCTTCATCCACAGTGATAATGTTGATCAACCAAACTCTAGTGGTCTACATTCAAGACTCTGTTAGCTGGGCCTTGGGTTTTGGGATCCCCACCCTCCTCATGTTATCTGTAATTCCCCTGTTTTTGGCTGGCTCCAAAATTTACCACCATGTGAAGCCAGAAGGAACCACATTTATCAGCTTTGCACAAGTTCTTGTTGCTGCCTACAAGAAGCGCCACCTTAAGCTTCACAACGACGAAAGGGTTTGCGGGGTTTTCTTGGATGTTTCATCGGATGGAAATGTGGTGCTCTCCAAGCACTCTCTCACTACAAAATTCAGGTAAAGCTTGATGGGTTCATTTTGTCTTACATTGCTTGCTTGTTCTTTTACTAGTTCTCATTTGGCACTACTTTGGTGGCTCAGCTCCTTGAAGAAAGCAGCTTTAGTAGTGGACGATGACCTAAAAGATGATGGGTCTTGCGCAAATCCATGGAGGCTGTGCAGCATCCAACAGGTTGAAGAGGTGATATGCTTCATGAAAATCCTCCCAATATGGGCTTCTGGTGGCATCTGCTTCATGACCTCTGCACAAGAAGGAACATTTGTAGTGTCACAAGCCCTCAAAATGGACAGGCATATTGGACCCAATTTCGAAATGCCTGCTGGGTCAATCAAAGTCATGTCATTGATCACATTATGCCTGGGCATCCCATTGTACAACCGTGTCCTTCAACCAGCCCTCAGAAAGATCACCAAGCATGAAAACGGCATCACAACTCTCCAAAGAATAGGACTCGGGTATTTGTTCTCGATTCTGTTCGCGGTGGTTGCTGGACTGGTTGAGCAACAGAGAAGAGCTTCTGCGTTGTCACAAGGTTCAGCAGATGGCGTTGCTCCCATGTCTGTGTTTTGGCTATTTCCACAGCTAATGTTCCTTGGCATGGTTGAGTTGTTTGGCTTTGTTGGGCACATTGAATTGTACAACAAGGAGTTTCCTGAGAAGATGAGGAGCATTGGGAATTCTCTGATCTATCTTTGCATTTCTGGGGCTACTTATTTGAGTACCTTGATGGTGAGCATTGTGTACAGTGTTACAGGGAAGCATGGGGAGCCCAACTGGTTGGACAATGATATCAATGCCGGCAGACTGGACTATTTCTTCATCCTTATAGCTGCGCTTGGGGTGCTGAATTTTGCGTATTTTTGGTCCTGTGCTCGTGGATATACTTATACTTCCAGTGTAAAAGCAGAGGAGAGTAAAGAGACCGACATTTTGGTTTAAGACTACTGTCCCGTAAATTTGATTTCTTCTTTCAAAAGCTTTGTTTTTGAACTCCATCCATAACCCATACATATATATATGTACATCAAACATATATATGTGTACATATCAAACATAAATAAATAAAAGTTGTTTTGTATGATATTAGGATCCAGAGAATCCTCTTTGTAATTTTACTTCAGTTTTCAAAATACTAGCCTCTCCGCACGCGCTCAGAGGCTTTTTTTTAAAAAAAATTAAATTTATTTTAGAAATAAAAAAGATAATGGGTATTTGTGTTCCATAAAAATAAGATCAATTATCTGATTTTTCTTTTTCTTTTTTTTTAAATATGAAAAAAAATATGAATTTACCATATTATCCTCATTTAATTAATAATTTCAATTCTTAATGTTCGCATTAATTAAGGGCATTTTTTGGTATTTTGAATGTTTCACCATTCTCTGCCTTTTACTTTATATATACAGGGAGCTTCCATTGAGGGATCCTTCAAATAAGCTTATTTGAGGGACACCCCTTGTAGGCCCCACTCCGGATTGTATTTCACTAATCCAAACCGTCTATTTTGTAGATACTCATTCAAAGATATCTCTACAAAAAATCACTTGAATCCGATATCATTTGACCACTAAATTGAGTTATTGAAATTTTAGTACTTTATTGAAGCACCATGTTCATTGATTTTGTAAAACACAATTGGATATCGAAACGGTTTCAAATTCGTCTAAGTTTTTGTAAGGATGATCTATGAATGAAGAGCTAAAAAATAGATGGTTTGTATCATTGAGAAAAAAATTGTAGGGTACCCTAAAGGGCGTCCCTCAAATAAAATTATTTGAGGGATCCCTCAATAGAAGGGGACTGTATATATATATATATATATATATCATCCTTACAAAAAATTAGACAAATCAGAAACCGTTTCAACATCCAATTGTGTCATACAAAATCAATAAACACGGTGTTTCAAGAAAGTTCTAAAATTTCAATAACTCATTGAATGGTCAAATGATATCAGATTCAAGTGATTTTTTGTAGAGATGATCTTTGAATGTGTATCTACAAAATAGACGGTTTGGATTAGTGAAATACAATCCGGAGTGGGCCCTATAAGGGGTATCCTTCAAATAAGCTTATTTGAGGGATCCCTCAATGGAAGCTCTCTGTATATATATATATATATATATATATATATATTCTTGTAGAATAATTAGAGTTAAGAATTAACTATTTATCTTCTTCTTCATTCTTCCAACCCATACACTTGAGACTATCAAAATTGATATTAAGCCCATCCGAGACAAAGTAGACCCCCGGAAAATTATCTACCATTCTCTCTACATTTACCAAGTCTTGAGTCAAAAAAGCTGGGGTTCACGTCCCTATGAACTTCGAACCCTTCCATCCAAATTACAATATAATTATGCCGATTATGTTGAGTCCTGGTATTATATTTTCTTACATCAGACCCCTGAGTTTACACATTCTTGGTTTATCAATTTTGATAATCTCAAGTGTATGGGTTGGAAGAATGAAGAAGAAGATAAATAGTTAATTATTAACTCTAATTATTCTACAAGAAACCTATTATCTGCAATTATCCCTTCTGGTTCTAGACCCCTTCTGGTATCAGAGCCGTAAGAGTTGTAAGAGTTTGAGTCTAAGTTGCAACTCATCCAACCCAAGTGGCTGGTTTAGGATTTCTGAGTTGAAGTTTTAGTTTCTTCTTTTCTTTCTTTTTGTTCCTCAAGGTCCTGTTTAGTTTTCTCCCTTAAGGTCTGACCCGTGAGTCCTTTTTCCAAACGATAAGTCCCAGGGTGTGGCACGAGCGGTGGGCAGGAGACAGAGAGCTAGGGAGAGTACTAATAGGTTTCTTGTAGAATAATTAGAGTTAAGAATTAACTATTTATCTTCTTCTTCATTCTTCCAACCCATACACTTGAGTATAATGAGTCGCCTCTTTAGAACAAATTCTTATAGTTCGAGCAGCTCTAGAACCCCTATAAGTCGTATGCCTGAAATTGTAAATGAAGAACAATTTGAGTATAATTCTAATAATGATAATGAACAATTAGATTTCAGAGATTGGAATATACCTAAAATTCATAGTCAAAATATTTATAAGAAAAAATGGTCTTTATCTGCGTTTAATTCAACTACACATGCTAAGACAGTAGAACAAGTTTATGCTTTAAGTAAGGAACATGAATCTTGTAAGTTACTTCATATAGATTCCATTAAGAAACATAAGCATGATGGTAATAATTTCCTACATATTGGCCTTGTTCAAGTTGCTGTTAAGCCTTTAACTAGATTAGGATTACAAGCTTCTATATTGTTATGCTTGCGTGATGCACGATTTACTGAATTTGATGATAGCGTACTGGGCATGATTGAGTCTAGTTTGTGTAATGGTCCTGTACATTTTGATTGCTATCCTGATTTCACAGTTAGTTTAAATGATCCTCATATCCTTAAGACCTTAACCTTAAATATTAAGACTTCTGGTTATAATGTTCTTCCTGGTACCCAACCTTTAGCACTAGTTTATAGAATTTATTACAAAGTTATAGGTACAAATATCAATTTCCAAGCTTTAAATAAAAGCCCCAAAGACCAGACACTTCTCATACAAAGCTGTACGCCTGATGCTAACATAAGAATCCCTCACACTGTTAAATGGTCTGAGATTAGCCTGCCTAAAGAATGGACCTTAGTCACTGAGACCCAACCTGCTCCTATCCAGCGTAGTTTGAATAATTTGGACTATATTCAGCAATACTTAGATGGTACAGTCAAAATTAACTTTGGTAATACACCTAAGTCTGTAGTTAAATTGCAACAGCTACCTACACCAAGCCCATCAAAGAGACATGAGCCCGCTAGAAATTCTTTTGCAACCTCTTCCTCTACCCAAGAACGAGACTTAGAAATAGAACGAGACTTAATAGATCTTAAACTACATTCCTTACGAAAAAAGAACCAGGTTAACCAACCTTGTTACGAAACCTTACCTCCTACAGCCAATCAACCTAAACCTGAGTCTCCCCCTACTTCACCTACCCAAACTGATTTCCTTGCAAGCGAAATGGCTAATGCCCATATTTACGACATAGACAACCAATTAAAAGTTCTTCATAAATCTGAGTCATTTAAAATCAATTGGAAAACCTTAGATAAGCATCTTTACGATCCCAGTAATCAAAGCCGTCGAGATATATATCATCACATTATTCCTGATAAAAATAAGAGACAAGAAATATTTAATGAATGGAAAAAATACATGCGTTCTAAGAAAACAGAAATCTATTATCTTGATTTTGTAGAAAGCCATTATATTTTCAATGAGATAAAAACTTTGACTAAAGAAAAGTGGACCAAATTAGATCAATCTGAGACCATGTCTAGTCATCCCCCTGTAGAAACTATTATTATTAAACATGGAACGAGAACTATAGTAGCAAGCCCTTTTAAGATCGCTGATTCCACCGATGAGTCCAATAAGAGATTAATTGAACAAAGTAATTATACTAATCAAAGCCTAGTTACTATCGGAAAACAATTAGATAAAATAGAAACTAAAGTTGATAAATTACTCCCTTCCGAACCTAAGCTTAAAACCAAAGAAAAGCCTTTAGTTCAATTTCATGATTTACAATCTAAGTTTTCTCTTAAGACATCACCTACAATGAAAAAGATAGAAACCATGCTTAAGCAACTTACCCCTGCAAAACCGGAAAAATCTGGCCTTAAAGTTATAGGAGCATCTTTCCCCGATCTGTCCGAAACTGATTCAGAGTCAAATACAGAATCTATTGAATCTAGTAATATTTCAAAAATTGAAAATGCTTTTAAAAATCTGGAACTACAATCTGAATTGAGAGTTAAACGTGTAACCAATAGGACTACTCCTACAAGTATAACAAAAAATTTGTACCCTAAGCCTACACCACCTGATATTCAATTTGAAGAAAGAAATAATTTGAGTCAATTTTCTGTTTCCTCTGATAAATTATATGAATGGAATATAGATGGTTTATCTGAGCAAGAAATAATGAACAAATTAACCCATATGTCCATGGTCGCTAATAGTTATATCACTAATCATAATTTAAGACAATCTGAGATCGTTCCTCTGTTAGTAACAGGCTTTACAGGCACCCTACGTTCTTGGTGGGATAAGCATTTATCTGATGAGTCTCGCAATAATATTATTCATGCAATAAAACTTAATGATGAATGTCTTCCTTTGTTTGATGAAAATGTAGGACGTGGTATAGAAGATGGTGTCAATACTCTCTTTTACACGATAGTTGAACATTTTATAGGAACACCAAGTCATACTCAGTCTAGAATACGTGATCAGTTGAGTAATTTAAGATGCCCCCAATTAAGTGATTTTAGATGGTATAAAGATGTTTTTATTTCCCGAGTCATGTTAAGAGAAGATAGTAATCAAGCCTTTTGGAAAGAAAAGTTTATTAATGGATTACCTAATCTATTCGCCCATAAAATACGTAACGTTTTAAGCAATGAATTAGGACATATAGATTATGACAATTTAACTTATGGTAATATAATTAGTACAATTAATCAAGAAGGTATGAAAATGTGCATTGATATGAAAATTAACCGACAAATACAATCTGAGAAAAGATTTGCCAAATATGAATTAGGAAATTTCTGTGAGCAATATGGTCTGTTTGTTCCCCCTTCTAGACAAAATAAACATAAATATAGCTCTCCTAAGCATATTAGAAAAAACCGTCATTATAAGCGTAAGAAATACCCATACCAACAAAATAATGAATTTTATAAGAAAAAAAAATTTCACCCTAAGAAAAACTGGTCCAAAAAGCCAAAAGATAAGAAACTAATAGATAAAAGCAAAGTTAGATGTTATAAGTGTCAGAAGTTTGGCCATTATGCCAATAAGTGTAAAGTAAAAGATACTATCAGACAATTACAGATTACAGATGAAGAAAAAACCAAATTACTTAAAGTACTTGAAATAAGAAATTCTGAGTCTAGTGATAATGAAATCATGGTCAGCAACTCTGAGTCATCCCATTATGAGTCTTCTGATTCTACACCCAGTTCGCCAAATATTCAACTAGGATGCAAAGATAAATGTTGTAATGTCCTCAAGTCTATTTCAGTCTTAACTAAGCAAGAAGAGCAAGAAGAATTGTTATTAGAACTAATCAGTAAGGTAGAACATCCTGAGTTAAAAACTGAATATTTGAAGAAATTAAAAAAAATTACGACCCAAGAAAATAGCATAAGTCAACCCTCTTCTTCTACTATAAGCCTCAATACAACCTTAGAAAGATTCCATAAGAAAAAGGACATCTCTTTACAAGATTTACACGCTGAAGTTAAAACTATGAAAATGGAAATAATTGAGTTAAAACAATTAAGCCATAAGTTGCAAACTGAGAATTATGATATTCGGCAAAACCTAAATTTCTTTCTAGAAAAAGAACCCCCTAAGACTGATAGTCAACCTGATAGCCCAGCCCATTTTGAAGAAAATGAGAAAAATGATCAAGCCCTTAATTTAATTAATCATGTCCCATTTAGAAAATGGTATTCCAAAGTTACTATAATTGTTGATGATTTTGAAATAAATACTATTGCTTTGTTTGATTCTGGAGCAGACCTTAATTGTATAAAAGAAGGATTAATCCCAACTAAGTATTATATGAAATCTAAAGAATCCCTAAGCACTGCTTCTGGAAAATTATTGCAATTAAAATACGAAATCCCAAAAGCACATGTTTGCCAAAACAGAGTCTGTTTTAAAACATCGTTTGTCTTAATAAAAAATATAACTGATAAGGTTATTTTAGGATTGCCCTTTATAAGCCTTCTTTATCCTCTGCAAGTTGAATTTGATGGAGTTGTTTCTAGTCATTTAGGAGAAAAGGTTAAGTTTGAATTTCTCACTCGACCTGAGTTGCATGCCTTAAGAATTTTGCAAAAAAATAAACCTGCTTTGTTAATTCAGGACAAGACTAATCACATTTGCCACTTACAGAAAGAAGTAAACACTAAGAGAATTGAGTCTCATTTAAGTCATTCTTCTTTGCAGAAACAAATCCAAAATTTTGAGAAAAAGTTGATTGATGAGATATGTTCTGATTTACCTACTGCATTTTGGCATAGAAAACATCATGCTGTAAAATTACCTTACATAAAAAACTTCTCTGAGAAAAATATTCCTACTAAAGCCCGTCCAATACAAATGAATCAGGAAATGGTAAGTTATTGTAAAACTGAAATTAATGAACTATTACAAAAAAAATATTATTAGGAAAAGTAAGTCTCCATGGTCTTGCCCTGCCTTTTATGTACAGAAAAATACTGAGTTAGAACGAGGATCACCAAGATTAGTTATAAATTATAAACCTCTCAATATTGTGCTCGAATGGATTAGATACCCTATCCCTAATAAGAGAGACTGATCAACCGTTTAAGTAATGCTGTTATTTTTTCTAAGTTTGATTTAAAGAGTGGTTTTTGGCAAATACAAATTGATGAATCTGATAGATACAAAACTGCTTTCGTTACTCCCTTTGGCCATTATGAGTGGCATCCAAATTACAATATAATTATGCCGATTATGTTGAGTCCTGGTATTATATTTTCTTACATCAGACCCCTGAGTTTACACATTCTTGGTTTATCAATTTTGATAGTAAGTTTCACAGTGAGCTTCCCTACTAGGTTTCTTCACTGGTGGGATACACATGGTCCTAAATCAGAAATTATTCCTCCCCAAGTCACTGAGCGAATTACCTATTTCTCTGCAAAAGTAAAAATTTCTGAACGTGATTCCTTTTTTCCAATTCCTCAACTTTTCTTTACTCATTATAAAATTCCTTGGATTATGAAATGGTCTTATAATGTTAATTGGGAAACTAGAATTTTTTCTCGTCAATTTTTTGTTAAGTGGTGGGATCGTTTTGAAATCCACCGTACTTCTGAATCTGTATACCGTGATTTTCCCCAAGCTCCATTCCCTACGCATGAACCTGAGCCTGCTTCTCCTCATTCTTCCCAAACTACTCTCTCTGTTGAAGGTAAATCTAAATCTGAGTTACAGGATATGGCTAAGCAACTCTTACTCCAAGCCTCCCAAATGCAAGACGATGAAGACACTGAATCTCAATCCTTTTCAAGCTGCCAACCACGCCAATTGAGCCCGAGCCCTGATCGTCCCATGAGATGGTCCGACTATCCTCACGGTCAAGACCCTAATGAAGCATATGCCACCTATGAGCTCAATTCCTACTAAGCATCCTCATCATCATGAAGTCCATATGGCAGACAAAACTGAAAGCTGACCCGGTAAAAGCAAAAGCAGATTCTAAGTTAAAGCAAAAGCGCCTGAGTGAAAGTATAAGTGAAAGCAAAAGCAGATTCTGAGTGAAAGCATAAAGAAGATTCCTAAGCAAAAGCATCTGAGTCCACAGTATAAAGCCCGGTCAAAAGACATACAGTCCCATGCTCGTGATTATAAAGCTACCGTAGTTATTTTACTCGAGTTACTTTTTGTTTACTAAGGTTTAAATTTTCCTTATTTAAGACAGCCCTTGCATCATTTGTAGGCAGAATGTAAAAGTTTAGTTTCCTAGTTTCAAATTGTTCTCAGAAACAATGATCTGAAGAACAACTGAGTGTGAGCGAAGCCAGGAACTATACTTGTAAGCCAACATTCTCATAAGCCTATGTTTTAATAAAGTCTTTGAAATTTAAAATTTTTTGAGTATTTTTAAATATATCATTATGTTCATCTGCTCAATGTTTGTATTTTCATTAATAAGATTCATGCATAAATTACGTTTATTTTATTATGTTTGTGTTATTACTATCTGCAATTATATATATATATATATATATATTGAGGATCCCTCATATTTTATTTGATGCCATATATAGATCCACACCACTATTTTTTAGGTCTCCATTCATAGTTAAAAAAATCATCGGAAACCATTTGACATCTTGTGTCTTACAAAATCATTACAAAATTTCTATGGAAATGATATCGATAAGATGATCGAATAAGTATCATTTGCTGATTGTCCAGTCAGTTTTCACACAAAACATAGACCAAACAAGACCAGACCAAAAAGACGACAAAAAAAAAGAACAAACCAAGAAAGATTTACACATGAAAAAACCAGAAGTCACATTGATTGTTTTCAAACCAGGCTCAAAGCAGTACTTCAAAAGCAGCCAAGGAACTTCTTTGGAATACTTCCAGTTGCACGGTGTTTAGCAGCGGTCTCATCCGCCTTGAGGAATTCTTCCCCGCGATTGGCTATAGCCAAAGCCCTCTTTTCATCTGCTTGTTTGTGAAGAAGAGCAACTTGGTTTCTCATTTTTTCTGCATATTGTGTCTTTTTCTTCTCCAATTTTTCCTGATAACCAATGAAACTGTTAAATTTGAATATAAATTGAAAGAAAAACTGACAAAGGCAAGCAGATAGAAAATTTGCAGGGGAACAACTCATTCGGAGAATTTGCTCTAAAAGCTCTGCGGTGTCGGTGCCATTCATAGCCTTTTTTTATTAAGATTCAGTTCCGCTTCTTGCTCTTACCCATCTTCCTCTACAAAAAAACTTTTGAAAAAAAATCAAAAAAACAAGGCCAGTCGCCATAACCCACCAAACTCAAATCGATTTCAAAACCTAATTTGTACTTGGTCAATTTATTGATCAAATTCTAATTTGAATTCAAACCCTAAGGTTGCATAACACTAAAAAGCCCCAATTTCAAGCTTCGCTTGATCAAAGGAGGAGCTTTATGTGGCTTCGCTCGATCGGAACAAGACATTTTCTTCTTGTTTAGGTCACGAATAAGACGACCGTCCAATCTGAGGCTTTCGAACGTCTGCTCCTCTTCGTCATCGCTTTCAATATCCTTGGGTGGCTTATGGCAGAGTCCGTAGACTCCGAAGTTTTGATTTTTGGTGCGAACAAAAGAACCGAAACGGTTTTGTTTTCTGCTTGGGTGGGGGAAGAAATCTGGGGGCGAAAGAAATTGGGAGGAACATGGAAGAAATCGGGAGAGATAGAATATGGGTAGGGTTTTTTATTTATTTTATTTATTATTATTATAAATTTTTAATTTAATATCTTTATTTTTTAAAATAATTTAAAAAGTAAATTTTTTTTATTAATTTTTTTGTCCACGTGGAAAGCCACGTTAATTTAAAAATGGGTCTTACAAATGTCACGTAGGCAGATAACGCAGTTTCTGACGATCTCACTAAAAAAGAGGGCAAATTGTAGGTTTTCCGCGATATTGAGTATGTACTCGTAAATGTCCCCAAAATTGGGTATGAACTCATAAATGACCCTATAGATTGGGGGATTTATTGTAGTTTACCCTAAGTTGTTTTATTAGACCAGTTGGTATGGGCGTTGACTTCGTTTCCTTTCTACTCAAGTTTTTTTATTATTATTATTATTATTATTATTGTTTTATATAAATTAAACAGCGATATTCATTAAAAAAAATACTTCAAGAATACATCAAAGATGTATAGACACGAATCTCAAACAAGACCACAAAAGCAATAATTGAAAAGAGAAAAACCTTTTATCCATATAAATTTGATTGATTTAAGGTTTTTTTTTGGGTGAAATAAGGGAGAAATCCCCAGAAAATAACAACTAAACACTGCGCATCAGTCTAGGCCTAGCAAGACCAAGCAAGTCATCCACCAATAGAGAGCTAACCCAGACAGGAGTCTCGTCAAATAAACAAATTCCCAAGTTCAGATTATAACTCTAATTTGCCAAACAATCCTCAATACAATTTTTTCCCTGTAAATGTGGACAAAAGGACAAATTTCAATTTGTCTTATGAGATTACAACAACTATGTACCAAAGCAGCAAGAGGATGACATTGCAATGAATTGATTTGTTGAACAAGTGAGACAACAACAGTAGCATCTATTTCAATAACAAGGTTAGTGAAACCTTTTTCAACAGCAAGCTTTAGACCAAAATATAGACCCCAAACCTCAGCCTCCAGGATATGACCTTGGCCTAAATTCACAGCAAAACCGGCAATCTAGTCTCCTAAGGAGTCCTGAATAACACCTCCTGCTCCAATGATATTAGTGGCAACCCTTCTAGAACCATCCACATTTAGCTAAAGTTGGCCAATTGTAGAAGGGTCCCAAGCCAAAAAAACATGTATTCTGTCATGTTTCTCCTCAAAGCCATTAACGAATTTAACTCACTTAACAACCGCAGTAAAATTGTTTTCCTAGGATAAAAGGCATATCCATTTCAACATTAAAAATCTTCTTGTTACGCCAATTCCCGATATACCAACATGTAATGGCAAAAATAACATTCCACCCAATACCATCAGGGCCTTTAACCTTAGAGAGCAAATTGCCTAAGAACTAAGGTTTTAGCTCAAACAGAAAGAAATGGGGAGAAAAGTGTAAATTTAAGATAGATTTCCATACCATTATAGCCATGAGACAGTCCCTGAGAATATGAATAACATATTCAGTTTGCCAACCACAAAGAAGACAAGAAGGATTAGAAGTTAGATTCCTCTTGGTTCTTTGCTCATTGAACAAGATTTGACCTTGATAAGCCAGCCAAATTAAGATATGTATTTTAGGAGGGATTTTCATTCTCCATAAGTCCTTCCAAAAAGGATCAACATCTCCCCGATCTCTAAAAAAATAGAGTATACAGATTTAACATAGAATAAGTCAATTGAAGAAAAACCCCATATTTGAGCATCATGTACAGAGTTCCCAAACCCAACAAGGACAACAGTGATCTATTGAACCAAATCTTCAGTAAGAGCATTCCTGAGCTAGTCCTCATTCTACCAACTATTCCTAAAAAAGCTATCAACACTGCAATTCAATTCCTATATATTCAACACCCCATTATGTTGCATTAAAGGTGTATCAAATAGCCATTTATCTGTCCAAAATTTGACAAAATCACCCTTTCCAACCCTCCAGGTCATTCCCCATGCAAGCAATTCAACTCCAAAAAGAATACTATTCCAAATTGAGGAGCACAAATGTCTTGTTTTTAGATTATGGTCAATAATAGAGTAACCCTTGAGGTATTCGTGAGAGCATATATTTCATTGACTAATAAGAAGACAATACGTGGAATATGAATATTCCTTTGGTCAAACTAATTACCCTAATTAATTCCTATTTAATTAGGGAAATTATCTTCGATTTAATATAGGAATTTCTCCTTAAATCAAGGAACCAATCTCCACCAAATCTTTTGGAGTAATTCCTATAATCTTTTCTGGAAGAATAATCCTAACCAAACAAGGCTGCTATAAAAGCCCAGGCTTTACTAGATTTCGTTGCAGAGTTCACTCCATCAGCTGAAAAAGAGAAGATAGTTAAAAGACCCAAGGAAAGTTCAAGTGCAGATGAAACCTCCTCCGCCAATCCTGATATGCCCAAAGACATGTGGCAGTTGCGCGAAGATAGAGGTCAAATCATAAGGGAACTAGGCGGTGTCGTTATAATCACCCCGAATGAAACCTTCTTTGGAGCAAGCCATCACACTGGGCTTTCCACCTCAAAGCGAAGCATAGTACGCAGGCGCTGATCGCTGGCTGCAAGCGGCAAAGGAGCTGTAGATCAAAGGTTAGTCATCTACTCAGATTCCCAGCTAATCCTCAATCAAGCACCAGGGGAGTATATGAAAAAAAACACCCAAGAATGATCTAGTACCTAGACAAAGTCTAAGAGCTTTTGAAGGCATTCCCTATCTTCACTATCCAACAAACGTCTTAAGGAGACATAAGATAACCCACCAAAATGTCCTAAGGGAAATGTAGGCAATCTGCCAAAACGTCCTAAGAGATATGTAGGCAACCGTCCAAAACGTCCTAAGGGAGACGTAGGACATCTGCCAAACATCCGAAGGGAGACGTAGGCAATCGTCCAAAACGTCCTAAGAGAGACATAGGACATCTGCCAAAACGTCTTAAATGAGACGTAAGCAACTGCCAAAGTGTCATAAGGGAGACGCAGTCTGAAACATCCTAAGGGAAAAGTAGAAGAGCACCTTTTAAGTAAGCGTGGGTAAACATTCAAGCATCATAAGGGAAATGCACAACTAAGGCCCCAGCAGGTCACTTAAACAGTTCACAAAACTCAACAAATTTTGGTTTAAATAACTAAAATTACCATAGCAAAGTGACCAACTGGCCAGAGTTTGACAAAATAAATATGGCAAACAAGACCAATCAAACATCACATTACAAAGCTCTTCATCTACTAGTGAGTAACCTCCTCGCTCTTTGACTACCTTTATATGCACAACATTGATATGCACATCTTGAGCAAGGAGCATGTTAGGGCAGAACATCTTAACATCTTCATCTTCAATGGGATGACACGGAAGGGCCCACTTTTGCAGTCCAAGTTGCCCAACTTGTATGCTTCGATGACAGCCTTAGACTTGGAAGTTCAGCAACCTTGTGATAGGCGTCAAAATTGGCCAGGAGTTTCTCATAACTCTAGGATATGTCAGCATTCTTGCGCTTAAGACGGAAGTAGGTTTCTTTCGACTATGTGAGGCAGCAGTAGAAGAGTTGAGTTCACTATATTTTTTAGCAAGGGAACTCTTCAACACGGACATGCTCTCCTTCATTTCAGACATCTTTGTTTCATGATAGATCTACTCAGTCGAGAGCCTGCCAGTCAGATCAACATTTTTCTTTTCCAACTCACTGAGCTGAGTAAAAGATGGGGCAAACGGACAGTTGCTTCCTTTTGCTTATCCAAGGAAAAACTTGAGAATGTGCTAAGGTCACCAAATTGATGGATATGATCAACCAGCTTGACGCAAGCAGACGCGCTTGATAAGAAGTTCGTCTTGAGCATATTAGACACGCATGCATCCCCTACGAAGTTGGACTTGTCAACCATTGGACCAGTTGTTTGCATTTTTGAAGAACTTTTCTTAACCACAATCATCCTCACTTCCAAAGAAGTCAATAACACTGAATCGACTCCATGTTTCACTGTTCATGGCTCGGCAGATGAATCTCGATGGTTAGGTAAATTAGCAGTCCTCCGAGTTCGATCCTCATCCCTAGACTGGTGTAGACAACTTAAACTTCGAGAAGGAACATTAGCAGCTCTTTGCTTCTCAACAAGCGAATCGGCTTAGGAAAGGACTTTTTTGCAGGGCAAATTACAATCTTTGAGCTGGTAAGTGGGAGACTTAAGCGAATGTCCTGAACATTCCGATGCCGCCAACTTTCTTGTTATTTGCACTGACGAGATGCTTGATCCAGGTAAAAGATGAAAGAGCAACTCCCACTTTAGTCTTCCAAGCAAACGATATATTTTTTGAAGAAGACGAGATCACAGCAGAAGGAATTTTCATATTCTTCCTTAGCGGAGACACATCACTTGCCCTCGAAGTTGCAGCTTCATTCTTGGAGGACTTGACATCGGCCTTTCGCTTTTAGGGGGTTTGATCGAGGACTCCTTATGTTTGGCAGGCGGATTGTCCTAGTTTAGACCATACTGCTTCCATCTTTCAACATTTTTTGGCAAGGGGCAGACTACCAGCTTTCTCCCGATACTCGATCAACAATCAGCGCCATTTGCGAAACCTTGCAGGGATGTTCAGGGCCCGAAGGACCTTAGCCTTGTCCTGCCCAAGATCCAGTTTCTTGCATATATCATTCTCTGCACAGAAGTCAACTAGTCACACATTAAAGCATTCAAATAAAAAGTGAAGCAAATCGGTAAAAGTATGACGTACCATCGTAGTAAGTGACGGGAACAAGTGGACCATCGCCGACCTCGCCTTCCCATCATCCACTAACCTCTAACACAGCTTGACGGGAACAAGTATGATCTCTTAGGCTAAGATTGTCAAACTGCTTGACTTTGCATACACAGACCTAGGCATACTTCTTGTAGTGCATCACTTTGAAGAAGTAGAAGAACTGTAGCACCATCAGATCCAGCTTGAAGAAACGGCTTAGATTCTCAAAACACATGATCGCACGATAGACGTTCTGAGTACATTGGCTAGGGGCACACTCCATGGCGCAGAACACCTTCCTGAAGAACTTCGACAACGAGAACATGAAGCCCAAGGAGAAATAAAAGGGATGGAATGTGATAATCCTAGCATCTAGATCATTTGGTTCCACACAAGGCGCATCGTCAGTCGAGGACTCCGCCAGCTTGACATGCACATCATCATGTATGGCAAAAGCATTGGTGGCATGCCACTTTTGGAAGAGAGCTTCAGACCTAATAGCAATGCATATTAGCCACGAATCTCTTCTTGTGCACCTTGGAACCACCCTATAGGTACAAAGGCACTTGTGAACTTAATGATCGGCTACCATCCTTGGAATACATGATCAATGAATAGCTGCAAAAGGGGAAGAAAATTACAAGATAGATAGCATGTCAAAATCCTAAGTTGCAGCATACAAAAAAAATAGCAAGAAGGCCACGCAACCTGAGCTGCAACATGTCCAGCAGTCACGGCGCAACAAACTTAAAAAAGGCAAAGCGATGTGTGGCGCCGACCACCATAGCAACTACTATTGACGTTCGCAGAAAAACACGTGACATATCCAACTGTTGAATCACAGTAAAGGTCGCGATCCATCAGCCAACTCAAGACGCGCACCAAAAGAAAAGAAGAAGATGCCACCTCCACTAGCGACGGCGGGTGCCGCAACTGAGCAGCCACCACCTAGGAGCCCTCGATAGCCCACTGCAATCATGATGACAACCAACTGGTCTTCCCTGTGACACTTGAACGAAAGAACGACGACCGTAGCCTTTACCACCAGCGGTGGTGGCGACCACGATGCATTGCACTGTGCGGCGGACCTCGCCTGCTCCATCCACTACACCACCACGAAAATCAGTCGAGCCCACCCAGATAGTCCCCGCTTTGAAGAAAAAAGAAGAAAAAAAAATAAGTTCGACCTACCTTAGGGTGCACGATGACTCCTCTCCTCGACAAGTAGTACACTCCTTCAAGATCTCTTTCAAAAGTCAGAAAGTAGAGGATGAAAAGTTTGCAATTTGAAGAGAAGTTTGCAATAGAGTGATTCCTATCATCTTTTTGGGAAGAATAATCCTAACCAAACAAAGATTATTCTCCCAATCTAAATTCTTCTCTAATTCTAAACCTAGTTCTAAAAACCCTAGGCAATCACCCTCTCTCTCTCTCTCTCTCTCTCTCTCTCTCCACACACGATTTTGGCCACCTGACTCTCCCCGTGAGAGAAAACTCCGTCTAGTTTAGCTATTGTTGCATCTTTCCTTAAAGATCCAATTGAACTAACTTAGGCATCAAAGCCAATACCCCTAGGTGTGGTCTTTTACTCCTATTTGTTTCACAGGAATCAAGGAAGATAGAGAAGGAAACTTGAAAGGTGAAGAATCTGCAAGTGAATATTATCATGTGACAAATTCGCACAAATAGTATTTCTTGTCAAAAATCTGAGTCCATAAGCCATTATCTTTGTTGTGCAACCTCTAGCCGATTTTAGACAATAAAGCCTAATTCATGTCCCTAGCCTTCTTGAAACCCAAACCACCTTTGTTTTTAGGTCTACATAGCAGATTCCATTTATAAAGTTGGACTGTCTTCTTTCTATCACTTCCTCCCAAGAAGAATTTTCTATTTAACCTATCCAAATCTTCACAAATACTAACAGATAATTTTGTGGTTTGCATAGAGTATATGATAATAGAATATGTGATAGCATGGATTAGAGTGGCCTTCCCAGCTAAAGAAAGCAACTTACTTTTCCAATTAGCAAGCCTGCAATGAACCTTACTAAGCAAACTGCTGTAAGTGGATCGAGTTACCCTATAGTACAAGACAGGCATCCCCAAGTATTTTCCTAGGTTGTCTATTAAAGGGGAGCCACAAATGAAACTAATCTCTTGCTACTATTGAGAACAAAATACAACAGGCTTGTCAAAGTTGACATTTTGACTAGAGGCTTGACAAAATAAATTAAATCCAAGCGCTCTTTCATCACCCTAACTTGTTGTGTACTAGCTTCAGCGAAAAAGATTAAGTCATCGGCAGAAAACAAATGCGACGCAGCATGATTAGTTTGGGAGGACTTAATAGGTTTCCATTTCCCCCTATTGATAACATCAAAGATGACATGAAATTTTTGGTGTTTTCACAAAAATTATTCCAAGTTTCGGAAATTACACTAACATCACCTAGGGTTTCACATTGCACATACAGTTTGAGGTCTAAGATTAATTAAATCATCCATTTTAATCATTATACGAAATATATTCATTTTGCTCATCTCGATAGCAAAATCAATCAATTTCGTACCAAGATTAATTAAAATTGGGCCGATAGTTTTTGGCTTTTGGTAACTAAAGACTACAACCTTGGCCTGATATTTTTTCAAATCTTTGGAAAGTAAAATTGGGCACGGTATGACCTATAAATAGGCAAGTATCCATGTTATGTAATGTATGAATTGTGAGTTGATGTGTGAGTTGTAGTAGAAAAGTTTGAAATATCAAAGTAATATTCAAGTTTGCTCAAATAAGTTTTGTGTAGCATTTTACGTAGCATTCGGACTTCATATCTCTAAAATATTATGTTATTTCTTTAAGTTCGTTATATTCATTTTCCCCCTCCACCAATACACGAGTCAATAATACTTGTAATTTCGTTTGATAGTGTTGACATATACTGTACACATACATAACCGTAACCTCCAGGCCTTTGGGCCCAAATGAATAAGAGACGGGTGTGCCTTTCTCATTCCATTAGTAATTAGCTTCGTGTCTAAGTTGTACACTGACACATATATGTTTAATTCTGAAAAGGGTTAATTACTGTACACGTCCTTAAACTTGGCCCCCATTTGCAATTGAGTCCGTGAACTTTTTTTTTCAGCAATTACATCCGTTAACTTGACAAATAGTTTCAATTGGGTCCTACCGTCCAACTCTATCAATTTGTTCGTCAAAATGATGGGGTAAAAGTGTCCTTTCTGTTTTTCATCCATCATCGAACCCAACTTCTTCATCCATCATCGACCCAACAACCCCATCTCCATCTTCAAAGATCACTGTAACTATGTTGTCCACCTTTTTCATACAACCCAGCACTTCAAAAACAAAAAACCAAAAAAGCCAAGAAACCATTGGCCTGAAATCAGAATCATCGTGACCCTTTTCTCAAGAGTGGAAGAGAGATGTTGTAACTTTTAAGTGGTTGGAGTAAACAAAGTGAAGCTAAATTGATGGTGTTGAAACTTTGAAACCTAGGTTAAGTAGAACAATGTTGTGTAGTTGCAGAGACAAAAGTATAAAGCTTGGAGTTGGATCTGCAAGGATTGAGTTTGGCCCATTGAGTCAGAGATCGTGCAGTCGAAGCGTTTATGAAAGACAGAGAGAGTCGATGTGGAATAGAAGAGAGAGTGGCTTCGGTAGCGCCCTTGGATTTTCAAACTTTTTAGGGGTGGGATAGAGGGAGAGACAGAAAGGGAGAGCTGAGAAAGAGAGGGATTTGGGTTTGCATTTTTTATTTTTAAGTTTATTTATTTAATTAAATATAATTAAATTATTCCATTTTAAAATTTTAAAAATATTTTAATTTAGATGGACGGTTTTAGCCCTCAAATTAACGGCCAAATTGACGGAAGGACTCAATTGGAACATATGAGAGAGTTGGATGACCTAATTGTCGGAAAAAAAAGTTCACAGACCCAATTGCAAATGGGGGCCAAGTTCATGGATGTCTACAATAATTAACCATTCTAAAAATGAACATATAATCCTCTCATATTCCTTAATTCATATAAGAACACTCAAGTTTATTGTTCCAGTATCAAACGTGTTGCCTTATGTTTACCACAAACTATAACAATACATTTGTTTTTTTTTTTTTTTTAATGGTGAACTAACTTGTGCAGGTCATTTTTAAACTTCGGAGGGTGTATTCAATTGTGATTTTAATGGATTGTTTTGAAGTTTAAAAGTACAGTGGTATTCAATTAGGATTTTTAAGTAATCAATAAATATCTACTGGTATTCAATTAAGATTTTTAAATAATCAATACAAGTCCAGTGGTATTCAATTAGGACTTTTAAAAGGTAAGAAAAAGTACTGTGGTATTAAAAAACTTACCGATTTTGAGGTATTTCATTAAATGATGTATTGTGTGAGACTTTTGAGTGTGTGATATAAATACCAAATCACATAACAAATCTCATCTTCCTATACATGATTCTCATATATGCTCTCATATTTTTTTTTCCCCACTATTCGACTATACATAAAAAAAATAAATTCATAAGAGAGACGATAAAGAAACATTAACAAGAAATACGATATTGCCTCTCCTAGAGCTAATGGGCATTTTCCAATAGCTCTTCTTTCCTTGTAGACAAGCTTATTTGGAGCAAAATTATATTTTCGATACTCTTTTTTCAGAATCTCCTGCTCATTGTAGACATTTCCTCGCAATGAGTTGCAACTCTGTCGGTGTTCCCACAAGTTGCTTGATCTAATGCCTCAAAGAGGCTTTTTTTTTCTTTTTTTTTTTAATGCGTAGCTACTACGCATACATCACACATGGCTAAATATTTTTTCTAATTCCCTGTCCAAAAATGTTTAGGACCAGGACAAAACAAAAAAAGGAAGAAAAGCCTTACCCACAATCTAGAAGAAACGTTGATAAGGTACAAGGTGTTTTTTTACTCCATAGTTTTGGTCCAAGCTTTGACAAAAATTAGGAGTAGTCATGGGGTTGGGCTAGGAGTTTTCACTATGTTTCTTTATTTTGTATTTCTGGTGCTATATGTTTTGCATTCGGTGTTGGTAGTTTTGGATGTAGCTTCTAGCCTCTACTTATGCTTTTGTATTTCTATTGTTGGTTTCTCAATTGTGTTGTGTTTCTTTAACGTATTCATTCTGGCCATGTGTGGCTATATAAGGAGTTACATTGTTGATGTCGGTGTATTCTCCCTGGACTAACCATTGATGGTTACTATGCCTCCATCTTTGCATTAACCCTAAAAATAGGGTATAAGTATCCTAAAAATTGGGTACATTCCTTCAGGTTATGCATTTAGGTGAATGATGATGGGTGATAGAGTTCAAGCTTGTATAGAAATATAAGTAAAATCATGTAATTGCAATCTATTAAAATCATAAGTAAAATTCTAAGTGAATTAAAATCATAAGTAAAATAATGTAATTGTAATCTATTAAAATCATGAGTAAAATCATATAATTACAAATCCGGCTGAAATCCATTACATTAAAATCATGTAATTACAATCTATTAAAATTTCAATTGAATACACTCCCCTTCAATTCAAAAATCAATTCCTTTCTGCAAAAGGAATTACGCGCACTGCCCCCACCAAAATGATATTTCTCTCAGAAAATCACATAGATTTTATACATCAAGTAATGCATCAAGCTTTTCTTCCTGTAGAAGATAGGCTACGATTCTCTTCATATTTTAGATTGTTGGTGGAATAATAAAAATATGAATTTTAATAATAATTCTTAACAAATAATTATCAAAATATAATAACAAATTTACATAAAATTAATATAATAAACAAACACAAATTCATAAGAAACCTGACAACTGTAACGATTGAGATTTGCAAGAATTGCAATGTCTTAAAGATAGATTTTGCTTATGTCCTTGTGCTCACAGTTTAATAAGCGTTTATCTCTCAAGATATAACAATTGATAATCTAAAGTTGAAGCACTGCAACTTTAGACTCTAACAAACCTAATTATACTCTTAAGATAAAATTAGGAAGAAATTTGAAGAATGATACCGTAACTTAGCACGATTGGGGAAAACTTCTCTTATAAAATGAAAAGGACCATATGGGTTTCTACAGAACCCAAACATCACGCTTGAAACAACCCCAATGTTTTTTTTAGCAGCACAAATTGTTCAACCAATGTGGCGGTTTACAACAGATGCAATTTTTTACTATAATCCCATCTGATGCATTGAAACGGTGACTTCTTTTTGAATTGCAAAACTTTTTTATATATATTTTTTCATTCAACAATTAAATTAAATATTATAATATTAAACTTCCAAAAGTCTTCCTCCTATTAACGTCCAAAAGAAAAGTGCCCTTCTTTGCTCCTTCAAGAGCTTGACAACTCAGTAGGAAAATCTGGTGCTGATGCATGGCAGGGGCACGTGCCCCCGTCTCCTCCATACTTGTGTTCCCAAGGTGGCCTTTTCCCCTGCATATGACCAGACTCCCAACTTACATTACAGAGGGAGAAAGATGGCGAGGGAAAAGTGCTTCTTAAACCTTTCTTCTGATGAATCTTCTGAATCCTCCGACGCATTGTTGCCAGAAAAAGATGACCATCTAGACTTGCTAGATTCAAGTAGCGCAATCCAAACAAAGCCTGGATGGAAGGCCATGCCATACATCCTAGGTATATAATTATATATATATATATATATATATATGTGTGTGTGTATATGTTTGTGCTTGTTATTCAAGAAAATGGAAAAGTTTTATGAATCGGGATTTTTTCTTTTTCTTTTCTTTTTCCTTGTAGCTAATGAATCAATTGAGAAGATGGCAACATATGGGCTGACAACAAATTTTATGGTGTATTTGGTGAGGGAGTATCACATGGATCAGGTTTCTGCTGCCAACATTCTCAACATTTGGACCTGCGGCTACTCTTTATTGACAATCGTTGGTGCCTCAGTTGCTGATTTCTATCTTGGCAAATTTCTCACCATTGCTCTGGCTTCCCTTGCAACTGTCGTGGTACACAATTAATTATTAGCATTTTATCTAAAATTAATCATGATTAACTAGCTTAATTGGGTCCTTAGCATAATCTAATTATTATTAATGCCTTAATTATGATATATATTGTATTAGGGGATGGTAACAATAACTCTGACAGCCTTTGTGCCACAACTAAGACCTCCACCTTGCTTCATTGATGGGCATCAACATCTTAAGCACTGTATTTCCAACACAAAAACCCAACTGGGTTTCTTGCTTGTTGGGCTATCTTGGCTAGCCATAGGCACAGGTGGAATTAGGCCCTGCAGCATTCCCTTTGGCATTGACCAGTTTGACTCAACCACTGTCGAAGGCAGAAAATCAATCCATAGCTATTTTAATTGGTACTACACTTCATCCACTGTGGTCATGTTGATCAACCAAACGCTGGTGATCTACATCCAAGACTCAGTTAGTTGGGCCTGGGGATTTAGCATCCCCACTCTCCTCATGTCTTGTGCAATTGCCCTGTTTTTGGCTGGCTCCCAAATTTACCACCATGTGAAGCCAGAAGGAAGCACGTATGTCAGCTTTGCACAAGTTCTTGTTGCTGCCTACAAGAAGCGCCATCTTAAGCTTCATGACAACGAAAGGGTACTCGGAGTTTTCTCTGATGTTTCATTGGATGGAAATGTGGTGCTCTCCAAGCTCCCTCTCACTGCACAATTAAGGTAAAACTTGATGGGGTTCATTTTGCCTTACATTGCTTTAATCACTTTTGCTTGCTTGTTCTTTTTCTAATTCTCATTTGACACTATACTTTGGTGGCTCAGCTCCTTGAAAAAAGCAGCTTTAGTGGTGGACGATGACCTAAAAGATGATGGGTCTTGTGCAAATCCGTGGAGGCTTTGCAGCATCCAACAGGTTGAAGAGGTGATATGCTTCATGAAAATCCTCCCAATATGGGCTTCTGGTGGCATCTGCTTCATGACCTATGCGCAAGAAGGAACATTTGTAGTGTCACAAGCCCTCAAAATGGACAGGCACATTGGACCCAATTTCCAAATGCCTGCTGGGTCAATCAAAATGATGTCATTGATCTCATTATGCATATGTCTCCCATTCTACGACCGTGTCCTCCAACCGGCCCTAAAAAAGATCACCAAACACGAAAACGGCATCACAACTCTCCAAAGAATAGGACTTGGGTATTTGTTCTCGATTCTGTTCGCAGCGGTGGCTGGACTGGTTGAGCAACAGAGAAGAGCTTCTGCTCTGTCACACGCTTCAGCCGATGGCGTTGCTCCCATGTCATCGTTTTGGCTATTTCCACAGCTAATGCTCCTTGGCCTGTTTGAGTTGTTTGGCGTTGTTGGGCACATTGAATTGTACAACAAGGAGTTTCCTGAGAAGATGAGGAGCATTGCGAATTCTCTGATCTATCTTTGCGTAGCTGGGGGTACTTATTTGAGCACCTTGGTGGTGAGCATTGTGTACAGAGTTACAGGGAAGCATGGGCAGCCCAATTGGTTGGGCAATGATATCAATGCCGGCAGACTGGACTATTTCTACTTCCTAATAGCTGCTCTCGGGGTGCTGAATTTTATGTATTTTTGGTCCTGTGCTCGTGGATATACTTACAATTACAAGGCCAACGTAAACGCAGTAGAGACTATACAGACCGACATTTTGGTTTAGACTTTTGTCCTGTGAAGTTGATTTCCTTTTTCACAAAAGCTCTGTATTTGAACTTCATCAATAACCCTTACATATATAAGTTGTTTGAGTTGCAATTCTAAGCCCAACTTCATAGCAAAATCATTCCATTTCGCAGGAAGGCGGTAACGGTAACGACCTTAATAGTCATTCGATCAATTACAGATCTATTATTGGACGGCTAGATTGAACATAGTCATTCGATCTATGGTTATTTGATCAATTACAGATCTATGTTCAATCTATGGTCATTCGATCAATTACAGTCATTATTGGACGGCTAGATCATAATTCGATCTATGGTTATTTGATCAATTACAGATCTATGTTCAATCTATGGTCATCGATATTATTGGTCATTCGATCAGATCTATGGATTGAACATCTTAACACACCCTCTCACTATAATGTTTCATTATAGACTGTCCCTTAATTTCATACCATGATTAAAATTGGGCCTGATATTTTTTGCTGGTGGTGAATAAAGACTACAACTTGGGCCTAATCTTTCTTTCAAAAAATATATTTGGAAAGTAAAATTGGGCCTGGTCCGTTTTCCTTACGAGATAAGTAGGCGGAATTAATGGAAGGGTGAGGACAATTTTAATGTGGCTTGCCTTCTGGCAGCACCCATGACGCCCACGCCTACATTCATTTCGTCAGCCATTTTATCAATGTATTTCTCCTCTTCCGTGTATATATATATGATATAGCTATAGCTGTGCTCCATCCATCCAAGCTTCTTACTTACAAGCTCAATCTCACACACAACTTCTCATCCATAAAAAAAAAAAAGATTGCAAAGCTTCTGCACGTGAAGGTTTCAAAGCTGCTTAATTATATATAGATCATATCAGATCAAGGCACTATACCATGGCCGATGGTACCAAGGAAAAACAGCAGCAGCCAAAATCCTCATTCTGCCTCCACGTCACAGAATGCTTCCAAGACGGCAGTCCAAAGCTGTCACGCAAATCATCAAGCCCAGATAACTTGGAGGATGAAAAACATGGCCAAAGAAAACCTGGTGGCTGGAAAGCCATGCCTTACATCTTAGGTCTCTCTCTCTCTCTCTCTCTCTCTCTCATTTCAGACAAATTACTCTAATAACCTTTTTTCTTTAATTGACATTTGTGCTTCATGCATGATATGGTTGTAAAAGCTATTTAACTTTTATAAGAAGGTGACAAAAAATGAACACGTTTTTTGAACTGGTGGTGCAGGAAATGATACTTTTGAAAGGTTGGCTTCATTTGGGCTGTTGGCAAACTTTATGGTCTACTTGACGAGGATGTTGCACTTGGACCAGGTTTCTGCTTCCAACATTATCAACGTTTGGTCTGGTTTCACCAATTTTGCACCTCTCCTCGGTGCCTTCATCTCCGATGCCTATGCTGGCCGCTTTCGCACTATTGCTTTTGCTTCCTTCTCATCTCTTCTGGTACACCATACTCTCTCTCTCTCTCAATTTTTTTTCTTTTCCTTTTTTTTTCTGTTTTTTTTTTTTGGTTTTTGTTTCAGTAATTTCCATACTCTCTCTCTCTCTGTGTATGGCCCTCATACATTAATATATAGTGTAGAAAGTCATATAGTGTGTATTATTTTCTGTCACGTGTTTCAGTCTTATGGGGTTATGTGGGTGGCGTATGTGGTTTATATAACTGTAGATTTGAGTTGCCGGTAGCTCCCACATAACTGAGATATCAGATATGGTGAAAAATAAATCTCTCTCTCTCTCTCTCTCTCTCTGTATGGCCCTCATACGTTAATATATAGTGTGTATTACGGTGTGTCATGCGTTTCAGTCTTATGGGGTTATTAATTTCGGTGGGTGGGAAGGGGCCGGCGTTCATCTTGAGCTTGTAGTTGACTCTCTTTTTGTAAGCAAAAATCCCAGCAAATCTTTCGAAGGCTAATGATTCATGATATTTTCAAAGGGTGAAGGATTCTTTAGCAAAACCTAATCTAGCTCTGCGCTAAATATCAAAGGTTAATAGCAGATAACTACGATTAGTTAGCTTAGTAATACTATAAATCTAAAGGGTAAACTGTCAAATACCCCCTGAACTATCACACTTGTTGAAATCTCTACTATAAATTATTTTTTCAGCTAATTTAGCCCACAAACTATTTTAAATGGTCAATTTAGCACTTGACGTCAAGTTTTTAGACTTCCATCCAATTTTCTGTTAACTATAAAGGTAAATTTGTCATTTTACAAGGACAATACCGAAAAATAATAAAGAAAATGTAGAATCATAATTTATTTTCTCAATTTCCTTGTTCTTTTTCCCTTTTCTTTCTTCTCTCCCTGTCAATCTCTCCAGATCTCTCTCTCTCTCTCTCATTTTTCCTTCTTATTCTTCTCTCCCTCTCATTTTCTTTCAAGAATCCGATTCAAAGTAGGCGTTGTCTTCTTCCCCAAGTGCACAACGCCTTCTCTGCAACCCATATTCTGATATCCTAGCGCACCCGCCCCAGATTAAACAGCATCAGCCAGTTCAATTTGAAGAATTTCGTCCCAGCCAAACCATTGTCCACTGCACCTCCAACCAAACCCAGAATGCGTTGGTTCCTTATTTCCGTGATGACCCACATTAGACAACTTGAGGTCGTGACGGCTATTCCTCATCAACCGCAGAGCGTAATCCATCTTTTTCGATTGCAGACAAAGAGTCTTGGGAGGAAGAGGCTAGGGAAGACGTTGTTTGCCTCCCCTTTTTTTTTTTTTTCAGTTTTGTAGTTTTAACCATTTAATTATTTTAAACCTAAAAAAATTAATTTTTAATTAAACAGTGAGTGACATCCCTAACAAGTGACATTTAGACATAAAATTATATGAAATTGCATGAAAACTAACAGTATGGGCTAAATTGATCGTTTAAAATAATCTAAGGGCTAAATTAGCTGAAAAAATAATTCATGATGGAGATTTTGATAGTCGATATAGTTCAAGGGGGTATTCGGCAGTTTACCCAAACGTAAATAATCAAAGCTACCTGTCGATAGATGTATGGGTCTGGTTGGAAAGTTAAGCTGGTGGAAGTAGTTTTCAAAAAGACCAAGTGTGTATGCCTAAGGCTAATTAGCTAAACGAATAACGCACATGGATGCCTCTAGAGAACCAGAGAAATATATATTATATATTATTTTCTCTAGAAAATATTTTTGAGAAAAGTTAATATAAGTATATGCCTTCTCAATAATATAAGTTATCTTGCTAAATAGTATGACCTGTGCAGTTATGGATTACCAATTTGGACCATTCGTCAACTATAATTTTGTATTTGAATTTGTGGTATCAAAACTGAGAGTCTATACCTTTAATTGCGTCTTTTCATGTGGCTGCAAACAAATAATATTAATTGCTTCATTTGTTTGTTTGTGCAACCCTTTCACTCTCAGTCTCCGCGTGTGATCGCATTTGAATCGCATCTTTATCTATCATCATTTACATATCAATGTCACTTTCAACATCTTAAGAAGCTCACTTCAACTACGCAGTGTACAATTCTACTTTAATTAGCTTTCAGAAATTAAAAATAATAATACTAATATTTTTTTAGTATAAACGATGGTCTAAATTATAGGAAAGGTGATTTCTCACACGCACGCACAACTAATTAGATATCAAGGGAGTTCAAACATGTGACCTCTTATCTACAAATCAATGCATTTTTCTACTAGGCTAGACTCGTATATTGACAATAATAATACTAGTTTATTATATCTCAAACATTTTTTACCATTAACAATTATATATCAACAGGGAATGGCGACAGTTACTTTAACAGCATGGCTGCCGCAGCTGCATCCTCCGCCATGCAGCCCACAGCAGCAAACATTAGATCAGTGCACAGGTCCAACCAGTGCTCAACTGGGTACCTTGATTTTGGGTCTAGGATTTCTATCAATAGGCTCAGGAGGGATTAGGCCATGCAGCATCCCATTTGGCGTTGACCAGTTTGACCCAACCACAGAGGACGGCAAAAAAGGAATTAACAGCTTCTTCAATTGGTATTATGCCACGTTCACAGTGGTTTTGTTGATCAGCCAAACTGTGGTGGTTTACATCCAAGACAAAATCAGCTGGAGTGTGGGCTTCGCGATCCCAACTCTGCTCATGGCTTGCTCGATTGTGCTTCTGTTTGTTGGGTCTAGGGTTTATGTGCATGCCAAGCCGCAGGGCAGCATGTTCTCCAGCATTGCACAAGTTCTTGTTGCTGCTCACAAGAAACGGCACATTAAGCTTCCGGAAGAAGCAGGAATGGTAGATGGCAAATTCTACGATCCTCCAATCAAGGGCTTTTTCGTGTCCAAGCTTCCTCTCACCAACCAGCTCAGGTAATACAAATATCTGTCTTGACAGATCATCCTTTAATCAAAGACGACTAATCATTAGTTTAAATACGCCAAATATATCAAGTTGGCCACCCTAGCTTAATGGCTTTACAGTAGATTTTGGGTATATAAATCTGGCAAATAAAATTTAGGTTTTCTTGAGAAATTGCTTGCACTGTGACAATTATGAGTACTTGATTAATGCTGATTGAACAGATCAAAACCATCTTCATCAAATAAGCAAATCATTAACCACAATCGCATTAGCTTCTATTTTCAGATTAAGTAAGGTGGTGGTGGGGACCATATACTTTCTTTCAGTTGAGGTTGATTGCCACCAGCTTCTATTTTACTGGCACTGAATTAAGTCATTATGTGGTACTACTAGTGATATAGTTTGTCAAAATTTTCCGTTGAATAATATATATGATTAATGTTTCATTTATTGAAATCTAACCTGACTTTGGTGCGGGTTAGGCAAGTCATGCTAGTGAGCCCGTCCTCTTGTACTCGGGTTTAAATCTCCATCTTTGTAAATTAGATTAATTTAAAGTGGTTTAAAATATCACTTGTATTTGTTTATTTTTTTATTTTTAAAAAAAAAACCTTTTAAATATTTAGCGACACTTTTTTTTTTTTTTTTTTCATGGTAGACACATTATTTATGTAGTTATTTATTTTTATACAAGCAACAGTGAAACATTATTCAATTAACTCCTTTTACTTTAATAATTCTTTGCTTGCTCACCATATTAGGTTCTTGAGCAAGGCTGCTGTAATTTTGGACAATGATCTAAAGCCAGACGGTTCTCCGATCGATAAGTGGAGGCTCTGCAGCGTCCAACAAGTAGAAGACCTTAAATGCGTAATAAGAACAATCCCAGTGTGGGCTTCAGCCATCGTCAGCTTCACCTCCATGACACAGCAAGGAACATTTACTGTCTCCCAAGCCCTCAAAATGGACCGCCATCTCGGTCCTCACTTCGAAATCCCTGCTGGCTCCCTCGGCGTCATCTCCCTCCTCACCATTGGCCTCTGGCTCCCGGCCTACGACAGGCTCCTCGTGCCAGCCCTCAGAAAATTCACAAAGCACGAAGGAGGGATCACAGTTTTGCAGAGATGTGGGATTGGGATCGTATTTTCAGTCATGTCCATGTTGGTGGCAGGGCTCATTGAAAGAGAGAGGAGGTCTTTTGCTCTTCTGCACCCTAATGAACACGTGTCATTCGCTTGGTTGGTCCCACAGCTGGTCCTGATGGGCCTTTGTGAGGCGTTCAATATTATAGCGTTGATTGAGTTTTTCAACAGGGAGTTCCCTGACCACTTGCGAAGTGTCGGAAATGCCCTTCTGTCCTGCGCCTTTGCTGGTTCGAGCTACTTGAGCAGCCTGGTGGTGAATATTGTGCATCATGTGACTGGAAGAAACAAGCGGCCGGATTGGCTGACTAAAGATATCAATGCTGGGAGATTAGATTACTTCTACTTCCTCCTTGCAGGGATTGGGGTCCTGAATTTTTTCTACTTCGTTTATTGTGCACAGCGATATCATTACAAGGCCAAAAACGTATACATAATAGAAGAGAAACCCTATGCTAATCAAGTGGAGCTAGCTGCAACCGATGCTTGAAGTTGGCGGCCTATATATAGAAATTCTCCTATGCAGACATCCAGACGTTATTATCATGTAGACATCATGTATCTTATATTATTCATCTCTACTTTTTTGCTTATTTACAATAGCATCTGTATATAATAATGTGTGGACATCTAGATAAGAAAATAAATATATATATATATAGGTTAATTAAAATAAGATTGTCTTATTAGAATATAGGTTAATTAATTATAATAGTTTTACGTTGTAACTTTAATTCGGTGTGCTAGATATATATGTCGTATAAATGTATAAGAATTGCAAGAATAAGAGCATGCATCCGCTTTATGTCTCTATGTGTTAATGTTGTAACACAAGAATATGGTTTGCGTTGGAAATCAAAGTCGCGATGGAAATTTTTGTAACTATTATTCTCCACCTCAAGCTTTCTTTTTTATTTGTAGCTTTGTCTTGTTGCACCATAACAAGAAGAAAAAACCTTAATAAATAACATCAGTGGCACAGCTTGCGGTGGCTAAAAACACTGTTAGTATCTAACAAAAAATAACCTTGATTATTATCTATTAATTAGGTACTAATAATGTCTTTAGCCATTGATGTTTATGTTTTTCTTGTATTGTTGGTTCGCGAACATCGCGCATGCGCAGACTACTATGCCTTTTTACCGATGAAGTCATGGTGGCAATGAGTTGATGCAGCGGGAGGTTTCGTAGAAAAGACGAGTGAGAGTTTTTGTTTGGAGGCTTCTCTTTGTTGGTATGGCGCATGGGAGCATATAAGGCTTAAAAGCCGCAATGGTTTACTTTTCTGCTGCCTTGCCTTCCGTATATCTGATGATCTTTTTTACTTGTAGCTACAGCTATACTTGCTTTATGCGCCACAGCAACTGACATACCCAGATATGGTAACAAGAAACTGTGTGTCACTTGTTCAGAAAAAGCCAAAGGATTTGCAACTATCATCTTCTCGGTTCGTATGGTCTTTGTCAAAAGGTCAATGGGGTCTTCTTCAGACCAACAACTTGGAAGGTGTAGACGAAATAATGTGCCACACGTATCTTCCAAAATGTCACACTCTTTGTACCAAATTGTGTCATTAATTTCTCTTGTCATATATATATATATTCAAAACATGTGTCTTGGAAAAAATAAATAAATAAATAAAGATAATTTCGAAAGGTTTCTAATTTTTCGTATTTGATATAAAACAGTAGTTTGTTGAATGTATCCAATCACTTGTAAATCACAGAGAACCAAGAATCCCATATCCTGAGAACTGCACCAGCCAAATCTTAGACGTACGATTTGCCCCCTTAACCTTGAGGAGGGAGTGGTCCTAGATCGTGTGGACCTCCAATAAATTAAAATCGTTTAGTTTATCTGAATTGAACTTATGCAATGTGTAAGGTTCAAATTGAATATATATGTTGCTTTTACACTAGTAAAAAACAGTGGCAATAATCACCATTATTTGGTGACATTTGTGACTGTGATAAAAGGCATTAGTGGTGACTGTTGCCACTTCAAAAGTATCAATTAACTTTACATAATCAAGTTTTTTACCTTGTCTTTTTCAATTTCCTAATTGATTCAACTAGGTTAATTAATTTAAGCTATAAGTTTAAAAAATAATTAGATCTTTATTGAGTTTTCTCTTTTTAATTTTGAATTGAGTAATTGGGCTTTTTTGTTTTTTGTTTTTTTTACAATGAGTGGGCTTTTATTAAGATTCCTCTTTTTAGTTTTGAATTGAATAATTAAGTAAAAAAAATTATATTTACAATAATTGATTTGGACCTAACATACTATTTATATATTACATACATTTTTAAATACAGAGAGCTTCCATTGAGGGACACTCCCTCAAATATTGTATTTCACTAATCCAAACCGTCTATATTGTAGATACACATTCAAAGATCATCTCTACAAAAAATCACTTGAATCTAATATCTTTTGACCATGCAATTGAGTTATTGGAATTTTAGTATTTTCTTGAAGCACCGTGTTCATTGATTTTGTAGGACACAATTGGATGTCGAAACGGTTTCTGATTTGTCTAATTTTTTGTAAGGATGATCTATGAATGAAGACCTAAAAAATAGATGGTTTTGATCATTGGAAAAAATTGTAGAGTCTTAAAGGCGTCCTCAAATAAAATTATTTGAGGGATCCCTCAATAGAAGGGGACTGTTTTTAAATAATATAAGTATGTATATATAGGGTATTATACAAATTGGGGGCCCTTCTAATTTGGGACCCCAAGCGGCTGTCTTGCCTGGTTGTGTCCAAAGCCTCCCCAGAAGATGAGGCAAGTATTTTCCTTAATAAATAATATTCTGATCGCTTGCCTGAGCTATATACCGAGTATATATACACTCAATGTAAATTATATTGAACCTTGAATATCATATGCTTTTCCAATTTCCAAATTGAAGACTGCCCTCCTTACTTGTCCTTGCCAAAACTTGGCTGGTTTGAGATATTGGTGTCTGTTTCTGTATGGAGTGAATCAATGGACTATATTCCTAATCAGAATTTGTGCAATTCTCCCACTCACTTTTGGATCCTGACTAGTTTCCACCACTCCCACGGCTATCATATGTGCAATGGACAGACGAGTTTTGAACAAGGTCTTAGAAAAGGTTAGAAATCCTTTTCTAAGTCGGTCAGATTTATAGCCCACTTCGTCGGAGTTCTGGGACCATCAAAAAAATTTGTGAAGTATTGAGACCTCACACGTATATGAACATAGTGTCGCTAGCGAGGTCTAGGGATTTTCACTTGCATGAGTGAATTGAAAGGTGGTTTTAATTAGTGTAGCTGTCAAAAAGATATAAAAAGATACCCAAAATTGGCTGAGCGGAATTAGCTTTCGGCTTAGCAAGCTAGGGTTCAAATCTCATTTGGCAATTTGATCTCTCTTTCAAGTTTCTACCTCCATGAAATATCATGCGTGGACCAGAAAGCCTTGGCACTCAGTATGCCTAAATTAGATTATGGACCTGCTTGCACATGGAAAAAAATAATATAATAACACATGGGCCGGCCATGGAGTTCAAATACAAATGGTAGGAATATATGAGAGGCTGGATCGATTAGGTAGGTCTGCCTGCCTGTTCTTATTGATGATCTGTAGTTAGGGTAGGCTGGGAAAGGGATGTGGCGTGCATTCAAGCCCTGGGCTCGGTGCCATGTCGAACTGGCCTAACCCAACATCTTCCCTACTATCTTTCCCTTTGGTGGTGAAAGAAACTACTACACTATATCAAAACTATGCCAATCCAAAAATGAAACTTTATTTAAAAACTAAGAATTAGATTAATTAAATAGGTTGCATCACAATTTGTCTTCCAATTCGTCTGGGTGGTGTAGTTGGTTATCACGCTAGTCTCACACACTAGAGGTCCCCGGTTCGAACCCGGGCTCAGACATTTTATCAGTCAACTAAAAAAGAGATGAGGAGGACAGAATTTGTCTTTTTGATTGGGCCTGAAATTTTTGCTTTCTTTTAGAGTTATGGACCTAAATTTGGTAGCAAGTTCAGTTCAAGGTCCGGGAAGAAATGGGTTAACATTAAATTATAAAACGGGCTGAGATTAATAGAACCAAAAGGGAATGGGCTTAGTTCAATGCCTGATGATCGGATCCAGCAGCTGTAAACTTAGGTAAAATATTTAATAAATTTCCAACAACTGATGCACAGCTCTTAATTAAATGCAATACATCATTCTTAGATCATAATTAACTTATATCATCTACTGCATGCCATGAAAGTTATTCTGAAGACGACGATGATGAAAATATATTCAAGCAGGCTTAATCATACTAAGCCTGGAAAGTGGACAGCTCCAGAAGGTACCCAACGAACCTCTCGAAATCATCATAAGACGATCCTCCTTCAACACAAGCAATCTCGGATTTCTTCTTCCACTCCACTGCCTTGTTTCTCATCACCTTCCCATTCTCCCCTTCCATCATCTCCCTCACCAGAGCCTCAACCGCTTCCCTCTTCACATCACTATCAATCTCCAACCCTACCCCCCAAGTCGTGCTCGCGTACCTACAGTTCACTTGCTGCTCAGCAAAGAAAGGCCAGCAAAGCATCGGCACCCCTCCACAAATCCCCTCCAAAGTTGAGTTCCATCCACTATGAGTCAAAAATGCTCCCACGGACGGGTGTGCGAGTACCTTGTCTTGGGGACACCATCGGGCAATCATGCTCCGATCCCTCGTTTCCTCAAGAAACTCTTCTGGCAGAGCGGTCCCGTTCGTGCCCTTCACTACGTCCGGCCGCACGATCCACAAGAAGGGATGGCCGCTGTTGGCCAGCCCCCATGCAAACTCCTTGAAGTTGTCCTCGGTCATCACAGCGATGCTGCCGAAGTTCAAGTAAATGACTGAGTTGGGCTTCTGAGTGTCGAGCCAAGTGAGGCAGTCGGTGTTCTCCTTCCACAGGCTTGGCCTCGTGCCGTTTACTTCGTTCTTGATGAGGAGGGTGGTGAGAGGGCCGAGGTTGTAGATGTTGGGGAACATGGAGGAGACTGTCTCGAGCACTTCGGCTTCGAATTCGACGAAGGTGTTGAAGACGATTGCATCGGCTGTGAGGATGTCTTGGGCTTCTTCCAGCCACCGGTTGAAGGCAATGTCTTCGGGATCGGTGCTTCGTACGAAGCTGGGCATGTCCTTGAGGCGCATGTGCTGCATCCCTGGGATCCACTCTAGGGCAGTGTCTTCCAGATATCCATTGCTGACGTCTTTCTCATCTGCGATTAGGGCGATGATATTTTGTCAATCTTGGGTTAATTAGGCCATGATAACAATAAAAAGATTCAAATGCAGATGACAAAGAAAGTTATAGCTCCATGATAAATTACGTACTTAATCCTTAATTAGGTCTAGATATCTTACTTGGGAAATTTAAACTACAAGCCTTACAAGTTAATTACGAGTGATCAAACAGATTAATTAGGAATACTTTGTTTAAGATAAACTGTTTCTTTTAGGTGCTCATAATGTATAATCTTTAGGTGCAGTGCAGTCCTTTAGGCTTCGGCTGGCCTTTTCAATTTCTTTTTCTTTTCCGCTTTTGGTATGTAAATTTGATCCATATGGCCATAGCTTTCAGGCAGTACGTTCATGAGTTATTTTGGAAATCCGAAACACAAAAAATTTCCACCTACCCCGTATACTATTTACTACATAAAAAAAAGTAATTAAAAAAAACTTTCATATTCTTGAAATAATATGCATATATACCTTTTAATGGGAAGATGCTCTTTTTGACAAGTTCTCCAAATTGGAGATAGGCCACGAGGCCACAAGTGGATGCAGTCCAGAACTGGACCTCAGGAATTCCAAGTTCTCGGGCCACCTTAATTGCAAAGCTCATAATTCCATCCGAAATAATGCAACTAACCTTAGGCAAACCCTCGGTGGAATTGAGCTTTACAATCAGGTCCCTCAGCGGAACCACAGAATGTTTCTTTGTGTAGTACAAAAGCTCAGTGACACTCTGAGTGGCATCTGGGTTCGAGGGTGGCGCCCCATCCGGGATGGTCTCAAACCGAAAACCCAGGGAGTTCTTCACCGCCTCCGGCCCTTTAGACCGGAGCAGACGGCTGTGGTTGAACTCTGTGTAAACCATGGTTATATGGAACCCTCTAGAGTGAAGAAGCTTGGCCAAGTTCATAAATGGGTTAACATGGCCTTGTGCTGGGAATGGAATGCACACGATATGAGGTGGCTCTGATGGAATAGATCCCATTATTGATCAATACCACAGCTCTGGTTATGGTTTTGAAATGGGGTTATGGGTTAAGCTTTTCTTCTAACGCCATGCTTTTATAGAGGAAAAGTACGTGCATTGAAACCCATGCTGACGAAAAAGTGGGCCTGTTTGGTGGCTCCCAGTGGACAGGAAAGTCTCATGGAGTCTCTCAGTCCTCTAGAGAAGCACTTATGCGTCGCCACCCATATTAGAGTGTTGTCCTCTTTAATAAGTCTAAGTTTTTTTCAGTAGGTTTCTTATTGCTAAGACGATAATATATTAAATTCATACACACAATTTGAATGTTATTATTTAAATTCAAAAACCCCGTAGAGAGAGCATTTGCTTCAAACTACTACATTAATGAATACTTTGCATTAATCTAATATAGTCTCGTTCTCTTGGACTCCTATGATCCAAGGGACTTGTGGTCAACCACTCTTGGATCTAATTTAAGAATTCAGAAAAAACTAGTTAAAAATCAAGATATTAATTTAACTTAATCAAAAACCGAAATTTAAAAAATAAATAATAGAAGTTCACTGGAACAAAAACACGTTCAGAGGAGAAAATCATGAAAGTGTTCTTCCTCCCATCGCCGCCACAGTGCCTCCGATTCCGGCGTTGTAGACGACCCTCTGCAGACATGATGTGTTACTCGAGCCACCCATAGTCAGAATTTTTTATTTTTTTTCGCAGACGTGAACAGTTTTTCTAATTTGGCTCTTTCACTTTTTCGGTTTCTACAATTGAGTTTCCTCCTCTTTTACTGGTTAACATGATTCCCATGAATCTTATACCATCAAGAAGCGGTTAACATGTGAACAGGAAGCGGTCTTGGGTGGGCATCCTGCAATTACGTCATCTGAATTTATTTTTTTCGCAGACCTTCATTCATTTGTTTCTTTAATTCTAGTTTTCCCTTTGTTTATTACATAATCCATCGCGTTAAATTGCCAGGGGATGGGTGGATTTGGATTTTCGTCTGGGATGCTAGAGTCGGGGTTATTGTGGCGGCCATGGAAGGAAGAACAGGTTCCTGATTTTTTCTACCCTGAACGTGTTGTTTGAGTGAAGTGTTATTATTATTTTTTTTAACTTTTAGTTTTTGGTTAAGTTAAATTAATATCTTATGCAGTAAAAGTAAAATAAAATTTATTTTTAAATAGATTTTTGTGAACCCTTTGATCTAATCTAAGGGTGGGTGACCACAAGTTCTTTGGACCATAGGGTTCCATGAGAACGGAACTCTAGTATAATATATATATGTTCACCAGACATCAGTTATAATATTAACTTTTTAAAACTGAAAAGTCCTAATTGAACCACCAAATCATATATGAATGTTATGTCACACTTTCAATTAATGATTTAAAAGAAATGAAAGAGAATTGTTATTAACACTAAGAAATAGTCATTATGTAATTTTATTTTTTTGATTTATTAGGAAAAAAGAAACTCTAGAATTTCAATCTTAGGTACCAGACAATAATGAATGAAAAGAGTCACAACAACTGTGGTAATTCCACACGACATTATGTATATCTTTTTCAATCAAACGAAATTCTTCCCTTCCGACAAGGACATGCAAGTGGGGAGAATGGGATTATTTTTCCCTTTCTTTCGGAATATTTCGTCCATTTTTTTATACTGAAGTGAAGACATACGAGTTTCCAGGAGCATGGGAATGTGCAAGTAGCAGAGCTGCTCAATTATTGCGTATGGTGGGTGGTGGTTAGTAGGCGTCAAAATGAGATAATGGAATGACCTTCAATCAAACATGCGATCGTACTGGGGCCCTCGTTTGTGATGTGATTCATACCCTGTCGGAGCCGGAGGCTTGACTGGCGATCGAATGGCACCGGTGGCTCAAGCTTTAGAGTTCAAAGTTCAAACAACGTGCCAGTTGATCAACTTGAAATTTTAACAGATAATTTTTTTTTATAATGAGATAGAATTTTGTCCCCAATAATTTCTCACCAATAATTTTTTATTTTTTATTTAGAGAACGGAAGAAAATAATTATTCATATGAAATGATTCATGGTTCCTTTTTGGCTTATTTAATATTTTTTTGGTCGCATATTTCCTTTTGGGTTTTGGCTTGAAGCAATGGCATGTAGCTACGTACTGAACAACTTAGACCAAGACCTTCGCCAGCCACAAATGACTGGCCCCAAATCACCCACTATAAATCATACATGTATGTAGTATGTACATATACACCGCCAATGCACCAATTATTGTACTTGTTGTCGTCTAGTGACACGTTGCTGCGACAAGAAAACGAGACCCCGGATATTTGTGTACATAATTTTATGAACTCAACTCGTGTTTCTTTATACTAGTTGGTTTTTATGAAGAAAAGTTTAAGGAGGGGTTGGCTATTCTCACTACTTGCGGGACATACTAATAATTTCGAATCGTAAGGGCTTACTTGTGACACCCAATTGCTAGTTGCCAGTTTTTTATTGAAATTTTAATTTGTAAGTGTCCATATATATTTTCTAAATTTGTCAATATGCGCATGTGTATTGTATATATAAAAATATATTATATTTTTTCAGTTAGGGAAATTTGGGTTTTATGGATCATCCACCACGGTCCACATGGGTGATGGGCAGCCGCCAAATTGGAGTACATTATTTGCCGACGTTGTAGATCTAGACTCATGTCGCTTTCTTTATCGATCGTGATTATTAGTTAATATATTTCTTAATTATGAAAATGGGATTTTAATTCATTTTCACTGTTTTTCTAGAGTTTGTTAAGCTCTTCCTCTTCTGTCTGAATCTGAACACGCGTATATATATGTTATTAGACAGAAGTATCTGTATCCATGTAGTAAGTTGCACAACCATACCAAAAGATGAAATATCATGTTTTGGAAGAAGTTAAAAGGCGTTATTATTAGGTCTTTGGTCACCTCCCCATCACTCTCTATCCCTTTGCGAGAGGCTAGGGGGCTCCATTCTAGGATTTTAGGGAGCAAACGGGAATATTGCACTGCACAACTATGGTTGTGTGTTGAGATTACTAATTCATATTATGTCAACGAGGTTTAGTCCAGTAAAAAAAAAGAAAAAATTGATTTGCAAACCATTAGTATTCAAATTCCCATAATACCGTTATATTTATAGTGTATGTGAGAAACCCACATTCCCTTATGATTTAAACTATATCTTGTATGTTGCATATTCGTATTAAATTTGTGAGTTATAGCATTTAGCCACGGGGCATATATATAGCAGCACTGCAGTAAAGCCCACGCATTCCATGTGTTTTGACTCTTGAGATCAACATTAATCTCAAGGAGTACCATATATATGCTTTCACTAATTTGCATAAATATTGTCGCGTATAATAAAAGGTTTGATGTGCATATCATTACGAGCCTTTGATATATTTTTATTTATATAAGTGATAGTTTAATTTTTATTTTTTTTATTATAAGTAATAGTTAAAAATTATAGGAGATGAGAGTTTCTCTTACACACACACAATCAAGATGTCATAGGAGTTCAAACTTGAGATCTCTTGTACGCAAATCAATATCATTTTTTACTATATTAAACCTTGTTAACAATAATCTAAACTACTTTAATCTACAAGGAAGGATATCGAATTCGGTGTAAAATTACTATATGCTATATAGAGCAAGATAGTATCCCGCGGAAAACAACTAAGATGGTTGTGACATGCATTGCATTATTTGTGGACAAAATTATTGCTATTAGACTCCAAACTCAACACATGTCGTATGTCAAATGGATCTGTGATTTGTCATCTATATATATAAAGCAAAAGGGAGAGAATGGTAAAACATTCAAAATACCAGAAAATGTCATTGGTTAATTTAAACATTAAAATTTGAAATTATTAATTAAATGAGGATAACATGGTAAATTCACATTTTTTTATATTAAAAAAATTAAAATTAAAAACAAAATCATATAATAGGTCATACTTTTATGGAATATAACTACTCATATTATCTTTTCTTAATTTTAAAAAATAAAAAATAAAAATAAAAAAACAATTGGCACATGCATGAGCATGTGCCAAGGGGCTAATTTTTATTAATTATGTATTTTCCAATAGCATGAGATGATGTTTCATCTTACACAGACATAAAAACAGTTAGGCGGGACACACATGTATATTTGCATGAGAGACTTCTTTATCGATCCACAAATTATTGTGCTTGGATTCGTACATGTTACAGTGGGTTTGCATGCATGATGCATATGATATGAACTTTCACCATTTGATCGATGCAAGTTATACTAGTAGGCATGTCTTGGTTTTTTCTTTTGCATGGTTTGGCAACACACCCAAAACAAAAGAAGCAACATCAGGGTCCCGAGGCTCCAGAAACATTTTGCCTCGATCTTCAAATTATTAGAGTAATTCAATCAATAGCAGTTAAAAAATATATATATTTTTACTATTTCTAACCAATAGCAGAATCTAAAGGAATATTCAGAGACAAAAGCTTTGAAGCTTCGTTTGGTGACCTAGCTTATATTGGGTTCGATTTAAATTTAATTCAAAATCTGTTAAAACACAATATGTTAGATTGTTATTCAATTTAATAAGTCTAATTCTAGCACACTAAATAACAATCATGATTTTTATCCATTTCAATTAAAATCAAATCGGGCACACATGGTCTGAATAATTTGCCCCAGTTGTGGATCTCTCATTACCTATCTATCTTGTACGGATCAAGTGTTATCATGCAAGTCTACTGCTTGAGTTGTGTTGATGGAAAGTTAACGGTGAGGAAAGGCAAGGGAACAGTACTGTTTTGGAGGGTTTCTTTTGCCTTTGGCATGAAGTTATGTGGGACCTTTAGCCAGCGTTGCAGCGGATTGAACAAATTGGTGAAGAGGTCGGCACTCCACACACACACACACGGAAAAAAGAAAAAAAAGAAAAAAGAAGAGGTTAATCGTTTTATTAGTCCTTGAATTTTTACCCGATTTGCATTTAAGTATCTCAATTTTCAAAATGGTTCCCATGATCCTTTAACTTTAGTTTTGTTTGGACAAAAGGTCCTGCAGTCAATTTTGTTAACTTTTTCTGTTAAATACAAGGGCAAAATGATATTTTTATATTAAAACCAAAAAAATGAATAAAAAAATCATATCTTTAAAATAACAATAAAAGAAAATCAAATAAAAAACTAACCCCAAAAAAAAAAAATTTGGGGGAGTAGAAATTGGGATAGAGGGGGAGAGAAGGAGTTTAATTTTAATTTTTTATTCATATTTTAATCAATTTTGATATAAAAATATCATTTTACCCCTGTATTTAACGAAAAAGTTAACAAAATTGACGGCATGACCATTTGTCATAACAAACTAAAGTTAAAGGACCATGAGAGCCATTTTGGAAATTGAGGGACTCAAATGCAAATCGGGTCTAAATTTAAGGACTAATAAAACGATTAACCCAAAAAAAAAGTGGCCACAGTCATCATTATTTGGTGATTTTTATGTCACCTAAAAAGGCAAAAAATGTGACTATAGTCACAAACAAAGTTTAAAAATGTGACTAATGTCTTTTGTTACGGCCACTAAGTTAAAAAAGTTAAAAAAGTTAAAAAAGTTACTAGTGCGGGCTTTACCTTGGCCACTCACCATCTAGTGTACTAGCCACTTGCCATTAGTCACCTTCTACAGTATACTTATTGTTAGTGACGTAATGCTGCGACTAAAAAAGACAAGACAATATAATAGTGGCCAAAAGTCACTTTTGGTCCCTATAGTTTGACACTTCAACCACGCTAACCTCAGTAGTTTGAATTCCATCAATTTTGCGATTGTGGTTTCATTTTTTAGCAATTGAAGGACAATCCTATTTTCTGTCTTATTATTAACTTCTGTTATCTATTCAGGGGTATTTTGGTCCTAGCTAGCCACCACAGCCTCCCAAGGCCGCTCAAACTCCATCACATATTACAGATGCAGTCGATGAGGAAGAAGTAGGAAATGGAGAAGAAGAAATAGAGGAAGCGATGTTGTTGAGATGCAAAAACATGGATTGGAGAAATAGATGTAGTTTCGTCAAGCTTTATTGCGTTTTGGCCCTTTCTTCTTTTTACCTATAGAAACACTTCCTCGAAGCATCATTACAGATCTCGCCACTAATACTTGGTGTTACTTTTCATGCATGATTCAACATTGCCTATTCAGACAAACAAGCAATTTGTAGATCTATTGGGTGCATATATTAAACTTGCACATTATTAACTCCCTTGATCAGTGTGTTTGGATGACAACATTCTGTCTTCATCTTATAGGCAAACGTGCTAGCTTGAATGTGAGTCATTTTCTAGCTGTCTCATACACCCAAATATCAAACCATTTTTCTTTTTTTTTTTCTTAGTTTGATTTCATCTTTTAGCTTCTATGCACCTTCCTAAATTTCAAAACCATTTTTATTTTTATTTTTCTAGCTTATCTACTTGCTTGCTTCGGCATTGCGCATTTGTTGGGGTTGGGGCGGCTTTGGGAGGCTGTGGTGGCTAGCTGGGGTTGAGTGGGGTTGGGCTGTTCTTGAGTGTTGCCTGGTTGGGGAGGGGATGCAAGTTTGGATCAAAATACCCCCTAATTGATAACAAAGGTTAGAATAATTTGATGGAAATTAGAATTGTCCTCAAATTGCTACAATTATGAAACTACAATGGTTGACGAAATTGAAACTACACGGTCAAAAGTGGTTGAGGGGTCAAACTACAGGGACCAAAAGTGACTTTTGGCCTATAATAATTGTATGCTATCTTGTATTAGACGTACCGATCCTGCTGTTTCCTGGAAAATAAGTCTTGATGCCGTCACATGGTCAATTTGTCATGTATCGTGAGTTATAATATGAGTGGACGTTGATAACATTACAGCACCTGAAAAATGTGCTTATTTATCTTAGCTTTAAATCACATATGAATAATTTTAACATAAGCTATAATGACAGAGGAATGTGGTATTTTTATTTGCTCTTGCGATGGAGTGGCAGATAAACTGTTCTATTCTATTAGTTTATAACTTAGTCCTTAATACGTTTTTTTTACCAGATATAACTTAGTCCTTCTTCGCCTGGGTAAAAAAAAAACATTATCTTTTACATTCAATTGTTGTAACAACTTTCGAAGATTCCGTTAATAAAGAAAACTTCAAAGTTAGAGAATGAAGACAGACATTTTTTCTCTTGTTTCAAATTTCGGTAATGAGTATAACAAAATTCAAACTCCTAACACGAGAGTAAGATTTGTGTGTATTTTTTTAATTTTTAATTTAGATAATTTAGAAAGTAACAAGGAAAAATTCAACCCCAATCCCCACGGGTCCTTACCCTTAACCACATCCCAAATTATAATATTTTTTTATAGACATAGAAATTACTACGTCTATAAAATAAAATAAAAATATTACACAACCATTACAAAATTTCGCATCAGGAATTGAAAGACAAATACCAAACAAAGAAAAGAATATGTTATAAATTAATAGAAACCCAGCTCCCGAATTATAATTTAATAATAGAATATAGCGGAGAAATATATAACATGATTTACGAAGGCGTTTAAGAATCAGAGTTGCTATTTATTTACAATCTAGTACCCTACTAGCCCTTGGCTTATTTTGGTTAGTCTTCAAATATTTTGGTTAGTCTTCATGATTTGTTTTGAGGTCTCTCACCACGTCGCTTTCTCACCGCACTAATCCTCGTCACTTTACGCACTTTGTGATTGATTAATATATTTATTACCCTTTAATGAAATCTTAGCAGCCCTTCCGTGGAGTGTAAAGGGTCGAGAAAAGAAAAGTAGACCCGATGCATGGATTCTTCCAAAGCCAGTTGCTTTGCTTAGCTCAAAAAGCACTCGTATTCACGTGCTAAGAGTTTGTATGAATATCTTAGGTTTGATTTCTCCGTCATATCGGTCGTATAGGGTGACAATTTCGGATACGTTCCGATACACGACTCGAAACAGGTCAATTTTGGATCAATTCGTTCTGACCCGTTTAATAAACGGGTGGATTTCGAGTCAACCCGCTAACCCACTATAATACCTGTCTAACCCGTTTATTAAATGGGTCGCGTCAACCCGTGTACAACCTGCTAACTAGCTAAAAATAAAGAGAAATGGAGACTTCAACACACATACAAGGGGTTTCAAACCCCTACCACCATCATTTCTCTCAAACGTCTTATTTATCATGCTACAAACAACTTTGTAATTTTATGGTATGCCTTTTGATATTTATAATGTTTCTTTTTCTTTTGTGTTTTCCTTTCTTTTCCGTCTCTCTTCTCCTCCATTTTTTTTTCTTTTTTTTTTCCTTCTTTCTTCTTTCTCCTATCTCTCTTTTCCTTTCTTCTTCTCTCCTTTTTTTATTTTCTTTCTTTTCCTTCTCTTTAGTCTTCTCTCATCTCTTTTTTTTTTCTTTCTTTCCTTCAATCTTCTCTCCTCTCTCTCTTTCTATTTTTTCTTTCTTTCTTTTCCTTCTCTCTTCTCTCCTCTGTCTATCTTTTTTTCCTTTATATTTTATCTACTCTTTTTTTTTTAAATTTAAATTTTTCAGTTGTGAGTTTCGTAATATGCATGTTATTATTTATAAACCATACTGACTCAAACCTGCACGATAAAAGACGACCCGAACCCGACACGACACGTTTATTAAATGGGTTTGGTTCGGGTTGAGCATTTTTGACACTTTCATTATCCCGACACGACACGAACCCGATACGACACGATCCATTATTAGCCCTAGTCATATATAAAAATAAAAAAAGACAAAGTAAATTAATCTTGTTACTGGGAGTCACTTGTGTTGACCCATGTCAGCTGGAATAATATCAGTGACACGGTATGTAAAGAAAAGGTTAGAGAAGGAGGGGCAAATGAAAATGATATTCAAGTGTCGTCCAACTGACTCGACGTTCGAATCAGACAACATTTTGTCGAGTTAACGATAAATATGTGGTTTGAAATTTTGTACGAGGTCTAGGATGAATAAGCAATAATTCATACCAATTATGACTACAAAACAAACCTCTTTGTTAAAAAAGGAAAAAAAGCCCATGTACCTATGGGCCTACGTAGAGACAAAAGTATTGACGGGCTTATTTTTAGTAAAGCCCATGGGCTTCATCTGATCAAAATAAAAGAAGGCCCAAGGCACTGTTTCTGTGCAGTCCACGTGGGTCTCATACGTGGCAGTTTATGTATGAGACATTTGACTTGGCAGTCTTGTTGTTCTTGTATGAGTTGGGTGGCTCCCACTCTTAAACCCTTGGTTGCAACACCTCTCCATTGGAGTCAGAGCACACTATAAAACCCGCTCTACCAATCGACCGCCATTTCAAACAGGAACGGCCACTCCTCCATTCTCAACCTCGAATTCGAAGCTTTGATCAATCAAAACGCGGGTTTAGGGTCCGCTCCGATGGACTCGTCCTCTTCTTCTTCTTCAGCTCCGTCGACTTCGTCCCTGCACTTGGCCATGGCGGCCTTCGTCGGAGCCTCTCTCATGGCCGTCTCCGCCTTCTACATCCACAAGCGCAGCGTCGACCAGGTGCTCCAGCGCCTCATTGAGATCCGCCGCAAGCCATCTCGCATTTCCGATAATCGCTCTGCAACCGAAGACGGAGGAGAAGAGAGTTACATCGAAGACGGAGAAGAGCGAGGGTTTGAGTCTGACGGTGAGGTCACTGACGTGGCTATTGATCGGAACATGCGACCGAGGTCGGTCGACGACAAGGCGCTTCAGTCTTATAGGATATCGTCTTCGTTGCCCAATGTGGCTTCGAGGAGCACCGATTGGATGGAAGAGGAAGCTAAGTTTGATCCGCCCCCGAATTTTCGAGCTCCAAGGTTTTCTTCTTCGCTAGACAAGCTCAATTTAATTCCCTCGGGGCTTCCGCTTCTTCGAACCGATCAAAGAACCGGTTTGTGTTCTCAGTCTCCACTTGAATTTCTCTGTGTCGCCATTTAATATTTGAGAAAATTGTTTATTGGTCGAGTACTTGATCAAAGGAATTTATAGAGAGTTTTATATCCCAATTAGTAGCAATTTTTTTTATAATATTAAAATTTTATTTCACCTTGCTTGCTGTAGGAGAGGGTCAGTCTGGTAACCACTCTGGTTCCAATACAAGGATGACGCCGATTGGAAGGTTAATGACTCCGAGGTCTCAGGCTGGAAATGCCTTTGAAAGTATTGCAGACTCCGACGAGGAAGGAACTGAGTTTGCAAATGAAGATGACGATACTTTCAACTATGGAAATGTAGATTCTTTAGATAATACCGTAACTGTACGTGTCTCTGTAATCCTAGCTTATCATTCATATGCATTATGCTTATCAGAAAATGATCATTGTCCTCTCTTTTCCTTTTTTTTTCTCAGTCAGTTTACCAAAATGAAGGTACAAAACAAATGCGAAGGCTTCAAAGCAATGGTGCAAAACAATAGATTCTGACAATTATTTGGTCATGCCATGTTCATAAAGAATCCATTTTTAGAAGAGAATTTTGTGATGTCATCTTGACAATGAAGAAAAACGTACTGTAAATAATCATCACTATAATGAATGTCAAAATTGTACTTATTATAAAGCATGGAGAAAGAGTCTGGAACCTTCTTTTGAAATCAGAAACCTGTGTGTGGCCAAAATGTCAACAGATTCTACTATAGCACATAAGAATATCTTTACTTCGTACATGTTTACTTGCCTTCGTATAGGATCTGTTGATGAAATGAAAGCATCTAGAACTGAACCATTTTACAAGTAGATGGATTTGCAGGATGTAAATTCAAACCTTCAAAATTCTTCTGCAGTTCTTCTTAAAAGTGATGTTAAGAATTTTATACAAGATCAAATGTATCAAGTGACTTCAACTGAAGCAAAATCTGGTGTTGATCTGCAAGGCGATGGAAAGGTAGATACAGCCTCAGGAAACTCCGTGAAGAATGATCACAATTTTACCAGCATCGTTTTACCATTGAGTGCATCAATGCATGGTAATCCCATTTTCCCAGCCATTAATACTTTCACAGCTCTGTATCTGGTTTACTTCTAACTTCCTTTGACCTTAAAATTTGTTGGTTGACCTGCACATTATATGCTATTGAATATTTTTTGCCTATTGACTTGTAGTTGTATATAACATTTTGTTTGAACTTTGAATGTTGTAGTACGGTAGGTATTGACATGGTAATTTGTACAAAGGATTCTTTTGTGGCAATTGAATTAAAACAAAAAATTTAGTTATAACTTATAATCAAACAAGAAATATTCTATCATTCAATGTAGCTAATAACTTGATGCATCCTTGGCTATTTGTCAAAACAATTCTGTGTAGATTCAATAAGCAAAGAAGAAGAAGAAGTGCACAAGATGATTCGAGAATGCTTGGATCTACGTAAGAGGTATCTTTACAGAGAAGAAGTTGCTCCATGGACGGTAGCCAGAACAGACTCCATTGCATCAGAGAAGAAAAGTGATCCGTTTCATTTTGAACCTGTTGAACCATCAACTGTGAGTCATTCTCTTCTCATTCATAATCTGTCTCTCACTCTTTGCAGCAGATAAAATCTGTCTGAATTTTGACTGTTCAAGTGAGTTCTTTTGTTCATAGCATTTGTTTAATTTTTTCTTTCTTTTAAATCTTTCATGCAGCACTGCTTTAGGATGGAAGACGGTGTGATACATGTTTATGCAAGTGAAAATGGTAAGCACTGAATTAATTCATAGTTTAGTAAAAGTAATACATCATGAGTTGTAGTTAATTGAGTTAGGAAATCTTGCTTCATGAGCACTTACCTTTTGTTTTTCTCTGCAGACACTGTAGATATTTTCCCTGTTGCAAGTTCAACAGCATTTTTCACTGATTTGCATTATCTTCTAAAAGTTTTGTCTATTGGGAATGTACGCTCTGCATGCCATCATAGGTTACGATTTCTTGAGGAGGTTGGTTCAGTTAACTTTTTCCCTGTCTTGGACGTCTATTTTTGGTTTCTGTTTGACTTGTCTGAATATCGTGCAGAAATTCCGTGTTCATCTGTTGCTAAATGCGGATAGGGAATTTTTAGCCCAGAAGAGTGCACCACACCGTGATTTTTACAATGTTAGGAAAGTTGATACGCATGTGCACCATTCTGCTTGCATGAACCAGAAGCATCTCCTCTCCTTTATCAAGTCAAAGCTTAAAAAAGAACCTGATGAGGTAGAAACTATATTCTTTTTTAGTTGTTTGTTTCAGGGAACTTGCTATGAACTTTAGTTTCGACATTGTTCCATGGCTCAAAAGGGGTGCAATGCCCCTCTGGTTTCTGTTTCAGAATATCACCTTTTCGTTTCTCATCAACAGTTAGTTTACTTCCTAACTAACTATGCCACACAACTTAAATTGGGCAGGTTGTCATATTCAGAGATGGAAAATATCTTACACTCAAGGAAGTCTTTGAGAGTTTGGACTTGACAGGGTACAATTTGCTCTGATCTTTTGATTGGTATCTATCAATTGTAGTATCTGTCTCTCTTATACTGGTATGGTATGTGTTTTATTTCAGGCATGATCTGAATGTTGACTTGTTAGATGTGCATGCGGATAAGAGTACTTTCCATCGATTTGACAAATTCAACTTAAAGTATAATCCATGTGGACAGAGCAGACTCAGAGAAATATTCTTGAAGCAGGACAATCTTATCCAGGGTATGATCAAAATGAATGTTAAGCCACTCAGTTTGGAAAATTCATCTTTGCAACTGTATCCTTATGTAACCTGACCTGTACTGCACCTCTTCCTGCATGATGTTGGCTTGTAGAAAATAAATAGCCTTGGACTGGACCTACATGACATCTTATTTGATTCTTTTTTAACTTCTCTCAAAAAGTTGATTGATTATTTGTACTATTGCAGGGAGGTTTTTAGCAGAAGTAACAAAAGAAGTTCTGTCAGATCTTGAAGCCAGCAGATATCAGGTTTTTTAAATCTTTGTTTTGTATTCTGTCTATGCTATGGTCTTGGAAAACTTAAAATGTACTGTTCGACTGTTACTCTCTCTCTCTCTCTCTCTCTCTCTGTGCTCATGTGTAATAATGCATTTCTCTTAGTACTCTGTGTTTTCAACTTACCAAAGAATATAGCAGTTTCAAATATCTCAGGTTTTCTTGTGATGGTTTGTATTGATGAATGCTCATAAAATTCTTCAGGAATTATTTTAGGCTTATATCAGTTATTTATAAAAGAAAGATTATTGGTAGGCCTCTTAGATCATTGTATCTTTTTTTTTGTTTTTCCTTCAGATGGCAGAGTACAGGATTTCTGTTTATGGAAGGAAACAAAGTGAGTGGGATCAACTGGCTAGTTGGTTCGTTAACAATTCAATCTATAGTGAGAACGCTGTCTGGTTAATACAGGTATCTAAATATTTGTTACCTTTTTTTTTTCTCTGGTTCCTGTTCAGTTGTGTGAGTAGTCAACTGTCTGTCTGCATTGTTGGGATCCTGTACTCATGATGATGCCTTTCATATTTCACTTGGCTTATATCATTAGATGTGGTGTACTCCCAAGTGTGATTGCAATTTGACTTATCTATATGTGCTCTTTTTGGCATTTGCTCATCAGTACTTAATTTTAACATATGTCATAAGGGTAGAATTGGTGTAAACATGTAAAATGATTTGGTTTGTGGGAGAATTGGACCTATTTAAGAAACTGAAAAATTGTCTTCATCCTGCTGATATGGATCTAAACCATTAAGTTTTTGCTTCCACTCTGCTAGCAAAATGATCATCTGCAAAATTTTATGGACAATTTGATATTGTATTGGACCGTGAATGAACAGTATGCACACATAATTGAAAAAGGTTTGTACTGCATCAATATGATCTGGAGAATGGAGCATGGTAGCTACATATAATGTGTTTATTCATTGTAGCATTTTATGTCACTTTGAGCGTTAGACTGAACATGTATTAGACATATATTGCATAAGGAGGCTCTAGATATTTATGGTAAGATCGTGTTCTTGACTACTGAGAGACAAATACCAACAAGAGTTTATATGGCTCTGTTGCCTATATTTTATGTTGTTGACTATGAATCTGTAGTTTGTTCTTATTAGTAGCTATACTTTATTAGTTCCTCATCCATTGACTTGCATGATTATTGTATTGGGTTTCTCCATGGTATTTCTAAATGTCTAGTTTGCCTGGTAACTTTTTCCTTTAAAGTTAGCTTCATACATCAGCTCATGAGATTTTACCATTGTTTTCAATTTGCAGCTACCACGGCTATACAATATCTACAAGAAGATGGGAATTGTTACCTCTTTCCAGAATATTTTAGATAATGTGTTCATACCGCTCTTTGAAGCCACCGTCAATCCAAATTCTCATCCTCAACTACATTTGTTCCTGATGCAGGTTGGTCAGTCTTCCAGATATGTAGATGCCTTAGGGATGTTATTTAAAGATGTGCTGGATATTTTGATGTGTGTGATTTTGTGGTGGAGTGAGTTTCACACTCCAAATCCCAGGACAGGACTTAAATGGTGGATTTAGTTGGGTAGAAGACTTTTAAATTACTAAGAAAATATAAGTATTTGCTTTGCTTAACCATGTCTTTACTGAACGAGAGGAATTTTATACAAAATTCAGTAGAGTTGTTAATATTTTGGACAGTCCACAGTTTTACAACCTAATAAACATGTCTAATAGTCATATACATTTAAGGATAAACCTTTCATCCCTTTAATATAATCCACCACCAATTTCGACTCATTGACGTATCTTAATACTAATAGCTTTTCAGTCATTATATTATATGTTTTTAGTTTTAACATGGTTATTTGTTTGAAAACAGGTGGTGGGTTTTGACGTTGTAGATGATGAAAGTAAACCAGAAAGGCGTCCAACTAAACACATGCCAACACCAGCTGAATGGACTAATGAATTCAATCCTGCATACTCTTATTATGCTTATTACTGCTATGCAAACTTGTACACTCTTAATAAGGTTTTCAACACCTGATCCTTGTAAGTATAAAAAGATGGCAAATTATATCTAGGGATATTGAAATTGATTCTACTCTCTTGTTTCCCTTTGTTTCCAGCTGCGTGAATCAAAGGGGCTGCCTACAATAAAATTCCGACCTCACTGTGGGGAGGTGGTTTTCTGCTACCTAAACTCACATATTACTGTTTAATGGTCGTTGTGATCTTAAGGAATTTTATACTCTGCAGGCGGGTGATATTGACCATTTGGCTGCCGGATTCCTTCTATGCCATAATATCTCTCATGGGATCAATCTTCGCAAAACTCCTGTTTTGCAGTACCTGTATTACCTGGCCCAGGTTGGCCCCTTGTGACTTTTGTTTCACTGGCATTTATCCACGTCAATCTGTGTGATCTTATTGTTTAGTGTTAACTAACTATACAATTTTAATCTTGTTAGCTTGTTATTGACCTTGTCCTGCTTCTGATTTTGTGATATCAATACAATTAGTAACTTCCCTTAAAAGCAGGTTGGGTTGCTTATGTCACCTTTGAGCAATAATTCACTTTTCTTGGATTACCATCGCAACCCCTTTCCTATGTTCTTCCAACGTGGTCTAAACGTCTCACTCTCAAGCGATGATCCTTTACAAATCCATTTGACAAAAGAACCGCTTGTGGAAGAATATAGTGTTGCAGCACAGGTTTGTCTACTCATGATTTTTTATTTATTTACAGTGTTCATGGTTGTGTATCTTATCAAATCAGTATAATTCAGGTATGGAAGCTCAGTGCTTGTGACCTCTGTGAGGTGGCGAGAAATTCTGTCTATCAATCTGGATTTTCACATGTAGCAAAGGTGAGGAAATTTACCTGCAGAAAATTCTGTGTTCGTATGAAATTTAAATGCTCTCTCTCTCTCTCTCTCTCTCTCTCTCTCTCATGCATACAATTACTGGGTTTAGTCCATTTTCAGATTTGATGTTGACTATTTGTACCATCCGATTATACCCCCAAGGTCTTTTACGATAATTAGTTATCTTTTTCTCCAAACTGCAGTCGCACTGGCTTGGTAGTAAGTATTTCTTGAGAGGCCCTGAAGGAAATGACATGCAGAAGACAAATGTGCCTCATTTGAGGATTGCCTTTCGACATGAGGCAAGTGTCTATGGTTCCTGTTGAACTTTTTGAAAGGCCCTCCCTCCCCATCTCCCTTCCTCCTCGTTTTCTTGCTGAATGATTGGCTTTTCTTGCAGACTTGGAAGGAGGAGATACAGTACATCTATGCAGGAAAAGCCAAGTTTCCAGTAGAAACAGATCCATGAGGCAAACATACTAAGTGTTGCTTCTTCCTGACAGTCGGGTGCCAATGAACTGGAGGTGTTAAAACAAGGCTGATGGCAGTATTTCCTCTAGAGCTTGTTCTGCCAAATTTGAAAAGAATTTGGTGCTATTAATTTATTAAATATAAAAGTATCAACGAGACACAACAGCTTCAACCAAGGCAGTTCAGCACAGCATTGAGGGAAGACACATGGCTAGTTTTGATCCAATTTTGTTGGAGTTCATAGGCTTTGGGTTTCTACAGGTCTCTGACTCACTAGAAAGTTGGAAGCCATCCTAATTTCTTTTTTTTTTTTTTGGGTTATAAGTATACTTGGTATGAAAAATGGAGGTTTATAACGAGACCTTTACACTATTAGCATTCTTCCTTTAGCTTCTCACTATGAAAATAGCCTCCGATTAGAGTTGATGTGTTATCACAATTTTTATGTTGCGTGACTATGAATTTAGATAACCACCAGCTTTTTTACTTGTGACCGACGAATGACCCATACAAAATGTGCCTTCACGACCCAGTATATTACCATGGAATTTTGAAAATTGAAGAGAAATAGGATAGATGAGAGAGGTGAGGAAAACTGAACTGAATGGAGATGAGAAAACGCTTTGTATTTTAGTCATGAAGGTTGCATTGCACCCCTCGCCTGTTGAATTTGAGGCCTTTGTCTGTTTTCTCTTCATGTACGTGCTAAAGCAATCAAAGACTTAAAGAGTCACGAGTTCACCGTTTAAGCAGTTTTACAATCGTGGTCGGTTCATGGGACGCAATCCTACTAATGTTGTAACTTCAAGTTTCATTTTTAATTTTCTGGGTCTGATCTGATCTCAAAGACTCCCAAGTTCCAACCAATAAAATAGAAAATAAAACAGTAGTTTTCCGTATTCAAATTGTTGGGTTATTTGTTTGAAATGGGCCAGTAAATGCACAACCCATTATCATGAATCCAACCCATTATCACTATCCACAGAAGACAAGACCTGTGACTTGTGTTGTGCCCCTACACACTCACCTTAAAATCTCCTATTAATATTTGCAACAAGAATTTCCAAACCCCAAAAAGCCCCAACCCCCTTCACACGTCTACAGCTCCCTCCTCTCTCTCTCTCTCTCTCTCTCTCCCCCCCAACAAAAAAAATCCCTCCCGCTGCTTCGTGTTCTCCAAAACCCTCGCCACCACCACAACCACCACCGCCACCTGGTGGTGCTTCTCGCCGATCACCACAAAACAGAAAACCCTAGAACCAACCCAAAGTCGAAATGGCGGCCACCGCGGCCTCGGACCTCGCCGACGGACCAGTCCTCAGCCTCATCAACAAGCGCATCCGAGCTTTACGCAAGAAACAAAACCGCATAATCCAGATGGAGGAGGCGCTTTCCCAAGGCAAGGTCCTCAACAAGGAGCAAGAGGAGGTCCTCCGCTCCAAGCCCGCCGTCATCGTCCTCATCGAAGAGCTCGAGAAGCTTCGCCAACCTCTCTCCGTCGCCGTCACCGAAGAGCATGACCTCGCGGTGCACCGCCACCAGGTCTCCGCCTCCACCCAACCACTCTCGGATGATAAACCCCAAGAGGACGACAAGTCCAGTGTCGCCCAGCCTACTGAATCTGACGACCGTCAAGGTGCCTCCGTTGAGGAGCTTCTGAATCTACTCTACTTTGGTTCCTTGTTCGATGTCAAGTCGCCGAGTGACTTCACCCGGATTATTCTGACCAGGACCCACGAGAGAGAATGTTGCTTAACCTACGATACCATCACCGACGACGATACTGAGATGCTCGGCGCGAGGGACTTGGATTTGATTTCGACGCTCGGTGGGTTATTGATCTCGCGGCCCGTCGATTCCAGCTTGTCGCATAAGAATGCGTTGCAGCGCTGTATCGAGCACGCCAAGCTTTGGCTCGCTAAGTCGGACCAACCCATTGAGCCTAATGCCAGTGTGACCTGTAAAGTTTCAATCTTTTTGTGAAATATGTTTAGTTGGGTTTTTGCAAATTATGTGGTTGATTCTCTGACATTGAAGGTTTAATTTTTTATGCAGATGCCAGCTTGAGAGAGAGACTTAGTAAGATTATGGCTTCGGTCTACTTTACTACTACGCCGGAAATGAAAGCTCCAGTGGAAGTTGCTGCGGCAGCTGCTGCTGGGAACTATGCTCCTTTTCAGGTGCAGGTGCAGGTGCCTGTCCAGGTGGAAGGTGAAGTTGCACACTTCCAGCAGAAGGTATAACTTGATTTAGTTTTAAGTTTTGGCTACTTGTGATATGGGGTCTGCTTTGTGTTGTTCCAATAACAATGTAGGTGCTTAGGTCATTATGATCTTTTGTTTGTTTCGATTGTGATGCATGATTTTGTTTTTACTTCTTATTTCAGCATATCATCAAAACAATTAGGTTTAGAAAAATTAAACAATGATGTAAGCAAAGAAAATCTCCGAGAATTGGTATATTTGGGAACACATAAACTTAGACATGTTATGTGGGCAATTTAGCATGAGTAGTGGACCATCTTTTCTTTTTAAGAACATTTGTCTTCTTTATACTCATGCTTATATTTTTCTGTTGGTTGATTGAAACGTTGAAGTGCAAGATGTGGTGATCTGACTCCGTTTCTGTGGGGCATAGTAGTGTCTATCATAAGTTTAAAGAGGGTTTAATTGACTGGAAGCTGGAAATTAGTAGAACAATCTCAGGAACTACTGTGAGTAATGAGTTGTTGGCAGCTTATGTTCCCTTCTAGATGCAAGCATTTTGGAAACTATGAAATAGTGAAAGATGTTTTCTTTGTTGAACTGACCAACATAAATTAGAATATTGCAGATTGATATTTAGCACTACATGAAACTATGATTATTTGAACCACGAGCAGAATTAGTCTCAACCGAGGTCGTATTTTATTTTGTAGGCTCAGAAGTTGTCATTCTGTGAGCATTCATTTGTGGGTCTCTGTGCCTCAAACATGATCTGTGAAAATTTATGTGCTTCTTGTATATGTGACAACGATAGTCATAATTATTCTGAATGCTATGCCCAATGATCATTAAAATCTTTCTAACGTGCATTGATGTATTTTGTTGTGAAATTGAAATTTCATTATCTCCTTTACAGCTGAACCACACATATTAAAAGTTTTTTTTTCTATCTTTTTCCACTACTCTTTAAGATATTTGATATGATGTGTATATGCTTAGAACCTTCTAGCCCTTTTGGGTAGGTAGTTGTTGGTTCCCATCTCACTTTGTATAACATGTCATGTACAACTTTGCCGCCATCTAAAATGTTTAGTTTTTGGTAACCCCATTCGACTGAATCTGAGCCATATTATTTAAAGTAGTCTGTTTGAGGGTGCTCTGCAAAGATTTTTTTTTTTTTGGGGGTGGGTGCAGACTTTGCCACCACCTACTCCCCACTCCGCTCCCTTTAGGGATTTTTGCTCATGAATCTATGGTTGTTATATTTCAGTCTACTTTAGTAAGTCTGGTTGCTGCCAGAGGGTACATTTTAGTGATGCGCCTGTTGTATTTCAGCCTAATCTATTTGCTTTGCCATTGGCCCTTAGCTCCACTGCATTTCTCCTGAACCCATTGTGCCTGTTTTGATTTAAATGCAACTTGAGACTTGTGGAGGACGTATGTGAACTTGTCCACGACCTAAATTATATGATTAACAAGTTTGGAGGCAGACTTGACTTCCATTCTGCAATAAGTTAACTTCTGTATCGGCCATACTTGTCAGAGGTTTGAAGAGGGGCGCGGGGGAGGGGGGGCTGTGTCTGGTAGTGATGGTGTAAATTCAAATAGGGGTAATTTTTCACAGATAGGCAGGGGTACAATGCATCTTTTTTAGTTTACCTGGGAGTTCTTTATATTTGCATGTGAGATGATTTGAACGAGTGCATTGAGATCTATCCAAAACTTCGAATCAAGATTGTCTAATGCATTTCTCTTTCTTATATATTTCTAAGATATAAAGATATCTTTACTTTTTTTTGTTTAATCTGGTATGGATGACAACTTGAGCATGCAATGTTTACTTGTTTCCTTTTGACGATACATATGGGATAGCTATCTTTATTTCAACTCCGTTGTTATGCTGTTTCTGGTCACACCCATTTATAATATATTTGATTACTTGATTTTGTTATTGTTGTTGTTAACTGAGCAATAGCAATTGGTCAAGTTATAAGTGTTGAATTTTCTGTATATGCTCTGTAGGATGAAGACACAGAAAATTTTCAAGGAAACGAGACTGGTGATAACCAATCCAGTCGCACAGAGGAACTTCAGAAGGTGGTGCTCTGTGCTTACATTCTACGGTCATTCATTCTTTTTAAGCATTTTCCTGTCAATTCTTCCTGGGAATTGTTTTTATTTATTTATTGAAATAAGGGACATTCTTGCTTTGCAGGATGAATTAGAAACAGAAAATCCTTCTGAGGTTGTCTCTGTTCAACAAGAACAAGCCAAGCTAGAAACAGAAGTAGAGTACAATCAAAGAGATATAGAATCCGAGCAACAGCAATTTTCACGCAGGCCATATCAAAACCAAAGAGGTGGTCGTGGTGGAGGTGGGCGTAGAGTAAACACCAATGGCCGTGGAGTTCGAGGCAGTGGAAGAGGAGGTGGACCCTACCAGAATGGCCGCAACCAGTTCTATGACCAGCCTGGAAATTATTATCCGAGGAACTACTATAACAATAGGGGAAGGGGCGGTAGAGGTGGTGGGCCCTCTTACAACCACCATGGTTCCGCAGCTCAAGATGGCCATAACTCAGCCAACGTTGGAGTTGCATCATGACAATACTGTTAGTTTCCATAGGATGCTTCTTTACTAGTTTTTATAATGGGGGTTGTGGTGGGGGGTGGGGGCGAAGACGTTTTCTGCTTCGCATGAAATATTATTTGGCTGTGGGTTTTGCTGTTGACGAATTCACCATCAAGGACGTCTTTTGGTCTTTTGTAGTTTCAGCTCATGCATTTTGTTGTCAAAAACTTTGAAAGAGGTAACATGTTGCAGTATTTTTGGGACATGATTTGACTTAATTTAACGCAGGTGCTGGCCTGCCTGATGATTAGATTTCTCCCTATGAGTAGTACAATTATTTCATTTCTCATAGACCCTAATAAATGAATCTCTTGCTGTGGCATATGTTCATGGTTGCTGGTGTCCATGACTGCTACGGTCCCTAATTATGCTGACCTTTTTTGTAATAATTGAATTTTGACATGTTTGTTGAGAGGGGCAAGAACATGCTAAACTCACATGCACTACACGGATATTAGGATTCGAATCCATAACATTTCCTAAGGGAGCAATTGCTCCAATCAATACACATCCACATCTGATGATGGTTTATTTTTTATAATCAACTATCGTTATTTGATTTCGAGGATAAACTATGGGCATGTCTACTGCATCCATTTAGATTAGATGTACCTCTACTCTACATCGCCCAAATAAATTAATCAGCGAATGAGATGCCAAACTATGCGTTTTTGGCTTTAATTGGCCCCCTCTCTGTCCCATAGCAAGATTGCTTTTGTTCATAATCTTCAAAAGCATATCTACTTGTCAATAAACAAATTGAATTTTCATTGGTGAGAAGTACAGACGAATAAGGAACGAATTGAAAATCAAATGAGTCCTAGCACCACAAATTATCACTGAATTTTTCATCTATGGAAGGAAAAAAAAAATTATAAAACTTTTTCAGATCGGTCCCGATATAGTTGCTTTTTAGCTTTTTGCTTTTTTTTTTAGTGGTCTTCATATTTTGCTCTTTTTTTTCTCTTTTTTTCCCTTCAATCATAAATTAAATATGAAGATGTTTCTAGCCAAAAGAAAAACATGTTGTATTTGTTTACTATATATCCAGCCGCAATTTGGGTCTCCATGTGATTGGATAATATAAATGTTTTTTCCAAAAGCGATTATCATTTGTGGTTTGGCTTTGTGGGTGGTAAGGGCTAGTTTGACATTGCTGTGCTTTAAAAAAAATATTGCTTCTGCTGTGAAAAAAACAGTTAGGCGTGTGGTAAATTGTATTTGAAAACTGTTGTGAGTAGTCAAAGTGTTTGATAAGTTTTTATCAAAAGTGTTTTTAGTGTGTATAATGACAGAGAAGGACATGAAGAAAACTGGTTATATTTTTCTTCATTCCTTTTCTACTTAAAAAAAAAAAAAAACACTTCAACCTTTTCTTTTTTTAATTTACACTTTTTAATCAAAAAATTTAGTCTAAAAAATATTATTATAATAATAAAATATACAAATATAAAAATATATGTACAAAATTAAAATTAAAAACACCACCCCATCTCTCTCTCTCTCTCTCTCCCCCCCATTCTCTTCGCCATCGCCTCAAAACACCCCCAGAAAAAAAAATCCAGATCAAGAATTTTAAAACTAAAAACTCAATCCAAACCCAGATCAAGAGAGCTTTGAGTCATGGTCCTTTGCTCTATGTATGTGAGTGGGATTGTAAGATTGGATTTTATTTTGGTGGGAAGCTGGTTTGATTTTCTTTGGCTGGACATGACGTTGGTAAAATCATTGAAGTTATGGTCTATGTTTACAGAGTTATTCACTTTTTTGTTTTTCTCTTGCTCTCAAATCTTAGATTTTTAACTATTCTTCAAGGTTGTAGGGGCTTCTTCTTCGCTTGAGTATGAATTCTTCTTTCATTTGATGGGGCTTCTTCTTCTCTCTCTGCAATTTTTTTTTTCAAAAATTTTATCTTCTTCTCCTTCTCTGTGCATTTTGATTCGAAGAGTTGCAGATGGGAGTTGTGTAATTGGAGGGACAAGGATTGTCCATTTAAAAAGTAAGTGAGGGCATTCTGGGAAAGCCAAAATTTCATTTAAACTACCGGTTAATTTTTTTTTAAAGCAGCGTTTGAAAGCTGCCTTCTCCCTGCTTTGGAAAAACAGCGGTCACTGACCGCAATTTTTTTTAAAAGCTGATTCTTGCTGTTTACCAAACACCTTAGTTTTGGAAATTTTTTTTAAAGCTGCTTTTTAAAAAATTTCAGCACTCCCAAACGCTACCTAAGTATGGTAGCTTTTGCTTTATGTGCATGCATGCGTGGCGCGCAACTCGGACGAAGCAAAACATGGGAGCCCTACCTGTAAAGTACAAAAAACAAGATGCCCTTGAGTAGCATTATTCTTTGTTTTGCTTTATTGTAGTTATATTTAAAAAAAAAAAAAAAAAAAAAAATAAAAGGTCTGCCTGGCCCTAATTAATTACAATTACGCTGACTTTTAGTTTTAAATTGGATGCTAATGGTGAGAGAATATATTTATCCCATTCTTCTCTTTATGGCAAGTTCTCCATTAACGTATTTTACAGTAGACACGTTGTTTTCATTTTTTTTGACGTCAGGTCACAAAACTTACCCTTTCTGCTCTTTTACTTGCTTAAATAGGAGGGTAAGGCCCAATCATAAATCTGAAATCAGCTCATAAATACGAACTTTAAAAAAAATGTTGGAATTACAAAAGTTTTACTAGTGTAGGTTTGGAACAATTGGTCTCTCGGACAAGATATGAACGGTTCACATAGTAGAATGGTAGTTGTGTCAAACATGCAATGAATCGGGTTCCTTCTTATAGGTCATCATACAACTCCCTTTTGCCCACTGCCGCCATGTAACTAGTATATAAACCCCCCTTGGCCACCACTTACAAATACCCCAACATTTCTTTCTTTGTTCATTAATTTGATAAAACAAAGAAGAAGAAGAAGAAGGAAGAAGAGAAAGATGGGAGGCAACTTATCACACATTCAAGACTACTCCGATGATGATTCGTCACGCGGAAAGAAGTCTCGCATCATGGCCTTCCATTCCAAGGACCAATGGAGCACTCACTTCAATGCCTCCAAAGAAAGCAACAAACTGGTACTTATATTTATAAGCTCTCTCTCTCTCTCTCTCTCTCTCTCTCTATATACACATAATCTTTGAGTTTTTTTGTTGTTGTTGTACTAATTTGCACTGTGGTGGTGGTGTTGATGAAAAAATATATATAGATGGTGATAGATTTCACGGCAACATGGTGTGGACCTTGTCGAGCCATGGAGCCAACATTGAAGGAGTATGCTGATAAATACACAGACGTTGAGTTTATCAAGCTGGATGTAGACGAGTTACCGGTATATATATATATAAATATATATATTTTGATTTATTTATGCATGATGAATTTTTGTTTCTATATTATTGAAATAATAATAAGGATTTGAGCGATTGATATTAATTGTATATATATGTAGGATGTGGCTAGGGAGTTTGGGGTGCAGGCAATGCCTTCATTTGTTTTTGTGAAGAAAGGGGACGTGGTTGATAAGGTCGTGGGGGCCAGGAAGGAGGAACTCCAGAAGAAGATTGAGAAACACAGGAAATAAAATAAAAATAATAATGAAGATTGAAGAAGCTTGAAGAAGCTTGATGGCTGATGCTCTGAGTCAAATTGAGCTCGATCGATCGGGAAGATATGATGATGTGGAAATAAAGCCAACAAAAAAAGAAGAAAAAAAAATAAGGTGTCTCCATCCCCTCTCTTTGTTTCTCAGAGGGGAGAGTGAATAAAATATGAACCTAAATTATTTAATTTTCATGCATGGAGTTATGGTGTCTGTAGTTATCAACTGTTATTTCACTTTGATTTTAATTTGAAATGGTATGTGTCTTCTCTTCTCTTGCTCTCCTACTCCTTCCTTTTATAATCCGACTCAATACCAGTACCAGTATACTATAACTCATGAATTATCCATCTCAATGCAATCACAATTCACAACTTGCTTTGAAATCACAAATTTGATCCCTGCAATAATACATATTGAAATCATGATTCTTACATATAATCAGCTTCACGTTTGCTCTAGTAATCTCTTTTTCGTAATATCAAAAATATTCTCAACTTTTCATCATTATTACAAAAATAAAAAGGTACGTATGTTCTTACATTTAAGCACCCCGTCAGATTCTTATCACTATGGTATTGTATATTCATTGGCGCTCGTGCACACGTTGAGCATCACCTTTTCAATCCCACTACAAAGAAAAAGAACAAAAAAGGGTGATGCTCATAAAATGCAGGCCAGAAGGGGTTTGTGGTGGAGCTTGGCGTGTTTCCTAATTAGGAATTGGAATTTTTATTAGGAATTGAAATTTTTATCATGAATTGAATTTCATCTATGAAAAATTTATGTGTTTACTTCACATCAAGGAATTAAAAAGTAAGTTGGGGCCTGCACAAAATTAGGAATTGAATTCTTGATTTTGGAGGAATTCAATTCTTGGCTGGGAGGTGGTATTCCAATTTCGGGAGAATTAACTCATTAGGAATTCATCTTTTTTACTCATTATATCCTCACACAATTTTGAAAATTTCAAATTTGCCATCTATTTGAACCTAATAACGAGGACATATTAATAATTAGTAACCACTACTACCCCAATTCCATATGGTTTAGTAAACAACTTTAATAGAATATGAAATCTAATTCTCTTCAATTCAACACCTTCTCAATTCAATTTCTCATAATCTTAAGACTCATAAAAATTGGAGAGAGTTGTAATGAATTTAAAAGTCTGGAGGTGTTCAACTATGACTTAAAGACATAGCCAGCGAATAAGTTGGACTTGGAGGTAGAAAAATATGCCCTGCCCTCTAAATGTTTGTACCATCAGGATTGAGGACCACCAACCCCAACGGTTAAGCAGAGACAACAACATGCAATGAATTCCAGCGACTGACTTATAATATATGAACACGGACCAAAGTCTGTACAAGCTTGTAACTCCAATTCTCCTCAACCACTCAAATGTATAGGGCATTGCCCGCAAAAGAAATAATCAGAGAGAGAAGAAGCTTGAAGCTAGAAAGTTCATCATTTATATAAAAAAAACACATTACACAAATGGTTTTTCCATCATTCTAAAAAAAGAAAGGACTAATAGCTATTTTGCTATTACACTGATTAATTTGAAATGGAAGGCCCAATCCAACCCTAAAAGCTTTGCTTCCTAGTATGCACAATTAAGCAGTGGAAACATTAAATATTTACAAAATTGATCTTAATTTGCCAATTAGAGTTAATGGACTTGGCATCCTAGTTAGGCATGAACTCTGATCAAACTAGGAATTAATCAGCTCGACCAAGCACCCTTCTCAGATCACTTTTCTGTTCTACACTCAGCTTCGATGGAAAGACGACGTCAAACTTGATCCTGAGGTTTCCTTTCTTGGTGGGATCTTTTGAGATGGGCATTCCCTCATTAGGGATCAATTCCTCATGACCAGGTTTAATTATATCTCTCACTGGGATCATCAGAATCCTTCCGTCTAAGGTTGTCAGATTGACAAAAGTCCCCGTGAGAGCCTCGAGTAGAGATAACTCCTGAGTGACCACAAGGTCATTCCCATCCCTCTTAAAAACACCATGGGGTTTTTCTTCGACCACGAATATAAGATCTGCCGGAGAGACTCCTGGTTCTTGGTTGCCTTTCTCTGGGAAGGTGATTTTCGTACCCTTCTTCCAACCAGGCTTGATGTCTATCTTTAAGATTTCCTCAACTGTCTTCGGCTTACTGCAACAGAGTGTTCTGAACATTAGACAAAACAGAACTAGAGGAGAGAATCATTCAAGGGCAAAAAAGTTTTAGTTAACCAAATGTCTAAAAGCTTATTACAAAGAAATTTGGTTACACCAGACTAAGCTCAGGGCTGCTCTGTAGATTTCTACCCAGGACTTAACCCTAAATCTCCAAAGAATCATCAATTCAGCACCAATTCACAAGCTACTAGATTGCTAAGTGATTAAAACAAAAAAGGACAATCTTCTCAAATTAAGAAACTTCATGAGGCCTTAATTCCCTTCCCTTTACAGGAGGGAGACAAACAAAATGAAATCTCACCCAAAATCGTTCAATTCAAAGTCAAGATCAGCTAAACATCTCCAAATGTCTGGTTTAATTAATTAGCAAACTCAAACACCTACCCTAAACAAAGCTACTCGATCCAATTTGAACCATATAATGTATATATATGCTTAGATCAAACCAAATTAAAGTCAGCGAAAGAGTCAACATGCCACAAACACTCTAAATTAGGAAACAATACAAACACATCATTTTCCAAAATTTCCAAATCCCAATTAAAGAAAAAACAAATTTTGCAGCAATTCCCACATATAAATATATAAAAGGAACTCAAAAACAGAGACACAGAAAGAGAGAGATTAGAGCACTCACCCAAATTCATCAGGAACAGTTCTTGAAATCCTCATCTTCCTTCTGGTGCCTTTGTACAAATCCTCCAAACTACACACCAACTTACTCTCTATCGCCGCAAGCTTCTTACTTTTCCCGCCACCACCACTGCCATAACTACCATTAACGCTATTCTTCTTCTTAAACACCCTGTCTCTGTCCCCAGATCCACCGAAGAACTCGGCAAAAATATCATCTGGGTCACCATAATTGAGCCCTTCCTCGCCGTAGATGTCATAGATCTGACGCCTCTGGGGGTCGCTGAGGACATCGTAGGCCTGGCAAACTTGCTTGAACTTGGCCTCTGCTCCTTCGTTGTCAACTGGGTTCTTGTCCGGATGCCACCTCATCGCCAACCTCTTGTACGCCTTCTTCAGGTCCTCCTGGGTCGCGTCTCGGTTCACTCTCAGCACGTTGTAGAAGTCCACGCCCATCTGATTCTCCAATCAACGGCTCCGCTTAATTTTCCGCTGTGAATTGAAAGATAAGAATGTGGATATCTGTGGTTTGAATTTGAAAAACCAGAATTATGAAATGGGGGCAATCGGAGAGAAATAGCGGCGAGTGGGCCGGTTGTGGAAGTGCATGGCGAGCAAAACCCAAACGAAACGAAACGCGGTTTTTCTAGTTTTAGATTTAGAGTGTGGAGATTTTTGAGCGCTTGGTTTGGTACGCGTTTCGTCAGTGTTGTTGTTGTCGATAAGGTAGGTTGCTCCAGGAGCAAGAAGGACACAGATGGTATTAATATTAAATAAAAACCACAACGTGCAGTCAAGTGGGGGGAGCTTGAAGAAACGAGTATCATTGTAGACTTTTTTTTTGTTTCTTTTTGTTTTTGGGTTTTTTAAGAATTAAAAGAAAATATTTACAGTTGCACAGATTCTGGTCGGTCGTTGATGCTGGTGATGAGGTGAGGTACATAGAATGAGTGATAAATGGCCGCCATCTCTGGACACGTAATGTTTCCACAACACGACACCGTTTTCTACTTTTTTATTTAGTTAACTTTGGTTAATTTAATTTAATTATTGATTGTTCATTACGCCGCCCTTTCCTCTTCCAAGCTTTGATATGTGACATTGTGAGATCCAATTTATTCTTTCTTGTAAAGTATAGTTGTAATTTTGTGGTGTCGACCGACTTTGTGGCTTTTAATAATAATGCAGCTGGCAAGTCAAGTGGCGAATTGGATTGAATTACGAAAGCAGCAATGCAAATGGTGTTAGTTGTTACTTTGCTTATTAGACAAGGAGTTATTGTCAATGTCAATGCTACTTTGCATTTCGAAGTCTTTCAATATCTCTTACTTCCTTTTGAAAAGAGAAACTTCCCTACGTAATATTAGGGGTGGGCATCGAGACTAGAAAACTAGAACACTAAGTCACATCGGAAAGAAAAAACTCGAAAAAATTCGTGTTGACTAAAAAAGTCAACAAACTAGCATCGAACTAGACTAGACTGGTTCAAATAAGTTTTGATGCTAGTTTCACACCTTACACCGGACGGGGCCCGACTGTGTAATTTTTTTATTTAAAAAAATTAATTTAAGTTCAATGCTAAATTTTTAATTCTATAACTAATATTTCCCTAAGTCTAACTTCAAAGCACTTCTCTTTTCTAAGCCCAATTATCTCTCTTTGTATGAAATTAGGTCATTTATGAATCAGACCAGACCGCATCCACCCCTATGTCATATCACCTATCCGAAAAGGCGAAGAGATAGAAAGAGAATAAAACGAGAATACATAAATTTTACTATTATTTGAGAATATTTCTAAAGAAAGTACTTTTATAACTCACAAGCGTTTTAAAGTTGTTGTGAAACGTAATCAAAAGCATTTCTTCTTCTTCATAGAAAGGAGATTGGCTACCTACAACTTACGAGTGCAACTTTTGTATTGGATGCCACCGTAGAGGTCATGATGTCATCATCATTCACATGATCGAATGGCACAGATGGCCCGGTGTAGTGGGTGGTGGTAAAGCTTAGCCTACTTTGGCCTTATTCTGGTAGGGGTGGTAGGTCGCTCTCAAACGTGATGATCAAAATGTAAAACTTATTAAGCATAAGCAACTAAAAATACTTACCTTGATTTGCCACAAAGTTGTCTAAAATTGGTACACGTGATCTTCTTCTCAATTCGATTCTTCACACATTCATTCAAGATAGGTGAATACTTTAGTGTAGGTTGCGAAATTGATTGAACGTGAGCAATTGTATTTATATGCATCTACCTAAGAGTCTTACCTATCAAGAAACTCTCAAGTAATCCTTTTCACAATGCAGTAGGAATCCTTCAAACTCTTGTATTAGGAAAGTAATACAAAATGGAAAGAGGGATAAAAGCGAAAGTTGTGGTTTTCCAATTCCATTAGGAAAGTAACTCTGGAAACTGGGAAGTTTAAAGGACTTGGAGAGTTTGGCTTATGAATTTAATTAGGAAACCTTATTTAATTTTGTAGGTATAGAGAAGGTCAAAGGTGAAAATGTCTTTATTTTCTAAGTGTCCTTTTAGTTTTACTCTTTAAAAGTAACGGTCGGACACTACCACTTGAATGAGAACAATACAAGCATAGAGTTATTACTTAGTGCCCGTTTGACATTACTTATTTGGAGTGATAAGTTAGTTTTTTAAAATTTGGGAAGCCCAATCCGTTTGGTAAACTATGAGAAATCATTTATTGTTAAAATTATTGTAAGAGAAAACTATAAGGGAAAGCAGCTAATGAGTGCTTTCATTTTCTGATTATAAGAGAATCAGTTTCGAAGAGACACTGGGTTTAATGAAATTTACAAACTTCCATAATTGTTGTTTTTTCTTTTTCTGTTCATGTTTTTGTTTCCTTGTTTATTTTTTTTTTCTTCAGATTATGGTGCTTTGCAATCCTTGCATTTGGAGATCTGTGTAGCTATTTATTATTGTTGTTTTTCTACGTAGCCTATACAGGGGATTAGATTGGCTTTAGTTTGGTTTGTATTCCTATGAGTTGTGGCTAGTTTGGTTTGTTTTGTAATTTGCTTGTTGTTCTTCTTGTTATTTTGGAGTCCTAAGTTGTGTCTTTGGCTTCCTTGTGAGTTGTGGCTTGCCTTTGTGGGTAGATGATACCATACTTAGCTAGCAGCAGAGTAGCATAACTCTAGTTGGCTTACCTCTATTTGTCTCGAAAGGGTATACAAATTATTTTAGAGTTGCTCTAAAATTATATTCTTCTTTATGTAGAGAGTTCCAATTTCCAAAGGTATTGCTTTCCAGTTGTATTTATTTATTCAAATCCTTCTTCACAATATAAGCATTTTGTTTTTCTTCTTGTGTTTTTACCATCTTGCATTTTTTGCCTTCACCCTCATGGTTCTCCAAAACTAATTGCAATTTGAAGCTTATATGAACAATATATATTTTTTGTTTTTTGTTTTAATTTTTAAAATCATGATTTTCATGAGTGTCTGTATGTTGGGTTAAGGGCCATGGTGATTGACTGATGACAAGTGTTTGTTGGCTGCCTTAATTGGATAATGTTGCCTTGTAGGATTGGTTGGTGAGATTTTAGAGGACTTTGCCTGGTGCTTTCTAATTTCCATGGTAGAGAATAATTGTTTTTATTGATGGAATAGAGTATGCTTGGGTATTCTTGTTAGGATAAAAGATGTGGGCAGCAGAGTGCATAATTCAATACTTTTTCTGTGGGGTGGAGATTTGGTGTTTCGCCTTTATGAGTTGGTGACCACCTTTTCTATTCTTCTACACATTTACAGTGTGTTTGGATGAGAAAATTTAGAAGTACAAAAGATTTCATAAATGACGGAATTTAAAATGACGAAAATTAATATTTTAGAATTTGTAAAGTTTCTTGTTTAGATAATTGATTTAAAACATGGAATTTAACATTTATTTGTAAAGTTATCGTTTTTCAAAACGCAATCTCTCTTGAGATTTTAGAAATGACGACTTTTAGATAAAATTTAAACTTGAGATTTATGATCTCAAAATTCAATGTTTTTTTCCACGCGGAATTTCTAAATTTCTATGTTTTTTTTGTCCAAACACCGGAATTGGTTCATGTCAATTTAGAAATTCTGAGTTTTGTCTAAATCCCAAGTTTATTTCCCTCATCCAAACACACCATAAGAGAATAAATTGTACTTGTTTTTTGGGTAATCTGATTACACCTTAAGCATTTATAAGTTGAGATATATCTATGATTCCATTCTTTTGTGCTTATATATATATAATGTCTTTGTTGCAATAAGATGACAAAGAAGAATAATAACTTCACCACAACTGAAAATGTTGCAAGTGGATCTCGAAAATTGTCAGCATTGATGCACAACAAGAAGATGGTCCTATAGCACAAGAAATGGAGGCATTAAGAAATCATATAGCCTCAATTTTAATGAGTTCATCTGGTTTAATTTTGATTATGACTGTATTATTGACAGGACCCGACCCAAATTCCATTTTGGAATCCGAGCCAAACCCTATGGGTGTCCAACACCTGGCTAATGTCGAGCACAAAGACCAAACTGCCCTTCTACTAAACATCCATTTTTGAAATAAGATATCTTCTATTGAAAATTCGGCAAAGTTTCCCCTGTAATTTACTCATTTCCCAAAATTTTCACATGTCATCAAACATTTATATAACTCAATCGTTCAACATGCATGCAATTATATCCAAGTAAATTAAGCATTATAATATTCTAGTCTCATGTCGCAATAACTCAAATAAATCAATCTGCTAACAAATTCATCTCAACTTTCAGAACAACAATAATGCAAGGATAATCTCAAACATTCTCACTCGTAGCTGCACCTTGTAACTATAGGCTGCCTACATACTCTTACTGAGGATCAAGCCACATGTAGCTCTTTTGTTGCAAAACCACTATAGTTCTCATATTTTATCTCAGCTTTCTGTTTCAAGCTTCCTGGCATTTCCCACATAGCAATATATAATCAATTTATTAAACAAAAGCATTTATATCAGGTAATCACGCTTGGAAAGCCATAACCATTAATTTCTCGTGACACCAATGGTGACACATCCTGAGCTGTAATCCTCGCTCCACACGGTCTAAATATCTCTAAGACTCGTGGGGCAAAATATGCTAGAAACACTTAAGCTATTTAATACTATATAAAATAATACAAGATAAAGATAAATAAACATAATAAAATAAAATAAAATAAGTTAAAGATTTATAAACTCCGAACACCCTTGTATCGAAATCATGTAAAGTTCATAAATAAATATATACATATTTATACATCAATAACTTGATTAAAATCTATATATATTTCCATCTATCGCTTGTAAAACAAATGTGACGCTTAAGAAATAGTGGTAACTGTATAAAATCTTCAATTTAGTTTAAAAGCATCTTAGAACTTAAATCCTCTCCACCTAGGCATACCCCCTTTATTTTCGTCAATTCCTGATATCCGTCAATTCCTGATATTCCGTCAATTCCGGCAGGTCTCGGTGACACAAGGTCAACTGAGCTGCAAACCGGATTCGGGGACCGTAATAAGCCTGATCTGCAAACCGCAAGTCTTGGAGACAACACTTCAATCCGAGCCAAATCGGCACCACATGGTTCAGCGTCCCCAAAACTCGTGAGGCATTATCAAAATAACAATCTGTCTCAAGGCAACTGGGGGGGTACCCTTACGATGGGTTTGAAAATCATAACCCGTCATTTATATAAACTTTCAATAAATTGGTTCTCAACTAAACTTAATATATATATATATATACCAAAATCTGATATATAAAAAAAAAAAAAACCAAAAGCTATAATTTTTCCCTTTCAACCACTGAATATATGTATCAAATACTTAGCTAGTTTGCTGGCCATATTGATCTCTAATTAGCATATCATTCCAATATTATATTTATAATCTTACAACACAACCAACCACATGAATATATAAGTAAGTGATAAATGAACAGATAATTAAATACTCATACTCTTCACATCCGAACACAATAAATAAATAACTTCCAATAATTCATAACCTTCCAATACCAAAATAATATCCAATATCAACATAAAACGCTATAACGTAAACTCATAAACCAAACATAACAAAACACTTAACATAACAGTCAATTCTTAATTTGGAACCATTTTTGTTCTTGGACCAAGGCCAAAAACCAACTTGAACTAGCTGAAATCGTCAGCAACAATATGGGTATCTGGGACAATCTGTAAAACTTCAAAATTGATCTTCAATACCTACATAAATGGATAGAGCACGAAGAGTAGATGAATTTTCATACCTTACTCGACAGATTCCGTGGTCGGGGTAGCCAGAAAATGCAAATATACAGCCGGAAAAAGCCTAACTATTTCTTAGCTTCGATTCGAGCTCATCCTTAGCCAATCGGATCGAGTCTTAGGTGGGTTTTATAGAGGAGGACGAGATGAACACTTTTTGTGAAGGTGGCATGGCCATCTGGTGAACGATAACATCGATTTTGTGGCTTGAAAGTCGAATCGTGTTGCTACAGTGATGTCGAAAAACTAAGAATGAAAAATGGTTGAAGCTGCTGTGGGAGGAAGAAAGAGAGAGAAAATAAAAAGAGTTCGGGTACTGTAGCGGATATTGTAGCCATAAGAAATTTTAAAATTCCATTTACGTCCTTTTCGTTTCTAGCCCTTTTCTCCTTCGTTACAACTCAGAATTGGCGTGCCGCATGTTTACGAACTCATATCGTCGAGCTCTATGCAATGGTACCACCCAAATCCTCAAATTCCTTCCCGGTCAAAAAAATCAACTTTAAACCTAATAAAATATTCTAGGGGTATAATTGTCTTTTATTAGAATAAATTAATAATTAAATATTAATTAAGGACCAGGTTGTTACAATAGGGTGTTTTACCTAGGGTAGGAGTTTGGGCCATAGGTTTGGAAGTTATTTATTTATTGTGTTCAAATGTGAAGAGTATAAGTATTTAATTATCTGTTCATTTATCATCTGCTTATATATTCATGTGGTTAGTTGTGTTGTAAGATTATAAATATAATATTAGAATGATATGCTAATAAGAGGTTAATATGGCTAGCAAACTAGCTAAGTATTTGATACATATATTCAGTAGTTGAAAAGGAAGGATTATAGCTTTTGGTATCATATATATATAGATATATTTTAAGTTCAGTTGAGAACCAATTTATTGAAAGTTTATGTAAATAACATATTATAGTTTTCAAACCCACGCGAGGGTACCCCTAGTTGCCTTGAGGCATTTATGCTCCACTAGTTTGGGGCGTCTGAACCGTGTGGTACCAGTTGCGGCTCGGATTGAAGTGTGTCTTCGAGACCGCCGATTCTGGATCAGGTTGATTGACGCCCTCGAATCTCGGTTATGCGGCTCGGGTTGACCTTGTGTCACCGAGACTGCCAGCAACCGAAAATATCGGAATTGACGGAGTATCAAGAATTGACGGATATCAAGAATTGATGGAAATAAAGGGGGTACGCCTAGGTGGAGAGGATTTAAGTTATGAGATGCTTTTAAACTAAATTGAGGATTTTATACAGTTACTATAATTTTCTTAATCGATATACTTTTGTCACGAGAAAAAGTTGGATATATATATATTTATATATATGTTTTAGGTAAGTTTCAATACAAGAGTATAAAGGTTTTCGGAACTTATAAATCTTTAACTTATTTTATTTCACCTTATTTTACTTTAGTATGTTTATTCATCTTTATCTTTCATTGTTTTATATAGTATTAAATATCATAAGTTTTTCTAGTATATTTTGCCTCATGAGTCTTAGAGTTATCTAGACTGTGGGAGCGAGGATTGCGGACCAGTTTGACTAGATGTCTCTGAGTCCAGCGAGGATTACAGGTCAGGACGTGTCACCAATGGTGTCACGAGGAATTGATAGTTATGGCTTTCCAAGTGTTATTACTTGAATCTAAATGCTTTTATTTATTCAGTTGATTATATATTGTCATGTGAGTAATGCCAGGAAGCTTGGAACAGGAAATGAGAACTACGTGTGGCTTGATCAATCAGTAAGGGTACGTAGGCAACCTATGGTTACACGGTGCAGCCACGAGTTACAATGGTTGAGATTTCCAATGTATTATTGTTGTTCTGGCAGTTGAGATGAATTTTATTAGCATATTAATTTATTTGATTTGTTGCAGCCTAAGGCCAAATTGATATGATGCTTAATTTCTTTTGTATATAATTCGATACATGCTAGCAGTTGTGATACATATATATATTTAAACATATATGCTTGTTTCACTGGTGACATATTTTTGGGAAATGTCCAGTTACAGAGGAGACTGCTGAATTTTTGGTAGAAGTCGCATTTGAATTTCTTTTAATTTCAGTTAAAAGGGCAATTTAGTCTTTTGTGCCCAATATTAGCCAGGTGTCGAACAGTCACAGGGTTCGGCTCGGATTCCAAAGTGGAATTTGGGTCGGGTCCTATCAACTTGGTATCAGAGCAAGGTTTAATTTCCTGCAGACCTTGCACCTCGTGTGCATCCGTAAGTTAGACAGAGTAGCACGTTCGATGTAAAATGATACCTCTTTTGCGTAAGAGACGTCGCAAATTGTATTAGGGAGTGTCGTAAGCTCGTAACCCCAGAAAAGTAGTGGATTTTAAATTCAGGGTTACGATAGTCAACGGTGGGTCGTGGCAAACCCAATTGAGAGTTAACAATGCTTAAGGAGATTATAAGTTCTCTAACAGAAAAATTCACAAAGCGAGGTACAATTTCAGGCACACGCATACTGTACCTAGTGTGTTGACTACATAGCTAGGTTTCCACTCAGTTGTCAGAGATAAAGAGCTTAGTAGTAGATTGTCAACTATAAAGATCGAAGACATTGTCAGTGAGTAATGTTTAAATGAGCCGAGAAATCTTAGCTACAAAGATGGCAAGTCTCTTATTCATACAGATGAATTTGGATTCATTGGATTTGGCTTTGCCATGCCTGGAGAATTAATTCAAAAGAAATTACATTAGTAAGAAACACAAGGAGGGGAAACTTTCCTAATTTATAAAATGTTGTCACCAAAGACAATCCAGATTAGGCCATCAATGGTTAAAGTTGATGTTGATTCAACAGTTTCAGATGATTAAATGGTGCACATCGTTGAAGATAGTTAAAGTAAGCAAATCACATAGGAATACAAAATTTCTCAAGATATTTAATTGCACCTCTAGATCTTGGAGGGGTGCCTAAGGAGTATTTCATAGGGTATTTAGAGAAGATTGGAAAGACACTTACAGTGCTCTCTGCAGTAGGCGTGCAGTGTTCAAGTTGCTTATAACCTTGGTGAGGTGGATGATGATTATAATCGATGAAGGATCATTACCGGAATTCTTTTTAAAGAATTATGTTGGCAATGTTGCTGGTTAATTGTAATGAAAGAGGAAAGCTGAAAAGCCAGAAGTATTGAATCCGCTAAGATAAGTTAAAATTGTTAAAGGCTTTCAAAAGTTTAAATCACTCCCTAAAAGGAATTACAACAACGAAATTGTCAGGAGGAGTTAATCAATAAGTTACATAAAATGGGTGAGCTGCGAGCTTTTGCTTTAGTATACGGGGATGTGTAGTACTGCATAAGGGGGATGTTCATAATATGAACCAATACCCTTTTCGATTGAAATACGATTTGATTGTATAATCTATAATTTTTCTCACACTGGTCATTTACTTAACCCCTCATCTTTAAAACGCAACAGGTTCTGAATTTGGTTTCACCAGGATGTGGTTGAAGGGGGAAACTATAGTCCTTAACAATAAGTAAATGTCAGGATAGGTACTTGGGTTCTGACATTTAAGTTTTCATTTTGGTGATATTCATGTTTTAAAGGCAAGTTTTGGAATGTTTTAAAGTTGAAAGACCCTTCAATTGAAGCTTTATTAAGTGGGTAGCCAGGAAATATGTGAAGTTAAGTTCCAGACATGCAAGTTATGGAAGAGATTATTGGGGGACTCGAGGAGTAGATGAGGGTTTAGTACCCTCACCTCTTCGAGCGACAAGTATGAAATTTCGAGGACGAAATTTTTATAAGGGGGTAGATTGTAACAACCCTATCCTTAATTAATATTTAATTATTAATTTATTTTAATAAAAAATAATTATACCCTTAGAATATTTTATTAGGTTTAAAATTAATTTTTTTTTACCGGGAAGGAATTTGAGGATTTGGGTGGTACTATTGCGTAGAGCTCGACACATGAGTTCGTAGACATGTGGCACGCCCAATTCCGAGTTGTAACGAAAGAGAAAAGGGCTAGAAACAAAAGGACGTAAATGAAATTTTAAAATTTCTTATGGCCACGATATCCGCTACAGTACCCGAACTATTTTTATTTTCTCTCTCCTTCTTCCTCCCACAGCAGCTTCAGCCATTTTTTCTTCTTGGTTTTCAGCATCACTGTAGCAACAATGACTGTTCGACTTCCAAGCCACAAAATCGACGTTATCGTTCACTGGATGGCCATGCCACCTTCACGAAAAGTGTTCATCTCATCCTTCTCTATAAAACCCACATATGACCCGATCCGATTGGCTAAGGATGAGCTCCAATCGAAGCTAAGAAATGGTTAGGCTTTTTTCGGCGGTATTTTTGCATTTTCCGACAACCCCGACCACGGAATCTGTCGAGTAAGGTATGAAAATTCATCTACTCTTGGCAGCGGCGGATCCAGGAATTTTTCAGCAGAGGTGCAATTTTCAAAAGCTAAGAGCTCCCCAAAAAAAAAAAAAATAACTAAACATCCTTATAATTTAAACAATACTAATGTTATTCATAATACATTAAAAAAATATCATTATAATTACCCTACAATTGTTGCCGACGAGATTTCATATCTTGAAAACGTCGCATTATATTTATATTACTAATACAAGAAAAAACATATTTCTCAATGTAAACAACCAAGCTATCACTCAACCATTGATTCCCTATTTTGTTACGCAATGGTGTTTTCACAATATTCATAGCTGAAAAAGCTCTCTCAACTGAAGCTATTGCAATGGGTAAAACTAAAGCCAATGTAAGAAGTAAATATACATAGTTGTATATTCTACTCCTTCCTATATTCACAAATTTTTCTGCCAGATCAGTAATTCCTTTCAATGGTGAAAACACAGTGCTGCTCTACATATCAACAATATAAAGCCCAAGTTGATCTTCAAGCTTCATGAGGTCTCGGTCATTAAATTCTTGAGGGTAAAATTGAGCAAAACGAAGTATTTTTTGTTTGTCAAAAGCTGCAAAATTATAAGCCGGACTCAAACATGTCATACAAAGAAGCAATTCAGTATTTATCTCAGTGAAGCGATTATTCAATTCCACTAGTTGCTTATCAATGATAGTAAGAAATAGGTCCACACGATAATAATGGTGCTTTGTGATTTTCTGAGCTTTACGACGTGATCTCCCTTGTGGTACAAATAAATCATCCATGTTAGGAACATCAATATCATTGTTGCCACAAAATATTGATACTTTGCCAAGCAGATCATCAAAGTCATCATCCCTCATAGATTGTAGCTTTTGCTTACATCTTTGGACTAACATCATTGCATTCACAATATCTTGATCTTTCTTTTGTAATGCCTTTGACAAATCATTTGTGATTCCCAATATAAATCTCATCAAATATAGGTGAAACACAAAGTCAAAAGTTTGTATTTCTTTCAATAACCTATTTGCTTCACCTAAATTATCTTGGTTGACATCATCAACAATCCATTCAAGCACCTTCACCACGGGGTGAAACATAGTATTAATACTCAGTAAAGTATCATAATGTGAGTTCCAACGTGTATCACAAGGACGTTTGAGAGTAGTCTCTTGATTTAACCCTTGCCCTGTTTCAAGATCATCAATTTCAAGAGCTTTCATAATATCTTTTTGTTGTTGCTCTCTAAGTGCATCACGACGCTTACCCTCCAATAATGCCACGGCTACAAGAGCTAGTTGTAGTTGATGTGCAAAACAATGGACATAATATGCCTTGAGGATATTCTCTTAAAATCTGTGTTTTAAGACCATTGAGCTCACCTCTCATATTACTAGCACCATCATACCCCTGTCCTCGTAGTCTGGACATGCTCAAATTTGTTGAAGAAATCAACTGCTCAATTGCCTCTTTCAATTTGCTACTAGTCGTATCAGAGACATATTGGACACCCACAAACCTTTCAATAACTTGCCCTTTTTTGTTCACATAACGCAACACCACCGCCATTTGCTCTCTTATTGAAACATCACGTGATTCATCTACCAATATAGAAAAGAATGCATCGTCTATATCCCTAATAATTGCATCAATGGTTTCAACAGCACAAGAATTGACAAGTTCTTTTTGAATGTTAGGAGCAATATACTTGAGATTCCCTGGAGCATTCTCAAACATAACGGCACGAACTTTCTCATCATGATCGGCAAGAAATTGCAAAAGCTCCACATAATTACCCTTATTGCTAGATGTTTCACTTTCATCATGACCACGAAAAGGAAGACCTTGTCGTAATAAATATCTAGTGCAATCAAGTGCGGCAGTTAATAGAATGCGATAATTAACACGAGCTTGGTCTGTCTGCTTGATCACAATGGTTTCAACGTGTTGCTTCTGATTCATTAAATCTGTACAATGTTGTGTAGCTTTATTGTGAAGGCTTCCAACTTGTCCAACATGGTCCCTAAAATTCTCAAGTCCCTTCCTCCAATTTTTAAACCCTTTCTCAGTGAAGACATCGCTTCCAACCTTTCCTTGTTTATCAAAGTCGCATTTAAAAAGATAACAATGAAGACAAAATGCAGCATCTTTCTCTTTACTATACTCTAACCAAACAAATGAATCAAACCATTTCACAGGAAAACGTCGATTACTCTCCCCCATAAGTGTTTGAGGCATATTGTTTTGGCTTTTAGGCTGACAAGGACCCCTTTGCAGATAGGCTCTTCGGATTTGTTCTCGAAAATTGGGATTATAATAAGTCATTGGAGGTCTAAGGCCAGGGTCTGCAGGAAGATTAGCTAATATTTCATCCAACTCAGTAGGCGGATTATTTGAAGGTTGATTTGAACTAGCCGGATTATTTGAAGGAGGGTTGGAACTAGCCGGATTATTTGAAGGAGGGTTGGAACTAGACAGATGATTCGAAGGAGGATTTAAACTACCCAGATTATTTGAAGGAAGATTTAAACTCTTTCTCTGAAAGTACCGTTCCATAACTGTACAATTGAAACAAAATAAGGGTTTTATATCTATTATTATGACTAATTGACTATAATTTATCAAATAAATAAATAAATAATTATCAAATTATCAATTAAATAAATAAATAAAAATTAATTATACCTCGAATAACGTGTCACGTAGCCTCTTTCTCCTCGAGTTTGCTACTGATCTTCCTAATATAGAGAGAGCTAAATAAGAAAAAAAAATTATTATAAAAAGAATAAACAAAATTGGTGTTTGCTCAAGGAAAAAAAAAAGCATTCAACTTACTTTGGATTGGCGTACTCAAGAAGAAAAAAATTGCAAGATTCTTGTGATGCACACACACTTTGATGAAATTAGGTGATGTTATTGGTCTTTTATAAAGAGAATTCCCAATTCTACTTAATTAATGAATTCCCAACTCTATTTAATTAAGGAATTCTCAAAACCCAATTGTATAAAGAGAACTTTCAATTAAAACCCAATTAAGTAAGGAAATAGAAGCCCTTTTTCAAAAGCCCACAAAAAGCCCACGTCGTTTCCCTTTGTTTTTTTTTAATTTCAAAACCCTAGTCCAAAACGACGTCGTTTTGGCCAGGTTTTTCAAAAAAAAAAAGGCAGCATATTAAATGGTCCAAAACAACGTTGTTTTGGCCAAGCTTCGTTAAAAAAAAAAGAACCCTCGCGCGATGCATGCGCACCAAAGAACTCCCAGCAGTGGTTTGCGCATTTCATCGAGCACGTTGTGTGCATCGCAGTCTGAAGCAGGTGCAACTCCATCGTCTGTAATGGCTATTTCCGGCCACCGGAGGTGCAGGCGCACCTCCTTGCGCCTGCATAGTTCCGCCACTGACTCTTGGTGCTCTATCCATTTATGTAGGTATTGCAGATCAATTTTGAAGTTTTACATATTGTCCCATATACCCATATTGTTGCCGACGATTTTGGCTAGTTCCAGTTGGTTTTTGGCCTTGGTCCAAGAACAAAAATGGTTCCAAATAGGGTGTTTTACCTAGGGTAGGAGTTCGGGCCAGAAGTTTGGAAGTTATTTATTTATTGTGCTCAGATGTGAAGAGTATAAGTATTTAATTATCTGTTCATTTATCATCTACTTATATATTAATATGGTTAGTTGCATTGTAAGATTATAAATACAATATTGGAATGATATGCTAATCAGAGATTAATATGGCTAGCAAATTAGCTAAGTATTTGATACATATTTTCAGTGGTTGAAAAGGAAGGATTATAGCTTTTGGTCTTTATAAGATTTTGGTATATATATAGTTATATTTTAAGTTCAGTTGAGAACTAATTTATTGAAAGTTTATGTAAATAACAGATTATGATTTTCAAACCCATCGGGAGGGTACCCCCCAGTTGCCTTGAGACAGTTTATGCCCCACGAGTTTGAGACGCTGAACTGTGGTGCTTGCGACTTCGGATTGAAGTGTGTCTCCGAGACCTACTAGTTTGCGGATCATGCTAACTACGGTCCCAATCCTGCTAGTTTGCGAGTTGGGTTAACCTTGTGTCACCGAGACCTGCCACGGGAATTGACGGAATATCGGAATTGACGGATTATTAGGAATTGACGGATATCAGGAATTGACGGAAATAAAGGGGGTACGCCATAAACTACCTCGGAAGACTCTTAGTCCACAAAGTGGTCAGCCTTCCCAAACTAGGTCCACGAGACCCGCGTGGGGTCCACTATCACCTATCACAAATCCAGGAGTCCCTAAAGGTCCCAATAAGCCTAGGACACATGTCCCGAGAGTTCAGTCTCGATCGGACGGTCAGATTACTCACGATCACATGATCGGACGGTTACTATATACCTAGCCCTAGGGTTGGCATTTCCAGATTGTTTGGGACTCCATTTTACAATCCGTCGAATCCTATATGATCCTGGAATTACCTAGATCGATATATAAGAAATTGGCTGTGATCCAACAGTTCGAACCTATCGAACCCGGAAATTGCACAATAGGCAAAATCAGTTCGATGCTCAAACGGTATCCAGATTAGAATCCGAGCACACCTACGCGCTCATAGTAACTAGGAGATCAATTTAGGACTGAATGTAGCTGAACCACTCTGTCCACACATGGGTGTCCAAAGCGATACCGCTCACCGGAAAATCTCAAAATCAAGGGCCAAGCTTCCTACCCTAGGTTATGGACATCAATTGGAGCCACTTTTGTTCTTGGACATACCCAGAAAATGGCCGGAAGTGGCCGAAATCGCAATCCCAAAACCGGCTGAAACCCAATTCGAAAATCGAACTACCTAGGCTCAAAATTGATAAATTCCTACCTCGTGAAACGGTGGCCGGAGGGGTCCGAACGAGCTTTGTGAAATTCCTTCAAAATTGTCCAAACCGCCACCGTTTTGCGACCAAGAAAGCGGATCGAGTCGGGATGGTGGGATGAAAGAGGGAAGTGAGGTGGTTCGTTTGACACCAGTCTTGCTTGAATTGGTGGTCGGAGCTAAGAGAAATCCCTTCCTCAAGTCGGCTGGTCGAACTACCCAGAATGCAGAAATTCTGGGTTTTAAAAAAACTGAACTTCGAGATATTTACGATTATGCCACTGAACTTCTTTTGATCGTCACTTCTTCGTTACAACTCCGATTTGAGCTTACTACGTGTCTACAGACTCGTTTCATCGTGCTCTATACAACGGTACAACTGAAATTCCCAAATTCCTTCCCAAATCAAAAGTCAACTCTTATACTAATAAAATATTCTAAAGACAAAACAGTCTTTTACCTGAGTAAATTAATAATTAAAAATTTATTTAGGACTGGGATGTTACAATTATTGATAGAATATTTATTTTTAATGGAATATATTGTATTTAACTTAAAACATTAGTTTAGAGCATTTGGATACAAATATTTAATTTTCAACATAATACTTTATTTATCTATATCTATATATATAAAGCAAAATGCAGAGAATGATGAAACATTCAAAATACCAGAAAATGACATTGGTTAATCCAAACATTAAGAATTGAAATTATTAATTAAATGAGAATAATATAGTAAATTCACACTTTTTCATATTAAAAAAATTAAAATAATAATAATAATAATGAATTCTATTTTTATGGAACACAACTATCCATTATCTTTTTTTAATTTTAAAATAAAATAAAGTTTTTTTTTTTAAAAGCCTCTTCCAGGTGCAGAAGCGCGTCCGAGAGGCTAGTTTTATAATTAAAATAAATTTTAGGGTGTGATGGAAACATATTTTATACAATATATATATATATATATAGTGGAAGTGAAAATGCTTTCCCTTTTATCAAACACTTGAACAAAAAAAATCATTTTAACATAATATCATTTTTAATCATTATATACCGCTCACAACACTTTCACAAAAAAAAAAAAAAAAAAAAAAATTTACCGAACACTTAAAAACTGTTTATTGTATTAACAACATTTTTAACAAAAAGTTTACCAAACACTAAACTGATTTCTCTCACAACAAATATGACAGAGATTATTTTCACATCAAAGTAATGCCAAACTGGATTGTTAGAATATCACTTTACCCAAAAAAATTACTGCCCAATGGTAAACAGTAATTTAAATTTAATAATTGGCAAAGAAATACATATAATATTCATATGCATAATAAAATATGTAGATATTTTCATATTCACATGACAAAAAATTTACCGAACACCTAGAAACTGATTATTGTATTAACAACACTTTTAACAAAAAATTTACCAAACGCTAAATTGATTTCTCTCACAGCAAATATGACAGAGATTATTTTCACATCAAAGCAATGCCAATCTGGATTGTTCACTTTATCCATAAAAATTACTGCCCAATGGTAAACAGTAATTTAAATTTAATAATTGACAAAGAAATACATATAATATTCATATGCATAATAAAATATATAGATATTTTCATATTCACATGACAAAAAATATATAGGTGATTTTTTTCATAAAAGATAAAATAACAATCTGCTCATGATCTCTCACGGCGTTGCAAAGATTTGGCAGCGTGGCAATGGTCCTGGCAATCACACCAACCCCACTTCCTCATCATCATATCCCTCTTCACAGCTCCAATAATGGGGACTCACGCACCCACCTCCACACCCATCTTCTCCACCTGTTGAACGAGTGTACGGACATGTCTCAGCTCAAGCAGATACACGCTCACACATTGCGCGCCACATCGACCACAAACCCACACACCCTCTTCCTCCATAGCCGAATCCTCCATTTCTCTTCGCTCGCCGATCTCAACTACGCGTTTCGGGTTTTCAATCAGATTGAGAACCCTAATTCGTTCATGTGGAACACTCTCCTCAGGGCCTGCGCACGAAGCTCTCAGCGCGAAGAGCAGGCCATGTTGCTTTACTGTAGAATGTTAGCTGAAGGGGTTGCTATGCCCGATCAATATACGTTCCCTTTTGTTCTTAGAGCTTGTGCATACTTGTTTGCCTTGTCCGAAGGGAAACAAGCGCATGCCAACGCTGTTAAACTTGGGTTTGATTCGGATGTTTATATTAACAACAGTTTGATTCATTTGTACGCTTCTTGTGGGCGTTTGGAATTGGCGAAGAAGGTGTTTGAGAAAATGCGCGAAAGAAGCGTTGTGTCCTGGAATGTTATGATTGATTCGTTTGTTCGGGCTGGCGAGTTTGAGACTGCGCTGAAACTGTTTGGTGAAATGCAGAAGAAGTTTGAGCCCGATGGGTATACAATGCAGAGCATTATAAATGCTTGTGCTGGTTTGGGTGCTTTGTATTTTGGGATGTGGGCTCATGCTTATGTGTTGAGGAAGTGTGATGGTGGTCTGGCTAACGATGTTTTGATAAACTCTTCGTTGATTGATATGTATTGCAAATGTGGATCCTTGGAAATTGCTCAGCAAGTCTTCGACAGAATGCCTAAACATGATGTAACTACATGGAATTATATGATTCTAGGATTTGCCATGCATGGTCAAGCTGAGGCTGCCTTGAAATATTTTGAACGTTTGGTTAAAAAGGAGACCTTTGCGCCCAATTCTATCACATTTGTTGGTGTTCTGAGTGCATGTAATCACAGAGGCATGGTAAACGAAGGACGCAAGTTTTTCGATCTGATGGTAAACAAGTACAGGATTGAACCCCGATTAGAACACTACGGATGCCTAGCCGATCTCTTGGCACGTGCCGGCTTCATCGACGAAGCTTTGAATTTGGTGACAACAATGCCCATGAAACCCGACATTGTAATATGGAGGAGTCTTCTTGATGCATGTAGTAAGCAGCATGCTAGTGTTGAGCTAAGTGAAGAAGTGGCCAGGCAGATCCTCGAGTCTACAGGAGGCCAAGGAGGTGTTTCTAGTGGTGTTTACGTGCTTCTGTCAAGAGTATATGCTTCAGCTAGCCGTTGGAACGACGTTGGATCGATTAGAAAACTAATGACAGATGACGGTGTAGCGAAAGAGCCCGGCTGTAGTTTGATAGAGATAGATGGTGTTACCCATGAATTTTTTGCAGGGGACACATCTCACCCTCGCAGTAGAGAAATATATAGGGTTCTGGATGTGGTTAAAGAAAGGCTTGAAGTAATGGGTCATGACCTAGTGAGAGAATAGCCATTGCCTTTGGGCTCTTGAGCTTGAACCCTGGCGTGCCTGTACGCATATTCAAGAACCTGAGGATATGCAATGACTGCCATAAGGTAACCAAATTGATCTCTAAAATATTCAACGTGGAGATTATCATGAGAGATCGTGCTCGATTTCATCAATTCAGAGATGGCATCTGCTCTTGTATGGATTGTTGGTAACTTTTCACTGTTGTATGATTGTATCACGAGTCAGCAAATGTATAGAAAAAGGCTATTTGCCAACATTTCGTCGACATTTTTCAGGCAGGAGGCTTATCTTTGGCCTTCGCACGTTGTGAGAGAATAAGTGACGTTTTAAACAATAATTAAAAAAGAAATTAGCTAGTGGGTTTGGTTTGAGGTCAGCGAATCTTCACCTGTTTCCCATTAGGTCTCTATATTACCTGCGTTTAAAGCGGGAGAAAAGTCTTGCGTGGGGTAAATCATGTTCATCAGATTTCAAAGTAGCACACGTTTAAGCTACCAAAATACGTAAATAAATAAATAAATGATTAAATCCACAAATAATTGTTACAGGAAGAACTGGCAGCAGGAGGAGGAACAAAGCCATGAATTCATACATTTCAAGGCAACAACGTTAGCATATGTCCTTCCACCATAGCCAACAACAACATACGTCCTTCCACCACAGCCAACGACATCAACTAAAGAAAGGGCTTCCCCCATTATCGTTGATTCAAATCCTTTTAAGCTTTAACATACAAACAAGTCTTAATCGATATGTACAGAAGACGCAGTAGCCTGACCAAAACTTTGATTTCCATTTGATACCTCCCTCCTCCTATAATAAACCTTGTTTTGCAAGAGATTGCCCAACTGATGCATCAAAATGTAAAACAAAACAAATCAGGAAACCAATCCAAGTCCGAAAACAGATTACGTTAACAAGCTAGAAACTAATAAAAGGCTCACCTTTTGAACTTGACTGCACCAGAACAACCTGCATAGTGACATTGTTTGGGGGAAGCTGCAAGCGAAGGGGAAAGAGCTGGCGATTCAAAGGGCTTCGAGCACACACAATCAGACCCTCAATTCCTGTCTCTTCCTCCAGTTTACGAGTCAACTCATCAACCCCATTTCCTTTGAAGGTCATAGAGTAACCCTGCGCTGCTTCATCGTCCACATCACCATTATCTTCAGCTATATGGTAATATATCGTCCTCCCCTCAGACTTTGGTGGCGACTCCGCATAAGAATCACTCGACTGCAACACCAACATGAAAAAAAATTACTCAAAATTCGAAAGATTTCAACTTTAAAGATTTAAGGAAGAAAATAGAAAATCCCAATTCTTAAACAGACCTCTTGTCTGGAAAAATGGTCGGATTTCATCGAAAGAGCAGAGGGGGAGCTGGAATCGAATTCCAGGGAATCGGAATGGGGAAGAGGCTGTGGGGCCGAAGGTTTATGCACCGGAGACTGAATATGAATCTCGACGATATCCACATCCCACAAAACCCAATCTTGAGTGGCGGTTCTGTGAGGAATGTCGTGGGTCACCGAGTTGCGCCACGGAGGCAGGCCCCCATTGGCTCGGAGGAAGTTGCCGTACCGGGTCCGGAGCCGGACCTGGGTGCCTTCTCTGATGGGCTCCCACTCCACCGAGGAGTCGAGCCGCCGGGGCAGAGTCTGGAGAACTTTCCGGCCGGTCATGCCGAGCAGGTAGGGCTGGTTGGAGGCGGTGAGGTACTTGCCGAAGCAGCTCTTGAGGCGGATGATGGTATCGGATTCGGGTACGAACTCGACGGTCCATCGGGCCTTCTTGGATGACCCGTTTCGGTCTTGGGTCACGGACTCTTCGTCCTCCTCGGCTAGGAGGTACTTGTCGTGGTGGCTGCGGAGGCGCACCGCCTTGGCGTTTTGGAAGAGGTTCATGCCGATTCTGAACTTGTTCGAATTGGTCTGATCGGAACAGAAAAAATAGAGTTGAAGATTTTAACTCAGAGAAGGAAAAATATTGAATCTAATTAGGATTTTTCAGTTTCGGATTGAGACACGCAAGTGGATGAGAAATCCTTATCCTTGCATTTGTATTTGTATTGCTTGTGAGCTACGACAAAGGCTAGTCAGCGCCTTCACACAGCCGAGTTAGTACAACGCGGTTCTGTGTACGTGGCACTTACGTGGCCTGGTTTCTTCGCAGTAGGTTCCGTGTGGGAGGCCATGATGGGCCCACTGCATGCATGGGCCTGGGCCGAGCCCATTAATTGCTTATTAATTTATTTAAATTTGTTTGTTTCATATGTCAAAATCACCACAACTGAAAACAGGTATGATCTATCTACTAGTACTACCTTGCTTTTCTGTGTATTTATAGCTTTGATAACAACTAGTGATTACGTGTTTGCAGATGAGGGTAGAATGGTCCACTCCCATTATAGTAGTGCAAAGATATGACAAAGATGTATAACTACATACAAGTTCAAAATGATGAAATCCAATCAATGATGTTTTTTATGACCAAAATGTCTTGTGTTTGTTTTAAAGTAGTGCGGTTTTTGTGTCCACTCTCTGTGCCCATTAAGTTGTAGTGCGTAAGGGTTGGTGTGCAGTTTGCATACAAAAATATCTCTAATAACCAGCCAAATAAGGAGACAAAGATCAATCTGCAATATTGTAATTAAACAAACAAACAAACTAAAGATATGAAAAATTGCAACCTGGAAACAATATTTTACTAACAAAAGGCAAATTCGATAGCTTCCATCTTTTTGCTTCTAGAATACACAATTCCCACATTTTGTGTTAACCTTTTCATTTGCAACCACAAAGTAAGATTCATATTATATATGTGAAGATTAAAATGAAGCAGGTCGTTTTCTTTCTACTTTCTTATCATAATAAATCAACACCAAGCTCCCACTCGCAAAAGGAATTGGCGTGTGATATTTTTGCTCACTACTTTAACTCGAAGTTTATGCTCATCACTCTTCTTAATATTTGACGTGTACATAGATATAATTATAGTTAACTTTTGCTTTGATTTATATAACTATAATTATGTTTATGACACGTGTTAAATATTAAGAAGAGTAATTAGCATACATCTTGAATTAAAGTGGTGAGCAAAATAAAGTTTATTATACTTTATAGATTCCTTACTTACACATTTAGAAGTGTACATGCATACCCAATTAATCAATCAAACATTATGTCTAGTCGCCAGATATCAATACACCGCTTGCTTGTCAAACTTTTTGCATGCCTAAAATCATGACCACAATTTAATCCAAACACAAAACCTCAAAGCCTCTAAGCCTCTGCCACGAGAAAAACTTCCCTATTTTTGTTTCCTTATCTAATTCTCTTTCTCATATCCTGATAAGTAACACATGGAGAAAAATAAGGAAAAAGGTGCAATGAAATGGAAGTAGAGAAATTGTTCTCCTCTACTACCTTGCCTTTGCAGAATCAATCAACAATTAATCACAATTAACAAATGAAGCTTCTTAATTACTCAATTATCAAACTAATAATATAATTATTTTAAAAAAACAATAAACATTAAAGACATACCTGCCTAGCGAGTTTATTTGAAGACGGCGTCGGAGACAGCAGCCTAGGCGACTTTGTCGAAAAAACAGAAACGGGCGACCCGTATTCCGACCCGTTAAGCTCATCAGAAAACGACGAGAAACTCGACTGCTGCGACAGTAAAAAATCCGTGAGATACTCGGAAGCCGGGACCTCGGCTTCGATGACGTCCCACAAAATCCAGTTCTGGGTGGAGGCCGTGGTAGGGTCGTCGTGAGTGACGGCGTTCCTCCATGGCGGCGGCCCACCGTTGGCGCGCAAGTACTTGCCGCACCACGTCCGAAGCTTGAGCTGAAAGCCATCGCGTATGGGTTCCCACTCGAACTTGAAGTCCATGCTCTTGTCGGCTTCCGCCTGGAGCACTTTTCTGCCTGTCATGCCGAGGAGGAAGGGGTGTTCGGCGGCGGAGAGGTAGAGGCCGTGACAGCTCTTGAGGCGGACGACGTGGGATTTGTTGTCGACGAGTTCGACTGTCCAGCGGGCTTTTCGGGAGGCGCCGTTTCGGCTCTGGCGCACGGACTCTTGGTTGTCGTCGGCGACGAGGTACTTGTCGAGGTGGCTGCGGAGCTTCACGGCCTTGGCGGTGTTGAAGAACTCCATGGTGATGATCAAGATCAATGATCAAGTTGAGAGTGATGAAGATGATTGAAATTGATTATAGTTGTGGGATTTTAGTAAGAATAAAAAAATGGAGAAATTGAGGTGATTTGGAAAAGGTTGGTTTGTTTGGAAATTGCTTGTTGGTATTAAACTTGTTCATACATTGACGATGAAGTCATAATAATATTATAAATTGGCATGATGGCGAGAGCAGAAGATGAGAAGGAAATGACGATCTGGGACTTTGTTAATTGACTGAGGAAGATGATGAAGTTTCCTGGTGGAAACAAATTAATTGAGTCCAAGAATACATATGGGGGTTTTGTGGCAGCTCGTGACTTGCAGAAAAATTTACATTAAACACGAATACCACTGTTTTGTTATTTATGACTAATTATGTTATGCTAAATAGAAACGTTTGACATAATTTGATTGTTGAAAATAATAAAATAATATTATTCGTGTTGCAACCAAGTATTTCTCCGTGACTAAATAGGGGGATGCAGAATTGACCATTGGATGATTTGTCTTGGCATGCTCGTGATACATGAGTCATGGTAACGCGTCTAAGGGTGTTGTCGTGTCGTCTAGAAGCTCATGTTAGTGGACCGATGGTACATGCCCTTTTGCTTCTAATTCTCTCTGTCAAACAAAGACTGAATTACCTCCGCCACAAAAAAAAAGAAAAAGGAATAAAAAAGGGGGATTGATTTACATGCACCAATTCATGAATGAATTTCTTCGTCTCTAGAAACAAATACAATTAATGTATTAAGTGAGTGAAAATCCTCTTAAATTTGTCACTTGAGAGGTTATGAACCTACATGTTTTAACTGGAAATAACGATATCCAATATATTGTTCTTTTTTATACAAGCGATAATTTAAACTACTTAAATATATTTTAATATCAAACCAGGATGAAACGGTTTTAGGCCGGCGTACTCTACAAAATATATATATATATATATATATAGAATATCACTTAATTATCTTTCTCGTATTTATTTTATTTTACGCAAAATTGGCCACTCTCATGCTAAAACTCGTTGGTTTTATTAGGTCCCTGATTGTCGCAGTGACAATTTCAGTAAAATACAATACATACAACACCAAGCGTGAGCGTACAAGGTCAAACCGATTGCGACTCTGAATGATAGCACCAATTTAAAAATAAAATAAATAAAAAAGTTGTAGACAAAGCACAAAACAAATTGAAGCTCAGCTTGAGTTATTCTATAATGAGGGTCTTATTTAAGGTCATTAGATAATGTCATATCTCTTAATTGTTATATCAAATTAATAAATTAATAAATTAAATTAATTAATTAATTTGATTCAACAATTAAGAGATAGGACCTCATTTCCTCACTACGATAGAATTCTTGAGCTCAGCTGTCCCAATCCACAAAGACGTTTTTCATGGGCCATGCATTGGTGTCGCTGGGTCTTCAAGACAACATCAATTCATACATCTGGGCTTGCGGCCTTAACTTCGACAAAACAGTAGCGAGGGCAAAAAAGCTATAAAAAAAAAAAAAGATTTAAGCTTGCTTGATGTTGAAAGCGGAGACCCCTATGCTCTGCTACTGCACGGCTGCATGTAACCAAGTACAGAAGATAATTGTTTTTATATTATTTCCCACAAATCGACGAGCTTTTTATAATTTCCATGCTCATTCTGGTCTTGGGGCCCCTTACCACTATAATTTTAAAATAAAGAAAAAAGAAAAGAGAAAAGGCTATTCTATGTTTTCACCCTCCCTAGTTTGTCAAATGCTTTCGCATGCCCCCAGTCAACACAAGCAATAAGAAAACAAACAATGTCACATTTTTATTTTATTTTTTATATATCTAACCTCATAATCTATATATAAAGCAAAAGATGAAAAATGATAAAATATTAAAAATATTAAAAAATATTCTTAGTTAATTCAAATATTAAAAATTAAAATTATTAATTAAATAAATATAATATAGTAAATTCATATTTTTTTATATTAAAATTAAAAACAAAATCAGATAATAAGTCATATTTTTATGAAATATAACTATCTATATTATATTTTCTTATTAATTCATTAATTCATTAATCTCCGACCAAAAAACTTATAATTGATTACTCAACGAATATATGCTGACAGGGAAAGACCTCAACCTCAACCTTAAAGCTCAATAATGGAGGAGGAAAAATACAGAAGAAGTTGCTTACCAAAGTAATTTCAGACCCAGAAAGCTAAAGTACGTATGAATGTGATGTTACACCCTAAAAAGTAAAAAAGTAAAAGCATTTATGACTGCTGCAATTGAAAGAGAATAGAAGAAAGAAAAGGGAAAGAAGAGAAACAGGTAAGAAATCTATGAAAATAGAAACAAAGAGGTAAATAAATATTTCAACTCAGACCTCGATCGCCATTCGTCCACCCACCCCTTTCGAGTTTTTTTGTCTTCTCTCCACCTTGCTTCACGTGCTCCTCCTCCCTCCTCTACATCAGATTCAATTCATTTCGAGATCTCATTTTTATCTTTTCATGACTTCTAAAACTACACTCTTTACACTCTCTCATTCACCACATTCCAATTCCCATTCCCATCCATGCCTCCACCAAACTCAACCACTCTCTCAGCAGCCCTTGTCTTCCTCCTACTGACCATCTTCTCAGTTTCCACAGCCACCCACTCATGTTCTTCAAAACCAGAGGCCTCCTCCTCCTCCACATTTTCATGTCCACCATTCACTTCACCACCTCCCTTTCCTTTCTCTTCTTTACCCGGTTGTGGCCACCCTTCCTTTCAAATCAAATGCTCTGCTCCTCATTCCACCATCACCATCAATAACTTCTCTTTCTCTCTCCTTCGCTACGAACCCAACTCCACCTCACTTGTTCTCTCCCCTCACATCACCAACTCAACAAGCTCACTTACAAAATCAGCCGACACAAACTGCTCGTTCCCTCACTTTCTCTCCATCCCCGACCGCTCCATCAACCTCTCTGCCTCGCCTTTCCGAATCTCCGACGCTTCTTGTTCTCGGCTCTCCGTTCTCAAACCTTGCTCCCCTCCAACTCTTCCCAACTGCAGCCATTGTCCTTGGGAATGCAAGCTCATCAAAAACCCACTCAAGCTTCTCCATGACTGTGGATCTCCAAACCGCCCTGTTACAGCGCAGGGCTGCCAAGGCGATGTCTTGGGCTTTCTCGACAATTTCCTCAAATGGGGAATCGAGCTCGAGTGGGACGAAGCTCAAGACTCTTACTTTTCCAGCTGCAGAGATTGTCAGGCCAACAATGGCTTCTGTGGCTTCAATTCCTCTGACCCAGAGAAGCAATTCCTCTGTTTTCACCCCAGGCCTCGCTTTTCACCACCATGGATTAGCAAAGACAGCCCCAATCGAATCGCCATCTTGTCCTCTGTATTCACATTGGCTTGTTTCCTAATCATTGTCTCAGTCTTTATAGCCATTTTCAGGTCCAGAAGATTAAGCTCCTCTGCCACAGAAGAAGACCCAACAACCTTGTTCCTCCATCGCCACCGCTCGGCTAGTCTTCTCCCACCAGTCTTCACATACGAAGAGCTCGAATCCTCCACCAACCGGTTCGACCCGAAGCGCAAAATCGGAGACGGCGGGTTCGGGTCAGTGTATCTGGGTCAGCTCTACGATGGGCGGGTCGTGGCCGTGAAGTATCTCCACAAGCCCCACCATGGCGCCGCCTCTGGTCGAGCCTTTTCCAACAAGTGCTTCTGCAACGAAATCTTGATACTCTCTTCGATTGACCACCCAAACCTGGTCAAACTCCACGGCTATTGCAGCGATCCAAGAGGCCTTGTTCTGGTCTACGATTACGTCCCTAATGGAACTCTCGCCGACCACCTTCACGGCCCGAAGAGCTTGTACCGTAAAGGGTCTCTGACGTGGCAGGTGAGGGTCGACATTGCTCTGCAAACGGCTATGGTTATGGAGTACTTGCATTTCTCGGTGGTGCCTCCGGTGGTGCACAGAGACATAACGTCGTCGAATATATTCGTGGAGAAAGACATGAGGATCAAAGTTGGGGATTTTGGGCTGTCCAGGCTATTAGTGTTTCCCGAAACGTCGTCGTCTACGTCCGGGTATGTCTGGACAGGCCCGCAAGGGACGCCCGGGTACTTGGACCCGGATTACCACCGGTCGTTCCGGTTGACGGACAAGAGTGACGTGTACAGCTTCGGGGTGGTGCTGCTGGAGCTGATATCCGGGTTGAGAGCGGTGGACCAGAGGAGGGACAAGAGGGAGCTGGCGTTGGCTGATTTGGTGGTGTCCAAGATCCAGATGGGTCTGCTCCATCAGGTGGTCGACCCGGTTTTGATAGTCGATGGAAATGTGATCGACGGCGTTGATGTGGCAGCTGAGCTGGCGTTCAGGTGCGTGGCGGCGGATAAGGACGACCGTCCAGATGCCAGGGAAGTAGTAGAGGAGCTGAAGCGTATCAGGAGCCGTACACGTGGGATGAGCCGGGCTTCGAGTTCGAATTTGACTGGTGATGAGGTGGCGAAAGGCTGATTTGATTTGATGGGTGGGTGTACGTGTGTGGGGTCAGATGCACATGTGCGGGGTTTGACTGACAAGCGAAAGTGAAAGGGAGAGAGAGTGTTTGTGTTGTGTCTCATCTCAGCTCTCAGAAGAAGGTTTTTGTGTCGCAGAAAAAGACTGTGGACTAGATAGAATGTGAATAGATATATCTGTTTGGTTACTTTAAGAACTGTGTTTTTTTTTTTTTTTTTTTCCAGTTTATGGCTTTTACAGTGTATTATAAATTCCAATATTCAAAATCGAAGTTCGGCGTTTTGTTCATGCTTGCGCAAACCCAAGTGCTCATCTCACTAAAACAAACCAAAGAAGGATGAATTTACTTTGAATTTTGATGCAGAAGAGAAAAACATAAATTGTTTCCAACTTAAGGAAACTATAGACCGATTTTATTTGATCAAATGTACATATTTGTTCGTGTTACAAGATGTGGAAATTTGCTCGTGTCCTCATTTGTTACATTACATGTACAACACCTTGATTCGTTGGCTGTGATCTTACTGGTTATGGGAAATATGCAGTCTCCAAAAGCTTGGCTTTCTCACTTGCAATTGTAGCCTCCTCCCTGCCTGTCAGTTTATAGCCCCTCTCCTGCAAGCAAAACACACTCCTTTAAATGCAACTGTTCTAGCAGAGAATGGTCCTAGAGCTCGTATTCAAATATAAAATTATTAAGCTAAAAACATCTTCTAGTATAGCAGAGATATATACCAGCAGGCGCCAAAGGAAAGGGATCCCTTCTCTTGTTTTGATCCGCTTCTCAATCACTTCGATTGCTAGAATTCGGACACAAAGTCAGAAACAAAATCACCGGGAGGTTTGATGGCAAAAGAATAGCATATACCATACCTTTTGCGGCTTGTCCATTTTTAAGCAACATACAGTACCAGACTTCATTGAATATATCAAGCTGTTCACCTGAGGCTCCAATCATCTTGCATGATAGTACGTAGGCATTAATTCTTTAATGCTCATCTATGTGAAAATAGGCCAGATTAAGACAAGCAAATCAGTTCTTAATGTTAATACCTTGCACTCATCAGCATCGAAGTCAGGACCGAGCAATTCCAATGCTTGTTTTTCATTACCCCTCCCATACTCGTACAAGCCTTCTGCAAGCTGATAACAATGATATTGTGAAGATGCCCCCAACTTCAATAGGAAAGCAGTTCAAATTGATGCTAGAATATGTTCTAAAGTGGTAAGAATCATGGCTCTTTTATTTTTCAATGAAATGATGCTTATTATCTCTAATGCCAACCCGAACTGTAGCAATCATAGTTTCTAAATCATTCTATTCGTTGACAGTATTAAGGAAAAAGTCCTGGGTAAAAGTAATAACACAACTTCTTAGTGCTCATAAAAAGTTCAATGCCTGGGTCCCCATATGAGGAAGATTCAGCAGGTAGTGTGATGTGACCAATGCACATATAAAGGTACCTTTTGAAGAGGCAATGCAGAAACAATGAACCAAAGAATAATAATGATTCCAATATAAAAATTACTGAAGAGGTCACAATCAGAATAAACCTGTATTGGTCTCTGCATTAGCTGTTGCTTCTTCTTCTTCATCTCAGCAATCCTACATGAGGAACAAACTAGCAATCAATACATTGCCAGATAACATTAAGATTGTGGTTGAGAGTGGAAGGATCCTTTAACCTGGACTTCAAGCCCTTGAGCAAATCTTCTGCCTTTGAAATCTCACCAGTATTAGCCAAGGCCCATAAAATTAGCACATCAAGATGCCACTCTATATACCAGTTAGCCTGAACAAAGTGGAGCACATTCAGATAACAGAACTAGATTATGAGAGAGACAATAATTAACAGCACATGAAGCATGCATAACCTAGAGAGCTAGCATTGGGATAATAGCTACAAGTTCATATATATTCTTTTTCCAAATCTATGAACCGGAAAAGTAATAAATATTCACCCTTGACACATTATACTGGCCATCTTTATTAAAAGGTGTATTTCGTAATTCTCAGATCTTCTATTCTTTGCTACAAAACGAGCACACTTCTTGCGAAATTGAACAGAAACTGAGGTTTAAACATCCCCTCAAATTGCAGATTTCTAGGAATCTCAATTACAGAGGCATTAGGAATCATATTACACGTAAGATTGGTAGGGAATAGGGGTCATGTTCTGTAACTTACTTGATCTGTCACGCAATTTGCTAGGGTCTTCAAACGGTCCTCAAAGGAATCTATTTCACCCCGGACATGCACGCGTAACAACAACCCAAGGGCATTCAAGTACACCTAATTGAACAAGAAGTAAGGAATGAAAGATGCAAAACAGCTGGTCATGTCAAAAATACTTGAAATAAACCTCTGGAGATGCAGCATCAGGTTTCTCCAACTCCTTCCAGATACAATGGTCATATACATTTAGGATTGTTTGGATTGGAGAATGGCCTTCTAAATAACAAAGAGATACATGCCACCAATTGTGTGTGACCCTGATAATCGTAGCACTTCTTAGCATCTAAATATCAAGTGAAGAGAAAAAAAAAGTTCAAATTTGAATAAATTCAATGTGCGTACATAAATGACGAACAAGAATCCCATGAGGACGAGCACTCTTTCATAAACTCTACTGCTTCTTTAAAACGGCAATCATACTGAAGAACATGGCACAACTGCATAACAAATTAAGAACACATGAATTACGACAATGAGTCAAGAACTTAAGCATTAGAAACTTCTTGTGACAACTAGCAGATAGTGATATAAAGCAAACTAGATAATTATAACTCACGTTATGGTGCACCCAGCAGTCCTGCTTGTTGATCTCATATCCCTTTTTTGCAGCTTTCTCAGCTTCTGTCATTCGGCCAAGTTCCAATAAAGGAAACGAAAGCATGCCATATATGTAATTTTCTTGTTCATTATAGGGTAGAACCTGTTAGCAGATTGTTACACGACAAACAAGAAAACAAAACAAGGATTCCCACCAAAAAAAGGTTCCACTAATATCTTAAAATGCTCAAACCCCCAGACAATGTGTGTTTCTATTAAGTCATAAACTATTATCCTTTGGTTGAAATTGCTCAATAATTCATGCAAACATGGTGGGTAAAAAAATTAAGTATTCTCCAGTATGTTCAATGAAGGTATAAACTTCACACATCCTCAACATAGAAATGAACCTGTTGAACAAGATCCAATGACAGATCAGGTTGAGCCATGTAGAAGCAGAGCACTTGGGCCCTTTTCAGAGAGACCAAATCTTTAGGGAAACTTTTCAAGAGCTGCAAAAATAAACGAAATGAAATTTAATGAACAAGGCCTATAGAACAATAAAAGACTAAACTTATATTGAAGTACGGGAGACTGAAGCTTATACGAAATACTTAAACCGCACAGTATTTACTCCTATACTACTCACCTTTAGTACCAAAATCGGGAATATAAGACATTCACCTGTGGACCATTCCATTTTATTTATATAGATGAACAAGGGGAAACAAGCATTTGAAAACATTGTCAAAAACAACTGAGCAAGATTATGCTTCGTTAACAGCTTTTCATGTCTATATTTTTTTTCTTTCTATCTTTTTCCTATCGATTATGCAATTCATTAAGAGAAATTGTATATGAGAAGATGTCTCTAAATCATTATGGCACAGCGAGTTTTATGAGGAAAGTGATTGAGCAATCTGTAAAATACTAAATTGGCATTGAAGTGAAAAAAGTTCATAGTTTGAGGCAATGATCCGAAATATTTATACAGATAAGTAGAACCAAACTAAAGGTGGGCAAGTACATTTCTGGATCATCTGCAATGAATAACAGCATGACTGACCAAATAGTTAACATGGAGTGTGAAAATTGTGGAGACAGTACAATTTAAAAGCTGTGGTAGGAAACCAAGTAAATAGGTATGCACATCAAGAAAGGAAAATCCCCACTAATAAAGAGGGTGGGTAGTGGCCCACCTTAGAATGCAACTCAACAGCAACATCATCATCTCTATTCGCAGAAATCAAACAATTGACAGCGTCAAAAACTGCTTTCTCGTATTGAGTAGCTTGTTCCTGTGCATAACAAATTGCCCATTACACCTCTCCAAGGTTAATTAACAAAAGATGTCAAATTGTTCAACTTCAAACAAGCTTACCAGCCGAGACTTGGCGGCTTGGAGATGAGAGGGAGCTCGAGAAGGATCAGAGGAGCAGAGAAAATGGGCAGCCAAAATGTTAGCAAGCACGCAGTCCTTGTCATGTGACGGTGCCTCCAATATCACCGACCTATGTCTCCCATAACTCAACACCTTCACTCATTCACCAAAAATCCCAGTACCCATCTCAACTTTTGACATACAAAACCAATAGAAACAGAAAAATTGAGTAAAAGAAAGGAGATTTAGACATGCCTGGTCATAGAAATCGTCGATGGCAGATATGCAAGCGTCTGAAGAGGTCCTCACCTCGTAGCCCCATTTGTCTACTTTCACTCCTCCCTCCATTTCCTAACTCTACTCACCTCTTTTTTATTTATGAGCAAAATCTACTCACCTCTTTGAATCAGTAGCTTGTTGCTTAAAAAAACACAGTATTTCTTAGCCAAAACAATGGCGGTGACTTCAACGGAAACTGGGTTTTAGTTTTTTCGCTGTATAATTTGCAAATGGGTGATCATAACATAAAATATGACGAAGGTCTTTGTCAACTGTCGCAGTTGGTTTGGTGGATAGTCCAATGTTATAGCATCAGCGCCTAATCTTTTTTCTCCGTTGTCAGATGCCTTATGCGGTTCGAGTAAGGTGGGGACATAACATTTGGATCTGATACTTTTCAATCACCGTGGACACAATAGCAAAGCCCACGTCGCCTGTGCATTGTTCATGATCTGTAAATATGATTTCGATTTTGTTTTCTGTTTTTAAGTGAAAAAATGGTTTATGTAATTTGCTTTGACATGGACTGGTCGTAAGTGCAGTTTTAGGCCTAAACAAGGTTCAAGTTGGTAGTTTGGGCCTTAAGCCCAATTGTAATTTGTAACTCAAAAGCTAAGCTCACTTTCAACCAAGAATTCTATAGTGAGGGTTGACTCTTCGATAAAGTCTTATCTTTTAATTGTTGAATCAAGCTAACTAATTTAATTCAACGACGGATCAATCTAATTTAATAGTTAAAAGATAGAGTCTCACTTAAGGGTCATATATAAGGCCCTCACAGTGCTAAAAAGTTCAAAGTATCAATTGACAATGGTTATTTAAAATATAAAAATAAAAACAAAAATAAGGATAAATATGTTCTCTATGTAACATTCAAAACATAAAATAGAGACATAAAATAGGCCAAGGCTATTTATCCTTGAAATTGGTAATTACTTGGGAGGGGCAGCTGCCCCTCTCAATTTAGCCGCAAGAATCTTGGCAATCTCAGCAAGCTTATCAGTCTCAGGCATGACATCTTTCACAGCAGTATGTGCACAAAATTTGTCAGCCCAATTGACCAGCCCTGGTGTCTTTGTTTGGTCCAGCAGCTTGACCCCATTCAGTTTCTCTATGACTCTGAGCCACCCCAAGAAGCACCCAAACGCAATGTCAAGGTACCCAATCTCATCTCCACCAAAAAAGTCCTTTCCTTTGCTGGACTTTTCATAAGCTTCCTCCAGCAAGGCCAGCCCTTCTTCCACTTGCTCCACTGCTGCCTTCTTTGCCTCCTCTTCTTGAGCTGCACCTATGCCTTTCAATGATGGGTACCACTGCCAACCACATTTAAACCAAGAAACATTAATTAGTAAAAAGCATTGTAACAATATTCTTTTCAAAACGCTTATGAGTACAAGTGCTTCCTATACAATAGCTAATTTACCTTCTCACTGACATAAGCGGCCCAAAATCGTGCCGTGGCGCGATCATAAGGGTCGCAAGGGAGAATAGATGGGCCAGAGGCCCAAACCTCATCAATGTACTCAACAATGACAAGAGATTCACATATGGGTTTGTCACCATGAATAAGAACCGGGACTTTCTTATGGACTGGATTGGATTGGAGGAGAAGCTGGCTTTTCGATCCAAATGTCTCTTGAAGAAACTCATAGTCGACAGATTTGAGGTTGAGGGAGATGCGAGCCCTCATCACAAATGGGCTCGGCCACATTCCCAGGACCTTCACGTCGCTCTTGGTGATGGCCATGATGATCGATCAATCTCTCACAACTCACACTCGAAGCTTTTAATCGAACACTGAGTTTTTGTGTATAGCGTGCGTGGTGGGATGAATTAAACAAGAGAAACAACATGGATTGTTAAGTATGGCTTAGAAAAGTGGCTGTGGTGAGTTTGGTGTCAATGCGTGCAACGACATTAGTTAGGTGCACTGGTGGATGCATGTTTGAAGTGTAGGCCGGAAAATTAAAGTCATTAAGTCAATTCATATTTTTTGACTCTTAACATTGTCCAAAGTCGAAAGTAACCTTCACAAAGTTCATTTAAATTTGTTAACATTTTAGCATGGAAAATTCATTGGAGGCCTTGTTTTTTAGAATAACTTTCATGTAAAGGAATACCACTGTAATCTACTTCAAATTAATTGTTCGTTGTGATATTTTCCTTATTGTTTTCTTTTTTATTTAGATTTACAGAACGTTTGTAGTGAAGTTTGGATCTGTTCCATGACAGACAGCAACCATCAAACTTTGGGAGTATAAAAAAAAAAACAAAAACCAGAGGATAAATTAAAAATTACACACTTCGAGATGCAATGCAAAAGTGTTGTATATGCGACAGTGTTCAATTAAAATTAGTAAAACTTAAAAAAGACAGCTGCTGAACTGACAACATGCAGATCATGATTTATTTCACATCACATCACATGCATATAAATTTATCATTGTCCATGTAATTACTTATCATTAGAATATTCATTACTTAGGGGGAGCACCTGCACCTCTCTATTTGGCCGTAATAATCTTAGCAACCTCAGCAAGCTTCTCAGTCTCAGGCATAACATCTTTCACAGAAGCAGCTGCACAGAACTTGTGAGCCCATTTGGCCAGCCCTGGTGTCTTTGTTTCGTCCAGCGGTTTGACGCCATTCATCTTCTCTTTCACTCTTAGCCACCGCAGGAAGCACCCAAATAAAATGTCAAGATACCCAATTTTGTCTCCACTGAAGAAGTCCCTTCCTTTGCTAGTCTTCTCAAAGGCTTCCTTCAACAGCGCCAGCCCCTCAGCCAGCTCGATTGCCGCCTTCCTCGCCTCCTCTCCCTGAGCAGCAGCAATGCCTCTCATGGACGGGAACCACTACAAGAAAATGCGACAAACTGATAAGCGAATGAGTCATCAAAAACCAACATGTCTCATTTACCAATTCACAATCAATATACAATCAATGTTCCATTTTTAAGTTCAGTTCATAAAGCTTCATCACTTGGTCTCACAAGCATGAGGACCGTGATACATCAAACTCAATGTCAATGTGTACTCGTCACGCAATATTATCAATTCACTCATTGTAACACGTACATTTATTTTGTAGATTCATATTTTCATAAGTGAATTAATAAAAATACATACTGTGTTGTGCTTGTGGTTGGTGCGAGTCAGCTGACACTCTACAGAAGTTATCAATCTCATTAAATGAAGATATAGATGCCAATATTTAAGCATAACTCATCGGTGGCTGGCTCTTGGTCTTAAGTTGGCCCTTGAAGCGGTTCTTCCACTCTGATCCACATAGCTGATGTGCATAAACTTTATATGTTTACATTAATGTCGATCTCTTGATTCAGTCAAACAAGCACCACTCATCGGTGGCTGGCTATTGCTATTGGTCTTCCTTGAGTTGGCCCTTCAAGCGGTTCTATTGCAATATTTTTCCTCCCAAATAAGCTTCAGTTGTTGAATTTCTGGGACGCAATCTTCTTCTCTGCTCATACCCTTAACACTCCAACTCTGCCAAGACAGCTGCACCCGGCCAAAGTAAAGTGAAATTTGATGTGAAAATTCATATTAACAGCGACTAAAACTCACATAAGCTTAGACCGATGATTGAATTTTTCCAAACCTAATTTAGGGGGACCATGGTTTTAACAAAGAAGCTTGAGCACAATGAGCACTCAGAAGAACATTTTATTCTTCTGACTTCAAAGAAAAAAAAAACATGTTATTGGTAATGTAGTGCACATTTAGTTATGCTAGCTCCAAAATAGAAAATGAAGGCCCAGGAAAATGAAATAAATATTGCAATTAGACCCTCATAATGAAAATTTTCATAATTCGTAGTTGATGAAATAAGATTAGGGGTTCATTCATCTATTGATAACATCAAAAGAAAATAATTGCCAAACTACCCAATTCTCACATGCACATAATTATATTTAAATATAGTAATAATTGATTGCCCACTCAAATGCATATAATTAACCTAATATTAATTAGGCCTAACGCTGGGTTGGCCGGCCTATTTAAAGCCCATTATTAAATTTTATTTATTTTAGAAAGAAAAAAAATATAATATTATCATATTTATATCTTAAATTCAAGTCTATTTCTTTTCTATAATAATATATACTAGTCCAGCATGTGCTAATTATTATTTTTTTCTTTTTGAATTAAAAAGGATAATGGGTAGTTGGAAGTTCCATAAAAATAGGAATTCATTATCTGATTTTATTTTTAATTTTTAAAATATAAAAAAGTGTGAATTTATCATCTTATCCTCATTTAATTAATAATTTCAATTCTAAATTTTTGCATTAACCAAGAGAATTTGCTGGTATTTTGAATGTTTCACTATTCTCTACCTTTTGCTTTATATATATAGATTAAAGACTTAATTATGTATATGCCCTTTGTGCTTTCAAACTTGTCTCAGATTACCACCCATGTTTGCAAACGTCTCAAAGTACCCCCCAACCTTTTAAAAACCGTCTCATGTTATCCGTTCCGTCAGTTTTTTTGACGTTCCGTTATGAACGTTGGGCCCCACTTCGTTTTAACCTTTAACCTCTTCGAATAAGGGTTTCTCAGTTCTAACAAAGGTGGAAATTGGGTGAGAAGGGGAAATTGGAGAAGAGGGCTTAGGATTTATGAAAATTTGAGGTTGCCTTCGATTTTGGGAGAAGCTGGAGAAGAAATTAGGGGTTTATAAAACTTTAAGGTGGAGTTTGAAATTGGGAGATTGTGGAGTAGAAGATTTGGGTTGATGGAAACAAGAGAGAAGCAAGGAGAAGGAAGGCATGGCCAATGGTGTCATTGTGGGAAGTTAGCAGGATTGCAGACTTCTTGGACCAGTTCAAACCCAAGGTGGAGATTTCTAGTCTGCACAAAGTCAAAGGTAAGTATGTTTAATATCAAATTTTCAGTCATTGTTTTGGGCATCACAAATTGATAGAGTTCTTATTGATGAAATTGTCAGTGATTGATGAAATTATCAGTTATTGATGAAATTTTCATTCATTTTACCACCCAAATTTTCAGTCATTGTTCTTGGTTGATACAGGGGAAGTGGAGAAAAAAGATGTAGGTTTTTTCAGTGGTTTGATGCAGAAATGTGTGAGCGTTCAAAGTGTTTGATACCTGGTTTGCTGAGGAAGATTGATAGGCTAGAGAAGGAAAATGCAAAGATTCGAGCAAAGTAAAAAATATTGTGGGTTGCTATGTTACTTTCCTGGTTGGTTGTGTTTGCAATGAAAATGAATTAGGCACTGTGACAGTAGTTCAGTGGGCACCGTAATTTGAGAACAAATGTTAATGTAATGTAAGACACTTTGGCAATAGTTTAGTGGGCAAATTTAATTTGAGAACAAATGCTAATCTAATGTAAGGCACTTTGGCAGTAGTTATGTTAGTGTAATGTAATGTAATTTGGTGTAATGTAATGTAATGCTAGTTAAGTTTGTTCATTGTAATTTGTTTAGAGGTTACAAATGGTGACATGAATGTAATGCTAGTTAGTTAAGTAATGTAATGCTAGTTAGTTAAGTAATGTAATGCTAGTTAAGTTTGATCTGTGATATGAATGGTAACTTGTTTAGAGGTTACAAATGGTGACATACTGAATGGTCAATTATCCATAACATACATCAATAATCCCACAAACCAAATATGAGCACAAACCAAAATAGGTTCCAACCATAACAGCCATAGGAATATAAGCACAAACCAAAACAGGTTCCAAAATACCAAAACCATAACAGCCTTAGGAATATAAGCACAAACCAAAACAGGTTCCAACCAAAACATTCAAGGATAAAAAAAAGTCTTCCACAACATTCAAGTTTTTCACAACATGTTTGGACCATTAAAGTCTTCCACAACATTCAAGGATGAAAAAAAGGATCTTTGACAAAATGGCTTCTCTGTTGATCTTTCATCCTCCTCCTAAGTTGTTGTACTCGAGATAATTTGGCAGGTTCAAATACTTGAGATGGTTGGGATTGAGATGCAGCAGCTGCTTGAGATGGTTGGGATTGAGAAGCATCAGCTACTTCAGATGCCTGGGATTGAGAAGGCCCTTGGGAACTGCTTGTTTGTTTCCTTTACCTTAATTGCATCCTCTGTTGTCCGCTACTTTGGTCTCCACAATCTCTCCTTCTTACCTAAAACAAATAATAATTAGAAGTTTCCATGATATAAAATTTTGATTTGTGAAAACATAGTTGAAACTGTGGCACTTACTGCAAGTTTGTCCTTGGCAACTTTCCTCTGCCTAGTAGGCTTGATGTTGGGATTTCTAGGTTCCTAATAACCAAAGTCATCAAGCCATAAACCAAATCAAACACATTTAAATGTAAAGCACTAAGCCTATAATGACACATACCTTACAACTAATTCGATTATGCCATTCTCCACCGCAATTGCCACACTTTAAAGGGATACCATACCTAGGAAGCTTATATGGATTAGCAGGTTGTGTAGGTTCATCAACAGCTTGTTTTCTTGTCTTCTTAGGCCTACCAGGCTGCTTGTGGTATTTCGAAGGGAGTAATGGAGGTAAATTAATCTTCATCCACTGATCTTGGCTAGTCATAGGCATAATCATTGGTTCATAGGCTTTCAAATAAGCCTCTTTCTTGTACACTGCATCCCAAAAGTCCTCTGGATTCCAATGAAACCAACTTATTGCAGCACAAGCATGCAAACATGGCATTCCATTCAAATCCCAAGCATGGCATGAACAAGAGTGGGCATTCAAATCAACAGTAAAGGTGCGGTCACTATTGTGCATTACTTCAAACTTATTCTGTCCAACAGTCTTAGGATTGCACCACTGAGCTTTTCCTTCGTTTTTCTCTAATATCTTTCTAATTCTTGGCCCAACTTGTCCATGCCATTTCTCACAGAAAATCCTTCTTTCAGCCATCAACAACATGATATACAACCAAATTCTTTCTAGCATAGTCAAAACAGGCTTGTCTCTAGCATCCATTATGCTATGGTTGAATGCCTCACATAGATTGTTCATAAGCATGTCACACTTGGAATCACTCTTGAAATATGCCCTACTTCAATGCTTCGGATATGTCTCTATAAGCCAATCATGTGCAGGTTCAGACAACTGCAACATCTTTCTCATCTTTGCATGAAACCATGACACTATTGTGGCCTTAGCAATTGCTTCCATTTGATGTTTCAAGGCAAGACCTCTATGTTCCAAATAGAAGTTTCCATAAAGATGTTTCAAACAATGGTTATGCTCTGCATGAGGGAATAGAGCATCCACATCATATATTAACCCTTTTTGTTTGTTAGTCATAAATACATAACCATGGCTATTCGTAATATTCAGATCACCACTCAATAATTCTAAAAACCACAGCCATGTTGAATTGCTTTCAATCTCTACATATGCATGGGCAAGTGGAAACATTCTGTTGTTTACATCAACTCCCATTCCAGAAAGCACTTGCATTGGGTGAGGCCCTTTGACATGACACCCATCCAAGCAAACCACATGCTTACAACCATCTAAAAACCCCTTTTTGCAGGCGGCAAGACAGATGTAAATTCTTTGAAACTGTGGCTTATCACCTTCCATTTCAGATTTAATGATAACTGTACTTCCCACATTTCTGGTTCTTAACTCATGATAATAATCCCACAATACTTCATACTGTTGACTGTAAGACCCCTCTATAATGTCAACTGCTGTGGCTCTTGCTCTATACACAGTTGCTCTAGATGGTCTGTAACCATAGTCTTGGTGAACTTGCTCTACAAAAGAAAAAGCAGTCCAATTTGGATTGAGCCTTAACTGCCCAGAATATCTTTCAGCTAACCAGCCAACAGTGACATGTATATTTTTAGTCCCCTTATTACAAACATGTGTAGGATTAAAAGTTTTCACATGCAGGTAAGTGCTACCACAAACATTTGAAGCATGAATAATAAAAGGACAACCATATTCACATACTACTCTTATTTTGTTACGGTCATTATTCATAAATATCAACTCCCTTCCACAATTAATAGAGTATATCTTCGCAGCTTTTCCAAACAACTCGGCAGTTGCAAACTTTAAATCTATTTTGAAACCTGGGTTTGCCATATCAATTTCAGGGCACGTTTACGTATCAGTAATGGGTATGGGAGGAAAGGGAATGATTTCCATTCCTGACTTCTCCTGCGTTAACTTGCAATCAAGAATGAAAAAATAAGTAGGCCCCACCTCAAAATCCGTAATCATATTCCCTCAAAACTTGGTATCAGATTAACTAGACGGGAGTAGTCGATACGATTCCCATTCCTGTTTTCTCTTATTAACTTCCAAAAATACCCTTACTACTTTACTATAATTCCAAAACAACTCAAACCCTAAAATAAAAAAAATATAAATTACACGCTAGAAGGAGAATACACGCCAGAAGGAGTTCAAACAACTCAAACCCTTAACGTTGCAGACACAGCCTCCCTGAAGCAGCAGAAACTATGTAAGTCACTCCATCTATCTATCTATCTATCTACCTTTTTCTTCTTCTTCTATCTTCTGTCTTCACAACTCAACCCATAGTGATTGCTGCTGTTTGTAGTTTCAATCAATGGATATGTGATAATTACTACATACGTGATAATTACTAGAGTCTCCCTTCCACTCTATAATTCTACATACGGGATATGTGATAATTACTACTCTTACCACTTTACTATTGTTGTCATACATAACAAGGATTAGGCTTAGGTAACCAATATTCGCATTGTGTTGATCAGAAAAGGAAAAGAGAAAAAGCCTTCATGCCATAGATCAATTGTTTCTCTTTTGTTTTAGTTTTTGGTTTTTCCCAATATCCTTTTACAGGTTTCGATGTATTGTGTTGATCAGAATCTTTTCACATATGTTAAACTGTTTTTCATATCATAGATATATTTTTGCATGTCTACAGCAACAAACTTTTGTTGTAATACGTAGGATTTACAATTTTATTTCTTTGCAGGTGTCAATAAAAGTGATTGTGAGTATATCTTGTTGAGCACGAAAGCAACGTTTGCAAAGCAATATCATATCCCAAATTAGGTAAGATTCTTAAAATTCAGCTTTCTTAGATATTGAGGTTTTGATATCTTGAATAATATATATATTTTTTAATGTCATGTAGACAAATGACTCGATTAAGTTTGTCCACAAAGAGGAAACTACGTGTTACAATAAATGCTTTGATTGTCTACCTTGGAATAATACTTGTTGTATGTGCTGCGGGTTATGTCTATGCACGCTTAGCTTATCGAAAAACTTGTCGACCAAGTCTTCCTTCGGTGATAAGAGTTTACAAACAACAAGAATACCTACATGGACTAGTTTTTGAGAGTGATACTACATGTATTGACCAACTAAGGATGGATAGACAATCTTTTCATAAGCTTTGTCAAATTTTGGTCACTAAAGGAGAACTACGATCGACCCGAAACATGTCCACAGAGGAGATGGTTGCAATTTTTTTAAATATTCTTGCACACCATCACAAGAATCGCGTCATAAAATTTAATTTTACTAGATCGGGACGAACTGTTAGTAAGTATTTTCATGAGTGCTTGAAGGCAATGATTCGATGCCAAAAGGATTTCTGGAAATCACCAGAACCTGTACCTGAGAACTCAACAGACTATAGGTGGAAGTGGTTTAAGGTACGCACTATTTATAGCTATGAAATTATTCAAAACAAAAATACTTATTTTCTTTTAAGAATCTTATTAATAATTTTTTATATTTTAATATAGAACTGTTTAGGAGCATTAGATGGAACCTATATTAGAGTGAAGGTACCAGAACGAGAGAAACCAAAGTACAGAACAAGGAAGGGTGAAATAGCAACGAATGTTTTGGGAGTTTGCTCTCAAGACTTGCAGTTTATATATGTTTTGGCTGGATGGGAGGGTTCTGCACATGATAGTCGAGTCCTTAAAGATGCTCTGAGTAGGAGAAATGGATTAAAAGTCCCTAATGGTAATATTTAAAAATCAATATTTTAATTTAGTGCATTTTCCATTATGCATAAAATATCACTTTAGGTTTATGTCTCTTACTATTTTGTTTTTACATTAGGTTATTATTACTTAGTGGATGCTGGTTACACCAACGGAACAGGCTTCCTTGCACCTTTTAGAGGACAACGTTATCATCTTAATGATTGGAGGGATGTCCATCGACCTGAGACACCAAATGAATTTTTCAATATGAGACATTCGAGTGCTAGAAATGTTATTGAGAGGTGTTTCGGTTTATTAAAAATGCGTTGGGCAATTCTTAGGAGTCCATCCATTTATGATATTATAACACAGCGTCGTATAATTTCTGTGTGTTGTATGCTCCATAACTTTATAAGAAAAGAGATGGCTTTGGATCCTATTGAACATCAAGTGGACAATCAGCTTGTAGATGGAACTTTGGAAACAAATGATTACATTGGTACAATTGAGTCCTCAAACGATTGGAGTGTATGGAGGCAAAACCTTGCAAATGAAATGTGGAATACATGGAATGGAAATAGGAAATGAAGACATGTGATGAGCACATTATTTGTTTGTTTTTATCGTGTTATTTAATGTACTCAAGACATTATTTATTTATTGTGCTTGTGTAATGTATTGAATATGAACAACTAATGTGACTACATGTTTTTAAGAACCTTTTTATTCATTCATTTATTCATTTTTTAGAGCTGGAATGTTTTTCATCACTTGTATAGCAGATTCATTGTTTTTCATCACTTGTATCTTTTTTTTGTTTATTTTTGTAGTAGATCATTTATCGTCATGAGTTCTACTGCTACTTCAAGTGAAAAAGTAAGGGGAGGAAGGGGACAAAATAAGCGCTATTGGACAACTAAGGAGGATAACACATTGATGGAATGCTTGATGGAACTCCATCAGAATACCAATTGGCGAGGTGACTCAGGCTTTAAAAATGGATACTTGAATAAATTAGAAACTATGCTACAAGTCAAACTTCCGAATTCTGGGTTGAAGGCATCACCCCATATTGAATCAAGGGTGAAGACTTTGAAAGGAAAATATGGTGTTTTAGCTGATGCATTATCTCAAAGTGGTTTTGGGTGGAATGAAGAGCAGATGATGTTGGTATGTGAGAAAAGTGTATTTGATGCATGGGCGAAGGTAAATCTAAGCATATCCTATTATGTGCATATCAAATGAAAAAAATACATAAGTTATGTTATGTCTTTAATATTTATTTAAGAATACTAATGCAGATATATATATATATATATATATATTGTAATTGTAGAACAAAAAGGATGCAAGTGGTTTGTATGGCAAGTCGTTTCCACATTACTATACACTTGGAGAAATATTTGGAAAAGATCGTGCTATTGGAACAAATGCTGGAAATGCTGATGATGATGAAGAAGATGTTAGGCGAGATGATGCAAGTGTTCATCAGAATAGAAGTGTGGGTGATGATTTTATTGAGGAGATGTTTTCACATCCTGATGGTGGGTCACAATATGGGGGTTCAGAATATGAGGGATCTCAATTTGATGATGTTGAGGACTTAGAAGATGATGAGACAACTTTTACACAACCAAATCCCCAACCCTCAAGTGCCCAACAACGTGCCCAACAGAAGAGACCCGCACAAGATGTAGCAAGTGGTCCAAGTAATCCTCGTAGGAAGGTAAATGCTTTAAATGAAATGTCTAACAAATTTGGACTTATGGCTGAAGCTGTAGCAGGAATGGCACCTCAGCTTGCAAGCTTGGTTAATGTTCTTTCAACAGAGAAGGATCTTGCTGATATGCAAGCTAAACTTGGTGGTGAATTGAGGAAAATAGAATTCCTATCTCCTTTGCAAGTATTTCGTATCACCAATATTTTAGCCAAAGAGCACGATTTGTTGAGGGTCTTCTTTACCATGACCGATGAAGAAAAAAAAGATTATGTATTTAATCTTACGGAGCATGGCTTACAGTGATTGTTATTGATGAGTAATGGGCAAATGACTTACTAGGTTCATTATATATCTCTTCTTTTGGTAGTATAACTATTATGTATTTAATCGTATGAAGATTATGCAAGTTATTATTATTTGATTGTTTACTAGTTATGTAAATGAAAGATATTTGTTTATTGGAGTTTATTTTTTCATATGAAGATTTCTTTGATAACGGATTCCCTCTTACTGATAAATTCAAAACCCCCTTTCCAATAGTTTGGTCTGTTCTTTGCATATTTATTGTGAATAGAGAACTGAGATAAATGAGAGAACTGAAAACAGAAAACAGAAAAGCAACACATGCAAATGCAATTCAAAATAGGAACTAGGCAAAGCATCAAAAAACCAAAACACAAATTAGCAAAATTACGATCCATTGATTAAATTAAAAATGAACATGGATGACACTTGACACTCACAGACAGCAACACAATGACACGAACTCACATGTAGAAATATATCCATCACTTTGACTTAGGCACTCTTTATTTATACTACATATGCTGTCGTTCTTTTCCTTTTTCTTTACGTTCATCTCCTCTCCAATGTCTCGAATCCTCAAAGCTTGGCCTTTTTTTTTTACCAAGGCTCTGCTGCTGCTTCCCCTTACTTCACTTGTGCAAATCATGTTTACACCGCATTATTGAGAATTATATATGTGTTGTAGTGAAAATGTGTAGGGCATTTTAGTAATCAAATTAATTTGGATTCTGATTCATGAAAATTAGTAAACAATAACAATGGGAATCAACCCCACTCCTTAACTAATTCCGTATGTTTAGTAAACAGCGTAATGGGAATGATTCTTCCCATACCGATTCAGTAGTTCTCTGATTCCTTCCCATACCCATTACTGATACGTAAACATGCCCTCAGGTCTGAAATCTTCACCTTTTGACATCCTATTCTTCTTCCTTCTTAGTTCACCTACTGCATCATCTTCATTTGAAGAACTATTTGGGCAAGTAAGTGTAGGTGACACTTCTCCATTGATTGACTCATCATTTTCCTTTGCATTAGGATCATTGTCAATGCAACTATGATCCACATAACCTTCAAACTACTTATCATCCTTCTTCAATAAGTTAATCTCTTCATCACTATGTGCATAGTCACTGTCTTCAAAGTCTGGATCACTGCCATCATCATCCTTAGAACAAGAATATTCTTGATCACTGCTATCATTCCCCACTTGGCTTGAAGTCAAACTCACTACTTTCAAGTACAAAACTATCACCATGCTATTACTTTTAGGTACCGTGCTCATACAAGCTAAAAGTAAACTATCTGATATTATTTGAATGAGTCTACCAGTTCCAAACTCTTCACCATAAAAACTCACATCATACCCATCGTCATATCCCAAATCTTTAGCCATTCCAAATAGCTCTAACATGGACATATAGTCAACCTCACAATAATCAAACCAATTGACTTCACTATCCAAATAAGACCATTCACTGTCCTTTCTATTTTTAACTAGTTTACCTCCATGAAAAAACTTAAATGTGACAACCTCATCAGCATCTTTATCTGTGTAAGAGGAAGATTCACTTAACAAATGGACAAAGGTAACAACAGACAAAATAAGGACCACACAAGGATAATATAAGGAACAAACAAGGACCACATAAAGTGTATTAGGGCCAGCACAGAGTAAAAAAGTATATGAAAAAAAAAAAATTCCAGAACACACCAAACTAGGAACACGCAAGGACCACACAATGACCACACTAGGACTAGCACAGAGTCAAAAAGTATACAAAAAAATGCAAAAAAAACCCTAACAGCAATTCAATGCACATGCCAAAATCAAGAAAATCAAGTGAGAATGGGTCCACTTACATATGGGTTGACAATCTCCAGATTCTTTAAGCACCACCATCTTCGCACTTTCTAGCCTTAAAGTCTAACGCCAAACAATGATTTCTTCTTCAAATTCTCCCAAAATCGAAGGCAACCTCAGATTTTCACAAACCCTAAGCCTTCTTCTCTAATTTCCCATTCTCACCCAATTTCCCCCTTTGTTAGAACTGAAAAACCCTAATTCGAAGAGGTTAAAGGTTAAAACAAAGTGGGGCCCAACGTTCATAACGGAACGGGTAACATGAGACGGTTTTTAAAAACTTGGGGGGTACTTTGAGACGTTTGCAAACACGGGTGATAATCTGAGACAAGTTTGAAAGCAAAAGGGACATGTACATAATTAAGCCTAGATTAAAATTTAATATTTTCTTTATATATAAAATAATGATTTTGTTTTTCAAGTTTCAATTTTTAAAGCTCAAACAATAATGTAGTCATTTTCTATTTAAATATACTTGAAGTAAAGTTATTGACCTCTTTTTTCAACAAATAATAAATCTTGTTAGTATAAAAAGATTTAAATGAAGTTGTAAAAAAAAATTAAAAAAACATTCGCAATATATAAGTCAAATTTGGCGTGAGCCCATTTCGGCCCTTTTGGTGGCCCAACACAATCATGGACTAGGGGCAGGATTGATGATTTTCATAAATGGACGGACCTGACAAGACCCGTTTATTAAATGGGCCGATTTTAAACGCATGGCCTGATCCGTTTAACACCTTTAACCTTGTTTTAATAGTCAAATATAATTGACAAGCTACTCAAGCACCAAATCATTATTGAAAAAAGTTAAAAATCCATAAAGGTGATGAGTCTGATTTTGTAACCTGATTTTTTATGTTACAACATCCGATAAGTCTGATTTTGTCAACCAAGGTGCAACTGGAAGATTCCATCGTCGTCAACCAGAACACTAGAAACATGAACACATGCAATTTATTATAAAAAATCCAAGACTAGGACATTGCAAAACTGTTAAATCACAACCAGGCATTAAAATATCTCGTGGGAAATAGCAAGTTTCAATAGTTATTAGTTACCACGGGCTGACTAAGTTCCCCTGCCCGACGAACTGCAGCAACCAGATCTCGGTTGGACTCAGTATACATAATACATATGTGCTAGTTACATGTCCATATTGACCAGTGAATAAATAGATCACAACTAGTGTCAGAGGACCAGCAACCTGCATTTGTTCCATCAATTTTTGAGCCTGAGCTATATTTCCTGATTTACAAAGGCCATTTGCAATAGAGTTGTAAGTAAAGACGAAATAAAGTTGAAGGCCCTTCCTGCACATCTCTTGAATATGCTCATTTGCTGTGTCTACCTCCCCTCGTTTACAAAGGCCACAGCCAGTTATATAAATAGTATAGCCGTGTGGCTTTTAAAAGGAAATTTTAATTCACGAAATTTTGCCGGCATACTCCTGTGTCGACGAAGTTTCATCGGTAGATGTTTAAAAATATATATATATATATATAATTAGTTTATATATAAAAAGACCAGCTCAGCACCACGTGTCACACAAGTAAAACCGTGCGGCTATACTATTTTTTAAAAACAATTTAAAAAGGGGTCTAGCCGAACGGCTATAGGAAAAAACTGAGTATGGCCGTGCGGCTATACCTTTTTTAAATATATATTATTTTTATTCAGTAATATGTGAGAATTAGGTGTATAATACGTAAATTTTGTGTGTCTTATTGAAATCTTTGTAAAACATACATGCATTAAACATGAGAAATACATGTGTATATATATATAATATATTATTAAATGTGAAAATGCTAAAATATTTATACAAGTAGTAACTCTGGAAAAGTAAAAAATAAAAAAAGGACAATAGATACTCTAGTAATGGCCTAATAGTAATGGATATGGCTCTTGGGCATTGAAGAAATTTAATTAAGACACCCAAATGATTTCACAAAAGACTTAATAAATAAAAATTAATTATTTTGTGGACTTTTTCTTTAATTTTTTATATATTAAATAATAATTCAAATATAATTACTAATTAAAGTAATTCAAAAAGACTAAGATATTACTTAGTTACATTTATTAAATTAAAGAAGAAGGCCAAAAAACAAAAGTAAAGAAATTAATTTTATATTTTTAAAATTTATAAATAAATAAAAAATAAACTTATCCCGAAAGTTTGTCGAACTCGTCTATGCCAACAAAATTTCCAGATTAAATTTTCTTTTTAAACAGTATAGGCGCGCTGCTATATATATATATATATATATATATATATATATATATACAGTTCCCTTCTATTGAGGGATCCCTCAAATAATTTTATTTGAGGGACGCTATTTAGGGTACCCTACAATTTTTTTTCCAATGATCCAAACCATCTATTTTTTAGGTATTCATTCATAGATCATCCTTACAAAAAATTAGACAAATCGGAAACCGTTTCGACATCCAATTGTGTCCTACAAAATCAATGAACACGGTGCTTCAAGAAAGTACTAAAATTTCAATAACTCAATTGAATGGTCAAATGATATCGGATTCAAGTGATTTTTTGTAGAGATGATCTTTGAATGAGTATCTACAAAATAGACGTTTGGATTAGTGAAATACAATCCGAAGTGGGCCCTACAATGGGTGTCCCTCAAATAAGCTTATTTGAGGGATCCCTCAATGGAAGCTCTCTGTGTATATATATATATATATATATATATATATAAGGATGCATCTAGCGCTTTGGTGCCACATGTCAAAAGCGTAAAGCCGGGCCGCTATACTATTTTTCAAAAACATAATTAAAAACCAGTATAGCCGCACGGCTATACTATTTCTTAAAAAATTTGAAAAAAATCTAGTATGCGTGTGGCTATACTATATATATAAAGACCCGCCCAGCGCCTATGCTCCACGTGTCAAACAAGTAACGCCATGTGACTATACTATTTTTAAAAAATAAAAATAAAAAAAGTGTATAGCCGCACAACTATACTATTTTTTAAAAATAATTAGGCAAAAACTAAGTATAGCCCTTTTAAAAAAAAAAAAAAGTTTTTATTTTTATTCAATAATATGTGAGAATTAGGTGTATAATATGTGAATTGTGTGTGTCCTATTGAAGTCTTTGTAAAATTATATGTATTAAACATGAGAAATACATGCGTACATGTATAATATATTATTAAATGTGAAAGCGCTAAAATCTTTATACCGGTAATAAATCCGGAAAAGTAAAAAAATAAAAAAGGAACAATAGATACTCGAGTAACAGCCTACTAGAAATGGATAGGCTCTTGGGCTGTGGAGAAATTTAATTAAAATATCGTAACAATTTCACAACAGACTTAATACATAGAAATTAATTATTTTATGAACATTTTCTTTAATTTTTTATATATTAAATAATAATTAAAATATAATTACTAATTAAAGTAATTCAAAAAGGCTAATATATTACTCATTTACATATATTAAATTTAAGAAGTAGGCCAAAAGACAAAAATAAAGAAACTAATTTTATATTTTTATATAAAAAAAAAAAAAAAAGGAAAACCTCTTCCGAAAGTTCGTACAGATCTAAGGCGTAAATTTTCCGAATTAAATTTTTTTAAATAATATAACCGCACGACTATATTATTTATATATTAAAAAAAGCAACTATACTATTTATATATGAAAAAGGATCGTCCAGCTTAGGGCCGTATAAGAGCCCCTCGGTGAGTGAGCCCGGCCCAGGCTAGGGAAAAAAATTTGCGTTCGGTGGAGTAGCACAGGCCTGGGGGTGTGGGACCCACCAACCTAGGCTGGCCCAAGGCAACTTCCGCTCGAGGTCCAAAACGCGGGGTGACGCGTCGGCCGACGTCGGTGACGTCGACACGCGGTAATCAAATTTTTACGACGCGCCAATGGTAAAAATTTGAACCAGTGCGGACGCCAACGCGACGCAAGCCCAACGGCTGGAAGCCACGTGGCACGCCCCAGCGCTCCGATTTGATTCAACAGCTTCATCCAACGGTGGCGATTTTCCATCAATAAAATTGTGAAAAAAAAATCGAAATTTTTTTTAAAAAAATACTAAAAAATTCTGAATTTTTTTTTTCCTATAAATACCTATAAATACCCTTCACTTTCAACACCAATTCTCATACATTTTATTCTACTTCTACAATTACTCAACATTTTTTTCACTCTTCACTCAACATTTTCTTCACTCAACATTTTCTTCACTCTTAACTGAACATTTTCATCTCTTTCACCTTGTAATTTTATTTCTTATTTTTATGGCTTCTTCTATTGAAACTGGAGGGGCGTGGAGCACAATGGAAGATGTTTCTTTGTGTGAGGCTTGGCTCCGAGTTTGTCATTGTCCCGTGACAGGCAATGAGATGAAATTTTTCCATATGTGGAAAAAATTCATGCTTAATTTTATAAAAATTCCAGACTACGGAAATGACATTGTCGAGTAGGTGGAAACTTCTCAACAAAGAGATGACAAAATGGAGAGATGCCTTGGCAAAAGCAATGAACTTGTATAGAAGTGGGGAAAATCATACTAACGAGGTAAGTATTTTGTAATTTTCGTTTTATTAAGTTTAATGTCCTAATATATATATATATATATATATGTTGTTAATATTTATTGCATTTTCAATATTTTGTTAATATTTCTTGCATTTCAAATATTTTGTTAATATTTCTTGCATTTTCAATAAGTTGTTAATATTTCTTGCATTTCCAATTGTTTCTTCATATTTCTTGCATTTTCAATATGTTGTTAATATTTATTGCATTTCCAATTGTTTCTTCATATTTCTTGCACTTCCAATTTATTTGTAAGGTTAATTGCATTTCCATTATTTTTATTTTGTTACTTGCATATCCAATATATTTTAAATATTTATTGCATTTCCATTTTTTTGTTAAATAGCTCATTCAAGCACAGATGTGGTTCGGTCCAACCGGGGGTGGCAAAAAAAATTTCACCCATCATGAATGTTGGGAGGTGGTGAAATATTGTAAACGCTTCATAATTATTCCCACGGGTCCTGACGTTGTGTTAAACAAGACGCCTCTCCGTGATTCAACGACATCGGATTCACCTCTCGATTCCCATATGAGTGAAGACTCACCCATCCAAAAGGAACCGAGACCCATTGGCCGAAAAGCTGCGAAGGCAAAGAAAGCGGGTAATTCAAGCAATCATAATTCAAAGTTTTTGGAGGAAATTGCAAGGCAAAACGCCATAAGAATTGAAATGGAGCAGAAACGCCAAGATATGGAGGTGGCAATTCCAACCGAGTGTGCACGAGAAAATGAGTATTTGCGCAAAAAAGATATGGAGAAGACGGATCGGGAAACTATGGCGATGGATACAAGCCATATGTCCCCTGAAACAAAACAATATTGTAAGCTAGAACGAAGGGATGTTATGAGAAGAAGATTTTTCCAGGATGATGGGCCTAGCAACACGGATTGGTTAAATGATCAAAACCATTAAATTAGTTGGCATACCTTTTATGTATTTTTATTTTTCATGTTTTGTATTAAAGTTGGTGTACTTCATGTATTCTATTTTAGTAGTAGTAATTCTTAATGACTTGTATTGGATTTCTTTATTTAATAAACAAAGCATTCAATAAAAGACCATTTTATTCAACATATTCCATACATCAAACAAAACATAATTCAAAATTTAAAAAAACTACAAACAAGACACAATAATAAATAAAAACAACAACACAACCAAACCATAAGCAATAAAAAACAACACAACCAAACCATAAGTAAATAAAACATAACCAAAGCATCTACACTTCATCATTCATCTTCATTCCCGCTCACCGCCAATAGATGCTCCATCAAGTCAAGTTGACGCCTTTCATGAATATACGAAGATTGCATCTATGTATATCGATCTATCATCCGGGTCATGAAACGATCGTCCCTCACCAACGGTTCCGGCTCAAACGGTTCTCCACTTGGCCCCATGGGCCTTTCATAAATCCGGGTCAAGGCCGTGTTCATTGGATCCGGTTCATAGACCTCTCCAGCATCATAATCGTACTCATCCTCCACAATCATATTATGGAGGATAATGCAAGTCATCATAATGCTTCGGAGGATCTCTTCATCAAACATACAGGCCGCACCTCGAACAATCAACCACCGAGCTTGAAGGATGCCAAAACACCTTTCGACATTTTTCCTGTATCCCTCTTGATAGGTAGCAAATAATTTTTGCTTCTGGGATCGGGGATTCGGAATGGATTTGACAAATGTGGTTCACCTTGGGTAGATATCGTCAGCTAGATAATACCCCGTCTGGTAGACTGTATTGTTCACTTGATAGGTGATATTGGGGCCTTGGCCTCTCAAAACATCGTTGAAGACCGGAGATTGACCCAAGACGTTGAGGTCATTTTGGGCTCTGGCAACTCCGAAAAAGGCATGCCAAATCCATGTGTCGAACCCAGCAACGGCTTCCAGGATGATACTTTTTTGGCCTTTTCTATTTCCGTAATCACCTTGCAAGGCAGTTGGGCAATTCTTCCATTGTCAATGCATGCAGTAATGCTACCAATCATTCCTGAAATCCTCGAGCTTCGCTTTTTGTAGAAGCCGTTGGAGGTCCACAGGAGTAGTCTACGCAGTAGTCCCGGTGTCTGATTTTCAACTGCATCACAAAATCTTACCAAAGCCTCCAACGTGGTGGACTTCCCCATTCGGGCAACCTCATCCACCTGATCAGCGGATGCTCTATACGCCAACATTCATATAACAAATTGTAAGCTTTGCTCGGAAGAAGCCCCAAAACCCCAGAAGCATCACACTTTTGAAAAAGTATGCATCATAATTGCAAATATCATGCATGACTTTATTGAACAAATGGGGTTGCATTCTAAATCTCCTTCGAAAATCAACATCAGAGTACGAAGCAGGTTGGGATAAAATAATCTTCCAAAAGATTCTTACCCGAGAATGTCTGTCTGTCCACATTCCGCGACGGTCGACTTGCGAACCACGGCGGCGACCTTGGTTTTCTTCCTCTTCCGTTGCCACTGCTATGAGAATTTGTTCATCAACTTGTCTCTGCAACTCATTGATTTCATCGGCTCTATGGTTTCTCTCCTTTCTTTCTCGCTCTTGCCTCTCCAAGCATCTCCTATATTCTTCCATTGAGAATGAATGGAGTATGAATTCTAAACTCTAAGAAATGAAAATATAGAAAGATGTGGTCTGAGAGGTATGGGTGGAGGAGCCTCTGGTTTTATAGAAAAATTTGGCAAGATAGAGATGCCACGTGGCTTGATTTCATTGGATGAAAATCTTGTCTAAAATTTGAACCCAAATTTATCTGAAATTTGAATTTTAAAATTCATCCGAAATTTGAACCCAAATTTATCTGAAATTTGAATTTTGAAATTCATTCGAAATTTGAACCCAAAAATTTATCTAAAATTTGAATTTTGAAATTCATCCGAAATTTGAACCCAAAAATCTTATCCCGAAATTTTATCCGATTATGAATAGTCTTGACACGTAGGAACTCGGAAATCTTATACGAAAATATTATCCAAATTAATTATTGAGGTAAAAAAATTTGTGAATAAAACAAAAAAATGAATAAATCGCTTTTGCCATGGCAACGGTGGAAACACAAAATACTATTTGCAAGGACAGCCACTATTCACATGAATAGTAACTGCTCTAGCTCCCCCATTGCCATGACTAAGGGCAAATGGGTAGAGTTGCTTTAAGTGACAACGTTTGGGCTAATTCCCATACTAACCATCTGCTTCTGCCATTTTTCCTGTCTGACAAAATCCATTAATTATAGTAAGTATATGTTCTATAATCAGGGATAACTTTCCTAAGCCGCATTTCGTCAAACAGCCGACATGCAGCTTGAATATGCCCCATCTTACAGAAACCATCAGTTAGAATTGTGTAAACGACATTATCTGGAAGAAATCACCAGAGCCATCATCTCCCTCAATATCACTTCTGCTTCAGATAGTTACCTGATGTTGTAATGATAGTTCTGCTACAAAGTAAAAAGTAACCTTTACAAAGTTCACTTAAATTTGTTAAACATTTTACTAATTTAGTATGGAGAATTCCTGTAACGTAGTTCAAATTAATTGTTCACGGTGGTATTAATTCTTGATTTAGGTAATTTTTCTCCTTGTTTTAATTTTTATTTATTTAGATTTACAAAATGTTTCTCGTGAAGTTTGGAGTACCCAAAAAAAACAAAATACCAAAAGATAAAAACAAAATTACAATTGATATGCAATGCAAAAAGTGTTCTTTATGTGGATGTGATCAATTAAAATTAATACAATTTAAAAACAAGAACTGCTGAAGTAGGTCATGATTTATTTCGCATCACATCACATGCACATAAAAAGACGGACATAAAACAAAATAGACCAGAGTCTATGAGCTTATACTATAGCATATTGCCTAACATATCCGACTAATTAATCACTGACTCACACATGATGATAATTAGAATATTCCTTATTTCGGGGGAGCACCTGCACCTCTCAATTTGGCAGTAATAATCTTAGCAACCTCGGCAAGCTTCTCAGTCTCAGGCATAACATCTTTCACAGCAGCATCTGCACAAAACTTGTGAGCCCATTTGGCCAGCCCTGGTGTCTTTGTTTCGTCCAGAAATTTGATCCCATTCATCTTCTCTGTCACTCTGAGCCACCCCAAGAAGCACCCAAATGCAATGTCGAGGTACCCAATTTTGTCTCCACTGAAGAAGTCCTTTCCTTTGCTAGTCTTCTGAAAGGCATCCTCCAATAGCGCCAGCCCTTCAGCCACTTGCTCGATTGCCGCCTTCCTCGCCTCCTCTGCTTGAGCAGCAGCAATGCCTTTCATGGCCGGGAACCACTACAAGAAAATGTGACACATTGATAAGCAAATGAGTCATCAATGTATACAGAGTCAATCCTATTTTATTGAAACCAACATCTACAATCAATTATACATGCAAAATTTCATTTTTAACATCACTCAAAGCTTGGTGACAAGCATGATAACCGTGAACATCAACTCGATGTCAAGGTACTCGTCACGTAGCCACTAAAATTACTAATTCACTTATTGTGTAACACATGTATTTATTTACGATTTTATTATTCATTTATATTTTAATATGTGGATTAATAACACTACATATTATTGTGGTTGTTGAGAGTCATCCGATTCTCCAAAAAAGTTATAAATCTCATTGAGAATTAAGATAAATGGCAATATTTCATTGATAGGGAGACAAATCGGTACTACGACTTTATGGCATAAAATGTCACACAAGTATGATATGTGAGTAAACCAGTAATATTTTTAATTACTTAAAGGTTTGTCTTTGGTAGGATCCAGTTGGTTAAGGTACGAGCCTCATCCAGGAGGTACATGGGATGCATCTTCTTCTTCACATATAACTTGTAAGTGGATAAGTCCAAACAACAATAACAAATAAGAAAATTCGAACAAATTCTTTTTTAAATTACACATCCAGGACAGGAGGTCCAAAATCTGACAAATATATATATATATATATATATATATATATATATATTAAGAAGGCGCTGAAGAAAAAACCATATATGCATGGATCAATACCTTCTCATCGATATAGGAAGCCCAAAATCTGGCAGTAGCACGATCATAAGGGTGAGAAGGGAGGATGGAGGGACTCGATGCCCAAACCTCGTCGATGTACTCAACAATGACGAGAGATTCACAGATGGGTTTGTCGCCATGAATGAGAACTGGGATTTTCTTGTGGACAGGGTTTGATTGGAGCAGAAGCTGGCTTTTCGATCCAAATGTCTCCTCAAGAAACTCATAGTCCAGAGACTTGATATTCAGAGCGATCCGTGCTCTCATCACAAATGGGCTCGGCCATGCTCCCAAAACCTTCAAATCATTCTTGGCCATGATCGATTAAATAAATTCCACTCAAACTCAAAAAAGTTTTCAAGCGCACAGACTGATGGGTTGAGGGTTTTATTTATAAATGAGAAGTGGTGTGTGAACGAAGGAGGTAAAAAGCTAAAGGACTTATAAAGTAGTAGGGATTTTAGAATGTGGCTGTGCAGAAAAATTTAGTTGCAACGGCGAGTAATAATGATATGTTAAGTGGAAGTGTCGTGGTGTGTTTGGTGTGAACGTAAATGACAGGATTGACATGTTAGGTGTTGAAGTGGATGGTAGAAGAAGAGGTGTGAAAGGTAGGAAATATTAATGTCTCGTAATGTCAAATTGGTAACGGTTACCACGCAATGCAAGTGATGGTGGGATGTCTTCAGCGTTTTTGACCATTTGAGTCCGTTCACCTTTTTGCTGGGATTTGATTTCATAGAGGAAAGGAAGGAAATGGAAGGGAGGTTGGTGTGTGGTGCGGCAGAGAACAAAACACGTAATTAAGAAGACATTTGAACTCTGAACTCTTCGTGCTGCGTGGCTTCTTTGTATCCAGTCATTTCCCACGCAGAGAAAGTTTCTTGTGCGAGTGTGAATGTGAGCCCATCTTTTCGGTTCATTTTTCCAGCATTCATACCAGCGTCAATGCTATTATGCTACGTTTAGAAAGAAAAATTAAGTATTGGAGTAATGATAGGTGCCCATATTTATGAGGCCCAAAGACCGATCTATACAAGTGAGTTCAATTCTAATATACACATGGACGGTTAAAATATATCCAACTAGACAAGTGAGTTTATATGAATTAAGTTATTTAGTCGGGATAGTGAACCCACACTCTTGAATTCAAATTCGAATCTCTTTGTTTATAAATTAAATTAATTTAAAATAGTTTATTGTATGTATTAAAAAGGAAGATGCTAATTAACTATGTTGAAAATGTTTGGGTGTTAGGAATATGACCACTGGTGCTATTGCTGCTTTGTTGTTTAAACTTTATAGAATCTACTAATTTATATTCTTCGGGTAGTTGGAGTTTACGCAGAGATAAGAGTTTTTTCGCGCACACATTTTTATTTGTAGTTTTGCAAGCATCTCAAATTGTTTGTATTTTTCTTAATCCGAAAAGAAATCTAAACTTACCAATTTGTTAAGATTAACTGTGGTCTTTGGTGCGTTCTTAAGTGGTCTTGGAACTTCCATGGTATTAGTACTGTGTGGGAGTTTTTCTCCCTTCCCCTTCCTAACTTTAGTAAAAAATAAAAAATAAATAAAAATAATAATAATACAATCCAAACTTGAACGCCGATAAAATGATGTACGAAATTTTACTTTTTATCCAGAGACCTTTAAATTCTTTTTCAGTGACCCCGAACTCTATAGTATAGAATATAAATTGAAGTCAATCAAGTCAACTTTTTTTGTTAAGTTACATTGGAGAAAAGAAATCTCATTGGGTTTTATCCCGAGTGTCATAGGGGAGGAGGAATCCACCACCACGAGATCTCCCCACCCCCAATTAATTGCCAATATGTATTAATTACCAGCAAATAATTTTAAAAAAAAATTAAAGCATAAATGTTAAGTTTAATTAACCAAATGAAATCCCAAAACTGATCTCCACCATATCCCCCCAACCACGAGATCTCCCCACCCCCAACCCAACCACCTACAGCAACCCATCATCCTAGACAATCTAAGAGGTTGAAATCCCATCATCAAAATTTTTATTTAAAGAGAAGATTTAGGAGAATTTATCGTTTGCCAGAATTAATTGGGAAGCGAACGGCAGGGCAAAAAATTGTTTACAACTCTTTTGCTGATTGAATGAATCCATGAAGGTTGACTTGGGGTAGGGTGAGTTGTTGATAAAGGTGCAGCAGCGGCGGGACTGGTTGTGGTGGAACATGGTGGTGATTAGGTTTGCAACTTTGGATTAATCAACTTACATGGTTTTTTATTTATTTAAAATAATACATGCTGGTTATTTTATTAAGTTAAAATGATGATATGACATGCGCTGCATAATTTGGGACTCAAATTTAGTGTTTAGCTGATGCATGCTTAAGTTATGTTTACAACAATGTCGAAATTGATTCAGTCAAACAAGCACCATTCGTCCCACTCATTAGTGGCTCTCGGTCTTAAGCTGGCCCTCCAAATCAGTAGCTTCAGTTGTTTCTTTCTGGGATGCAAGCGCCCCTGCATCTTCTCTGCTCATAACACCTGACTCCAACTCTACCATTGAATGCTGCACCCAGTCAAAGTAGTTAAGATCAGAATAATGATGACATAACATTTTTAAGCCGCAAATAAACGTCCTTCCATGCCGAATCTTGAAAGAAAAAGAGTAAACAAAAAAAAAATATAGAAGTACAAACAGGATACCTAACCTTACAGGGGAGATTAGCACCTGGTGTATCTTCTTTTATCATTTTAGCAGTGATGCAATTCAAACGGATAAGCGTTTGAACAAAACAACCATCTTGAGATTCCTTGGATATGTTTATGGAATGTGCAGTCTCTACGGGCCCAGCTTCATCTATCTTTCGATTCATATCAAATGCTGATACCCAAGTACTATGCATATCTTGGTCCCTGGATAACAAAGCGAAATATATCTCATAACGTAGGCAGCACAAATCATCAAGTAAGAAGAAAAAACCTAGAAATACCATTAGGAACTCGGCATCATCATTTCAGAAAACCTGTGCAACATTCTTGGATCATACTAAACGCAGAGGGCTGAGAAAATTTATCATGATGGTATTACCCGAGATGCAAGTTCAGAGAAACCAAAACTGACAATTTCAGTCCAAAAGATCTCAATAGAGCACCACACAAGCTATGTGTTTTCATTCTTGGGTTTGCCCACAAGACAATTCTCTATAACTTCATCACAGAGCTCAAAAGTAATGTACATGTTACCTTCTTCACAGTTCATATCAACAAATATGCTGTATGTTTCTCTATCTGCAACTACACCATGTCTCCGCATCTCTTCAAAGAGTTGCCTTGCCTCCGCAAATTTCCTTTTCTTAAAAAGACCTTTAATAAGTGCACTGTAACAACTTGCTGTGGGAATAAATCCCTTTCCTGCCATTTCCTTATGCTAAACCATGCCTCTTTCATATTCCTTGCCTTACAATGCCCTTTTATTAAAATGGTGTAGGTGTTGTTATCAGGCATTACCCAACCAGCACACTTGCTCCTATACATATCAGTTGTAGTACGCATATTATTTCTAATGCAGTACTGCTTCATGAGAGAACTATAAGTGCCGGCATTAGGCACTATACCCTTCTCTATCATCCACTTAAGTAGCCTCTCACCATCTTCTAGCATTCCTGACATACAAAATCCATTCATTAGCACATTGAATGTCACAACTGTAGGTTGAAGCCCTCCATCGAGCATCTCACGCAAGACACTCTGTGCCTCAGCCATCTCCTTTATCTTACAACATGCATCCATCAGAGTAGTATAAGTAACAGTATCAGGATGCGGCCCAGCAACCATGATTAGGTCGCACATCACCCCTATAATGAACTAAATTAAATCTGGTTGACAAAGTAAAAGAAAAAACAAAATCAATTTACTTGTTTCAGTACCGTGTTGAGCATAATCAGTTGATTAGGCCACTTTCTAATTCTCAGGAAAAAAGGCTGGAGATCAGATACAGGAGAAAGGCAAAAGATAATTACAATCAATCAGAGAAGCAGTAAGGACCTGCATCATAGACATAAAAGATAAACACTGCATTTGATTACTTTCATAGAGGCCATACTAATATAATTATATAACTTGTAAAAGAGAGTGAAGTAATTATTGCAAAGGGTTCACTTGTATAGTTGTATTGCAGTAAGTATGCAAAATCATCTTGACCATTCGATCAAACATACATTTGGCATATTTCTTTGTCCTTGTCCAAAAATGTTTTTCTAAGAGGCTAACAACAAAAGACACCCTGCTGGTTTAGGGTCATTTTCAAATTGGACCCCACAGTATCAATTTTATCAATTTACGCCCTGACATTTTGAACATTGTCCAATTTCATCCTTCCGTTAAGTTGACTAGACGGTCAATCGTTAACTGCTGACGTGGCACACCCCACCAGCCTTTTGACCATTCCGCGCATGCCAGTTGAAGTGCGGTTTTGGGTTTCGACAATTCAAAAAAAAGAAAAAAAGAACTGAACATCGCGCCCAAAATTGGGCACGCTTTGCAATAAGAAGACCGAAGAAAAAGCCCAAAACGTCGTTAATCCTCAACCTCAGTTGAACCTGAATCCTAAATCTCCATAACTGACAACAAGTTCTACGATTTTGAAGAAGTGAGAAGAAATGAGTTGGGATTTCAGGGCTCTAGGCTCTTCGCATCCCTCGTACGGTAAGTTGGTTTACATTTTTGCGATTTGGGATATCTGTGTTGAATGGGTTAGAGGCTGTATGAGTCATTTTGGTTTGAATGTTGTGTTTTATAGGGTTTAGTGGAATAGTGGGAGAAGTATGAAAGATTTTGTCGAATATAGGTGGCCTTTTTGCAGATTTCGAACATAGGTGGTCCTTCAAGTTAAGCATGTGCTGGCAATGTCTGCCTTTAATAAGGTCAAAGCGTCTACTTTTAATAAGGCAAAAGTGTTAGGTGGAAGGGTGTGAAAAGGATTGTTTAATAAAAATTTGGCCTTTTGTATAATTGTCCTAAACTGAAAATAATTGAAAAGTGAGTTATGGTTTTTGTGTAATGTGTGAATACTTTGTTTGAATACTGTGTTTTGTGTTGTTTTTTATGTTTTAACTGAAAATAACCCGTGTTTGGGACATGTAATATGTAGGTGATCTTGAATTGTTTTCTATTCGAATGTACCATGGTGGTCAACACTACTACAAAAAACGCCAAAGACGACGGGAATTCACCGTCGTGTATTGATTTTCAAACCGTTGTGAAATCGATCATCTTATTTGGGTTTCAAACTACGACGGCTTTTCACCGTCGTTGTTTATCTGTAAAGACGACGGTTTTTAAAGAAAATCGTCGTTGTTTAGAGGTAAAGATCGTTAATTATAGGAGGAAAGACGCATCGCTTTTAATAAAACCGTGTATTGTACGTAAAGATGATGATTTTTTATGAAAACGGTCGTGGATTGTTTATAAAGACATCATCTTTACATACAATAGACGACCTTTTTTTTATAAAAAGCATCATCTTTACGTACAATACACGACCTTTTTTTTTATAAAAGCGTCATCTTTACGTAAAATAGCGTCATCTTTACGTAAAATAGACGACGGTTTTTATAAAAGCGTCATCTTTACGTAAAATAGACGACGGTTTTTTATAAAAAGAGTCATCTTTACGTACAATAGACGACGGTTTTTTATAAAAAGCGTCATCTTTACGCACAATAGACGACCGTTTTTATAAAAAGCGTCATCTTTACGTACAATAGACGGCGGTTTTTATAAAAAGCGTCATCTTTAAGTACAATAGACGACGGTTTTAATAAAAACGCGTCATTTTTACGTACAATAGACGACTGTTTTTATTAAAAAAACGTCATCTTTACATACAATAGACGACGGTTTTTATATAAAGCGTCATCTTTACATACAATAGACGACGGTTTTTATAAAAAGCGTCATCTTTACATACAATAATATTTTTTGATTTCCTATGATGCTATACAATGATTTTAACTAAAAAATCAACCATAATGCTTTATCAAAAATAATTTCTTTCATCAAACTTGAAAATTCAATAGTTATTACATAGTTAACCAATCTTTATTCTACAATAAACATAATTCCTAACACGACCTACATACTCCTAATCCAAGCATTCCTCATCCAAACATACAAATGATGCACAACTGAAGTCTCCCCCATCATCCCTGTAAATAAATCAAAATGACAAAGAGAGAAAAAAAGAATCTAAGATTATAAACATAAAAAATTAGGTGGAAGAGAAATTTTATCATTGGTCCATATTTCCATAGAAAACTTGTAAAATGAGAATAAAAAATACCATCGAGAACCTGCAAATTTTCAATAACAAAAAAACATACGACTCACATAGAAAACCTGCAAAAGAAAAAGTTATAAATCTACAAGCTTCCTCCTCATCTCATGATAACCAAATCAGAAAATCTAAAAAGAAATCAGAAATAAATAAAAAAAATATGTAAACAAATTAGACAAATCAAGAGAGACAAAATATGAAATTAGAGAGACAAAAAACATAACAAAAACGCAAAGAGACAAATCCAGAATTCACTAGCAAGATATACAAGGGTATTAAGAGATTTGGTGACTTTCAAATCAAACCTTTCAACCAGCTTTGATTCTCAAATACAGAACATCCCTCTACATCTTATGGATTTGCTAAGACCTCAATCTCTCAACTCCTTTATTGATATCGATTTTTTGATGATTTTGTAGAGAGTTTCATGAGGGTGTTTTAGAGAGTGCATGAGGGTTTCAAGGAGAGAGAGATAAGGTTTTCAGAGACGCGGGAAAATCTGAAAATTTTTCGAGCGCAAATTCACTTAAGTAGACTTTTTTTAGCGTGTTTTAAAAGACGACGCTTGTTAATGAGAGATAAGATTTTCAAAGACGGGTGAAAATTTGAAATTTGTCGAGTGCAAATTCATTTAAGCGGCCATTTTTTAGCGTATTTTAAAAGATGACGCTTTTTATAAAAAAAAAATTTGTCATCTTTACATATAATAGACGACGGTTTTTTATAAAAAGCGTCATCTTTACATATAATAGACGACGGTTTTATAAAAACCGTCATCTTTACATACAATAGACGACGGTTTTTTATAAAAAGCGTCATCTTTATATACAATAGACGACGGTTTTATAAAAACCGTCATCTTTACATACAATAGACGATTTTTTACCACTACACTTCTTGACCCTATATGAATACAATGACTGAATTTGATCTTCAATTTAAAATATTTACACTAGTGGATACCATAAAATCTTATGTTATATTTAACGAAAGTATAAATAAACTCTTAATTGTTAGTGAATATTTTTTTTTATGGCATACGCATTTTAATAAACTAGTTTCAACGATCCAACGGTCAAAATTGTTTGTTTATACTTCGAGATCATATACGCCAAAAACCGGAAAAAATAAACATTAAGAGATCAAGTAACGGGACAAAAAATTTCGACGGTTATAAATGAAAAATCATCATTTAACGGTTATTTTAACAAAAGTATAGATAAACTCTTAATTGTTAGACGACGGTTTTTTATAAAAAGCGTCATCTTTACATATAATAGACGACGGTTTTTTTATAAAAACATCATCTTCGCCTACAATAGAGGACAGTTTTTTATAAAAAGCGTCATCTTTACATACAATAGACGACGATTTTTATAAAAAAACGTCATCTTTACATACAATAGACGACGGTTTTATAAAAAGCGTCATCTTTACATACAATAGACGACGGTTTTTATAAAAAGCGTCATCTTTATATACAATAGACGACCTTTTTTTATAAAAAGCGTTATCTTTACATATAATAGACAACGATTTTTATAAAAAGCGTCATCTTTACATACAATAGACGATGATTTATAAAAAGAGTCATCTTTACATACGATAGACGACGGTTTTTATAAAAAGCGTCATCTTTACATATAATAGACGACAGTTTTTTTATAAAAAGTGTCATCTTTACATACAATAGACGACGGTTTTTATAAAAGCGTTATCTTTACATACAATAGACGACCTTTTTTTATATAAAAGTGTCATCTTTACATATAATAGACAACTTTTTTTATAAAAAGCGTCATCTTTTCATACAATAGACGACGACTTATAAAAAGAGTCATCTTTACATACAATAGACGACTTTACATACAATAGATGACGTTTTTTTATAAAAAGCGTCATCTTTACATACTATAGACGACGGGTTTTATCAAAACAACCACGTCTTTACCAAAAAAATGACACTTGATTTTTAAAAGACGACGCTTGTCATACCTGCCGTCATTGTTTTTTGGTCGATTTTAATTCAAGAAAACCTTTTAATAAGACGACGTTTTTTTATTTGTGTGCGTCGTTATAAAAAATATTCAACAGTACCTCCGATTTTTAGTTGTTTAAGTCACTTATCCACGACGGTTTTTTGTTATCGTCGTCTTTTTCACTTTTTGTAGTAGTGAAATCTGTGGTAACTGTTATGCTTGTGGCAGTGTAGCTTCGTTTGATTATTGTGACAAGGATAGAATGTCAATGACTGAGATAGACAATATGGTGAGGGAGTTAGGCTATGATGGGGTGATTAGTTAATGGTATAGTATCCCTATCTATAACAATGGTGGCCTAACAAAGCTTAATGATGATCAAGATGTCATAGACATACTTGTATTTGTACTAGAGACAAGGCTAATAGACGCCTTCCTATATCATGGGGTTGATGGTAATGAGGGTTGGTTTTATAGTCAATCAGGATCAAATCTGTTTGTTGATGTAGAAGCTGATATTGTGCCTAACAGAGAAGTTGTGATTGAGGAGCTTGATGACAATTATGAGGCTATTGTTCCTGTTGGTAGGAAATGCAAATAATGGAGGCAACAAAAAAAAAAAGTGTGGCAATAGAAGAGCTCAATGATAACCCAAATAGGGAACAAAGTGGTGGGGGTACGGAAAAGCCAAGGGAATCTTGTGCAAGACAGAGTGTTTCTGAAAAAGGCAAAGAAAAAGCAGTAGTGAGGGAATCTTCTGCAGTGCAAAATGACAAAGAAAAAGCTGTTGAGAGGGAATCTTATGCCACTGTAGACAAAGGGAAAAGTAAAGTCAGTTATGTTTTTAGGAAAAGGAAGGCAAGAGCTTTTGGTAAAAGGAGGTGCAAAAATGTAAAAAAGACATGTGATAAAGAAGACCAAAGGTCCAATACAGTGACTAAGGGAGTAGTTGAGAAAGAGGTTGTTGAAGGAAGTGTAGAAAAGAGCAAGTTGTCAAGATGTCATCCAATGAAGACAAGAAAAGCAAGAAACAGGACCACAGTCTGTGATGATAAGGAGGAGTCAGCAGATAGTCTTAACTTTGATTTTGCAGACCCTAACTTCAGTTGTGATGATAATGATGATGATGTCGATTTTGATGAATGGGTGGACAAACAAAGTGAGTGGGTTGGAGATAAGGCAAAAGGAAAAGAGCCAGAGTCAACAAATGTCAGGGTTAAATCTTGGGATTGGGGTGCAGATGTTGAACTTGATTCAGATATATGATTCAGATAATGTGCAGCCTAAATATGACTCTGATGATGACACTCTAATGACGGATAGATGGCCACAGTTCAATCTAGCAACTGACATGGCAGATCCACAGTTTGAGGTTGGGATGAAGTTAAGTGATTTTAAAGTTTTTAGATCGGCTGTCAGAGAACAATTTATAAAAGGGAATAGGGATGTTGTATTTGTGAGAAGTGAGGCTTTCAAGCTAAAGGCAGTTTGTGCATATCCAGATTGCCCATAGGAGATATATGCTTCCAAAATATAGCATGATAAGAACCTGCAGGTTAAGAAATATGAGGGTGAACACACTTGTGGTATTGTTTGGGAGAACCCCACTGTGAAGTCTAGTTGGCTCAGTGCCAAATATATGGAAACATTGAAGAGCAATCCAAGTTGGCCAGTTAGCTTATTCATGGAGACTGTGAAGAAGGATTATAACACTGGAGTTTCTAGGCAAAAAGTTTATTAGGCAAAAGAAAGGGCATTAAGGCAGATTGAGGGAATATACACAGAACAATACTCCAGAATTTGTGATTATTGTGAAGAGTTAAGAAAGACCAATCCAGGAACAACAACCAAAGTTCAATGTGATTTCAACGAACAATTGGGTCATCCAGTGTTTCAAAGGTTATATGTGTGCCTAGGTGCATGTAAAGCAGGGTTCATTGCTGAATCCAGACCCATTATTGGATTGGATGGCTGCCTCTTGAAGGGTGTGTATGGAGGGCAATTTTTAGCAGCAGTTGGTGTAGATGCTAATAATGAAACATGGGTGATTGCGTATGTAGTGGTTGAGTCTGAGTGCAAGGACTCATGGTTTTGGTTTATGGAATTGCTGGTAAAGGATGTAGAGATTGTTAACCAGTTTGGATACACTTTCATATCAGACAAGCAAAAATGATTATTACCAACTTTTGAGCAAGTTGTTCCTAATAGTGAACACAGGTTTTATGCAAGATATCTGTTCACCAACTTCAGATTACTATTCAAAGGGAAAGCTTTGTCTGACAAATTTTGTGGTGCTACAAAAGCAACAAATGTTCCACAGTTTGCAAGATAGATGGAAGAGTTGAAAAACCTTGATAAGGATGCTTATGCTTGGCTGACTAAAACCTCGCAGGCATTGGTCTCGATCACACTTCAGCACTCATGTGAAGTGTTATATGCTTTTAAACAATATGTGTGAGTCATTCAACTCATTCATATTGGCACGCAGAGATAAGCCAATATTGACCATGCTTGAGATAGTTAGGTGTAAGTTGATGAGGAGGATACAAGATAGAAGGGACAAAATGAAGAATTGGACAAAGGAAATTTGCCCCAAGATTTTTAAAAAGGTAGAGATTAATAAAGCAAAGGCAAGTGATTGTGTGACTATGTGGTCAAGTGGAGGAAAATTTCAAGTTGGCAGTGGTGGGATTTCACAGTATATTGTGGACTTGAATTTGAGGACCTGTTGTTGCAGAGAATGGGATTTGACTGGTTGACCTTGTGTTCACGGAGTGGCAGCTATAAATTACAATAGGGGCCTAAACGTAATGGATTATGTGGATGCATGTTATCACACTCAGACATAGTTCAAGGCATATGAAAACCTCATACTACCTATGAATGAAATGGAGTTGTGGGATAGAACTAATATGTCACCATGTGTGCCTCCTTCATACTCCAAACAACTTGGAAGGCCAAGAAAGGCTAGAAGGAAGGAAGCGGTGAATGCAGCAAAAAGGCCAATGTTGTTACAAAAGTTCAAGACTCAGTGAGTTGTGGCCAATATGGAAGAAAAGCCACAATAAAAGGACTTGTCGTAGGAATCTCCCCCCAAAAACAAAAATAGAAAAAAGGAAGGCTAAGGTAAACATCTAAAAATGAACATTTGTTAATTTTATAAAGTTTAATATTTTTGGAATATGATCAACTAAC